>NC_140074.1:51751297-52951297 GCF_964194135.1 Talpa europaea | reverse complement strand
GGGTTGTTTCCAAAGCTTAGCTATTGTAAACAGTGCTGCTATAAACATAGGGGTGCAGGTGCTCTTTGGAATTGATGTTTTTGTGTCCTTTGGGTAAATACCTAGGAGTGGAATTGCTGGATCAGATGGAAGCTCTATGTTTAGTAGGTCAAGAAATCTCCACACAGCTCTCCATAGTGGTAGGACCACTTTGCACTCCCACCAACAGTGCAGGAGAGTTCCTTTTTCTCCATATAGGATTGTGCATTTTTTTTTTTATAGAGGCATGTTTATTTATTTATTTGTTTGTTTGTTTTGTTTATACATGCACTGGGTACAGCCAGAAGCGCGGGAGGGTGAGAGAATTCACCAGAGCCAGAGCGGGGAGCAGAGCAGGCAGAAGGACCGAAGTACACTGCTGAGGGGAGCAGCGGGCCGCAGGAGAGGTCTGCGCGCCGTGTGGGACCCTCCTCTGGTGGCCGGGGAGCAGCCGGGGATCGAACCGGCGCTTCAGAGGCTGCGGGCAGGTTCGCAACCCAGCGCTCAACCGCTGCGCCACCAGGGAGGCCCAGGATTGTGCATTTTTAACAAATGCTCCAGATGATTCTGAGGCAGAGTTTGAGAGTTACTGCTGAGAGATCTGGATTCAAGGGGTCTTTGAGTACTTGGGGCAAGGAGAGTTGTGAGGGGGTGGGCAATACTACTTGGAATGAAAGCCCCTGATTCATTTGACATAATTGCACATGATGAGATAGTTATTATATCTTACCTTGATCCAAATATGATTTAAAGTGGTACAGGAAAAAATATATTTAGAATTCCCAAATTAAAGCTAATTGGTACTTCCAGATATATGCCTAACAGAAATGCGTATGGGCATATTAGAAGACATTGCAAGAATGTTCATAACAGCATTGCTTGTAATAGCCTAACACTGGTGACAACCTGAATGTCTTTCAATAGAATGGATAAGTTAATTGTAAGATACTTGTACAGTGGATTATTAAGGATTATTAAGGAAATAAACCATCGCTACTCTCAAAGCTATGAATCTTATAGACATAGTGTAAATTAAGAGGAGCTAGACACACATTATATTGTATGATTCCATTTATAAGAACTTACAGATAGAAAAACTAATCATGATGGTGCCTCTGGGTGGTATTGACCAGGTGGGGGCAAGAAGCCTTCTGTGGTCTAGTAACATTCTTTATATTGTTCCACATATGTATATATATTTGTGAGAATTCATCTAGCCACACACTTAATATATATGCACTTTGTTAAGTGTGAATTATACTTCAATTTAAAAAAAAATGCTAAGAAAAAAATTCCAAGTAGTGAAAACCTAAATGAACTCACAAATAGCACAATTAAGCAAACCATATTCACTGACCAGAATGCAAAGCAATTAGAATTAAGTTATTGAAAGATATTTCCGTACTCCTGGAAACCAAAATACATTTGTAAAGAATTTTTGGGTTACAAAAACTCCACAGAAAAACTAATTCAACTAATCAATCAGTTCAGTAAAGTGGCAGGATACAAAATCAACACGCAAAAATCAGTAGCCTTCCTATACACAAACAATAAATCTGAAGAAGAAGAAATTAAAAAAAATCCCTTTTACTATCAAAACAAAAAAAATCAAATACTTTGGAATAAATCTAACAAAAGAGGTAAAGGACCTATACAAAGAAAACTATAAAACACTGTTAAAAGAAATAGAAGAAGACACAAAGAAATGGAAAGACACCCCTGCTCATGGATTGGAAGAATAAACATTATTAAAATGGCCATCCTACCAAAAGCAATATATACATTCAATGCTATTCCAATAAAAATTTCAGTGTCATTCTTCAAAGAAATAGAACAATTATTGATGAAATTCATATGGAACCACAAAAAAACCCGAATAGCCAAAGCTCTCCTGAAAAAAAAAGAAGGGAATGGGGAGGCATCACACTCCCAGACTTCAAACTTTACTACAAAGCCATAATCATCAAAACTGCATGGTATTGAAACAAGAACAGACACACAGACCAATGGAATCGAATAGAAAATCCAGAAATAGACCCACAGATTTATGGTCAACTAATCTTTGACAAAGGAGCAAAGACTATGCATCGGAGCAAAGAAAGTTTGTTCAATAAATGGTGCTGGGAAAACTGGGTCGCTTACATACAAAAGAATGAAGCTTGACTACTACCTAACACCATGCACAAAAACCAACTCAAAATGGATTAAAGAACTAGACATAAGACCTGAAACCATAAAATACATAGAAGGAAATATAGGAGAAACACTACAAGACATGCACCTCAAAGACATCTTTATAGACACATCACCCAAAGCAGTGATAGTGAAGGCAAAGATCAACAGCTGGGACTACATCAAATTAAAGAGCTTCTGCACAGCAAAAGAAACAATAACAAAAACAAAGAGAAACCCCACCAACTGGGAGAACATTTTTGCACACAACACTAATGATAAAGGACTGATCACAAAAATCTACAAAGAGCTGATGAGACTCAACAAAAACAAAGAAAATAATCCAGTCAAAAAATGGGCAGAAGAGCTAAAAAGAAATTTCTTTGAAGAGAAAATGCAAATGGCCAACAGGCATATGAAAAAATGTTCAACATCACTTGTAATCAGGGAAATGCAAATCAAAACTACAATGAGATACCATCTCACACCAGTGAGAATGGCACATATTAAAAAAACTAGCAACAACAAATGCTGGCGAGGTTGTGGAGAAAAAGGAACTCTCCTGCACTGTTGGTGGGAGTGCAAAGTGGTCCTACCACTATGGAGAGCTGTGTGGAGATTTCTTGACCTACTAAACATGAGCTTCCATATGATCCAGCAATTCCATTCCTAGGTATTTACCCAGATGACACAGAAACATCAATTCCAAAGAGCACCTGCACCCCTATGTTTATAGCAGCACTATTTACAATAGCTAAGCTTTGGAAACAGCCCAAATGCCCAAAAATAGATGACTGGATCAAGAAGATGTGGTACATATATAACCATGGAATATTACTCAGCATTCAAAAAAGATCAACACATGCAATTTGCAGCAACATGGATGGCGCTGGAAGGGATAATGCTCAGCAAAATAAGCTAGAAAGAAAAAGAAAAATACCGGATGGTATCACTCATAGCAGGAATCTAGAAAACTTAAATAAGGGACCAGGAAAATGAATATCTATAAGAAAGAAAATATCAAAATCAACAAATAACTATGAACAAGAGACACTCTATGGGGAGTGGGGGGCGGGGAAAGGAGGGCTTGGGGTAAAAATAAGGGGGTTATAATTGTATGGGGAAAATAAAAATAAAATTTAAATTAAAAAAAAGAATTTTTGGGTTAAAAAATCCAAATGAAATATTATACTGTTTAAAACTGAATAATGAGAATATCAGTTATTTGTTTCGGGTTCACAGTAGGTACTTAATAAGTGGTTGAATGAATAGAGTTAAAATCTATGAGATTTGGGCCCCCCTGGTGGCACACGGGTTAAAGTCTCAGTGATATCAAGCTATCACCAGCCACTATGGCATGAGTTGGATCCCTACCAGGGATCAACCCACATGGCACAACAGACCTCTCCAATTTGACCTGCTACTCCCCTCAGCAGTGTATTTCAGTAGATCCACCTGTTTTGCTCCCCGCTTTGTCTCTGGTGAATCTTTTACCCACCTGCACCTCTGGCTTATACCAGTACTTGTATGCATAAATAAATAAAATAAATCTTTTAAAAAGTAAAATCTGTGAGATTCAATATTCAGCAGTACACAGAGGGTGACATATAGTTGTAACTGTTTTCACTATTAGAAGGGAAAAATTAAAAATAGGAAATGGATCACTAAACTCTGAATCTAAGTGGAATACAAAAAAATAAAATAAACCCCAAGAAAGCAGAAGGGAGACACTGATAAAGTTAAAATGGGAAATTATTGAAATAGAAATAAACCAAGCAAAATATCTGGTCAACAAAACAAAAAGTCAGTTTTTTAAAAAACTAACATAGACTGATCTTAGTAATAATTAAGGGACAAAACCCACATAAGCAACATCAAAAACAAAAGTAAGTGCAGGGTTTCAGGAGAAACCTGACTATGGACATAAAAGAGATTTAAAGGATATAGTTTAAAGGTAAGTAACCATTACTTGGTAGTGAACCATGGTAAAAGAAAAATAAGGGGCCTCCCCTGGTGGCACAGGTGGTTGAGCGCAGCGCTGTGAAGTGTGAAGCTGTCTGCAGTCTCTGCAGCGCAGGTTCGATCCAGGCCTGCCAGCGAGGGTCCCACATGGAGCAGCAGACCTCTTCTGCCTCGCCTGCTGCCCCCCTCAGCAGTGTATTTTGTCAGTCTGCCTGTTCTGTTCCCCGCTCTGTCTCTGGGGAACCCTCTCACCCGCCCATGCATCTGGCCTGTACACCGGTTCTTTTATAAATAAATAAATGTTAAAAAGAAAAAAAAAGGAAAATAAGGACAATCACAATGAAGTGCAGAGAGCTTCTTCGAGTTTTTCATCTTACTAGGATTCAAAATCATGGCAGTATAAGCAGAAAAACATTGCAGTCAGGTGCAGCGGCGTGTCCTGGAAGGATGGAAGCTCAGGTCCCGGATTGGAAGTGCAGTTTCCCCTGGAGACACCTGCCTGCCAGGACCTCGTGCTCTTCTCCAACTTTTCCCACCAGAATTTGTCTCTTTGACCTTGGGAGGTCTGGCTCTCTGTGAGGAACTCTCTGGGCCTGCCCAGTGCTGACTGTCTCCAAATCGAAGATGCTTTGAAGGTACATGGTCTCCTCTTTCCAGTGGCCTCAGGCATTTCCTCCTGGGGTGGTCGACTCAGCACAGCCTCTAGTAAGATTGACTCACTGGGAGGTCGGGAGCTGCTCCACCCAGGACCTCCTGCTTGTTCCTGAAAGCCATTGGGGCCAGGGCACAGGGCCAGAGGAATCCAGCACAGAGGACTGCTGTTCCCAAGAGACAGCAGCTGCCAGCAGCGTCCCTCTGCTATCACACCCATTTTACAGTCTCTGCCACACCCTTCTCTACCTATTCCTGCCCTCTCTTCCGGCCAGAATTCTTACCTGTGGTGGGTAGATAAATGTTTAACAAAAGCTCTTCTAAAAAAAGGCTATGTATGTCTACATATGTGTATGTGTATATATATGTGTATGTGTATATGTGTATATATGTGTATATGTGTATGTATATATACACATACATACAAACACACAAGTTTACCATGAATTTTCCTGAAATAAAGAACGTGTAGCACACCATTTACAATTAATAATATGCAATATTAATTTTAAAGTCCATTTACAATTAATAATATACAATATTATTAATTGTAAATTCCATGCACCTTTAATTTCAGGGCTGTTCTCCTCTTAAAACCTACTATTGGTTTTTACCATCACCAACAGTAGTGATACAAAATTAAACTATGAATAAATGCTTGATTACTATACGATCCAGCAAGGAAGCTTGATGTTATGGAGTGAATTTTTTCATGAATGTTGACTGATATTTTCATTTACACCAATTAGTAAAATGAAATAAAGAGAGCCTCCCCAGTGGCGCCGTGGTTGAGTGCTGGGCTGCGAAGCTGCCCACAGCCTCTGCAGTGCCAGTTCAATCCCCGGCCGCTGGTGAGGGTCCCACATGGCGCGCAGATCTCTCCTGCCACACCTGCTGCTCCCCTCAGTGTACTTCATCAGTCTGCCTGCTCTGCTCCCTGCTCTGGCTCTGGTGAATTCTCTCACCCTCCTGCACTTCTGACTGTACCCAGTGCTTGTATAAATAAATCAATCAAAAAAAGAAAAGAAATAAAACAGATAATGGAAATTCACTTATCAGCAACATAGGTAAATTTTTTTTTCTGAATTAGATAATAGTTTTAAACTATTAGAACTTTTAAACTAGAAGACTCCTCCCCTGTCCTGTTTTGGGTGCTATTCACAATTTAAAAAACTAAAGGTGTAGCAAACTTTTAAATTTAATTTACATTATTCACATTTTCTCCATCACTTATGTCCAGAGTCTGAACTCTAGACAGTCGACAAACCACTGAGCAGAATCCTGATTTGCAGTATTTTGCCCATTCTGTGGTGTAGATATGCCCGTCATCGCCAGTTCCAGTAACTACTCCCAGCATGACCACATGGAACAGAGTCAGGAAGAGACACACATGCTGCCCTCTAGCAGTGTTCCTGCCACCCAGAGATAGTGCGCAGAGACAGCCGCCAGACCATTGAGAAGAATAATGAGTCTTGAGTATGACCTTTGTTTCAAATATTATTTATCAGAGGATAAGTTTATATAATTTATTTTAAAATTAAATTTTATGATTAATTTTTAAAAAAATTTAATCTCAGTAATGGCTTTTCCTGAATATTGCACAGTCAGCTTTTGTAAGCTGGTACCAGTTGGCTCTACCATGCCACATGTCTGTGCCCTGCTTCAAGGTTCAAGTGCCACTTGCTCCTCAGTGCCTTTCCTGACCCCATCAGGCAGCAGCCGTCTCTCCTGTGCTCCGTGAAGGCGGATGAGGGGTCTGATCTGCCTTTGTCCCACAGGACCTGTCACTGAGTAGTCTCCGTTGCTCAGGAAGCATGTGTTGGACTAACCCTCTCCACCCTAGTCCAGATGTGTCCTGTGGCCTGAACCTCCCGGGATGTGGTCACCAGCTCTTCCACTCTGCCCCATCAGGTAACCTTGCAGGCCACTTGTGTAGTGTAGGGGAAGGTTCTCAAAAGCAGGAAAGACATTTGGCTTCAGTGTCCCCATCTGTAAAGCACTAAGGAAGAGAGTATAGAAAAAAAGGAGGAGACATTGGTATTCCTTCAGTCCCTTCTCAGTCATGCACTGTGGGCAGTTGTATTCAATCTGTATGTGTAGTGTCTTGCAGTTTCTCATGTAATATCATAAGCACTTTTCTTTGTTCTGGTGTAGTTGTCAAATTTTACATTATTAGTGGATGCAGAATATATGTCATGTTTTATTTGATTAAAATTCACTTTTCCTGTCCTTTGAGACCTATATATATAGCTTTTGGTTTTCTAGAACTGTTTTTATCTCATCACCATCAGCATTGAATGTTTTCATATCAGAAAGTACATGCTAATTTAAGCATCGTGGCCTTTATTATTGTTTAATGGCTTTTGCTTTAATTCCTTAGCTATCAAACATTTTTCTGTCAGTCTTTCCACTCGTTGCCACTGCACTTGATTCTTAGTCTTAAGCCATTACAACACCAGGAGCGGCTCCCGGAATGCAGAGGCTCCCAGACCCAGACTGTGATTTTGAGTGAATACAACTGTCATTTTTACTCTTGTGGACATTTTTTCCTGGTAGGGTCAGTGGACCAACTGCTTGAGTCTTCATTGCCTTGTGGTCTGAGAAACTAGTCATAACAACAAAGGTTGTTAGAATTGCCAAGAAGAAAATAAACTGGGCATTTGTTAGAGTATATTGGCCTCATCTATGAGGCCAGTGGCCTTGTAAGTTTATATACTAATTCTTAGATGGTGTCCGAGGATGTTTGATCAATGGTTCCAAAAAGAGTGTCCACATTTCATCTTACAAAAAGCATGCTATAGAACAAATGCAGATAATAGCACCTTTCCATGGTCATTGACCTTGATGTTTTATGAAGCCCTTTTGATAGCATTGATCCCCACACTAATATTATGGGATACAGGTACGGCTTCCTTACATTGTGAATGAGGATGCTCAGACTTGAGGAGATTACATATCCTCCCCAGGATCACTCAGGTAATGTGTGGCAGGCTAGCCGTGCATGAACTGGGGCTCTGGACCATTTCTCCCTCGCTCGAGTTGGTCTGCGTGACTTGAGCTCCTGTGTGTCTGGTTCCTGCACATGTTTGCTCATGTTCAGAATGCAGGATGTGGGGAAATTGCCTTTAACTCCAATAAAGGAGAAACAAGCAGATGAGCTCACAAAATCTTTTGTTTGGGATGGCACCTGTTTATTTAACTGACTCTCCCCAAATCACTAATGCTGGCTGTGCAGCCAGGAGACAGGCCACCCTGTATCTGAGACATAGGTGTCTCTCTTTGAAGGTTTGATTCAGTCATCCCTATGTCGTGCATTGGACAAATTCAAGTGGGATGACTATGATGAAGGGGCCCCTAATGCCCATCCCTAGGATACCCATGGGTACTCTGGGATTTCTGAAGGTGGAGGTTGGGGGCCTGTGAGATTCTTGAATACATGAAGGATTCCCTCTAGGTGGCCCTCCATAGTCATGTGCACTGGACAGACTTTGTGGACTTTACGCAGACTGACCAAGCCTGGAATCCAGACAGCCCCCAATGGCACCCTGGGCAAGTGACTCAACCTCTCTGGGTCCAATCTCCATGAACCTAACTAGTACCTCCTTAAAGCCTGTCCTGTGTGTGACACTGGTTCTCAATGTATCTCTGTTTTGAATGTCCAGCCTTCTTTGGACTGAGATGTCAGTGTTCTACCCACCTATCCGCTCAGATCCCTTTCCCACTTTACTTACGGTCATATCTGCCTCTCTGAGTCAGAGGACAAATCTGAGGACCACTACAGTCTGTTTTACCTGCGCATAGAACAGCTGGAAGTGCCTGGAATATTGCTCACTCCCATTTCCTTTTTTAGTAGCCATTTGGGTTTTCAGCTCTCTTGCCGCTGACCAGGATAACTGAGGTGTCACTTCCCAGAGGTCCCTTGCAGGGTCAGCCCAAGTTCTCCTTTGCAGTGATTTGCTGATATGGCGCCACCATGGCTGGGCTCTTCCTTGTTGATTCTACTTCCCCATTTCCTTATCAGTTTGCCTGGGAGCTTTGTCTAATTAGTCACTTCCACAGGAATCCTCCTCCCAGGGTTAGTCCTGAGGAACTTGACCCAAACAGGCATGGAGATGCTGCTGCTTTGGCTGTAAGGTAGAGCCCGGGTGGCCTCACACAGACTCCCAGATGGCTGCTCTACCACTCATTAAAATAGAAACTGCTAAATATTTTACTTTCATGCCTAAAGTCATTAAGCAAACATTTCTTTAAAAGGTGCTGAAGAAAACCATTTGCTTTTGTGGTGTTTTGAAGGAGTTTTCACTTATTAGAGTCTTATTACATTGCTGCTATAGGAAGACATTATTATCCCCCTTTCAGATGAAGAAGTTGAGGTGAAAATTGATAAAGTGGTTTGCCTAATGTTACCCAGGGGTACGTACATGGCAGAACCAGGTCTAGGAACCCATGTTTCCTAAGACCTGGTTCAGGACTGGTCTGTGGCATATAGCTTTGTTTTGACAGTGTGATTGATGATGATAAAGACGTGTTTTATTAATGTTTATTAACATTTATTCATCCTTTTGTAATACATGCTAATTCCCGCCATTATTCTTTAAAAAACCCTTTTATATAAGTTTTGCCGTGATAAAAGATAATATATTCTTATTACAAAAAAGTTGAAATATACAGAAAAGCACAATATGAAAATAAGTCTCATAATCTTAAGTTTCTCCTAATCTTCTGTATTATCTTCTAGTCCTTTTTACTCTATGCATAGTTATTTCTTTGTGTGTTATATTCTTATAATTATTCTTAATTAGTATCTATAATTCTCAATGCACAACCATTTTTTTTAATCTGTAAGTGCCATTTCATTTTTTTTTCTAATCTCCATGCTTTTATAAGATGAACTTGGAACATCTCATTGTGCTGGAAAGTAAGGCAGTACTTATTAAAAAAGATGGAAGATGCCAAAAGGACATAGAAATAAATTTAAAGAGGCTCTTACCAGCCAAACCTGGGATAATCTGAGTCTCCAAATAATTAAGAAAAATAAGGGGGAAAAAAAGCATTGAAGAAATTGGAGTCTGCAAAGCCATACTGATAATAAATAGATCAATAATAAATGGGTAAATAGGTAGGGAAGAGGAAAGGGTTCTTGCTTATGGTAAAATGACAGCCAATAAATATGAAGAGAATGCTAAAAATGCTGAAAGACTTTTGCATACATCATGGTAAAACTGGATTTGAACTAGAAAATCATGCTGAAAGGAGTCTTCAAATTGAAATGAAAGGATACTGTTTAGTAACATCAAATATATGAAATTGAAAGCATACAGATAAGGATAAGTTTATAATCAAAATCACAAGACTGTTCTACTGTAATGGTGCTATATAGCCATTTAACTTTAGTATACCTTTAATATAAAAGGCAAAAGATGGAAGCATTAAAAGTAACTATAGTTACACTAATTTGCTAATGGATACACAATCTACAAGGATGTAAATTGTCACATCAAAAACGTAAGATGTAGGGAGAGGGGAATAAAAGGGTAAAGTTTGTGTATGTGATTAAAAGCAGTTGTTTTCAGCTTAAAGTGTTATAAAATGGTTTGTATAAGCCTCGTGGTAACCACATATCAAAAACCTATAGTAGCTATACAAAAAAGAAAAGAATAAAACAAAATCACTATGGAAAAATCACCAATTAATAACATAACCATAGTATATCTTTACCTGTTAATAGTTACTCTAAATGCAAATGGATTAAATTGCCCACCCAAAAAATGTGGTCACTATATGGATTAAAAATCAGTCCAGGGCTTCCCCTGGTGGCACAGCGGTTGAGCGTTGGGCTGCGAAGCTGCCTGCAGCCTCTGCAGCGCCGGTTCCATCCCCAGCCGCTGGTGAGGGTCCCACATGGCGCGACAGACCTTTCCTGCTGCCCGCTGCTCCCCTCAGCAGTGTATTTCGTCAGTCTGCCTGCTCTGTTCCCCGCTCTGCCTCTGGTGAATTCTCTCACCCTCCCACGCTTCCGACTGTACCCAGTGCTTGTATAAATAAATAAATAAATCTTTAACAAAAAAATCAGTCCAACTATATTTTGCCAGCATGGGACACATTTCCGCTTAAAAGACATACACAGACTGAAAGTGAAGGAATGAGAAAAAATATTCCATGCCAATGGAAACCGAGAGAAACAGAGAGAGCGATATTTATTGTATATCAGACAAAATTGGCTTCAAGTCATAAACCATAACAAGAGGGGAAAAAGTCCATTATATAATGTAGGTCAGTTCATGAAGAAGACATAACAGTTGTAAGTAAATATTCATATCTATTGAAGTGTCAACTGCTGTCAGAAACTGAAAGGCAGCCAGCAACTTCTGCTTTAAGCACTTCAGGTTGTTTTTGTTAAATATTGTGTGGAAGGGGCTAGATGCTGATTTGAATTGAAGTCTGCTTTGGATTGTTGTCTCTGGTGGGAGGCTCTGTTGCTTGATGACTGTAACACTGAGTGGATTCAGATAATGGGGTTCGGCGTGTGTGGGGTTGTTGGACCCCTCTAAGAAAGAATTCTGCAGATATTCCTATTCATTAGCACATAGCAAATTTATTAAGGAAAGGCTATAAAAGGAAAGAAAGAGATGCTTGCATAGACACAGACTGGCAGAAAGCTGCGTTTTGCCAGGGCAAGGGGTGCTCTTTTATATTGCTCTTTGATAAAATTATTGTGGAATTTATCGCTGTGGGGTCAGGTTGGGCTGGTCTTCTATGATGGATAATTCTCTCTGCCCCCACCTCTAGCTGATTTTTTCTGACCCCACTTCAGATCCCTGGAAGCACCCACAGTGGGTTTAGTTTAAGATTCGTTAATCTGGGCCTCCCCGGTGGCGCGGCGGTTGAGCGCTGGGTTGCAAGGCTGCCCGCGGCCTCTGCGGTGCCGGTTCGATCCCCGGCTGCTCCCCGGCCACCGGAGGAGGGTCCCACATGGCGCGCAGACCTCTCCTGCCGCCCGCTGCTCCCCTCGGCAGCGTACTTCGGTCCTTCTGCCTGCTCTGCTCCCCGCCCTTTCTCTGGTGGATTCTCTCACCCTCCCGCGCTTCTGACTGTACCCAGTGCATGTATAAACAAAACAAATAAACAAATAAATAAAAAAAAAGATTCGTTAATCTTCCCTATCCTCATATTTGGTGTTTGTCCTTGTGAGACCTTCCGTCCTCAATTTTTCGAGTCTAAGCTTCCATCAATACCTGCACCTTTGAGAGCACCTTTGAGTTCCTAGGAGCTCTCCCTATAGCTTATCGTTTCATTCTAGACTACCTAATTTGTTTTAAGTGGAAACTGTTTGATTCCTTTAAACTCAACTGGGTGTTTATTTATTGGTGTCTCTAGATGTGAGAGAAGGGAAATTGAATGTTGGGTGTCTTTAGCTGTTGTGAAATGACCACATTTCCTTTCTGTCCATTCCTGCGAATTCGTATGCCACTATTTAAAACAACGTTATTCCTCCAGGTGGTAGATTCTGTTGTTTTTATTTATAGGAGCAACAAAAGAAGACATTTCACTTTTGGGGTAAATGTGGCAAACATTTATTAGGAACCTCCCAAGTTGTTTTCCAGTTTCATACAATGTGGAAAGAATAGAGCTCATGTCAGGGAGACAAATATTTGCGAATTATGTGTGGGTTGAAAGAATGTTTACTCAATCCAGGTTAGAATCATTTGCACTAAAAGGTTTCCCACTCCCTGTCCCCATCACCATGTCACCTGGCAGAAGGTCAAGTGGCCTTATGCACTAGGCTAATTCCCTGCATTCCTGATTAAGGGGCAGAGAGGGGTGGGTGAAGTCACTGCTGTCAGGAGCAGCTAGTGGTAAGGAAGGGATTAGGAGCAGTTTCAGAGACAAATCAAATACCCCATACTTATCCTTCAAAGGTAGAAAAGCAGAGACTGGGGGGCTGCATCCATTTTGGACACAACTTTATTTTATTATTTTTTTAAAGATTTATTTATTTATTTATACAAGTACTGGGTACAGTCAGAAGTGCGGGAGGGTGAGAGAATTCACCAGAGCCAGAGCGGGGAGCAGAGCAGGCAGAAGGACCGAAGTACACTGCTGAGGGGAGCAGTGGGCAGCAGGAGAGGTCTGCGTGCCATGTGGGACCCTCGCCAGTGGCCAGGGATCAAACCGGTGCTGCAGAGGCTGCAGGCAGCTTCACAGCCCAGCGCTGAACCGCTGTGCCACCAGGGGAGGCCCTGGACAAAACTTTAGAGAAAGAAGCAATCAGATGGATTGAGGTAAATTCAAATAACATTACGTAATATATTATGACCTATTACATATATCTCATCGGGCTGCTAAAAGGAAAGGGTTCTCTCCTGAATTCAGACTGAGTTCTAGCCCTAGCTCAGCTGAATGCACTGAGTAAACTTTGGGCAGGTGATTTGCCTTTCCTGGATCCCAATTTCCTCATCTGTAAAGTCAGGGATGGAATTGGTTAAGTCTAAGTTGGCTCCTGATTCTTCCTCTCTACCTCACAACAATCCCGAGATAGGTAGGGAGAAGTGTGTTATCCCCATTTTACAGAGAAAAACCAAACCAAACCAAACCAAAACAAAACTAAGGTTCACCAGGCAGAAGAGTCCAGCCAAAGTTGCTGTGTAAATAAGTGGATTTGAATTCTTTAACTCTTGTGTTTTTCTTATTACATTGAAGAGCCCATTGCATTGTTGCCACAGAATTTTTTACTTGGGACAAAGACTTTTCAGGTGCAGCAACAGTAACGGTGAAGGCCGAGAATCCTGACTTTGTAGCTCAGGCACATCTGCTTCCTCTTGATGCTCGTTACTTTCTCTTTAGGGATTTAAAAAAATTGGCTTACTGGTATTATGTAACCTTGGTTTTCCATCAACACTTAAAGAAGATACCACAGACAAAAAGTCAGAAATAACCCTGGAATGACAAGAATGCACTTCTCTCTCAGGCATGTCAGCAGAAGATGTGCTGGTTGATTCTAGAGGAGAAATGCTGGGCTGAGAAGCACCCCCAGTAGGGTAAGTGAGCAGCAGTGATAGTAATTCACAAGATAGGTGTTCCCTGTGCAGCCACTTCCCTGGCCTTGCTATGAGGTTTGCACAAGCCATCACTTTTACAGAGGGGAGAACTAAGGCCTTCTGAGGTTGAGGAACTTGCCTTGAATCTTTGTGCATGTGTTGAAACTTGTAGGATTTGAACCCAGGTCTGTGTGTGTACAAGCACATGGTCTCTTTTCACTACCCCACGACCACTTACTACCTTCCAGATTGTTTTATGATAATTTGCAAAATTCTGTAGACGTGAATGTGCACACACTCACACACTCAAGCACACACAAAGATTAAATGGTCATCTGAAACCAATAATAGTGGATATGTCTGGGGAGGAGAACTGGTTGGTTGATAGACATGGAAAGGAAGAAGTTTCTATTTTTAACATAAATACATATATATACACACACATCCTTTACATCTTTTAAATTCTGAACCATATGCATGTACTACATGTATGTATATGTATGAATACATGAATTAACATGAATAATGAATACCACAGACAAAAAGTCAGAAATAACCCTGGAATGCATGAATAATGAATTAACAAATTAGCAAAAGAAAACCTACTACATTTGGTTTCCTGTGGCTGCTGTAGCAAATTACCTCAGACTTAGTGACTCTCAGTTATGGAGACTAGAACTGTGAAGTCAAATCTGAAGTCAAGTCAACATGTTGGCAGAGCTGTGCTCCTTCTTGAGGCTCCTGGGTGAATCCATGTACCCTTCTCCCCCTTCAAGGCACAATTAGATGCCACCCCCTCTGTAGTTTCTTTCCTCATCTTTTCATCTGGACAGAACCTCTCCTTCCATTATTCCTTGGTCCACTGCAAATTCTGTAGTAGCTGCACACCCAGCTTCACTTGGCTTCAAGTCTCTCCAGTGGCCTGTCCCCCTGGTGAGCAGTGGCTCCGTGGGGACAGGACATGTGTGGCACCTGTGCTGTCAGAACCAGGAGTGAGACCTGCTGGGGTCCTGCTGACAGCTGTGTGTTAGGCTGAATTTGTGGGAGAATAATGGCCCCAATACTTGATGAACCCTCAGTGGTTGTGTGTTCAAAATCTGTCATGTCTATATGAGGACATGGAGATCCAGGCTGGGGAATTATATGTCTTCCAGTCTAATCTTTCAGGAATGCTTGTAGGATTAGAAGAAAAAATTGAAAGCTCCCATTTGGGACTTTACTAGCCGCTTGGAAACCTGTGATCATATGCAGTGATATCAACCAGCAAAGGGCGTTGTCTCATGGTCAAGTTTGTCTGTTTTAAAGAAACAAATACAAACCACTTGGTGTTTCTCACTATTCTCTTATCATCAGCAGCGCATGGCCTGGCTACAGTGCTATTTTAATTACACTGTATTTTTTTTAACCTTTCCTTACTCATATTGAAGCTCGGACTGTTTTGGAGCTGTTTTGAGAGTTCTACTTTCCCAGGGAAAACACAGGCAAGAAAATAAAGGCTGGCCAGCGCAGCAAATCCTCGTAGTTGTGTAAAAACTCAGAAAGCCAAACCAGTCTTCATTGTTGTCATCTGGCAAAGTGTAAAAAGGGTGATACAGAAGGTAGAACATAACACCTGTTCCTTTATGAAAACCAAAGCCAGCTCCCAGCCCTACGTGGCTTTAATTCTGAATGTGCCGCAACTGTCAGCCGCAGAGGAAAACCCAGCCATGGGGACCCAGCACGAGGGCTCAGACAGTTGACTGAGGAATTAGAAGGATTTGGTAATAAGCCCACTCATTCTGTCGGATTGAAATATCTTCCCATTCCACACAGCCAAGGACAACCGTGCTTTTGTTTGCTATTTCTGCGTGGCATTTTATGCCTGTCTGGAGCAGGAGGCCAGGTCTGCACAGAGAGGCGGAAGGGCCAGATTTGGGCTCCAGAGACCAGGGCTCGATGTCTGGAGCTATCACTGGCCAGCCGAGAGGGGGCTTGGCGGGATCACTGAAACCCCCAAGTCACAGGTACCTCTCGTGATGTGTTCATCACCAGGACCATGTTAGATTATGTACTTCACCGAGAGTTCAAATTTTTGCTCAAGTGTACTTGTTCATATCGGGAGAAATACAAAAGCAAAACGGGGTGTTGAGGGAAGGCCATTTATCTTTACTTTCTTAGCTACATAAAGGGAAATGTTACCCATCCTGCACAACTGAGGGCCTCTGACTGAAGTCCCACTGAGGGAAGGGATGATTTCAGCACCTGGGGTGGAGGAGCTTTCAGGGCAACCCAGGTGGACTTAGCCTTGGCGGGGACACCACTGAGGCCCAGATGCTCCCTCATGGGCACCCAGAATCATCATCTAAGACAGCCGAGCGTTTCTCTGCATTCTGTGAGAAATATCTTAATTACGCTTCTCCATCCCAAAGAACTGAAATTGCCAACATCTCTGGGAAGGTGAGGTCTCATCTTAATGATGTTTTCTTCATTTTAAACTCTGTCAACTACAAAACAAATGCTGATGCTCTTGGTATAATAGTAAATGGGTAAAGTAAGAGACAGAATTACCAAAAGGGATTTCAACTATGTAAAAACTGTGTACACATACAAGAAAAGACTTGCTGAAAGTGTTCGTAGTGCTTATATTTGAGAGCGTGGATAATGGACTTTTTCTTTTTTATATTTTTAAAAAATTTAAAAGGGCTTGTTAATTATTCCTTTAAAAAAAATCCATTCAGAAATAGTCCTGTGCCCCAAAGGGAAAATTCACTTTTATATTTTCATGAAAATTGTATCTACAACTTCAATTAAAATTAATGATATAATAAAATTCTGAAAATTTTGACATATATCCTGTCCTAGGGATACAAAGACTTTATCTTTTCAATTGTTATTATTTTGAGAGGAAACAGAATTTGTTTATCTCTGCTGTCACAAAGGGAGAGTTTGATGAATTTGAAGCACACGGCCCAATCACAACAAATCATTTTGTGAGTCACGTCACAGGAAACCAATGCCTAGTTCCCACAGTTGGCTTGTATGTAATTCCTAGGTATTCCCTTCCTAGGTGTAAACGTGGCTCTTTAATGAGACACCAGAAGACCAGGAGGAACCTGTGAGCTGCATAACAGTGTTCCATGCGTTGACCTACATAATAAAATGGCTTATGAATGGCATGCAACCCTGCAACTCACCCCCTCCTGCCGCCAGCACACATATGCACACCCTTTGCTGGCATTTGGAGCGTGCTTAGAAAGAGGAAGAAAAACCCAAACCACAAAACTCCACATTCCTTTCGAGGGCTGTATGAGTACACACCCTGGACCTTTGACCCTCTTTCCTTGACAAATAGGGGTTTTCAAGGCTTTCAGTCAGGAGTTCTACATCTTCAGATGCAGTTCTAGTAGGTTCCAGTCTTATGGTTTCAGCATTTACTCTCTTGGGGGTTCTCTTTCTTCATCTGTAAAATGGAGCTAATGAGCCCTGGGTCCTGTCTAACCTCCTAGGATTATTGTTAGAAGAAAACAATAAAAATGCTAAGGAAAGGTGGAAATGTGAAGCTTGGTGACACTATTATAAGATGAAATAGTCTATTTTCTGTTTCAGATATGATGGGGAAAGAGAAAAGAGAGGGGACAGGCTGGAAAACTAAGGCATGCTCCCCAAAGACTCCCAGACGTCTCTCAGCCTCCCCTAGTTGCTATATTGTTTACCTAGCCAATCTTTGTCTCCTTACCAAACATAGTGCTTTTATTTCACTCTAAAGACAACAAAAGCAGAAAAAGACACACGTTAAGTGTGTCTGGAATACCATCCATACATAGCCTTTTATTCCATTTCTGGTAAAATGTTTATACCTCTGAAAAATGCATTCAACTAAGCATTTCCTTGGAAAATTATACACCAAAAAGAAGAAAGGCATTTGGTTAAAAATATCTGAAACAGCCATAAAAACTTCCAAAGAAACAAGAAAAGATTTGTATAACAATTTACCACACCTCTGAAGACTGACTACTGAGGCCAGGATCTGGGAAAAATTTCCATTAACATAAGGTAGACAGAAGTTGATTAAGATGGTTACCTAAGTGGCAGGCAGAGTTAGAAGTCCTGGCATTGCATAATGCAGATTTCAAGTGGTTGAAATTTTTTTAATTGCAAAAAGAAAATATAGAGGTACTAAAAGAAAAAAAATAGAGAAAAAGAGTATTTCCACAATTTTATAATGGTGAAATCCTTTTATTTTACTCTGTAATATTTAAAATTTGTATGTATTAAAAAAGCATAAATACCTCATACATTGCTGGTGGAATTTAAAAATGGCACAGCCACTGTGGAAAATAGTTTGGCAGTTCCTCAAAATGTAAACAAATGTTACTGTATAACCCAGATAGAGAAATAGAAAACTCATACATGAATGTTCTTAGCAGCATTATTCATGCTAGCCAGAAAGTGGAAACATTATATATCTATCAACTTGTAAATATATGGGGGGAAAAACTAACTTGGTGTATCCACACAGTGGAATAGTATGCAACCACAAAAATAACGAAGTACTCAAACCTGCTACAGGTGAACAAACCCTGAAAAAGATGCTGAGAGAAGACCACATATTGTAGGCACATTTTATGTGTGTATTCATGTATTTATAAGAAATATTCAGAATAGGGCCTCCTCGGTGGTGCAGTGGTTGAGCACTGGGCTGCGAAGCTGCCCGTAGCCTCTGCAGCACCGGTTCGATCCCCGGCCACCAGCAAGGGTCCCACATGGCGTGCAGATCTCTCCTGCCGCGCCCACTGCTCCCCTCAGCAGTGTGTTTCATCAGTCTGCCTGTTCTGTTCCCTGCTCTGGCTCTGGTGAATTCTCTCACCCTCCTGCGCTTCTGACTGTACCCTGTGCTTGTATAAATAAAATAAATAAATCTTTAAAAAAAAAATAAGCTGAATGCTATGATGAACATTTTTTTTAAAAAAAGAAATATTCAGAATAGACAACTCCTATTATTCTATTCAGGATAGAAACAAAAATATATTAGTGGTACCAGGAGATGGAGGCTTGGGGGAAAATGGGGAATGGCTGCTAAATGGGTTTGAGGGTTTTTTGGGGGGTGATGAAAATGTTCTGAAATTAGACAGTGATGGTTTCACAACTGGAAAATACTAAAAACTTCTAAAATGTATACTTTAAAAGGAGAGGGTTTTTTCCATAGTGTCATATTTACTTGCATATCTTTTTTGTGTTTTAGGAGTATGGGTTCATATCTCTTCAAATGTATGTTAGCTTATTACTCCTACCGCCAAACTACCAATAATCCTCCATCCTAGTCTATTGGGCCCCTCCTTCTCCCCCCACTACTCCCCTCTGGCAGCTTCAGTTCTGTTGTCAGATTTCAAGGCTTGCTTGGTTTTGGTTTTGTCTTTTTTTTTTTAATTCATTTCTTTATAGTCCACATATGAGTGAAATCAACCAGTATATGTCTTTCTCTTCTAATTTTGCTTTGAATAATCTAAAAGATGAGTTTCATGTGTATTATTTCCTAAGAAACTATTTAAAAACATAAATAAATGTTATTTAAAAACATAAAATACAAAGCTAATGACACTCAAATAAAAAATTAAAAATAAATGGACTGAGCATTAAAAATTGGCGAAAGCCAAGAATATGTATTTCATAGGAGAGGCAGCACTAAAAGCCAATAAACATATTAATGTTAGCTCGTTTGGAAATTACTGTGGTGATTGGCTGTTGTGCTGCGAGATGTTACTATTTAGTATCTCATGTTTAACTAAGTCATAATCTGAGAAGGGTGCTTTAACAGAGAGCTGTTAAGGTCTATGGCAGTAAAAATTAAGAATCCCCAAACTATAGGAAACAGGGAAAATAGTGTGGCGAGTCCATATGATGAAATGCTATCCGGCTATTAAAACTGATGTTGTAGATAAGGATGTAGGGCAGTTGGAACTCTCAGAGGGCAAACTGGTACATTCATTTTGTAGACTGCTATTTTCCATATGTATACATTATGGCCAGGCACTTTCACTCCTAAGCATATGTGCATCAGAAATGAATCTGTATTTTCACCAAAAAACAGCCTAAGAAATGTGTAGTGAAACATGAGACACTAGCCCAAAGCTGGAAACAACCCGTAAGTCTACAACAACCAGAATGGATAAACTGTGATACATTTATACACAGTAGCGTCTATCAATACTGTATGGCAGTGTGAATGAACTGTTGATATATGCAACAGCATGAATGATCTCATTCCTACATTGTTGAATGAAGGAATGTAGAAGTAAGAATAAATACTGTACAACTCCATTGATAAAATTAAAAACACAGGAAAACTCATTACAAGTCAGAGATCCACTGTATGATTTAGCAATTCCACTCTAGGTCTCTACCTGAAGAATACAAAATCACTAATTTGATATATGCACTCCTATATTTGTTTCAGCACTGTTTTTACAGTTGCCAAGTTAAGGAAAGAACCTAAATGCCCATTGGCAGAGCAGTGGATTAAGATGTGGTATAAATACACAAGGGAATATTACTCAACTGTTAAAAAGATGAACTCTTGCCATTGTGACAACATGGATGGAACCAGAGGGGATTATGCTAAACAAAATGTCAAAAAGAGAAAGACACACATAAGGGGAGAAATCCTATATTGTGAAAATTTAACAAAGATGTAAAACAATGGTACTTCACTAATTAAAAAAAAATAAAAGGAGAAAGACAAGTACAGGGTGATTTCACTCATGTGTAAAATATAGAGGAAAAAACAACAAAAGAACAGACAAAACTAAACCAAAACAAACCCTAGAAATATGACAGCAGAATTGAGGCTACTAGAGGGGAAGGCTGGATAGGGGTGGGAGCAAAGGAGGAGGGTCCCAGTGGACTAAGTAAAGGACTGTGGGTGCTTGGATAGTGGGGGTGGTATGGTAACATATATCTGAGGATGTATGAACCTGTTCCCCTAAATCATATACAGTGTTGTAAACTAATGATACCTTGATAAAGAAAAAATAAAATAAGTTCACATAACTAAATAAAATATTAAATAATACAAAAAATGTAGGAGTCAAGATAGTGATTTCTTAGTGAGGGAGGAGACAGTAACTAGGAGACAGTTCAAAAGGTTTTTTGGGATGAATAATTTTGTTGATACAAGGTATAAAAGTAGATTCAGCTTGTGAAAATACTTTGAACTTTGCACATAATTTTTGCGTGATTGTTGTTAGCATTCTATTTTAATCATGTCTGCTTAAATTGACATTGTAAAAAATTTTAATGACACGGAAAGATATCATGTTGTCATATTAAAATACAGGTTGACATAGGTGCAGACTGTGCATAGCATGCTACCACTTTTTTTTCCCTTCAGAATCATCAAGCATATATGTAGGTTAAATCAGCACATCTCTAAGAAAATAAACAAGTAAAAGATGGGAGTGATTGCTGGAGAAGTCTGAAAGAGATTTTTTTACTGTATGCCCTTTTGTACCTTTTGAAGTTTTAACTATGCACCTATATTGCCATTCCAAGGCAGAAATAAATAATAATGGAGCTTACAAATCTGTATGAGCTCATTTTTGTGAAAATAAAGGCCTATCAAAATCAAAATTATAACCATGTCTACCTCTGGGTAATGGGATAATGGATGATTTATTTCATTTTAAAAACATATCTGTGTCCTTTCTTCGTCTTTTAGCATATATATTTCTATTGAGAATAAGTCGTAACATTTTTGTAATTCCGTTTTAACCAATGTCATTGAAGTGTGACTTACATACAGCAGAATGCACAGAATTTCAGCGTGCAGTTCAACGTGTTTTAAAAGGAACTTAGATCCATGTGATCATCATCAAGACGTAGAATGTTTCCATTCCCTAGAAAATTCCTTCTTGTCCATTTTCGGCCAGCATCTCCCCCCTTCTTGCGCGGCAGTCACTGACAGCATGTCTAGCAGCATAGCTTGGTTTTGTCTGCTCTAGCAGTTCCCAGAAATGGGATTATACAATATGGACTCTTGTGTCTGGCTTCTTTCGCTCAACATAACCCTTTTGAGACTGATGTATGTATGTTCTGTGTGTATCAGTAATTTGCACTTTTCTCTTAATGAAGAGTAACCTCTTCAACGCTTGCTGCTTTTCCGTCGGGAGAGACATCAGCGAGGAAAAGAATCCTCCACGGCCTCTCCAAGCGCATCTGCTGCGGTTCGCGGTGATCTTACAGCCTTCCCTTTCTGGGGGGGGGGGAGTCAGCCGCTCCGTCCCCACCCCCAGTCCGGGCCTTCTCCCCCTCACGCCCCCCAACACGGCGGCAGCGCCAGTCTCAGGTGAGAGCCACCCGGCTCGCTGCCATTGTTCTGCGAGTGACAGCCTCCGGGGCAAATGGAAAGCCGTCAAGCTGAGGGCTGTCAACTGCAGACAAAAATTCCTTTCTTTGTCAGGCTGGGTGGTCTCCTTGGCTTCGGCATCAACCTGCACAAAAGATGATAAGCATCGTGTGCGCTTGCAGAAAAACATCGTCACCACCCAACGACTCTAACCGCACTCCTTTGTAAGGCCAGGATTAGCCCGTACGTGGCTTCCCTTGACTGTGTATAAATCATCGAATCCCAGCCCTAGCGAGGGCATCCAGAGGTCGTTTAGTTTCCCCCATTCCCACCCCTACCACCTGCATGTCTCCCGAAATGTGTTTGTCCCAGAGTCTTAGTCACAGACAGCTGGAAGGTTCCTTAAAGATCACCTGTTCCGACCCTCGAGGGCCACAAGAGGGGATCCAGGCACACACAGGGACTTGTCCAAGATCACACAGGCCGAGGACAAGAACCCATTCCCTGAGAGCCTTTCTCTCGGGGGTCATCTTTCCTCTACTCCAAGCAGCCTTTGTTAATAAATGACCCTCATAGTAAAGTGTAATTTCTAACTTCAACAAAAAAGGTGCCTTTCCATTACTCCAGACTGCTGTGTGTGGGTGTGCTCGCGGGTGTGTGCGCTCAACACACTCGGTGGGTCTTTTGCAGCTTTTGTATGAAGTGCCTGTGCCCTGTGGTCAGGACCCCAGGCCAGTTTCTTGACTGGAATAGTTTGGCGCCCTCTACTGGTCATCCGTTAGAGCACCAGCGATCCCTTTTAGGGGCGCCGACTCTCCAGACATTTCAACACGCGCCACGTTTTCTAATTTCGAATATGAAGAACATACAGATCTGTAGAATAGGCAGTTTAATCTCTGTTATACAGATGGGGAAATTGAGGATCATAAAGATTAAATATCTTCCCACAGTGGCTGAACCTAGATTCAAGCCCGGCACAAGTTGCACTCTTCCACTTGAATACCATTTGTCACAATCCTGAAGGCTACAGAGCACTCCCCCCTTAAAAACGACCTTTAAATGCCCCATGATATGCGTGGCGTGGGTGTTAATGCTTCTGTATAACACACAGGGGGCCCTAGATTGGGATACCAGTGACTTGCACGAGGCCACAGGCCCAGTAAACCTCATGCCAGAAGGAGGATCACACACAAGGTCCAGGAGGGAACTTCCTGGGTCAGACTTCATCCAGGAGAGCAACTGGGGGACTGCAGTATTTCAACCAGGGGCCCCTGGGGTCTCTGGACTGCCCTCTGTTCCCACCTCTATGTGGGAAGGAGGTTACAAGGGATGCGAAGATAAAGAAAATACATTTTCTACTTATGGGGAACTAACCCTATGATCCACAGGGTTCAACAGCTGCTGTACAACTAGCCCTGGGTGTGTGTAAATGAGTAAGCGAATGCATCCATGAAAGAAATGAGCTGGAGACTAGGATTAGGACTAATGGCAGACACAAGTGCAGGTCACAGGTTGTTGGGCTGATATGCCAAAGAGATCGATTTCATTTTTTTCTTTTTTGATGACTCCATTACTGATAATCAGAGTGGTACATAAGTGAAATGGCTGTGCCTGTGTGAGTGAGTCCAACCCCCAGGATATGCAGAGTTAAGATCAGGACAGAGATCTTGTAGAGGTATTTTAAGCCTGCTTGATGCTTTTTAAACATCAGTATCAACATCCAGAAATTGGAAGAGTTCACATAAAACCCCAGGATTTTCAGCTTCTCCTTTAATACAGTGGAAGGCTTGGCCTCGGTGGGCCTGCTGCTCCCGCCACGGCTGCCCCTCAGCGACCGGTGGTGGCCCAGCACCAAGGATGAGCGGTGACGCCATTTCTCATTGCACAAGGGCTGTTGTTTCCTTATTGTAAAAACAAAACCAAAATTCTTATCAGGGCTTAGTCAGAAAAAAGAAAAGAATAAGTTATTTGTTTTAAGAGAAATAGGCACAATGTATTTATTTGTGGAACTGAAGGAATTTCTATACATTTATGTAGGGTAAGGAAAAATGTCAGGCTTTTCTGCCCTCCCGCCATCAGGACAGATGATGGATCCTTGCGGTCCTGAATGCATGCCTGATGGCGGGCACCTGGAATGGGGTGCGGGCATAGGTAGATGGGAGTCACCTGGGCTAAGACTGGGTTTTTAAGGGTGGTGTCATGGGGACTCCAGCAGCAGCAGAAGCCTAAGAGAAGCCGAGAGAGAAGCAAAGAAGCAGAAGCAGAAGCAGAGATCACCGAAGAGCCCAGACAGTGAGGATTTGCTGGGGGCTGGGAGGCCTGCCAGCCTCCCGGCCCCCCAGCACCCCTGCCTGCTGTGTACCGGGTAAATCCCAATAAAAGACCTGCAGAAACCATTGAGGACTCTGACTCCTCCTTTACCCGGTCTGCTGGGTTAGAAAGCCTGCACTGTGTCCATTCCTGCCTCTTACAATTTAAAAGGCAAGTATCCAACTTTTATTTTCATTACCAGCTTGGATCTCACTACAACTTGAACTTGCTACCCTATAGAATCTTTGGTGCCTTCTTGGATCTGCAGTCAATTTCCAAGCATTATAAACATTATAGAAACAAGTGCATTTGGTGATAGTTTACCTATTTAACAGAACTATAACAATTAGAGGAAGCACTTGCCAGTAAAATATAAGTGGTTTGTGGTTTGTAAGTACAACCACATGTGTTATAATTGGAATGAAAACCCCAATTGGGGGTGATGAGAACACAGGAAACCACAAGCCTAAAACCCCAATACATGGACTGGAATTCATCCACATGGTGGGTGAACCCTGGACCAAATGCATGGTCCCTTGACTCAATCCAAAATTGAAAACAGTAACTCAGGGGCGAGGCTTTAGGCCCAAACAACCCTTTCTGTTTCAAGCCACTTCGCTAGCCACATGGAGTGTTGCAAGAAGCTGGTTTCTTTAAAAAATGTTTTTATTAAGGTATAATTATACCCTTTTATTAATTTTAGGTATACAACATAGTGATTCATTATTTGTATAAATTGAGAAATGATTACAGTGATTGTAGGTAATATCCATCACCGTACCTCACCAATAGGTAGATTTTTTTCTTTTGATGAGAACTTTTCAGATCTACTCTCTTTTTACAAGTCTCAGATATGCAATATAGTGTTATCACCAAGTCCCCATGCTGTATATTATATCCCCATGACTTACAGAGGGTAAATTAATTAATCAGGCTCCTTACACCACTAACTTCTGTGGCTATCACCTGTGGCCTTAATTGTGTTAATGCAGAAGGCACTTGGGATGGTGGGTGCGGGACACGTGTGCCTGATTGTGGACACCTGGAGCATGGGTGTGGGCATGCGTAGGTGTGCACACCTGAGCCTAGAGGCTATGCTAAAAGAAGAGGCAAGATCATAGCATGAGATGGCGCGGGGAGGCGGGGAATGCCAGAGAGAGCCCAAAGAGCATAAAGATTCTTTGGGGTCTGGGAGGCTCCATTGCTTGCTTGCCTCCCAGCACCCTCTGCCTGGCCCGTGCCTGCCTCCTTGCACGCCAGCCTTCCTGCCTGGTGTGCTTATGTACCTGGTTCCCTGAGAGAGCATGAAAGCCTGAAAAATCCACTGAGGGCTCCAGAACGCTCTATCTTTCTGCCCAAATCAATAGTGAACCTGCTCCGCGCTTGCTGGCACTCAACTTATTTATTTTATAAGTGGAAGTTTGTACATCTTACCTCTTAATCTATTTCATCTCTTACTCTGTGCTTCTGGCAACCAGCAATCTGTCTCCTGTATCTTTGAGATTGTTTTATTTATTTTGCTTTGTTTTGTTTAGAGTCCACATATAAGTAAAATTGTAAGGTATTTCTCTTTCTCTGTACGACTCATTTCACTTAATAGAATGTCATCAAGTTCCATGTATGCTATTGCAAATGGCAGTATTTCATCCTTTTTAATGGCAGAATAATATTCTGTTGTATATGTGCAAGGGCATGGTTTCTGATCCCAGTTCTGCACTAACCCACAGGGGAGGAAGAGGAATATTTGTTCTAATTTGGAAACTTTCAGTTTAGTGGTTGGAATATTGACACTGGCACTGGGCTGTGCCTGGTTGTACCCAGCCTGCCATTTATTGAACAAGTTACTTAACATCTCTGTGCCCTCATTGTCTCATCTATAAACTGGAATTAGTTAATATAGTCATTGATTAGCTATGAAAGTTAATACATTTTAAATGCTTCAAAAGCTACCTAGTATAGAATAGGTACCATGTGTTATGATTATTATCACTATAATAAAGAATGGTCAAAGCTAAATAACAATGGAATGGGCTGTTCTAAAGTATTCTGGGTTACAACAGGTATATAAACAGAGTCGAACTTGTTGTAGGTTAATGTTGGACTTTGGCTTTTTAGTGCTGGTGAGGTATCCAACTAGGCTTATTCAGTATTACCCATTCAGTTTAATTCCAAAAATATTTGCTTAATGGTTACTTTGTTCCAGACTCTGTACCGGACCCTGGCATTATTAAGATCAATCAGGTGTTCCTAACTCTCAAGGTCCTTGTAATCTAGTCAGGACAGCAGATGGGTATCAACTCTGGTGTGGTGTCACAACAACAGCACATAGGCAGTCAGAGGAGGGAGTCAGGGTGGGCTTCCTGGAAGAGGCAATAAGAAACAAGGTCCTCTGAGTCATATTCAGGATCTGGGAAATACAGAGTAGGGGAGATCTGCCCTTGCTGATTTGTCAGGGATGGAAGATTTGGGTTCTAGAGTTCATAATTGCTTTTCCTACTCTTAGTTGAATCATTTGGACCTTCCCATTCCTATTGCTTTTCGAAAGGAAATTCTTACGAGACTTTAAGATGTTCCTAAATCCTTTTGCACACACTTTTCAGTGTTCAAGTTTCCAAAAGGGTTTTTTTTGTTTGTTTGTTTTTTGCCACAGTTCCTTTTGGTTAGGGAGGTTGAAATCTAAGTTTCTCCAGAAGGGGGGTTTGCCTGATCTACCATGGCAAAAAAGGCCTGTTTCCTAGATTACTAAATCAATACAGCTGAAGCCAACAGGATGGGGACAAGTGCTGCATCCCTGTCCCATACAATTTCCCCCTTCAGTGTGCTCCCTCCCACAGATGTTCTTCTGTTGTGGATCTGTGCCAACGATGTTCAAAGTGACCACATTAAGAGGGGAGAGCCCCAGGGAATTGGGGAAAATAAAAATAAAAAGAAAACCACACACATGTACTATTTACTAGATAATAAAGACAAATATGTTCACATCCTGTCATCTCAGGCATGAATAACCCCACTAATGCACTCAGAGGGGAGGCCCTGTTAGAAAACACTGCCAAGTTTCTCACTCCCCTTCCTGGCTCCCATTCTTAACTGCCTGTTCTTTTTCAGGCTTCAGTTGGGGCTTTCAATTCTTTCTGTGCTTCGTTAATTACCCCTCTTTCAGCCAGGATCACTTTTGGTCTGGGAGACAGGAGAGGCACAAAGCAGGAAAATAGATGTAGTCACAGGTTTTTCCTGAGACCAAGAATGGGGAGAGGCCAGAACACATGCATCCTCTATTCTCCTTGCCTCTTTTCTTTTTGTGCCCCACCAGGTGACTCACACTGCTGTACTCTGGGCACGAGGGCGGCAGCCTCTGTCCCCCGTGGAGGTGCAGACTGGGGCATGCACTTTTCCTTTTTTTCTTTAGTGTGGTGGAGGCGTCAGCTTCAGATTCAAACCTGATCACTAGAAATTTGTTAACAAAGGTCAGGAGCCAAAGGAGAGGGAGTTACCAGTAAAAGAGGTCCAACAGGTTGTCAAGCGAAAGTCCCAGGGCCTGTGCAGCATCTGATGCAGCGTCTGATGCTTTGTTGGGGGAGGAGGTCTGAGGGGCCCATTTTTCTCAAAAGGTTGCCTCAGGGAAGAACTGTTACCCTGACCACAGAAATACTGCATTGTCTCAGGGACACTTAGAGCTGTGTAGAGTCTATAGGGGTTACCTAGGGTGCTGGCTGTTTTGCAACCATCCCAGGTGGGTAGGTTGATTGTCAGCTCTTGCAGAGGGAAAGAGAATTTTGGAGCCCTCGGTAGATTTTTACAGGCGTTTGATGCTGAATCGGGACTGACCTCCTGCAGGGAGACAGCAATCTCTGGCATTCTCTTTGGTGCTCCTCCTCTTAGTCTCCCTCTTAGACCACTCCTCTCAGAGTGGCCCCAAATGCCAGAGCTCAGGAACTCTCTTATCCCTCCTAGTTTTATCTCAGCACAGTTGCTCCCACTTCACACATGTGTATGCCTGTGCTGTCAGGGCCCATGCTCCATAATCATAGGTGCTCAGGCACTGCTCCATGCTTCTTGGCCTCAGGCATCCACTCAATTAGGAGGAGGGCACAGCAGCCGGCTGCAGGTGGTGGTAGTAGAGGCTGGTGGCGGGAGGCTGTAAGGAAGCCTGATTCATTTTACTTACCCTACACTGGCCTTTAGAATTACTAAAGTGGGGGGGGGGGCGGGGGTGGTGGTGGTGTGGTGGTGGTGGTGTGTGTGTGTGTGTGTGTCTGTGTGTGTGTGTTGGGGGGGCACCTCCCCTGGTGGCGCAGCAGTTGAGCGCTGGGTTGCGAAGCTGCCCGCAGCCTCCATAGCCCCAGGTTCGATCCCCGGATGCTGGCGAGGGTCCCACATGGCCCGACAGACCTCTCCTGCCATGCCCGCTGGTCCCCTCAGCAGTGTATTTCGTCAGTCTGCCTGTTCTGCTCCCTGCTCTGTCTCTGGTGAATTCTCTCACCCTCCCGCGCTTCTGACTGTTCCCAGTGCTTGTATAAATACATGAATAAATCTTAAAAAAAAAAAAAATTACCAAGGGGACAGGATAATTGCTTTAAAAAATCCTTATGCCCAGACTCCACCCCTGAATAAGGACATTATTAGAGGAAGAGGGAGGAGCAAGCAGCATGGAGCCAGTGGGTGGCTGTCCCAGGTGAATGGAGGTAAAAGGTGGAGCTTTCTGGATGGCATCCCTTGACTCCCGGATTGGGGACTGCTGGGAACTAGGGGCGGAGCAGAGCCGCCAGGTTGACCTGAAAAAGGCTAACTCAGGTAGGCTGCTCTTTTGTTTTTTTTGCCTTCTGCTTGTACCCTGGTTTCTGCTCAGCTGACACAATATGCTGGTAGGACAAATGGCATCCTGCCATGTGCCAGTCAGTAAATTTTCTTCTCTCTCTGGAGCTGCAGTCCCACCAGGATCTTTTTAGAAATCCACATGATGAGATCTCACCCTGCACTTACTGAATCAGAATCTGCATTTTATCAAGATCACCAGGTGACTTGTGTGTGCATTCAAGTTTGAGAAACAGGTCCTTTTCTTGAAACACTGGGCAATCTGGCAACAGCAGACCAAATTCTGTCTCAGGAACTACTCCCTGGAGCTGGTAGTAACCACCCTGTTTAATAGGGGCCTCCACACTTCTTTGCCTCTATTGCCCACCTGGCTAGGTTCATTATTTTCCATTACCTGTGTGGGTCTAATCAGAATTTGAGCTTTAACAAGTTTATTGTAAAATAAAATTTACCATTAGTAACATGTGGTACATTGATGACATTGTACAACCACCACCACTCTCTATTCCAGAACATTTTCATGATCCCAAAAGGAAACTATATACTTATTATGTAGCCCCCCCCCCCCCCCCGTCCCCATCCCTCTCCCTCCCTTCTCTCCGTCCTCTCTCTCCATTCCCCTCCTCCATCTTTGCCCCTGACAACCACTAATCTGCTTTCTATCAGGGTGGGACTGCTTATTCTGAATGTTTTGTGTAAGAATAATCCATTATGTTTTCAAGGTTCATACATGTTGTAGCATGTATCAGTACTTCCTTGTAATGACTAAATTATACTCCTTTGTTATGGATAGTTCATATTTTGTTTATTCACTCATCTTTTGATAGACTTCTACGTCATTTATCTTTTGGTTATTGTGACTAGTGTTGCTATGAACATTTGTGTGCGAGTTTATTTGAACACCTGTTTTCAGTGCTTTGGAGTATTGCTGACTCATACGGTTAATTCTGTATTTAACTTTTTGCAGAATAGTTATACTGTTTTCCACGGTGGGGTGCACTGTTTTGCATTTTCACCAGCGATGTATGAGGAGTCCAGTTTTCTCCATATACTTGTTAACACTTTAAAAAAGTTTTTCTCATCCTAGTGGGTATGAAGTGATATTTCACTGTACTTTTAATTAGCATTTTCCTAATAACTAATGATGAATATCTTCGCACATGGTTTTGACCATTTGTGTATCCTCTGTAGAAAAATGTCTATAAGACACCTGCTTGTTTTAAAACTAGATTGTCTCTGTTAAGTTACAAGAGATCTTTATATATTCTAGATTTTATTTTTTTAAAGATTTATTTATTTATTTATTTATTTATGCAAGCACCGGGTACAGTTAGAAGCGCGGGAGGGTGAGAAAATTCACCAGAGCCAGAGCGGGGAGCAGAGCAGGCAGAAGGACCGAAGTACACTGCTGAGGGGAGCAGTGGGCGGCAGGAGAGGTCTGCGTGCCATGTGGGACCCTCCTCCTGAGGCCGGGGAGCAGCCGGGGATCGGGGATCGAACCGGTGCCGCAGAGGCTGCAGGCAGCTTCGCAACCCAGCGCTCAACCGCTGCGCCAACGGGGAGGCCCCTTTCTCAGATTTTAAAACATTTTCTCCCATACTGAGTTGTCTTCTCATTTTCTTGATAGTGTCCTTTAATGCACAAAATATTTTAATTTTAATGAAACCCGGTTTATCTAACTTTTTTCTTTTGTTGCTTGTTCTTTTGGTATCCTATGGAATTCGAGATTTTATCACCTGGATAGGGGAAAAACAGATCTGAGGGGAAAAGGAATGAGCATGTTTGAAGTCTCCATTTCCAGTTCAACCAGAAAACCTCATTTATTTGCTTTACATAAGCTTGTCCAGCTTAAATATATGTCCCCCCTCTCTCTGTGTGTGAAGAGTAGAAGTCCTAGGTTGAGCTTTTCACATTTTAACCACAGAGTATTAGTGGGGAACCTCAGTGTACCAAGTTGGCTTTTCTAAATACTAGCTCTAAACAGCACATGTAGTAATTAGAGCTTAGTGTTTTCTGCTTTTATTTGTAATGGGAAAAAGCATAATGTTTTGCAAACTAATGTAAAGGTTCTTTTGCTCAAATTGCTATACTTTTGGGAAGTCAGAATATTTGCTCCAAATCCAAACCCATCTACTTGATTGCAGCTCATCCACACTAAAGGAGTATTTCATGGAAAAGATAGCCAACTTCATGCATATCAGCCTTGGTACAGGTACTGCACTTGCCTAAAGTCACACAGCAAGTGTGAGTTTGAACCCAGGTCTTCTCATTTCAAATCTGAGGTTCTGTCCCTTAGTATGTCCAAAATAAAGTCAGTTCAATCATCTATGGTCTTTCTTGATTGGCAGTACTATTACTCCTAGCTGCCGTCAGTTATGGGAAGCTTTCTACTGCCAGGCACGGTGCTGAGAGTCCTTACAGACAATCAGTCTTCCCAAGCCCACCGCGTGGTTCCGTAATTACTCTCATTTTACTACCAAAGAAAAGGTAAAATAGCTTGTTCTAGGTCACGCAGATGGTGTCAAAGGTTGGAAAATAGCAGGACTTAACCCAGGTCTAACTCCAAAGCCCAGTCTGCACCACCAAGCGACGCTCCTAAAGATGACCAAGGTCCTGAAAAAAGATCTCTGCCCGGATCCTTCCCTCCGGCTACAAATCAGCACTTGCTCCCGGTCCCCCGCCCCCACGCCGCGCAGACCCCGCCCCTCGCCCCAGCCTCCGCCACTGCGCATGCGCGCTCCCTCTCGGCGACGTCTCGGTGGGCGGGGCCGGCGGCGTGGCGGTGTAGGATTACGTCGGGCGAGTGGACCGGCTTCAGTGCGCCAACGCGCGTGCGCAGAACCGGAGCTGTGGTCCCCGGAGGGTGGAGATGGCGGCTACCGGGGAGTCCTCTCCGGAACCCGCGGCTTCAGAACCGCCGGCAGAGCTGCCTGCCTCGGTGCGGGCGAGCATCGAGCGGAAGCGGCAGCGGGCGCTGATGTTGCGCCAGGCCCGACTGGCCGCTCGGCCTTACCCGGCGACGGCGGCTGCGGCTACCGGAGGTGTGAGCGCGGTGGCGTCTGCCCTTCTCTTCCCCGCGGGGCCGGGTCGCGGTCCCGGGTGCGACGGCCTCGCCCTCTCCGTCTGCGCGCAGACCTCAGCTCCGGGAGGGAGTCCGCTCACCTGCCGTGCGGAAGCGGCTGTGCGAGCCCGCAGGGCGACCCCGCGGTGGGATCCCGGCTTCCTGACGCCGAGCCCGGCGCTTTCCTCGCCGCACCTGGGCCTCCCGTCTTCGCTCTCCAACCTTCTCTGGGGGATGCAGTCGCCCTCGCCCGCCAGCGCCTCAGTCCTGCCTCTCATTTCTCTTTCTGTGGCGTTTCCGCTGGCCCCAGGACATGGTCCTTTCGCTTTTAGACCGGTAATCCATTTCAACAGTCCTGCACCTGCTCCCTCGTTCGTCCATTTAACAGTGGGCGATCGAGGGCATCAGCCATACCTGGCGTAGTGCTCGCTGCTGCGCGACGAGGGGCGCAAACAGGCGTTATTAGTTGCTGTTCTCATGGGGCTAATGAAGTAGCACCTGCAGCGCTTCATGTCTTTCATATTAGCCATTTTGCTTCACACAACTAACTTGCAAAATTGATGTCCGTGTTTTGCCCGGGTGATAGTTGAAGAGCAGAAAAGGAAGGGGGTTTGCTCAGGTTTATTCCAGCAAGGCTAATCAGGACGAGAACTCGGGTCATCTGACACTGGTTTCGGACTCGCCTTGACTTCCAGCTGCCTCTGTTGTACTAGGAATCTAGGAAGAAAAACTATTCTTGTTTGGATTTAATTTTCCCCCTTGACTGCCATTCTGTCTGTCCAAATCATGAAATTCACCACTTGGGTACCTAAAATACAATAGTTTGGTGGACATGCAGTTCTTTGTGACTGCTATTTAAAATGAAGTCTATGTATTCCAAAAGCTATACCCCATACTGTGTGAACAGTTGTGCACAGTTTAGAGCTGATATCTTGTCCTCTTTTTCATCAGTCAGAAGTAAGGAGAGTGAGAAGAGTCTGTTGCTGGTACATGTCTTGATATTTATACTAACACAAATCAGTAATTTCTAGCAACTTTGGTTCTGGTCTCATCCGTTCTGCTTTCTAGTGGTTCCTTTTATTCCTTTTTCAACTGAGACATTCCGAGTTAGGACATAAAGTTCATTTGCATTGATGATTAATTCATATTTTACAAAGGAGTCTAGATTTATACTGAATGACTGGACTATGTGTGTAGAGTAAAAACTAGTATTTAACTGGAATTGAGGTAAACTTCTGGTCATGGTAGGCAAAGGAGGATGAATATACTGTAAGCTTTCTAAAAAATATCCAAGAAATGTTGCATTGTATACAACACCCACTGTGCTTCAGGAGTAATTTAGTAGGTGCTGAGATTTTTATCTTTGTAGTACTTTGTTTTAGTATACTGTACAGTTTTCATTTCTCTGTGTGCCTTGAAAAATGTGATGAAAAAGACAGAAGAATTTCCCTAGAATGTGGTGATCAGAGTGATGCTAAAAGCCTGGGAAAGTTAGTAAGGCATAGCAGCAGAGAGAAACTGGGCTTCATTTTGCCACTTGATTTAGCATTGTTTGGGATTCTGCTCATGTTAAGACCTTGATACAGCTTTCCCTCTTCTTAATTCTCATTGCAGTCATTTCAGTCACTTGCTACAGTATTCATGAAATTAAAATAATTTGTTTTGTTTCATTCATTTAAATCCAGTAATTTTTAAGGGAGTGCTTAGCTACTTGTCAGAATTATAGATATAAAAGCATCAGTTGAATGGAGAGATTAGGGAGATGAACAGACATAATTTATACATTAATATGTAAAATACCACTTACATTTAGATAATCTACACACCACAGTGACCAATATATAGTCACTTTCAGAACCTTAGAATTTTCTCTAATGTCCCTTCCCAGTCAGCTTACCCACAGAAGTAACTACTGTTCTGACTCTTTGAAAGATATTGTCTCTTTTTGAACTTCATATAAATAGAATCATGCAGTGCCTGGCTTCTTTTGCACAACATATCTGAATCATGAGTGTTATTGCATGTGATGGTGATTTGTGCATTTATATGTTATATAGTATTATGAAGTTTTTCCATTTTCCTATTGATGGATGTTTAATTCCATTTTTTTGGCTAGTATGAATAGAACCTGAATATTCCTGTCTATATCTTTTGGTGGGTATGCACTGATTTCTATTGTGTATATTCCTAGGGATGGATTTGCTGGATCAACCTTGTGATGGTTCCACTTACGATTTTTTTTGCTTTACAATAGTGTGAAAGCAATGAATTCAATAGAGACCATACCTTAAATTTTGGTCTTTTCCTGTGCTGTTGATATATATAACACAATACTCTTGTGATGCTAGCTAGTGGCAGTAGCAGCTGCATAAAGCAACAGCTCCTAGTTCAGCCATGTGATCATGAAGGTATTAAGGATTAGGATTAGGGTTTACTCTATAGACTTTCCTTTCAGTACAGTATTCAACAAATTACATGAGCTATTCAGTACTTGATTATGAAATAGGCTGTGTTAGATGATTTTGCCCAATCATGGGCTAATGTAGGTGTTCTGAGCATGTTTAAGGTAGGCTAAGCCAAGATATGCTTGGTAAGTTAGGTATAATAAATACATTTTCAGTTTATGATGGATTTATTGGAATGTAACTCCTTTTTAAGACAATGGAGATCTATATTGTCAAAGTATGATTATGTCAATTTGTAATTCACCAGCAAATGTATGAGAGTTTTGGTTGTTTGGTGGTGTTGGTCTTTTTCATTTTGGATATTTTGGAGTACAGTGATAATTTATTATGGTTTTAATTTGTATTTCGCCAGTGACTAATGATGAGAACTTTTTCATGTACTTATCAACCATTTGGGATCTACTCCTTGTGAAATCCTCATTCAAGTCTTTTGCCTACTTTTCAAGTTGGGTTCTTTGTCTTTTATTGACTTTGCATGAGTCCTTCAGATACACATATTGCAAATATCTGTCTCCAAAACATATCTTTTCACTCTTTTGTGTCTCTTGATGTATAGAATTTCTTAAGTTTAAACAAGTCTAATACAGTAATTTTCTCTTATTAGTATGCATGGTGTCCTGTTTAAGAAATTTTTTGCTACTTCAAGTTCATTAAATTAATCCGTGTTTTCTTCTAGATGCTCTGTTTTACCTTTCACATTCAAGACCATGATCCATTTAAAATATTTTTAATTATATTGCATGAAGTATGTCAAAGTTCATTTATTGAAAAAGACTATCTTTTCCTCAGTTTGGTTAGTGACACCTTTGTCATAATTCCAGCACAACTGATTGAAAAGATTGTCTTTTTCATACTGAATTCCTTTGGAGCCTTTTCTGTAAATAAAATGACCAAATATGTATTGGTTTGTTTCAGGAATCTCTCTCCTATTCCACTGGTCTCTTTGTATCGTTAGCAGACTGTCTTCATTAATGAAGTTTAATGGTAGCATTTTATATCTGGTGGTGCAAATTCTCCAGTTTTGTTCTTTGCTATTCTGGGTTGTTTGTATTACATGTAAGTTTTAGAATCAGTTTGTTAATGCCTTCAAACAACTGCTGGGATTTTGAGTGGAATCACATCAAAATCTTTAGATAAATTTGGGGAGAATTGGTATCTTTACAATATTGAGATTTCCAATCTGTATGAAGTATATTTCTCCATTTATTTAATCCTTTGATTTCTCTTAGTGTTTTCACTAAGAGAGTGTTTTCACTCTCTAGGTGTTTATTTCTTCATTCTAATTGTTAGATTCTTGTGGAACTTTTACATAACAGGCATCATCTGTGAATAAGGACTATTTGACTTCTTTCTGTTCTTAAAATCTGTTTTCTTGCCATTTTGCTCTAGTTGGAATCTTTGCTATGATGTTGAATAGAAATGGTGGTAATGAACAACCTTGTTTTCTATATATTAACTTATCTGTATATGCATGAGGGAATATATAAACTTAGTTCAGTCATTGACCACTTTTACTTTTTTGTAGGTGTGACTAATGTAAAAGCAGCCCCAAAGATAATTGACACACGAGGAGGCTTCATTCTAGAAGAGGAAGAAGAAGAACATAAAATTAAAAAAGTTGTTCATGAACCAGGTAAAGTGTGTTTTTCAGAAAATAGGCATTTAGATTGATCATTTTGAGTAAAACTCATTAATTCTTTGCAAACTGAAGTTGAATAGTGCCCTCACTTCCTTTAGCCAGTGAGCAATTTAGCTTGTATGAATGATGACTTTTGGCTAGTAGATTAAAATTAAAGAAATTTGGCAATGGTTACTACATTAACTTGTGGTTTGTGTACTTAGGGTTGATGTTCCCTGTTGTTTTATAATAGGCAGAGATGGCCAGTGTACTCCAAATTTGATAGACTAAATAATCCAAGTTACCTTGATGGACTTAAACGAGGGACCAGAACCCAAGAGATAAAATATGAAATGCTGTTTGTTTATGTTTGGAGAAAATAATGGTTTACAGAGTATAGGATAATTGGAATGCGCATAAAAAGATCACAACTCTTTATTATCTAAGGTGAAACTTTCGGTAAATCTCTTATATATATGTCCTTAGGGTGAGTATATTTTTATAGTCCTTGAAAAACAGTTTTTTTGATCATAAGTTTGATAGCCAGTAGTGTAATATACAGCTTAAAATACTTATTCAGGCTTGATCTGAAGCAGCAGCAGTATTTATCAAGGTAAATCATCAAAGTAAGTACTGGTCCTGTTCAGATGTGTGTAAACTATTATTTAGTTCAGAAATTGAGACTTGAAGTATTAAAATACTTGTTTCCAAGTTGGGCACTATATTGTAAGAGGGATCTTGACAAGTGTAGTGTGCAAAAGGCTGTGGTCACCTGCTAATACATTTTAGTTCCAATGATTAAGCTTCTTATTGTTCCCAGTTGGAGGTTCTGTTTCATCTAAGAGTCTGCTTAAAGTCGCCAGTTTTAACCCCAGCCTGGGATAGATGCCTCGGTAACAACAACTATACCTTTCAGCAATTACACCTGCCCTGGCTTCACCACCACTGAGTCCCCAAATGTTGGGGGCATCCTCTAGTCTCCCTGGTCTGTGACTAACAGTGACCATTTCCTATGTCCTTCCTGCCTCTCATCCCAGTTTTTGCCCTGTCTGACAAGAAGGATCTAATATCACACCCAACCTGGTCTTCACTCCCACTTCCAACTGTTGTCTTTTCCCCACATACACTCCAAATCCCAGCATCTGTTGCCTCATTAATCAATCCTGATGTGTGTTGTTATTATCTAAAAAAAAAAAAAAAAAAAAAAAAGGCCTGGAAGTAATAAAATACGATGTGTCAAAACTTGTTAGGTTTTGCCTGAAGAACACTTCCAGCTGCCCTGCAGGTGTAAGAAGTACTCCTCTTTGGAAGAGAGACTACATTTACTGTAGCTTGCTTTCAAGGGCACACCTTTTGGCAGTGGTTGACAATTGTAGTGGGGGAGTTTTCAGCCCAGTATAAAGAAAGCATGTGAGCATATATTTGTATTTTTGCTCTTACTTATGGAATGTTGGCACATATATCATGTAAGCCTCACAGCGACTCTATGAAATGAAAAACTCCCTAAACATGTGAGTTGCTACCTCTTATTAGCACAGCATTGGAAGGGATTAGAGAGGAATGATTACCTGCCCAGGAGATTGTAGAGAAGAAGCCCTGTATTAGGAGGGAAAGCATTGAATTCAGTGACCTTGAAAGTTGCTATGATTTTCTGGATATGAAGACTCATTGTAACCATTTTTCTGTAGATTTATGATTCTGTCATGGGCTTATAAAACCTATTTGATTTATCAGGTTATATGACAGATACTGACATCTTTCTGTGGTACCTTGCACTTGACTGAGTTATACAGGTGGCATGTATCAGTACTGCTATTCATGTATTGACCCTAGGCCTACTGCTTGCAAATAAAACTTAAAAATTTCAGTCCTCATGGACTTTACATTCTAGTGGTTTAGATGAATAAAACTATTTGCTCTGTAGGGGGTGGAATGGAGAGCAAGAGAAAGTTTTCCACTTGAATTCTGTATTCTCTCTCCTGTTGCCTTACTTTTTACTGCTTGTGAGCAGCCCCCTTCCTTCCTTTCTACCGTGGGACCAATCTCGTTTGTATTCTCACCAGTAGGTGATCGAATAATGGTTTCCAAAGATGTCCACATCTTAATCACTCTGAAACCTGTGACTGTGTTACTTTACATAACAAAAGGCAGTTTGTAGAGATGATTAAGTGTAAATACCATAAGTGAAGGAAATTATTTTGGATTATCCATCCAGGTATGCCAAGTGTAATCACAGGGATCCTTAAAAATGGAAGAAGGAGAAGAGGCAGAGGGAGAGTGATAATGAAAGAAGCCAGATCGATGTAAGAAACTGTCATTGCTGGCTCTGAAGAATGAAGGGGTCCTGAGTCAAGGAATACAGGCAGCCTCTAGAAACTGGAAAGGCAGTTTGTTTCCTAAAATCTTCAGAAAGGAAGCAGCCCTGACATTAGCCCACTGACCCCCATGTCAGACTTATAAACTACAGATCTGTAAGATAATACATTTGTGCTATTTTAGCTACTAAATTTGTGGTAATTTGTTATTGCAGCAGTATAAAGCTTTCATTTCCACACACACAGATATACACACACATATATGAACTTGTGTATATTCTTTTATATATACTTGAATACTAATGTAATGGATTGAGTTCAAAACTACCTGATGAATTGATCATTTTTTTTCCTCTTAACATTTTTTTGATAAATGTGAGATGACTAAATTATGGTTTTGTCTTTTACTTAAATGTGTTTGTTTCAGGTATAAAATACCTGCTGATAAGCTAGTAAAAGAGGCAAATGTTTTAGTCATCAAAAAAAAAAAAAAAGAAATTTAAAGAGTTACTCTCCATTTCTTTAGGACCTGTTATGGAATTTGATTATACAATATGTGAAGAATGTGGTAAAGAATTTATGGATTCTTATCTTATGAACCACTTTGATTGGCCAACTTGTGATAACTGCAGGTACTTATTTCTTATTTGCTAAAGTGTGTAGATTTAGGGCAAAACAATTGGTAGATCTTTTTAGTAATTTTTTTTGGTTTTGTTTTGGAAGTTTCCTAAAATTTCCATGGTTTCCAGTTTGCCAAAAATGCCAAAAATATTTAGGAAGCCAATGTTTATCAGTATTTTTGGCCACATTCATAGGAAGGATGCCTCTGGTTCTGCCATAGAAATGTCCTCCTTCTTTCTGCTGGGTTGGGGATTTTTTTACCATCTCTCAGCAGCAGGTTCTAATCCCAGTGTGTATTGACACCTTGGTTAAAGGAGAAAGGCTTGCAGTAAGACAAGAGGAATAAAACCTCTCCAGTCACTCTCCTCCTTTTGGAACACCTCTTTCATTTTTCACTCTCCCAAATAGGCAGGGAAGGGAAAAAATGAGGAAAGAGCACATTATTTTCATTCTTTTTCTAACTTTTATCCTTTTTATAATCCCCATAATAAAAAACCCCATAATAATCCACATGGTTCTCCTACTCCTACTGTTTTACCTCAGCTAAGCACTGTGTTGCTATCTTTCACACTTTGGGATCCTCTGGGATTAATATTTAACCCTCTTGTCTGTTCTCTGTTCCCATGTACCATTGAGCCCCATAAAGTATTTTTCTGTTAGAGTTTTTATGTTGCTAATTTGACCATCAGAGCTGTGGGAAAAATTATTTAATATGTTCCCTTTCCCTGCATGCCCCTAGAGTTGCTAGGCTATTTGAAAGTTAATTTAAAATAACTATATAATGCATTTAATCTGTTTTCAGGGATGCTGATGATAAACACAAGCTTATAACCAAAACAGAAGCAAAACAAGAGTACCTTCTGAAAGACTGTGATTTAGAAAAAAGAGAACCAACTCTTAAATATATTGTGAAGAAGAATCCTCATCATTCACAATGGGGCGATATGAAACTCTACCTAAAATTACAGGTTTCTAATAAGTTATAAATATCTTAAACACTAGGTCAGGTGGAGTTTTTAACAGTGAATAGAGCAAGTTGTAGTTAAGTTTTTCTTACAGAGAGTTATATATAATGATACTTATAGCATGTTTTCTTATTTTGCTTTTTGGTATGTCATTTTGGAACAAATATGAGTTTGAACATGGGATATTATGGGAGATGAGTAGTATGATTAATTTCCTGTGGTGGGGGATTTTTGGAAATGACCCCATATTTAGATCTGATGTGGCTAATTGGTTATGAACTTGTTTTCTGATGAGTCTGCCGAAGCTCATCAGACCCATTGATTACATGTACTTCTGTTGATTCATGTGAAAACATTACAGATGGAAGACTTTTCTACTGTGTAATTCAGTCATATTTACTGAGGGTTTCATAGGATCAGAACGAGGTGGCATTAGAGTTGCTCCTAATCAATATGATTTTTTTAAAATTTCAAGTAATACTGCACTCAAGTTGTATCATTCTTCCATGCTTATGGATTTAATAGTTACCTGTATTTTTTTTCTCTCTTTTTTTTAAAGATTTATTTATTTATTTATTTATTTATTCATTTATTTATTTATTTATATAAGCACTGGGCACAGTCAGAAGCGCGGGAGGGTGAGAGAATTCACCAGAGCCAGAGTGGGGAGCAGAGCAGGCAGAAGGACCTAAGTACACTGCTGAGGGGAGCAGCGGGCGGCAGGAGAGGTCTGCGCACCATGCGGGACCCTTCTCCAGTGGCCGGGGAGCAGCCGGGGATCGAACCAGCACTGCAGAGGCTGCGGGCAGCTTCGCAACCCAGCGCTCAACCGCTGCACCACCGGGGAGGCCCTAGTTACCTGTATTTTTTTTTTTTTTTTTAATAGAGGCATGTTTTTCTTTCTTTCTTTCTTTCTTTGTTTTGTTTTGTTTGTTTATACATGCACTGGGTACAGTCAGAAGCGCAGGAGGGTGAGAGAATTCACCAGAGCCAGAGCGGGAGGCAGATCAGGCAGAAGGACTGAAGTACACTGCTGAGGGGAGCAGCGGGCGGCAGGAGAGGTCTGCGCGCCATGTGGGACCCTCCTCCGGTGGCCGGGGAGCAGCTGAGGATCGAACTGGTGCCGCAGAGGCCGCGGGCAGCTTCGCAACCCAGAGCTCAACCGCTGCGCCACCGGGGAGGCCCTAGTTACCTGTATTTTTTTTACAAATTTGAATAACAGCTAATTCCACTGTGGATTCTTTGTTGTAGATTGTGAAGAGGTCTCTTGAAGTTTGGGGTAGTCAAGAAGCATTAGAAGAAGCGAAGGAAGTCCGACAGGAAAACCGAGAAAAAATGAAACAGAAGAAGTTTGATAAAAAAGTTAAAGGTAAGTGGCTACATTGATATCATGCAGGACTGTGCTTTACTGCTTTGCAGAAAGCCTTTAGCAAGGTTCTTACTGTTTAAAGATATATACGAAAAGATGTGGATTTTCATAGATTAAAGGAAAAAGGGTTAAATATTTGTCATCAGTAGATTGGTATTTAAGGCTCTTAGTCCAAATCTCTCAATGCTGCAATTCCAAAACACATGTAAACTCTTTAAGTTGAATCACGTTTTACAGAAGAAACAATAGTAGGATTGGGGATGTTTCCCTGATCAAGGATTTGGCATTAATTCATTTTTTTTTTAATTGCAGTAACAACATGCAGGTTTCAAATGCATATCATTATAAACCAGCATCTGTATTTACTACATCAAATTCACTGAACATTCTAATTTTGTCCTTGACTACACCATTAACACCTTTTACCCAGTTTACCCTTCACTCTTCCCCTGTCCTTCTGGTAACCACTAATTTGCTCTTTCAGTCAAAAGTTTATTTTTGTTTTATTTATTTTGATTACCACATAAGAGTGAAATCTTAAATATTACCAGCAGAGTTATAAGAAACATAAAAAACACAGATACCATCAGCAAATCTCTCTTAATTGTTAAATATGGAAAAAATCATGCCTAAGTCTTTGTCACCTAATTTAGCAGCTAGAAGGAACCTTCTAATATCAGCTAGTCTGATCACTGTTATGTGACTTAAAGACCTAGAAAGGTAGTGTGACTTGTTACATAAATAGTTATTGGCAGAGTTGGAACTGGAACCAGGCCTTTCAGCATTGAGAGTCTACATCTGGTACAATCATTCTTCTGTTCATGACTACCCATCTGTCTCTGCATTCTTTTGTTCATGCATCTGTGCACCCATCCATGTATGCAGATATGCATAAGTCTGTCCATCTAGCAGTGCATCAAGTATTTAAGTATCAGCTGGATTCCGGGCACTGTGCTAACATAAATGATAGTCACAGTTTGTCAGAAAATCAAAATAGTGTGTAATAAGAGCCATAATAGTGTTGAACATAGAATATTACAGGAGCACAAAAAGCTTTTTGCTGTATCACAGAATACCTGGAAAGCATCTTAGAAAGAGTATTAAATGTTCTTCATACAGTAATGGTAGAGTCCCAGTGTGGTGTGCAGTGTAGGTAGGTGGCACGCATCTTGTGTATATAATACCAGTACCAAATATACATACCTTATTGATTCATTTAAAATGACTGTCCTAGCCACAATAAATCATTTTTTTAAAGATGTATTTATGCATACAAGAACTGGGGTACAGGCCAGAGGTGTGGGGGGCGGGGTGAGAGGATTCACCAGGGACAGAGTGGGGAACAGAACAGGCAGAATGACTGAAATACACTGCTGAGGGGAGCAGCGGGCAAGCCAGGAGCGGTCTGCTGCACCATGTGGGTAGCTCCCTGGCCAGACATTGAACTCATGCTGCAGTGGCTGCGGATAGCTTTATAGGTTGCGTCTTAACCCTTGTGCCACCAGGGAGGTCCAATCATTTTTCTTAAGTTTTTAGAAGAGGTTTTGGAGGGTGAATGAGATACTTCTGATGTTTAAAAACAAATTGAACAGAAGCCCATCTTATTTCTTCTTGTGAGGGGAATATCCCCCCCCACCTTTATATTATAGTAGTAATTCATGGGCAGTTCAGAAAAATTAGAACTCTACAAAGAACTTCTATCCAGAGATAGTCCTTGGTAGCAATGTTTGTTTTTCAGTTCTTTTTCATGCATGACCCTTATTTTTTAAATAAAATGGCAGCAATGTTGGACATTTATGAAGTTTATTAGAAGTTTATCAAGACAACCCCATAAATACCTTTATATAAATTAGAGTTAAGTTATTCTCTGAATTAGGATAAGCACACTTTATGGCTCTGGAGAGAGACCTCCTATAGCATAGTGCCATTGCATTGATGACTCTTCCAGATTAGCCACTGCTGAACCATAGTCTTCAAGACTTCTGAATTTGTTCCTTTAATCTTTTTAACTTTCTGCCCTAGTCCTTCCTTACTTCCAACACAGAGAGCCTTGAAGGATAGAGCAGAAGGCATCTTAAAGGTTGGGAAAGGTAAAAGGGCATATTTATAAACTAAGACTACATTATTCTAAAGTTTTTGTTGATTCCAGCTACCTGAATCACCTCAACTCTTCCTCCTCTGTTACCTCCTTTAAACCACTTTCCTGATGGTATTTTGGTGCAAATAATAATACATAGATAAAGGAATTAGCTACATTTCCAAAGTGGTGAAATATTTTTAAGAGGATTATTTATGATTTTTTCTTAGATACCATTTCTGTAGTTTGGTTAAGATATCATCTGAAGGTGATTAAATTCCTATAATTTGCCAAGAAATTAAAGATTATGGCATTGGTCTCATATCATTGTATTTTTTTCTATAAACATTCTCTTAAGATACCACATGGATTAAATATTAGTATGGATAAAACAATACAATTTTCATGGGTATAGTTTAAAATAAATATAAATTCAAATATAATTGGCTCTCTTTGCCAATATAATTTAAAATATTATTGCCATTATTAATAACCAGATAAAGTGAATATTGTTTATCTTTGAAGAGTTTAAATTTGTATGAATTTTTCCTTGAGCTGCTTGAGACAGCTTTTTTTTTTTTTTTTTAATCTCATTTCATTTCTACTTGAATGAAGGATGTCTTTTGAGGAAATTTTTTCCAAGTGGTGACATCATTGGTATATTTTCCAAGACCCTACAAATCTAAGAATGTTTTTCTTTTGCATATGAAAATCTGAGTACTCTCATTTGTATAAGCATTACCCCCTGTCTTCTGGTGTTTAATGTTCAGGAGTCAATACTTCGCTTTCTTTAATTCTGGATTCTTCTTATGATTTACTTCAGAAATTGGTGGATATGTTCCTGTCCTGACTAGACCACAAAGGGCTGAGAGTGGAGTAGACACTGTAGAGATTAGAAACAAGAAGTTTACTGTGCAGTTTGCTCAGAAGGCTCAGAACAGAGAGAAATAAAAGCAAGTCTAAAAGTTTTGTAGTTGAAAAGAAATTGGAACCTGGTTCCTCTTGGTGTTCTCATTTTGATCCGCAAAGAAACTGACGCAAAGTTTACTTCTTTATGGAAAGGTAAGAGATTGCATTTACCTGCTTTTAGAATGTGATCTTGTAAGTTAGTAGTTTGGGAAAGTATTTTGATCTTACTATAGAAAAAAATTAAAGCATAATAGTATAAGGTATATGTAAATGTAAGACAAGCTGACAGTGAAAGACTAGAAATTTCTTGTCAACAAATTCCAATTGTTACAGGTCTTACAGATCCACATGGGTAGAAGTAGGAATGATGGCATCACTGCTGCTCAGTTTAACTTGGTTTCAAAAAATGCAGTATGGTATTGATGGGAACTTTCGCTTGGTGCAAACACACAGAATGTTTGGGGTTTGCATGCCTCCTTTCCACAAATAAGGTGCAGAGAAGGCTTTTCTTTAAAGGGATACTAAAGTTTCTCTCACTTATTAACTGTAGAGGTTATCCTTCTTAAAAAAATAAAAAAGGAAAATATGCACATCCCCCCTAGTATAGGTAGGCAAGAAAATTCCATTGGAGGGACCCTTTTAAGTTTTACATCGGCCTGTGGTTATATTTGATTGTTTGGGGGTTTCTAGCAGTAGAGCTTGAAGAATGCATTTCCCTTTACTCTGCTTCAGTTTATGGAAGACAAAATAAGAACAAAATTTCATATTATTCTGACTTTCCTTGTGATTTCTTTCACTAGTTAACAAGGGGCATCCTACGTCAAAATTTTCTGCCTCTCCCACCAAGTAATTAGAAGTATCTGGCCACCCTCAGCTAGTTCTCTTATAAGGTTTACTTCATAAGCAGCAGTGGATGTCTTGACTACAGGTTGCCTTTTTAAAAAATTAATATATTAAGCCAAATAAAAGCTTTAGAGTGTTATGAAAGGATTTTTTAAAAAAGATTTATTTATATATTTATGCATACAAGAACTGGGGTGTAGGCCAGAGGTGCAGGGGCTTAGAGGACTCACCAGAGACAGAGTGGGGAACAGAACAGGCAGATCAACTGAAATACACTGCTGAGGGGAGCAGCAGATGAGACAGGAGAGGTCCCTGTGCCATAGGTGGCTTAGCTCCCTGGCTGGGGATCGAACTCAGGCTGTCAAGGTGACAGAGCTGAGACTTAACTCCTAGGCCACCAGGAAGGTACTGAAAGAAATATTTTATTGAAATGAGGCTTTAGGGGAAAATATTTTGGGTAAAAAGTGTAAGCAGTCCTTGAAGATATCAGTAGCAAGACTGGTCTCACCATGTTCACGGTCAACAATCTTAAAAGTTTCTAGGGGAGGTAGTCCACACTTTCTGTGTTATGAAATTCTAAGCTAGTGGGAATAGGGGGTTATAACATGGTGAGACACTGCTTTGTTCTCAGCCTCAGGCCTTCATTGCTGCCTGACAAGTTCCCTCCTGTCTTCACTCCCCATGTCCCCCCAAGTATCCTTAGCTCTGCCAAGGTCTGTCAGCCCTTTCTCACTGTTGAAGTCTCTGACCTTTTAACTCCCTCTTCTCCCTCTCGGTTGTAGGTAGTTGACCTCTACTTTCCAAAGGTTTAAGTTGCTTAAATGAATTAATGTGAAAAACTTATGAATCTTTATTTAAACATTTTTGATTTCACCAGATGTTTGCATTTTACCACATTTGCCTTTTTGTCTCTTACACACATCTATGTATTTTGCTAAACCTTCTAAGAGTTCTTGCAGGCATTGTAAAATCAGCATATTGTCTCTTTTGAATATGAGGGAATGTAGGAATAAAGATTAGTGTTTGGATGAACAGGATTTTCCTTCTAGTTTGGAAATGACTAGAAGTGTACACATTGAAACTTGAAAATAATCTCAGATGAAGTGTGTAGGTGTGAAGAGACAGTACAATTTGGTGATTAAGTGTATGGGCCTGAGCTAGCCTGTGCCTCTGCCTTCAGCTCTGACCTTGGGGAACTTGTTAACTTCTCTGTACCCTAGTTTTCTTATCTGTGAAACTGGGCTGATGTACTTTACTCAAATGCTTAAGGATTAAGTGCTTTCATATATAAAGTGCTTAGAACGGGGCCTGATACATAATACTGTGTGTGTGTGTGTGTGTATCTTCATGATATAATAAAGGCTGAAAATACATAGATTCAGGTAATAATTTGCTACTACTTATCATAGATCTAAAACAAATTAAAGAAAGTATGTAATTACTTAGTGTTGATTTTTGAAGTATATTTGATAAACATACTAGTTTCAGGTGTCCTTGTGACATTTCTATACAATGCAAAATGGTAAGTCTATTCCCCATTATTTTGAGCAGTTTTTCAAATTTGCAATACTGTATTGTTGCTTATGGGCCCCATGCTATATTCTACATCCCTGTGACTGACTTTCTAAGTGGAACTTTGTATCTTTTGATTCCTACACCCCTTCTTCCACCCCCATAACCACCATTTTTTTCTCAGTATCTGAGTGCTTTGGCTGGTCTCAGCATACTGATAACTAGTGTGGTGCCTGGATTATGCCTTGCGGTTCTTATGACTGCAAGATGCCCTTCAGCAGTAACCATCAAGAAAATTTTGAAAAAAATGACAGGTATTACATGCAAACCTGGAAATGACACAGCACATCTGGGTTACAATGAGCAGGTAGAGTGCATGGGTCTGGGGTTCTGCTTTTCATTTATTGGGGTCGAGAGTGGGGGTATAGGGTTTTGCAGGTTCACTCTTTATTAAATTTAAAACAGGGCCTCCCTGGTGTCTCAGCAGTTTGAGCACTGCGCTGTGAAGCTGTTCACAGCCTGTGCAGTGTGGGTTCAATTCCCAGCCAGCCAGGGAGATACCCACATGGCGTGGCAGACCTCTCCTGCCTCGCCCGCTGCTCCCCTCAGCAGTGTCTTCGGTCTGTCTGCCTGTTCTGCTCCCCGCTCTCTCTGGTGAATTCTCTCACCCTCCTGCGCCTCTGACCTGTACCCCAGGTCTTGTATAAATAAAAATAAATCTTAAAAAAAAAAAAATTTAAAACAGATGAACAGGAACTAAAAGTATGAGAAGAGAAAGAAAAAGGAAGCCACGACCCCAGTGGTCAGTTATCTAACTCAACCAGGATCTATACAACAGAAGCAGCCTGGCTTTTTAACTCGTCATATGGCTGGCTGGCAGTGTGTTTGAGTTAGCCTTCTTTGACGTGCATTTCTTGGCATAAAAGCTTAAGTCAGGCACTTGCTTAAAAAAAAAAAAGCCAACTGTTTGGGATTGTTTTTCTTTAGTTTTTAAGATCCATACGTAAGTGAAAAATATAAATTAAAAATTGTATAAATTATAATAAAAATATAAATTTATAAAAATATATTTTTCTTTCTGCTAATTTAGCATAATCCCTACAAGGTCCATCCATTTTCTGCATGGCCATATGTCTCTTAAATGTATTAGTCAAAGACAGACTGTATACATGATGGTGGTCCCAACAGGCTATGTGTTGCAAGTTAGGTGTGTAGACCATACCATCTAGATTTGTGTAATTATTCTGTTTGAACAATGATAAACCATCTCCGCCATAAAGGGACGCAACTGTATGTATCCTCCCATCTGTATCCATTTATTGAATTTAGGTTTTCATATCTTGGCTGTTGTGAACAGTGTCTTCGGTCCGTCTGCCTGTTCTGCTCCCCGCTTTCTCTGGTGAATTCTCTTACCTTCCCGTGCCTCTGACGTAGGGGGCACCTATCTTTTTGCTTTATTGTTTTTGCTTTCTTTGGATAAGTATCCATAGGTGGAGTTGCTAGATCGTATGTAATTTTATTTTTAATTTTTTTGAGTAACCTTCCTATTGTTCTCTGTAGTGGTTATACCAATTTACATTCCCACCAACAGTGCATGGGGGCTCCCTTTTTTCCCCATAGTTTCACCAACACTTTCTTTGTTCTTGTTTTTGATGCTAGCCCTTCTGACAGGTGCAAGGTGATACCTCATTGTTAGTCTGATTTGCATTTCCCTGGTCATTAGTGATAGTAAGCACTAAGTAAGTCATGTCTTCCTTAGAAAACTGCACGTTTTTAAAGTATTGTCTTTTTATTGCTGAGTGAATGCATTCTTTATGTACTTTGGATACTAATCCCTTGTCAGATACATGATTTGCAAGGATCTCCTACCATTTACTAGGGCCTTTTCATTTGATTCCTTCACGGTGCTTTCTAGTTATAGTCACATTTACTTTTGCTTTGCTTCTCTTGCGTTTAGTAAGATCATAAAACATCAAGGTGTGTACTGCCTGTTTTCGTTTTATGTCTTAGATTCAAGTCTTTAATCCAGTCTGAGTTAATTTTTGTCCATAGATCGTCTAGTTTTTCCAGCACCATTTATTGAAGAGACTGTCCTTTTCCTGTTATATATTCTTTCCACCCTTGTAGATTGACCACACAATATAGGTTTGTTTCTGGGTACTCTGCTCTGTTCCAGTGATTTATTTGTTTTCCTGTCAGTACCATACTGTTTTGATTACTATAGCTCTGTAAAATAGTATGAAATCAGGGAGAATGATGACATCTTCAGCTTTGCTCTTAATTAAGAGTGCTTTGGCTCTTCAGGGTCTTTAGTGGTGCCATATAAACTTTAGGATTGTTTTTCCTGTTTCTGTGAAAAATGCCACTGGAATTTAATAGGGGTTGCACTAAGCCTGTCAGTTGCTTTGGGGAATATGGACATTTTAACAATATTTAATCCATAAGCAAGGAATGTCTTTCCATACCTTTGTGTCTTCAATTTCATTTGTAATCTTAAGAGTTTTCAAGTGTATGTCTTTCCTTTCTTGGTTAAATTTATTCTTAGGTATTTTATTCTTTTTGCAATTGTAAATTGGATTGTTTTCTTCTTTTGTTGTTGGTGTATAGATGCAACATATTTGGTATGTTGATTTTGTGCCCTGCAACCTTACTGATTTTATTAGTTCTAACAATATATATTGCTATTGTAATTGAGATTGTAGAATTTAATTGTACTCTCCCTTGGGTAGTACCACTATCAAAGACAGTGCTGGGCTTGATGGATTGTTGGTCAGAACAGAGAAGTGTAAAACAATTAGTATTGCTTTCTATTCATTAAACTGGACACTCTGGCCTATTCGTTTCTAGCTAACACTAAGAATTTGGTTTCTTCAGATAAAATAGGAACTTTTTAACTGTGATTGACTTGGTTGCTTTTAAAAGCATCCAACATAATTCTTTTCTTTGTACAATAATGTAGTGAAAAAAGTTCTGAACACTGGACTTGGTTTCACATAGTGGTTTTCTTACAAGCAAAGCTTGTCTTGCCTGACTCACACATAGATGTTAAAATGTTCCCGTCCTTACTCACTGTAGCTCATCTCAGCTGTTTCCCATAGTCAGTTGCTTGAACTAACCTGTTCTTTTACTCATCTGAATTTGGTTTCTTTGCTACCCCTGTAACCCACATACCCCATGGGGTCTGAATCTTGTTTCACCTGTTTCAACTGTGGTTTCACAGGCCATGCCTGTGAGGAAAGAAAGCAAGCTTCCCAAGTTTGTATAATCAATTTTGTTTTTTTACAGAAGGTAAGCTGTAATTAAATACATACACAGCTGATGGGTTTTGGGATTCAGCTGAAGAGCACCACTAAAAAATTGACTTATTTTTCTTAGAGTTACGGCGAGCAGTAAGAAGCAGTGTGTGGAAAAGGGAAACAGTAGCTCATGAACATGAGTATGGACCAGAAGAAAATGTAGAAGATGACATGTACCGGAAGACTTGTACTGTATGTGGCCATGAATTGACGTATGAGAAAATGTGATCACAGTTAAGTGATCTATTTTATAGTTTTTTATATTTAAATAAAGGAAATTTAGATTGGTCATGCTCAAAACTCACCAGTTGTAAAGTCTTTGTAGATGGATGGAAACATGTAAATGCGTCAGTAACAAGTATGTTACGGTTTCAGTTAAGGTCCACAACCTGGGGTGTTGGCAAAATGTTGGATTTTATTTTTTTTACAACAGGAAGGGGAGCAGAGTGGTAGAATAGGTTCCAAAGTAGTAGGTTAGAGTGAAAACAGAGATAAGAGATCAAAGCAAACCTTTGACTGCAGTAGGAGAGTTTGCAGTAAATGCTTAACTGGGTTCTTATCTCTCAAATAGGGATAGGTAGATGTCCCTGCACCCCAGGAGCAGGGTCAGATTTTATGTATTATTGTTTCCCAAGTCAGGAGGGAATAGGGGGCTACTGCTGGGAAAAGTCTGGACTAAGAAACAATATGGGAGAGAGTCTGATCCTGTTTTTGGTATCCTCTACTATGGTAGGCCCTAACATTAGATAGCATTATTCAAGTCTGGACGAAAGTAGAAACAGCTATACTGTGCTGACGAAAGAAGGTACTGGTACATTGTCCTGACCATTGCTATCGTTTCCCGGGCACTTAGCATGTACCTTGGTGGTTTTCTCATTTAGTCCTGGGAGGGAAGACAAACTGCTGTCCTTATGTAGCACTTAAAGGAAGGGACAGACAGCAACCTCACATCCCCCAGACATCAAAAGGATTTTAAGGTAGTTAGTAAGAGAATTTGGCACAGATGTCGAGTGCCCATCTACAGGGCTGTATGTTTCTGATAAAAGCAAATTCAAGTTGTTCTTGGACATGAATTTTTATCCTACTGCTACAAATAGAAGAAACAGGTAGTTTACACATTTTCACTTTTCTCGACCAGCTGTTTCAAGGCAAGGTCCAAACACATCAAACCCAAATAGGTTTGAAACGAAGTATTCAGTGTAGACATGTTTAACATATTTATCATATATTGATATATTTATATGCTAAATATTACAGCTCAGTAAAAACTGATTCTCTATGGGCAGCAAGACCTTCCTGGGACCAAAAAAGCATCTGTCTTGATGACAACAGAGTAACTAGGGGTTCACGCTGCTGAGACAGCATCACTACTAATTCCACTTACTGTGGACCTTGGGTAAGTTATTTACCAGGCTTGTCTTTATCTTGTCTGTTGGGCATAATCATTTCATAAGACTATTGTGAGGATTAAATAAGATGAATCTGTACCACCTGGCACAAAACAACTACTTGTTTATGAGCACATACTGAAAATCCGAGAGACTGTGAAAATCAAATAGATCTGTCTAGTTGAGGTTTGCTTCTGTTCACTCTTTACCTTCCTGGTGTCCAGATACCACTGCTAGCCAAATCTGCCCGGGCTGGCAAGTTCTTTCCTCATCTTTCAGGTAAGATTATAAATTAGTAAATTATACAAGTCACTACTAAATACTTTATAGGAAAAGCAAACAAAACTTCCTTAATAATTCCTAGATGGGAGATTCAGAATCAAGGAAAACAAAGTACATATTCATTTTTGACAAAAACATGTTAAATTTAATAGTGTATTAGTGATTTAATTGCAAGATATGCTGTGCAGTGACATGCCATTTTTTGGGGGGAGGGGTGTGTGGGGGGTGGTTGGCAGTCTGTGAGGGCTTCCATAGTGGAGAAAGTAACTGTCAAATGTTTGCTATAGCACCTTTATTTCTTCAAGATTCAATCTCCAGCTCAGTTTTCCATATACCTAGCCAGACTGGTACAGACCAGGGCCACATCAGTCAATAGTTGTTCGAAGCACCCATTCATTAAGAGAGGTTTCAAGAGACAGGAAATGGAAATGTAGAAATTCCTCTAGAATTTGGATCAAGCAAGTTTAGCCAGACTTTGCAATATGTTATGAAAGGATTATCTGAATTCACATTCAGATGTTACTAAGCCTTAAATGGTTATCCTTTGGTCTTACAGGAGACATTTCTAACTATTACATAGTTAGGGAAGAAGCACTGTAGAAACAAACAATATTTAGCTACAAACCTGGGCTTTAGTCCCGTTCCTGCTAGTGTCTTGCCATAAAACCTTAATCTGTGAATAAATTATTTCTTAAATGGGATGCTATTTAAAAATCCTAGGAATTCCCATCTACTGGGAAGACTATGTCCTGTACCCACTAGACACATGGTTAAAGCAAACAGACCATGTAATGATATGGAAAGTGCTTAATGCATTGTAAATTTATAACCAGCATAAAAATCCTGTAGTACAAATGCACAGAAATACTTTCTGTTGTGGGATTATTTATAAGGTTTTTCTAAGGTTTAATGAAAAAAGCCTAAATGATAGAAATTTGGGAAGTCAGATATAATCCCTTATTCCTGTTTGCTCCTTCACAGTGCACTCATGTTATTTTAAACTGCAAGATCACTAGGAAAATGGCTCAGGAATTAGTAGGTACTTGGACCAGGTTCCACAGAAACAAACTTTAATCTACATCTAATTCCATGTTTAGTTTTACCCAATCTAACTACTTCTAGTTCTTCTTTCACATGTCACTCACTATATATGGCCTTTGAAGAACGTTTCAGAGACAAGAAGAAATGGCCAGATACTTCAAGGTAATAGTTCCCTAATTTGTCTGCACATTGCCATCAGCCATCACCTGGGGAACCTTAAGAACTACTGATGTCTGTCCCCCAGAGATTGTGGTTTGATTAAAACCCAAACTTTATAGGTACCCAAGTGACTTCTGTTCAGACAAACTGGGGAACTGCCACTCTAAGTACTTTTTAGTAACTGCTATCTTAAAACACTACAGTGAAAAATATGTTGAAGAGGAAATTTCAAATGGAGCTAAGTACACCCTCAGTAAGAAATCACTAATTTTAAAACAGATTGAGATGATAAATCATGAAATACCAAAGTTTAAAAAACATATTTTAGTTTTATTTCAGCCATGTTGGGTTATCCATGAATTGTGAAAAGGTATGCTACTTGGTAATAAACCCATCAGTTCTACAGACTACTATGTAAGCTTGCCCGCTCGTGACTCACATCTCAAATCAGTTACCTTTGTGCCTTAAGGAAAACTTGCAAAAAAGTTGTATCTGTCACATATATAAACAGCCTAGGTTCATCGTCACATTATTGTCATTAGGGAATATTTGTGTTTTGGGGGGCAATTAAGGTAATCAATGCCATATTCTTTACTGTCCTCCTTCCCTTTGTTTCCTTTAATAAGAAAAAGGATACTACAAGAAAGCAAGCATTCAAACCATCAAAAAAATAAGAAATTATTCTTAACACAAGGGGGGGAAATAACCCTTAGGCCTGTAGGGCACAGAACTGCTGGAACACAGCCAAGATATGAGGGTCTAATTCAGCAGTGAAGAGCAGGTTCTCCAAGGTCACCATGTACTGCTGGATTATTTGGTGATGCTGTGGACACAGAAAAGGAGGAGCTTAGATCAGGAAAAAAGAACACAGTCGTGCAGAGCATTTCCCCTGGTAGTTCACCCACACTGTAGATGATGGTAAAGGGAGATGGGGAGGGTTCATGGAGTGGTTCTACTGCTAGGATGGACCGCCGCCTGAAAAGCCTCAGCATTAGCGGGCAACGAGAAACACGAGATGTTTGGTAACTTCAGTTCTGAACAGCTTTATGTAAATAAAATTGATGAGGCAAGGCAGTACTTGCTGTTGTACTGTCAGATCAGATCTGGGTCTCCTGTAGTAGCTCAGATAGGAGTGGTAACTTAAAGTATTCTGGAATTATTTCCTTTTTTTTGGTTACAGCCTTAAGAATTTTTTGCAAGAGAAAATAAGACAATTAACCAGTGAGCTATCAAGTTAAGTTCTTCCACAAAATAAACGTCATTTTTGTTTCTTTTACAAAAGTTCATCTATCTTACTAATAGTCATTTGTTGAGCTTAAGTGGGATGAACTGTCAAGAAATGAGTTCACCTTTCCTACGTGCACCTATATATCATTTGAAATAATCAGGTACCTATCTCTTGACGGCTGTTAAAATTCTTAATTGGCAATAACTAAAAAATGTAGGGAATTCTATTTGGAATCTGGCATTACTTTGATTTATTTATACAAGCATTGGGTACAGTCAGAAGCGCAGGAGGGTGAGAGAATTCGCCAGAGCGGGGAGCAGAGCAGGCAGAAGGGGTCTGCGAGCCATGTGGGACCCTCCTCCGTGAGCAGCCGGGGATTGAACCGGCGCTGCAGAGGCTGCAGGTAGCTTCGCAACCCAGTGCTCAACCGCTGCGCCACCAGGGAGACCCATGGCAATACTTTCATGACTACACTCAGGACTCTCATTTGTTCTGTTTTAGTGTCTGAAGATAGAATTAGTTCCACTCCTATAAAGACTTCACAAAACTCAAGATTTTAAGGACCTTTATAAATCCAATTACTGTATCGTTTTTTTCCCTCTACCTTTTATACCTTGGCGCTCTAGCAAAGAGATTGGCAGTTGAGACTCCGAATATAGAGCCAATTTAAGACTATACTGATGAGCAAATAGGAACAAATAGATATGAACTAAAGGGCTTATAGGTACTATATAACCTGACAAATTTGATCATTTGAAAACAATGGGGTTTATTTTCTAATAAGATCAAAGTTTCCCACAAACCTGTAAGAAGATCTGTTGGAGCCTCTCTATACAGTTCTTATACCATGGTGTTAACACAGTGGTCCCGTCAGTTTCACATCGTACTAAGTGCTCGGTCAAGATCATGATGAAACGCTGCGGGGGAGAAGAGGTACAGAGGTGTTAGAAGAAAATCACATGTTGACTGAGACCTCTAAGATACTATTTGTCCTGACCCTTTTGAGGCCTAACACTGGTAAGCCTAGGACAAGTAGACCAGTGATAAATGTGAATTGTACATCGTTTCTGGCAATTCATGAAAATGACTTCATGCACAAAAAAATGGATTTAAAGATGCAACAAATTAACGTTCCATGACATCAATGAGTTAAAAAAAAAAGCAAAAACGAAGAACTGAGGTTGCTTTGTTAAAAGGCTTATTCCAGCTGGAAACTTCAAGTAGGTTAAAGAGCCACCCTCCCGCGGGCTTCCCTGATAGCCTAGGGGTTAAGGCTCAGTGCTACTGACAGTCATGGTCTGAGTTCGATTCCCCAGTCAGGGAACTGACCCACATATGGCGCAGCAGGCCGTTCTTGTCTGGCCGCTGCTCCCCTCAGTGGTGTCTTTCAGTAAACCTGTCTTGTCTGTTACCCCACTGTCTCTCTGCTCCTTCCCCTCCCCCTTTCCCCACCTCCCCTCCCCACTTTCCTTACTCCCCCCCCCCCCCCATACAAGGAATTCTTTCTGAACAGTAAGGAAAAATGACAATATGCCCAGGATAGAATGACAGTAACACAGAATTTGGGATGTGTATACAGTATGGTTATTCTCAAGTAGCAAATTTTCTTTTACATAGCAATGTCCCCCAAGTTAGGATGTCAAGATACCTGAAATATGACAAGGAAGAGGTTCTTTTGTTCACTCTGAGCAGATTCCACTCTTTCTTGTAGCCTTTCTATTTGTTCCTCAAGAGCCCCATCCTTCCTGTCACTGCTTCTGTCATCATCATCACTTCGCTATAAAAAGAATATTAGAATTCCAGAGTATTACACCTCACCAAGTAAGGGGAGTGAACATGTGTACGCTACAGTGGAAGTGCTCCACCGCCAGGTGCATGTGCATTCGCCACAAGTTCCATGGGTACTTAACCTAGGCCATGGAATTTTCATACCACTTGCTCTGATGGTGGTGGTTGCAATAAAGCAGAAATGTCACCCTTATTACAAATAGCCATTCAGGGAGGAAACGAATGTCACATTTTTCCTTCATTCAAAATGAAACCAGTTTTGAGCTTCATGAACAATGTATACTGGATTTCTGTCATTCCTCACAGCTATGCTTTATGAAATTGCGGGAACTGAGTGGGTGAGCGCTGAACTGCTGCCCTTGGGGAGGCGCCCAGGGCTAGCTAGGTCCTTGGGAGCCTTGGCACATTTTTTGTCAGTGAGCAGTATGTAACCTCGTGTTTCTATTTAAAATATCTTAGTGAATATGTCTTACAAATAATTTTATACAGCTCTACTTTTGGATATCGGGGACACTTGTATGATGATGTCCATTCATGAACATGCATGCTTGGCTGATGGCACGGTAATTCATGCCTGAATGAAGTTTATCTACAAATGTTACTTTCTCCATCAGGCACGTTCATAGCCTTCTTGTGCTTGGGAACACAAGTCAGCACTTCAGTTCTATTCTTTAGGGCTATCTTAAACAGTAAAATTCCCAGCAAAATGTCCAGCAAAAATATGAAAATAAAAGGTAGAGGATATGAAAAACATGGGAATAAGTATATCACAAAAAGGAGTGTTTTTTTACAGCATGAGAGCTGAAACATGAAGGCAGAATATTGCCTGCCTCAGCCTCAGCTGGAAACATACTCACCGGACAAATCAAACTTTTTTCTGCTCTGTGCAAGCCTATGAATGAGCTGGCAAGTGCTGTGAGTACTGATCCTGAGGTTGCAAATAGGGCTGATGGCAGATTCTCATAAATGTCAACAAAGTAGATGACCAACGGAAAAAACAGCTTTTTAAGTCATTACTATTTGACTAGTAGCAATCTTTCATCCCTAAGGGCCACAGGGAAGAGCTGGGCATACCCTTATGCAGCTGAAGGACCACATGTAGTATTTAGGAATGGTGACAGCTGACATGTAATAATTCAAAGTGAACTTGTTCAAGACGCTGGGCTCAGTACACCTACGTTAAGCGTTACAGTTCCCTTCTAGCTCACCTGAAGAACTTACAACATTCACTTCAATCTTTTTTTTTTTTTTTAGGGCAGAAGAAAAACAAGACAAGACACACTATTTAATAAATAAGAGATAGGGATAGGCTAGGCTGAGCAGTTGGAGGACTTTCCCAGGCAACAAGGAGCAGAGCCAGAACCTGACTCCAGGTGTGTTACATAGTAAAGTTCTTTTAAGCCAGAAGGGAGGGCTTACCAAACTTCAAAGCTTATTTGATCCCCCCCCCCCATGATAGTCTCTTCTATTTTAAGCAAATTATCAATCCACTGTTTTCAAAGAACTGTTTTTACCTCTCAGAACCACTATGGGCACTGCCTTAAGGCAACTACATACATGTCCATCTTTTCCTAATTCCACAGTAAGACAAGGCTCTACAGAGCCTGTCCAATAGCTCTTTGAGAAGGGGGAAATGTCACATTAAATCTTTGTTGCCCATTACAAAAATCTCTAGCCACTAGACTATTTGATCACTTAGAGTAACTAAGGAACTGAATTTTAAATGACTTAAAGGTATATATGTGGCTACCAGTCACCACATTGGACACCCTATCTGGAGACCAGTATAGCAGGAGAAAAAGCCTAGAGCTTGACAGACCTGAATCAGATCCTAGCTCTGTCAATGGCCATGTAATCTGGAGCAAGCCAATGTTTATCTTCTCAGTTTAAACACATAAACAATGGTGATGACACTATTTACCTTGCATTATTTTTGGAGTGTGTTTGCATAAATGTATGTCTGTATGGAGACTGACTCAACTTGCTATATAGGTCATGGAAGTCTTTAAACTTGTTTTTCTATTTTGGTAAATATAGTCATGATGTATACTAGGGTTATTCTAAATCACAGAGCACAGTCAGCTCACCGCTTACCCACCCTGCAGACCCTACCCCCTCCATGGCTAAAAATGGGAAATCTCACTGGCCACTCCACACCCCCCCCCCACCCCCGGTAGTGGAGCATGGTAAACATCAGCAATTATTTTCCCTCCTTCCCCTCTTGCACGAGGAACCCTTACATAGAAATACAAGTGCCCTTTCTCCTTCTCTGCGGGGCAGGTGAACATGCAGCTGATCCAGAGATGTAAACGGAGGTGTGAGGCTTCCTAATAAGCAGGTTCACCATGCAAACTATGTAGAAGTGGAGCTGTATAAAGTGCTGTCAACTGCTCTGTAGTTTGACCTCAGAAAAAGATACCACCAAAGTAATGAATTTTGAATAGTCTCAAAAATTGGTGGTAAGCCTTCTCTGATCACTTACAAATTAACCCAAGACTTACCCGTTTGTGTTGCCTTGCAAGTTTTTCTTTAGCTTCTTCTAGTTCTTTCTGGATCTTCAGAACGTGTTTGTTCATCTTACGAATGGTGGAATGCAAGATTTCCCAAACAAACAATCTTAAAGTAATATGGTATATATACGTTACACTGTGCTTATAGAAAATAAGACCTCACAACTTTTACAATCCATTTATTCTTAAGGTTTGATATGGCCTTCTACTCTTTGGGCATAATTAGTCATTTTGTCCTTCGGTAACACTTTATTCATCCCCTTCTAGACTCACATAGAAAGTATGTGTATATAACCATTGAAATGAAATGGCAAACCAGAAAAAACACTAAAATTAGTGGGGGAGGGGGGAAAAAGACTCCCCTCCCCTTCTCTCCTCCGCCCCTAATTTTTAACACTAGCATTGGAATTTCTTGTAACCTAATTTGAGGCTCATTTCACATGCATTATACTGTTTAATTAGCATATACTCAAACCTTAAGAAACTAATTAGCTATAATAGCTATCAACTACTGGGCTTTAAGAAGATGTATATTTAGATGTAAACTTCTTTATCAGCAAATTGTTCAAGTACCAGAATCACCTTTGTAGGTGCTTTAAAATGTTACATAAACACTTTATATTTTTGAAGTAGCTTCTTAACGACTTTCCTGACTATAAACTAGGTCTCCTAGCCACAGGATATGGGGAGGATAATGACAGTTTAAGGGGAAGGTAATAAAACAATCTGTTTATAATACTGAAAAATCTAGAATGTTGGCAGGAAGGATATAAGAACAGAATACTTAAACTCTGGAAGGAGTGAACAAGTTTTGCAGAGTTCGAAATACTTGTTTGGGCCTCCCCTGGTGGCGCAGCGGTTGAGCGCTGGGTTGCTAGGCTGCCCACAGCCTCTGCGGCGCCAGTTTGATCCCTGGCCACTGGCGAGGGTCCCACACACACACACACACAAAAAAACACAAACCCCACCAAACCGAAACAAAAACTCAAGTATGGACAATAATGGAGCCCCTCTAGGGAGGTGTTGTGAGGATTAAATGAGTTACAAATGCTATCACTAAGATAATGGCCAATATACCTAAGTAGGTGGCCAGTTTTCCAAGAGTTTGCAAATCTGAGTCTTTTTTGTTGCCTTTACTTGTGAATACCAACTTGGCTGCTATAACTGTAGGATACATCTTTTGGCCTAAGAATTCAGTTTATTTCAGTCCAACATCCTCTGCCAACAACAGATATAATGCAGAGGATAAAGGCTATGACGGGTTTTTCTGTCTCTGAAAGTAATTTTCCTTTGTTTCTTGTTTTTCGTCAACTCCTGCTATCCCTGTCCTGATTAGTTATAAAGCCTGTGACTTCAACTTCATGAATAAGAATTAAACTCAATGAAAGTCTCTTTCCTTTAGGAGGGCTAGGTCTAGATCTTTTGAATTAAAACCAGGATTTTTTATGATTGAAATGAGACTTCCCTCCGTACCTAAGGAGGCATCCAGATGCCCACCAAGCTTTCCCAACCCCTTCAAAGTGTGTACTTAGTCCACAGTGAGTCTGATTTTCTAAGTTCCACTGGAGTTGGAACTCTCCCCCACATACCACTTTTGTCTAAGTGGGACCCTTACACACAGCCTGAGCTTTTCTACCAGTAGTCTGAACCCTTTAACAGCATTTCTACTTGACTGGTTGAGTCCTGATTCAATGTTTAAGTACATGTCCCTGAGGAACACTGCAAGCTGACTCGCTGTGTGTTTCCAATGCCGGGGAATCTTTGCCAAGATCAATTCTACAAGATCGGACCATCAATGTTCTATCAACTTGGTCGACCAGAATTTGGTGTTTATGTATGAAAGGCCAAATTTAAACCAATTCTTAGAGAATAGTACCTAATAAAGTCACGAGATAATTCTGAAGAGAAGATCCAATTTGCTACTGCAGCGCAATCAACAATCTGTGTACGAATCATCTTATCCACTAGTACAGCAATCATCTGCAATGACAAGAAGTTAATTAACGAGGTAAAGCACACTTATATATAGGTCACAATAATCCCTTTGCTATAAAAATAAAATAGGGCTGTGAAATTCATTTTCATTAGTTAGGGAACCAATTAACCATTATGTCTTACGATTTATTGTGCCCTCTGGTTTTGCTAGTTACTGTAAAAATATTGTAACACCAATAAAGTTTGACTAAATGAAAAGAAAAACTCAAAATAGTAACTTAAAAAATTTTTCAATTATATACAGAAATATACAATTTCCACTGTATACTAAAAATACTAAAATTTAAAAATATAAGCATGTTTTGTTAAAAAGTCTTAAATATGTTAAAATTTATTTCAGTGCCTCTTTATAACATACAGTATGAAAACAACATGTTGAGGTTTGTGAAATCTAGAGCTTATTTGTAGAAACTGAATATATTTGATATCTATTTCCTACCCAACTGGTAGAATCTTCCAAGCAACAGGAACTCTTATTCCTTTAAAGAATGGATCAAACATCGTTACTTGCACAGATTTTAAAATTATTCTTTAGGTAGAATCAAATTTCATGTTTTATAAACCAAAACAATGGTATATTTGCCTTATTTTTATATCTTCTTACCTGTGGATGGTTCCTCCAGACCTCAAACATAACTCTTAAAACATGTAGCTTTCCCTCATCACTTTCAGCTAGAGTTTTGAAGACTTCATGAAACCTTTTGGGAAGATGGTGTGAAAGAAACATAAACTTTCATTAAGCATTTTAATGTTTTCATAATATTTTCAATGTTACACAATTTACAGTGTGATATATATAAATGCAAAATAACCAAACATTAAAACCATTAAAGATGTAAGAGATCTGATTAGGAATTTAGATTGCATGGACTTGGTCACAAAAATCTTAAGAGATTTACCTTACAGTATTGTTAACTCAGGACTACAGTTCAGTTGTACCTAATAGGTAAAGACTGAGGAGTCTTCTGCAAATACAGGTTAAGTATTCTAACTGTAAGTCCTGTGGGAAACCTGCAAATAATAGACTTGGAAGTTGCAAAAGGCTAAGGAGACCAGTTTCACTGTTTGGCTGGGGGAATATCTATACCTTTTTTTTCTGAACTGTCTGATGATTTATAAACCTGCATTTCTAGTTGCCAACTATAGTTGGCTCTCATTTCTGCTTACCTTCCTCTAGGAAGATGCTTAGGGTGGGAACTTCTTGACTATACATATGTGACTGACCTATGGACAGTTTTTTCACCAGGTTCTCTAAAGATCTATGTGCAAAAAGTACATTTCATGTACACAAACTGTACACACTGACAGGAGCCATGGGAAACCACAAACCAAAACTTAGTCTATCATATTATATGATAACACTGTTACTAGGGTCTGCACATTCCAACAATTTTAGGTAAAAGTTACTATGCTATTTATATTCACAAAGCAAAGTACAGACCTCCAAGTAAGGCTAAGTGTTCTTGTACTTACTTTGCGAGAGCGCTGAAGGAGTGGCTGAGTGATTTGGCTGCCAAATGTAGCAGAGTCTGCACAAAGACCTCTATTTTCAATGGATTAAAACTGAATCCTTCATCTGAAAAACAATTCCACAGTAAGACAGGGAAACATTAAGTATAGGAATTCCTTGGCCCCTCACCTGGAATGCTAAACAGATAACATGCTGACATCTAAATACTAAGTCAGACTTCATACAATGTCTTTCAATACTAATTGACAATAAAACACTACTGGTTTTAAACACTCAAAATAAAAAACTAAACATAAAAAATCCAAACAAAATCTTAGTAATAAATAGCCTAATATACAGGTCTAACAACAACAAAAATTCCCCCCAAATGGTTACCCAGTAGTGTTTTCCTGTTTTACTGATCTCTCTTTGGGCCAGTACCATATTGTTTTATTTATTGTATTTTTTTAAAAAAATAAAGTTATGTTTTAATGTGTGTAAAGCAAGTTCCTCTTCATCACCTTGTCTTTATCCATTTATTGATTCAGGTACACTTATAAATTATTTTGTCAATTCTCCCACTCTTGCCAGAAAAAAATACTAGGAGTTTTGCTTGAAATTACAAGATGCATACTTACTAAGTGTTAAACATTATTATTAAAAGCTTAATTTGGAGAAAACATTCAACTTCATAATATAACATGTCTTTCTGTTCAAGAACCTCTCTAAGTACAAGCACGGAATGTGGAATCTGCATTCCAGTATATCTTCTTTTGTATTTAATGTAGCTATTTCACAGGGTGTTAGGATCTTTTTTACATAAGGGGGAAATATAGAGGTAACAACTGACAGGCTGAAGAGACCCAATGAATATATTGCTTTATGAGCAGCCACTGAGATTTAAGAAAAACTCATGTGCCAGAGTTATACTTTAACCTACCCATAGTTCCACTCAAATTATTTAATTCACTTACCATCATCATCATCCTGGTTAGGGTTTGGTACATCTTTCAGAATGCTGAAGATTTCATCATTGGTTGCTTTACTTTTAAAGGCAACAGCTAAACAAAGGGCAACAGAATGTCCAGGAAGGGAATCTAAGTACAGAACAGCAGAGAGGAAGGTCAGGTTTTGAGTCTCTTCATGCAAATAGTCAAACAACTCCTTTTCTTTCAAAATAGAATACTCTTTATCCCAACATCAATATTGATGTGTCTGAAGATACATATGAATGTTTCATTTAGTAGGTCAATGGTTTTTCACTTAAAAGAAAGTGTAAGAAATAATTCTCATTTTGATACTCTGACACTTAGGAATACAAAGCTAAGTGAAATTCAGATTACAAGGGGTTTTGGTTTTCCTCAGCTATGAGGGGAAATATGGATATAGTTCAACTATACTTTACAGTCCTTAAATCTCGAAGGCTCTTGTAAGCCAAGAAGCTGTGAATCAATGTTATTTCTCTTTCATTTTTGCCAATGCCCCCCTACCTTCTTTCCCGTGAGATAGTGGAAATTAAGTCTGACCTTGAAGAAGGGGTAGTCTGTCAAATTTAAGATATTTTTGCTTTTCTCTTTTGCTGAGTCTATACAATTGAACTACATAAGCCAGATATTCATGTGCTTTCACTCCACATGTTTTCTGTTGGGTGATACCTGTCAAGTCCCTATGTATAAACTTTGTGCTGGTATATTGTGTAAGCCATCACCAGAGCAATTGTGAAATAGCTACATTAAATACATTAAATACTTTTGGGCCTCCCTGGTGGCGCAAGGGGTTAAGACGCAATCTATGAAGCTGTCCACAGACTCTGCAGCACGAGTTCAATCCCTGGCCAGCCAGGGAGCAACCCACAAGGTGCAGCAGACCTCTTCTGACTTGCCCGCTGCTCCCCACAGCAATGTACTTCAGTTGATCTGCCTGTTCTGTTCCCCACTCTGTCTCTGGTGAATCCTCCCACACACACCCCACCCAGCACCTCTGGCCTGTACCCCAGCTCTTGTATGCATAAATAAGTAAATCTTAAAAAAAAAAAGAAAACCTACTTTAAGGTAGGCAAAGGTAACAAATATAGGCCACATGTGCTGTGTACTTGTCCCTAAAAAGATGGAGAAGAAATAAAAAAAGAATCCCCTGCCACTGAGGAGTCTACATCCAGGTGGGGAACCAAGATATTCACATAGGTAGCCAGACAGCAATACAAAACTGGCTTGCTAATTAAAAAATATTTACAAGGGGAGTTTGGGCTAGGCCCCAGAGAGAACAGGAACTGGAAACAGAAAGGGCTATCCCAAGACAGCCCCAACAAAGGCAAAGTCAAGAGCTAAGAGCACAGAAGAAGTGAAGGTCCACTGGGAAGAAGTGAAACATACTCAAAATATAAAACTAAGCATAAGCTTAATTATTAGTTTCTTGGGGGGTTGTTTCCCAATTATTTTATAAGACCCAGTCAGGAACAACTGTTAAGTGCCTTAAATATTAGGGTGAGTTGTTCCTATGGGTTAAAAAAAAGCTCAATGTCCAACAAAGCTCGAGTTCTCTGATATCAAAGATAGCGTCTTATGATTTTGTGAGTCACTCTAAGACAAAATGCAAACTTGGCACTTGTAAGTGCCTCATTAAGCTTTCTCAGGAAGGCACAGTGGTTAGCAGTATGGCTGCTGGGTTAGTATACCTGGATATGAATCTGGGCTCTACCACTCAGACGAAATCTTGCCATGGCTTTTCCTTTTTTTAGTCATTTTCTCATTATAAAGTTGGTATAAACAAACAATGTATTTCTCAGAGTTGTTTTGTGGATTAAGTGACATAGTAGCATAGGAAGTGTTCTTAGTGTTGGGACCAAATGAGTATAGTCAAAGGCATAGGTAGAGAGCCAAGGATTGCTATGAGAAGGCAAGGGAGATGAGCAAATTTCAAGATGCAATGAACTGCTATAAAACAGAAATTGAAGACTCACAGAGGAGCTGTTTTCAGTACCATCTGAAAAATCTCTACACCTAACTACCAGTGACCACTAAAGATTAGTATCTTACATCCATTAAATGTAAAGGCAGAATGACATGCATAAACCAAAAGAGTACACTTTCGCCACCTTAAGTAACTGACTTCAGAGAATGCTTTCACTGGCACTTTAAAAAAGACATTTTTATTTTATTACTTACTGCTACTTTCATCTCCAAACTTGTAAATGCAGGTTGGGTTTGCAGGACATAGAGCTGAGAATGTAGGAGGAACAATATCTAATATACGCTGATGGTAAGACAACCTACAATACAAGTAAGAGCCTCAGAAAACACTGTTCATCAGTTTCATTCTTTGGTAATTATAACTTACCCAGAAAATCACTATTTCTAACACCCTGGACTCACTCAGCTGACAACCAAATAGTAAAAGTGGAAAACAAATCCTTTAAACTTGTCTAAGCCAGCATGCCAAAACTCAAAATACATTGCTTTGTACTTAGGTGTGGAGTAGTGGGTTGACCAAATAGGTGGTCAAGGATGTGGGGTGGTGACAGTGGGGTTGAGGAGAGAGTCTGTGTGGTTATGAGACTGGTTATTTTGTAGCAAATAAACACAGATGCTAATGTACACCAAGTTTCTTACCATCTAAGAAGTTACTTAAAAATTATGGAAAATAAGATGGCTGGAAAGAAAATGAGATATTAGAGGCTGAAATTGGAGGAATGCATACAGCCACACAGGCAGAAATAGCTGAAGATATATGCATGTGTATAAATACATTCACCACCTTTGTCATCTAGAGGGCCCGGAACCAATGACACACCAATAGTAAAGGGAACATCAATTGTCCAGATCTTGGCTTCTAGATGCCAAACTCCACTATGGAAACATGGGCTCCTTGAATAGATAAGTGATTCCAGGAGAGGGGCAAGGAAGCACAGGGTAAACCTGGACTATCTTGTGTCAGGAAGAAAAAAATGCTCAATGCATGGAGGGGGACATTAATATTTTTTTAAAGGACACAAGAGTCACAACAATTGCCCTTTTTTCAAGGAGCTCCCAATGGATAATCAGGGAAAATTGGGGCATCAAAATAAACAACAGTAATGAATTATAACCCACTGAATGCAACACAATTCCTTAGTTCCAAGTGATAAACACAGGAATTAATAAATGGGGAAGGAAAGCAAGCTCCTCCTTACAGTAGAATGTCAACTAATAAATATAGGTGGAATAATTAATAGAAAAATAGAGTCATCACTTGGCATTCATCATAGTTGTGTCAGGTAATAGTAGTTGTCAGTGGAGGTTAAATAAGAATCACAGAATATGAGTGTCTCCCTTTGAGTGTTAATCAATCACAAAGGGAAAAATAGCAAATTTAAGGTGAAGAAGTCTACAGACACTGACATGACCAAGGTGGTCAAGTTAACATCTCCAGTGTGGGATTCTTAAGCCTCCCAATGGGATGCAGTCAGAAGAGTACCTACAATGCGAGACGTCAGTCTGGTCATGAGGATACATCAAGCAACCCAAGAAAGTAAGGTAGGACAAAGACATGACGATAAAGAAAAAGAACTGTTCGTGATTGAGGAATCTGAAAAGAATGACAAGTAAACGCTATATATTTTCCTGGAAAGGATTCTGGGCAAGAAAGAAAAAGACCTAGTTGGGATGGTTGCAAAGTTTCAGCAGCATCTGCAGATTATGTGATTCTATATTATTGTATCAGAACCAATGTCCTGATTTGGATGACCCTATGCTGGTCATGTAGGGGAGTGTCTTTGTTGTTTGTATATACAATGGCTTGTGAAAGGATGATGGGATGTTATATCTGTAACTTGTTTTCAAAGGGTCCAGAAAAGACTAATGTAGTGTGTGTAGGGGTGTTTGTGTCTATAGAGAGAGGGGGAGGGAGGGAAGGAGGAGTGCGCATTAGAACAAGTGTGATAAAATCTTAACAACTAGGGACTCTAGATGAACAGAACACAGAGTTCTTTGTACTAATTCTGGCAACTTTTGAAATTAAATTTGAAATTATTTCAAAGTATTTTTGATAAAAATCTTACTAGATTAATTCACATATAATCCAGTTGGCATGTCGCCGATTTTTTTCAGTTTAGATCGTCATTAAAAACTGAAAGGGAAGACAGACAGGTACCTGGATTTAAAAAGTGATATTCTGGACACACAACACAAATGCAGACAGAGAAAAAAAAATCCTTCTCCTCCTACCCCCAAATTAGGAGACCAAAGCTAAGGAGAAAACACAAAGAACTTACCTCATACATTTTTCTAGAACTTCTCTTACAAACTTTGGCTTGGGACTTTCAGGATCTTGAGTAAGACAATCTGACCTAATGTAGAAATGCAGTTTTATAAATTACACATAATCTGCACTTACACCTAACTTATACCTAACCACAACAGTTTGCTTCTATCTGAATTATTTCACTTACATACAAATATCTAATATTTTAGACTATGAATATTGTTTTTGTGTTACAGTCTTAACTATCAATAGATGTTTTACCTTTTTTCAAAATTATGGTAGACTGTAAGGAAAGAAGGGATAAAACATAAAAACACACTTACCAATCTTCCCAGCTCCAACGGAACTGGAAGTTACTTAGATGATGAGAAAACCAGTTAATAAACCTATACAGAGGAGGGGGAGGGTATGAACAAAAAATGTTGATTGGCCAAAATTTATAACAGGAACTTACATCACCTTTCAGACAGATAAAGCCCTTTTCCAAAACTGAAAAACACATCCCACCTACAGTTTTCTTACCCTTTTCTCTGCAAATCCTGTAACTCATCCTCTACTTGAACGAACAATAATGCCCTACCTAACTCATGCCTTTCTATAGCACTATTCTGTCAAGTGAATAACAGCTATAATATATAAAACATATAACATATAATATATGTAATATATAAAACAGGAGTGGCTGTTTTGTGCCAGGCACCTTACATATGTTTACATAATTTAATTCTCACATAATTCTAAGAAGTGTATTATTTTTCCAAGTGACAATAAACAAAAAGAAAAATTAAACCACACATAAAACATTTCACAAATCGCAGTACTAGTTTCTCCTCATCAAGCCATACCCTTTTCATCGCAAACAAAATTTATCATCAAAGTAACCTTCTACCCTAAAATTACATCTGATCTCTCTAGAAAGTGGTCACTTTGGTATACTACATAATGCTGTGAAAATTATGAGTCTAATAAATATTTGCCAAATGAATGGCCTAATTGGAGGGGCTCAATACATCTGCTAATTTAGACTGGGGGAAAAAATCAGAAGTCACTCTCTTACAGCATGTGAAAAAATCAGAAGTCACTCTCTTACAGCATGCATCCATGATTTAAATCAGAGAGTCAACTCAAATTAATAGGTCAATGAAATAGGAAAGTCCTTAGTGATACTTTTCAGATGTGGAATTGAAAGATCATGGATAGATTTGGAGATGTGTTCAATACCTATCCTGATCTAATCTGGGGAACTGATAGAAGACAGAATACCAGAGAATAAAGTTGACCACACAGACCTCACCCAAAAGGAGACAAAAGACATGCAGTAAAAAAGCTATAAAAATCCAATATGGTCTTTGGTATTGAGTCTTGAAGGTGTAGTTATGTAGAAGCTATTTTAGAGCAGACTATTTATAAACAAAAATAACGTGTTTATACATTACAAATATACTGCATTAGATTGTTTCTACATAGCACTTAGCATACAATATATTTTAACAGCTCACATACCCAATTAAAGAGGGAAAAAATACAACTGTACCAAAGCACAGTTGTTTACCCAAGTAAACAATTAAACCTCAGCGCAGGCATCATTTCATATTGAAAGTTATAGTAGAAAGTGTAATGTTACATTACAATACGTATGAGTTGTATTATTATATGAATTATCAAGAAAGAAAATCAACTTGGAAATTTTTAAAAAGGTAGATGTTTTACTGATCAAATTCTTTTATAAAACACAGGGAATAAAAGCTGCTAACAATCAGTATAGAAGTAAAGCAATTACTATACCTGTCTACACATGTAGTATTCATTGTGTCCAAACGCATGTATAACATTTCAGTTGCTTGTGCAAGCTGTGAATTTGAGGATAAGGAAAACTACTCTCTACTTCAAAAGAAATTGTGATAGAAAAAAATTTCCTAGAAGTCTATATAATTATTAATGTTGAGCATCTTTTCCTACAATTGACACCACAAAATTCTGTAAAAAAGATCAAAGATGTAAAGTAAATTTGACTTGTATAAACAAGATAATGAATGTCCTCATCACCTCCAAAATTTCCCCACGGCTTCTTGGTAATCTCTCCATTCTACCTCTCCTTACCTATGTCCCCAAGCAAATACTGGTTTGCTGTTACTAGATTACTTTGCATTTTCTAAAATTTTGTATAAATGGAGTCATAAGGTATGAATTCTTATCTGTTAGGCATCTTCCACTCAGTATAATTATTTTGCAGTTCATTCACAAGGCTGTTTGCCATCAAAAACTTGGTCCTTTTTATTACCGACTAGTTTTTCATTCTACAGATCTAATAAAATTTGTTTATCCACATGTATTGGTAGATATTTGGATTGTTTGCAGCTTTTGGGTTATTACAAATAATATTTCTATGAACATTAAACCCAAGTCTTTGCAGGTACATGTGCTTTCATTCCTTTTGGGTAAATACAAGCAGACCTTGGAGATAATACAGGTCCTGTTCCAGGCTACCACAGTAAAGCAAACATGGCAATAAAGCGAGTCACACATAGTTTCTGGTTTCCCACTGTGTCTAAAAGTTTTTATACTATACCGTTGTCCATTTAGTATGTGACAGCATTATGTCTAAAAATGTAAGTACACATCTTAGTTAAATGCAACACAGAGACAGGAAATAAAGTACATTATTAGCAAAAATGGCACCAGAAGACTTGCTCAACAAAAGGCTATCACAAATCTTCAATTTGTAAAAAATGAAGTAAAGCAAAGCCTGTACCTAAGAGTAGAATGACTTTATTGTATGGTATATATAGGTTTAACTTTGAAAGAAATGCCAAACTATTTTCATGAAGTGGATTTAAACTTACAAGCAGAGATATTTAATGATTTTTAAAAACTAGGTCAAAGAAAGTAAGTTTAGAAACAAAGGAAAAGGATACAACTTGGGGCAGAGAGCCAGGCTGAAGTTTGCACAGTTCAATGAGAAGTGTGGTATACATCACATCAATGTGAGGGGGTGCTGGAAGTTGAAATAGTTCTGCAAAGATCACCTACAAAAGAATCACAAGTCAAAACTTAATTTGACAACTACCTATACACTTCTGTTAGAAAGACCTCAACATTCTAAACATAAACTCTAACTTTACAGAATTCATAATCAGTAAGAAAATTGCTTTTTAATCCTCAAAATTATGCTCTTGAAAATAAAAAGGTCTGTAACTTAATATGCAATGAAAATTTTGTCTCTATAACTCACTCAAGTAAGAATATGCAAAAAACTATAAGAAAGTGAAAATCAGAATCAACAAAAAACTATGAAACAGAGACACTTTTGGGGGGGTGGGGGGCGGGAGGGAAGGGATTGGGATCAGAAAGGGGGGGTTGCAACTGTATGGGGAATATAAAAATAAAATTTATTATTAAAAAAAAAGAATATGCAAAAAACGTTTATTTGATCTATACTCCCAGAAAACTGCAATTAAATTCCAACTTTCAAAGTATAAATTCCAACTTTCAAAGTATCAGAGTTCATTCAAATAGGTTTAGTTTACTAAGGAAGTCACAGATCCATCAGTTTCATTCCTGTAAGTAGTTAAAAACCCTATTAAACTCTGAGGATGTGAACAGAAGATAGCCAAGTCATTGTACATAGCTACTTGAAACCAGTACCCCATAATCTTTTTGGTAGTCCAAGACAACTCTGCATGTCTACATGTCAGATATTTGTTTCCACACTCTATATAATTTGTGGACAACCTACTTAGAATTTTAAGTAGGTCTACATTCCTTGCTCTCACTCCTATCCCACACACTCCTGCACTTCATTCTGATGAATTTTTAAACATTTTACAGATTTAAAAACATGTCTAATATTCTACATTTCAATCGACATATGAATGTGTCAATTATGCCTGATCATCCTTACAAGTTTTATAAAGACAGGCTAAGTACTTTTAAGAAAGCACATAAAGGGCAGTATTAGTAAAAAGTGAATCTTAATACATTATAGCTATGCTCATTTTCATCACAAATATTTCACCATAAAACAGAAGTATAAAAGTCCATAAGCTTCACACATGTATCCTATGAAAGCACTGTTTTTCAGGACACAAATTTCTAAGGTGTTGAACTATAATTACTAATATCATCCTTCTATATAACTTAATCATAAACATTTACTATTCTTCCTGCTTCCAAACTGGTTGTCTCTTTTTGATTTCTAAGGATAATAAGGATTCACATTTATCCTTTCCTTGGAATATGGGGAATAAACTAGTCACGTGTATGCTCATGGTAAGAGGTCAGATAAACACAGTTAAAGATAGGTTATCTGCCTAAAGGAACACATATTTTAGTGTATTTAAGCCACTTATACAGCTGTTAAGTGGACAATGTATTGACAGAGCTAGAAGTAACTTACATTATCAATGATAACTATCCATGAATGAAGACATACTACATAAATAATTTATAGGCAACTCAAAATTCCACTTGGCTACTGGTCTCAACCTCCTCTTTTCTCCTTACTAACATGGCTAACAGAGCACCAATACTGACAGCAATTCCTCGCTCCTCTGTTAATTTTCAGTACCTGACAAGTAGTAAGAAAAAAAAAAAATAAGCCAAGAGTAGATTATACTTTACAGTCAACAGAAAGATTCTGAAACTTGGGAAGAAACTTCATATGAAATGCATACCTCAACTATGTGGTAGTTCAAGGGGATCTTGTTCTTCCCTGGATAGCTCACTAGCTGTGCAGCACTGTAAAAAAGTATAATTTGAGTTTAATTAGTATACAAAGATAGATGAAAAAACAAGCCATTTCAAAAGCACTATTTAAATATAAGGAAATCTGTTCAAAAATATTCTAAATTTCAGCACAAATTATTTTATCTGAAACCAGAAAAACTCTTCAGAAAATATATTTGCAATACCAAGGAAATATATTCAGATCCACTGAGTAAATTTTAACAGGGCAGACCACTCCCAATATATTATATTCCTTTCTATTTTAAAATCCAAACCAAAACATTCAAAGGTTTCAGAAAATATTAAAAAATAAACTTTCCCTAAGTTTGGACATCTAAATGCTAGAAAACAAGCAAAACCACTAGTATGCATTTATGCCCATAACATTCAAACCCAAAGTAGCTTGCCATTTAAGTTAACTTCTTCATCGCATATAGCAAATATCAATTTTAAAAAATGGCATTACATGCACATTGATATAAACTAGCAACCAAAAAAGTACTATCTGAAGGAAAAAGGCCTTGAGAAAGCAAAGCAAGTGTTTTTAGATTGGGCTTAGCAACACAGAACATTAGGAAGTCCAAAAGATTTTTCTTACATTCTTTAACATATTTTGTTACCAGAAATTAACAAAACTGCTGCCTTTTCTCCCCACCATGAAAAGAATCTTACCAAGTCTTCCTTTCTTTCCAGTGGGACTTAATTATGCAGTGAAGATTCTCTTCTATTACAAATCTCTCCACTGAATGACTCCCTGGCATTACAGGACCCTAGAAAGAAAGTCAAATGTACAGTGGGCCTCCCTGATGGCCTAGGGGTAAAGTCTCAGTGCTGTCACCTCTACAGTCTGAGTTCCATTCCTGGCCAGGGAGCTAACCCACATATGGCACAGCAGACCTCTCCTGCCTCGCCCGCCACTCTCCTTAGCAGTGTATTTCAGTAGATCCTCCTACTCTGCTCCCCACTCTGTCTCTGGCGAATCCTCTTACCTACCGCACCTCTGGCCTGCACCCCAGTTCTTCTATGCAATAATAATAATAATTTTCTTAAATAAAGTCAAATGTACATATTACACACCTAAGAAAAGTATTTTACTCATTCAGTAAATATCTGAAAGCCTATCATGTTGCAGACAATATACGGGGTGCTAGGAATAAAACCAGAAGAATGAAAGCTCTGTATTTTAGCAAATTTTACTGTTAGGTTCAAAGATATCTACAACAGAATTATATCAGCTGCAGTGTTGCTTCTGCTACAACTGATATACCATATTATCTCCCTACACCTCACATATAGTGCCTACATCAATTCTTACATAAAACTGAATGAATTTTTGGGCCTCCCCGGTGGCGCAGCGGTTGAGCGCTGGGTTGCGAAGCTGCCCGAGGCCTCTGAGGCGCTGGTTCGATCCCCTGCTGCTCCCCGGCCACCAGAGGAGGGTCCCACATGGCGTGCAGACCTCTCCTGCCACCCGCTGCTCCCATCAGCAGTGTACTTCGGTCCTTCTGCCTGCTCTGCTCCCCGCTCTGGCTCTGGTGAATTCTCTCGCCCTCCCGTGCTTCTGACTGTACCCAGTGCTTGTATAAACAAACAAACAAATAAATAAAACATGCCTCTATTAAAAAAAAAAAAACTTAAAAAAAAAACTGAATGAATTTTTTATCTTATTAACCCTATATAGTCAATTTATTTATTTATTTGTTAAAGATTTATCTATTTATTTATACAAGAACCAGGGTACAGGCCAGATTCATGGGAGGGTGAGAGGATTCACCAGACAGAGTGAGGAGCAGAACAGGCAGAAATACACTGCTGAGGGGAGTAGTGGGCGTGACAGGAGAGGTCTGCAGTGCCATGTGGGATCCTTGCTGCTGGCCGGGATTGAACCAGCGCTGCAGAGGTTGTGGACAGCTTCAAAGCACGGTGCTCAACCGCCTGTGCCATCAGGGGAGGCCTAATTTATTTTTTTAAACTATGAAAGTGGATTCCTTCAACAATAAAACATGGAGGGAAAAATTTTATTTCAAACATTATAAAGACAAAGAAGGAAAAATCTGCTTTGAGTGGTATCTACACTTGAAAAAAAAGGTCAAAAAACATTATCTACATGATATTAATTTTTCAGAGTATATGAATAGGCCTCCCTGGTGGCACAAGGTTAAGATGCAACCTATGAGGCAATCTGTAACCACTGCAGCACAAGTTCAATCCCTGGCCAGGGAGATACCCACACGGCACAGCAGACCTCTCCTGACTTGCCTGCTGCTCCCCTCAGCAGCATATCTAGGTCGGTCTGCCCGCTCTGTTCCACACTCTGTCTCTGATGAATCCTCTCACCATCCGCCCCCGCCCCCACCCCCCCTACCCCTGCCAACCCCCGCCACCTCTGGCCTGTACTCAGGTTCTTGTATGCATAAATAAATCTTTAAAAAAAAAAAAAAAGAGTATATGAATAGCCAACATGTTTAGAGAGTTTGTTTTTATTAATTATTGTAGACTTTTAATGGTAACTTTTACTTTAATCTTCTCTATAATTTGTTTTTAAAATAAACATCTTTTCAAAGGCAGGTTCAAAAAAACCAAATCCTTTTGAAGGGCATAGATATTTTGCATATTTATGTGCTTCTGATAAAGGTTGATGGATATCAATTAAATATAAATAGTAAAGGAGAAAAAAAAATTAAGGTCCAGATAAATAGCCAATCACAAAGATTTTAGCCGTCTTAAAAGTAAATCAAACTTTTAGGGCCTTCCCAGTGGTGCAGTGGATTGAGCGCAGCACTGAGAAGCTGTCTGAAGCCTCTGCAGCACTGGTTTGATTCCTCGCCGGCCAGGGAGATTCCCACATGGCGAGGTAGACCTCTCCTGTCCTGCCCACTGCTCCCCTCAGCAGTGTATCAATCATTCTGCCTGTTCTGCTCCCTGCTCTGTCTCTGGTGAATTCTCTCACCCTCCCATGCCTCTGGCCTGTACCCCAGTGCTTGTATAAATAAATAAATCTTAAAAAAAAAAAATAAATAAAAATTTTAAAAAAGAGTAAATTAAACTTTTAGTTAGATATACCTAATTATGCCATTATATAATGTTGACTGAAAATATTTTACTCTATATGGAATAAAATATATAACAAATCGATAGTTTTGTATATATAACCAAGTATCTGACAATTTTTTACACTGAGATAGATTACATATATACTAACACTGAATTTTCACTAGTCATGTGCAATTTATAGCAGGACAGAAAAGAGAAGATAAGAAAAACACCCTTATATTTGACCTTAAGTGATAATATTGATTCCTATGTTATTGGTTCTCAACTGGGGCCACTTTTGCCCCAAAGGGGACATCTAGCAATCTCTGGAGACTTTAGGTTATCAGAGTTGATATTTAGTGTCCAGGTGGTAGAGAGTAAAGGTCAGGGAGGCTGTTAAGCATCCTACAATTCACAAGACAGCCCCTCACAATGACAAATTATCCAGTCTGAAATGTCAGTTTTGCTGAGGTTCAGAAACTCTCCTCTATGCTGACTGTGATGTACTATGTGACAGATAACAGACAGTACTTTAGTAATAGGAGTTTCCATTCAGAACAAATCCAATAATCACTGTGCTTGCTGCTTGGCTATTAAGAGTTAAGACAGCTCTTCAAATGCAAAGGCATAAAATAAATAAAAATATGTCAAACAAAGCATAGTTAAACTGTAAATTTTTATAGCAAATGTTAATATAAAAATTATTTTTTAATTCGTAGAGTGTAATGACTGCCACAACTTGTCTTCATATAATACACAATACATATTTTCAGAAATGATAGTTATATTAATCTTTGATTTTCTTCAAGAGTATATTTTAAGAAATAATTACATAATACGAATAATAAGACAAGTCATGAAGGTTAGAGAACAATCTAAAACTGGCTATTTGTCTTCAAAAATAGCCTTATTAATAGCTAAAATTAGTGCACCCTCATCACATGTTGAATACTGTCCCATATATTTTTTGTTAATAATTTAACCCCCATAACAACTTTATGAGGTACATCTATTACCTATTTCACCAGGAAACTAAGGTACAGAGAGAATAAATGACTCAACCAAGATCACATAGATAAGATCTGAATAAACCAGGATTAAAATCCAACAAAATCTGGTTCTCTAGCTTACACTCTTAAATTGCAGACTTTGCTGCACCTTAAAAATCTACTCATACAAGCTAAATAATAATTCTTGCATAACAAGGCAAGTATCATTCACCAAACCAATGAGCGCTTTCAATATGCCACTGCCACTGATCTTAAGTAATAAGCAATTCAAAATTAGAATGTGTCACTGGCAAAATTCAAACACGATTAAACCACAAATACAAAGCAACACAGGCCCTTTTTTTGGTTACATACCTCAGGATCATCTGTATAATCAAACATTCTGAAGATGACCCTAGGCATTGGGTACACTGAATCTTCAGTGTGGGGAGGTGGTGTGAAAGGAGGCAGATTGTGCTGTAGTGCTTCACACAGGATGCTGTCAAAGGCAAGATAAGGTCTTAAGATGTGCCGCTCCTGCCAGCGATCCTTTTTCAATTTCTGAATCTGGGCCCACAGGCAATCTAAATACTAAAGACAGTTTAATTTTTAACAATTAATACATATTTGGAGGTTAGAATTAACATTTTGACTGGACAAAACCAAAAATCATTATCTTCTAAAAGACAAGATACAAAAGCAAGCTAACCTGAATTAAATATAGTACAGAGGAACTGTGCTAACATTTCAATTACCTGCTTTATAAAACCTGTCTTTCTGAGGCTCTTACCTTAACATTTTCCAAATTGGGTATTTAAATAAAAATGTGTAAACTCTATGATATATGGAATCCCACAGAATAGGGAGTGTTTCAATTACATACTAACATTTATTTAAAAATTTACTATATATATTGCCTATAGTTATGAGGAGCTGGATCTTTACATAGAATGTGAAAACCTAGTTAAATTCTACAGATGGAATGATTTCAGTATGTCACAAGAGTGGACTGTGCTTGTATCACAAAAAGCTGAAATCAATTTACCTCTTCTTGGGGATGTGGTTTCTCAGCAGTCCATACTTGTAACATGGGCATGTGAGTCTTCTGTCGTCTTCTAAAGATAAAAATGAAATTTACACTTAGGATTTTAAAAACATGAAAAGAAGTTCATTTGCTTTCATAATTAACAAAATAAAATTAAGGCAGTGAAATGACATTTTTACTTATCAGATTGGGAGCTCTCAAAATTTTTGATAATGTTCTATGTTGCCAAAATGTGGGAAAATATGCTGCTTCAAACACTGCTGGCAAAGGAGCTAATTCATATCATCTCTTTAGAAGAGACATGGAAGGCAATTTGAATAAATCAATTAAAATTAAGATACTTCAACCCAGCAATGCCACTTCTAAGAGTTCACACTCACCACAATTATATTTGCACATGTACACAAAAGAAATTCACTGAAACATGACAGCAAAAGACTGGAAATAACCAAAATGTTTGCCTACAAGGGATCTAAGAAAATGTGGTACATTAGAAGAGTGAAATACCATGCAGCTATTAAAAAGAACAAGGTACAGTTATATACTTTAAAAAAATTTTTTTTTGAAAAGAAGTGGGTGTAGGTCAGAGATGCAGGAGCAGAACAGGCAGATCTACTGAAATACACTGCCAAGGGGAGCAGTGGCGAGACAGGAGAGGTCTGCTGCACCATATGTGGGTTAGCTCCCTACCCAGGAATCAAACTCAGGCCATAGCGGTGATAGCACTGAGACTTAACCCCTAGGCCACTGTGGCGGCACCATAAGAACTATTTACTTTTATGTAAAAAAAAAAAAAAAAAAAAGATATAGTAAGGGGCAAAAGCAACTTAAGAACACCGTGTATTCCTGGAATACCATTTGTGGAAAAAAAGGGGAGGGGAAAGAGAGGCCATATACTTACATGCTATAATGCTCATACTCTTATTTTCATTCTTTTCCAAACATCTACATTTAAGTATAAACACCTAAAATAACTATAAAAACAACCCTTAAAGGTAGCTTAACATAAAGAAAAAGCAGATTTTTTGGTTTAGATTGCTTTTAGCTTTATTTGTAACTAAGCAGATATTAACAATATCCATAGAAGTTCCTATTAATAGACAGAAACGGGAACATAAAATTAATCTGAAAAAACTTATGGAGTCACAAAACTATCACCACACTGCTGAGAGACTAAAGTTTAGGAACAAGGAATGTTATTAATATTACATGTAATAAGGCAAGTCAAGCTTTTCACATTGTCTTGGAAAAGTGGGTAATAGGAGGAAATGGGACTATTTTAAGTGAAAAGTATAGCTGAAATGTAGGAATGGGCATAAATGAAATGTAGGGTGGGTGGACGATTAAGGAACACTGTCTAAAGGACTTGGTTCAAGACTAACTTATATGAAATAGATATACTGTATGTGCCGGATAATAGTTCTCCACTTGTGGACTATGTGCCCAAGCCTCCTTCTCAAATACCACAATTTGTAGGCCTGGAGGTTTTGGGGTTTGAGAATATTTAAGCACCACAACTGATTCTTATGCATACTGATATTTGGGAGCCATTATGTTAGATGTTTTATGCTTTTGCAAACAGGCAAAAGCAACTTAAAAGAAGCTATGTTACCAACTCATTTGCACTGGCAAAGTAAAGTATAATTACTCTGAAGTCTCAATAAGTTACAATAGCAGAGGTGTAAGTACCTACAGAAAGTCTCAGAGAACTTTACAGCTGAATTTTAAGAAATAAAACTCAAATAGTATTACTAATGGACAAAACATAACACATTTATTGTATCAGTAAGATAACATTCACCTAAATAATGAAGAGTAACATGAGCTATGACCTTACTTAAGATAGCTTTCAGTGTTGGCAAAGATGCGGTCCATTTCTGCATCTTTTTTTTCATACAACTCCTTTCCAACCCAGGGCAAAGATGATAGAAACGCATACACGTACCAATCCCGTCGCACCTAAGAATTTGTAAGAAGGTAAGTTTATTGTATTTATTCTTGATAGCCTACTGTAGAAGGGCTTAGGTAAAACCGCATCATTCAGAGTATTTCTACTGATCAGTTTTAAACTTACTAGACAGATCATTTGAATTAACATAAAAATGTCAGTTGAACCCACCAATAATCCAGCTGACTTATTTTACACATTAAGAATTTAGAATGTGATAATAGGCTATTATCTTTTGGGTTTTATTACTAAATGGTTACCAGTAAAAAACTGGTACTAGAGCGACAAGGTTCAGTATAAGTGGTTTTCTTACCTGAGGCACATCTTCTTCCTGAGTTACATTTACAAAATTTTCAAACATAGCAACCATTGATGGGGCAGCAATGACATGACAGTTCACAAGATCAGATAAAAAACGGACCTGTTGTGGAAAACAATTTCTATTAAATCTAAATGTCCTTTGTAATAATTACAAAACAAGTAATCTAATGGTAGAAACCCCAAGTCTGAAAAACAAAAGCCCAAGAGTAAAATGTAGCCCATGACCTATTTTGCATACTCTATGAACTAAGAATGATTTTTAGATTTTTAAAGGCTGGGGGTAAAAGAAAAAAAATCAAAGCAGTATTTTCTGATACATACAAATAACCTGAAATCAAATTTCAGTCCATAAACAAACTTTTACGGGAACACAGCCATGCTCACTCACTTATATACTGTCTACGGCTGCTTTTTATGCTCCACAGCAGAGTTGAGTAGTAGTCATAGAGATGGAGATGGTACACGGAATAAGAATCTGTGGACTTACAGGTTTCTATTCTACACTACATTAAGAACCTAACCTGTAATATTCTAGATATGTAAGCCTTTAATTTTTTTTTTTGTTTGACTGTGAAAAACAATGGACTTTAGAAACAAATTTCTAAACATACATTTATTGGAGAAAGTCTCTATCAGATGGGAACTCAGAGTTTAATGACACAAGCACAGTTGAAAGATAAATAAACTCTAGGAAAAGGACAAGGCTAGGGGAAAACATAAAAGAGCCAATAGTTGGGCTAGGTCATAAAGGACAAGTAAAATAATTCGTTAGTAGAGGGTAAGGAGTATATTCTAGGCACAGGGCCCAAAACAAGGTATGTCTACATCTGCAAGTAATTTTTATATAGCTAGAGGATATATGGGAGGTGAGGATAGAGAAACAGATTGAGGCTAACATACAGGATCAGGCTAAGGAGTCTGAATTGAATCTTGCAGCCTGATAAATATCCAAACTGTTTTGATTATATATTCAGTAAAAAAAAGAATCTGATCACACATCTCCAGCACATCTATATTTATTACATACAGCAGACCACTATCAACTGAACTATTTTTTTTAAAAGATTTATTTATTTATGCACATAAGAACTGGGGTACAGGCCAGAGATGTGGGGGGTGAGAGGATTCACCAGAGACAGAGTAGGGAGCAGAACAGGCAGACTGACTGAAATACACTGCTGAGGGGAGCAGCAGGCGAGACAGGAAAAGTCTGCTGCGCCATGTGGGTAGTTTCCTGGTTGGGGATTGAACTTGTGCTGCAGAGGCTGCTGCTAGCTTCACAGTGTGTGCTTAACCTCTTGTACCACGAGGGAGATCCATCAACTGAAGTATTAATTCCCTTTCCAGTTAATAAATAAGTATTCTGACATTTACTTCCAGCAACCCAGTGAATCATCTGTTGCCCTATGCTTTTAAGAACATCTACTCTGACAATGGGAAGGAACTGAGGTTTCTGCCATAACCAACATGGCAGAGTTCATAGGTTTATAGAAAGAACACTCGGGTGCTATTAGAAAATAAAGTGAAAGAGAGAGAATCTGGATGCTGAAAGGTCAATTAAGAGGCTGTTAAGACATAAAGATGAAGGCACGAACAATGCCAGAGGCTCTGAAGACAAAGGAAAAGGGATGGACTCAAGAAACAGAACTTTTAAGATCTAATACTGCTTAAAGTATGAGGGGGTAATAGGGGAGATAAAAAAGAATGCTCAAGTTTCTGGATGGGTTATGCAGTAGAAAGTAGCTACTGTGTGGGATTGGGGAAAGGACAGAGGAAAGGAGGTAAAGTAATGTAAGGGATTTCTAGGCAAGACACCTTAAGGTTACCTGGGTAGTGTTTCAAACATAGGCCTGGAGCTCAGGAAAAAGGTGATACAAATGTAGAAGATACAAATGTAGATTATGAAGGGCAGAAATGAGGGTCATCAAAATAAAGGTAGCTTGTAAAGCTGGAAGAACAAACGAGAATTTTTTAGGTAAGAGTGGTTAAAGAACTTCCCGACCAACAGAAAGGAGGAAAAACAAACTAAAACAACCAACAAGAACAAACTACGCATCAAGAGGGGCTGTGAGTGGAAAGGAACTATTTCAGCCACCATACCCCATGAACTGGAGCTGTGGAGAACCCTGCAGAATTCGCCGGGGAGGTGAGCGAACGGCTCCAGGTGCCATTAAAGAAAAACAAAGACTCCCGGAGACCTACAAACAGCCCCAGGCCAGCCGGTAAGCTTGTGTGGAAAAGCAGCTCGCTTGAAAATGATACATGGATTGCGGCTGCCCAGGTCCCCTCGCCTGCGACCTACGCTTGCAGGGAGACACACGGGGCCCCTCACTGAGGTGAATGTCCCTCACTGAGTAATCAGAAACCAGGCGCCAGGACACAGGAGTGGGGAGCAAAAGGCGCCATTTCTGCAGACACTGAACTGGGCTACAGCCCACGTTCTGGACCTGAGGGCTTTAAAACTGAGACCCAGGGCACGAAATTTGGGGCGTGGGATCCCCACGATGGTGGGGCACAAGGCAGACACAGCACCCCAAAGACTTTGAGACTTTCCCCACCACTCCCACTGTTCCCTGTCCCATGAGGTAAAAAAAAAACAGCTCCCCAAGGACACTAGGAGAGATCTCTGATGCCACCTAGCGACCAGAAAAAAATCACCAACACCCCATAGAATAGGGACCTTTCTTCAGTAAAGACTGCTTGAAACTGGCAGAAGGCTCCCAGAGGAGTCAGAGGTGAGCTGGGAAGTTGGCCCAAGCCAGGCCCCTTCTGACCAGCAGTCCGAGCCCAGAGGGGAAGTGGGCACCCATGGCCAGGGCAGACAGGGCGCGTGGAAGAGTGTGCCTGTCCCCGAATCACCATTTTAGAATAGGGACCTTTCTTCAATAAAGACTGCCTGAAATCAGCAGAAGGCTCCCGGAGGAGCAAGAGGTGAGCTGGGAAGTTCGCCCATGCCAGGCCCCTTCAGGCCAGCAGTCTGAACCCAGAGGGGGAGCGGGCACCCACGATTGGGACAGACCAGGCCCGCGGAAGAGTGTGCCTGTCTCCAAAGCGCCATTTTAGAACAGGGACCTTTCTTCAATAAAGACTGCTTGAATCTGGCAGAAGGCTCCCCGTGGAGACAGAGGGAGAAGGTTCCCTGCACAGTCAGAGGTGAGCTGAAGGCTCCCACAAGCCCGGTCCCACCTGGCAGGAAGTCGGAGCACAGAGGAGGATCCAGAGATTTGGAACCCAGAGTGCAATCCAACTGACCCACGTCCAGGGAAGTCTATGGGGTTTCAAGACTAACCTTTGTAACAAAACACAGAAGGAGAGATTCTGTGACAGTGACCATTAACATACTCAAAGTACCACTGCCTCACTAGACTTCCAGCATAACAGTTTTTGACTCATTTGGATTGCCAGTTTCTGAAACTCCCGAAAGAACACACTAAAAGATGCCAGCCAGTAACAGAGGTACAGTGTCCCAATGCATAAGGCAAATTAGAAGACAGGCAGCAGGGAAAAGAAAAACTACAAGCAAAGTAGCAACACCTCAGAAAAAGGACACACCACAAAAAAAAAAAAAAAAAAAAAAAAAACCCACCCACCAGCTTGCAACTACTTTGACTTGGAAGAACTTCTGAACCTTCCAGAAAAAGAATTTAAAATTGCTGTGATGAAAAAACCGATGGAAGTCATTAAGGAAAACAATGCTCAGAAGAATGAAATTGAGTCCCTAAAATGAAGGGAAATGAAGGAAATGCAGGAGATCAAAGGATTAACAGAAGAGCTAAAGAATGCTGGGAAAAGCAATGATAACAGAATAGAGGAAATGGAAGAATGAATAAGCACTCTGGAAGACACAGAAATAAAAAGAACCAAAACAGAAAAGGAAAGAGAAGTACGAATGTAAAAGACTGAAGACTTTGGGAACTATCTGAGTCCATGAGGAAAGGAAATATAAGAGTTATAGGAATCCCAGGAGGAGAGGAGAAAGACCCAGGAACAGAGAAAATATTCAAGGAAATAATTGAAGAGAACTTCCCAAACGTGAAGAAGGAGCTGAAAATAGATATACAAGAAGCAAGAAGAACACCAAACTTCCCCAATGAAAGGAAAAATACAGCAAGAGGAGATCAAAGAAGAAATGAAAAAATTCTTTGAATTGATGACAAGGAGGACACCAATTTCCTAAATATATGGGATGCAGCAAAAGCAGTAATAAGAGGAAAATATATAGCAATAGACACTCACATCAAGAACAAAAAAGAACTCAAAGAAACAACCTAATCTCGAAGCTCAAAGATCTAGAAAAAGAACAACAAAAAACCCCAAAACCAGTAGGAGAAAAGAAATAATAAAAACCAAAACAGAAATAAATGAAATTGAAACTAAAAAAATAATCCAAAAGATCAGTGAAACCGAGAGCTGGTTCTTCGAAAAAATAAATAAAATAGACAAACCCCTAGCCAGGCTCACAAAGGAAAAAAGGGAGAAAGCACAAATAAACAGGATCATAAATGAAAGAGGAGAAATCACAACGGACACAGCAGAAATCAAAATAATCAGAAACTACTATGAACAGTTATATGGAAACAAGTTCAACAATCTAGAGGAGATGGACAAATTCCTACAACTCTACAATCACCCAAAGCTAGATAAAGAAGAAATAGAACACATAAACAGACCAATTACAAGCAGCGAAATTGAAATGGTAATCAAAAACCTCCCCAAAAACAAAAGCCCAGGACCTGATGGATTTACAAATGAATTCTACCAAACATTCAGAGACGAATTAGTGCCTATCCTTCACAAACTCTTCCAAAAAATTGAGAAGGAAGGGACAATACCAAGCACGTTCTATGAAGCCAACATTACACTAATACCAATACCAAACAAGGACAACACAAAAAAAGAAAACTACAGGCCAAAAGCTCTCCTGAAAAAAAAAAAAAAGAAGGGAATGGAGGCATCACACGCCCAGACTTCAAACTATACTACAAAGCCATAATCATTAAAACTGCATGGTATTGGAACAAGAACAGACACAGACCAATGGAATTGAATAGAAAATCCAGAAATAAACCCACAGATTTATGGTCCACTAATCTTTGACAAAGGAGCAAAGAATATGCACTGGAGCAAAGAAAGTTTGTTCAATAAATGGTGCTGGGAAAACTGGGTCACTACATGCAAAAGAATGAAGCTTGACTACTACCTAACACCATGCACTAAAACCAACTCAAAATGGATTAAAGAACTAGACATAAGACCGAAACCATAAAATACATAGAAGGAAATATAGGCGAAACACTACATGACATGCACATCAAAGACATCTTTACAGACACATCACCCAAAGCAGTGATAGTGAAGGCAAAGATAAACAGCTGGGACTACATCAAATTAAAGAGCTTCTGCACAGCAAAAGAAACAATAACAAAAACAAAGAGAAACCCCACTGACTGGGAGAACATTTTTGCACACAACACTAATGATAAAGGACTGATCACAAAAATCTACAAATAGCTGATGAGACTCAACAAAAACAAAGAAAATCATCCAGTCAAAAAATGGGCAGAAGAGCTAAAAAGAAACTTCCCTGAAGAGGAAATGCAAATGGCCAACAGGCATATGAAAAAATGCTCAACATCATTTGTAATCTGGGAAATGCAAATCAAAACCACCATGAGATACCATCTTACACCAGTGAGAATGGCACATATTAAAAAAACTAGCAACAACAAATGCTGGCGAGGTTGTGGAGAAAAAGGAACTCTCCTGCACTGTTGGTGGGAGTGCAAAGTGGTCCAACCACTATGGAGAGTTGTGTGGAGATTTCTTGACCTACTAAACATAGAGCTTCCATCTGATCCAGCAATTCCACTCCTAGGTATTTACCCAAAGGACACAGAAACATTAATTCCAAAGAGCACCTGCACCCCTATGATTATAGCAGCACTGTTTACACTAGCTAAGGTTTGGAAACAACCCAAATGTCCAAAAATAGATGACTGGATCAAGAAGATGTGGTCCATATACACCATGGAATATTACTCAGCATTCAAAAAAGATCAACACATGCAATTTGCAGCAACATGGATGGTGCTGGAAGGGATCATGCTCAGCGAAATAAGCCAGAAAGAAAAAGAAAAATACCAGATGGTCTCACTCATAGCAGGAATCTAGAAAACTTAAATAAGGGACCAGGAAAATGAATAACTATAAGAAAGAAAATATCAAAATCAACAAACAACTATGAACCAGAGACACTCTATGGGGGATGGGGGGTGGGGAAAGGAGGGCTTGGGGTCAAAATAAGGGGGTTGCAATTGCATGGGGAATATAAAAATAAAATTAAAATAAAATAAAATTTGTTCTTAAAGAAAAAAAAAAAAAAGAATGGTTAAAGAAAAGTGAAATGAGGATAGAATCGTGGGAAACACAAAAATTTAAGAGGCAAAGGAGGATGACCAAATAAAGGAGACTGAAGAATAGAAGGCAGGTGGCAGCAGGAGGTTCCCCAAAGAGTAGTGCTGCAGAAGCCAAGTAATATGAATTCCATTCTGCAGGGAGATCAACTAGGATTGACAGTGAAATTTGGAAATGAATCTCTGTGGTAAGGAAGTGTATTTCAATTAAAGGATAAATTATTTCGTTGTAGCTCACCTCTTCCTTCTATCCCAATATTAAGTCATAATACACAAAGCAAATAAAAACTTACCAAATATACAGCTTCATTATAATTGTTTGCTTTCAATGATTCTTTAAGTTGACGAATCATGGCTTCTACAAATTCTCCACCGAAGTTGTAATTTCTAGCATTGAGGAGTCCAACTAATGTTGTATAAATTGTCAACTTCTCAGGTAATAGACGTGCACTGATTTGAGAACCCAATACAGCAAAAACAAAAAAACAGAGACACACACACACAAAACCCAAAACAACAGCATTAAGTAGCTGAATTTTAAACCATATAAACCTTTTATTAACTATTTAACTTTGAAACAGGATTACTATTTTTAAGCCGTATGTTTTTAAATCTACTTCAGAAAAGGCACAAATGTCATCAAGAATAGTTGCAGACAATCTTTCAATTCAATCCTGGTTAACTCAAGAGTAAAAGCAAAAAAAACAACCAAACAAAGGGCCTCTCCGGTGGCGCAGTGGTTGAGCGCGGGGTTGCGAAGCTGCCCGCAGCCTTGCAGTGCCAGTTCGATCCCCGGCTGCTCCCCGGCCACCGGAGGAGGGTCCCACATGGCGCGCAGACCTCTCCTGCCGCCCACTGCTCCCCTCAGCAGTGTACTTCGGTCCTTCTGCCTGCTCTGCTCCCAGCTCTGACTCTGGTGAATTCTCTCACCCTCCCGCACTTCTGACTGTACCCAGTGCTTGTATAAATAAATAAATAAATCTTAAAACAAACAAACAAACAAACAAACAAAAAAAACACAACTAATTGTGAAGCTAACAAATTGAAATAAATACAGTTTGTGCGAAATAAAGCCAGTGTGTGTTTGGTGGAATTGAACATCAATTCTACAGAAAATGTTTTCATGGTAAAATATCTGGGAAATGCTGGGTGAAACAAGTTTCTTTAATGCAGAATCATTAAAAGGCGGGGATGCAGCCTTCAGCATTACTAAACGCAGCTAACCAAATGTCATGGGAGCACAGTTCCACTTTGAGAAACACTATTCTAGTTGTTCAGAAAAAATTCAGAATCAAAACCAGTTTCAACTAAATCCCTATCAGTTAAACTGTTGAATTCTTAGCATGGCACAGCGAGGTTTCTTTACATTCTAGTTTGCTTATACCAGTATATTAATAAACTTGATAAACAGCGAAGAGGATTACAGCAATACACTTTAGGAAAAAGCAAATATTACTTGCTAATTTGGGCAGCCTTTGTCTTAAGAAAAAAAGCAAATAGTAGCTCATGACAATTCAGATTCTCTTTTTGTGTTTCCCAAAGGTCCCAGCAGAGTGTTAGGGCTCTGTGAGGCCCCTACTCCCACCCAAAAGCCTCAGCTTCTATCAGAGTTTAAGCAATAAATGATATTCAATTCTAAGAAATATTTTTAAACAGAACACGTTATGGATAGACAACTATAGCAAAATGATTTTTCTTAGTATTTTCTTATCTAAGGATGTGTTCCTGAATATTAATTTGATTCCTTTTAATGACTGTCACATAAACTATTTGCACTTTCTGAGGTTAAAATGAAATTCACTGCTTTGTGTATATATTTTTAAATTGCAAAAATGAGCTGTAATCATTAGAAATTTAAAAAATTGAAATGACAATTAGTTATCTTTATAAATTAAAAGTACCTCATAGATTATAATTTCATGTAAACTACAAATATCCCTTTATTCAGAAGTCATAGCTATTTCTTTGCAAGGCAAACAATTCAGAGTGGCCGATGTCTATCTAAGGGAGAAAAATCTAGATTGTTAATTCCAACACTGGGAGAGATTGTTTCATTACTTCAGTGTGAGACTTTTCCCATTTTAATTCCCTCAGAAAAATGAAATACTAACAGTTGTTCTAGATAACCTAACTCAAAAAGTATGCCTATGAAAAGCGTCAAAAGCATCTTTTGTCATCTAAAAAGGGCTATTACAAGCAACCAGTTCTCAAATTTGTTTGGCACTACTCGTTTAAAAGAAAAAAAAAAAAGTCAAACTCATTTTTAAATGTACATGCTTTAAAAAAATCTGATTGTTAAAGTGTCTACATTCTCACTAAATAGTAGTTGAATGGATCACTAAGAAATAGTTAAATAATTCCATTACATATAAGAAGTAAAACACTACTATGATGTAAGAAAAAAATTAATATAAAAAAGAAATAAAACATAATAGTCAATTTTTTGTTCTATTCATCTCTAAGAAAAGGAGTTCACCAAAGGTCATTCACTTGTGCAAATTTCCCAATAGAATGAAAGCTGATGCTATATGGAACACAAACACATCTTTTGAACATTTTCCAAAGCAGGTAAGAGTAGATAATACATTATCACCTGGATTCATATATCTTTTGCATACATACACTGTACAAAGAAGCCTTAAGATCTTGCTCTTGTAGTTAGGAAGATCAGCTTCCAAAACACCAGCCAAGCCTTCCAGGTTGCTCTCCAAAGAGCAGGCACTCTGTAGAGGGTAGCATATGAAATATCCATCAAATACTCAGCAATTAGCAAGCTAAACTTTTCGATGTGGTTATAAAAAATTCATGAAGCAAGCAAATGAAATTTTTAAAATAAGCATTCTGAGACAGCAGACTAAGTATTAGAAATGGGAGGACAATACAAGCTCCATCCCATCTCTCTCACTCACTCACTCACTACATGACTCTGCGTAAAGTACCTTAAGTATACAGGATTTGTTTGTTTCCTCACTTACAAACGGAATGGACTATTCCTTAAGGTCTTGTCTAGGACTCACCAGTCTATGAAAGTTAATACAAATATTTAATGCTCAATTATCTGAAATCCAGGGGTTTAATCTGGTTTTTCTTTTGGACATAGATGCATGGCAATACAAGCTTTGCCTAAAACTCAGATTATGGCATTTCTAGCTACAGAACTTAAAGCAGTCACCTACAATGTTAATCCCTTCACAGCCAGTGCCAACTGTGGTGCTCACCTTTTCCCCTACTTTGCATATTAAAGATTCCAAATGATCTTCAGTTTCATTGGCATCAGAGGTCTTTCTCCTTTTGTGAGGTTGTCCTCCTGTTTTAACAATGTAAAAAAATTAACATTACACAATGAACCCACTATCCTAAGTTTTGCCAAGCTACAGTAATTAAAACAATATGACAATGGCAAAAAAAAAAAAAAAAAAAAAGACATAGACCAAAGGGACAGAATAGAAAGGATAGACATAAATCCACTACAGGGTCAATTAATTTACAAGAAAGGAGCCAAGAATATATGATGGGGAAAGGACCGTCTTTTCAACAAATGGTGCTAGGAAAACTGGATAGCCCCATGCAAAAGAATGAAACTGGACCATTATCTTAAACCAAACTCAAAAATTAACACAAATGGATCAAAGAATCAAAACATTAAGACTTAAAACCATAAAACTCAGAAAAAAAACGAATGCAGTATGATCTTTTATGTGGACTCTTAAAAAACAAAAAACATCAAGTTATGGATGCTGAGAACAGATTGGTGGTTGCCAGAGGCAAGGTCTGGAGGTAGAAGAAATGGATGAAGAGGGACAAAAGGTAAAATTACACACACACACACTTTTCTACCGCAGGCCCTACTTTGGTGTACAGTTTTCTAGACCAATTACATCAAGATTCCTTCTCCAAGGAGTGTGTTAGAGCAACCATGGAAGCAGACATGTTGTTCTTAGAGCCAGGAAGATGCTTCTCAATGTCACCTTTGAGATTCACTAAATCTAGATCACTCTGGCCTCCATCTCTGGCTGGAATATATCACCCACGTTCCTTTTTTTATTTTGTCATGCAACCATTGGATGCTTTCAATTATAGACCACTTTGACATTGAATCCCACACTGTCAGAGCCATCTTTTACCTCTACCATGTACCTCTACCCTTCAACACCAAAGCACACACAGAGACAGGATCCTATCCCTAACCCAAGCCCCATTTTGTTTTTTGTGCCACACCTCATCACCTGATCCCACCTTATCTCTCAATCCCACTCTCTCAGGATCTCAACTATTACATTAATGTAATGTAGTCCAAAGATTCCAAAGGTTCAGTTACCATAGTCTACCAAACCTAAGGGACCCAAAAAAGTCTCAACTATGTTAAGATCTGGACAAAGACCTCCTGAATGACTTTAGGAATATCCCCAAAACATAGTCACCAGGTTGTCCATAACTCTGCCCCACACTCTGCTTTGGGAAGCATGTGTTTCCTCAGGTCAGCCAGGAAGTTCTCCTGCATTCATTCCCCCTACAAAATTTCTCTCAAAAACCCCTCATAAAATCAGAGAATGTTAATTGGTTCTCATTTCACATCTTATGAAGTAGATTGTTTCTATAAGGAGAAGTATGTATTCTAAAATATATTTTTTCCTGAGAAAAAATGCTTTTTACTCTAAATTCCAAAAAACTATGAGCAGCTTACCAACACAGGTATTTTATTTTAAATTGGTTTTTACATAATTTGAACACGTCAAAAGTCACAAAAAAATTTCAAGAAGCATGCAAATGATGTATCTTGCTATTTTAGGGTCTTAGAAATTGGAAAAGAATTTTCACTGTTTTCTAACAACATCAGGATCATTCTCATTGGAAAGCAACACCAAAGAGATAAATTATTTCAGGTTTTAAAACTTTTCAGACAGACTAATACCTATGTACTAAGTCACAGAGGCACCAATTTCTTAACCATCTATTTTTTTAATATTTTAAATTTGTGTCATTCAAATGTTCTTTGTAGGCAGATAACCTAAAAAGATCAAAAAAATAGTTTGCAATAATTTAAAGGGTGCCTAAACTAATCAAGGAAACGCATATTAAGCTAACTGCCAAATAAAGTCATCACCTATTAAATATATATGCTAATAACTTTATTATTTTTGAGGTAACATTGGTTTACAACACAGTATAATGATTTAGATGTCTTCAGATGTTCGTTATCATATTATACCCATCACCAAAGCACAAATAATTCTGCACCATATACCACTGGGCCCTCTCCCCCTTTTGATCCTCACCCTCCCTTTCCCCCTCTAGTAGCCTCAATTCTGCAGTCATATTTCTAGGGTATTGTCTTGGTTTAGTTTTGTCTCCTTTGTTTCATTTCTTTGTATGCCACATGAATGAAATCATGCTGTATTTGTCTTTTTCTTTCCAACATTTTTGCTTAGCATAATCCCTTCCTGTTCCATCTATGTTGTCACAAATGGCAACATTCTGTCTCTTATAGTGCTTAGTATTCCACTGTGTATAAATTCATCTTCTTTATCCACTTATCTCTCAGTGAGCATTTAAGTTGTTTCCATAACTTGGCTATTCTAAATAGTGCTGTAAAGAACAAAGGAATGAATGTCCCTTCAAATTAGTATTTTTATATTCTTTGAATAAATACACATGAACAGAATTGATGGATTATATGGTGTATCAATTTTAGTATTTTGAGAAACCCGCCATATTATTTTCCATAAGGCCTGAACAAGTCTAGATTCCCACTAACAGCATACGAACACAGGCCCTAATTTTTACACAGTGAAAGCTCTTAGGTGACCTTCTACTTCCCAGACTAAGCTAGATTAACCAACAGTATCTATTCCCAGGGCTACTGCTAATAACTCCAAGACGCATTAGTTATGCTAACTTTGTGTACCAGTGCCCCCATGGAAATATGCAATGCAGCAGTCCTGTTCATTTCTGTGGACTAAGCAGGGGTGGTGCTAGGTGCAGGCAGTCAGCAGGATACTATTTGTACATTCATGTTATACATTACTTCCATTCTTTAAACTTGGCTGTTCACAGATCCTCAGTTGCTTGTTCTTATACCTGCTAGTGCCAGTAGCATTCATTTATTCTAATAATGGAACTTAAATTATTATGTAAACAGACGGAATATGAGTACAAGACCAAGTTGAATGCTTTGGAAAGAATCGATTCAAAATTAGTTTTGTATTAGTTAGTTATGAAGAGAGCTTCAAAATATGGAAAGGGAGCATACAGCATTAGGATTCCTTATTAGCTTTACAAGTGCCTGAGCTCTTGTGTTAACTGTACAGTTAACTGTTTTGATTCTGTAGATCATGCAGCACTACATACAGTTTATCCCAAACAACAGGAATCATAACCAAGAGATATATACTCAAAGTCCAAAGCACTGCATCAAATAATGGTAGGGAAAAGATGCATATTTTATGATCACCTGCTTTAACTGGCTCTTGATTAGCTTATTAATGATCCTATTATGTTCCTATTATGTCCTAATATGTAATTCAAAGAACATTTTAAAAAAGGATCTAACATTTAGAAATCATTACCAATCACTGTCTGTCTTTTGGTTATTAAGGCATTCACTGAAGCTGTACTAAAAATTTACCTTAGAACACTGCACTGTCTATCTTCAGATTTTGCTGTTTATTATCTTACCATTTTGTTTAAAACCTTAACACACCTACCTTATACCCTTATTATATAATAACACAAGGGTTGAAAAAATTAAAATAATAGTGTTAAGCATGGAACATGATGCTGTTGCTACAATGTTGGCTCTTCTCCCAATAAAACTCAATTTTTGGGCCTCCCCGGTGGCGCAGCGGTTGAGCGCTGGTTTGTGAGGCTGCCCACAGCCTCTGCAGCGCCGGTTCGATCCCCGGCCGCTGGGTGAGGGCCCCACATGGCGCGCAGACCTCTCCTGCCGCACGCTGCTCCCCTCAGCAGTGTACTTTGTCGGTCTGCATGTTCTGTTCCCTGCTCTGGCTCTGGTGAATTCTCTCACCCTCCCGCGCTTCTGACTGTACCCAGTGCTTGTATAAATAAATAAATAAAACTTTAAAAAAAAAATAAATAAAATTCAATTTTTGAATTCCCTTAGTTAGATTATTAGAAGACCATGTGAACATGGAAGCAAGAGTCTGTAACTATGCTGGGCATCTTTATTAATAATGAAAACCTGCAATAGAATACAGGGTTACCCAGGATTACATATAAAACTTTTATCTCCAGACCTGTAGAGCCAAAGGGATTGAACTAATTTTACAGAATTCATAATTACTTAGTTGCCTCCAGAACATCTGGTTTGGAATACACAGTGGTTCTCACAAAACATAGCATTTGGCGATTGTAAGCTTGGGGTGTTTAAACTCTCTCCAAAAAACTAAAATGATTTTCAGGCCTCCCTGGTGGTGCAGGGGTTAAGGACAGCACTATTAAGCTATCACCAGCCACTGCAGCGCAAGTTGGATCCCCAGCTGGCCAGGGAGAAACCCACAAGGCACAGCAGACCTCTCCTGCCTTGCCCACTGTTCCCCTCAGCAATGTATTTCAGTGGATCTGCCTGTTCTGCTCCCCACTCTCTCTGGTGAATCCTTTCATCCCCCTGCACCTCTGGCTTACACCCCAGTTCTTGTATGCATAAATAAATCTTTAAAAAACACAGGGGAAAAAAACCCTAAAATGATTTTCAAGTTACTGGGTAAACTTAAGGATAAAATAAATTACTACCCAAATAGGACATGTATTATGAAAGGCTAGAGAGTAAAGCACTCTGTACTTTGACAGTCCACCCCTTAATTATCAGTATAACTAGCTTAAGTAACCGTTGAATGCAGTTTCGAAGGAATAATGCTGTAAAAAAAAAAAAATGCTATAAAAAACATAACATGTGGGCCTCCCCTGGTGGTGCAGGTGGTTGAGCGCCGCGCTGTGAAGCTGTCCACAGCCTCTGCAGTGCCGGTTCGATCCTGGCCGGCTGGCGAGGGTCCCACATGGTGCGGCACACCTCTCCTGTCGTGCCCACTGCTCCCCTCAGCAGTGTAGTTCATCAGTCTGCTTGTTCTGTTATCCGCTCTATATCTGGTGAATCCTCACACCCTCCCACACATCTGGCCTGTACCCCAGTTCTTGTATGAATAAATAATCTTAAAAAAAAAAAAACAACAAAACATAGCATGTATTTTGCCTGACAAACAGCTGAGGTGTATTCCTGGAGATATTTGCCAGGGTAGATATCTGCATATGTGGCAGAGTGGAATCAGTGACCTTGATTCAGAAGCGTACATCAAATCTAAGCCATTATATATTTAATGCAATGTTGATATAAGCTCTCTATTGGGACATTAGAAAAAGCCTTCTCCTAGATTAGTGGCTCTCAACTTGTTAAGATTTGTCCCCCAAGGCACCATGTGGCACCCCCTGGAGACATTTTCAGTTGTCGTAACTCAGGAAGAGCTACTGGTCAGGGATTCTGGTAAACATACTTCACAGTGCAGGGCAACTCCCAACAAAGAATTCAGCTCCAAATGTCAATACTGCTAATGCTGCGAAACTGTTCTAAAAGCAGAATATACTAGTGGTGTTCTTCAGAACCAGATTTCAATAAGGCTGGGAGAATGCAGATGCTGAAAAACTAGCTAAAAGAGCAATATTTGCTGTTGCTGTTTTAAATCGTAATCACTATTCCCTCCTTTTTGGCCATTCTACTTTGCCAATGTCCCTTATATCCAATGTCTGGCTTCCACATTCTCCCTAAATTAACTCTCCAGTTAGCTTTTTGCCAAGTAACTTTAGAATCATATCCCATTCTTTAAAACTGCCATTCTAGGCTCTCAAGCTTGAAAAGGGGGAAACAATGCTGAGGAGAGAGAAGGTAGGGTTTCTGAAGAAAAACTAGAAAACACAGGCAACCATCACCTCTCTCAACCACAACTTATCTTTTCTCTCTTCTCCGCATTTTGACAATGTTGAAGGATAAATTTTATCTGGAGAATGTGAGCAGACAAGTATTAAGAGGTAAGAGATCCCCCACTCTTGCCTGATAGCAAGAGAAAGGAAGGAGACTGAAGTGAGGAAACTACAGAAACAGCCTGAATTCATGCACCGTAACAGAATACTGAACTCTGAAGAGAACCTGGATGGGAACATGGAGAAGCAGATTAAAACACCTTAGTTAGGAATAAAATTTTGGAAATTCACTAAATTTTCTCACATACTCTCAAGAAAACTTAGTAGCTCCCAAAGTTAAAAAAAAACTAAAATGTAGCTATGTGTGTTTTACAATATAAATTAAAGATATACATATAGACACCACTGGTTTACAATGTAAATTAAAGTTACACATTGCCACTTCATGTTCCCTCGGCTAGTATAAAGGAGAAGATCCATAGGAAAAGATCTTAATACACTAAGTAATTCTTCCCCTATAAGGCAACAGTAGTTTTATATGATACAATGTACTACATCTTATGTCCTTATTAGAATTAGATATACTATAAACAGAAAACAAAACCCTGTAAAGAGAATGTAAAGAACAAAAACAAGATAAAAAAGTAAAGGGTGTTGCTTCTACAGGCTTAAAGCAGAAATAACCATTACTTCTGAAACAAACGGCACTCATCTTTAGAATAACAAATCCATTCACTTCAGTTTATTTTTTTTTTCTATAGTTAAGACAAAAACTGGGGACAGTTTAAAAGGGCCTAACCTAAGTAGTTTTCTAAATGGGGTTAAAATGGATCTTTGACTAAGATTAGAGATGATCAAGACACTTTCTTAAAAGAAAAAAAAAAAAAACAATACGTTGAACACCTACGATAGGCATATCCTGCAATCGCTGAAAAGTTTCAGAAATATTCTTAGAGATTATAAATTCGATTTAGCACGGGAACAGAACCCACAAAATACACACACACACACACAAATATACACACATATATGTATACACACACACATATACATGTTACTTCCTATTTAGAACTTCCCTTTCTTTGTCTATAGATGAACTTCCTTGGTTTAGTCTCCTGTCTTTTGGGATCCTGGATACTCGAGTCTCAACAGAGATGGAATTTTAAAATTGTCCTTTATGAGATGACATCTGCTACCCTTTGATCATACCTCCTACAACTCTGACAACACCAGCCTCCTTGCTGTTCTATGACCATGACAAGAATCTCTAACCTTAAGGCTTTTGCACTTCTGGTTCCCTCTGCTTGGACCACTGCTTTCCTCCCACGAAGTCTTCTAGTTTGCTCCCTTACCAGCAGGTCTTTGATCACTCATGCCATCTCAACGAGGCTTCCCTTATTCAATCAATACAAAACATCAACTCACAGCAATCCCTATCCTCTTAAGTTTTATTTTTCTCCACAGCACTTATCAAAGAGGAAATAATAACTGCCCTTCCACTACTACTCACCAGAGTAAACAATGTTTGATTAACTCCTCTTTTTTCTTTATTTATTAAGGGTTCTGGCAGCAAAACCCCAATGGACAATGATACATACAGCTGCCAGCTGTTATGAAATGGAGCTAATTCGCAAGAATGGTATGTAAGCATCCCTGTAACTACAGCAAAAAGTTGTTTTTCTACATAGTCACATTTGATTTTCCCTCCCTTTAGGGGTGCCCTAGAAGGGAGGAGTGGAGAAAAGAAAGCACAAAAGAAGCAAAGGAAATGGAAAAAGACTCAAGTTCTCTAAACCCCAAGAGATGACTTCAATCATGTAGCTTTCGATTAGTCAAATTCAAATAATACAAAGACTATTTTCTGTGTCCTGTTTGTATATTATAAAAGAAGTCTCCTGTACTTAAAAAAGGGAAGAAAACTCTGGACTTATTTTCATTAAGGTCTGGGCATTGTAAGCTGTGTCTCTATGTTAATTACCAAAACTCTAGACTCCTTGGTGTCTGCTGAAAAGGTTGAAGTACAATATCCTCTCAAGTCATGCCCTACCAGAAATCTGATGTTTCATTGTTAAAAAAATAAGATGTGATTCTGCTTCTACCCCCATAGTACCATCATTCAAGGAGAGAAAAATGTTAATGGAGAAAATGTATTAATTTAAAAATCTTTTGTTCTGTATTTGTTCTTACATGGTTGACCTCTTCAAAAAAGTGGTAAGATATTGAGTCATTCCTTACATGTATTACCCATGTAACCCTTACAAAACCCAGATGTTATCATTACTTCTATTATTACCTAGTAAGGTTTGAAAAGGTGATATAAGCAAGTCAAGAACACAAAGTGGTAGGGTCCAGCTCTGAAAGAGGGTCCTGCTCATCACTACACCATCAACACATACACCAGGTACCAGCCTTGAAATAAAATTCTGATTCCCAAATCTGGTCTCTTAACCACTTGCAAATAAAATATTAACAAAATATTAACAAAAGAATCATTCTTAGGTTCCTTGAGGATTTTTTTGTTTGTTTGTTTGTTTTGGTGGATGTGTGCTTGTAATTGATTTTTGTAATGTAAGGATCTTTTTCTAACTAGCAAAGTATTCTTGGTTTTTATGAGGCAATTCCTCTGGATTTCCTAAGTACAACCATCCAAATGGGCACGGGAACCTCTAGTCTAAATCACTAAGTGCTCTCCAGTTAGCTTTCCAGTCCTCTTTCTTCTACAAGGAAACACGCTTACAGCCAGTTCAAAATCTAACCCTTTGCACTCCGCTGTCCCCTCTCAGGGGACATCGGAATTCTAGCATATCACTCGGATGTCCCCTCTCAGGGGACACTGCAATTTATTAGTCATTACGGGGAATTGAGGTTATTTCAACGCAACTTTTTGAGACATGCATGTTTCCCTGAAGTTTTATCTTGAAATGGCACAAGAAATTAAATCAAAATATCGTAAAATGGTTCGGAGTGCAAAGGGCTAACACCAATAAGCATGCTTACTGGTGACTTCTTGGGTATGGACAAGAAAGAGAATTTTTCCCCCTGCAGCTTGAAAGGCGGCAAATCCACGGATGACCAGTACAGGACCAGAGTTCAGGTTGCCATTCATCAGATCTCTGTCAAGGTTGTGTCCCTTTTCTTCAACAGTCTTTCGAGCGCTCTTTTCAAGCGCAGTCTGGGGTCAGGAGGAGACACTAGGAGTAGTGGGTTTCCATCAGCCCCCAAGAGGCGGCCGCACCGACACAGGTGTACCTCCTTGCCGAGCGGTGCTAACCACCAAACAGTGCTCAGAGCGGAGGGACCTATCCAGGGAATCCGCCAGGCCTCCTCCTGGCAAACGACTAAATAAATAATTTGGGGCAGGAGAAAGCAGTGGCTTTCCAGCATTGCCCGCCCACATTCCCATTGTGCACCCTCTTTCAGTGGCTCCCCGAACGCTCCCGGGAGAGAAAGGCTCCCCCTCCCCGCTCTCGAGACCCGAAGATGAAAGAAGCCAAACCACCGCCCCCACCCAGGCGTGGGCTCGACGAACGGGCGAAGGCACTCACCGTCGTTCTCGTCGCTGTGCCGCCGCCGAGACATGCCGCAGGCCGGGGCGCTGCCCCGTGGAGACGCTGAGCAGGAAGCGCGGCAGGAACCGTCGGGCCTCCGGCGGGCGCGGACAGCGGCGAGGCGCGCGGGGCGACCGGCGCACACGCTCGCGGAGGCTCCCGGAAGCGCGCGGCGGAGAAGCTGCCGGCGTGCTCGGCGGGCTCGGACCAGTAGGCTCACCAGGCCGCCGGGGTGAGGCTCGCACGCAAACGCCCCCTTGGCTTCCTCCGCCTCTCCGCGGCTTCTTCTCCCGCCTTTGGCGCTAAGTCCTTCCGGGGCCGCGCGGGAGGCGCCGCCTCTTTAGCCGGCCTGCGCCCTCTCGCCGCCAGCCACGCCGGGAGGCGGGTGGGCCAGGACGGACGCTCTAGCCTCCGCCTCAGGTGCCGACTCCCTCTGCGGGAGAAGGGGGGGGGTGGGGTGGGAATCTCAATGGTTTTCCCGGCGGCCCTTTCGCTAACGGCCGCGACGACTTCCGGGGCGAGGTGACGTCCCGCGCCTTCCTTTCTACGTCAACCCGCGGCGGGGGCTGGACGTTCCCGAGCAGTGACAATTGCTAGTCAGAGACGGTTCAGTGAGGATCTGTGAGAGGAGCAGGCTGGTGGGTACGTGCTCGTCGTCTTCCAGCTCCCGGGTCTTTGCCTCCTCGGGAAAGCTGGGCAAAGGCTTCGGGCCGCGCCAGGTGCGGGAGTGATGCCCGAGTGAGAGCGTAGCCGCCCCGGCCGCCCTGGGGCTGAAAGACCCGCCATAGCGTGAATCTGCTGCTTCCGATTTACCCTCTGGCTGTCATCTTTCCTCTCTCCCTTCTGAGTTGTTTAGGAAGGAGCTGGTAATTGTTTTAGGAATGTTTTCAGTGATTCGGGGGTACCCTGCTCTGACGTCTCTGAAGCGCACCACACCTGCTTTCTGACTCCCCGGTCCATGACTTCGGAAATTTCACACGTCTCAAATGGGACTCTTGTTTCGGTCTCCTGGCATAACCTATTCCTCCTTTAGTCAGGCCCTTTTCAGGAAGTGGCACCATCCATCTGACCGCTAAGTCCAAAAATGTAGGTAGGAATCATTTCCCTTCATTTCCTACATTATATACCTGTATATCCGCTAGCTCTGCTTTTAAAAAGAAATCCAGAATCAGACTGCACGCACTCCTTTGTTTATAGTTCGCCAATGACTTTCCATTGCAAACTCCATGCCTGGTCTCAGGGTTTACCCTCTCATTGCTGTACTCCAGCAACTCTTCCTGTTCCTCCAGTAAATCATACTTCTTCCCCTTTGTATTATTCTCATTATATTTATACTTTCCTTTGCCTTAAGGTCTCTGTTTCTGAATCTGCATGGTTGGCTCCTTGTCATTTCGGTTTCAGCTCAAACATCATGTCCTTAGGGAAACCATCCCTGGCTACCTAATCACTGTTTTCACTGCATTCAAGAAAATTGTGTTTATAACATTTAGTACCTCTTATGTGTCAGTCAGTAGTTCACATGTTGAGGATCCAAGGGGAACAAAGGAAAACTCTTGCTTTCTTAATGCTCATGACTCATTCCAGAATGGGCAAACAGAGGTAGTGAACAAAAGGAGAGGCGTAGAAGATGAGATCAGTTTTTTAACTGTGGGTCAGGAATTTGGATAGGGCACAGTGGAGACAGCTTTTTTCTGCTCTTTGACATGAGGGAAGGGACACTGGCTCAAAGGCTGGGGACTTGGAACCATCTGAAGGGCCAGGTGGTTGATGATCCCTGTCAGCTGGAGGCCTCAGTTCTTGTGCATGTGGTTCTCTGTATGTGGTCTCTCTGTATGGGTTGGTTTGGTTTACTCCTCTGAGTGAGCATCCCAAAATGAGAGAGCCTTTTTAGGACTAGTCTTGGAAGTCATGTTGCATTGCTTCTGCCATTTATCGGTTGAGGCAGTTATAAGTCTGCCAGAAGAGAAGAAAGAGACCAGAAATACTGCTTTGGCAATTTGGGGGAAATGCTCTCTGCTGCAGCTATTTTTAATGTTAAATTTAAAATACAACATAAGTTGGAAAATTAATGTTACCATTTATTCATTCCTAGTATGTGCTAAACACCTTACATATTCCTTACCAATTTTCATTATAGCCCTGAAAGGTAGATACTGCCAACCCTGTTTTGCAAACTAGGGAATTAAAACCAGAGAAATTAAATATCTTGCCCAAATTCACATACTTGTACCCTGAGCATTATAATCCAAACCTTACTTTTCCCAGTGTTGCTGTTACTTCTTTGTCACTTGTAACATTTGCTTTATAAAAGAAAGAGTATATTGTTTTAATGTTTCCATTTTGACAAGATTTGGCCACAGTAGCAATTTTTTCTATTTCATCTGGCTCATTAAAATGGGGCTATCTTGGTAGTTATTCCTTGTAAGGAAGGAAACTTGCACAGTTTTAAAATAAGGGGGCTGAACGAACAAGGTGTTTATAACTGAAAAAACTAGAACACAGCTAAGTTGATTTTGATTGTACTGGTGCTTTTCTGGTATCATTTATCCTAAATGTATATCTTACCTCCTACTTCAGTTTTCTGCTCAAATGCTACTACCTCAGAAAGACTTTATCTACCCTCCATGGGTTAAAGAGCCCTTCCATCACTCTATCTCTGTTTACTTGTCTTCCCCAGTTTATTTGTCTTCATAGTACTTCTACCATTTGATTTTTGTGTTTTAGTCATGTGTTTACCTTCAGTCTCTCCCCACTGAAATGTAAACTCTAAGAAAACAGAGGCTTTTTCTGTTTTATTCTCAGCTATATCCCTAGTGTCTAGACAGGGCCTGGAATACAGTAGGTACTAAATAATTAGCTTACTGAGAGGATGAGTGAATGAATGGATAGCCTAGGTTACTGGGCTCTTGCTCATCTGCATAGTTGATTAGCTTCGAGTTTATTTCAAGTAGTAGTCAAGAACTTTCACTGTTGTTTCTCTCTTGATTACTTCTCAGGAGACAAATTGTAAGGGATCTGCCCATTACTGCACCAAACCAGATGCCTTCTACTTCACCAGACCAAGGAGATGACCTGGAGGCCTGTATTTTAAGATTTGCAGATCTGGATTTAAAAGACAAAACTCTTATCAAGCCTATTAGCAGCCTCAAAGCAGAGTTAGATGTCATTACAAAGAAGAAATACACATTTGCAAAGAAAAAGGTAAAATTGCTGGTGATGTTTCAGGATTATGTATGTATAGTTTATTCAGATACATCTAGAAGTAGCTTATCAAGGTTTTCTCCAGGGAGACACTAGACTACAGCCATGCTTAAGGTAAGGTCTAGTCAGGACCATAATCAGTGATCGCTATTCAGTGCCAAAGAAGAATCATAGGCAAGGTGTGGCTCTGGAACATTTATGGAGTACTTGAATACAGATAGATGAACACAACACCCCTTGTGAGATGATAGTCTTGTTAATAACATGAATCTAATCATAAGGAAACATGAAGGAAAATCAAACGGAGGGACAGCCTACAAAATAACTCATCTGAAATTTAAGAAAAGTCACAGTGATCATTTTATGGGAAAAAAATGAGAAAGTATCTTAGATTGAAGAAGATTCATGAGACATAACTAAATGTAATGGGAACTTTTGGTAGATCTATAAATGCCATTTGGGACAATTAATAAAACATGAATGAAACCTCTTGGGAAAAGGATCCTCTGTATAATTCTGGCAACTTTTCTATATGTTTGAAATTATTGAAAAATAATTTTTAAAAAAACACCTTTCTGTGCCCATTATGAGATGAGAGTAGAGGGGTAGTAGATAGGAAGACCTTGATACTGGCCTTAAACTTAAGACTATTTAACAGGAACATAATTGAAATGTAATTGCAGGCATTTGCCCTTTTTGTCAAGACCAAAGAAATTCCAGCACCTCCTTTTGAATGTAAAGAGAAACGGTGGGAATGCTGTCAGCAACTATTCACAGACCAGACAGGCATCCACAGACATGTGGCAACACAGCATGCTGATGAGATTTGCCACCAGACTGCTTCTATTTTAAAGCAGCTGGCTGTGACACTGAACACCTCCAACAATCTTAAGTCTGCAGAGGAAAGAGACCCTCTAAAAGATCACTTTACTGGTTACCATGAAGTGTCTGCCTGGCTCCCTGATATAAGCTGCTTTACCCCTGATGACCTGAAATGGTAAGAATTTTCTTCTATATTTTTGGTTTAATTTCAAAATTTTTTCCAGCCACACTGAGATACAACTACCATCCACTAAAGTTATTGGAATATCAGAATTATATAATGATGGTAAGGGTACTTGTGAACTATAAATTACTATACAAATGTAGTCTTCTCATTTCTGTGACCCTGCACTTCAAGGAATTGGCTTTCTAGTTAGAGAAACAAAAGTATATAAGAAACAATTAGAAGATGATATAACACAGGCTTTATAATTATCAATTAAATTGCGTGGTTCAAATAACTTGTTAGAGAAGTTTAGAGAAAGGAAGATAAATAGGCTCTAAAATAGACAAGAAGATTTTGGAGAAGACTAGATCCTAAAATATAAGGGTATTGATGAGAGAGTCAGATTCTAGAGCTGACTGGGATATCAGTTATTATCTACAAGAATATTCTCTAAAATATGTTCTGTGCAGCACTACTTCTGGAGGATGCTAAAGGATATTGAACGGAGGCAGGAAAGACAACATTTTGGATGCCTCACGTTACAATGTCCTTTATTGCAGGACTTCTTAGAGCCTTTAATAGATAAGGGACTTTCACCATGATTCTCAAAGAGGGAGATATTATGTGCAGGATTTCTCAAACATGTAATTTCATAAAACAGCTTAGAGCACATTTTGGGAAATGTAGTTTATCTTATTTCTCCAATTTTACAAATGAGAAAATCAAGGCTCAGCAATGATACAAAAACCTTAGCTAATGTAAGACAACATAGTGCAGTAGAAAGAGTATGGGTTTTAATATCAGAGACTGGTGTTCAAGTCCTGACTCACTTTGTAGTTTTCTCTCCTGGGAAGAATTGGCCTCAGTGTATTAATGTTAAGTGGGAATAATAATAAACTGTTTCATGGGTAAGAGGATCCTAAAGAAATAGAAGTGAAACCTTTTTGTACAATGAGAGATTAAAAAGAGTTGCTCTCTTGTCTTAGGGAATAAACTAGAATGAACTCAAATTTCTAGTTCTCCAGTGAAATGAGGTTATTATACCTATCTCATGGATATGATAATTAAATGAAATCAGAGCAAACTCACTGTAAAGTAGAAAGTTAAGTGTGGATTCAAACTGAAACTAGGATGACAATAGTAGGATCCATGGCAGGCAAGAGTTCTCCATCTCAGCCTTCCCTCTGATACTGACTGCCTGGATATACTTTATGAATTGTGGTTTCTTTTTCCCTGTTTCTGAAATGTGCTTTTCCTGTGGTTTTCTTCTTACAGTGATCAGGACAGTGATGAAGGAGAGGTACTACTTTATTACTGCTACTGTGACTTGGAGGATCCCCATTGGATCTGTGCCTGGCAGACAGCTCTGTGTCAGCACCTGCACCTCACAGGCAAAGTAACACCATTCCCCAGTGCATTTAAAGTAAAACCCAAATTCTTAACATGCTCTTAGATTCCTGTATGACTGGCCCCTTTCTACATTTTCTGCTTATGTGGTATCATTCTTTACCAGTCACACCCCAGCAACATGGTCTTTGAATTTCTTGGAGCCCACAAGAGTTTTTTTGGTATCTTTGGGTGTTTTTACATGCGACTTCTTTTTGAGAAATTCCCCATGCCCACTCAGTTTTTCCTGTTTAATTTTCATTCTATCTTCAGTTCTCAGTTTTAATGATGTTTCCTAAGAGTGATCTTTCCAGACCTTCAACCTAAACTTAATTTTCTTAATACATTCCCATAGACTCTTGTAGTTATTTTTCATAGCACTTGCCAGTAACTTTTATCTTAATATCTATGACACCCCTCTTTTCTTAGTCTGTAAGCTCCCAGATGACAAGAACTCTTTTTTTAAACTGCTATATCCCTAATTCCTAGCACAATTCCTGTTACATAGTGAAAAAATTGGACATTTTTGGAATGAATACATTTATCATCTCTATTTAGGGAACACCTTGAAAGATGGATATTCTCACAGTAAACTTTAATGTACAAAATATGAAATCAGTCTCTTTCCCTGTTTTTGGGACAGATTTTATTTTTGCCTCAGCCCTAGAGGTAAGCTAGGAGTGAGGGTGCCTGTTCACAAGAGGGCAAGCGCCTGCATGGGTCTTAGCTCTGAATTCTTAGGTTTCAGTCATACATGTCCAATTTACTGAGATTATTCACTGCTGGCGGGAGATTTGGCGGAATATTGGCATTTAGGTAGGGAAAGGGGAGAGTTTGAAAATTCTGGAATTATGGAAAGAAACTTCTGATCCCTATTACTATATATTTTTTGTTGTCTCAAATTTGAGGGAATGCAGTGGAGGCTCTGGAAATGAAAAATTACAAAATATGGAGGCAGTAAGATCTCCCAGCAAGTGCCCAATAAATGTCAACTCTTAGTTCTTAGCTCTGAGAAATAAGGCTTTCCTCACCAAAGAATTAGTCTAAAGGTTTCTCTTGAAAAAGTCTAGAGATTGAAAGTCTAGTACATGATTTTAGAGATTGCACTACCTCTGTTGTATAGGGAGTCGATGTGCTCATCTTTTATCTGGGTTTTGAGACTAAACTAACATAAAGAACCTACAAGCTTACCCAAAAGACAGGTACATGAAGCAGGTACCTCTCATTTATTTGCCATGCTTAGAAATAGCTTTATAGTAGATTTCCTGACCTTTATCCTGGTTTGGTTCTATTGTCTTTAAAAAAATGTAAGATGTAGTGGCTACCAGCACAGCAGAGCTAGCATATTCATCCTACCTTCCTCTCCCAAGCCCAGAACAGGCTTCACTAGATGCAGCATTCTTAAGATATCCAGATGTAATCCACATGTAATTCCTCATCATGGAATTCTGGATAGTGACTATGAGTTGGCATTGGTTGGTGAAATGAATCTTGTTTAGATCCATGCTCTAAAAAATTGAATCAAATGAGACAAAAAATGAATTGTCGTCTCTGGGTCCTGAAAAAGGGCAGCCTTTTAGATTTTTCAAATTCTAGTGCACTGGTAGATGTCATTGATACAGGACCTTGTTTAAATTACCTCTCTTTGCAGAAAGTACCACAGTACCAAGCAGTGTTGCACTTTCTCCTTAACACTTTTCTCTAGAGTGCTTAGTTCCTTTTAAAGATAATGCATATTTAAACTCATCCAGAGAATTCTGTAGTACTAAAACAACTTAATTTGCATAGCCCCGGAGCATTGCCTCTTAAGGCAGGGGTCTTAACTGAGACTCTCATGGCCCCTAACCAGTGAAGCCTTTAAAAAAGAATACAAGGTTTGAACAGATATGAATACACATTCATTTGTTCTGCAAATATGTACTGAATACCTACTATGTGCTAGGCACTGTTCTAGGCAGCAGTTATGCAACAGTGAACAAAACAGACACACATCCCACCTGGAACTTGCATTCCAGTGGGTGGTTTTAATGGTGTACTTCTGCATGCTATTCAGAGTGTGCTCTGTGAGCAAAAGAATTACTATTGATTCTTTTTTATCCCCAAAGAAATTGAGGTTCAAAGAAGTACATTAATTTTCTCAGTGCCATATGGCAATAAGTGGCAAAGCTGAAACTTGACCCTAGATCTGCTGACTTGAAGTTCAAAATTCATTTCTTTGGCCATTGGACAACTGGAATTCTACAGCAAATGAACCTCCTTCCAGAGGGCTCATTCATTCCATTCTCCAGCACACTAGGTCTCAACTGTAGGCCATACCATTTTAAGAAATTACAAGTATGTTTGTATGGTGACACGTTGGTGTCCCAAACAGTGTCTCTGCTTTTCCTATTAAACTCACTGATACACATGAGTCCATTCTGCCTTGGGAAGATTTAAACTCAGCACAAGTTGCATTCCCTTTATCTCATCATCTTGTGTCCCAGGTTCGAATTGCTACAGAGGGAATCAACGGGACAGTTGGTGGAAGCAAATTGGCCACCAGACTCTATGTGGAAGTCATGCTCTCCTGCCCATTGTTTAAGGATTATCTGTGCAAGGATGATTTTAAGGTAAGCGAATTGAAAATAAAATGGACTTAGAGCTTTCTGCTTCTGCTTCTGTACCTCTTAGGCCTCTGGGCTTTGAAGAAGAGCTCAGTAGAGAAATAAGTAGTGCCAGTTGGATTACAAGTCCCCATAAGGTTACAAGGCTGTGCAACAGGAACGTGCTTGTTTCAGTCACCATGTGATCATGGGCAAGTTAGCGCACTCTCTGGACCTCAGTCTCCTTTTTAATAGAATAAGGGTATTACAGCTTATATGGCCTAACCTCCACAACTTCAATGTCGTTGCTCCTTTGAGAGAGCCATTTTGGGGGATCACTATGTTTGTAGTAAGTGCACAATGAGAAGTCAGCACTTGATACCGCATGAGTGAATAAAGCTGTTACTCTCCCATCTGAATTGCTTTGAGTGCTTTCTCATAGGTGGTAAAGGTGGTGGGAAAGGTCTTGCCAGTGTCATTGCTGGTAATGAGAGGAAAAGAAAGATCGTGGCTGCAGAATGAAAGCTGGGATAGGATCTCCCCTCTTGAAATTGCTCAGTGGTGTCAGTTTTATAGTTAGTGCTTATAGCTACAGAAATACCTTTCCAAGTTAACATTTCTGTACACGATAGGCACACACTTAAAGTATTTATTAATATTGAATTATCTGCAATATTCTGAATAATCCCTTTTCATATCAAAGCACATTGTTCCTAATTTGACATGTCTCAAGGCTTCAGCATTTTACAAAAGAGATATAATTCATACATTTGACACTTGTCTTATACCTGCAGATGGGAAAGACTATATTGTTTTGTTTCTTATTGGCTAGACCAGCAAAGGAGGAGCTTGCTGTTTTCCAGAATTGCGCGTTGGTGTATTTGAAGAAATTGTGCCCATGGGAATCAGTCCCAATCAGATCTCCTATAAGAAGCCTGGTATGCTTGCTTTAGAATAAAAATTTTGCTTTTCTTCATAGGACAGAGCTTAGTATAGGGACAGACATGAAGGTTAGACTTCTGATTAGCAAGAGTTATGATGAATTCTCATTCTACAATAGCTGTGAGGTGGCTAACACTTGGGTCCATTCACTGCTTAAATTGGTTCTTTGGTGCTATTGAAGATAAAGAGTCTTCCCATAGCAGGACCTGTTTTAACAACTCTTGGCAGGGAATTGTTTTCTTTCCAAAGATAGCAGTTTGGGAATTATTACTTGCAAATAGATAGCAGTGTAATTATTACTTGTAAATGGCTCATTGAATAAAAATACAGGTTTTTGCTACTAGAAGCAAGTGGCTTTCAACACCAAAGCAATTAGTATGAAAATAATCTAGAATGTTCTCTTCTCTGTCTTCTCTATGGTTAACATAGATGGTTAAAAAGCATCTTGTTTGGTGAGGGTTTCTGTTTTAATTTCTTATTATGAAAACTTTCAAATATTAGAAAAAAGAAATTAGGTTTTGTTTTTCTTTTGTTGTACCAATTTTTTTTTTGATGTGTTTTTAGGAATTCATTTATCCCCAGGTGAATTTCATAAAGAAGTAGAAAAGTTTTTGTCTCAGCTAAATCAAGAACACAGTGATACTATTCTACTGGATTGCAGAAACTTCTATGAAAGCAAAATAGTAAGAACCAGAATTAAGTTCACTGAGGTAGTAGTTCTCCCCTTTCCACAGCCTGGCATGTTTCCCGGGGGGGGGGGGGGCATTGTTTCTACCTGTGGCCAAATCACATGGATATCCTCCCACTGCTTGCAGTTTCAGAGAAAACCCAGGGCTTTGAGCTCAGAGAAAGTCTAAGAAAGAACAAATTAAAAACATCTTGGCACAGACTGTACTTTTGGGCTCCCATGCACCTATTTTGACATGCATTAAGGATCTTATAAAATTTGCTTTGGGCAGCCTGTCCAATTCCCCTGAGGATTCTGGGAAGGTGACCCATAACCTGCCAAACTTGTTTCTTAGTGCTAGATCTTAAATTTGAAAGTTCAGAGTATGGAAAGTCATACTTGCCAAGGTGGGGTTTTTTTGACATAGAAAGAACCCTTGTTCCTATCCAGTATATTTTTCTGATAGTTTTCCTCCTGCTCCTATATTGTAGGGACGATTCCAGGGCTGCTTAGCCCCAGACATCAGGAAATTCAGTTACTTTCCTAACTACGTTGACAAAAATCTAGAACTTTTCAGAGAGAAGAGGGTACTGATGTATTGCACTGGGGGCATCCGTTGTGAGCGGGGTTCAGCCTACCTCAAAGCCAAGGTAAGTCACCACTGCTAGGGGCATGGAGGCAGGCATGGAGGTTAAGAGGCTGTACTAGGGCCTCCCTGATGGCGCAAGGGGTTAAGCACGGCACTATGAAGCTAGTTGCAGCCTCTGCAGCATGAGTTTGATCCCCGGCCAGCCAGGGAGAAACCCACATGGCAAAGCAGACCTCTCCTGCCTCGCCCACTGCTCCCCTCAGCAGTGTATTTCAGTCAGTCTGCCTGTTCTGTTCCCTGCTCTGTCTCTGGTGAATCCTCTCACCGTCCTCCCCACCCCGCATCTCTGGCCTGTACCCCAGATCTTGTATGCATAAATAAATAAATCTAATTTAAAAAAAAAAAAAAAGAGGCTGTACTAACAGCCTGTACTAACAGCATGTGTGGAAGCCCCACCCCCTTCACTGCCTCTCCCACCTCAGCCAGTCAGGAATTTCTTTCCCCTTGGATGGTTCCATCATAGAATTTATAAGTACAAGATCATATGTTTTTAAATCTCAAAATGTGAGAAGCACTTAATTGTCTTAGAAACTCATCAAGTACAAAGGGGAAAGATTATTAACATCTCCCTTTCCCTAATCCTTTTGTTGATCCTGAGAAGAGTAAATTCAGTAACATCACATGTCCCAATAGCAGGTGTCTTCCTATATTTAGTGGGCAGCAAAAATAGTTGGGCTTCCTAGGAGCTAGAGAGTGAAGGCCCTGACTCCTTTCAGCACCCATGCCCTTAGTAGGTAAGAGCTGGCCAGTTGGTTCCTTGACCCCTTGGTCAGCAGTTCCTCAGTGTCCCACAGAGGGAGCTGGAGCCCCTCTTCTACATTCCTCACCACACCACACTCCTCCATGAAGTTTCTTACTGGCTTCTGATTGTCGCCTCACATTTCCTGTTTTTCTACACACAGGGAGTGTGCAAGGAAGTGTTCCAGCTCAAGGGTGGCATCCACAAGTACCTGGAAGAGTTTCCTGATGGTTTTTACAAAGGGAAGTTGTTTGTTTTTGATGATCGTTATGCCTTGTCCTTCAACAGTGATGTACTGTCAGGTAAGCCAGCACAGGCCCACAATCGAAATTCGCAAATCAGGCACAGTCTCTGTATAACCCATTCTGGAAGCCAGGTCAATACTGATTACATGAAGAAAAACCAGGGAAAAGGAGCATAGAGAACCAGCATTTTCTAACAGAGTAGAGGGACAGCAGTGGGGCAGACAGATATTGCACCAGCAGTTGGGAGATTCTACTGGGCTCTTGGCTTCACTGTTTACTACTGGGCAAGTCATTCAAAATGGGGTATCTGCCTGTAGGAGTAGACTATCTACAAACTATCAGGGGTTCTGGGAATTGGGATGGGAAAATAATCCTACCTTTATTTTCATAACCCCATAGAATGCAGCTCTTTAATAATTAATGTAAGCAACAAATCAGAGTATTAGATGTATCTACAATTAGCATTTAGTTCATCATTGCCTCAAGGAAGTAGTTATTAGGGCCACTGCTAAGTCTTGTTATTTAATAACTATTTGACTATGTTCCAGATTTTTAAAACATTTTGATATTTTATATTTCCATATAATTGTTATCGTTCATCTTTCACACATTTAAAAAACATTTTTCTAAGAAGGCTCAGTAGTGTTCACCAGACTACCAAGTAAATTGATGCACAAAAAAATAAGTTTGGATGGTCTGTGGACGTGTGAGGTACACATTTGAGTGGCAGGTGTGCATTCAAGCTGGGTGCCGAACCTAGGGCCAAGGCCAGACGCAGGGTGACCACAGGGAGCCTGTGGTGTAATAGAATGTTGAGTCCACAGTGACATTTTGTACCAGATGAGGGCAGTCAGTAAAACAGGATGGAAGTAGCCTTACTGAAAAATGGCCATTGTCCTGGATGGTACAGTTGGAACCAGAAAGATCACAGGGAGACAACTCCAGTGGTTGTTGCCACTGGAATACTCAATCAAGGACTGAGATTGAATTACCACTTGTAAGATTTGAATCTATCTTCCCCCCCTTTTTTTCAGTTCCCTTAACCTTTAAAGGTCTTGCGTATGCATTTCTTATTAAATGCTACTTCAAGTCTTTTTTTGAGCTAGATGAAGTATAAATGACAAATAAGCAGAAAGAGTGGATTTGAGAAATTTTACTGAGGAAGTAAAATGATGGGTTCCTGCAGTGAGTGTGACAGGGAGGGAGAAGTACTAAAGGTAGCTTAGCTGAACTAGGTCAGGAGACTTGGGTGTTATCTCCAACGGCTCTAGGAAGTCAGCAGGGGGAAAGCAGGCTAAGAAAGTAGACACTCTGAGTTTTGGAAGCAGTCAGGTGTATCCTAGCTAGACAGCAAGAAAAATCCAGACCTGGGGAAGGTGAATGTGGATGTAGGATCATCTGTATCCAGATATGTTGTCTCCCACTGAAAAAGTGAATGACCTAGAAGTGAAAGACCATTGAACAAGAGGTGGTTGGCTAGCTTTGGAATAACGAAAGAACAACATTGTTACCTATGTTACCTTGTCCCAAAAAGTTGCATAGGGGGAGCACTATTTGTTAGAAGACAAATAGTCTTTAGTGTTTAGAAATCTTCCCCAGGCCCTACAGGATCTATTAGGTTCTGAAGAACTAATAGTTATATTTAGGGACTGCCCATGTGTGCCCATTTGTATGAGTGCACATGTGCGTGTATGTATTTATAATGAGGGCTTTCTTTCTTCCCCAGAATGTTCATACTGTAGAGCCCCATGGGACCAGTATAAACTCTGCTCTACTCCCCAGTGCCGCCAGCTTGTCTTGAGCTGCACTGCCTGCCAAGAACAAGGATTCACGGCCTGTTGTGTCACATGTCAAGATAAAGGGCACAGGCCAACCTCAGGCTTTAAAGAGGAATGTGAGTGTACAGCCCGACGACCACGCATTCCCAGTGAACTTTCGCAGCAGACACGACACCCTGTGAGTTCAGAGGGTGGACCTTGCTTACATGAGAAGCACCATCAGCATTTGCCCACACTCTCACAAAACTAGGTTTGGGGTGTCTGTGCACAAGAGAATATCATTTCTGCAGCAACTGAGGAATGGGACGCTTTAGTGCTAGCTAAGGCCAGTGTGGCAGACTCTTCACAAGGTTGACTCCCTGTCTTCACAGGAGGAGAGAGTGGGGTGAATGTTGACCACTTACCTGAGTCATTCTGACTCAAGATGCCAGAGCACAGAAAACGTGAGCTGTGCGGGATCTTGAAGCTAGTGAGGGAGAGAGCCTGATGCTGGGTCGCACTTGTCTGTGCCATGCAGCGGGACTGGTGATAGACATTTTCTTGCCAGCAAACCTGTCTGTCCTGGTGGATAGCTGTGTGAATAAAGTGTGAAAACTGTGGGCCTGGAAGTGGTCTCCTCTGAACCATGCCACTTATGTCATCTGCCATCTACCCCTGCCCTCAACTCTTCTCTGCCAGCTTGCAGGTACAAGACCAGGATCTGCCAACTATAGCATCTGGTCTGCCTCCTGCTTTCATAAATAAAGTTTTATTGCAGTAGCCATACACATTTACATATGCTCTATGGCAGGACTGAGTAATTGCAACAGAGCCTTATGGCCTGCAAAGACTAAGATAGTTACTTCTTTTACAGAAAAAAATGTCACCCCTGGTCTACACCAATAGCCCATCTGATGCAGTACGTGGTCTTAAGATGTGGTCAACCTAATTTTTTAGTGACTTGGTTTTCGTGAGAGATGATCCTGTAATAACCAATACCCACACTCTTAGCTTTGAAGTATTCTCCTTGAGAGATTCAAATAGCTAGATGACACCAACGTGTCAGCAGTAGTTGTTGTAGATAAGCACGTTGGAACACAAGACATACTCTGAATGAGCTTACTCAGCACTGCCATGGTGGTGTCACACCAAGCACATGTCCATGTTACACAGGTTCCAAGAAACATACACAGCCATCCATAGACCAACAGATTTAATATTCGATTGCCATTTCCAGTGATGCAGAATACAGCTGCAGTTGTGTTTCAAGGAGAAGCCAAGTGGAGATGTCTGTCCCTGCAGCCTGGTCCACTTTCAGGCCCATCTGCAGCCTCAGCAGATGCTTTCCCACGGTGGTGACGCGCTGGCTCCACCTCTGCTTACCCTGTACCTTCCACGTCATTACTGTTCAGTGTGCAAGACTTCACTTTGCATCATGAGCCTCTGCTCAGTGCTCTGCAGCTTAGTCCGTGCTCAACAGCTCTCTGGCCTGTCCTTTTTCAGAAGATTTGCTGAATCACTCATGAAAATAACTCCCCAAGCAACAAAAATACTAGCTTGACTGGCACTGTGGTATATTAAAGGCACAAGGGCATAGTGGCTTACCATTATTAATGGATCCCAAGAGATGCACATAATGTCAAAAAAGGGATCCGGCAGAAATACCAAAATTACATTTTCAGAATCATCATCTTGGGATGGTTTGGCCAGGATTTCCTAGTACTTTAATGTCTGAATTTTCTTCATCATTGGCCATCAGTTCAAGGCATGAGATCAGCAGTGACTTTTCTAAAAATAAGTGAGGTGACAGGTAGCTGGAGTTTGTAAGCATAGCCATAATGGAGTAGAAATTTATTCCTCTAGTGTATTACCTCACAAGCCATTGGCCCACCCTTCAATACAGAAAGGGGTTTTCAAGTATTTGAGCATAGGTTTTCCCATTGTACAGTTGGCATTTGATATGGAAAAAGATTCTGAGTCCAATATAAAGTTCTAAGTCCCAGATGTTTATAAAGAACATTCAGGGAAATGGTTGTTTCCCAGAATTGGTAAAGGATGTCCGAAACTTGAAATTTCACCACTTTCATCACTGACTTTTTCTATCATTTCCTTATATCCCACAAAAGGACTCTTGTGTTTTTTGATTTCTGGCAGAGCTTTGCGACTTTGTCTTTCTTGAGGGACAAATTGTGTACTTGATTCATTAATCAATTTGGCAACTTTAATCTTGTGAGGTTCGTAAAATTTAAAGGCGGTTTTATAAAGAATGATTATCTGTTTGCTAAGTAGCTAAGATCAAATTTGTAACGAAGTGTTTTATAATGTTTCTAAAGCATGTGAAAGAGTGTGCTGCTTATGTGTTGCACATTTTAAATGCACCTGAAACCACACAGCAAGGCCACTGGAACAACTGTGGGATTAAGTCACTGCTACTGTAAGATCCTCTTCAGTAAAATCTGCCGGTTTGGGAACTTCTTAGTTTTTAAATAATAATCAGACTGAACTTCTGTGACTAAAGAAAAACTTCACATTAATCATAGTTTATAAAATTTTCAACTACAACCACTAGTTAAACTAAAACCTAGTGCATAAAGAACTGAACCACAAAACGGCTTTGTGCCGGCATTTTGCCTTCTGGTTTCCACTGCAGAGCACAGATTCTCAGTAGAACATGTCCAGTTCAAAGGCGTGGTCGTCACTGCCACACACTAGACGCCACTCCGGCACCTGGGAATGATGGGCCCAGTCAAGTCTGCAAGTCTCCTCTTCCTCACTGAAAAGGAATGGAGAGAAGACGTGAGGCCTTGTGCACCAGGAACCAGCACTGTGGCTCTGAGACCGCACTGTGAGGCTTCTCGCTAACTCCTTGGTTAGCAAATTCTGAAGTGTATTGTCAATAGATAACATTCTGAAGGATAATTTGTCAACATTCACTGGTGAGGGTCTGGTGGTATGGGTTCATTGATAAATTCTAAATTGCTGAGCATACAGGCATAAAACCCACTTTCTCCAACTCCACTGTTTCCCTCTTGTGTACTGAGGCCTGCAGTTGAAGAGCTATTACTCTGGTTCAGATGTGGGTTAAGTTCAGTGGATCTTCTTTATGAGTCTAGGATCTCAATCTGCTGGAAACATTTCCCCAGCTCTCCCTTGGAGCTCCCTGCCTGTGTCCTGCCAATGTAATCAACAGTTTCCACCCTGAAGTTGACCCTGCAGTACCTTTGTCCCCCGTATGGTTAATCTTGACATTTTCCCAGGGCAAAATAATAGAAGCTCAAACATGTCACATAACAAAGTAGTTAAATGCCAGAAAGAGGGAAGCACTAGCCAGGAATTTTCAGGCTGGAGTCATTAGCATATAGGATGACTGGGGATTTAGGGGTGGGAAGGAAAAGGGGGTCCCTTTGTTGTAACAAGGGACAAGGCAGAGTTTTGAAGTGAATTCCAAGAAAACTAAGCAGCAAGCTAAATCAGCCACAAGAGAAAGGTCAAGGAAGTCTGCACAGCCGGTAGGTGGCAGTCGAGAGGGCTGCTGGTGCGGCGAAGACAGGAAGCTATTGCCAGAGGGGAAAAGTGTGTCTATACTTAGATGTCTTCCAGTTTCGAGCTGAGCCAGTAGGCGTGCAGCCACCAGATGGATGCATACGAGCTGCAAGAAGAACCGAATTAGCTTGTGCATGACACAACAATGTAGAGCTACCCAGGAAGATGGGCTAGGGCTGGGAGCTGACCAGGAGGGGCCCACCCGTTCACCAGTCTGGGGTTGAGAGTGTAGCCTGTGAATGTGTCCCTACCCACCCCTCCAACCCTGGTCAAAAGTACACTGAATGCTTATTGGTGGGCAATCTCTTGGAGAAAAAATAGTGTATCCAGCCTGGTTCCTGGAGATTATCAGAATGCCTGGCAACTTAGAGGTAAATGTGGGGAAACAAAACCTAAAGAGGAGAAGTAACCAGAGATTTCACATGAACCAGACTTCTAAGCATCTCCACATTAGCTGTGCCAGTCTGCCCAGCAGGGCGCTCCTCATTACACCCCCTTTATACTGAATATGTCATGGGAGCCCCTCCAAGGATTCTGAAATGTCAGTAGTTACCACTCCCATGTTATAGATGAAGGAAATATGGCAGAGAAGGCATGTTACTTGGTCAACGTCCTTAAGCTGACATCAAGACCCGTGTCTCATCTTGAGCTCAGTTCAGTGCCTCCCTCAGGACAACCCGGCCTCATCTATGTTGGGCTTCCATAACCGTATCTCATCTGATGCTCACAAGGAAGATCAGCTCCTTTTCCCTAGAGAAGTAAACAGAGCCAAGGCCCCTGGGAGGTACAGGCAAAGCCTGGACTGGAACGTGAGTCACCAGCCATGGCTCAGAGTAGAGAAAAGGATGGATCCCAGGTTTCTTGCCTGCATGACCTCGTGGGGCACTGGGGCTGCATCTGAGCAGAGTTCCTCTGGCATGGCTTTTACAGGGCCTTTATGAGGATAGGGGAAAGGCACCTACTTACTCAGGTATTATTTTCCCCCATGTTAATGGAGGAAATTGAGGTCAAGAGAGTGAAATAGCTTGCCGCAAGCGACAGTGAATAAATGATGGAGTAGAAGCCAGGTCTCCCAATAAACTCTTCTGTTTGATCTGCTTTTCACTTTCATTAAAGCATGCTCCTCCTCTTTGCTTCTCATTGAAACAGTCAGGGACTCCTTATTGCCAGTGACTCCTCTGGCTTATTGTCGGAGCCAGAGGGGATCGCGAGTCATCTGGAGCAACCTCATCAGCTGCTCGGCTCCCTCTCCCACTTCCCACCAAGCTCCAACACCTTTATCAGATCTTTGGGGGAACATTCTGTATTCATTTGTGTCTTCACCTGCATTTACTGAGTGCTACTGTGTACCAACCACAAAACTTAGAAAGATAATGGCTTAGCAGAGGATCAAGATATACCAACACTAAGTTTGATTAAACATTGCAGGTGCTTGGTAGATCTCTATCTAGCATGAAAGGTGCAGTGGATGACTTGGTCAGATCTTCCGTGAGTGGGAAGGTGATGTGTCTGCTGTGTCTTGAAACAATAAAGGGGTAGACAGTGGGAAAGCAGAGGGAACACAGGCGTCGTGGCCCATGAAAGGGATGCTTTGGCCTGGGGTCACTGGGAGGCACTCAAGTTCGCTGGGCTGGTTAGTACAAACACACAAGGCAAGAGAATGGTTTGTTGGGGTGTCACAAGAGGAATCCGGCAGCTCCTCACAAAGAGAGGAGGTGGAGGGTGCCAGTTCCAATCTTTGTCCCACTGACAGAGGCTAATTACCTACTGGCACCTAGCCAGTTTGGGGGAGCTTTGCATGAGCTGGGAGGCTGCCCCCAGTAAGCACCATGCAAGTGCCAGCTACCACTACTAAGGGACTTAGGAGCTATGGCAAGGAGCAGAAGTTGGGAGCAGGGACAGCTGGGAGGCATTCTAAGCAGGATGGTAGAACAAGCTCTGGGATGAGCCTGCTGGGAAGGAGTTGTGGGGAGGGTGTGGGTTTGACTGAGGCGGGGTGGTGGGGATGGCGAGAGGTGGCTGGCTGGGGTGGCAGCATATAGACAGAGGCCCAGATTTCTGGCTTGAGTGGCTGGGAGGAAAATAGTGTCCTTTCCTGACATGGTTTTGGGGAAGGGTGATGAAACCAATTTGGTGTACATGTATCTGGGGTGCTACTAGAAAGGTCTTCCTTGAAATACAGTAAAGGAGTGATTTCTCCAGTAGGAAAGATTTTGCTTTACAGGTGTCCCTCCTCCTCACCCCACCCCAACATGTACACTTGGAAGCTGCAATTCAGGCTTCATTATAGCTCTCGCGGCAGGTTGACAGGACCTGGAAGTCATGCTTAGCTCAGCGCTCAGCTATAAATAGTGTGCAGGCAGGGGCATCTGAGGTATCGCTTCGGGGAAAGTAAATGGGGAGCCTTGGTGCTTCCTGACACCCTCCACCCCTGGGGACCTCTGTCTCCCTCTGAACACTGATAGGTGCCCAGTGCACAAGGGGGTAAGGACCAGGATGCTCAGCACACCACCTGTCTGCAGAGGCACTGGCTGACCCAGGGCCTTGGGGACTGAATGTCCCCCAAGTAGGAGCCATCCGGCTCACAGGCAGGCAAAGCCCCAAGCGCACAGAAACCCCAGTCATGGGTCAGGAGCCAGCAAAGGGGCAGGTCAGAGAGAGAAGGAAACTGGAGAGGCCTGCTGCCCTCCCCTCTGTGAGCCTCCACGGGCTGCAGCAGGGACACTGCTAACACCAGAGGGGCCCGGCAGGGGCAGGGGGTTGGCTTCACAGTAAAATATTCAGCTGGAAAACATGGAAACCTCTCTGCTTCATGGGAGCACTGAGGGCAGGGGGAAAATACTGCACTCTAGGGAAAATCACAGTTTCTCTTTTGCAAGAGAAAGCTGATACACTATTAGAGTATTTCTTTTACAACATTAGCAGATGGGCACAAATTTACTTTTAGAGCTAGAAATCTTACAGCCAGTACTCTCTGAACGCTGCATGGATCACTGGGACAGTTGTGCTTTAATCCCTCCTGTGGGAAAGCCCAAGGGTGCAGCTGTGCACGGTTCTCTTGGGTAGCCCAGTTTTCCACCTGCCTTCTTCACCGAACTTTTGAGCTTGACATTGAGGGCCTTTGGTTCCCAGCCTTCCCAGCATCTATCCAGCCCCATTTCTTGTGACCACCCCATATGCCTGCTGACCATCCTGCCTTTGCTTATGCTGCTCCCTCTACTTGAAATGCCTTCCTTCCCTGCAAACACCTATTTTTCCTTTTAGGTCGATCTCTCTATAACAGTTTCTCCAACCTTTTCAGATATTTCTGACTCTCCTGTCCTGCAGACAGGATCCCACTACCTTTGCCTGTACTAGTTCCCCTGCCAGGAATGCCTCTTGACCTCCCCCATCAACCCAGCTCTTCATTTCAAGGCTACTCCCAATCAGGATGCTTTGCTTACTGGCCTCTGTCCTCATTAATCATATGCTCGCTTTGCTTAGTTACAGTCATGTAGGCATTCTTGAATTTTCAGGCATGTTTTTGAATCTTTTCTCCCCTAAAAGGTTGTAAAGGTCCTTGAGGCAAGAAAGTAACCTTTCTGCCCCTCTGGATGTCACTGAGCAGTCCTGGGCACACGAACACGATGCTACAAAGTGCTTGCCGCAACTAAGAAGTGGTGGGACTTGACTGAGCCACTACCTGCAAGGGCAGCCCCTCCCTAAAATAGCTTCAGTTTCCTCCAAAGGGAACTGGTGGGCTGAGCTGGAAATCCCTATCAATTCTGGCACTTCGAGGTCCCGCTGCAAAGCAGGAAGTCACTGGGGACAGGAGTTGGACCTGGATTTGGAATCATAGATTCTCAGGACTGGGTGAGTTCACAAGGGCCATTTCATCCAGTTTCCAGCTGACTCTGGTGTCCCCCCTGAAGTAACCCTGGCCCCCAGTTATCTGGAACCTCTGTCCCCAGAAAAAAGACCTGAAGATCCTCTTGCCACTGAAGAACCAAAAGTGCACTAGACTTGAGACAGGTAACGAAGGGCACATATGAAGTATGACATCAAATGGGAGAAAAAGATGTGAGGCTTTGGCATATCAGAAAGACTTTTAAGTACTGGTTCTGAAGCCATATCACAGCTGGGCCAACAGAGCTCGGTTTGCTGCCCTTCAGCAAGACAGTACAGCTCTCACCTCTGTCACACCATACTAATTATGATTCTTAGTTATTTGTGTTTGTTCTTTTATTTAAAATAAGAACACTTCAGATAAACCAAGGCACGGGGTACATTTTGTTTGTTTGTATTATGGACTTTTCGAGAACTGCAACTCTAGAAAAAAGTGGCATCTGGAGTGAGCAGTGAATAGTCTCTTGGGCTGTGACATCCTTAACAAGTGTTTGTTGAAATGAATAACTCAGTTTAGGGGTGGGGGGGTGGGGCTGTGTGTGTGTGTGTAGCGCTGTGATTATCTAGGCATGTAAGTCCTTGTGGGACTTGTCACCACTACACACTCCTCTCCAATCTTCCAAATATTACCTCGCCTTAGATTTGCCACCAGGACGTGACATATCTAAACTCTGAGATGTGCTTGAATATTAAACTCTTTGCATTTTACTGAGTGTTAGAAACAAACAAAAGTGCTGTGCAGAGCAGGTTTGAATTTGATGAAAATTTCACTGAAGACTCTGTCCTTTAGAAAACATATTTCTTTTTTTTTTTTCTTAACTCATCACACTCCCCTCTCTTCTATAATACTTGGCTTGTCCTCCACCTTCCTGTTTCTAGGACACTCACAGCTAAACACAATGACCAATTTCATCAACAATATCAGACCTACTCCTTTTCTCCCCCACTTATTTTCCTATAGCCTTCTCAGCCACACTCCAGTTTTTGAAGACTCTTCAAGTTCTTTTAGCTGCCAGCAGAACTACACATAATAAATAACCACACAGAATACAGAGCTTGAGAACAACTGGCACCTGGAAGTAAATTCATGATTCATCTCACTTTTCGTTCAATTGACTTGACATAAGCCAGTGAGAATGGGACATTTTCTTTCTCTTTTTAAAGAAAAATAAAACAAGGCCTTTAGCTGAGATCAAATTAATGCAACCTGACATTTTCAACTTCACTTAAATGCAAAGGGCAGCCTCTGAGGCTTGGGATTTTAGTAGAAACACTGGTTGGTGGCTTTGGGATCTGGGACAACAGCCAGACTAAGGGATGGAGAGAAGACTCTGTGTTCAGGGAAGGGTATTCTGCAGAGGAAACAGCTCAGGTGGGCCTCGTGCTGTTGCCCACACTGCCTTCATTCAGCTAGACAGGCAGAGGCTGTGCCTGGTGCTGAGCAGGCTCGCGCCGCCAGAGGGCTCAGGCTCAGCTCCTGCAGGGCACAGGGCCTCACAGTTGAGGGGAGGAGGGCAGGCACAAACACAGAATGCAGGAAAATTCCATCAGTGACAAAGGGAGGAGGGCTCAACACAGAGGGCTTCTGTGAAGGCAGCTTAGGATTTCCCCTATCACAGCTGGGGCAGGCGGAAAGAAGTGCAGACAAGAGAGCAGAGTGCCTACTTCTACTCACCAAGGTCGTTGTTGTTCATCATGGCATTGGAGGCCCGCATCCTGGGCCCCTGCTGGGTAAAGTGGTAGCCGAACTTGAGAAGTGTTGTATTTTTTTCCAACATGTTCACGATCTCCATTTCCACTTTGTTGCCCAGGGGCTGGCTCTTTGGTTAAGAAAAGAACAATAATCAGTGATGGTTCCATTTGAGCAGGACCCAAACCATCTCACTCAAAAGACCTGAGAGGTGGGTGTGGGTTTTAACACGCCCCTTCAAGCGTAGAGAATGGAAGTCTGGAGAAGGTAAAGGGTCACACAGCAAGGAGACAATCAGCCTGGATTCAAACTTTGTTCTGCTGGACACCAAGACAATTCATTCCACTGCTCCAGGACAGCCTTCCTAGAATCTCTGAGCAGGGAGGGCTTTCAACCCATCTTGTCCCAAGGAGATTTTAAAGTGCTGCTGCCCAGTCTATACCCTGTGCTAATTAAATCAGAATCAGAATGAGACTCAGGTGCCTGTGTTTTTAAATCCCCCAGGTAATTCTAATATGCAGCCAGGTTTGATTAATAGTAGTTTAGACCAATCTCTTCAATTTACAAATGGAGAAATCATTAAGGGTTAGAGAGGGAAAAGAGAATTCACTGAAAAGGATATAAAATGTCAAATGCAAATATAGAACAAGATGTTCAACATCATTAGTTATTAAGAAAATACAAGTCACAACAATGAGATCTTGCTGTATACTTATCAGAACTGCTAAATAAAAAGTAGTGACAATATCATGTTGGGGAGGATGCAGAGAAGCTCCTATATTACTGGTGAGTATGTAGAATGGCACAAAACCTAGGTTTGTTTAAAAAAGTAGCCCCCCAGGGGACCTGCATTATCCCAGACAAACAAAAACAAAAATTTGCACATGAATGTTTATAGCAACTCTCTATAGTAGATCAACCCGATGTCCTTCAACAGGTGAGTAGGACCATGGAATACTACCCAGCAATGAAAAAGAACAAACTAGTGATATAACCGCCTAGGTGACTCTCCAGAGAATTATACTGGGTGATAAAAACCAGTCCCAAAAGTTACATTATCATATGATTTTATTTCAGATTCTTGAAAAAAATATTAAAATGCAGAATACATGAGTGGTTGCCAGGGTTTAAGGAGGGAGCAAGGCCATAAGGGAAGTGAGTTTAGCTATAACAAGGGGATAGGAGGTATCCTTGTGATGGAAACCATCTTTATCTGGACTGCATCCCTATCACTATCCTGGTTGTGACATTGTCTATCATCTTGCAAGATATTCCCATTGAGGGAAACTTTGTAAAGAGCACAGGGATTTCTGCATTGTGTCTTACAACTGTATAGGAATCTACATTTCCTCAAAATAAAAAATCCAATGAAATAAACAAGACATAAAAAGCAAAACAAAACAAAACAACCCCCCCACACACACACACAGCTACCCACTTCCACTGCCAATAATGTGCTTTATTGAGAGCATATTACGTTCCTGGTGCTTTGAGCCCAACTTGTAGTATCTTAGTTCATTTCCTTAACAACCCAACAGTATAAACCCCAACTCCTACTCAGCCTGACACTCAAAGTCCTACATGAATTTGTCCTTATCTTCCTTTCTTCTCTCAGTCCTCACTCAGCCTGTTTACCTAGAGGCATCTGGCTCACAGTGCCTGGTGCGCGCAGAGGTTTCCTCCAAAAGCTCATGCGCTCTCTGGTCATCAGGCCCTGACCCTCCCCTATCCACCTGTTGATGTATCCCTAGTACTATAATACCCATCACAATTTAATTTACACCTCTCCCATCAAGACACCCCTGATCCCTACTTCTGTAAATGATCTTCAAGTTACATTGTAACTCCCCCTCTGCTCCTAGCCAGGTCTGCCTGCCTCATTTAGGTCACCTTCCTTCACATCTGTGTCTACAACTGAACCTGTGCTGTCAGCATTTGTGCTGCATGTATGTCTTTAACTTTATTTATTTTTAAATATTTATTTATGCATACAAGAGCTGGGGTACAGGCCAGAGATGCAGAGAGGGGGAGGTGAGAGGATTCACAAGAGACAGAATAGGGAATAGAACAGGCAGATTGACTGAAATACACTGCCTGGGGGAGCAGCGGGCGAGACAGGAGAGGTCTGCTGCGCCATGTGGGTTGCTCCCTGGCCGGTTGGAAATCGAACTTGTGCTGCAGAGGCTTCGGATTGCTTCACAGTGCGGTGCTTAACCCCTTGCACCACCAGGTAGGCCCTGTCTTTAACTTTAAACAATTATTAATAAATAAAATAAAAACTCCAGTTCCTCAGTTGTACTAACTGCATTTCAATTGTACACTAACCATCAGCCAGTGGCTACCATATTGATCAGTGCAGACATAGAACATTTTTATAACAGAAAGTCCTGCTGGATGGTGCTACTCTAGGCTGTGAGCCCTTGGATGGTACTCCGGATCACTAGGTCAAGGTAAATTGAATTGTGTGGGTGGGGGGAGAGAATAAGAACATGCCCGATACACACCAACATGTCGTGGTTGAAAAGACACATCAGCCAAGCATCCAAATGGGCAAGCATGGAGCCACATTTGAATCTCTTAATGGAGAACTTCTCCCAGGTATTCTGAGTTCACTAGGACTCATCTGGGTTCAGACAAGGCTGGGGAAGCCGACTAGGGCAGGCACCAGGACATTTGTGAAATTCCACTAGTGCATCTGGCAAGGATCCTGAAAGTGCTGGGAAGAACTCAGGCCTGTCCTCAGAGGACTCAGCTCAGCCCTGGGCCTGGCCAGCTTGGCCCAGCAACAATACAGAGACCATCTGAGGCCCAGGAAGGAACTAGCAGCTCCCTTACCCACCCAATTTATCAAGAAGTCTGGCCTCTGCTAGAGGTCACCTGTGGGAACTCTCAGCTAGTGCTCAGGATGGGCCAGTCTCAGAAAACACTGGGCTCACCTGAGTGCAGGGGCTGTGGGTGCTGCTTTGCAATGCAGCACTTCATGCCACTCAGTCCAGCCTCAGGTGTCCTGATGCAAATAGCCCCCATGCAACCTCCCTATCTCCCTGGGATGTGCAGGACAGACAGGAACTGTCTCCGTCTTAGAGGTGAATAAATGAATGGGAACTGGACCATGCTCCCTGCACTTAATTAATGACACGACCAAGGCCTGACCTTGACCTGGGAGTGGAAGGACTTTAGATTATCGTATTCTCAAATGAGTGTCCCAAATCCCTGGGATACATGCAGATGTGTCTGGATGTTTGCCAGAGGGTACAGGATTCCATAAGAAAATCACAGCCAATCTTCCTGGACTAAAACCATGACTTTTTACTTTAAGGAGTAAAACAGAAAGTGCACATACATCTTAAAATGAACCTCGAGACTTGAAAGCAGCTTCAGATTTGCTTCTTCCAGGGACTCTGAGTGTTGAAGGCATCTATCATTTCTTGGATGAGAAGAGACTATGGAGACAGCATTAGGACTAAAACTCTGGTCACTGAATTATTTTTCAAATACTTTCTACTTAATGATGACTGTGCAGCAGGCAGTGTCATAACATGTTTCATATCCTGACTCGTTTTCTCACTACAAACCTATGGAATATGTACTATTATTATACCTTTCATCTTGAAGAGCAGAGGTATTACAAAATTTCCCCCAAGTCACAGTCTGAAGAACGAGGTTTGCATCTGACTCCTCTGGGAGAGCTCAGAAGACAGAAGCAGAGCCAGTGAGAGGAGCTATGGGCAGAGGGGCAGGGCTGAGCAAGGCAGGAGTGAGCGCTTGCCAGCAGCAGTGTCTGTGCACAGAAGGAACTCTCTGGTAAGGTGTTGGGCTGTCCCCGCAGGTGAGTGAGGAGGTCACGTCTCCACTGGGTCTCCTAGATGTCATCACCAATGGGGAAATCTCAGGCGCTATGACCTTTAAGGCTTCTAGGGGTGGCACCCTATGCACCTAAGAATAACTTGCTTGGATGGCATTAAAAAGGTCAGGGGGGGGTGACCTGGACAGTGGGTGAAGGCCATTAGGATCCCTCTGGAGAGAGAGCAAAGAGCCGGTCATGCCAGGACTGGCAGCTGCAGAGCCAGTGGAGGGAGGTAGGGAAAGAACTCTAGCCCCCTTTCAGATTTGCTTAGAAATCAAATAAATTATTTGTGAAAATGTAATCTCATCATTAAAAATTGAAATACTAAAGCATATTGAGTAGAATGAGTCTCACTTTACACCATTCATCCCAGAGAATTAACCCAGGTACTGATTAGGGAACCAACGCAATGAATTCCCGCACAACCCCTTCAGGAGAGCATGAGTACCTTCCCATTTCACAGATGGGAAAACTCAGACTAAGGTACACTCAGTGACCCCACCCCCCCAGTTAGCTGGAAAGAACATGTTAGAGTTGGGGCTTTGCTGGAAATTCATCCCTTGTTTGATTTCAAGAGTAAGAGATTTAAAAACAGTCTGTGACATGTCTAGAAAGTTCCTGGCTTTTCAGAACAGAGTGCAGCCTCCAGTGGGAACTGGACTCATGATATGAGATGGCTTTTGTTACAAATCCTTATTCTGGGTCATTTGATCCATGTAGGAGAGGGAGTTTCTCTATGTTACTTTCTGTTCTCTCATTTCTATTGACTTAATCTCATTTTCCCCTGAGAAGTGAAGCCAGTACAAGAAATTAATTTTGAGAAAGAGACAGTGACACATGCCTGTCCTCTTATGAGGGCTGAATATCTCCAGGCCAAATTAGTTCCACACTCAATAAGACTACAGTCACAAAAAGTATGTGTAGGATAAGAACTGCTGCTGAGAAGCTAAATGTATAGGAATGCAACAGACTGGTTAGAAAGTCTTCTCTTGGTTTTCAAGAGTCTGTTCGCTTTTGATCCAAAACCCCAAAGTCATACTCAGTCTCACTTAAAATAAAGTTAGCCAGGGCCTCCCTGGTGGCGCAGGAGTTGAGCGCTGGGCTGCGAACCTGCCCGCAGCCTCTGCAGTACCGATTCCATCCCCGGCCACTGGGTAAGAGTCCCACATGGCGCGCAGACCTCTCCTGCTGCCCGCTGCTCCCCTCAGCAGTGTATTTCGTTGGTCTGCCTGTTCTGCTCTCCTCTCTGGCTCCGGTGAATTCTCTCATCCTCCCGCGCTTCTGACTGTACCCAGTGCTTGTATAAATAAATAATAAATTAAAAAAAAATAAACTGCCTTCTGGGTTCCAATCTTCACTGTGATAATCTAATAAACTCTTTAAAAAAAATAAAGTTAGCCAGCTGCCATGATGTGTAATCTAAAATTAAGGGACAGTTGCCATGTGTGACAACCTTCACACCAGCCTTCCTATTCTGGCATAGCTTTTGTTTTATTGTTAAACTAATTCCACTAGGAATATAATCTGATCTGGAAAGATAAGAACGCATATCTACCTCATTTAGCTTCTCTTAAAATATAAATTACATCCTCACCATCAAATATTGGAATGAAAAGTGGGAAATCTGGCCAATAGCCTCTACACCTTACACATATCCTTATTTGGAGAGAGGGGACATGTTTTCAGACTTTGTTCTGAGGGGCAGGAAGATTACTCTGAGCAATCAGCATCTTGGGGAGGGCCCTCTGGAGGCAGCTCTGCTGGGAATGAGGGGAGGGCAGAGAATCACTGCATGGGATGGAACCATGAAGGGCACAGGATCACCTAATAGGATGATCACCTAAATAGGATCACCTTATAGGGTTGAGGCCTACAAATACTCCAGTGCCTGTTCCCTGGGGTCTGAGAGGGTCTCTTGGGTCCATCCATAAATGCAGCCTGTCTGGACACCTCAGTTCTAACACTGCTCTGACACTAACTTGGTCCAGGACCTCAGGCATGGTCTATCCCTTCTCAGAACTTCAGCTTCTCACCTGTAGAGGGTGGACAAGCCTGGACATTTTCTCAGTGCTCCTAACCCTAGGTCAGGGACCCTTCCCACCCTCTCTTCCATCTCAGGGAAACTTCAGAACATTACTTGGAGATAATGAGAGGCTGGCTGAGTAACCATGCAGCTTCAGTGGCCTGGTTCCTGAATTTGTGCCCCGAACCAGCCTGTGAGACTCTGTGTCATCTAATTAGAACTCCTCAAGTCTTGTTTTTTGGCCATATAAGGAGAAAGGAAGACAGAGACTCACTGACACAGGTTACAGGCACAAGGGCTGAAGAGAAAGCACCGGCCTCGACTTCTGATGACGTCAGTGACTAACCAAAAATGAGGAATAAATCAAATGCCATTCACCACCTCCTCGCAGTCAGACCCTCCAGAGCCCAGGGCTGGGGACACCCGAGGAAAGGCGGCAGACTGTGCCCAGCCCTCTTGGAACACATAGTGGGAGGCTCATAGAGCTTTGTCCCAGGCCTGGCAGGCAGAGTCCCCTCTCTGAGGCCAGTCTCAGCCTCTCCTCCCCTTCTCCAACAGGCCCCAATCCAATCTCCTGACTCCAGGCATACAAGGGAACTTTCCACAGGTCCACCTCATCTGAGCTATCACAGCCCCGTGCTGGTTCTGGGCCCTGAGGCCTGCTCCCACCATCAGTCCTCTCCCCTCCAGCTGGGAAGCATCTTCTCAGAGCACAACTCTGGTGTCAATGACAGCCCAGAGCCTACTTCCCCTCAGCCTACCCATTCAGAACCCTCTGGAACCCCAACTCCCTTTCTGGTTTGCCTCCAAGTTCAGTATAATTCCACAGCTTTCCCTTTTCTTTCTCAGCACCTGAGATGCCATGGCCTCACATCAACCCCTGAGAAACAGTCTACCCTAAAGGTTTATCTCAAACTTCACATCTTCCAAAAAGCCCTCCCAGATGCATGCTCCTGACTGAGATTACTCCTTCCAATGGCAAGGCCCACTGTCTATGGCTTGCTGGAGCAGCTGGTTCCATAGTCATTTTACTTGTCTGAATTCCCATCCGATGTGGAATTCTTGAGGGGCAGAGCTGGGGTCTCCTTCACATGCAGAGCCTGGTCCAGCCCTGTGGTGCAACCTACACTCACCAAACATTGGGATGAACCAAAAAAGAGGTTTCCAGGATGGGGTGGGGGGGCAGGTGGTAACTAGTCCTCTAGTCTTGTACCAAGGGAAAGGGACAGATGAGAAAAGCCAAGCTAGGTCCACACAAAACTAGGGCAGGGTTCAAAAGCCCGTTCAGACACAGTTCATGGACTCTGCAGTCACACAGCCCTAGTCTAAACCTTGTCTCTGTTACTTTCTGTGTGACCTTGGGTAGACTACACAGCCTCTCTGGGCCTCAGTTTTCTCATCTACAATGTGGGGGTTGGTTGTGATACCCTCTTACAGAATCTTTGCGAGCATTAAATGAGATAATAGACATATGGTATCTGTCCAGTAAATTAACTATTAGAATAATGGGTGAATAACTAGACCACCATTGTAGCAGTAAATATAAAAGGTAGCAACTTTGTAGTTTACATCTGTCATCAAGTTAGAAGTAGAGAGTCTTACCAGCCCCATTTTACAAGTGAGGAACCTGAGGCTCAGGAAAATGAGCATTCTCACAGCAGGTGTTCAATGAGGGTGCTGGTTGGCACAGCACTGAGGAGGGAGGTGGGCAGCCTGTTACCAGCTGCCACCACAAAGACCCAAAGCCAGTATTCTAGATCATCTTTGGCCAACACTCTGCCCTCGGAATCAGGTTTCAGCTGAAGTTAGGTAGGCCACTACTCCCTCCACGCAGAACTTAAAGTCACATGAGTAGCCATTCCCGGGCATTGGCCCAGGGCTGCTGTTCTGCCGCTGCATGCCTTTGCTCCACCTGCTCTGCCCCTCCTGGCTCCAATAAAGCAGGGTCAGCAGTGACAAAAAGGGCAGGAGTGTGGGACTGGGAAGGGTGATCCAGCAGCACATCTCATGGAAGAGGTGCAAGGAGTCCAGAGCAGCAAATTCACTAACAGAGCCACTGCTGGATTATGTGGCCTCTTTACACATATTAGAAAAAAGGGCCCTTTGGGGGTGAACAAAGGCCCATATCAAGAGATGGAGAGTAGAATGTGGGTTGGAGATTGCCCCCTGCTACCTCATTGTGCCGTGAACAACATGTACAACCATCCAGAGGAGCTCTGCTTACCAAGCACCACTGCAGGACTAAGTCCTAAACCAGAAAATGGAGTATAGAGATGATTCAGATACAGCACCAGCCTCTCAGAAGTTCCTAGGGAGGCTGAGGTGCTGAGAGAATGCAGGGAGGGTACACATGATTCTCTTGAAGGAAGCTAAGAGGTGCTATGGCAGGTTGATGGGAGAAGGCAGTGGCATGCTGGCACTTAAAAAAAAAAAAAAACAGTTGAATCTGTAGTGTTTGCCAATTTCCATAGTGTAAATACTTTCACTAGGGGTGACTTCAAGGCACCAATATGCCATCACTGTGCTGTGCTGATGTGTACCATCAGCTCTGGCATGCAGGTTCAAGCTGGCTCTGGAATACTAGGAAAGGCTTCAGGAATTACATAACTGTTATGATTCATTAAGCTATGCACTTTTCTGTATGTTTATCATATTTTATAATAAAAAATATATAAACTACAGATAATATCATTTGGGGATAACAGCTATTTACAGTTTTGTTATATTTCCTTCCAATCTTCTGTCTATGCATATATTTATACAACCATTCAGCAAAAAAAAAAAAATCATGTAACATGAATTTTACAACCTAGATTCTCTATATTTAATGAAGCAAGCATGTTAACAGTGGAAACAACATGATGTAATTAGGGAGCCAGAAAGACTTGGGTTCAAATCTTGTTTCCTTAAGTGTGAACTTGGTAGCCTTGAAAAAGTTACTTGTCTTTAGCCTCTCTGAGTTGCTTCTCTTCTGCAAACTGATAATTCCTACATTCTGAAGGACTATTGAGAAGATCAGAAATGATGTGTAAAAGATGCACAGCACAGAGTCTGCCCATGGTAGACTCTCAACACATGTGACATATGTTATTTTCCAAACAGGATACTGCTATTAGCATCATCATAGAAGGTCAGAGTGGGAAGAGTAGCTCTGAAGATAAATGACTGAACCATTGAATTTATAGAGAAATGATAATCCCATAAGGATAAAGAAAAACTAGAATTTACCCAGAGAATAATCTCAATGTTAAGTGGGGAGTGGGTTGGGGGGTGATTAAAGAAAATGGGGGTTATTTAGCTTATGATTTATAAGTTTTGTGGACTTAACATGTTTTACATGCAGCAAAAAACAGAATGAAGCCCAAGAAACAGAACTTATACCTGTAAGTAGCTGATTTCTACAGGATATAAGGAAGGATGTTCTCACTAAGAACAGGAGGGGTAATCTTGTTAAGGAGTAAGATTCCTGTCATTAGGGAGACACAGGAAGACACTGGAAGAACATTGAGTGGGAATGATGAGGAAACAGGTGTTGACTGGACAATTGGGTTTCCTTAAAGTTGGGCTCCGTAGATTTTATAACCAGCATCTTCTGCTCAAAGTGGCATGCAGTAAAGAGCAGAACGGTATGTCCTTTCATGAAGGACATGAAGAGGCACCCTGCCCACCTTACCTGGTTATCAATTTTCAGTTCCACTAGAGAAGTGTTGTGTGGAAGGGCCTCTACCAGGCGCAGGATCCCTGCTCCAGAAATGAAATTGGATTCCACATTCAACGTCTTCAACGCCTTGTTTACCTTGAGCATCTCGGCAAGGGCCTTGGAACAGGAGGTAAGTGAGAGTGAGGGTACCATGAGTCACCTGAGCAAGGCTGGAGCACTCTTGGGTAGAACCTCAAATACCGAGGGAGCCATGGCGAGAGCCCCTTGTACACTTGTGCTGCTTGATCTGGACTCGACAAGACCATCTGGACCCGACAAGACCATCTCTGCAGCTTCCTTCACTGAGAAAAACTCTCATCTCTCCAACCCCATAACCTACCATGACTCCATGACAGGAGAATTCTGAGCTCCCTAGCCTGGGTCCAAAGCCTCTGTGATGTGGTCGGCCTCATTCTTGCTGTTTCCCGTAAATGGGTGACTCTCAGTTGTCTGTGCACGCCAGAGCCTTCCCACAGTGTCCTTTGCTCAAACTGTCTTTGCTCATACTGTCTCTGCCACCTGAAATACTTTTTCCTTTCTGCCTCACACATCCAAACACTGCCTGTCCTTCAAAGTCATTCTCAATGTCCCTTTCTTTAAGGGCCTTTGCTGACATCTCCAGCTAGCTGTGCCCTGCCCTCTTGAGCCTCACAGGATGCATCCAAAACCTCCCTCATGGGATTTGCATTCCTCTGTTGGGGTTGTTTTTATACTGGTGCTGTCTCAGCCATCAGACCACATTCTCTTGGTACACTGAAAAGGCCCTTATTCATCTTATGATGCCCACAGTGTCTACATGGTATCCAGTACTTAGTAGGTGCTCAGTCACTGTTCACTGAGTGACTTGTCTATTTCCCCATTGGAATTCCTGGGAATCGTCATTCTCTTCTCTGGAGCAGCAGAGAGCAGAAAGGGAAGCCTGGGGAAGTGGGAAGCCACCTGCTGGGCAAGTGACCAGGGCAAATGAGAGGAGAGGAGCTAGGTGCCCTTGCACATTTCAGAGGAATTCAGCCAGGGGGTGTAGATGACAATCAGAGTCTCTGAAAGAAATAAGGTAATTAGCAGTTGGTGGAAATGAAGTGTCATGGAGAAAAGGAGACACCAGCAGCAGATAGGCTGCATGATCTTTGGGCATTGGTTGTATGAAATGACAACTGAGCCAGGAATATCTTACATACCATCCCTGCATGCTGAAACCCTATGCAAGGCCTAGCTCTGGGAAGCATTCCTTGTTGAAACCACCAAGACCTCCTCAGCTCCTTCCACTTCAGTGTACTCCCCCCACTCCCCAGATGGCATGTCAGCATTCCCTGTAACCCTGTGTAGGTGGGATCCTTCTAAGCAGAGGGATTCAGTCTATTCAGCCTATGTTCTCTACATATTTCCTCAAGAAAGTCTGGCCTGAGCTTGATAATCAAGATATTGAACAGGCAGTAGGAAAGTGCACTGGCCAATCTGAGTGGACAATGGGTGGCAGAGTAGGTCCTGGAGGCCTTGTCATGCCAGGTGTCAACTCCTTGTTTGCTGGATCACAGTGGAGGAGTGGCAGAGGCCCAGGAGAAGAGCTGGGGCAGGCAATGGGGACACTCACAGAACTCTGGAAGCCTTATTTACCAATCAATCCAGAAGCATTGCAGTATTCAACAATGGTTACACTGGTGTGAGTGGCTGAGATCAGCTTGGCCTGGCACAGAGTCAGTGCCCCATAAATGTCCATGGGGCAGAGGTGAATGCCAGCATGGATATGTTTATTTCTGACCCAAGACATAGTAGTGGATAGGGCAAGCAGCTTTGCTGCTGTGGCGCCATTGGTAAACTCAGTATCGACTGGAGACCTTGTAAGGTCAGAGGTCACCTATCCAGAAGTTTCCCACTGGCAGCAATGAGAGACTAGGAGCTAGTTCTATCATTTAAAAAACATTGAATAAAATTATTCTATTTTAAAAATCAGAAAAATAAATTGCTGCTAAATAGACCTTAGATCAAGGAAAGTTATCAAGAATAAAGAAGAAAATTATGTAAGGATAAAGGGGTCAATTCCCCAAGAATTGGAAAATATCTTTAGTGTGTATGTGCCTAACACTAGAGTGTCAGACTATGTAAGGTAAAAGCTAATACAACTTCAAGGAGAAATGGATGAATCCACTAACAGAAACAGACAGATCAAGTAGGACAAAATTCATTAAAAACATAATTAAACAATGCCATCAATCAACTAGATATATTGACAGCTATAGAGTTCACCCAAGAACACAAAATATGCATACATTCTTCTCAAGTTTACATGGAACATTCACCAAAAGAGACCATATTCTGGGCCATAAAAACACTTGAACAAATTTAAAAGGATGGAAATCATACCCTGTCTACTCCTAGATCACAATGGAATTAAACTAGAAATCACAAACAGAAAAATAATTGGAAAAGCCCAGTACACGGAGATTAAACAGCATAGTTCTACATAACACATAAGTCAAGGAAGAAATCTTGAGAGAAGTTAAAAAGCATTTTAAACTAAATGAAAATGAAAATAAAACTTCTCGAAATGTGTGTGATGCAGTGAAAGGAGTTGTTAAGGGTAAATTCATAATACTGAATGCATACATTAGCAAAAAACCTAAAAATCAATAGCTTAAATTTCCATCTTAGGAAACTAGAACACAACTGAATTAAACCAAAGCAAACAGAAGAAAAGAAATAGAGGTGGAGTAGACATTAAAAAAAAAAAAAAAAGTACACTGAAAACAGGAAACCAAGAGAAACTCCATGAGTCAAAAGCTGGTTTTTTGAAAAGATCAATAAAATTGATAAACCTTTCTAAAAGCAACAAAAGCTAGGCCACAAATTGTTAATATTGAAAATGAAAAAGGGGACATTACTACAGAACCCGTGGAAGTTAATAGGGTAATAGAGCAATATGAACAGCTTTGTGCCCATAAATTTGATGACCTAGATGAAATGGACCAATTATTTGAAAGATGCAATTTGCTAAAGCTCACATGAGAAGAAACAGATCATCTGAAAAGGCTAGCATTTAAAGTCAGCTATATCTCTCACTTGCTATGCTCTCTGCACCACAGGTTTGGAGGTTAACTAGGGTCAGATACAGATGAGGCTGGGTAATAGCTGAGCTGTCCATGTCCTGTCCTGGCTCCGAGCCCAGCACCTTTCGCCCTATCACATTGGTTCTTCATCAGTTCTGTGGCCAGTTCTAAGGCCACAGCATGAACCCATACCCTCAATGTAGCAGGAAGGTACATACATATGCCACGGGGTCATTGCTCCGTGTCCCCACGATGCTGAACTTCTTAACATGTGTGTTGTCTTTCAGGGCTTCTGCATATGCCTTGAGGGTGGGAATGGGGATATTCTGCAGAGAAAAAGGCAGACAGTGACCAGCAGCCCCTGCCAGGTGCAGGCTGGGCAGACAGATGCCTCCAGGGCTTGCATCCTGTTTCCAGGCAAGCCTCTGACAAAAAAAAAAAAAAAATTGAATGAGGAAAGTATTTCCCTCATTTACCCCAAGGGGCTGAGATTTGGGGAGATCTTTCTGGTAAACAAATTGAGAAAATACCACATAATACCCACAGCTGCTTGTGAGACAGGAGGAGGAAAAAAACCAAGGCAGAGGATGAAGAGACTTGTGCCTAGAGCTTGGTGTGGGAGAGGACAGGGTCTGGGCCTCCACTCGGGATATTGGCAATGTTCTGACTTGCTCTGAGGTGCTGGGAAGTGTCCCTCTCTCTGGACCAGTTTCTGGGAAACTGAGGTTGGGGAGGTTGCACTAGATGATCGCTAATAAACTCCTGTCCCAGAGGGTCTCTGCACATTGGAGGCCCTGGGAACTTTTACAAAATGCTCATGCTTGGTCTGTGCCAGACCAATAAAATCAGAATCTCTGGGGGCTAGGGGTGGGCCTGAGCCTCAGCATATACTTTTCAATCTCCTCAGGTAGAGACCACTGGCCTAGTCTACTTGCCTCATGTGCAGAGGGCCCAGCCCTTGCCTGAGGCCCCACGGTGAAGGCCCAGAGTAGCAGCCAGGTCCCACAACTACGTTGCCCAAGCCAGCATGCTCCACAAGGCACACAGCTCAGAACTGTGCCAGTGTTTCCCACTGGGCACTAGGTAGACACTGGAGGCACCCAAGACAGAACCTGGCTGTGTTTTTACAGCTCTCTCATTTCAGAGTGTCATGTTAGCTCCCCATGGGAGCAGAGCATGGGGAGGGCAGGTGGGGGAGAACACTGTAGGCACAGGTTTCCAATCTGATTGTGCTTTGGGGCTGGCAGTCACTGAAAAGAAAGATAAGAGGAAAGGAAAGAGGAGCTGGAGAGTGAGGGCCCAGCTTCTTGTCTTACCCTCACACCCTCCCAGAACTAATCTGCTGGCCTCCGGGGCTGAGCAGGTGGACAGGCAGCTGGGCCTACTTCTGCATTCCTCCTGCTGCCTGTCCAGGGCTCCTGTGCCCTTGGTCATAGGGGACTGTCCAGAAAGATCTGGACGACTTACAATACGTCTTGGGACACTGGGCCTGTTGTTAGGGCCACTGCTGAATGCTGCTGAACATGCGCACGACACAGAAGCTGTGTGCAGGGACAAGCTGCTCTGGGGCTTGGATGACCCCATGAGCCTGTGGACACTGGACTTTTGCAGCTTTGGGGTCCCATGCAGCCATGCGTGTTCATCTCACGAGTTTCTCTCTGGGGAAACACTCATGGTTTGAATGACATGTTGGGTTTCCAGCCTGGAAGCCCAGACTGGCCCTCGTGAGCATCTGGGAGCGGTGTCAGTTCTCTGAAAGGAACAGGACATGGGATGCGTGCGTTTACACTGTCCAGCCCTCTCCAAGGTTTGTCCCTGTTTCTGATCCAGAAGCATCAAGAGCCCAAACAGGACCTTATTCTCTTTGCACAGCCAGGCCTGGGATGTTTGCCTCTGGGTGACACGGGTATGGCTTTCAGGTGCCTCACGGGGAACCTGAAATAAGAGGGACTTTACCCGGATGTTGTTGAGGTTAACCTCTTCAAGTTTCGGGTCGTTGCTCTTTATCCGCTCCAGCGTTTCCTCTACGTCTGTTGAATTTGGTTCTTCATCAGGCACAGGCTTGTACTGTGTGGGTTTGATGACACCTGGAGTGACCAACAAGAGGGAGTGGCTCACAGAAGTGAGGTGGCGGGCGAACACTTTGCTGAATACAAGGACACTGGGAGGAAGAGGGGGCTGGGGTTTGGCCACTGAAGCCTGCACAAACTGGCGCTACAGGAGAGGCGAAGCATTGGGAGAAGCCCTGCAAGGCTGGGGGCAGGGGCTTGGCTCCGGTGGGGACCTGACTTTGAGGCCATCCTGAAAGGGCTGGGAGAATGACTACATTCTCTGAACTTTGGTGTCCACATCTGTGCAGTGTGAACAGTCATTTTACCTGTGTTCAGTGGGTTTTTGTGAGGATAAAATGAAGCCTGGATGGGAAAGAGAAGTGTGAGCTCTCCAGAAGGAGGGATATTTGTTCTTTGGGCACCCCATTTCTCTTCGGGGCCGATCCAGCAGCTTGGAACAGTGCAGTGAAGCAACGAAGACAATGCAGTATGGCACATGGAAGACATGGGGACCCAGGGGACAGAAGCAGCACCTGGAACACACCCATATGGATTCATGGAAACTCATGACTCCAGCAGTGAAGGAGGAACTGTGCAGAGAATGGTGTTGGGACGATAGACAGCTTTTTAAAAATGAAAGCTTGACCTCATCTCACACTGCACACAAACAAACTCCAGGTGGACTAAGTAGTCGAACACCCTGTGAAGCGGATACTGTTATGGAGAACACACCCGACGCTTTCTCACCGTTAGCTAATAACGCCTTGTGAATGCATGACCTACGGCGAAGGTCCTGGAGTTTTACCTGCTGGTGTTAGCTGGATGTAGAGACTAAATGTTGGATGTTCCTCTCCCAAAGAAATAAAGAAATTAAATATAAGAAGTAGACCTCAAAAACTTCCAGAAGACAATAGAAGAGGATATTTAGATACTACTGTGACAGAGAAGGTCTTTGAAAACAAGACACCAGCCTCGGGAGAGTGAAAGGGGCAGGTGGGTGGATTTGGCTGCGTGACCACGCAAGGCCTGTGCACTGAGCCAGGCAGCACTGTGGGCAGAGGAAGGAGAGGTGTGAGGACGCCCTGATGTGGAGGGGTGCTGCTGGGGGCAGGGAGGCATGCGGAGCCGGAAGTCCAGACATGTACTCACTGTTGAGGCCCTCCTTGTTCACGATGGAGCTGCTGCCCAGCGCCTGGTAGTACTGCTGGTTGCTCATGAGCGTGTGCATGCCCAGGATAGCTGCGGGGACAGGGAGGTTAGAGATATCTGTGACATGTATGCTTCCCCTACTGGGCTGTGGGCTTCCAGAGGTCAGGGAAAAATATTGTTTCTCTTTCTTCTTTTTTTTTTTTTTATATAGTTAAAGAACAGGTTTATTAGGGAAAAGGACAGGAGAATAAAGGACACTTGTATAGCTACAAGTGGGCGGGAAGAACTGCCCAGAAGGAACAAGTTTCCTGAGAGAAGCCTGCATGGTTGCAGGCGGGAGGCCTTGAGGAGAGCGGCCTCCACTGAGGGAGGTCAGTGAAGAGAAGTCCCAGCATGTACAGGTCACGGGCAGGCAGGAGGCTGCTGCCCTGCAGAGGGAGCGAGTTGGTGAAAAGAATCACCTGCATAGGCACAGGTGGGCAGATGGAGTGCTGCGTATTTCTCTTTCTTCTAACTCTTGCAGAATATGGTGATATTTACTGATTTCCACCCACCCCCAGCCATTTCATTGAGTATGTGTTCTAGTTAGAGACACATGAGAAACCTGAGTGAAGAGTCAGAGACCCAAGTTCTAGTCCTGACTCTGCCCTTGATGCTGTGTGACCTTGGGCAAGTCCTTTCCCCTCTCCGGGCTTCAGTTCTTTTTTTTCTTTTTTCTTTTTTAAGATTTATTTATTTATTTATACAAGCACTGGGTACAGTCAGAAGTGCAGGAGGGTGAGAGAATTCACCAGAGCCAGAGCGGGGAACAGAACAGGCAGACTGACGAAGTACACTGCTGAGGGGAGCAGTGGGCAGCAGGAGAGGTCTGCACACCATGTGGGACCCTCACCCGGTGGCCGGGGATCGAACAGGCACTGCAGAGGCTGCGGGCAGCTTTGCAACCCAGTGCTCAACCGCTGTGCCACAGGGGAGGCCCAGGGCTTCAGTTCTTGTCCAAAAAGAGGAGCGATAAAACCAGTGGTTCTTGATCATAGCTGTACAGATGAAGCACCCAGGAGCTTTACGGCAGTATCAGGGCTCTACGCTGGACCAACTGTTCCGGATCTCTGGAGATATATTTTTAATCTCCTGGAGGATTTTGATGCTCAGTGGACCTGAGAACCACAGGACGAGACAAACTCAAAGCCCTTCTGTTTCTTACATTCTGAGAGTCTTCTCTGCTAAATTTAGACTTGCTTGCTCATCACTAAGGAGAACTGATAAGGAGAGAGGCAACTGCATTTTTTCAAGCTCTCTGGGCTCTACTTTCAGCTGTGCCTATGTGGGCAGCAGGAGCCAAGGCCTGAGTCAGCAGCAGGCGCATCGGGTCACTCCACGTCACCTTCCGGGGCTGGCTTTTCCAGCCCCCACAGAGGAGCCGTGGTTCTGGGCTGCTGTTGGGATCCCAGGTTTGGAAACACAGTTCAGAAAGGTTGCTGAGAATCATAGGAAAGATGTCACCTCATATGGCTGCATGGTATGAGAGCACATAGAGAGACAGAAAATGGAAAATGCATTTTATGCTCAGATGACAGCTCCCCATGATGGTCCAGAAGTAGGAAGCCTACAAGTAGGTGCCAGGGGACAGAGGAAGGGGATCTGGACCCCAGTCTGGGCCTTGGCACTAGATTTCTGAGTTATTCTTTCTAGGTCACTTCCCCTTTTTGGGTCTCAGTTTTCTCACTTGTAAAGCGAAATAGGTTTGAACATGGATCTCTTTTCCTCACATCGGACTTCACAGTCACACAATGATTTCTCATTTTTTCATCCTGCTTGGTTTTTACGAAAAGTATCTAAGGGCAGGTGCTGACGACCTCTCACTTTTTCAGGAGACTCAAAAGAGAAATGGTTTGTCAATGACCCTTCAGAGAAGACTCTCCTGGCTTCTAAGTTAGTATTCCCACCCACTCCTCCAAAGATGGCAGTTCTAAAGTTCCTAAACTTCCCCTTGACTTTGGAAGTTTAAGGACAGATAACGGATATATACCACCTGAGATATATACATATTTCAATAGTAGATGTAATAAGAAATGAAACCATTTTTTAGTTCAAAGGTATTAGGATTTTAAGTAGGAAGGAAGGACAGAGGAAAGGAGAGGGAGGAAGGGGGGAGAGGAAGGAGGGAAATTGGGAAAAAAGAAAGGGGGGAAGGAAGGGGGAGGGGCCAAGCTAAAAGTTCGCTGATGCACGATGGAATATTACTCAGCAATCAAAAAAGATAAACTCATGCCATTTGCAGCAACATGGATGGCGCTGGAAGGGATCATGCTCAGCGAAATAAGCCAGAAAGAAAAAGAAAAATACTGGATGGTCTCACTCATAGCAGGAATTTAGAAAACCTAAATAAGGGACCAGGAAAAAGACTAAGTATAATAAAGTCAAAATCAAAATCAATAAGCAACTATAAACCAGAGACACACTACAGGGGTGGGGGGAAGAGGGATTAGGGTCAAAACAAAGAGGGGTGGGAATTGTATGGGGATTATAGCCAAGATTAAAATGCATACATTGTGCAAAAATGAAAAATGATGTAAAAAAGATATAAAATTAAAATAATAATAATAAAAAAATAAAAGTCCGCTGATGTAGCAGAAAGTCTGGCGGCTCTGGAGCCACTATTCTGTTCATCCCGCCCTAGGCACCAAATCCTGACTTTCCCCTCACCTAGTTTTACACATGCCATGTTAGCAGGAGTGAGTGATGGAAGAAAACACACCAACATTTCCTGCTTCATTCTTTGTAGATATTGGCAAGGCTGAATTTAGTGCTGGGGAACATGATTTTTTCTTTTTAAGAAAAAAAGTCTATATCTTCCTCAAAACTCAAAAAAGTCCTATTTTTGAACTCTGAAAAAGAACATCGAGTTCTCTTTCCTCTCTGCCTTGGCAGGGTTCACTCAGCTCACAATCCCACTTAGGACGCAGAGACAGCGGCGCCCTCCCTGGGGCTGGCTGTGGGCGGGCGGGAGCAGCTTCCTGGGTCGGAGGACAGGCCGAGATGCTGCTCCGGCCCAGGACTAGGAGGCAGCTGAACAGCGCCTCACCCCGACTGTCACAGGGCAGGAGAGCAGGTGAGCATGGTTGTGAAAGTAAACAGAATCTGGGGGGGGAGGGCCTACGTTAATGATAGTCACAAGATTTAAGGGGTGCCAATTGCCCTTAGGGCGCCCTGGGAGTCAGCTCTTCTGAGGGTGACTCCCAAATTCCAATTCCTTCTTGGTTCCCTGCCCCATGTGAAGGGCCCCTAAAGGTGAGCCCAGATTGCCATCCTGCCTAGGGAGGGAGGCACTATAAATCCAAGGGCTTGCCACTACTCCTAGTGACTTCCTAGCTACAACCAAGGCCACATGCCAAGAAGTTAGCGCCACCAGGGTCTGCGTGTTTTGCTTATCACCCTGTGGGGACACTTTTTATGTTGAGATTGATGTTTCTGGTCTGCCGCTCTCATTGCATGCTTTGCATGCTGGGCCCTCAAAGCCAGGGACCAGATCTGCGTCCTCCTAGTATACAGCAGGCGTTCCATCATGCACGTGGACTCCATGAATGAGTGCATGAATGTGCACACACAAGAAATCAAATGCACGGGTGGGAGATCCGAGGCCTCACCTTACCTGTGCCATGCAGGGTGTCCTCCCGCACGTTCCTGTCATGGCCAGGCACCAAGCCTGTGGCACATGCACCTGCGTAGCAGGCAGCTTAGAGGGGCCTGCCTCTTCCCAGCTCAGAGTCCTGCTCCTGCTTGTCCTTGCCTGGGGCAAGACTCCCACACTCCCCCAGTTCAACCCTTGTTCCCTTAGGCGCAGCTTCAATCCCTACCCTCAAGTCCCAGCCCCACTACCTACCCAAGTCCCTGCACACACACACCCTGTCCTTTTTTCTTCTCTGCCTCTCACTCTCTTAAACCCTTTCACATTGGCCTATGTCTTTGTTTAGCATTGGCTTTGTGAGGGCAGGATCCAGGCTGTGTTCTCAGGATTCTTCCACCAGCCTCATCGAGAGCCTGGCACCCAGTACGGAGGCCCTGGGCAATGCCTGATGAATATGTGAATAAACCAAGGCCGAGTGGTGGAAATGCTCTGCCTGGGAGTCGAGTTGCAGGAGTAGATCACACACTCTGAGCCCACCTCTCCTTCCTTCCTTTCTCTGATGAGTCATCCATACTCATCACCCCAGTCATCCTGGAGAAGGGCTGCAAGACTTCCCCAACCCCTACTCCGCCTGGGTGGGCTTGCACACCCGCCTCCCTTCCTCACAGTGTCTCTGCAGCCCACTTGTGCAGAGCAGCTCTCCTGCAGGCACCAGCACCGTCTCTTGGGGCCTCGGGCCAGAAAGCGTGGCATCACCCTGGCATCTTGGCACTCGTTCCCTGATCTTGCACTAGGAACAGCTGGTCTCTTGGTGGAGCTGGGTCTCAGATCCAGAGCCCACCCCACCTTGGACCTGGTCCTTCCAATCCCTCATCCTCCTCCAAATGCCACTGGCTCTCTGCCCAATGCACTGCTTTCATCCACCTCTCCCAGCACTGCCCACCCAGGTATCAATGCCTTGTGCACCCTCAGAGTCTTTGCTACTGTGGCCCAGGAGACTCAGGGAGACCAGGCCCTCTGTGGTCCTCCTCCCGCTCGCTGAAGGCCTCCTCCAGGCTGCACTGGATGGTGATGCTGCAAGTGGGTCCTAGAACAAAGCTTCCTGGGTTCAAATCCCATGGGCAAGGCATTCAGCCTCATCAGGCCTACTTTTTCCTCCTGTAAAGTGGGGCCAATGAAACTTACTTCATAGGAGAGCTGTGGTCAATACTTGCAGCAAGCTGTTGAAAGCAACTCCCACAGAACTTGGGACATAGTTGATCGTCAACAAATGTTCATTCTCTCCCTCCCCAGCAATACTGCTGCCTTTGAAATGGCTGATCCACAATGACGGCCTCTAAAGCTAGCCAGCTAACAATGGCGTAGACTTACAGCTCTAGTCTCCTTTCTGGACATTGGGAGGGCATGGTGTCATGAACAGATACAAACAATTAGCCTCGCCAACAAAAATAAAGAGAAGTAGTTTCAAGAAATCAACACAGAAACTCAGCACAATATTGCAGTTCTATTTTGGCAGGAACTGGGGGTTCTGACAGCAGAGTCATTTGATCATCTCTCCGAGTAGCCTAATGAGGGGAGTGACGTCGTGGAGGGTGATCAGAGGATAAAAACAGCTCTGGCTGAGTCAGTGTGGAGACACTGGACAAGCACCAGACAACGGGCACCCTCCCCACTCCCTGCTGCACAGGTTAGCCGGGGACCTCCTATCCGGGAAATGGGTTGGTGGAAATACAGTAACATAATGTGGACTCTCGTATAACTTGTGGACTTTTGAAAGCACACAAGCAAACCAATTAAGTCCCCTACATTACGTGTCCTGTTTCCATCTGGGTGAAGCACTCACTGCTGCTATACTTCATAGGAAAACTGAGTCCTAACATCCTTCAAGTACTGTCCTTGGTCCTTTCCAAATTTCCTGCCTCCTGAGGAAAGGGCTGTCCGGTTTCAGGATCTATGCATAGATTGTTCCCATTTTCTCCTCGGGTCCCCACAACCTGGCTTTGGTCTCCACCACCCAGGGTCACCTGTAGTGCATAGTGCGATCTTCTTACTCCATCAAGAGACGCATTAAAGATGAGAACCACCCTTCCCTCCCCTGAAATGCCATCAGGATCGATGCACAACATTCAGAAAGAGCCTGTGGGGCCTCCCCGGTGGCGCAGCGGTTGAGTGCTGGGTTGCGAATCTGCCCGCAGCCTCTGAAGCGCCGGTTCGATCCCCGGCTGCTCCCCGGCCACCAGAGGAGGGTCCCACCTGGCGCACAGACCTCTCCTGCCGCCCGCTGCTCCCCTCAGCAGTGTACTTCGGTCCTTCTCCCTGCTCTGCTCCCCGCTCTGGCTCTGGTGAGTTCTCTCGCCCTCCTGCGCTTCTGACTGTGCCCAGTGCTTGTATAAGTAAATAAATAAATCTTAAAAAAAAAAAAAATCTTGAAGTTTAAAAAAAAAAAAAAGAAAGAAAGAGCCTGTGATGTAATGAGGCTGGAAACAACTGCAGCTGGCCCAGCCCCTGCCATTAGAGGCCTCTTCTGGCCTCTGGCCTCACGAACTTCAGTCTCTCAGCCATCCCTGAGCCCTCCTTCTATCCCCCAGCTCTTGCATTAGGTTCTATCTATCTATCTTGATTTGGCCTTGGGCTCCTAGCCCATCTGTAACCGGCTAGTCCCCTGGGCATCGCCCCACTTCCACTTCGCATCAACCAAAGACGTCTATGCCGGGCAGGGCATTGCCTTCGAGAGCCACAAGCCCCTAATCCTGCCGTGTCCTCTGCCTGGGGCAAATGCAGCCACATCTCCCTCTCCAGCAAGGATCCCCTGTAAGTGCAAGACTTCTGTGCACAACTGTCCCCAACTGGGTGGCCCAGTTGGATGCCCTGGGCAGGCATCCAAACCGAATTTGGTGTTTCCCTTAAACCTGTTCCTCTCCCATTGTTACAGACTGACTGTGTCCCTTCAAAATTTCTTTGTTGCAGCCCTAACCTCCAGAACTTAGATTTTATAACTTTTTTTGGAGGTAAAGTCTTTAAAGAGGTGATCAAGTTGCAATAACTTGTTAGTATAGCCACTGATCAAATCTGACTGGTGTCTTAATAAAAATAGGAGAGTAAGATACAAAAAGAAACACAAGGGAATGAGGGGGAGAGGCACCTGCAGAGAGGGACACAGCCAGATGTTGTCATCTGCAAGGCAAGGAGAGAGGACTCAAAAGACATCAAGCCTGCTGACACCTGGCCTTCCAGCCTCCAGGGCTGTGAGAAAATAAATTGCTGTTGTTTGAGACACCCAGTTGGTGGGGCTTTGTTACGACAGTCAGAGCAGACCCACCTTCATAAGGGCGCAATGCCAATGTCCACGTAGTATCTGGGGCTGGGAGTCTGGAACCTTTCTGGAACCTTTCCTCCCCTCACTTTCACAGCTAGTCACAGGCTGTCTCTGTCTCCCCCATGCCTTTCCCAATTGTCCTCAGTCTCTCTCCATCCCGTCTCCTTCCTGTCATCTAGACAATAGGTAGAGCCCCCAAGTCTGCTGAATACAAAGACCACCCACCCCCTGGGCCAGGGAACACAGCACAAAGAGGGGTACATAGGATGTCTGCTGTGGCCTGACCCTACATGGGGATGGAACACAGGATCTAGCCCGTAATAAGGAGACAGGCAGCAGGTGGCCAAGGGCTCTGAGTTTCAAGCCACCTTCTGGGCTTTAGGGTTGTTTGTGAAGATCTTACAGGAACACACGTGAAGTTGAGGATGTTATACAAAGAACAGCATCGAGGATCACCTAAAAGCTCGGCTCTCTGCATTGTGCAAATTTGTAAAATCCGATGGCTTTGCTCCAGCGCTTTGTGGGCCTCCCAAACCCAGATGCCCGCAGCCCTGTATCTGTCCCCTGCTTTTCTCTCTTTTCAGGTGGCTTGGGTAGGATTTGATGCAATGACTGCTGAAGAGTCCCCACCAGCCCTCCCTGGGCAGCTTCCACATCCCCCTGCTTTGGGGTTTCATGTCAACAGATGGCTCCATGGTGTGATGGGTTTGGGTGTTTTATCTCTATTTCTTTCTTTTGGATTTTGATAATGGATTTTTTCTTTGAACACTCCTAGTCTCCTTTAGTTCTTGCTGGAAATAGTGTGTGCTCATGTTGAAATACACCACCTGAGGCTCCCTGCAGATGGGGCTCCAACCCTCTGGAGGAGCTGAGAAGCCCCTAGAATGCCTCTTACCTGCAATATCACAGAGTTCTGCATCCGAGGCATTTGCCAAGGCCTCCTCCAGCTCCGGCTCCAGCGTCACACTTTCCAGCACAGGATCCATTGGCTTTTGCTTGGGGACCCAGACCTTTCCTGCAAATACATAGAGTCTGTTGCAAGGTGTGCCACTGTGATGGGGGCAGTCTCTATCCTTGGTTCTGGGGCACCACCGGCCCCTCAGTGCTGAGACTGCCTTGAGGTTTCCCTCACTGGGCACCAAGTGCCAAACGTCCCCAAAACACAGGAATCAGAGATCTCCAACAATGCTCCCTTTATCTTTGGAAAGAATAACTTTATAACTTGGTAAAAGCAGACTGCTTGCTATTGAAAACACCCATCCTTGATTTAAATAACCTGCAAGTTAAAAAAGAAAAATACAGTAGACTCTAGGGTCTGGGAACCAAGGGTTCTGAAATGAGAGAAAAATTCAGAAACATTTCTAAACAAAACAAATAAAATGCACTCAGATTATTAAAAGAGGAACAGGGCACAAAAATGTATCCTCTCCTCATGGGACATTATATTTTTGAAGTGTCAGACTCATGACTAAGTGAGGGAGCAAAGAGGCAGGCGCAAGATGACCACTGCAGATTCCACAGTAGGGGTTGCTGAAGAAATGGGGGGCCCAGACAATGGTGTCCCCACATTTATCACAAAGGATGATGGAGCTCTCAATTTACTAAGAAGGAAAATGCCCAAGATGAAATGTTGCATGAAAAACCAAATTTGTGAAATAGCATGAACAATAGCATTCTATAGATGAAGAACAACAAATATTTTTGAGGGCCTCCTATCTGCCAGCCGCCTTTGTGGGGGCTAAGGGACAGCAGTGAACAATTTACAATTTTGTGAAAGGCAACAGATAATAAACAAACATATAGAGACCAGATGTTGTTAAACATTACAGGGAAAATAAAGTGGAGCGAAAGACTAGGACATTTCAGGCTGGGCTGTGGGTGAAGTGGGCACTGCTATTTTGGGGAGGGGCATCTGGAAGGTCTCACTGGAATAATGGCCTCTGAGCTGGAATCTGACTGAAGTGAGGAAATGAGCCCCTAAGATCAACAAGACAAGGATGCCAAGTTCACTGCTGCCACTCGAAACTGCGCTGAAAGTACCAAGCAGAGTTCATAGACAAGAAATAAAAAACAACAGGCATCTGGGACCAGAAAGGAAGTAAAATCACCTCTACTCACAGCTGACATATTATATGTAGCAAACTCTAAAGACTCCACAAGAAAAGCTCTTAAAACTACTTCATGAGTTCGGCAACATTAGAGGGTACAAGGTCAATGTATAAAAATAAGTGTAGCTTCTGTATGCCAACAATGAATAATCTGAAGAGGAAATTAGGAAAATAATTTCATCTAAATAGATTCCAAAGGAATAAAAAACTTAGGGATAAATTTAACCAAGAAGGTGCAATGCTTGTGCTCTGACACTATAAAACACTGCTAAGAGAAATTAAAGAAGAAACAAAAACAAATGGGGAAAAAAATCCCAACCTCATGGTAGGGAAATTTAAGATTAGATGGAAATACTTCTGTCAGAAATGGAAAAGCCAATCCTCAAATTTAAGTGGAATTGCAAGGGACCTCAACTAGCCAAAATATCCTTGGTAAAGAACAGAGTTGGAGGATTTATACATCTTGATTTCAAACTTACTGTTAAGTTAAAGAGTGTGGCACTGGCATAAGGATAGATATTTAAATAATACAGTAGGATTGAGGGTCCAAAAATCAATTCATACATTGATGGCAAACTGAGTTTTTACAAGGGTGCTAAGTCTATAGGACAAAGAATAATTTCTTCAAAAAGTGGTGCTGGGACAACTGGATATCCACATGCAAAAGAATGAACTTGGACCCCTGCTTCACACCATACAAAAAAGAACTGAAAATAGATCAATGAGTTATGTTACACATGATTAGAAGACAACATGGGTACAAATCTTCAGTATTTTAGAATTGGCAATTTATTCTTAGATATGACAACAAAAGCACAAGCAACAAAGGGAAAAATAGATCAACTGGACTTCATCAAAATGTAAAGCTTTTGCACATCAAAGGGCATATAAAGAAAGTGAAAAGACAAATAATGAATGAGAGAAAATCCTCACAAATAGCAAATCTGATAAAGTCCAGTATCCAGGCTATATAAAGAATTTTTACAATTCAGCAACAAAAACAGCAGACAACTCTATTTAAAAGTGGGCAAAGAAGTTGAATAGACATTTCTTTAAAGATGTATATCAATGGCCAAGAAGCATGTAAAAATACGCTTGACATCCTTGGTCATTAGGGAGAGGTAAGTCAAAACCCAAAAACTAAAATGGAAAATAACAAGTGTTGATAAGGATATGGAGAAAAGGGAACCCTTGTGGGAATGTACAGTTGCTGTGGAAAATAGTTTGGCAATTTTTCAAAAAAATTAAAAATAGAATTACCACATGATCTAGGAATTTCACTCCTAGGTATATATACAAAATAATTAAAAACAAGGGCTCAAAAAATTTTTGTGAAGGAATCTTCATAGCAGTACTAGTCACAATAGCTAAAAGGTAGAAATAGCCAAAATGTTCATCAGTAGATGAGTCAATAAACACATTGTGGAATATTATTCAGTCAGAAAAAGGGAAAGAATAGTCTTAGAAATGACATGCTAGGTAAAAGAAATCAGACACCAAATCACATGTGATTTAAGTCATAGGAAATATCCAAAATAAGTAAATCTGTAGGTTTAGCCTAGTGGTTGCCAGAGGATGAGGGCTGGTACTAAGGGGATAACTATGGGTACAGGACTTTATTCTGCAGTGATGAAAATGGTTTGGATGTAGAGGTAGTGGCTATACAGCAATGTGAATGTACTAAATGCTACTGCTGTGTTCACTTTAACAGGGTAAATTTTATATTATGTGAATTTTACCTCAATTAACATTCCTCCACTTTGGCTGTTGATTGAAAAATAGCCAGAAAGAGGGTGAGGACAGAAGCCGGAAGATGGCTAGGAGGCTCCTGTAATAGGCCAGGCAAGAGATGATGGTGACTGGGACCAGCATTATAAAGACAGAGGCGAGGAGTGAATGGGAAGTACACAAATATGTCCAGAAGGATGTGGACTGATAGGGGATCAATGCTTATATCTCAGCAGAAAGGATCACTCTGCTTTGTTGCTTAACTTGTTTACAGTAAAAACCTTTACCCATATAAGTAGGACACACATTTGGGGGAAAATGTATCATTACTCCCACTGGAGGTGGATCTGGAAAAGAACAATACATACAAAGAAAACAAGATGCCTAAAAAGGAAATCCACTGTTGTGAAAATGACTAATACAATGACTCAGATGACCGATCAGTAAACACTAACATTTATAGTTTATTATATCCCTGCAGATGGTAACTTCAGTCAGAGCAGTGACTCTATGATACTACAAAGAGGGACTTGGACTTCTTCTCTCCCTTCATCTTACTAGCTGGAATGTAAATGTGATGACTGGAGCTACAGCAGCTAGATGGACCATGAAGACAAGCACATATTGCAGGGATGGCAGAATAAAAAACTGGAAAGTCTCTTGGTTCCTAAACCATGTGAGATGCCTTACCAGTCCTGGAATGTCTTAGCCTGCAACTCTTCTAAAGTAAAACAAAATTAAACTTCCATGTTGATGAAGTCTCTTTCTTTTCCTCCCATCCCTACCCCACACATGCAGCCAAATGTAATTCTAACGAAAATATCCTACTAGGAAATTTATTCTGATCCCTCCGCTAGCATAACAGTGAATGAGAGTCAAAAATCCTTAGAGCTTTGCATCAGTTTGTGGCTCTTACTATGTCCTGTCGGGGCTTACCAAGATGAGAGTGCTGTTTTGGCAAGCCCGGGGCAGGTCTAGGCCCAGTGGGGACAGGTGCTTGGAGAGGGCTGGACTGAATGACCCTGAGTCTGCTGGCTGGAGTTGCAGCGTCTCCTTCATGCGCCCTGCTGACACCCCACTAATTCAACCTATAAGGTCAGGGAAGTACTTGTTGCTGGTGGTGACGACTGATGACGATGATGATGAATGATGGTGATATTATGAAACTTTCAGACTTGTTGTTACATGGAAATAGGGTAAATTCTATCTACCCTCCTCCATGAAGGCAGTAAGACCTGAGAGGCGGGGAGGCCAGCATTCTGTGTGTGGGTGTGTGGAAGGTGGCAGGATGGATTTGTGTGCCCCTTGGGTTCCTCCCCACTCCCTCACCCACCCTCCAGCATCTCCCTGGTAGCGGTACATGAGGAAGTGGACACCAGCCATGATTCATGTCACTGGCTGCCCACCCAGGTCTGCCGCTGACTCTGTTGCAACAGCCTATTTCCCCATTTTCAAATGTGCAGGTAGGATGATGGAGTTTTAAGGGCCCCTGAAATCCAGAGATTCTATTATCTGCTGCACAGAAGCCCCCCTCATGACATAAGTCCTTTGCTTGAAAATGTCTTGAGGTCTTGCTCTCTGCTGGGCACACCCAGCCCTCGTGGTGCAGGCCCTTTTTCCCTGGCAGCTGCCCCCACCTCAGGATGCCTCAGACCACACAATCCTCCCCACATTTTGTAGTCCAGATTCCCGTGGGCTTCCCTGACCTTCTAAGTTGGGATACCATGTGGATTGAGCTCTAATTCTAGAGTTTGGAACGGCTCAGATTCCTCCCCCACGATGTCTACTCCTGCTTGCTTTTTCACTTTATTACTTATCAAGCAGCTACTCCGGGACAGGCTCTGGGCTGACATGACAGGAATACAGAGATAAAAGCTCCAGACATGGACCCTTGGCTCATCATACTTACATTCTTAGGGCTGGGGAGATGGCAAAAGACTGAAATAAACAATTGCCCCCACAATTAATTAATTAGAATTCATGCTCTTTTGATTCAACAAACATTTATTGGGTGCCTATTATGCACCAGGGTTGATTAGGTACTGGGATTGAGCAATGACCAAGAAGTGTGGTCCTTGTACTCGTGGGGCTTATATTCTAAGAAGTAGCCTACACAATTCATTATGCCTTTATTTAATTCAAAATCATTCATTCATTCATTCATTCAACAACTCTCTAGTGAGGCCTGCTGTATACCGGACCCGGTGCTGAGGGTACTGGGTGAGCAAAACCAGCCCAAGTTGCTCTCATGGAGCTTACTGGGGAGGGAGACAGACAAATGATAAATAAGGAAATAATGGCAAGTGTGAGATGCTATGAAGGACACACACAGGCCCCTGAGACAAAGAAGGATCGAGGGGGAGCTGAAAGGACTGCCTGTCTTAAACAGAGCAGACAGGAAAGGCTTCCCTAAAACAGGAGATAGCACAATTGAGGCCTCAAAGATAATAATAGCTAATACTTACATAGCGCTCACTACGCAACAGATGCTGGGCTTAATGTTTTATATATATCTTAACTCAATCTTCCTAACACCCTCGTGAGGCTGGCAATATTTTTATCCCCGTTTTAAAGATGAGGAAGCTGAGGCACAGCAGTTTTAAAATTTTGTTCTAATTCACACAATTACTAAGTGGCGATGTCAGGATTGTCACCAAAGGACATCTAGTTCCAGGCTGTGTTTCTAACTATATGTCACTTATAAGGGAGGAAGAACCAGCCCTGAAAAAGTACAGAGCTGTGAGCAGGACCAGCATTCCAGGCAGAGGGATACATGCAAAGGCCCTGAGGTGGACAAGAGGTTGGAATGTTTGAGGGTCAGCAGAAGGCCTAAGGGGCAGCAGTGGAGCCAGCAGGAGAGGCGTAGTACAAGAAGACAGCAGGAAGGTCTAGAGTATACACAGGGAAGTTCTGAGGGGCTGGAGAGTGAGGGAGTAGGGGGTGAGGATAGATGAAGACAGAGATGCTGCAGCTGCCAGAAAGAGAACTTTTGGGAAAGAACATGGACAGAATGAGCGAGGCCATTTTTTTGTTGCTGGGTTGCTCAGGAAAGTCTTATTTAGGTCTCATGTCCTTATGTCAGGATTATTAGCTTCCTCTTTCACATTCAAAGTATCTACATTTGTATGAAAGGTAATGAGGACACCCTCAATTGGGGATTTAAGAGAAAGTTCTGCCTGTCTGGATGAATAGAACTCTTTCTGGAGTTAACCCAAAAACTCTGCAAAACCTACATCACACATCAACACCTTCAGAGCTGGCTTTGTGCTTCTTGGTGAGGCAGGGATGAGGTCCAGTCACATCTAGCCACAAAGGGCCTGGCAAACAGTTGGCACTCAGCAAATGCACAGGGCATGACATATTTGTAAGAGCAACATTGTTCAGTACCTCGCTTTTCGCCTGTGTAGGGGACCAGATCTTCTCGGTCCTTAAACTCCTTTGCTTGCTTTTCCAAGTGATCCAAGAGCTCCTCCCTTTTAAAGGGGCCTGTGGGCGCCTTGGTGGTCTGATCCTTCTGCCTCAGGCCTGCGGGCAGCAGTGCATTCTACAGCGGAGGTTGTGGGGACAGATGAAACAGAGAGAGAAAGAGAGAAAGAGACAGTAGTTAGCTGCTGAAGACTTGCATTTCTCTAGAAACTCATCAACAAACCAGGGAGAGTTCAGAGCCATGAATCAGAGTTAGCTTATTTGAATGACAAGGCACAGAGCTAGGCCAGGAGGCAGGTCTCTTAAGGGTCCTGCCTTTTCCAGTTGCTAAGGATTTTTTGAGGTGAGGGGGTGAGGGGTCAGCTGATAGGTGCTGAACAGAGAGTGTCACTCCATGACTATGTTGAGTCATGAATAATACTGAGTCTGGATGCCTGAAGATATTTACATCCATTGTATACAAAGTGCTTAGGGAGAGAAGTCCAAGGGGCTGAGTTAGGGTCCTGGGTGAAGAATCAGGCAGGAAGAGGCAGACACAAGAAACAAGCAGGAGAAGGGCTGGGCAGCATGCTGGGGTGGGGGGGGGCAATCCCGGAAGCCCCAAGGCTGCTTGCTACCTTCCTGACAGTCGTGATCTCGCTGTGTGCTATTAAATATTTTGAACGTCGCCCCTGGAGATGGGTCTCTCAAGAAAGATAACATCAACCAATCATTATGTTTGGGCAGGCTACTAGGTGTGGACTTACTACTAACAGATTCCTAACTAGGGTGGAATGGAATTGGGCTTCACTTTAACTCAGCACCCCCAACTCCCATGCCCTAGAGATTCAAAGAGGTTTATAATTACAAAAATGCTTAGAGATTGTCTAGAACACACACCTTCCCTTCAAGAGGAAACTGAGGCCCAGAGCAAGAAAAGATTGGGCCAGGGAATTTCAGGGGCAGATCTAGAACAAAATCCAGGGGACTTCCTCAGATTTTAGGGTGGAAGGCTCTCTTCCTGACACCTTCCTTCCCAAGAGCCAGTGGAGGATACCAGGAAGGCAGATGTGAGCATAATCTCCCCTAGCTTCTTGCCACATCCCCAAATTGGCTAAGTTGGGGAACCATCCCACCGTTGATATTGGCAGCACCAAATGTACATCTTCAGTCACATATGCACACCTCCAAATCCCTTCCCAAGTGACCCCTTTGGGAGAGGAAAGACACCATGGAACATTGAAGATAGTGGTGTGCCTGCTAGGTGGAGGGAGGAAGCTTGGAAGGGAAATCATTCTGTTCACCAGGTGTCTGACCTTTGTACAAAGTGCGCCATCCACTGCTTAGCCCCAAGGCTGATGCAGTGAGGCCGGTGGCTGAGACAATAGGAGACAGGAGAGCAGCCCCACCCCGGGAGAATGAATGCTAGCAGGGCCCTTGTGGGGGCTCAGGGAGTCACGCTGGTGACTGTGCAAGTGTGTTTTGGCCACAAGTCGGGAGGGAGTTGGGGCATGTTACAAAAAGAAGGCTGGTAGGTAGAACATCAAGCCGTGACTGATTCTGGAGTAAGCGTGGGAATGCGTGATGCCACAGACACCCCAGTCCTTAGACACTGTCCACCATGATTGACAGGATGGTGGTGGTCACTGTGAACCATGCTTTAGTGGGCTTGTCCCTGGTGAGATGGGATTTCCTGACCAGCTGTGTCCACTCCTTCTCTCTCATAGCAGAGCATTTACTCTAGTTCAGTTGACTGAGAGACGCTTAACTTTCCCACTGGCCATTTGTGCTAACAAGTAATCCAAATGCCTTGTGGGATGCCTGCACCCCACAGCTGACTGCTATCAGACTTAAGCCCTGATTTGGGGTGATGATGATTCCAGCTATATAATCTTGGGCAGGTCACCTATTCTTATTATGGTTCAATTTCTACAACTGTCTAATGTGAGTAATGGAGTTACTCAGAATTGTTGAAAAAATTAAATTAGATAATGCAAGGAGAGTGCTTAACATGGTGCCAAACACTCACAAATTACTACTTATCACTACTGTAGTTTTAAAATCATCTAAGACATATTTTAACAGTTGACTGGTTACCCAAATATGTAAGTTGTGCAGGGGGTGTATTATCCAAATATACCTTGAAATTCAAAATGCAAACATAACTATAAGTGAGTTAAGCACAGAAAGCAAGTGTTGGCCCACAGATCCTTGCATGGGATGCCTGGTTCTCATAAAGGTTTGGGATGGTGGTGAAGCACACAAGGTGGCTCGGTACTGGAAGGGCAGACATTCACAAGGGTGTAACTGAGTAGAAAAGAGTTTGCAAACTCACATCACTTTTGGAAAAATCTGATAGAGCCCATTGGTTTAGTTAAAGCAGGGTTTTCCCCTCAGCACAAGAGATACCTGGGGCTGGGTAGTGGGGAGTTGGGAGGGGGCAGGAAGTTTATGCACCATAGACTGTTAGGAGCATTTCTGTCCTCCCCCTAGTGGGTACCAGGAGCACTCCTGCAGAATGGGGACAATGAAACATCTCCCCAAACATTGCCAGGTAGGCAAAATTACCCATGGTTGAGAAGTATCATGCTTAACTTAAGCCCACATATTTATAATTAGGAGAATAAAGATGTTTTCACTGCATCTCAAAAATAGCCATTATATACCAATAGCATGTTAAAATATGGCTTCATTCACTTAAATCTTGATTGAAAGCAACTGACTTTTAAAAAACAAAAATGTCAAAGGACTTTTTAAACAATCCTTAGCTTATCAGATTTTTAAAAAAGATTTTTATTTTTGCATAGAAGAAATGGGGCATAGGCCAGAGGTGTAGGGACTGAGAGGATTCACCAGAGACAGAGTGGGGAGCTGCATAGGCAGACTGACTGGAATACACTGCTGAGGGGAGCAGTGGGTGAGATAGGTTTGCTGCACCTTGTGGCTTAGTTAGCTCTCTGGCTAGGGATCGAACTCAGACCTGACTCAGGCCTCAGGCCATCATGGTGATAAGTAATAGTGCTGAGACTAACCCCTAGGCCACTAGGGAGGCCTGCTTATCAGATTTTTAAAGTAAATATAGATCATATCTACCTTGGCAGAAGTTAAAATTTATTTTCTTTTCATGAAATTGTACATTTAACAATCACATGATTTTCAATTAAAACGAAAGATAGTTGCATATTTTTAAAAACTCTTGATTACCATTTTATTTTGTTTTAAAAAGACTAATTGCACTAAAGTAAAAATCACAATCAACAAGCAACTATAGACCAGAGACACACTACAGTGGGGGGCGGGGGGAGGAATGGAGGGATTAGGGTCAGAAAAAGGGGGTGGGGATTGTATGGGAAATATAACCAAAATGAAAATGCATACATTGTGCAAAAATGAAAAATGATGTATTATATAAAATAAAAAATTAATTAAAAAACAGCATATGAACTCATATAGTATATCAAAATGAGCTCAAAATGGATCAAAGACCTAAATGTAAGAGCTAAAACTATAAAACTTTTAGAAGAAAACACAAGCATAAATCTTAGTGACTCTGGATTAAGCAATGGTGTCATAGATAGGATGCTAAAACATTATGCAACAAAAGCAAAAATAATTGAAATTCATGAAAATTAAAAACATTTTGCTTTAAAGGACACTATCAAGAGAGTGAAAAAGACAACTCACAAACTGGTGTGAGATTTTTGCAAATCATATACCCAACAAGGGTTTCGTATCCAGAACATATAATGATTTCTTACAACTCAATAACTCAATGAAAAAATAGGCAAGGGATATGAATAGGAATTTCTCAAAAGAAGACATAAAAGTGGCAAATGAGCACCTGAAAAATGCACATTGGTGATCAGGGAAATGCAAATCAAACCAGAATGAGATGCTACTTCACACCCACAAGGAGAGTTATAATAAAAAAGACAGATAAGGACAGTGTGGGTGAGGATGTGAAGAAATTGGGACACTCATACACTGCTGGTAGGAAAGTAAAACGGTGCAGCCTTTTGGAAAACAGTCTGGCAGAAAACACACTGAGTTACAAGAAGCATCAATTCCACTCCTAGATATATACCTAAGAGAAACGAAAGCATGTGTCCACACAAAAACTTGTCCATAAGCATTCATAGTAGCATTATTCACAACAGCCACAACGCAGAAACAACCTAAATGTTCAGCAAAGGGTGGAAGGATAAATAAAATGTGGTTTATCCATACAATGGGATGTTATTTGGCAATAAAAAGAAATGAAGTACTGACACGTGCTGCAAAACACACGAAACCTTGCAAACATCATGCCAAGTGGAAGTCACAAAAGATTACAAAGTGTCTGATTCCACTAATATAAAATGTCCAGAAAATAAATCTATAGAGGTGGAAAGTAGCTTAGAGGTTGCTAGAGCCAGGGAGAATGGAGGGAAAGGAGGGCTGGCAGCTAATGGGTACCGGTACCTTTTTTGAGGTGAGGAAAGTATTCCAAAATTGATGGAATTTTTGAATGGGTGTGGTGGCAACGGGGGTGTCATTCTGATGGGGGTGTCACTCTGAACATCCCATTGTACACTTTAAATGGGTGAGCTTTATGGGTGAATTATATCTCAAAAAAAGCTGTTAAGAAATAGCATACATTATCTAGGGACAAATCATTAAAACGGTTAAGGCAATGACTAAACTGAGGAGGCTCGACCTGTGCCAGGGACCAACGAGGATGCTAAGATTGGCCAGGCCAGAGCTGGCCAGATTCAATATGATGTCCTGTGTTAAAATGTGGCGGACCTTATTATGTAAATTAGTGGTGGAGTAGTTAAACACGGGAAAGAAAGCACTGCCTTGTATCATGACTATCAGAACCTAAAACTGACTCAGACCTATTCAATAGGTGAGGAAAACAGTTCCCACATGCACTTTGTTGTCAGCTCTGATCAGGAGAGAATTTGGTGAATGTGCATGTGTGGATGTGTATCTTTCGTTCCTTTATTTCTTATTCATTCCACAAACAAACATCCACAGAGGGAGTATTAGGTGTCCAGGAAGTGTGCTAAGAGGTAGGACCGTGACCCCACAAAGAGCTCTCTGATTTGATGTGACAAAGGACACAGGAGGTGAAAGGGGGAAGTGGAGTAAAATGAGAGAAAAGTCTCAATTACAGCCTGTGTGGAAAAACAATGCACTGTTCTAGCTTTTAAGGTTAATCAAGATCCTTTTGCTTTACTGAACAGCAAATAACAGTCTACTACTAGCCTCTACACTGTCATAAACGAAGGCCATATACTTCCATGATGCCTGCAAGTAATTGGGACCATCTACCCTTTAAGGTACTTAAAACACTGTCTCCTAAATCCTTAAAATGTGCGCAGGGAAGGTTGTTGGGCAAGTGCTTTCTTTAGTGCTAATTCAAAGGGCAGCATCTTCCAGGACAATTGTCAATTCTGCCTTCGGGGAATCTGCATTTACATGGGTCACATCACATGTACACCTTTACCAAAGTAGGTTGATTATGACTGAGGTTTGCATTGGGAAATAGCTTTGGTATCGGGCTCTGAGCATGTCTGTATGTCCTCACAACTGGACATTGACTCATTTGAGGAGGGCAGTGACTAACTGCTGCCTGGGGATAATCTCCTTATCATTTCCCAACAGCAAAGTTAGTGGTGGTCCTGAGGAGGAGGAATTTCTAGATGTTCTCTGATTTTATCCTAAACTAATAGCTGTTAGACACTTGGGAGGAGTGGGGACTGTGGCACATTGGAGCTTTCAATGACTCCACAATATCTAGCTCCAGTGAATTATTGCTGGGTGGTAATGAGGGTGGTGTTATTTGGTCTGCTCATCTCTGATGAAATCTCTTGATTTTAAAATATTGACACACAATCCAAATATTTCTGAAACAGTGTTAATGCAAAATAAAACACATCGACAGAGCAGACTCAGTCCATGAGTTACCATTTTGCCATATCTGATGTAGGGTTCCTATCAAATTAAAATTCCACATAGAGAAAGTCAAGATAAATGAATATTCATTTATTTCACAAACATTTACTGTGTCTTTTTTCCTATTAGACTCTGGATTGGAGGAAGAAAGATGTATATGGATAGGTTTTTAATTTAGAGGTTTTAAAAGATTTGAAAACATATTAACATTTCAATCCATCCTTGGAAATAATCATAGTGAAAAAATTAGGCAACCTCTTGGTCTAGTTTCCTATTCTTGTTTTTTTAAAAGGTGTCTTCTTTTGAAATGTTATAAAATTAAAGCTCAGATATGCAGCTTGACAGGTTAACATATTAGTCTAGCTTTCGCACCCATATTCTGGAGTCCAGTTGTCCAAAGCACAGTGGAAACTTTGACAAATTCTTAACTGTGCTGTTATGCTCTGCAAACAGGTGCCAGTAAGGCTGACTCTCCAGTAGCTACACACTATCATTGCTATAGTTAGGGCTGACGTGAGCTTGAACCACTGTGGACTTGTTCAAACATGCACACAAACAACATGTGCACACACAGGCAACACACATGTATACGGGTATAAGTATCACAGACTCCTGGTAGGTCAGAGCTGCAAAGCCCTCAGAGAAGCTCTCAGTCCATTTTTTCAATTTCAACTGGGGAGATTGAGGCAAAAAACTGCAGTCACTTGTCCAAGGTTAAGTCCCCCAATATGACTAGAAAGGATGCCAGGAAGCCTGAGCTTAACTATAGGTGGCAATTTGATCACCTAAGACAGCTGCATCTAAGAAGGCGGGAACGTAAAATGTGCCCTTCTTAAGATCCAGGAGTCCTGGGTTCCTGCTGGGTGAGTGAACCTCACTCAATTCCTTAGAAGAGCCTGACCAGTGGGAGCAGCTGAGGGTCAGAGCAAGGTAGGGCCTTGCCTGAGGTCACATGCTGGACTGGGAGCTCAGAACTCTTGGCTTCCGAGCTACAGAAAACTTTCCATAGCACCTGACTGTCTTCCTCTAGGAATAGATCCTGAAACTCAGATGTGGCACCAAATGAGTACAAGGCTTCCTCTCCAGAGTTCCCGTATCTTCATCAAACTAGTTTCAGTTTACAGGTAGAGAAACTGAGGCCAAGGGGCATGAAGTTACTGTCCTGGAGTGAGAGTGGAGCCCAGGAGACCCAACTTGGCAGAATGCCCATGGATTTCCCTCCCCTCTTATTTCATGCCCTACACACCCAGCCCTTCACTCCAGCTTCCACCACATCATCCAGGCCAAACATTTTATGGGCTAGTGAGTCACCCAATTACCTCTTATAAGATCAGTGACAAAAAACAGAATTTTTTTTAAGCCAGCCTTGAGGACTTTTGTTTTCCCGTTAACTGCCAGGTCTATTTCCCCTTGGGTAAAATGAGGCCCTCTTGTCTCTTAGGGCCTCACCCCGATATAGAGCAAACTGGTACTGCATTCGTGACCAGCAGCTTCCAGATCCCACTAGAAATCATTTGGTGAAGCTTCAACAGAGCTTTCTAGTCATATTCAGGGACTTAACCTGAGAGTGTAGCAGGGGCTGAGGGCACCACCCACTCACTATGTCCAGTCCAGAGGGGACAGGTGAGGTCCAAACTTCTAAGACCTCCCCCCTTTCTTTCCAAATATTACCCCCAGCCCAATCTGGGGGCCTTTTCTCTAGAAAGGACCAGGTCCTTGTCCAGTCACTCTTGTTATCGGACTGGTGAAACCCAACAGCTGCCACTTCCACCGGACAACTTTACAGGGCATTAGCCTGACATCTGAAGCACCCTTGTGGCCCCAGCCCAGTTAGTGTTTGTGTGGCACTTATTAGCCATAACAGCACACTGTGTCTCATTCTGGCATCCATGGCATGAGGTGGGGCCAAATCTTTTCCCAGCTTTCTCTTAATCCTTTTCTGCTTCATGTACAGGAAAATGTTCCATGTTCCCTGCTTGCACCAGGCCTCCTGAGACTGTGAATGTGTGGTCCCACCCCATTCAAGCTCACAGCTAGAGGGGAGACACATGCCTGAGTCTGAATGGCTTACTCTGCCCTGGGCTTCTTGGAGGAGGCAATGCATGAGCTGAGTGCCAGGGAGCCAGGCAGACAGGTAGGTGAAAAGAAGACATGTATGTTTCAGGGGAATAGAAAGTGTAGCACCACAAAGGCGTGGCAGAGTCAGGGCCTTGGCTTTAGGGAGAAGGGCTTGGGTGAATCTGAGGCTGCGGAGCTCTGAACTGTTTTTCTAGGGGCACCAACCTCATTCAAGCCACCATGCCTTTCGCTGGGACCATCAACACCTCTCTACCCACTCCGCCCCCCTCATCTGCCAGACAGATCTCACTAACAGGAGTCAATCCCCAACATATGACGCTCAGCACCTCCACTAACCCACAGTCATGACCAAATTCCTCAGCCAGGCACGGACAACTTTTCATGTCTGGGGTTCTATCTGCTCCAGCCTCTTGCTCTCTGTCTTCAAATAGTCCACGTTGCGGTCACTCCAGGCTACTGCACACCCCACAGACGTGCCTACACTCACACTGCCACACCTCTGCGTGCCATCTACCCCTCCTCCTCTACTGCTCCTTCTCCCAAAGCCCTTCCTTCGGCACCCTATTCAGCCTTGGCAGTGCTCCCCACATTGATGCTGATTATTTTTTCAAGCTCTCCTAGGCATCTTGCCAGTTCTTATATAATGATCATCCCACTCTGTCTTATCTTGCATTTATGCCATATCTGTTGAGGCTATATGTTAGTATTCTCTGAACCCCCATCACCAAGCACTGGGAACTAGGCAAATGTGGTCTGAATGGTTCAGACCAGCATTGATGTTCCAGCTGGGAAAAGGATGGTTTCACTTGGATATCCTTCAGGTCAACATCATACCTGCTGCCTCAAGCGGGTCTGGGGGAAGTGAAAGGTGCCAGGATAGGGGTGTCCAGGATGGGACAAGCGTTCACTGAAGGAGGTTTTGAGAAATGCCAAGATAGAGAGTGAGACATCTGTAATGTTTTCTTTGGGGGACTATGCATTTAGTTAAATCCCTGCCAACTTTTCTTACTCCTCCTTAGAGCTTTCAGCAGAGAACACCAGGCCATCAAACTGACAAACGCACAGTGACAGGCCCCAGATGGTCTTTGATTCATGTCTCCCCTTCATCAGTAATAAAAGCGCTCTACTTAGCTGAGTACATGTCCTCTCGGATTAAAGACTACATTTCCCAGACTCCCCTGCAGTTAGGTTGAGTCATGTAACTAAGTTCTGGTCAATGATATGAGAGGTATCCAGTGGCAATTTCTGGCAACCTTCCTTTAAAAAACACTTGAATAATGACTTTCTTCCTCTTCTCCCCACCCCCCTTTGTTCTACTTTGATGCCTGGAATGAGGCTATTATGACCATCACCTTGTACACCAGGGATGGCACAAAGATGAACTGGGATATAGGACTCTGGAAAGGCTGGGCACTGGGCTTCATATCAGCCTTAATTAGCCCATGGCAGGACATTTACTTCAGCAAATAATAAACCACTGATTAAGTAATGCTATTTTGAATTTCTATTACTTGCATCCAAATTGCACCCTAATTAACAATGTGGGTTTTCTTCCCAGTGTAGTGAGGCCATAGACAGGATATTGACTATGGATTTTCTCTCTAAAATAAAGTTCTAAAGCTCTTTTTGCTTAAAACGCCAGAATAAAAGGCTAAATTCCATGTAGAAGCAACTCATTGCCTATCATCATAAGGCATAATTACTCATATTCCAGTCAACTGCACTGATACTGCATTATGGGGACACTGTTCAAGGCAGATGCACCTGGTTGTGTACTGCATTATTCACTTTATTACCTAAGGGCATTATTTGTGCAGCATACAACTACCACACACAGTACGTAGTGGCTGCCCTACATCTATGATATTATGATGGGGCTCCAAATTTCAAAAAGTCTAGATTCTTTTGGGAAATATATATTTAGGCTCAATACTTAATCAAACATAAATTTCTCCTGCTTGTCTCAGTCCCCACCAGTCCCAATTGTCTTTGCCACAGAAGCCAAGATATAATTACATTTATTATCTACTGGCTCTATTGTTGCTTTTCTTCCTGGAATGCTAAGTGGCAAATGAAAACTTCATTTGTTTACTTATTTTATTCAAGGTATATTGGTTTATAACATGTTTCAGATAGACAGCATTATAAATCAACATCTATATATAATACAGAATGTTCATCTCCAAAGGTCTAGTTTCTATTTTCTCCCATCCAACTGACCTCTTTTACCTGATCTATCTACCCCCTTTCTCCTAGTGATAATCACTTTTTTGTTTTTATGGTCTAAAGGTTTGTTTTGTTTGTTCATTAGTTTTGTTTCTTTATCTTCCACATGAGAAAGAACACACAGTGTTCGTATTTCTGTATGACTAACTTTACAAAGCATAATACCCTCTAGCTCCATTTATGTGTTGTTTACAGCGGAATAGCATTCTATTGTGTAGATATACTATATCTTCTTTACCTTATCATCTGTCACTGGGGATTGAGGTTGTTTCCAACCCTTGGCTACTATAAATAGTGCTGTGATAAACAGGGGGGCATATTTCTCTTTAAATTAGTGTTTTTTTACTCATTGGATAAATGCCCAGAAGTGGGGTAATTGGATCATGTGGATTTTCTGCTTTTAATTTTTCGAGCCATCTCCATACTGTTTTTCATAATGGCTGCACCAATTTACATTCCCACTAATGGCTAGCGGCACATGCCCTCCAGCACTTGTTCTTGCCTATCTTGTTTTTTTTTTAAGATTTATTTAATTATGCATACAAGAACTGGGGTATGAGCCCAAGGTGCAGGGGGTGAGAGGATTCACCAGAGACAGAGTGGGGAGCAGAACAGGCAGACTGACTGAAATACACTGCTGAGGGGAGCAGCGGGCTCGACAGGAGAGGTCTGCTACACCATGTGGGTAATTTCCCTGGCCAGCTGGGGATGGACCTCGTGCTGCACTGGCTGGAGATAGCTTAATAGCGCTGTCTTTAACCCCTGTACCACCAGGGAGGATAACAGTCATTCTCACAGGTGTGAGGCCATAACTCATATTTGTTTTGATTTGCATTTCTCTAACAATAAGAGATGATGAACATCTTTTGGCCATCTGCATGCCTTCTTTGAAAAGTGTCTATTCAGATCCTCTGCCCATTTTAAAATCAGGTTGTTTTGTTGATGATTAAATGCGTTCTCTACATACTTTGGTGTTAACCCCTTGTGGGATGTATGACTTGCAAATACCTTGTCCCTTTCAGTGGGTCACCTTTTCATTTTGGAGATGGTTTCCTTCAGTGTGCAGAAGCCTTTTAGTTTGATAGAGTCCCATTTGCTTGTTTTTGTAATTGCTTCCCTTGTGTTGGCACTGAACCCCCAGAAATATCTCTGAGAACTTTCCTGTTTGTACATTTCTTTCAAAAGTGAAAAGGGGGGGCCTCCCTGGTGGCACAAGTGGTTACCACACTATGAAGCAATCTGCAGTCTCTGCAACATGAGTTCGATCCTCCGCCGGCCAGAGAGAAACCCACATGGCGAGGCAGACCTCTCCAGACTCGCTGGCTGCTCCCCTCAGCAGTGTATTTCAGTCAGTCTGCCTGCTCTGCTCCCCACTCTGTCTCTGGTGAATCCTCTCACCCCCTGCACCTCTGACCTGTACCCTAGCTCTTGTATGCATGCATAAATAAATCTTTAAAAAAAATAAAAGTGAAAAAGGAAAAGATGGACCATGAAGGCCATGTGCAGTAAGAAAACTGGCCTTTTTTCCTTTGTCGCGGTTCCCTGCCTGACCTTGTGGGAGCCTCCTTGGCTGGCTCTCCATTGAAAGCGTTCAGTAGGGGAGAGAAACTGGGGGGAGGCAGGGGTTAAACTTCATAGTGATTTTTTTTTTTTTAAAGACTAATCTGAATCATATGGGGCAAAATTTTTACATTTGTTAAACTGGATGATGGGAACAGGAATATTCTGTATTTTCCTGTATGCCTAACATGTTTCCATTATAATTGTGAAAATCAAAAAGTAAACTGCTCAGGGTCCTAACTGGGGAGGTGTAGTTGGAAGGGGAGGGGAAGGGACGGCTCCCTAAGGGGCGGGTGGGAAGTGGGACCTTGAAAAATAGGAGGATTCCAAAAAGGAGCAAAGGGCTCCAGGTCCAAGAGGTGACTCCACAAGCGGAGGCAGGGAGGAAGAGGCTGGAGGGAGAAGGATGATTCTGGGGAGGCTGGAGCCCACTTGGGGGCAGCAGCGGGGTGGAGAAGGGTATGGGGGAGGAGGTCATGGGGCCAGAAGACAGGCTGACACCTGGCCTAGCTCACCCTCACACACCAGGCCCATCCTTGGCTCTGCGCACAGCCGGCCGGCAGTGTTTCTAAGGATGTGCGTCTATTTTTAGAGCAGAGATTTATTTCTTTCCATTTCAACTGTTTACTTCTGTCCGGGGCTTGTGATTCTGCTGGTTTGCGTTACAGGAGAAAGCCACGGTCCTGTGGACCAAACTTGGCTGCCTCCCGCATGGCCAAGAGTGTCTTCCCGCTTCCAGGACACGACCTGAGGGATGAGTAGGGAGGATTTTACAATTTGTGGGGTCTGGTGGGAAGCCATGCACTGTGAGAGGAAGCCCATGTTCTTGCCCTGGTTCTGTGGCTGACCGGCTGTGTGCCCTTGAACAAGTCCTTTCCCCTCTCCGGGCTTCAGAGTTTTTGTTTTTGTTGTTTTGACAGCACTAAAGTGGTAACAACGATACCACATAGGGTTGGTATGAGGATTTGATGACATCCAGAAGGCACCGTGTGAATAACAGGTGTCCAGGAAGGACTCTAAGTCAGGGTTTCTTTCTCTGCACTGTGCATGTTTATGCAAGGAGGAGAGAGCAAGGGCTAGGCGGTCTCTGCGTATCTTTCTAGCTCTGAGATTCTACAGTTCTAGGGGTTCACCTCCATTGTTTCACCCTGAAGTCACAGCCCTTGATCTTAGAACTCTTGGCACACTGTGGACGAGGGAAGCAGGTCTGCTAGGTCATGGCTAGTGAGCTGTGTGATTCTGGGCGTCTATTTCCTTATCTTAGGATGCTACTAACCCCAATCTCCAGGATCCTCATGGAGATTTTATGAGTGATGCCCATAAACAGCACCGTGCCTGGCATGTAAGAATGAGTAATCATTACTGTTGTTGCCATTATTATACAGTTGCTGATGTTGTCATTGGGCCTGCTCTTTTCTGTTGTTCCTGGGACTATAACACATTGCAGATTCCCAGAGACTGACTTCAAGGTCAACTCTTGGGACCTAAGTCCTTTACAAGGCTGGGATTATCTCAATCACGTCTCCTGCAAATATTCTGATCCTTTAACTGAGATACTTTTAAAAATATTCTTGCCCCCCCCATCTCATTATCAAGCAATATTTATAAGTAAAGCCTATGTGTTTGTGGTTTCTTTAAGATTAGTGAAAAAAAGATTATGATGAAAATAACAGAACCATTTCAGAGGAAATCAAATTGGAAAAAATTGGCTGATGATCCTCTATCCTAAACCTCCCCCACCCAGTTCCTTTCTAGGTTGTCCCAGACCTGCACACATGGGGTGGTTAACAGCACAGGCAACCAGGGGGATCATGACTATCTGGTTGGGACCCCAATGCCACTTGGGTTTCATCTCAGGCATGTTACTTCATCTTTCTAAGCCTCAGTTTCCCTATCTTTAAAATGGGGCTAATAAGTGAGCCTCTCAGAGAACTAAATGGATCATTCATAGGCATTGCCTGTGACACACACAGTAAATCTTAAACATCTGCTGATCCTAGGAGAACTTGTCCACGACTCCCTGCACGGGTCACAGTTAGACCCTGTCATTCTCACATCTGTGCTGCGCCTGTTTCCCCCCACTGCCCAGTACCAGGCAATCTGAACGGAGGAGCTGGCTCAGCTTCAGAGCAGCATCCACTTAACTCCGGAGAGAGGAGAAAGGGCAGATCCTCTTGGGGAATCAGTCAGCAGCGGATACTTTTAGCACAGGGAGCATTCCTCTCCCGCGGGAGTCCAAGTGCAACAATCTCATGATAAAGCTCGAGTTTTTCCAGTCCAAGGAGTAAGAGAGAGAAAGTTCTGGGGACTTGTTTTTCTTTTTTTTCCAAATGTGCACAATTATGGAATCCCCCGCTGCAAACAAAGCTGCTTTCCAACTACACATACTCTACGCCGTCACCTGACACTGGGGCTTAACAACCACATCACAGAAAACATACTCCCTGAAGGGCTAGCTGCGTTCAGGTAAAAAGGCTGCCAGGAATTGTTCATAAAATCATCACTGGCCACAAGTGGAGGGACTTTCAGGGGGCACCAAGGCCAACTTCGTCCACTTTACAGGTAGAGAAACAGCTCCAAAAGGGAAAAGCACATGACTAAGTTGGGAGCAGGGCCAGGATGAACACTGGCTTCTGCATCTCAGGGGGTTTCCAGGAAGAAAGGTTCTGTTACAGTCCCCTCTCCAGCTACAAAAATCTGGGAACATCTGGGGTGCCTGCTGCATCTTCTTGAAGGCTGCCAACAAACCTGACAGTGGCATGGCTAGAGGTAATCCCTTACAACACCTCACGGCTCAGCCCCTGTCTAATCATGGGAACTTGGAAACATTACCTCACCTCTCAGTTTTCCTGCCTGTACAGTGGGGATGACATCAGTGCCTGGATCATAGGATTATGATGATGGTTGAACAAATTAATATTTTCAAAGTGTTTAGCACAGTGTCTACATGTAAGGTGCAATATGCACTTGTCCAACCAAACACTGGAACAGGAGGGGGACGGGGCCCATCAGAGAGCAGTGGTCTGGGCATCAGGGACCTGGTCCTGGTCCAGTTCTACTTGGATATGTGACCAAGAGCAAGTTCCTTTCCTCTGGGCTCAGCTCCTGCTCTGTAAGCTGGGGGGTGGGACACCTGCTGGTCTTCGTGCCCCCGCCCGCCTGGCGCCTTGGTCTGCATACCTTTGGCCTCTCCCTGTGCTGTGATTTCAGAACATGGGCCAAGGGCGGGGAGGGGGGGGCGGGCTCAAGCTGGAATGTTTGTGCTCTCAGAAAGAAGGGCGGCCCACTAGATCTTTTCAAAAGGCACATACTGACTTGCAAATCAGGTAACAGAGACAGGCCAGTGAAGGGGCCAATTGTGGGTAGGACAAAAGCCCAGCAGTCCCCTTATCTCTTCCAGTTTCTCCAATTGCTCTTTTCTTTTCTTTGAACTTAAAGAGAAAGGGGTCTTGGAAGATGTCCATTTTGAAGCCACAACGGTATAAGAAGCACAAATCTCAGATTGCTCAATCCTATTCCAAGTCCCAACACACATTTACCTTGTTCCTGACAGGGTAGGAAGCAATGCCCTTGGAGCCTGTTTGAAATCTGAGTCTCCCCACAGCTCTCTGAGTCCCAGGTTCCAAACCTCCAGGGGGCATAAACAGACTTCCTGTTAATCTCTGGGGAGGAGGGCTGGGGACTGGCTATGTGAGAGGTACAGAGGCACCGGGACTTGGAATGGGGCATGCTGGGAGCTGTCTGCCAGTTTAGAAGTAAAACTGAGCTCCTCCCAGCCCCTCTCTACCCCCCCATGGGCTCATGCTCTTCCATCTGCCCTTCTCCACTCCCACGTCTGCTGCTTGGCTCTGACCCTTGTCATCATCACCTGCACAATTTGCAGCCACAGACCAATCTAACCTCATCTCCATCCAGTGGCTCAACAGTCCAGAGGGCCTGAGGCAACAAGCCTTGTGCCCCCGTCTCCACACTGCTCTCTGGGAACAGCAATAATTCTGCAATATGGCAGAAGGGTCATGGAGAGAGGCAGGGGCCTTCTTAATCTTCAGAAAAGAACACTCCCATCACCAGCCAGGCAGATGAGGGTGGGTCCCTTGAAGGGTGAGCCTCTTCCACATTTCACCCATCTCCCTGGCACCTTCTCCAATCCACTGGTCCCTAGGGTTAATTCTCAAAACCAACGCCCTCCCCTCCTCAGGCACTGCCCCTCAACGGTTCCCTAGGCCTACTGAAAAAGTCTAAGCTCTTCAGCTGTCTATGCAACCCCCTGTTGGGATCATGGAACCCTCCAGAAAGACCACACTTAGATTCCTGCCACAATTTTCTTTACTTCTTGACTTAGAAATCCAGGGCACAGCTACAAGATCACCTGCTCTGTGAAGCCTCCCACCGGTAAGACTTAGTCACCTCCCAAATTCCCTGCTGCTCTTGTTGAGGACCTAGTATATTATGCAGCTTCCCACTGACTGAGCTGAGCTCCTGAAGGGAGAATCCCTGCCAGGGTCCCCTGTTGGTGACCAGCACAGGGGTGTCAGGTGGGCAACTGAGTGTGTTTATTGAGTAGATTAGAATTAGCCATAGCACACTTTAGTCTTCATTTTTTAAAGCTGCTTGTTCTCATAAATCTATGCAATCTAGGATAGAATTAGAACAGACACACTTCACAGCAAAAAAAGCTGGAAGCCTGATGGTTTCTTACCTACATTCTTGTTTTTACAGAAATCCAGGCTAAGGGGAAGACACGGTACAGAGGAAACAGGATTAGGCCCAAGACTCTCCTTGCAACGCTGCTTTCAAGTCAACTTGAGCAGCCGTAGGGGAACTGTCCCCTCCCGGCTGGAGGGAAGGTGTGAACAGAGAGAGGAGGGCACACTGCTAGAGCAATTTCTCATTATCTGGGATATAGGACCTAGGAGCCCTCGATAAAGACTCTGGATTTTCTAGAAACAAGCCATTTAATCATATCTGGAAATAAGACCAGGTTACAAACTTATGGGAGTTTAGCCCGGAAAGGGACCAACCAACTCCATCATTTCATGGACACTGAGGTCTGGGGAAAGATGGCAACTGGCCCCAGGTCACATGCAGAGGAAGAGACGGGGCCAGGCTAGAACTGGACATCTAACTTCTAGTCTTGCACTTTTCCTGCTAAGCTGCACTCCTGTTGTTACTCGAGGGTTAGTGAAATGGCGCAGCAGTGTGCTTTTCTTTATGATCACTGTTAAACTAGAGAGGAATGCTGAGAGGTTTTAAGGGGGGGCATAAAAAAATTCCTTTTCTAATTAAAACATTTTCTAATTAAAACATTTTCCCCGTGGAAAATTCACTTAATTCAGTAACATTTATTACCTGCCTTCTCTGTACTTGGCACTGGCGTGGGTACCTGGGATCAGGATATAGATGAAGGTCCTTATCTAGTGGACCACAGAGGAGGAATCCCTCCTGCACTCTGCCCACAGCTCAGTGGAGATATGACCAGGGAGCCTCCTGGCTCTTGTGATTCAGGCTGCACAAATTCTGAGCATCAAACACACTTCTTAAATGTGTCAACTATGACATATAAAAATGTCAAACAAGTAAAAGGAATTCTAGTCCTTATTTTCTCTCAGTTAATTCATTCCATGACACATATTCCCCACCATCCTGAAGCAGCTTGCTTGATAGAGTGGTGAAATAGGCTTTTGCAGACTCAGTTACAGTGCCTGCAGGGTAGCAGGTCCTTGCAGGGCTGGGGCAGGGATTTTCAGAAAGCTGAGTATGCTGTGAATCAGTGTCTGATATGGTGCACCACTTCTCACATGGCCGCATTCCCAGGTCCAGGAATCATTACTACCCCTGCTGACCCACTGCCAAAATTGCTGCTCCCTGTTTCTGTGACCTTATGCTCTGCTGGCTAGAGGTCTTAGCTGCAAATGGAGAATGCTTCTGCCAGGAGACACAGCAATGATTTCACCAGACTGGAAGTTAAGACTGACACCTTCCCACTTTCAACTCCTATTGCCTCTGAGTCAATAGGCAGAGAAGGAGTTTCTGTACTGGCCAGGGGGATTGATCTTGATTACCAAGGGGAAGTTAGACTTAAGTTCACAAAGAGGGAAGAAAATATAGGTCTGCAATAAAGGAGATTCCTTAGCATAGCCATGTCCTGTGATGAAGGCCAATGGACAACTACAATGACCCAATCGGGTGGGACTATGGATGGACCAGGCCCTTCAGGAATGAAGGGTGAGTTGTCCCACCAGTCAAGGAACCATAACCTAAACTGGTTGCAAAGGCAGAGGGAATACAGGATGGGTAGTGAAGAAAGAAGTTATATATATAGTAACTCCTCACTTAACATGGTTGCTAAGTTCTGGGAAACTGACTTTAACCAATACAACTGCATAATGAACAAAAGCAGGTCCTTGAATAACATTTTTCTTCAGTGCCTGATGAGATTTTTCCTTTCTCATCAACATTGTAATGAAGTGATGTTGAAGGAAACGATAATATTCGAGGATGTTCTGTACCCATTCAGACCATGTCGCCAATCAGAGAAACAAGGGCTATATCTGCCCTGAGTATTTCTCCCTGTTTAAAAATATCAAACAAATATGCTTGTGTGTATGTTCTAAGCAAATACCTTTGTTTTTTCTCTTTTATTCTGTCAATCTCTTATTCTTTTTTATTATACAGGATGTATTGATTTTATAACACAGTATGTAAGTATTGTTAATCTTTTATCATAGTACTTAAGTTATGGGAGAGTAAAGAGAAAACAGAATTATGACTTTGCCATATGAAGATAAGTGTAGTTTAAGGAGAAGGGTGTGGATGCCAAGTGACAAGGAGTTGTGGTGGTTAATATTATATGTCAATTTGACAGGACCATAGAGCGTCTAATACTTGGTTAAACATTATTCTGAATGTGACTGTGACAGCATTTCTGGATTAGATTAATATTTGAATTTGTAGATTTGGTAAAGCAGACTGCCCTCCCTAATGTGGCTGGGTCCTATTTAATCAGTTGAAGGCTTGAATTGAACAAAAAGACTGATGGGCTGGAGGAAATCTCCACTTACATGACTACCTTGAGCTGAGAATTTGTGTTTTCTTTCCTGCCTTCAGACTTGAACTGAAATATTGGCTCTTCCTGGGTCTCAAACCCATCAACTGGTTCTCAGCTCTTTCAGCCAGGCTGGAGCTACACTACCAGCATTTCTGGACCTCCAGCTTGCTTACGACTGCAGCTCTTGGGACTTGTGAGCCTCCAGAAGCAGGTATATCAATTCCTTACCAAAAAGTCACTTTCGGGGCCTCCCTGGTAGCACAGGGGTTAAAGACAGTGCTATCAAGCTATCCGCAGCCACTGCAGCACAAGTTCGATCTCTGGCCAGGGAGGTGACCCACATGGCACAGCAGACCTCTCCTGACTCACCTGCTGCTCCCCTCAGCAGTGTATTTCAGTAGATTTGCCTGTTCTGCTCCCCACTCTGTCTCTGATGAATCCTCTCACTGCCCCCCCCACCCTGCCCCATACCTCTGGCCTGCACGCCAGCTCTTGTATGCATATATAAATATTTTTTTTTTAAAGTCACTTTCTGTATGTATATACTGCCTATTAATTCTTTTGCTTTAGAGAACCCTGGCTCTCTAAAGAGAAACAAGGGCTATACCTGCCACAACACACACACGCATGCATGCATGCACACGCAACACACTCCTGCTGCAAAGGCAGTGCTGTCCCCATGTCATCGCCACAGAAGGAGAAAGGAAGTGGTGGCTTCAGGAAGTCTGCGCTCACCCCTCGCCAGGTTGTATGGTTGCTGCCCCTGAACCTGTGACTACGGGCCCCTTTGGAGGGGGGGTGCCTACTCACATCAGGGTCCAGCTCATCCAGTTCATTTTCCAGCGTCCTGAGCTCTTCTTCTGTGAGGGCTCCAAGGATTTCATCTTCATCCAGGTCACGGTATTTCTCTAGTTCTCGTCGGTATGACATTGTTGAAGAATTTGTCTTTGCTTTCTGAGCTTCTGCGCTGATTTATGACCTACCAGAAAGAGAAAAATGTCATAAAGCCCCTTCTTGGATTTGGTCTTTCAGAGCAAACAGATATTGTCATTCACATAGTAGCCTAGGCGTGTTTATGAAACATTAGGACGATAATTACTGGAATGGACTATTGCACTAAGTTGGAATAATTTGCTTACAAATTGTGCAAGGTAAAAGTCCTGGGGACATGTGATTTAATAAATTGTCACTGGAATGGTCATCAACTATGAGCAAATAGGTGGCTATAAATGGCCAATGAATGGCCCCAAGCTATTTTATTTTGCAAATAGTTCAGATACTTTTCTGTACTATCTTCACAGGTCCCCCCACACCCTGATGGAGAGCACAAGTGCTGGAAACTCTGCTAAAGTTGATCTTAAAAGGTGGGGGTGGCATTAGTGGATAACTGAGCACTTGCTGCATGCAGGCAGTTCACCTACATCTCAATTCCATCCCACAAAAATAGCCGAGAGTAAAAGCTAACTTTTACTACCACACGCCAAGCAGTGTGTTAAGCATGTCACAGGGACTTTCTAACTTAACCTCTGAATTACATGTGTGTTGTTAATCCCATTTACAGATGAGGACATTGAGCTCAGAGAATGTGATGATGCCATCACCACTTAAGCCCAAGTGCCTTAAGCTCTCTGTCCTTCAGCTTGGCTGAAACTGTCTGATCACATGACAAGCCCAACTCACACATCCCCTCTTCTGTGAAGTCTTCGTGTCCCCTCAGCAAGCAAAAACTCCTCATGCCCACAGTCCTGGGTCCACACTCCCCACAAAGCTCACATGTCCATCTCCTACAGCTTTCCCAGAGAAGGGTCTGGTCTGCTTCTCTCCTCTCTCCCCAGAGAAAAACACAGGGCTGCACACAGTAGGATGTTTTTACTGAAATGAACTCAATTCATTCTCCACCAGCGTTTGTTGGTCTAGTCACACAGCCTTAAAGAGATTCTGAGCTCTTCTCCTAGAAAGTGTTGCAGAAGAACTTCTTAGGTACCGTGGAAGGAAGGGAGCGCTTGGTATGGGATTGGTATATCATGGGTTGAATTGTGTGCCCCAAATGTGTCTACCAAATTCCTAACCACAGTATCTCAGTTACCGCATTCCAAGTAACAATGTGAGACATTTGGAAATAGAATCATAGCTGATAAAATTAGCTCAGTTTACAGGAGTAAGGTGGGCCCCTAATCCAACATGACTCTAGCCTCATGAAAAGGCGAAATTTGGACAGACACATGCACCATGTGAGAATGAAGGCAGAGACAAGGAAGTCCCAAAATTCCCACACAGCCACCACAAGCTAGAGGAGGGGCCCCAGAGATCCTTACAGTCCTTAGATGGAACCAACTCTTCTGACACCTTGATCTTGGACTTGTGGGCTACAGAGCTCGGAGACAACACATTTCTGTTGTTTAAGCCACTCGGTGTGTGCCCTAGCAAATGAATACAGTCCATACAAACCTGTGGAGAATTTTGTGTTTTGTTTTTTTTTTTTAATTCCTTGAGACAAGGAATTCTTTTTTTTTTTTTAATTTATTTATTTATACAAGCACTGGGTACAGTCAGAAGCACGGGAGGGTGAGAGAATTCACCAGAGCCAGAGCGGGGAACAGAACAGGCAGACCGACAGAGTACACTGCTGAGGGGAGCAGCGGGGGGCAGGAGAGGTCTGCGCGCCATGTGGGACCCTTGTCCGGCAGCAGGGGATCTAACCAGCGCTGCAGAGGCTGTAGGCAGCTTCACAGCCCAGCGCTCAACTGCTGCACCACCGGGGAGGTCCAGCATTTTGTGTTTTTAAACCCTCATACAAACCAAAGGCCTGGCTCATCTGTGAAATGACCTGATGGAAGTTTCCAGAGTAGAGAGAAACAAAAACTTGGGAAAGGCAACCAACTAATCAGTCAAAAAACAACAAACTGGGATTCATTGTTAATTAAAAACAAAGTAAAAATAAACTAAAACCACAGTTCACTATGTCTCAGAAAGCAGAGAGCACACATTATTAGGGTATATGCATATGTGTGGGCATATTAGTAGGAGGAATCCAGTATGTGACAGCTGGCTTGATAAGGAAGGACTTACTTCCCAAATACAGAAAGCCCTGGTGGCATCCTTTTCTCTAAGAATGGCTCAGCATGGCCTGACGTCTTCCTTTGACCAGACCCCAAGAATGCAATATCCAGACCATAAATGGGCCCCCTCTTGATTCATTTCTATTTAGTTCCAAAGAAAGCACAAGCAGCTGACAATGCTCTGGTATAGATGAAGAAAAAAAAAATAACCTTACTGAGTGCCCTCAGAGAACAAACCTAATTTGGCTTTCCCTGATTGGAGCCAGTAGGGATGCTCAGGAAAGACTTGCAAGCTTCCAGAACCAACTCAGGGACATCTGGGGCCACCTCCAGACTAGAGTCTGTTAGGTGGTGTTCAAACAGGTTCTGTGTTACACAGGTTACAAGCAGGATTTCCTGATGCTTTTGACCATAAAGTCTTGTCTTTGAGAAACTGCTCTGAAATTGGAATCTCATGAAACAGTGGGTGACGTTGCTACAGACTCACCGCTGGGCCCCCTGAGGGAGTCACTGACAACCACACAAGGACAGGGCCAGCTGGGTCAGCTTTGGGACCCGGACACTTAGCAATCTTGCCATCTTTGCCAGCTGACTCATTTCCCAGAAAAATGATTATACCTGGAGCCTCCCTGGTGGCGCAAGGGGTTTAGACACAACCTATGAAGCTATCCACAGCCACTGGAGCATGAGTTCGATCCCCAGCCAGGGAGCTGACCCACACGGTGCAGCAGACCTCTCCTGACTCGCCTGTTGCTCCCCTCAGCAGTGTATTTCAGTAGATCTGCCTGTTTTGCTCCCTACTCTGTCTCTGGTGAATCCTTTTACCTCCTCCCCCGCACCTCTGGCCTGTACCCCAATTCTTGTATGCATAAATGAGTAAATCTAAAAAAAATTATTATACCTAGAAAAAGTTGTGGAAGGATCATAGGGAGGATGAGCCAGGACAAGGGGAGAGGGAAGAGAGAAAGCCATACCAAAGCCAGCTGGGGAAAAGGAGTTGGAGGAAGAGCAGGAAGAACGAAGTAGGCAGCAGAAGGAGGGGCGTGGGGCTGGGGCGGCAGCCCACCTCTGGAAATGCCACCCCAAGTGGGGCGATCATTAAATTTCCTCAAGACAGCTCCCTCAGGGCACACAGGAAAGTCAAGCCACTATTTACACACTCTAAGGTGTCAGTGAATTAAAAACTCCTGTTTCAGAGTACTTACAAGGCCCTTTCTAGTGTCAAGTGCCCTGTGAATATTACAATGTTAGGTTAAATGAGCTGAGAGGCACTGAGAACGCCTAAGGTAAACTATGAAGCTGTCAGCTTCAAGCCACACTCATCCACTTGGCTCCCAGGGGATGCATTCTCTAAAGCAAGATTCTCCTCCTGTGGCCCGTGATATGGAGGAACTGGAGGTGAGAAACAAACAGGGTGGGAGGTGAAAGTCATGGGTTAACAGTGCCACTGCCAGCTCGACCTTAAGATATGGCTTGGAAGGGATGGTATTCTTCTACTGCCAATAAAAGGCCTCTGTTTCATAATGAAAGATTCAGGAGACTTGGTGGGAGAACTAGTTGTGATTGTTATGTCCTGGGCAGCCTCTGGTTGCTACTCTGTGCAATGAGCATAAACAGACTGGGAGCCGCTGCTTGTAACCTATCCCTATCTCTTGGAGACATGCAGGAATTGGATGGCATGGGTGGCTTTTAGCCTGTGACAGGGGAGATTTCAGGCTCTGAAAAGGGGCCTCAGAGGTAAACTAGGCAAAGCGAGGGGCTCATCCTGATTTTACCTGACTTGTATACTTGGAGTTTTGTATAAGATTTCCCTGGAAGAAAGGATTCCTTGGTAATATAAACCATCTCTATAATGGGAGGGTGGCAGTACTCGCCCATTAGGGTGCTGTGAGGACGCAGTGGCAACAAGCAAAGCCTTGAGCTGGTGCAAGGTCAACATGGGCTCAACAATGTTGATGCGTATCACCAGGCAGATATTGCTGCTGTGGGGGCTCCATCTCACCCCTACACTCTCATCAGACTGCAGTTCCTCCCAGGCGGGGACCTATGTCTTACTTGTCTTCATATCACCAGTGCCTTTCTCTGGTCATCCGAGTCAAGGGAATGAGCACAACTGGCTTTGATCGCATGACCTTGGAATCTTGGGTAAGTCCCTTCTCTTCTCAGATCCTCTGTTTTCATCTTTAAAAGAGAAAAATCAGACCAGGTCTATGAGGGCTGGAGGGATGGGTAGGAAGGGGATGATGAAGCTGCTGGGGTCCCAGCAGAACAGTACTTCTGTTACCTGCTCTACAGATCGGGTCCTGTGTGAGAGTTGGTGAGAAAAATAAAGAAGCAGCTCCATAAATTTAAAGCACATTTAAAAACTTGGAAGTCTTCCAAATCTGGCATGTAATTACATTATCAGCACATCTGGTCCTGAGTGGCAGAAGCCACCAGGAATGTGAAAACATAGAGTGTACTAGCTGTGCTGGGCAGTAAAACTAGATGGGTTAGACAGGAAAAAGTAGTGGGTCAAGGCCTGAGGCTGTCCATCAGTAGGCTTTAGAACCGAAAGCTCTGGGATGGGGAAGCTCCAGGAATACCCTTCTAGATCTTTCATGGAAAGTGGGTCCAGTGACTTCTCTGCTCATGTCTTCTCCAGCCTCAGTCCCACGGGAACACTCAGCAAGGGGTTGCTGAGTGTCATCTAGATTTATGGATGGCACTTCCCCAAATTCGGGAAGAAACGCGTCAAGAGTCACTGAATAGTTTCCAGTTATACCATCTTCTTATTTCAGCAACAGGGAATATCTTGATGATGAATAAAGGAAGATTGATTTACAAAGTGGATTCGTCATACCCCATCTCCTCCATTTGGAAGACATTTTATGCCATGACACCTCACCACGAAAGCTTGCTCCTCTCCCCTTTCTTGGTTGCAGGGACACAGAGGGTGTTCAGGGCTCGCTGTCACTCCTCATAGACCCTTCCCCCACTACCCTCCTTCAAGGAGCACCTCTAGGAGTGGCCACAATCAGTGTCCTGTGATAATCCTCCTCAGCTGCTGGGAGCTTGGCTCAAGGGCAGCCGACGGCGGGACCTACGAGGTGTCTGGGATAGCAACAACTAGGAGGATGAGTTGCACAATGAGCTCCTTTATTTCCTGGCAAGTGTATTCATTTCCTGGGGGGATAAGGAGGAGGGCAAAGGGTGCCTAACAAAGTACCACAAACTGAATGGCCTAAACAACAGAACTGTATTTTCTTTCAGTTCTGGAGGCTAAAAATCGAAAATCTACGTGTCGACAGGTTGATTACTTCTGAAGTCTCTGTGGAGAGTCTTTCCCTCCCTCCGAGCTCTGGTGGTCTCCGTTATTTCTTGACATATTGTTGGCATCCTCTCTATTCTGTGTGTCTGTGTCCAAATGTCCCCTTTTTTATAAGGACACCAGTCCTATTGGATTGGGGCCCATCCCCATGACCTCATCTTAACTTGTTCATCAGCAAAGCCCCTATTTCCAAGTAGGGTCACACTCACAGGTACATTTTTTGGGGAAACTCAATTCTACCCATAACAGCATTGTACATAGAACATAAGGAGAGGATGAAGCAGGTGTCTGAGAAGCTGAGAGACTGTGATGAGCATGAGATCACTGAGGCGAGAAGGCAGAAAGTCCTCATGAGAGGGGGAGCTCATGGGGCTGAGAAAGAGATCATGGGTCCACAGAAGCACCAGTCCCTGCTCCCTCAGGCCTGGGTTACTATGTCTTCCCACCACCCTTACCAGGCCCACCCCTCCCCCATGCTCCCCTCACCAGACTCAGGTATTTGAATGAGTCCAGCTCCTTGAAGCCAAACAAAGGAGAGTTGACTTTTTGTTTCCCTCCTGCCTTTCTGTCTCCTCCTTCGAAGTCTCCTTGATGATGCATCTTCCTGGCCAGCCTGTTCCCCAGGGCTCTGCCCTGTTCTCATGTCTCAGGCACTCCCTGAGGGGTTCTCATTTCTCCCATGTGGGGCCTGTTACCAGAGGTAAGCTGACAACTCTCAGATGAGCTCGCTCCAGCTTCTCCTGCAGCCCTTCAGGCTCCACAAGTTCAACCGGAGCTCAGGTCTCTTCACCACATCATCTCATCTCCTTACCTTGACCATATTCATGACCCAGGTCAGACACCTGGGGGCTAACCCAGACTCTCCTCTTTCCACGGCTTCAGCTCCATGCCTCTCAACCCTCTCTCTTGCTCTTAAAATGTTTTAGTTTTTTAAAAATCATGGTATATAAAAATATATATATAACTTACCACTTTAGCCATCTTAAATATACAGTGCTGTAGTTTTAATTACATTCACACTCTGCCACCATCCTCTCCAGAACTTGCTCTTCCCTAGCTGACAATGTCCACATTAAGCACTAACCCTTCTCCCTTTCTCCCGCAGCCATGGCAACCACCATTCTCTTTCCAGCCCTATGAATTTGATTCCTCCAAGTACCTCCTATAAGTCGAGCCACTTGCCCTTTTGTGACTAGAAGCCACTCTCTGGTACAACCTTAATGTCTGTCCTTCCTCTCCCTTCCCATGGTGCTTGCTTTTAAGAGCTGTCTTGTACAACAGCCTCCCTACCCCAGTTCTTCCTGACTACACTCAGCTCAGTGTTCAAATGAATTTTGTGAAAATCAATTCTGATCCTGCCCCTGAGCCAAAAGCCTGCTTCAATGGCTCCTATTATGAGCAAACCCCCAGCCTGGGGCCTGAGGCCATCAGAGATCTGGTTGTGTCTGGACCTTCCCAGCTTTTAATCCCACCATAGGCCTCCCCTTTCCAGTTGTCCTAGACTCCTCACCCCTGAATTCTCCATCCTCTAGGCTGTGCTCTCCACCTGGAGCTCCCTTCCCACCTCCATGCCTGTGATGTCTTACCTAGTGCTCCATTCAACTCCCCCAGTCACTGCTCCTCCCATGGCCTCTGGGTGCAGCCCCGGAGGGGGGGTGTCTGTGCTCCCAAGTCTCTCACCCCTGGGGGAGGGCAGTGCTCTCAGTGCTCATGCTCCCTGGCCCCAAGCACAGGTGGGACTGAAGTGGGATACAGCCTTGAACTGGGAGGACAACCAAATTCTATCCAGGCCTGTCACCTCTGAGAGAAGATAGTCAACTGGTCCTCAGTTGAGGGTAGATGGAGTATGGAAGGGGTAGACAAGTGAGTATTGGAAATTTGGGGGGAACTGAACATCCTCATCCTAAAATATGATGCAATATTTATACCAATGTAATCACTCCAAAGTGCAGAGACCTTTGCAGTTTATAAACAGCCACTACTTTTATGCCAGTAGCTTCATGTCCCATTCAGGGCACAGTGTGACTGATTAAGGATCACAAATCCCTGGGTTAAAACCCCTGCCCTGGTTCTAACTGGTTGGGCAGCCTTAGCATGTCACTTAATGCCTGTGAGAGTCAAGGATTCCACTGTAAAGTGAGGGCACAACAAGTAACTCCCAAGGGGTGATGTGAAAAGGAATGCCATAAAGGATGATGGGGTTCAGACAGCTGGTTTAATTCTTTCCTCAATCCCATGATTGCCTAGCCCAAAAAGCCAATCCCACAAGGACTGGATGGGTGGGCATGTCTGAGAAGCTATGAGAAAGATTTGGGGGTTCTGGTATAACAGTCTACCTACCAGAAGTGAACAGTATGAGATATCGGCCTAAAAGTTATGATTCTATCTCAGCCGTATTAATGAAAGTACAGTGGCCAAAGCAAGGACAGTGATGGTCATATTTGGCTTCAACCTGCAGCTCAACACTGGGTTCCCACTCTTTCAATGGGGGAAGGTAAACTTTTGCAGTAAGTACACAGTTGTAAGACTACTCACTGAACTTTCCCACATGAAAATACTTACGTAACTACTACTCAGATGGCAATAAAGAACATCTCCATCTCACCAGAAGGTTTTCTTATGCCTTTTGCAATTTATCACACACCCCCCCCCAATTAACCACTATTCTGATTTTTAAAACCACAGATCAGTTTGGACTGCCTTTGAACATTATATACATGTAAACATATAGTGTATATGTTCTTGTGGCTGGCTTCTTTCGCTCAACATTTTATCTGTTGATGTGTGATTCACCCTAGTTATGTGTTAGCAGCAGTGTGTGCTTTTTCGTTAGTATATAGCATTCCATTAGCAGAATTATGCTATAATTTATTTACTGTTAATAGCCATTTAAATTTTGCCCATTCAATAAAGACTGCTTGAAACTGGCAAAAGGCTCCCAGAGAAGCCAGAGGTGAGCTTGGAAGTTTGCCCACGCCAGGCCCCTTCAGGCCAGCAGTCCGAACCCAGAGGGGGAGCGGGCACCCATGGCCGGGGCAGACCGGGCACGCGGAAGAGTATGCCTGTCTCCAAAGTGCCATTTTAGAACAAGGACCTTTCTTCAATAAAGATTGCTTGAATCTGGCAGAAGGCTCCCTGTGGAGCCAGAGGGAGAAGGTTCCCTGCACAGTCAGAGGTGAGCTGAAGGCCCCCACAAGCCTGGTCCCACCTGGCAGGAAGTCGGAGCCCAGAGGAGGATCCAGAGATTTGGAACCCAGAGTGCAATCCAGCTTTTCCACCTGCAGGGAAGTCTGTGGGACTTCAAGACGCACATTTGTAACTAAACACAGAAGGAGGAGAGATTCTGTGACAGTGACCATTAACATACTCAAAGTACCACTGCCTCACTAGACTTCCAACATAACAGTTTTTGACTCATTTGGATTGCCAGTTTCTGAAACTCCCGAAAGAACACACCAAAAAGATGCCAGCCAGTACCAGCGGCACAGTGTCCCAACGCATAAAGCAAATTAGAAGACAGGCAGCAGGGAAAAGAAAAACTACAAGCAAAGTAGCAACACCTCAGAAAAAAGATACACCACAAAAAAAACCCCACCCACCAGCTTGCAACTACTTTGACTTGGAGGAACTTCAGAGCCTTCTAGAAAAAGAATTAAAAATTGCTGTGATGGAAAAACTGATAGAAGTCATTAAGGAAAACAATGCTCAGAAGAATAAAATTGAGTCCCTAAAGAGGGAAGTAAAAGAAATGCAGGAGATCAAAGAATTAATGGAGACGCTAAAGAATTCTGGGAAAAGCAATGAAAGCAGAATAGATGAAATGGAAGAACGAATAAGTACTCTTGAAGACACAGAAATAAAAAGAACCAAAACAGAAAAGGAAAGAGAAGTACAAAGGAAAAAGACTGAAGAAAGACTTTGGGAACTATCTGAGTCCATGAGGAAAGGAAATATAAGAGTTATAGGAATCCAAGAAGGAGAGGAGAGAAACCTAGGAACAGAGAAAATATTCAAGGAAATAATTGAAGAGAACTTCCCAAACGTGAAGAGGGAGCTGAAAATTGATATACAAGAAGCAAGAAGGACACCAAACTTCCATGATGAAAGGAAAAATACAGCAAGACACATAATAGTAAAGCTCCCAAGAATCCAAGACAAGGGAAAAATAATGAAGCTGACAAGAGGGAAGAAACAGATAACATTCAAAGGAAAACCAATCAGACTGACATCAGACTTCTCCGAAGACACACTACAGGCAAGGAGAGAGTGGAGGGACATAGTCAACAGACTCCAAGAAAACAGATGCCAACCAAGAATACTCTATCCCGCAAAGCTCTCCTTCCTCTATGAAGAAAGAATAAGGACCTTCCCAGACAAACAGAAACTCTGGAATTTCATTACGACTAAACCCCCACTCTAAAAAATACTACAAGGAGTCCTAAAGCCAAAACCTCAGAGGGACGAATAACAACGAAAGAAGGCCAAAAAAAAAAAAAAAAGTTATTGAAAGAATAAATAAAATCAAAGGAAAGACAAACACAATGGCAAATAGAGATGCTAACATATCAATAATAACTCTAAATGTAAATGGACTAAACTCTTCAATAAAAAGACACAGAGTCGCAGGCTGGATCAAGAAACAAAACCCAACCTTTTGCTGTCTCCAGGAAACACATTTAGCTACAAAAGATAAAAATAGACTCAAAGTTAAAGGATGGAAAACAATCCTACAAGCAAATGGACCAAAAAAGAAAGCAGGAACAGCCATACTTATATCAGATAAAACAGATTTCAAACTCAAAAGGGTAAAAAGAGACCCCAAGGGTCACTACATTATGATCAAGGGGACAATACTTCAAGAAGAAATAACACTCATTAACATATATTCACCAAATGAAGGCACACCAAAATATATCAGACAACTATTATCATTTTTGAAAACAGACATCAGAGAAAACACATATGTAGTGGGAGACTTCAACACACCACTATCAACAATGGATAGGTCCACAAGACAAAAAATAAGTAAAGACACTAAAGATCTAAATAAAGATCTAGAGTGCTTGGGCTTAACAGACATCTATAGAACACTAAACCCCAAAAAATCTGAGTACACATTTTTCTCAAGCGCACATGGATCATTCTCCAGGATCGATCACATACTGGGACCCAAGACAAACATCAACAGATTCACCAAGATTGAAATCATACCAAGCATCTTTTCTGACCATGACGGCATCAAACTAGAAATAAACCATAAAAAGAAGGCAAGGAAATCTCCTACCTCATGGAGATTGAAAACCACACTACTGGAAGACCACTGGATTAATGAGGAGATCAAAGAAGAAATTAAAAAATTCTTTGAATTGAATGACAAGGAGGACACCAATTTCCTAAATGTATGGGATGCAGCAAAAGCAGTAATAAGAGAAAAATATATAGCAATAGAGGCTCACATCAAGAAACAAGAAAGAGGGCCTCCCCGGTGGCGCAGCGGTTGAGCACTGGGTTGTGAAGCTGCCCGCAGCCTCTGCGGCACCAGTTCGATCCCCGGCTGCTCCCAGGCCAACAGAGGAGGGTCCCGCATGGCGCACAGACCTCTCCTGCCGCCCGCTGCTCCCCTCAGCAGTGTACTTCGGTCCTTCTGCCTGCTCTGCAACCTGCTCTGGCTCTGGTGAATTCTCTCACCCTCCTGCGCTTCTGACTGTACCCAGTGCTTGTATAGATAAATAAATAAATCTTAAAAAAAAAAAAAAAGAAAGAACTCAAAGAAACAACCTAATCTCGAAGCTCAAAGATCTAGAAAAAGAACAACAAAAAAACGCCAAAACCAGTAGGAGAAAAGAAATAATAAAAACTAAAGCAGAAATAAATGAAATCGAAACTAAAAAAACAATCCAAAAGATCAATGAAACCAAGAGCTGGTTCTTCGAAAAAATAAATAAAATAGACAAACCCCTAGCCAGGCTCACAAAAGAAAAAAGGGAGAAAGCACAAATAACAGGATCATAAATGAAAGAGGAGAAATCACAATGGACACAGCAGAAATCAAAATAATCAGAAACTACTATGAACAGTTATATGGAAACAAGTTCAACAATCTAGAGGAGATGGACAAATTCCTACAACTCTACAATCACTCAAAGCTAGATAAAGAAAAAATAGAACACCTAAACAGACCAATTACAAGCAGCGAAATTGAAATGGTAATCAAAAACCTTCCCAAAAACAAAAGCCCAGGATCTGATGGATTTACAAATGAATTCTACCAAACGTTCAGAGACAAATTAGTGCCTATCCTTACAAACTCTTCCAAAAAATTGAGAAGGAAGGGATAATACCAAACACATTCTATTAAGCCAACATTACACTTATACCAAAATCAAACAAGGACAACACAAAAAAAGAAAACTACAGGCCAGTCTCCCTAATGAACACTGATGCAAAAATCCTCAATAAAATTTTAGCTATCAGAATCCAACAATGCATCCATAAGATAATTCACCACGACCAAGTTGGATTCATTCCAGGAACACAAGGATGGTTCAACATCCAAAAATCAATCAATGTTATCCAACACACCAACAAAAAGAAATAGAAAAAACATATGATAATATCAATAGATGCCGAGAAAGCTTTTGACAAAGTGTAACACCCATTCATGATAAAAGCCCTTGAAATTCTTGGGATACAAGGAACATACCTCAACATCATAAAGGCCATATATGACAAGCCAACAGCCAGTATCATTCTCAATGGCGAAAAGCTGAAAGCAATTCCATTAAGATCTGGAACAAGACAAGGATGTCCACTCTCACCACTGCTTTTCAATATAATACTGGAAGTCCTTGCCAGAGCAATAAGACAAGAGAAAGACATACAAGGAATCCAAATTGGGAAGGAAGAAGTTAAACTATCACTATTCGCAGATGATATGATAATATACATAGAGAACCCCAAAAACTCCACAGAAAAACTAATTCAACTCATCAATCAGTTCAGTAAAGTGGCAGGATACAAAATCAACACGCAAAAATCAGTAGCCTTCCTATACACCAACAATAAATCTGAAGAAGAAGAAATTTTAAAAAATCCCTTTTTACTATCGAAACAAAAAAAATCAAATACTTGGGAATAAATCTAACAAAAGAGGTAAAGGACCTATACAAAGAAATCTATAAAGCACTGTTAAAAGAAATAGAAGAAGACACAAAGAAATGGAAAGACATCCCCTGCTCATGGATTGGAAGAATGAACATTATGAAAATGGCCATCCTACCAAAAGCAATATACAGATTCAATGCTATTCCAATAAAAATTTCAATGTCATTCTTCAAAGAAATAGAACAATTATTGATGAAATTCATATGGAACCACAAAAAAAAACCCCAAATAGCCAAAGCTCTCCTGAAAAAAAAAAGAAGGGAATGGAGGCATCACAATCCCAGACTTCAAACTTTACTACAAAGCCATAATCATCAAAACTGCATGGTATTAGAACAAGAACAGACACACAGACCAATGAAATCGAATAGAAAATCCAGAAATAAACCCGCAGATTTATGGTCAACTAATCTTTGACAAAGGAGCAAAGACTATGCATTGGAGCAAAGAAAGTTTGTTCAATAAATGGTGCTGGGAAAACTGGGTCGCTACATGCAAAAGAATGAAGCTTGACTACTACCTCACACCATGCACAAAAACCAACTCAAAATGGATTAAAGAACTAGACATAAGACCTGAAACCATAAAATACATAGAAGGAAATATAGGCGAAACACTACATGGCATGCACCTCAAAGACATCTTTACAGACACATCACCCAAAGCAATGATAGTGAAGGCAAAGATCAACAGCTGGGACTACATCAAATTAAAGGGCTTCTGCACAGCAAAAGACACCATAACAAAAACAAAGAGAAACCCCACCGACTGGGAGAACATTTTTGCACACAACACCAATGATAAAGGACTGATCACAAAAATCTACAAAGAGCTGATGAGACTCAACAAAAACAAAGAAAATCATCCAGTCAAAAAATGGGCAGAAGAGCTAAAAAAGAAATTTCTCTGAAGAGGAAATGCAAATGGCCAACAGGCATACGAAAAAATGTTCAACATCACTTGTAATCAGGGAAATGCAAATCAAAACTACCATGAGATACCATCTTACACCAGTGAGAAAGGCACATATTAAAAAAACTAGCAACAACAAGTGTTGGCGAGGCTGTGGAGAAAAAGGAACTCTTCTGCACTGCTGGTGGGAGTGCAAACTGGTCCAACCACTATGGAGAGCTGTGTGGAGATTTCTGGACCTACTACACACAGAGCTTCCATCTGATGCAGCAATTCCACTCCTAGGTATTTACCCAAAGGACACAGAAACATCAATTCCAAAGAGCACCTGCACCCCTATGCTTATAGCAGCACTGTTTACAATAGCTAAGCTTTGGAAACAACCCAAATGCCCAAAAATAGATGACTGGATCAAGAAGATGTGGTACATATACACCATGGAATATTACTCAGCATTCAAAAAAGATAAACACATGCAATTTACACCAACATGGATGGCGCTGGAAGGGATCATGCTCAGCGAAATAAGCCAGAAAGAAAAAGAAAAATACCGGATGGTCTCACTCATAGCAGGAATCTAGAAAACGTAAATAAGGGACCAGGAAAATGAATAACTATAAGAAAGAAAATATCAAAATCAACAAATAACTATGAACAAGAGACACTCTATTGGGGTATGGGGGGCGGGGAAAGGAGGGCTTGGGGTCAAAATAAGGGGGTTGCAATTGTATGGGGAATATAAAAATAAAATTTAAATAAAAAATAAATTTTGCCCAGTATTTGTTAATTATAAATAATGCTATGAATGTATTTTCGTAGAAGTTATCACTTATTTCTCTTGGGTATGTGCCCTGGTATAGAATTGTTGGATCATCGTGTAGGCATACATGCAGTTTCAGTGGATACTATCAAACTGTATAGTCAGTACTTTTCACTTTTAACCACCATGGTGGATGTGTTGTTGCATCTCATTGTGCATTTTCCTGATGACTAATGATGCTAAGCACATTAGCCATGTGGGTAACCTCTTCTGGGAACTGGGCCTTCTTTTGAGGGATGCTCCAGAGAAGGGCAAAGAGTGTCATATGAACAACTGAAGGACCAGGTTGACCATGACCACACTTCTCAAATCTAATGAACAGACTTGGGGAAGAAGGAACAGAAGTGGTCTGTGGCTCCCCAACAGGCAGAAGACATCATTTACTGAGGTTACCAAGACATGGATGTCTGATTAGCAAAAGGAACTTTCTAACAATAAAAAATACACAAGGAACCACTGGGTTGATTCAGGAAGTGGTGAGCACCTGTGAGGATAGGCATGGAGGTGGGGACCAAAATGTTAGGAGAGGTCCTCCAAGGAGTGTGATGTCTTGATGGTAGTTGTTGGGAGCTGAAAAGATGAAACTGAAGGTCTGATTTTATTATGAAAGACATGTTTGGAGTCACTAAGTGGAGAGGAGAGAAGCCAGATATTTAAAAAAAAAAAAACAACAAACTTGTTTCCTGGCCTGTTTGCATTTATTTTTTCCCTGGCTGATCTCATTCTCTTAGTCATATGGGAAAGCACCTTCTGAAAAACAGTGTGTGACTCCATCACTCTCTGCACTTGCTACAAGCCCCATCTCAGGGCATACCAGGCCTCAAAGGCCCGCATGCCAGTCACTTCTCAAGTGGTTTAAATTAGGCCGGGTGTGTGTGCGTGCGTCCACCAGCATGTTTTCATTCTGCATCTCTTGAGGACATCATAGTGCCTGAGTCACCGCATAAATCACTGTAAGCAGTAGGGCTCCGGGAAAAGATGGAGACCTCTCCTTGTCCCAACTGGCCTGCCCACCTGCCCAGCAAAGCATCCTGAATGCCACCATGTGGCTCCCTCTCCCCACCTTTCAGCAACTTCCCTAGTTCAGACCCCTGATTGACCTCCATAAGCTCCACCAACCTCCGCCTCTTCCCTGGCATCTTCCTCCACACCAGCTGGAAAGGGCTCTGGCAAACCACACATCTCAGCACCACTGGGGAGAGCCGCCAGAGCTTTGTCCTCAGAGGCATCATCCTAATGCACCCCACACTCCAAGACTGAGAGCTGCTTGCGGGCAAGTGGCATTCTCTCTGGGGGCCAACAGAAAGGCATAACCCAGGGGCTCAGGTGCTGAAGAAGGTTTGTTAATGAATGAATGTGTGATGTCTAGGATTATATTGACTTTGACAGTCATAGTCCAAAGCATTAGTAGGATAAAAGTTGGTTTGTAGAAAAGGCTGTGGAACTCATGCTGCTCCTCCCTCTCCATTTTACAAACATAAATTTTGTCCTTTGCCTCTTAATCAGTTGTTAACGTCAGATACAGTTTTATGTAGCATGTTTTTGCATTTTCTGAAAACCTATAGAAAAATATATTTGCTACACATTGAGCAAAGGACTAATTTGCTTAAAAAAGTTCCCACAAAAGAAAAAATATAGCCCAGTAAAAATAATGTAGAAAGAAAAATTCACATGAAAATATAAATGACTAATAAGCCTATGAACATATAAGAAACTCAGTCACAATTATGGAAAAATAAATCAAGTTTGAAATGCCCATTCTCACCTATGAGACTGACAAAGACGAGAAAGTGTAGGATTCCTAACACTCAGAGCCTTGCAGGAAACCAGCAGGGCCACACAGGACAAAGCGCTCCACCGTAAACCCTCTTTCAAGGAGTGTTAAGCCAAATACACACACCCTTTGACTCAGCAATTCACTTCTAGGAATTTACCCGTTTACTCACCCAATAGCACAAAAACATGTGCAAGTTCTCTGGTTGTTATTTACATTAGCAAAAATACCGGGAACCATATGGAAGTCCAGCAGTAGGGCACTGGGTAGGGAAACTATAACGCAGACCCAGGACAGGCTACATTATCATTGCCCGACCTGTGGCTCTCCGCCCTCCCCACCCCCCGATGCCACCGCTAACTCCACCCCGGCAGGGTCCAGGCCCTGCTAGGGCTCACTTCAAGCAATCTTAAGAATTCTGTGAAGTACATTTTATTCCCATTTTACCGACGAAGAAACTGAAATGCAGAAATTGCACTGTATTAATTTCCTAGGGCCATCACAGCAAATCACCGCAAACAAGATGCTTTAAAGCGATGTAAACTTACTCTTGCAGCTCAGAAGCCAGAAGTGGGAAGACCAAAGTGTTGGCGGAGTTGACTTCTTTTCTCAAGTGTTGAGGGAGAAACTACCCAAGCCTACCTCCTAGTTTCTGGTGGTTGCCGGCAACCGGTGGCCTCCCTGGGTTTGTAACCCCATCATTCACGCTGTGACGCCATCATCGACTGCTCTCCCTCCCGGCTATGCCCACACCTCTTCATGAGAAGGATGCAGGACCCGCCCTAATCATCTTAACAAACTACAGCTGCAAAGACCCTTTTTGCAAATAGGGTCTCATTTGTGGCTGCAGTGGACACAGCTCCTGGGGTGGGGCACACTATTACCCAGGAGAGCATAGTCTTAAGCATGTCATGTGGAATAACTAATACAGTCCCCACAACAGATGAGGAAACCCCTACAGATGGGGAAACTGTGGCTGGGGGATTAAAAGTCACCTGCGTTTACTCAGCCAGTAAGTGGCAGGCCTGACGCGTGCTGCAGGGAGGTGGTCCCAGGGTCCTTGTTCCTAACTACTAGGCTCCACTGCCCGCCATTCAGGGACCAAGTGACCACACACGCTGACAGGGCTAAGAAACATTTCTCCTCTGAAAGGGCCAATATTCTTTTGGTAATCAGACAAGAAGCATCCTCTAATTCATCTTGTCTCCCCTTGGCAGATATGATTCAAGTCAGAGAGGTCTTGAGTGTTCAAATACAGTTGTCTTCAGCCAGATGCTGACATAATTTTTGCTTCTTACTCTGTGTTGAGCATTTGTAACCTGGGTTGTTGAATGGTCTTCCTGAGCATGGACACACCTACTGAAATGACATGGAAATATTCATTTTTCTGGAGCATGAGTCTATAACTCCCACCAGATCCTCAAAGTGTTTCAAGATGCTAATTTTCAAGTTTTCAGCCTTTTAAAAAATTCCTCTTCTTACCAGTTACCTTGTCTGTGCAGTTTTAATGGTGTAAGTGGAATGCAGTATAAAAACCATAAATAAACATATGCATCCAGCCTGACATTTTAAATTTTCCTGAGTCAGCAAGTAGGAGGCACATGGTCCAGGCTGCCCTCTCCCTGGTCTTCTGAGTGATGCTGAGGCGGGGATGGGGCTCTCACTGCAGCACCGGCTGGAGATACCAACCTTGCAAGCACCGTGCCCGGGAAAGGTAATGGACAGATTGGTCTGGAGCTCCCGTGTTCAGGGGTGATTCTAAGTGGGCCAGGAACAGGGCGCTTTGACTTTACAGTCCTATGTGGGCTTCAATTTCTCCAGAATGCAAAGGAGTAGGAGGCTAAGGTGGACGCAGGTGGAAATAGTTGGGAAGCCAGAACCTTCCAGCATATCTGGGACTCTGTCCTCTCTGCCTGCATGCTTTCACCACATGCTTCACCACCTCCCCCTCCCCCAATCATGTGCCCCACCAGCTGCCCTGCCTGCAACCACATGCCCCAGCTCTAGGCCCTCTGTGACTCTAGTTCCTCAGCCTTCCCTATGGGACCCACTAAAAGCTGGTTCCCTACCCTGTTGTAGGGTAAGTGAAAATTATCAGGCTTTTCTGCCCTCCTGCCATTATTATTAATGATAGACCCCTGCGGTCCTACATGCTTGCCTGATGGCGGGCACCTGGAGTAGGGTGTGGGTGCGCATAGGTGGGCACACCTGGGCTGAGAGACTGAGCTTATAATGGTGGTATCAGGGGGATGCCAGTAGAGTAGCAGAATGAAAAGAGCAGCAGCAGGAGGAGCAGAGAAGCAGAGACCACGAGAGAACGCCAGAGAGCCCAGAAAGAATGAAGACTTGTTGGGGGCTGGGAGGCTGCCAGCCTCCCGGCCCCCCCTGTCTGCAGTGTACTTGGGTGCCACATTACATATGATGTAAAAAGCTCAATAAAAGCCTGAAAAGCTACCGAGGACTCTCCTTTACCTGTCAGCCTGGATCATAGAGAACCTGGTCTGTGCCTTCCTGGCACTACACCTGTGCTTCCTGGTGTTCTGCCAGCCCTGCCACATGCTCCATCATGCTCCATGCTCACCTGCACTTGCCCCATTAAAAAAAATCAGAAAGAACCTTTGATGTTGAGTCAGGTCCCAAATGAATTCCTTTGTAGATCTGACTAAAGCAGTATTTTAATGCAATGCTCCAAGGAAAACTTTGGCACTCACCCTGGTGCTCAATGTGGTGATCTGTGGATGTAGGATGAGTATCACACCCTTAGGTATGTATTAGAGTGTATTAGGAATTACTATGCTATTAAAGAAGTTTATTAGAACTTAATGGAAACAAGAAGTTTATTAGAAATTCAGAATTTCAGCCCTCTTCCTGGGCCTACTGGGCCCCAAAGCTTCATTTTAAACGAAATTCCAAGTAAATCAACATTAGAGAAAGGTGAGTATAGAACACTAGGACTCTCATTCTCAAGCTTACCAAACTTGGCCTATCTAGAATATACACCCCAATTGGATGATCTCATACAATTCACTGTCCTTTCTACAAAAAGGGGGTAATAATATATACCCTTCCTCCCTTACAGAATTACCCTGAGTTTCAAATGAGAGCCATAGATTCAGTCTACTTACTGTGGTGGGGCTGGCAAGGGTTTCTGGGTTGGTGAGGAGAATAGATGTGGTATCTGCCCTCATGGAGCAGATGGGCTGGTAACAGAGCTTTCGTTGTGTGCATTTATCCATTCATTCAATGGACAATCATTTATTAAAACATAAAGACCTCACGCTATGCCAAATACAGAAATCTGAGCTAGATATTGGGGAAGCTGAAATAACCGAGCTGTAAAATCTGTCTTCAAGGAGCTATCAGTCCTGTCAGAAATAAGGATATGTAAGCGGATGATTGCATTTAGAGCACCTATGTCTGGTTCTCCGAGGGGGTTGTGGGGGCACAGGGAAGGCAATGAGGAATACTGCTTTAAAGGAGGACTATTAAGTGTACCATGTTGGGAAGGGAGGGAGCAGCACTGCAGGCAGAAGGAATAGCAGGGGCAAAGGTAAGGGAGCATGAAGACAAGTCTGCTTGCATCGTGCCCAGAAGGTAAGGGGAATTTTGGGGAGGGCCAGGAGATCTTGGGGCCAGATCTTAGACGGTCCTGTTGTCCAAAGCTAAGGAATCTGGTAGGAAATGGGGGGCCCTTGAAAGGAGAGGAGTAGCAATTATAGATCCGTTTCACAAAGACAGGAAGTCTTTTAAGAGGTGATGAAGTAATCGTTTGGAGTAGTGATTGTGGGAATAGAAATTAATAGAAGGGGTACTGAGGAAGGTAAACAAGACAGAACTTGAGCTAATGAATGAGACGTGAAGGGAAAGGAGCGTTCTTGCTTGGTTCCTGGGCAGGTGGTATTACTGCTAATCAAGGATATGAGAAGAAGACTGGGTGATGAGCCTAAGCCTGGGCCCTGGGGGCATAAGGTGCCTCTTTGGCTTTGTCCAATAGGCAGGAGTCACAGACGCCTAGGGCTGAGGAGAGAGGTCCAGGCTACGCACAAATTTGGAAATCGCATAACTTATAGGGCGTGCTTGGAACCATGGACCCCCCATGGGAGTGAATGGGGTTACAGGAGGGTGAAAGAGAATAGGATTGAGAGTGGCACCAATATTTCAGGGACAGACAGGTAAGATGATTGCTGATGAGATGAAGGAGGCTGACTGAGGCCAATGGGACTTTCTGTTTCCCATGGGTCCCCTGGGCACCGAGAGTGAACACCCACCAGAATTATCTCCAGGGGTGACCCTGGGGTCGCTGCTCTGTGAGCCCCCGAGTGAGGGATGGCTCAGGTTGGGCCCTTGAGGAACTGAGACGGGGATATGTGGGCTGGACTTGGTCTCTCCCCGGGATCGTTTCCTCCTCAGGCACAGTCATGTCCTTCCACAAATCTGTTTTTCTCCCAGAGAAAAGATGTTGTTTGTAAGAAAAGGCAAAACAAGAGATGCTTGAGTTTGTTTAGTTTGCCAGATCAGACAAGCACCAGGCACCTTCTAACACTGAAGAAAACCCTTCTGGTGTGTCCTAGGGTGACTCCCATGAGCTCAGTCTTTCCTTATCACTAAAGAGCAAAGAGAGTCAGATCCATCAGGATTAACCAAAGAAGGATTTTGCAACACAAAACCAAATGGAGGACATGGTTTCAGAATTATGCTAGTTGATTCATGGTCTCCTATAGAGACGGGCTGTTTCTTTAAACTGATAATGGCGCCAAATAATTGATCTAATTGGTGATCTTGTTTTATAATGGAAAGTCAATTGGCCTCTTTAGCTATGTTGGCAACTTCACTGGTCCATTAGTAAGACCAAAAAATGACAACATTGACGGGAAAAGGCCATTATCACTGTGCTCAGCAGGAGTCATCAATAGATGATGTCATTTCAGAAATAAGCAAGCCAAGGTCACAAGGGCCCTGGCAGTCAAACTGCTCTTCATGGCCCATCACCACCTCCTTTGCAGAGGCTGAGGTCTGCAAGGGGGCACAGGGGCCTGAGCCAGGACCAGCTTCATTTTTCCCTGTCTTCACTCAGCTTGATCCTAGAGGAAGTTGACTCTAGAGCTGCTGGCAGTGGCTCTCAGCCTCTTTCATACTTCTCACCCCAGAAGCACTTGTTTGTGCCTGCCTCCAGGGCCTGCTCCCTCGCTTTCCCATCCAAGTGCTTAGAGTTGTGAGCGCTCCTACACTCTCTCAGCTCCCATTCGTTCCTAGCTCTTCCCCCACTAGCACTAATAATAACACTGCAAGGCACCAGGCACTGGCATCACCTCACTTAATCCCCCACAGCAACCCCTCTGAAATGGATCCTACTATTATCCCCACTGTACAGAGGAGGCAACTTAGGCGAAAGCAGACAGACAGACAGGCTGGGTCACTGGCCCGGTAAAGCAGTGGCAGGCTCTATTTTTTAGTCTCTGCAATGCCCAGGTCAAAGTCACCAGGACTCCCTGCCAGTCCTGGTGCCCCTTCCCAGCGTGTTCCTCCCTTCTCCAGTAACTGACCACTGGCCTCCCTTGGCTCTTGGGAAGTCACTTTCTGGCCCTCTTTCTGGACTCCTCACAGCATGAGCCCTCTGTATTGTATACCTGGCATTTCATTGTTCTCATGCTAGACAGGGGACACTCCCCCGGGAAACTCAGAACCCCTTGATGCAGGTCTTCCAGAGCCCACCTTGCCCAGCTCCTTGCTGCTCAAGGTCACTCTCAGTGGGTGGCAGAGCTGGGCTGGAGCCAGGGGGCCTAACCTCCAGGCCAGTCCATGTTCTGTTCCTCAAAGCTACTACGTAGCCCCTGTTTTCAAGTTTTTGCTGAGGGCCCGGAGCAGCTGTATGCTGGAGGGAGAAGGTGTGAGACTGTGATAAGGTGGGGTGGAGGCTATTTTTAGAGGAGACCCGCCTTTCCAGTCAGGCTGGGAGCGACTCAGGGGCCAAGACCTTTTAAAATGGGAGTTTGTGAGATGGCTCATTTAAGAAAATGAACACTCAGAAGTGGCAGCTTTTCCTGCTTTCGCTCTCTGCCTGTTTGTCGTCTGACTCCAGCGGAGGAAACCTTACCCTTCTTCTCCATGGGCCCTTAATTCTGGGACATTTTGAAATGGCTGCAGAGAAAATATATAACAGAAAGCAAAATGGAAACAAAAATAAAGCTTCAGGATAAGGGCAGCCCATCAAGGTGGGGACCTTGACAGGGATCCTCACAGACCCCCAAAACTGCCTAAACATCAGGAAGGGTCAGAAAAGAGGTGACAAAGGCTGGAGACCTCCCACTTGTCCAGGAGCTTGTGACCTTGAGCAGGGGGCTCTGCAGCCCTTCACGGAGAACAAAATGGCTGTCACTACTGGGAGAAAGATGGGGGTCTTCAGAATGCTGCAGCTGGGGCCCCAGAACCTGGGTTAGGATCTGGTTCCCTGATTCAGACACAGACATGCTTGGTTCAGTTCAACTCCAAGAGTTTGAGTGGTGGAGTGTCAAGGCTGACGATAGCATCGGTAATAGTAGGAACGAGGCAGGGAAGGGGGCAGATGGGGTGAGGGCGCATCATAGACACCATGTAGATGGGGGAACATGCCCAGGAACATGCCCGGGGACTGGAGCCCCTGGCCCTGCCCCCTTCCTTGGGTCTAAAGCTGTTCCAGGCACAGGATGGTTTGCAGCGGTGACTGCACTAGCTTCCCAAGGGAGATGCCCAGAAGCGCCGGAGCGAGCTCCCCCAGTTGTCCCATCCGAGTAGGGTCCAGTCTGCGACCCGAATCTGAGGGGCCTCGCAAGTCTCAGGTTCCCGCACGCACCCCCTCCGGCCGTGTGCGGCGCGTGAACAGGTGGGGGGAGAACGCGCAGCCGCTCCCCGGACACAGGCTCCCAGCTCCGAGGCGGGACGCAAACTCAGTCCCTACGAAGGGGGAAACCGAGGCCCAGGGAAAGAAGGGGCTGGCCAAGCCAGCCTGCAAGTTGGGGAACGAGAGGGGACATCTGCCTCCGGGCTCTTTCCAGCTCCACCTTGGCGCGAAAAGCGTGGATCGCGGCGCTTTAAACGTTGTCATCTCCCGCAGTTCGGAAAACTTTTCGTGCCATCAAACAAGCGCAGCCCCAACCCGGATTCCACATCCACCCGGGCACTTATGCCCCCGCTCCCACCCCCAGACTGCAGCCGGAGGGAGGCTTCGCCACCGTGCGGGGCTCGGGCGGGCACCTGCACCCAGCGTCGCTCCCGCGGGTTCAGAGCCCCGCCTCGCCGGCGTCCGGTGGAGGTGGGGGCGCCCGCTCGCGGGGACCCCCGGCCTCTGTCCTGCTCTGCCAGAGCCCCCAGGTCCTACTTGCGTTTACAGACGCCGTGCGGGGGGCGCAGAGAGGAGCGCGCCCAAGTCCGAGCCACACGCGCTGCGCGGCGCGCACTGGAGCTCAGAGCCCCGGACCCCGAGACCTGGGCTCCCCAGCCCCCGAGGCAACCCGAGGCGGCGGCTATTTATAGAGGGAGCCACGCTCAGTCCCTCTTGGCGGCGGCGGCGACAGCTGAATATTTTGCCCAGATATGGCTGAAGCCCCGGCGCAGGCTTGGAGCCCCGCGAGCTCTAGGGGGACCCCGAGCCGGATGGGGGGCTTACCGGGCGGCGGAGTTGCGGGGGCTGGCGCGGGCGCGGGCGGCGGCGGGGCGAGCGCGGGCGGCGGGGGGCGGGCGAGCGCGCGCGGCGCGGGGCTGGAGACGCTCCCGGGCGGCCGCGGGCAGGCGGACGCAGTGGGCTCGGGGGTGGGAGCCAGGGGCGGGCCCGGCTCCCCGCTGTCACCGCGCCCCGCCCCGCCCGCAGGCCTCGCCCTCCTTACCTCTCCCTCCACCCGGGGGCGCCGGGGCGCAGAGCGCGGTCTTAGGCCCCGGAGCGACACCCGCTGGGGGGAGAGCCAGGTGGGGGGCGCGCCACCCTGAAGCCTGGTTGCGCGGCCCAGGGAGTGCGGGTCGCGCCCAGGCTGAGTCTTGTTTCCCTACTTGTGCCAGGAGGAGTGTAAGTGAAGGTAGTTATCCGGGAGAGGGTTTCATTCCTGCGGGACCTGGAATGTGAGAAAGGGAAGATGCTTGGATAAAGCAAAACCAGCTAAGGGGCTGCTGCACCTTTACCTCCTTTGGTGGAAGTAACTATCAGGCCGGTCTTACCAGTTGCCCAGCGAAGTCTGCTGTGAGTTTTGTGAACATTAATTGTAGTTCCCACGAAGTCGAATGTATGGTAGCTATACTGGGCACGGAATGGCCACAGTCCCACTTTCTTAAAAGGTGTAAATGTTTTCCTCCATGTTAAACCCAAATAGAAACTTTACATGTTTTGATTTTAGAAAGACTCATAAAAAGGATTTGTTTTATCGACAGAGTAGTCTTTTTTGATTATCATGGGGAAATTTCTCGTCTAGCAGACCATAAGAAAATTAACTCATTTTAATCTAGTGCGTAAATTTCTTTTTTAAAAAAATCTGTTTTTTTCAAAAATGTATTCCTACATTACAAAACCCATGGAAGAAATTTTTTCCAATGGCGTACATGCCAAATATATTTTTAAATAAAGCAAGGGTTTAGTATTTCGGATTAAGAAAATTTAAACGTTTGCTGTGGAATCAAATATTTAAGAGAAGTACATACAACACACATGTGCATCTTCAAGAGTTTTTATAGCACTAACACCTGTTGCAACCATCTCTGACAAGAAACAACATTGCCTGCAGCCTAAAGGTCAATCTGTGCCCTGAGTGTCACAGCTCCCTCCTAAAGAGGACTGCGTTGCTTGCCTCTCCTCTATGGTGTGCTCACCTCTGTAATTTATGCACTTTTATTGCTGTAGAGTTTTCCATCGTATGAATAAAGCGGAGTTAAAAAAAACCATTTGACTATTAAAGGACACGTAGGTGGTTTCCAGGTTTTAGTCGTTACCAACAGTTGCTGTATGTCCTCCTGCACATGGGCACCTTCAATACCTGCCCTTAATAAAAGCGAGACCTCTGGTACCTGAGTAATGGTAAGTCCTGATACTCTGAATTTGCATTTCCCTGCGTCCTAACGGACTAGTGCCTTTTTGTGTTTATTGACCAGTTGGACTTCCTCTTTTGTGAAGTGTTTAAATTTATAGCCCATTTTGCTTCTAGATAGTCTGTTTATGTGATATAGTCAATCTATATATTTTCCATTACACACACATACACACATACAACTATTTTCTTCCTCTCTCTACTTTGCCTCTTCACCTTCATAATGTCTCTGGATGAACAGGTATCAGTTTTAGTGTAGTCTAGGATCATCAGTCCTTTGTTGTTAGCTCTTTGTGTGTCCACTTTAAGAAACCTTTCCTATTCCTGGATTATAAAGGTATTTTCCTAGGTTACCTTCCTACTTTGGCCTTTAGTGTTGAGGTTCCACACCACCTGAAAGTGATTGTTAAAAATGGCATGAGGGCGGAATCAAGTTTCATTTATCTGTCAGATTGTCCTAACACCAGATTAGTGTTTCAGTCACATCAACAGCACAATTAATTGTTGTACTTCAAAGAGTAATGGGAGCACTCCTACAGTCAGTGAAACAGAAATTACCTCATTGGTAGGCCATTGGAGGATTTTTGTTACTCTTTTGTTAAAGGAACAATTGTTAAAAAACATTTACTCTATTTCACTTAAACATTTGTGTGTCAGGGTATTTTGTTTCATTATGAATGATTATGTAAATCACTGGCATGAGCATCCCTGAATTTTGAATCACTGCAGTTGTAAATATTTGCTATAAAATTTTAAGAGCTAGAAAGATTTCAATGTGTTATGTGAAATGTTTTAGTGTTTTATGTGAAAACCTAAAACATCGGATCTTTATACTTTGTGTTGTCAGGATCCTAGATTTTCTCAAGCCACATTTCTTGATTTTTTTAAAAAAAAAAAAATCCAAGCAAATGACTTTTTTCTCCAGCCTGGCCATCTACCCTGAAATCACTCTTTGATTCCTCCATTTTCTTGTATTCTGTATCTAAACTGTCAGTTGTAATAATTCTAATTAAAAACTTCAAAAAGCTTCTGATATTTTTTCTTTATTCCCATTGCCCCACTCTTAGTACAGGTCTCCCCGCCTCATCTTTGGACCACTGTTAGGGCCTCCAACCCTTCCTTCTGTCTATTCATCCTCCCACCATTGGCGAGCACACAATGGGTGGCTGATCTGTGCAAATGCTTCTGTCTCTTGCAGGACACAGATGGCAGAGCTGCTGTCTGTTGTGCAGGCTCACAAGAGCCACCTGCATGGATCTCTTCCCAACTCCACGTTCAGTCATGTCGTTATTTGGAACTCAGCAGTGGTGGGAGTATTTGCAACATGAGATTCTTCACACACTACAAATCAAGGCTCATTCTCTGCTCCTCCTCTCTCCCTACTCCAAGTCAGTTATCTAACACTTACTAGCTTATCACTGGATAGAGACATGATTGAGATTCCTCTCTCAAGGGGCTCACAAGCTAATGGGGGTGGTTGATGTCTAGACTAGTTACATGCTCAGTAAGACCTGGTGCTGAGAGAGAGTAGTATGCAAAATACAATGGAGTGCAAGGGGCGTCAGGGAAGGCTTCATGGTCAGCTTGGGAGGTCAGAGAGGATACTGACAAGCAAAATGGTGGCAGGGAGAATGGACTACAGGCTGAGGGAACAGAATAAGCATGACTTGGAGGGATGAGCAAGGCTTGCTTTAGAATATCAGCAGTTCTGGATAAACATCCACGGGGTTCAGGGACCAAATAAAAGTCCAGTGTGGCTGGAACAGGGAGTGGTGGAGAATGGGGTTGGGTAGCAAGATTGTGGAAGGCCTGGGCCTTTGGTCTGGACTCTTCATCTTCGGGGTGAGTTGCTTTGCTTGGGACGCTCCTCCAGTTAGCAGCACTAGCAATGCTGATGTGCTAAAAACTGCGGTGATCACCACATAGTTTGGTACCACTTGCTTTGGGATGTATCACTCTCAGGTAGAGTTAAGCCATGAAATTCTCAGTCTAACTGGAGAAGAGCCCAGCACCGCAAGGAAGACGGCATGGATATAAAGGAAAACTCTTCATCTAAAGATCATAAAGCTTGGAAATAATAAGATATGGTTTTCATACTGATAAACATTTTATTCTAATATTATAGTAATAATTCAAGTGTAATTTTCTTTGAAAAGTCAACTCTGTTAAAACAAAACTTGTTAAATATCTTTCATCAAACATAAGCATATTCTTTTTAATCCCCCTAGGAGTCAGAGCTATGTACCAGAGGTAAGATTTTTTTTTTTTAAACCTACTACATTTTGTTATTGCTAAAAAAAAATCTGAATTAGTTGTCAAGGTCTCAGAAGCAGTGATTAATTAACTTTTGAAAGCTCTACCAGATACTCTGACATAAAATCATGAATCCAGATATCTGTGTCTGGCAATGATGTGTCCACTAAGTAGACCACTACTTTCCGGTCCCATGGGTTAGCACTTTCAATAACTGTCTGCACGAGTGCCACCAGAGGTTTCTTCTCCACATGATTTCGAAACACCATCGAAGTCTCCTCAGACCACTGGTTGCATTTCACTCCTAGGAGAAAAACAGGGAGCAGTGCAAGGTCAAACATTATAATGGAAAACTATTTAGTCAGTCCCAAAGTATTGTCATCATACCAGATTAGACTTGCCTTGCTGAAAAACAGTTGCTGAACTATCTCAAAGCAGTCGAGCTTATAGTTTTTCTTCTTGGAATGGGATTACTTCTGTAAACCTTTACCTATAGACTCAAGTTTCCACTGAGATTTAATGCTGTGTTATAAAATAAGGTAATAACAACCACAGCCCATTTCTCATACATAAGGCATAATGTAGATTTAAACTGATCATGGAGATAGCCATGTGACTTCCTATTTACTCTCTCATCTGATCTACACATTTGTTCGGTGATGTAAGCAGGACACGGATTTAGTGTTCACCTTACAGATAATTAAGGAGGAGGGCTGAGAGGTTCAACTGACTTGAATCCAGGCCTCCTGACTGCACACCTGCTTGCCACTCTGAGGGGGAAGAACAGCAGTGAAGAAAAGCATGAACTACAGGGACTTCACACCTCTAATCCACTGTTTTCAGACATGTGTATCAGTGACAGCAACGGTACCTAAACTGCCTACTGTGAGAAGAATTCAATGAAATGAAATGCCTGGTAAAGTCTCTTGCACACAGTAAGCCCTGAACTGTAAGCCCTCCAACTGCCAAATAGTTAAAATAAGACAATGTATATATCTCCTATAAAAGCTGGTCAATATTTAAGAATCTAGTTAAGTTTCTTTCATGTCTGGGATCAAAGAACTTCTGCTATTGTTTGCTAACTGTATGGGGTGAATGGGATGATGAATCAGGCTGGCTCCATATGACAACTCCCCAGCATAGTGGGACACCAGTCCCAGATGACAAGAGGTCGCTACACCCCCAAGCACTTCTGGCCTCCACAACCTGCGTTAATGCTGACAGGCCGCTGAGTGGCGCTTCGTTACATTGCTCAAGCTACCTAAGTAGCTTGGAGAGGACACAAGGGAGCTACCAACATTTGTACTGCAAGACAGAAACCACAGAGCCAAGACAGAAACCTCATTCAATAGTATTATCATCCAGTACCCACTGTACACCTATTAAATTAGATCTTCCATTTTAATGATAGTCAAGAGGCTGGTGAAACGGCGTGCCTGCATGCTGTTACCTGTGATGCAACTAGAAACTCCCTTGGCCATGAAAACGGACATATTTTGTGACCCAGAAATATGTCATAATTGCGTACATTCAACTATGTACATTTTTCCCATAATTTATGCAGCCAATTAGGAAATATTAATTGTGCATGTTATCCTTCTGATGGTTTCCACTATCTTATTTTGGCTAGTATACATAACTGCAAGTTTTTTCCTTACTACTACACACAAATGTTCAAAAATAGGGACATATTGATCAAACAAAACATTTTATGGCTATTTAAAATAATTATCAGTACCATCAAACAGTCAATCAAAAAATACTTAGGAGGGAAAATGCTAAATGAAGAAAGCAGAATGTGATACTGTACCTGTGCTAAAATTATAGCATTTGAAATATACTCATGTATGAAACCAGAGACAGAAAGGAATATGGAAAAACAGACGCAGCAGATATCAGTGGGATGGCATGATTGTGAGAGAGCATTACAAATTATTTCCATCATATTTGGGAAGTTGTGTGAAAAAGAAAAAGAAAAAAAAACTAATTCAATAGGCCATAGCTGAGTACTCAGCACAAAATAAACTATGTTGTGACATGAATTCAGCTTCCACAGAGATTACCTGCAAGCTGAGCTGTGACTGCCTGGAATGGCAGTTTTCGAAACATGTCCACCAGGGGCTGTACTTTTCTTATGTTGACTAATTCGTGCTTGCCATAGTCCAGCTCATACACGGATACCAGTCCATTGGTCAGGATTCCTTTCAAAAGTACCCTGTGCCACCTAGATAGGCATTAAGAGGAAGAAAGAGTTCACAAAGTCAGTAATTGCTTTAAGAATTACATTTTATAATAATAAGAAAAAGTAATGTGAATGTGTGTCCAAATAAAAACTATGCTGCCATAGGATTTTAAAAAGAGATTGCATTTCCTTTTTCCAAAGGTTACTGTTCTGTTTTGTCACTGGCTCATTTGAAGGAATTGGTTAACTGAACACATTTCTACAGGCCTCCTGGAGTTAGTCAAGATCAACGCATAGACTACTCACGATTGTTAAGCAAAATGAAACAAATGACATGGAGGATGATCAGGACAATCCTGGGGGATCCCTTCAATGTGATGGGGTGACAGGATGTCCACATGTTTCGAACAAGGCACGTGTGTGGAAGATGGAAAGAGGGAGACAAGCAGGACCAGGCCAGGCCAAAGAAATGTCTGAGACTCTACAGGGCACAGTGGTTTGGAGTGGAACAAACACTACAATATCGCTAAGGGCTTGTTTGTGGAGGAATGGAAGAGAAAGACAGACTGGGAAGGTAAGCTGGGAAGAGATTACAAAATATTTTGAACACAAAGTTGACAATTTTAATTATGCCTAGTAAGGGCATTAAAAAACAAAATAAAATACAACACAAACTCTAACCTACCATCTAAAACACAGAACCTGGAATGGGCAAGAGACTATGGGGGAAGAAGAAGAGCATGTTTTCAGATCTGGAGTTCAAGGTGATAGGAAAAAAGACACAAATATACTTCCCCATCTCTGGATCTACAGCATCATCATTAAAGTTAGAAGAGCCTAGACTTCAAATTAATTGAGGAAGGAGGGGAGCTTTTAAAGTCCGATAGTTTTAAATACATAAATAAAGAGTATTATTATATTTGGAAAAATAAATTGTTCTTGACATCTTCAAGGAAATTGTCTGTGGGGCAAACACTGTTCCTGAATGCCTTGGGGAGTGAAGCAGACCAGCCATCCTCTGAAACAGGTTTATCAGCCACATGAGCCCCAAGCCCACGGGAATAGCAGACTCTTTGCTGCAACACACAGCTGGCTGAAGTTGGTCAGACAGGACCAATTCTCCAGCCAACATACACTTAGTGGACAAGAGGTATGGGAAACCCACACTGCTGCTGTAGAGCCCTCCATGGTAAGAGAACTATGAAGAGGTCAACTTTAAACATTTGAGATCAGGAGCTTCTTGGGGGGAACTGAAGAAAGCTTCAGCTAAGCCCAAAGTACAGCAAGGAATAGTCTAGGAGTTGCAGAAGCAACAAGGATACAAAATGGTAGTTAAGTACAATATATATAAAGGGGCTGAAGGGATCTGAGCTGGTCCTGAGCTTGTTATTTAACCCCTCTTAGCTTCAATTATCTCATGTATAATATTTAATCTTAAATCACTTGCAGAAACAATATATAATAAAGGGCCTAAAGTAGTACTTAGCATATAATTGTTGCTTGGCTAATGGTAGTCACCATCTTCATCATTATCATTGAAATGAAGATGTGTAAATAAGAACTTTCAATCAAACTGAAATTTTCATATGGAAATGCAGTTTGGCATAGGTTGTTAATTAGTATGGAATAAAAATAAATCAGTATCCACCCCTAGTGTTATCTTTACATTATACCTGAAGTTTATTAAAAACAGTTTCTGGGGGTACTAACCCCAGAGATTCTGGTTCAGGATGTCTGGAATTAGAAAATGCATTTCTAATAAATTTTCCAGATTATTATACTCAGATTTGCAAACCACCTTAATAAAAAATGTGCCTTGAGGGCCTCCCCTGGTGGCACTCATGCGAGGCTGCCTGCAGCCTCTGCAGCTCCAGTTCATTCCCAGCCAGTGCAGGCGAGGGTCCCACAAAAAAAAAAAAAAAGCGCCTTGAATTCCTAAGTCTTGTCTTACCACTGTTGGGAACAAATTTAATAAATAGGCCTGTGTTAAAAGCAAGACAGCAGCTCTAAAGTCTTTACATTAATTCAGCTCATAAAATTTGAAAAATCCAATAGCATATTCTCATATATAAGACATCCCTTGATTATCTGGAGACAAATTAACTGGATAAACCTAAGAGTCCTTGGGCAGAACTGTTTGACCATGGTGGGTGGTGTCCGAAATATATAAAATATAAAAGTAGGAAAACATTTAAACCTTCGTTTTAGCTATAATAAGGTTTTAACATGAACATGGTTGACTAGATTTTTAGATAAATGACATTACTTTAAATATTAGAAAACCACATAATTCATTAGTCTTGTTTCACATTCAAAATCCCTATACGTCCTGTTCAAAGTCCCCTGCAGGGATTAGGACTCTTGGTATCACCTACATATTTTTTGAGGAACAGAAAAAAATTCTTTGTCCAAGAACCTACTTATTTTCCACTTTTGCAGCATATACTTGGTCCTTTTCCACTGCTATGTGGCGCTCTTCAGACACGCTATAATATAGAATCATTTCTTCCATCAAAACTTCCAACTTATGTATCTCTTGCCACGGCTGGATGACAAAGTACCCCGGGTGACAGGCCACAGGCACGTACACATCCATGTGTTCCCCTGGCTTTGACAAGTGAACAGGTGGTGGCAGTTCCTCCATGGAGAAAGAGCTGGTGTGGTCCACCAAGGACTTTTTGATGACATCTGTGAGGCTTTTTCTGGTATTCTCTCCAGTGTTGCCCAAAATGGGGGTATTGCCATTTTTGCTGTTGGGGGAGCTAGCTTCATTAGGTACGGCACTCAAAAACACATCTTTCTGGTGCTTCCACAAGTCTGCATTTGTAATCTGACGATTAATACTTCGATGAGGATCAGGAAAGTTCTTAGGAGTAAATAAATAAACATGTGTGATTCCTCTGGTTTCATCCACTTTTGTAACCTTTGGAAAACACAAAAAGCAATTAAAGAAATACAACTTCACAGTTAATTCTGAGAGGCTGTTACATTAAATTTGAATATTAAAATAATATTTTGTAAAAAACAACACCAAAACACCAGAGACACGCAGGCACACACATGTGATAAGGAGAGAAACTGAACACCTGAAACAGATGTTACCTTAACTTAAAATAAAACCCAAGTTGATCAATTCATTTTAAGGTAAAATAAATTATCTATCACAGTTATAGAGATGAAGAGATTCTTAAGTCAATGTAGTCTAGAAATCAGTAGCAAGCTTATGGAAATAAAAAACTTACTAGACTCTGAGTCTGAATGTATTATAACTTGCTAGAGGTCAGTATCACTGAGAGGAAGTAGCTCTATATACCATGATTAAACATTGTTTAATTAATGACATTTTAAAATATTCAAAGTAAAAAGAACAGCATGATCAATTCCCAAGTGCTTATCATTCAGCTTCAACAACAAAAAGATAATCACATTAATGGCAAAATGTATACACATTCTGCTTAGCTGGTCCACCCTTAGTCTGAGAAGGGAAAGAAAAAGTTTTGATATTTACCATAGTCTTGGGGACCTCTGGTCTAAATTCCTTGTTCAGTCCTAACAGCTGTCTCCCCCCCCCCCCACTGATTCCCTGATGCCTACCGGCCCCCTACCACATTGCCCAGCAGTTACATAAGAAGAGAGGGATCCGGAGAGAAAAATAGAAAGGATCTCTATAAAATAGACCAAAATCACAGTTCTACACCTTTTGCCCAGGATACCTCTGACTACCTAGCTACCTCTGCTCTTCCTGCCAGGAGCAAGTGTTTGTGTGGAAGACCACACACTGATAGCTGTGTGTCTCCAAGGGTTAGCTGACTGTGAATTCTTCTCGTTTAGTTTTTGTAGATTATCTTAGGCATGACAAAAATGAAATATTTCTAACCACATCTATCTTTTATCAAATTGGGCTAGAAATGAAAGGGAGGAATAGGCATGAAGAGAGGGAGATATCAGCAAGGCAACACTTCTATAACAATTCACTTCAATGTTTTTTTCTCCCATAAGATCAATCCTCTGGAGTGCGAATGAAGTACTAATTGCTCATTCACTTTGATATGTTTGATACAGAAGTAACATTTCAAAGATTAACCATTAAAAAATATTTTTACTGAGTACCCAATACCCTGGCTTTAAAGTTTAATTAAAAAGTAGCTGAGAAAACAATATTTATTATCATGTGGCAAATGAAGAGTATAAAATAGTACATAATTAAGTGTGTAATTATAAATTACAAACACTAGAGAAATTCAAAAATAAGAAAATAAGTGTACGCGAGAATATTTGAGATCTTTATGAAGATGTTTCCTATGGACATTTCTTTGTTGAATGCTTATGTAAGATACCACTACCAACATCAGTTAAAATGGAGAAATACCTTCTTACATTTCTATTCTTGGAAATATGAGCAATGTTGATGTGAAGATGCAAAAGTGAAGAAAAAGTAATGTGCTAGCGAAATAAAACTGTTTAAACTTTAGGGAAAATATATAGCAAATAACTTGTTTATAATCTATTCTATTTTAGGGAAAAAAAAAGAAACAGAGGACTTACTGAAATGATCTTTAAATCAAGAGATCGAGATACATGGTTCCTCTAATGGGAATATAGTTCCTTATGGAGCAAAACGAGAGCAGAGAACTATCTCTGCTACTTTATTAAAAATGGAAAAATTACATAAGGGTTTAAAAATGATAATGGAGATATGAGATAAATTCTTAAATAAAAATTAAGCCATGCAATCATCTTACCACTACACAGGTGACCAATACCTTGACTATAAAAATGTGTCAGATGTGAAAGTATCAATTTATAGTAAGATAAAATTCTTGATCCCAGTCAGGTTTTCTAATGAATCAAGACTATTAAGATAACTAACCTTAATGCTGCAGTCTGAGCAATTCAAAACAGAATCTCTCAACCAAAGCACAGCATCTGGTGTCCACATGCCAACAGGCTGAGGAAGATCTGCTAAACAGCACTTTATAGCCTGAAAAGAAAACACAATGGAAAAGTGAACACACCATCTTAAAAGAGGTACTTATGGTAATGTCAGTATTAATTGCCTACAAGTCAGAGAAAGCCAAGATAGAAAGCAAGTAGGAGCAATCGCTAATAATGATAACCACAGTTCTTAGGGTGGGGGGGGGGGTATCTGCTGGATTCCTGGCTCTATTTATAGAGCACTATAGCCTTTTATCCTGTAGGTGGAAAGACTTATACCGGGGTCCTCATGTACTTCTCACCCAACAACACTTCTGCATGATACGTGAACCCATTTTACAAATGGTAAAATGGATTAAGAGAGACTTGACTTGTGTAAAATCACAAAGTTGAGAAAATATAGGTCTTTCCTCTAAGTGAAACTGAAAAAAAAAAAAAAATGAAGGTGTCATTTGGGTGAAATCTGAAACCGACTTTCAGTGCCAGGCATATGTGCTCATCTTTTAAAGGAGGTTGAATTGGGAATTAAGGAGGGTAAGAAATACTAAGTTCACATATTCCCCATTGCTTTTTATCTCTCATCATCACTGTACAAGCTTTTGGCAGAGTGGCTATAGCAGGGAATAAAAGGTCACTTCAGGGTGACCTCCATTTAGCCTCATGGAAACTTTTGAATTGATGGAGGCAATTCAGTGAAGGGAGTGAAAGCTACTGCCAATGTTCCCGAACATCCTACTTCCAGAACTTCCTTCTTTCCTCTCTGACCCCCATTCTCCCTGTCATATACTTTGCCCTCAAGGCATAGTGAGTCCCTCACTATGCTCCCTGGGTTAAGTACCTCTGGAGGGGAGAAGCCAGAAAGCATTAATGCCCTTCATTGATACCCTGGGGGCGAGGGAGAGCAATGAGGGAGTGAGGTGGGTCAGAAGGGGCCTGCACACTAGAGAACATGGGCCCCGCAGAGAGGAGGTTACCACTTACCAAGCCTCACAGAGCACTTTCTCGTAAAAGAGTGCTTTAGGTAGTCAAATTTTCTAGTTTGTCAAGAGAAATATCAATAGAAGTAGGAATTTCCAGGTGAAAGTAATTGCAACTGACTCACATTTTTAAAACATACTGAGACCCAAGAGGCAAAACTCTAATTTTTATGGGTCTGCTTTGGCTGACAGACCATTGGTTTACTCCTCTGACTTAGACTAGGAGATGTTGGGCCAGAGGCTTGACTTAGCTGGCTTTTAAGATTTCCCCCAACATAGCATTTATCAAATAATGAGTATAGAGGACATTAACAGAAACAAATTATTTTTAACAAGGTAGCACAAAGAAGGTACTATTGTATGACCTGCAGTCAGAGCGTGGGGAGGATCCCTTGTTCCTCTCCAACTCAGGGAAATTTTTCTAGGTAAGGTTGGCCCTGGAGATATGTTCTAACAAGAGACAACTGGGGTTCTTATTAACAACTGGGGTTATTAAGTGCAAACAGCACTTAAAGGTGTAACAATTTTCAATATTATGACTGAGAATTATAAGACAAAAAATGATTTTGAAAGCTGGCTTGAAAATGAGTTCAACAGGCCTCCCTGGTAGTGCTGGGGTTGGAGGCTCAGCACTATCAAGCAATCAGCCATTGCAGTATGAATTCGATTCCTGCAGGCCAGGGAGCTAACCCACATGGCACAGCTCACCTCTCCTGTCTTGCCTGTTGCTCCCCTCAAGAGTGTATTTCATTAGATTGACCTGTTCTGCTCCCCACTCTGTCTCTGGTGAATCCTCTCACTTCCCACACCTCTGGCCTATACCCCAGTTCTTGTATGCATAAATAAATAAAATAATTCTTTAAAAAAAAAAAAGAAAATGAGTTCAACAGCTTCCCTGTAATAGTCATTTTAGAAAAGGCAGTGATGGGCCTCCCTGGTGGCACAAAGGGTTAAGCACCGCGCTATGAAGCAATTTGAAGCCTCTGCAGCATGAGTTTGATCCCAGGCGCACCAGGGAGCAACCCACATGGGGAAGCAGACCTCTCCTGTCTTGCCTGCTGCTCCCCTCAGCAGTGTATTTCAGTCAGTCTGCCTGTTCTGTTCCCCACTCTGTCTCTGGTGAATCCTCTCAGCCCTCACACCTCTGTCCTGTACCCCAGCTCTTGTGTGCATAAATAAATAAATCTTTAAAAAAAAAAGAAAAGGCAGTGGTGACTGGAGATAAATGATAAGGATAAATTATAAAAGCCACATTAATTAGGTCAATTGCTTTTTATTCACTGAGTTTTGATGGCATAGGAACTTTTTTTAAATGCATTAAATTTGAAAAAAGCAATTAATTGATGGTGCCTTGGTGCTGGGTGTGGTCTGGTAACACACATTTGAGGAGGTGTGAGCTTATGGCTCTGAGTCACACACAGCATTGGAAACCAATGTTACCTCAATAAAAAAATAAACTAATTTTAAAAAAGCAATTGATTTCTGTACAAAATCCACTACTCCTAAAGTTATGGAAATGGCTCTCAAAAATTTCAATTAACTCAAAATTACTAAAAATTCTTATATGAATTTTTACCAATAGAAGCAGCATAGGCTGAAGTTAATGTTTTTATTAATAACTATGGAGAAAACAAAAAAATGATTAAGTACGAATAGATTTTCTTGAGAGAATACCTATGTAATTAAACTAAGAATCCTGAAAGAAAATATTTACACACAGTGTTTTGAAAATGGCATCTAATGATTAAAGTAGAACCTCTAACTGGACAATATAATTTAGTGACTCCATGCCTGTAAAATAGATGTTTAAATAAATAGACATTTATTAACAATATTTAGTGCATTTGTATGTTGGTCTTCCTGTCTAAGGTGGCCAAATTTTACTTCTGAAAACTAGTGAACACCACATTTGAACCAATCATTATCTTTTTATTGTTTTAAATTTTTGCATAGAAGAACTGGGGTATAGGCCAATGGTGCAGAAGGTGAGATTATTCACCCGAGGCAGAGTGGGGAGCAGAACAGGAGGACTGACTGAAATACACTGCTGAGGGGAGCAGCGAGAGAGAGAGAGAGGAGAGGTCTGCTGCACCCTGTGGGTTTCATAACCTGGTGTGGTGATAGTGCTGAGACTTAACCCCTAGGCCACCAGGGAGGCCCCTCAATCATTAACAAGATGAAAACTGAACGGGCATCTCACAACATGACTACAAATAAATCCAAATCTCCAGGCTTGTAACATATAGTACCTGAGGTGGTATCACAATCATTTCTTGTAGAAATCGAGGGGGAATTTCCCTGAGCTCAGACACTTTTACAGATGACACAGCACCAGAGTCCAGGAATTGAACATCAAGAGTCCGGCTGCTGTGAATGTTTGTGATCTGCAATGAGACAGATGTTGTTGGCAAATTTATTAGTATATTGAAATGACCAAAACACTTCGGAGAAATTACATTTGGTCTAACTCTCAATGGCATATAAAAAAGTAATAAAGACTATCACTATTAATTACATTTTCTCTCATTTTAAAAAGTAGTATTTACAAAATAGAGATTCTTTTAGAGAAGAATTTATTTCAACACTGAGTTGTCAATTTGTTTAATTAGCAATAATCACTAAACTAATAATAACCAGTAAAATTCATAGATATAGCAAAGTTTACCATGTTTTCAATTATAGGACACTATTGATTAGAAGATAATTTGATACATTATTACATATTGCTGTTTATAAGATGCAGTATATTTTTAAAAATAATCAACTGTGAGGAAAAAACCAATTGTGTTAGCATAAGGAAATGCAAAATTCAATGACAGAATTTTTCTTGTAGCAAGTAAATACTATCTATTTTTAAATAATAAGATATATTGGTGTTTTATGGCTTTCTCAGAAAACCCAATGATAATTTACATCATTTAACCCAACTGAAAAATCAAAACTCAATAGAGCTCTAGAGAGGTAAAATAAGTTTAAATAACTCAAAAATGGGAAAACTACACATTGAATTAAATCAATAATTACCTATCCATGATAAAATGATTACCTTCTGTAAAGGCAACATCACAGTATAAGATTCTAGATGTCCATTTAGTTGCCCTTATTTCCTTAATAAACCACTGTGATATCTGTCATCATTAAACATTAGCCAAATATGGGCCCATCTGGAGGAGAAATGCTGAGAATTTGTGCTTTTCTTTAGAATTTACTTTTTTCTTCTAATTTTAGTAAAATGTCTTCACTCCATCAAAAAAATTCAGATACTTAAGTGGATATAAATATCACCTGTAATCTGCCACAGATGATTATTATCCTTCAACGTCTTTCAGCCAACATTTGTAAAAAAATTAATTTAATTTATAAAAATTGTAACATTTATATATACTCCATCATAATTGCTTTCACTTAATATCACCTAAAAACATTTCATGTCATTGGTCTCCTACAATATTATTTTTTACTAAGTCTATCAAAGATATAATTTATTTTGTCACTTTGGCTACATAATTTAAATTACATAAATTTTTATTACTTCAAGAAATAATACTTATGGGGATATTTACATTTCATATCTTACAAATTTGAATTTCATGAATTTCACAAATTTCATAAATTTCACAAATATGGTTTTTTTAGAGACCATAAAAAGATGGATGGGAGTAAACCGGGCTGGCAGCAATCTAGTTTGAATATTTGGATTTTTTTTTTTTCTTTAAAGAGCAGGTTTATTAGGAGAGGGACAGAAAAGCAAAGTATACTTGCATAGAAACGGGCAGAAAGAGCTGCCCCAAAAGGGACAGGTTTGCTAAAAGAGGCCTGCATAATTATAGGAGGGCAGCCTTGAGAGCAGCCTCTGCTGAGGGAGGTCAGTGAAGAGAAGTCCCGGCATAGTGCGGGTCACTGGCAGGCAGGAAACTGCTGCCCTGAGGAGGGAGAGAGTTGGTGAAAGGAAGCACCTGCATAGTCACAGGTGGGCAGAAAGTCTGCTGCTGAATATTTGGATATTTTAAACAGTGGGGATAGGATAGGCAATAGTGCATGTGTATTTCTTACATGTGGGATCTACAAGCATATTGATTCTGTTGGAGTATAAAGTGAGAGGCAAGCAAGGCAAAAGATGGGAGACAGGTAAAGGCAATGTTTCAGAGAGTCAGAATAAGGAGACAAAGAGAACTCTTATGAGGGTGGGGGGAAAAATAGATAACTTTTATGAAACAGCTCTATGATGATCTTATGACAATTACAGATACTTGCTTCCCAATATGCATAACAGATACACACACCAACACATACTAGCACACACAATTTGTATATAATTCCAGGGGGGTTCAGGAAGCCTCTTGAAACATAGATGGGTCTCTGTACCTAGGTTAAGGACCTGTTTAAGAAACAGGGAACCTCCCCCCAGATTCATAATTTTAACAATAGGACAAATGAAATATCAAAAGGGAAGAGAAAAAAAGAAACAGTAGACACAAAAATCAAAAACCTGCAAGATAAAATAAATAAACCTCTCAAATTCATAACTGAGCTTGCAAGAAGATAGGACAATTACTAGGAAATACAGGAGTATGTGAGCTCTGAAGCTTAAGCCATCTTGTACAGAGACACAGCAGGAGATCTAGGCAGGAGGGAGGGTCTGAAAGTCCCCTGGGAAGCCAGAACTCTCAAAGGATTTCTGGAAAGGTGGCTTTGCAGAATAGACAATATATTGTAAAACTGAGGACATTCTCTATATTAGAAATTCAATTCTTTCATATGTACCCCAGGAGATGCTCACAGGAAGGCTTATGGTACTGCTGTTTATACAAAAAAAAAAAAAGAAAGAAAGAAACAATGTAAATATCCACCATAGGAGAACAGTGATAAAATTGGCATAGTTCATACTGATATACCATACAGCACTGAAAACAAGTGAGTTGCACCTATCAACACAGATTAATTTTATAAATATAATGAATGGGGCCTCCCCTGGTGGCACAGCAGTTGAGCACTGGGCTGCAAAACTGCCCGCAGCCTCTGCAGTGCCGGTTCAATCCCCAGCCACAGGCGAGGGTTCCACATGGCATGCAGACCTCTCCTGCCACGCCCGCTGGTCCCCTCAGCAGTGTATTTCGTCAGTCTGTCTGTTATATTCCCTGCTCTGGCTCTGGTGAATTCTCTCACCCTCCTGTGCTTCTGACTGTACCCAGTGCTTGTATAAATAAATAAATCTTTAAAAATAAATAAATAAATAAATAAATAAAATAAATGAAAAGGTATGTTTTACAAGAGTCAATATTTTACCATTTACATAAAATTTTAAAACATTTACTTATGCTTTGCTCACTACATCTTGATAAAATGTTAAATATATTTATTTCTATATTTACATTATTGCGATATTAAGATAAATAGAAGTGTGTTAGGTAAAAATATAAAGAAATGAAGAGGAATGAGGAACACTCAGGAACACCCAGTTCAGTTAGCAGCCCCCGAGAGGTGGGAGGAACAGAACAGGGGACAGACATGGAGAACCAACCACACCATCATGGTTTGTTTCTCAAACTGGTGATGAGTATAGGGGCGCTTGTTCCATTTCAAAAAAAACCTGTTTGTATGAACTATCATGGCAAGTTAAAAAAAAAAGTCAAGCAACTCCTTTTACCTCTACTCGTAACCATTTTCCTTTGCACTGGAAGAGGCAGATTTTCCCACAGAAGGGCACTGAAATGAAGTACTCGGAGGTCATGTGCTGTAACAAAGAAACACAAGATTCTTTTTACTCATAGCAAAGAGCACACTGCTCTATCATCAGAAAAAAAAAAAAAAACATCATAATACAGGCCCACTGTTTTACCCACATGTAAACAGACCTTCCATGAGGAGGGCACTGCAGCATGTGCAGCACCTGTGTGTGTGTGTTGTGTGTGTGTGTGCATGCGCACATGTGTACTGCATGTGGGAGTAGAGAACTTCTGCCTTGTTTCTCATGCAGCTACTGGCACATGGCTCATAAACTGACACTGCTGAAATGTCTAATGAGGTTAGTGTGGAGGTCAGTATGCTTCAATGATTCGTCTACGTTCTGGAGCCATCAGTCCAACACAAGGAGGATAATGAATCTGACGAAAAGGAGAGCAGCCTGGATGAAAGTGAAGTGGTTGAGCTAACTGTCCATAAAGCTTCTTTACGGACATTTAGATTCAAAGATACGATTTTTAATTCTAAAACAAAAGAAATGTGAAGACAAATATGGGTATTGGTGCCAGTGAAAGCTATGGGTTTCTTCATTCTCCTATAGCTTGAAGCTAGGAACCTATCATAGTCACTTTCAGATGAATGTTTGTGCTTTCTCCAAAGGCAATGCATCCGCTCAGGTTGCCAGAGCAGCAGGGACTATCAAGAGTGCTTTCACCACCGTATGTTATAAACACATGCATACAAAGGCGCCACCACAGTCAGCATCTCTGGGTGTCCCAGGTTTCTCCAAGATAGATTAGCAAGTCAAACTTAAATAATGACCTTGAAATACATCTAAGATGTCATTAACACAGAAAGAAGTAGAGCTATAGATCAATCGCCTCAAGTCTAGGCTGTAGTCTGAATACAGATTTAATCCAATCCAGCAAATATTTTGGAATACTTATTTTATGTAAGACATTAGTGTAGGTGCTGTAAGGGATGGAAAATTATAAGGCAAGGTTCCTGCCCTTAATGAAAGTAAAGCACACAAACATCCAAAGGGTTAAAATATAAAGCTGTATACAAGGGTCACAAGGTGCTTAGTGAGAGGGGGTCACAGTTGGAGTGGCACAAAGGTTTAACCACAGCATATTCTGGATTACAACTATAATGTCCTAATAATGGATTTAAGGAAATCACCTTAGGATTGTAAAACAAAACCCCTACATGTCCCGATTCAGAAAAGAATACTCAAATTAAAAGACACGGAGCTTATTAATATACTTAAACTACAGAACCATATTTCCTGAGGTGGTTGGTTCTCAGAAACTTATGGGAGCTTAGTTTGGATTGATGCCTCAGAAAATAAGTACAGAATTAAGAATTTGATTTTACTCCTGAATTTCATGGTTTCATCTTTGTCCAAGACAGAGGAGCCTAACTGACTCCAGCAAACAAGAGTCACGGGCAGCTGCACTATAGAATCATGACTGGCACACTAAACAGAAAATCTACCAGTTGTTGAGCACACAGTATGTGTTAGGCACTGTGTTTAGTCTTGACAAGCCTATGGATATGCACATTATTATCCTCATTTTACAATGCAGAAACAAATAGGTGTTTGATTTTCACATGGTCAAACCTTTCAAAATTGTATTATTTTACTGAGGAAATGTTGGTATATACCACTATACATGATTCAGAAGTCCAAGTTCAAACTTCTTTAGATGTGTGTTACCACATCACACTCACTACCGAGACACCACAGTCCTCCACCTAGTCTACCACCTCCCCTTTCCATTTGGCTCTCTACCTCCCCCTGCCCCTCTTGTAGCCTCAATTTTACAGTCAGATTTCAAGGGTTTGTTTCTGGTTTGGTTTTGTCTGACGCTTTGCTTTGTTTCTCTATATTCCATATATTAGTGAAACCATCTGGATTTTCCAAGTTCTGAAGTGTTCGGCTCTTACCTCTATTCTAGAGATTCTACCTCAAACTATTCAAAGGTTATTCACAGTTGTACAGTTTAGTGACCTTTTCAGGACTGATGTTATAGGTGGATAATGCTTTGCCATACCTTACAATGTAAGTAGTCCTCTATCTTATGCAGAAGGTCATTGAGCTTGTTCAGACCCTTACCAGGCACCTGGCAGTAGAGTGTGCCATCAGAACAAATATTAGTCACTCTGACATTTGTGTACATGGCATCAACCTGGAACAAACAAAAGATACATTAAGAATGTGAGAACAGATTGTAGTACTTACCTACATAAGTGGTAACTATCTAAATATCTCATGAAAACTCTCCAACCTTCTGAGCAAGTTGGAGGATATATAGAATAAAATGAAATCATTATTTAAAGGTGAAAAACTTATCTGAATCCCTCTCTTTCTAAAAGGAATGTCTGATATCCTTTCTGTCAGGCACGGATAGACATTTTTTATACAATAACTTATTACCACATTCCACTTTTTGGAAGGATAAAGATTTCTTTAACTTTGGTTTATTTTGTCCACATTAATTTAGAAAATTTAAAACATTTTTTTCAATATTAACAGAAATGAAAATAAAAAGCTCTTACAAAATCAACCCCATTATCAGCTAACTTTCTAATCCATGCCTACAGACCACATTAACTTCAATAATTTTCAAAAATTGTAATCGTAGTAAAGATTTAATTTAGTAATTTTAAGTAAAAGAGTTATAAAGACAATTAATTGTTGTTCTATGATTAAAATAAACATTTCCCCAATGTTACTGTAAAGTTTCCAAAATGATCGCTTTTAGCATTTAATCTTGTTCTTTAGAATGGCTGTTCTGTAAGTTATTTAAAGGTTTCCTTCTTCACAGGCATTTATGTTCTTAACATTTTAAAAATGCTAGTAATAATTGATTGAAAACCTTTATGGCTCTAGGGGCCTCCCTGGTGGTGCAAGGGGTTAAGTACCGCACTATGAAGCAATCCGCAGCCTCTGCAGCATGAGTTCAATCCCCGGCCGGCCAGGGAACAACCTACATGGCAAAGTAGACCTCTCCTGCCTTGCCCGCTGCTCCCCTCAGCAGTGTATTTCAGTCAGTCTGCCTGTTCTGTTCCCCACTCTGTCTCTGGTTATCCTCTCACCCCCTCGCATCTCTGGCCTGTGCCCCAGCTCTTGTATGCATAAATAAATAAATCTTATAAAACCACAACTTTATGGATCTAATTTACCCTTATTTTATTTTATTCCCTCCTTTTACCTTTGCAAATGACATAAATTCATTGTAGGGACTGAAAAATAAAGAAAAAATCCAATTCTTAATAATTACCATTTATACTTTGGTACTTCCTGCCATTAGCTCCCCCTACCTTTTCCTCTCAATACATATGTAATCTGCCTTTATTATTTGCTCAGAATTTATAACGTTTTCTTCTGGTAACTTTCTTTCCTATGAAAGGTGTAATAGATGAGAACAGTGGTCACAGTGGTACCTGAAGGTGAACCTTTAGTGACTTGTCACATATGGCCTTTAAGCAGGTGGCATTGATATTTATATCATCTTCTCCTGAGGTATCATACAGAACAACAAGTGGAATATCAGCTTTTTCGAGTATTTCCACTGCAAAGATCTTCCCACAAGTTAAAGACTCAACCACCTTCACTAAATCAGGATCATCACTTAGAACTTCCAACCCTGAAAAAATAGTGAATGTTTCAATTTCTACTTCATTAGTAAAATCATTTTAAGATGGATATATTGATTATGTGCATTTTAGCCACTTATTACAATTGTGTATCTTCTACAAAACTCTTAAATTTTACAGGGAAGCTTTATTTTACAATTCTTTTTAATATTACCCACTTTTGATTTTAAAATATAAATTATAATGAGAATACCCTTTACAATGATTACCTAAAGCAGATGATCTTTTTCCCCACTCTCTTTCTTTATGTGGTGAGAGAAAAGACTGAGGTCTCAGACAAGCTGGAGGTCAGAGATATGACAGAGGTCAGAGACAGAGAGGTCAGTCATGATGAAGGTCAAAGACAAGATAGAGGTCAAAGTCACAATGGAGGTAAAAGAAAAGATGGAGCTCTGAGACAGGATGCTGCGCAACAATATCATGGAAGTCAAAGACATGATGATGGTCAAATACAAGATGGAATGAGGAGACAAGAAGGAGCTCAGAGACAAGCTTGAGGTAAAAGACTAGCTGGAGGTCAGAACAAGATGGTGCTCAGACTAAAGGAGACAATTTTAAGATAACAAGAAAAGCTGATGATCAATCAGAATTTCTACCTTAGGAGAAATAGTGTTCACTTTTTGTTCATATACAAACACATTTAAAACAGAAGGACTAATATCAATTTCTGCCAGTACTGTATGTTGGTAATGTTCTTCCTAAAAATATACCCTTGACTTTTTCATTTTCTAACTAACTATACACATTTTTTCTTTTAAAATGAACATATATTTACTGAAAATTTAGATAATAGAACTTTCTGATTTATCAAAGGCAGATTAAATAGTGTTTAACATAACATGGGTATTAGAGGAATTTTAATGAAGTCTAATTGTTCTTTAAATTCTTTGAACATTCTAATTCTATGTGTCATAAATATGACAGCTTTAAGTTAATCTATTAAACTAATTAAACCAGCTCATCATTCATCCCAGTAGTACTACTTCTCCATCTAGCCCCCTGAAATCCATAGCTAAAGCTCACAGACTCCCTCTGAGCTATTTTTCTCTTGTCCTTGTTCTTGTTCTGTTCTACAGACAAATAACTTTACAACTTTTAGCAAACCTTTCATTTCAGCATCCTAAATCTTGTCTTAATGCTCTGGAAATGTCCTTTTCAAAACTAACTTCTACATGTTTGTAACAGACTTTTAAAGTTAATTGAGATTTATTTCACAGGTAGAGGTGAATCCAGCTCTCCTGACTTAAGAACTCACCCTTGCTGGGAAAGGCTACTTTTCATGACAACCATGATATTTCCTGAATTTAGCTCAGGCTTTCAAGTATGATGCATATTTCACTAAGGATGCTTCTCCTTATCATTGACATGACTGCTGGTTCAGCCATACCTTCAGGTTCTCCCTACAATATCGCTCTCATACACATGTACCCTCTATGAGTAGGAAAGGACAGTAGAGAGCATTGACCACAAACCACAAACTGTACACCAACTATAGCTGAACTTGTCCCTGGGTGTACTAAGGCATATTACTTGTAAACTGAACCCACAGGGTCCATTCTCAGTGGCAAAGAAGTTGACAGTCACCTCACAACACATTGAACAGCATGATTCAGACTGATAAATCCCACAATACAGAGCCTCTAGCAGTTGTTTCTAGGTCAAGTCGAACTATTCTTCTTTAAGATGGCGCATAGACATTTTTACAATAGAATAAAAATATTATGCATGTTATATATGGAATATAAAATAAGATTTTATCAAAACTATAGCATTTTTACAATAATCACATCTTATAAGACTACATTAAACACAAATTTATTCATATATTTCAAGAAGTAACATTATAACACCTTCAGATACTTATTCCATTCTAGGATTTAGCTATCCAAAAGTACAAGGCAATAAAGCACCAAAATGAAGAGAGATATTTTTAAAAGTTCCTCTTACCTGCTAGCTTACACTTTGTAGCTTGGAATGAGAGTGAACAGAACTTTGGGTTCAATTTGTATGCTTTGCTCTTTTCAACATTTTCACTAAAACCATAGTCAACGTAGCATACCTAATGATAACAAAAACAATGTTTAGGTTCAAATAAAACTCGTTATCATCCACTTCTTAAAAAAAAATGGCTTGATGCATTTAACTGGCTCTATTTTATTCCATAGTCAGCATGTTAAGTGGCACCACATTGCTGGAAAGTGCCAGGGGAGTGCCTCTGACTTAGCCCACAGAAGAAAGGCTGGCACCGGGACCAGGAAAAGCAGCGCCCCTGATTTGCAGGCCCCACTCCTCTACTGTACCCTTCTGCCATGGGAAGAACCAGGTAAGACAGCTACACTCTGGTGCTTTGTTGCCAGCATCTCAGCAGCACACCTGTCTGGTCTGTCAGCCCTGACTGTCCCTGCCCTTTCATTAATACCAGAGTGCCTGCATCACCCGAATCTTGCTTGAGTCACACACTTCCACTAAGGATTTGCATCCAGAGGCAGCATTATTTGTTTTTAGAGTGGGCATCACTTTGGAGTTATTTATTAGGTTCTAAATCCCCAGAGTGGCATCTGTGAGGCCTGCTTTCAGCTACTGGGCTTCTAGGCACCGAGCTGCTTTCGGTGATGACATCAATGATATTACAGCACGCTAATACAGAATTCTACACTGCAAAAATAAATACTTCTGTTGTTTTTCACCCCAGGAATAAAAAGCCAGGTTAGGCATGCATCCAGCTCAGCAAAAGTCACCAAATCTGCTGGAGTTCTGTTTGCAGAAAGCTGCATAAATCTTCCTCACCATTAGCACAGATCAGTAAGTATATTACTGATATTATTATTTTTGAGTATTAACAAAACCTCTACTTGAAAAGGACTGTATAAATAAATCCTTTTTTTTTTTTCAGAAAAATCTTAAAAGACTAAGCTATACTTTAGAATAGTAACTAAGAATCTGAGGGAAAGTGCTGAAAACCTTCTGTAATTAAAGCAGGTGATGGTTATTACAAAAAAAATTAAAACAACATAAACATAAGCAAAGGCAAGGCTAAGGGATATGCAGCAACACAACGGCAGGTCTTTTACTTTCTACAAGAAAATAAAGTCCACAGGCTAGCTTTTTACTACCTACATTATGGTACTAAACACACAAAACAAAAATTCTCCCCAGAAAAGAAGAGGAAAGACAAGGAAACTGAAAAACCACTAACCCTTTCCCTGACCCCGAGTTTGTTGCTGTTGAGTGTGTGGGGCCTTTCCAATCCCACACTGGAATGATTGCCTCCCAGAGTCTGTCTCTTCACTCAGGGCTCCCTTAGGCCTAAATCTCTTGCAAGACCCCACATCAGGCAGGCAAGGCAGCCAGCCCAGTGAGTGTGCAGGTGCATCTCTCCTACCCCAGATTAACACCTGTTCTTTCTTTTAGGCCTCAGGATTCAGGCAACTTTTGTTCTTTTAATAGCTATCTCCACCTACAACTTGAATTCGACAGGAAGATACGTGAAATCATAAGTCCTGAGAAACTCAGTCTTTCTTACATCAACAGACTGAAGAATAACTGCTCCAAAATCTTCAAAGTGTTTCCGTGATGTGTGGATCTTCTTTCCTTTTTAGAATCACAAGACTGTATATTTATTTGGCAGATGTTGTTTATAAAACACCTGCCCATGTATTGCCTAGTTTGTGTCTAAATGCACCCTTGCCCTGTGCTCTTAGATTTGGGAGGGCCAAATAGTTTCTCCCCTACTGCCTTGTGTGCTGTGCTGTGACCAGCACAAGCAGGCTCACAGTCCTGGCCCAGAGTTACAGTCCATTCCTGGCACTCTGGTGCCATCAAGTGGAAAGGCACCTCACAGCACCACATGAGTAATAATCAGGATGCTGGTCTGGGTCTAGCCAAACACACCAGCCTCTGAAGGTGACTGAGTGCTACTGTTTCTCATTCTCACCAAGGAGTATGACAAGAAGAAAGAAAGGGGGGAACTGGTATTTGCTGTCAGGCATAGTACAGTTCAAGAGGAGATTTTCTAAATAACTGGGATTTAAAAAAAAATAAAAATCTGTATCTGTTTCATTGGGATTGTGGGGAACAAGATTAGGCCAGAACTACTACAACTGTCTTAAGACCTTATTACTGTGCCATATACTGAGCTACATTTTTATCCCTAAAACCAGCCCACAGCTCTCAGCAGCAATGGCACTACTTCTTGCCTCCTCCTTTATGGTACACTTTCTTGTTCCAGCTTCCAGGACCTCACTCTCCTGGTTTTACTTAATTGGCCATTCCCAAGCTATGTTAAATGCTGATGTCTTGTGGTTTTCTTTCTGGAGGGTCTAGTGAAGACAAGAGTATGTTCACACATGTGATGTCCCCAGAACAGATAAATAACAGCTAAGGAGAAACCTTAGGCACCAAAGGCACCAAGATCTGAGACTCCAAATCACTGAATCCATGCCTTCCCTCTGTATGCCCAGCAATGTGGCCAAGGGCACCAAACCACTGACAGGCAAAGTTGGGATTTGTGCCCAGGCTGCTGATCATACTGTGCTTCACTGGTCCACTTGTAAACCTGCTCCTTAGCTTTTTCCACACTTATCCAAGTATTACTTACTGGGAATAAAGTTGCCTATTTAAAGTATAGCTTGATGGGTTTTAATAAATGTACATATCCATATAATCACCACCCCAGTCAAGCTATAGACGAAGTCCATTGTTCTAAAAAGTTCTGGAACCTACTGTTCTGCAATTAAGCCCCCTCCATCTCCTGTCTGAGTTCTATTCCCACAGATGAATTTTATACAGCATTCATATGAAATCTTATAGTGTAATTCTTTTGTTTTTGGTCTTTTTCAATTGCAGAGCCAGAGAGTTTTATCCATGTGACTATTTTTAGTAGTGTGTTCCTTTTATTGTTGACTAGTATTCCACTATCTGGATAAACTATAATTTACACATTCACCTGTTAGTGAACATTTGGGTTGTTTCCAGTTTGGGACTATTCATAATAAACCTGCTAAAATGTGTGTGCAAGTCTTTTTGCAGACTTATGTTTTCATTTTTACATACACACACATATACACACACATTAGAGGTCTGACAGTAAGTGTTCAACTTTAAAAGAAACTGCCAAACTGTTTCCCAATTTTCAAGTTTTTCAAGTCCAGTCACATTGCTTAAAAGTTACATCTCTGTAGATTTGGTTAAGGAATTCCCCAAGTTTCTGTGAATGGCAAAGGTTGGCAGGGTGTTTGGAGTGAACTTATATCTGGAGAGGGCCAAGGCTTCTTCTATTGAACAACCTGGGTAAGAAACAGCTAGCATACCTTTCTGCACTTCTGCTGACACCTTCTGAACTTCTGCGTGGGGTCAGAGGTTTCAGGGTTCAGGGGCTGGTTATTTGCATTCAGTGACACAAAAGGGATTATGGACAGGGGCTGACCATGGCACAAGGAATAGGTTTTATATTATGGAAAAAAGGCTTCAGAAATAGAAGTGCATTTCCCTGCTTGCAAAATTTAGAGAAAACTCTGCCTTTGAAGGTGAGAAAGTTCTAGTCTTGGTCCCTGGATAGAGGGAAATAAAAAGTCATAGAGGAATATGGCCAAGTGTGGAAGTCTTAGAGACTGCTGATGGAAGACACTGGTGAAAGAGCCCTCTGACCTTCCCAAGAAGACCAAGAGGACACACTAGGACAGCTGTTGGAGCAGGGCCGAAGTCCTACCGAGGGTTCTACTCAGCTTGCTGCACAAGAGGCAAGAGGAAGAATGTTATCTTCTCTGATTTGATTGCTTCCTTTACTCCAAAGCACTGATTTGATAAGAAGCTCATAGAGCTCTGATCAGCATTTACTATATAATCTCCAGGAATGGGTATAAAGAGCTTTTCCTGATTATATTACAGGTTATAGATACTATGGAAATGTGGGTTTTTGTTGTTTTTTACTAAAACTCTGAGATAATACATCACTGACTAGAAAGCTAACAGGGATAATCTTTTAAGATACTATCTTTTCAATGTTTGGATAAAACTATATACAGTTGGAAAGGCTACAATATTAGAAGCAACATTCACGTTTGAAAAATAATATGTCTTTACAACATTATCATAAACAAACAGTGCTTGCCTTTATTTTGTTCTCCTCTGTTGAGATAATCTGTGCCCGAAGCCAAGCATCCTCCTCAGCATTTACGGCCAGCAACTGCCCAATGTGCACAGTTTGGATGGGCATGACTTTAGGGTTCTTACTGTAATACTCCTTCATCTCATCTTCCATTAATTCCTGAGCGGCAGAATAGTCTTTGCCCACATACCTTAAAGGAAAAGAACAAAAATGAAGCAACCCAGGAGAACCATAGGAATTCAGTAATGATACTCTGTTTTCTTCTACGGCCATTTTCAGTTCAATACTCAGAGTTTGCTTACCTCAGCAGGGAGGAGGACATGTATTTATTAACCATTTTCATCTTAATAAAGGAAAATGTAATATGGCAGTCCTTGCGTAAAACCAGACTCAGGTACAACATGCCACATACCAGAGGAAATGCTCAATAACAATCCAGAGAACTAGGATGTAACAACTAGTGGTCAGGAAGTCTTTGAAGGAAGATGAGGCTGAGAAAGGTCTCTAAGGAGAGCAATAGTAAGATGTGGCGGAGAATGGAGACATCAGTGAAGACCAGATAAGCAAGGGCTGACTTAAAATCTTAACTAAGGCTGCTGGAGGTCTTTCAGTATTACTTAGAAGAGAATCTAGATGCTAGTTTTGGCCTAAGATGTGTCGAAACAAGGTCCATGCTCTGAAAACCAATAAAATTTTACCAGAGGAAAGCAAATACGCTTAAACACACTAAATACAAGCATGTGACAACACATCTCCCCCAAATTATGGAACACAGCTGAACAAACTACCACAAAATGTTGAGTTCTGGTATTCTTATAAGAGATGACACATTCTAGCTAAATACGTCTTAAACTATATGCTTCTGAGAAGTATTTTATTCAGGATTTATTCCTATTCTTTTTTTTGTAACTTCCTGCTATTGATAACTGCAATCACATCTTCCCAGGTCATGTTATCAAAATATACTATTTTCTGCCACAAGTAGGCTATTATTTTCTTTTTTTTTTAATTTTTTTTTTTTAATTTTCTAGAGGCATGTCTTATTTATTTATCTATTTGTTTGTTTGTTTGTTTGGTTTATACATGCACTGGGTACAGTCAGAAGCCGGGAGGGTGAGAGAATTCACCAGAGCCAGAGCGGGGAGCAGAGCAGGCAGAAGGACCGAAGTACACTGCTGAGGGGAGCAGCGGGCGGCAGGAGAGGTCTGCACGCCATGTGGGGCCCTCCTCCGGTGGCCGGGGAGCAGCCGGGGATCGAACCTGCGCCGCAGAGGCCGCGGGCAGCTTCGCAACCCAGCGCTCAACCGCTGCGCCACCTGGGAGGCCCTAGGCTATTATTTTCTTGCCTGTAGTCCTCAAAGATAATTCCATCAAAGGCCTCCTTCTAGGATATAAATCTGGCAAATCAAGTTTAGCTCCTGTAAGAGGAACTGTCTTAACATTAGAAGGAAATAATCTAGCTTGAGGGCTATGCTTTACCAACACCAGAAGCACCTCACCAGGGAAAGGGGGAACTGATGACCAAAACATTGTTCTTTGTAGTCAAGCTTTTATCCATAGTCCAAGTGGTCCTATAAAGCTTTCAGGAGCTAATAATCCTTACCAAAGTTCTGGGACTGATCCAGATTTATGCTAGCCTTTGGTAAGAACATCAGAAATTATGGATGTTCCAATCCAGTGCTGGAGATTTAGTCTGTAACAATGGCACCAATAACTATTGGTAAAAGAACCTGAAAAGGAGGCATAGATTTATAATACTAAATGGTAGAAGTTAGTGACGTGCTCTTCGATATCCTTCCTTTACCTTAATTATGGAGTGTTTTCATCTATTCTTGGTAACTAACAACAGAGCAGAAGACACCTAAGCAACCAATTTCTTATTGGAGGAAAAAAGCTTTTAAAAGTCCTATGCAAAATACAAAGAACATCTCTTTTGGGGCAACAGCTACTTTAAGCCAAGTATTACGTGCATATTATTTATTCCAGGAACAACTGCAAAAGCTCTGTCATACTCTATCATGTAATGAGCTTTACAAATGGTAAGGTACTGTGCTTGGGATGCAGCTATACTCTTAGCTATGAAGCCCCCCAGCTCTGTCCAGGTGCCCACTTCCTGGGATCTAGATTCTCAGGGGACCTTCCTGAAGTGCTGCTATAGCCTAGCACTTAATTGGCAGATGTCTGGGCTGTAGCCCATAATCTGGCAGTCTGCCCAGCACAGGATCCTACCCAGGAGGAGGAATGTGATGAGATGCAGCATGTGGTCTTCATGCAGCTTCTGCTCTGCAGCAACCAGCATAGAACAACAGCTACATGGCTTGGGTGAGGCTCGAGGATGATGTTATAGTTGGTATGATAGTGGGAGCCCTGACCCTCAGCAACCTATTTATATTATCAGGCCATACCACATCTTACTTTATACAGTTGCTACAGTTTTATAGTTACTACTACAGTTTGGACCTAGTTCCTCATTGAAGGGTTTTTTTTTTTTTTTTTTTAATTGAAGGTCAACTTGGCCCAAACCATAGGGACATTTTGGTTGAAGAAGCCTGGATTCTATTCTGTGTCCGTCATTTTCTGTTCTACCCAGTCACAGCCATATCCTGGGCTGTGGCCTCCAAAGATCCAGGTATATCAATTCCCATTCTTTTTATCCTGTCAGAAATTACAAATTACAGTCTTTCAATATTGTCAGTGTATTCTATATTTTCTCCAAAAGCCCATCTTAAGTCTCTAGAGCTGGAACGGCTTTTGTATTTCCAGCCATTATTAGCCATTTTAGTCAACAACTCTTCCTCCTAGGCAATGATACTACTTTGCCCCTGATTAGGTAGTCTTCCCTGCTGCATGGGCTGATTTGCCTTTTCTATTGACGAGGTATTACTTTTGACAGACATAGTTACTATTTGTTTTTTACTTTTTTTTCCACATTCAGACCATACATCATCAGTTTTTAAAACTGCTAGTAATCTTATCTCACAGAAATAGTTGTATATTTTGAATATCTAAATATTATGAACATATTATACTTCATTATAGTTCTACAGAGCTAAGAATATTTTATTCTTTCTCAACCCCCAGCATCATGTGAAGAATAACCAAGTTAACAGCAGTACCCTGGCCTCTTAAAGAATTAGAAATTAAAACTTACCTGACAACCACTTCATTTGTGTTGCTCAGTTCAACCACCAACACAGATGGGGATGCCTCAGTTGGAATGACTAACGGAGGGACTGTTACATTCTCCAAAGGGGCATTATCATTTTTGGCCATGTTTTCCTCTATTTGAAGATATTCTTGTTCAATCATAGTCTTGATATCATAATCACCATGTGCATGCCCTGCATCCTTCAGGATTTTGTCAGCGGGCAATGGAAGTTTAGCATAGAGAATGGCCTTCTGGGGATTTCCAGAAATGTAGTCTATGGTGCATACATCAGAAAGGAAGGCAAGATTTTTTAAGGCATTCTCGGGAATTTTCACTTTGTATGTGTCCTCAAATGCTTTGGGGAGGGCACTGGCCCAAAGACCACTTGAGTACTTCACCAGCAGATCCGCAACTTTCTCTTTGAAGTCTGCTGGCATAGTTGCTGGGCACCCTTTCAATGGTGGTGTTTGTTTTGGAGGAGGTAGTTGGGATGGAGGCACTTTTCCAGCGTCCTGTTCACTTCTCAAAGGCTGCTTTCTCTTAGCTGGATAAAGAAGTAAATCTTGACCACCAGCACAAGGTTTTTCTACCTGAAATTTTTAAATAAAGTACATGATAGATATTTCCATGGCTATAAACACCCTGAAAAGACATGAATGCATTCTAAATATGAGTGTGGTGCTTTCCTCAATTACGAAGACTTAAAATACCTCCACCTGCAAATAAAATCATAAGCCACATTTCAGAAATAAAGAGGAAAATAAAATAGTATTAATTTTCTTTGTGAGCTATCTGGCCTCCAACAACCCCAGGAAATCGTGAATGGTTTTGTTCTGCAAACTACTTAACTCATTGTCAAATTCATAACTGACTGAATACAAGGCAGAATCAAGCTGTGAAATAAACCACTGGGAAGAAAGCCAGTTTAAACAGGGAATATTTAATCAAAACGGAAGACCTCTCTTCTTCCTGCAATATCCTTCAGCTTATCATTACTTAGAAAAAGACACATTTGGAGTCACAACTTGAATAAGCTCCTGCTGACACCCCTCTGAGTTTCTATAAGTTTGCAGGAGGTAGAATAGGTTTAGTAGATGATCAACCCAAGGATTTAAATCAAGAGTTTCTTCAGAAACCCTGTTTGGTTATACAAGTAAAAGTATTGATCTTACTTGCCTAGAAACTTTCTTCTTCTTAATTCTGAGAGGTCGTTATCTCTTCCTTTCTAATTTTACCTGTGCTGTAAACTTAAAATTCTTGAAGCCAAACTTCTTTGAGAATATGAAGGCTTACCTTCTAAATCTGCAGCAAGGGCTGCTAAGAGAAACTTATTGTTTCTTATGGAATTAGAATTTTCTTTGAGATTCTATAACAGAATTGGTATTGTCAAATTAATTCAAAAAGCCTTCCAAAGCAGTTGTATGGATCTCATCCAGCCACAGTTTTGTTTACACTGGTTCTTTGTGTTGAAGCTTTAAGTTCAAAATTTCATTTTAAATGGTCAACACCCAATAGAAACCTCATATAGTAAAATCCATGTACCTGGAGGACCTGCTTTCCAGCATTCCAAACTTTAGCAATGGCTTTGAACTCAAAAACAAACCAATTAAAAACTAAACTTCACAGGTCAATAAAGACCCCAAGTACTCAATGACAAAGGAAACAACCTTAATTTACTTATTATGGTTAGCCAGCTCACAGAAACACTGGTTGTCTACCTCCTTCAGAGATCAGTTTTGTAGTCTTAAGAGCTGTGTCCTTTTGGGCTAGATCTAAGAAGTGCAGGAAAAGTTAGACAATGGAGAAAGAGAGGAAGAAATGGTCCTTGATGTTACCATTGTGCCACAATGAAAACAAACTGATAATTTTGAATCTGAAGCCTGTACAGGGTATGGCATATGTATGCTATTGATACATTGGGACCAGCAAAACTCATCCAAACCAATGTTCCCTGCCACTTATGGGGCCATGTTCTCTGTGACAGTGTACTGAAGTTCGTGATGCTATGTATGCCCAAGACATTCAGAAATGGTTATCAATTTTTAGGTGCTTCAGTTAAGAAAGTGCAAGTATGTGGGGCATATTCCAGAGATTTTTCTTTATAGTCCAGAGGTATTTCGTTCCATACCTATCATGCCATGGAATCCATAGGGAATGGGTTCCAGCAACTCCTTTCCATGGGTTCTCACACAAAGTGAGAATTTACCAAGGAGTGGTAGGTATAGTTTAACCAAGCAAATTTTTAAAATTAATTAATTTTTATTTTATATATTTTTATATCATTTTTCATTTTTGTATAAGTATGTAAAATTTGAGGCTAATAAAAAAATTTTACTACCAGTAAGCTGAAAGCTATATGATCTAATGGCAGCAGTTCAGTACAAAATGGCATACAGGTTATCATATATTATATGCTTCTTAAAAATAATTTGGGGCCTCCCCGGTGGTGCAGCAGGTTGAGCACAGCACTGTGAGGCTGTCTGGAGCCGCTGCAGTGCCAGTTAGATCCCGGCTAGCGGCGAGAATCCCCCATGGCATGCAGACCTCTCCCGTCGCACCCACTGCTCCCCTCAGCAGTGTATTTCAGTCAATCTGTCTGTTCTGCTCCCTGCTTTGTCTTTGGTGAATCCTCTCACCCTCCTATGCCTCTGGCCTGTACCCCAGCTCTTGTATAAAAATAAATAAATCTTAAAAAAAATAATTTGAAGCAAGAACAGCAAATACAACACACATACACTATCCTCAACATTGATGTGCTTCACCTATAACTGATTTGTGTTCATCTTCAAGGTAAAGACCAAGGCGGCAATATGTAAAGTGCTTCCTGCTCCCTTGATAAAAGGTGACATGACTAAGAACTCAAAATCCGAGAGTCATGCAAGAAGGAAACATCAGGAGGGAAGAATAAGAGAGACGTACCGTGCAAATATGAGGCCAATGCTCAAATTGCTGTAAAATTCCTTGATTAAGTTCTTCTTTATATAAATCTTTGTAAAAATGTGGAAGCTTAGATATCCAAATGCCATTGTTATGCTTCTGTAGTATTTCCTTTATGCGGTTTTGAACCTCATCCATTTTGTAAGCATAAGAGGCAGGAGGCGTGGCATTCAGTTTTTCAACAGACTGATTTAAATTGTCTTTAAATTAAAAAAATAGTAGAATTAACCAAAATGCTGAACATTTTAGATTATCCTCATTACCTAATTTTAGGGTAATTTAAGGAATTTAAAGTTTCTATACACCAAAAAAAAAAAAAAATACCATATTTGAACAAAGGGAAGCAATACTGTCAACATAATTGTGACTTTAGGCTTTGCTATACTTCTGGTTTGTGGGGTGAAGGGACTTCCAGGGAGCTGGGTTTGGCAAAATGCAGTATTTCAACTGTATTTTAAGTTTCACTTGAAATAATAAACAGGGTCAACAGTCACCTACAGAGATAACCTGCCTCCTTTGTTTTGCAAGCGTACTTCATACTTTAATTTAAACATCAGGATGGTCTTGATTTGCAAAGAACGAAATTTATTATTTAACCAACCATTGTCTAACAGCAACTAATAAAGTTTAAATTTTAAACAATAATGGCATTTATGCAATTCTGAATTTAAAGTTATACTTCACAAAGCTTAGGATAACAATTAATAGAAAGATTGAAGAACATTTTATAGACAATAAAAAAATCATCCAGGTTTCAAAGATATGATAAGTATTCTCCTTTATTAATGAGAACCAGTAATACAGCAATACACTGAAATAAAAAAAAAATGATCCACCTGCAAAAATCATCCTAGCCTCAATTTATCACCATAAATAAAAAGTTTGGTACCCGAAGATAACTAGTAATATTTTGTTTTTATTTTCCTAATATAAATCATGTGTCTTTCGTAAGTGAATACTCCGGGTAGCTCTCTTCATTTATTTTTTTTTATTTAAAGCTTGAAATGCCCAAGTTAACATCTTAAGGCAATAAAGAAATTTGATGTGTCCACTATAGCTGGCAGTTCTGGTATATTAAGAATTATGAAATTCATTCCAAACCTCTTTTAAAAGTCACTGAAATACAGATCAGGACATATTAAAAATTACCATCTATAAGCAGAATATGTTCATATTTTAATCACACAGTATTTCTCCTGGGATACAACCATTTTTATTTTTTTATTTTTTATTTTTTGAGTTGGTTGGTAGAGATACCCAGGCTGGTGTGGAGAAGCTGGCTAGAAGGATGCCAGGAAGCCAAAGTGGGAGCTTTCTCTTTGGGAGAGGTGAATACCGATTCTGCTTTACCCACCACAGGGCATGAAACCTGGCCTTGTTGAGACTTAGTCTGGCTCAGCAAACAGAAAATCACAGAAATGTCCATATGTATTCCTCAAGAAAGGCATAGCTAATTTATTTAAGTTCTTCTAAAAGGATCCTTGCCATGGTCCTTTCTCAAAACTAGCTAGACCCTCCCTTAAAGAGAAGGTGTCAGCAGCTGACAAAAGTTCTAGTCTTTCAAAATAAATGCACCTGCTCTGTGAGGAGACTGGAGTCACCTAAGCTTCCGTAACTTTTGTTAAACAAGTCAAGGAAGTTAGGCTGCCGGGCAGGCAGGAGAGACTGCGCATACATGTGTGACTATCAGCTCTGCCAAGTGAATCATAATCCTCCTGAAACAATCTTCTTGGTTATGCAGAAAAAAGCTTATTCTAATTTAAAAGTGTTTACCTCTGCAAGGGTATACAACTTTACTATTTATATTTCAGAAAAAGCACATCTAAAAGTAATTAATACAACCAAAGATCATATTGTTAAATTAATTTCCATAAAAAACACTGGAGATGTGCTTTGGGTAAAAAAAAGATCTTAACTTAGTAAGAATCACACTTAAAGCAACAAATCATTTAAAAACACATTTAAATTTCATGTAACATAAGCAATAATTCTGAAAACACTCTGTCCCTCGGATGGGTCTAGAAGAAGATTTACATATGGGTTGGAGGAAACAAAACAGCAAGTGAGTACATTTCTAGTACTCAGATTTTTTTATTTTATTATGTTTCCTACTTTTTTCTTACCAGTCCTTTGGGCTTTTTAACCTGAGGAATCAATTATATTCATATTTAGACTTAGTGCTCACAGCACACATTTCAGGGTTCCTGCTTTAAAATGGTGGCGTATTTGAAACTTTCATATGAGTTCAAGTCCCATATTTATATAATTTATCTTATCATCTGAGTGAGACAGTGGGTGACATGGGACAGAAAGTTTCCCTGTAGATGACACATGGAAATAAAACAGGGTAGGTCAGATATGAGGAATAATGATATCCTATTTTCTCTCAATATCAGTTCATAATAAATGAATTAGGAAAGAGGGGAGGAGAGATTTATTCTGTTAGGAGGTGAGTGCAAATGTCAAAAGCCAATACCAGATACTCTTCTTGGGGGAATCTATGGCTACAGAAGTCAAAATGCATGATGAAGGTAATGTTTAGAAAACATACCACTCATTTCCTTAGCACAGGTTCTTGAAGGATGCATCTGAAAGGATGGTGGAAGAGATGCCTTCGGACTAAACCTAAGGTATAAAAAAAAGTAAATAAAAATTCAGATAGTAAAGTCTATTCCAAGTTTTAAACACTGTATGCTTAAAGTCTCTATGGGACTGAACTGCAAAACAAATCATTAAAATACTTCAAAATGAGCAAAAAATGAAAGGACACCTTGCATTAGCTTTCATATTTCATATTTGCCCAGAAAAAAAATAGCTAAATTTCCATTAGAATTTTAAAAGAACTTGGAAATCAGATTTCCAGTTAATTAGCTTTATTTATTTATTTATTTATTTATTTATTTAATAGAGGCATATTTATTTATTTATTTAATTGTTTGTTTGTTTTGTTTATACATGCACTGGGTACAGTCAGAAGCGCGGGAGGGTGAGAGAATTCACCAGAGCCAGAGCAGGGAGCAGAGCAGGCAGAAGAACCGAAGTACACTGCCGAGGGGAGCAGCGGGCGGCAGGAGAGGTCTGCGCGCCATGTGGGACCCTCCTCCAGTGGCTGGGGAGCAGCCGGGGATCGAGCCGGAGCCGCAGAGGCTGCGGGCAGGTTCGCAACCCAGCGCTCAACGGCTGTGCCACCAGGGAGGCCCCAGTTAATTAGCTTTAAGGGACAATACAGAATAAAGAATCAACTGCTGAAAATAAAGAATATTTGGGAAAATAAAAATGAAGGCCTTGTATCACCAGATATTGAAATGTGTCATAAAGTCACAACATTTAAAATAGTTGGACATGTAAGAAGAATTTAGACACATTCAATTTAAATCATATCTTGGTATATTATGGGCATTTCATACCAGAGAGGGATTGCTCAATAACTACTTAGAAAAGAAGAAACATAGATTCTCTACCTCAGGCCCTCAACAACCTAATTTTTTTTTTTTTTTTGCTGTTTCCATATTTTTAACATCTAAAATTCTGCCTCACTAAATGAGCATGATCACGTTGCAAATATTTATAAAATAGCATCTCAGTCTTCCATAGCTGCTCTAACAAGTTACCACAAATTCAGTGGCTTAAAATCACACAAATTGGTCTGTATATCAGAAGTTCAAGATGGGTCTCATTGGATTAACCTCAAGGTGTGTTGGTGGGGTTGTGTTCTTTTTTGGAGGTTCTAGGAGAATGTGGTATAATGAAAAAAATTACTCGTTATCCTTGGTTACTGGCACAAAGTTCCTAAAACCCTCGAAATTCTCCTGTGTGATAAGAATGTCTTTAGTTTCAACAACCTAATTTTTATATGAATTATATCAGATCTATGTTGGAAGATTTTTCCAAATGTGTGGACTAAGAAATAAAACACACAGAGTTTCCTTTACTAGACTCCAAGTGTCTTAATTACCTGTGTGCCAGTGCCTGTGTCAGTGATTGATACATGTGAATGAGAATGAGTGTGGTAAGAATGAATAGGAGGATTGAATGATTCAATGACTCCATTTTGCAGGGACACATATAAATGATCACTTCCTATTTATATTCTGGACGAATATAAACTGATATAATCTGTTTAGATTACAAATTAGTAATTAGCACTAATGCATACAACCTCTAACCCTTAGACCTTCCATTTCTACCAATTTATTCTAAGGAACTAGTTGTGAATATATGCAAGGATTGTTCTACAAATATGTTCATTGTAGAATGTTTACTTTAGTGAAAATCATTTATATTCAACTATAGGTGATTGGATATTAATTACCCTGACTTTAAAGTGATAATGTATTCTACCAAACATTCAGAGACGAATTAGTGCCTATCCTTCACAAACTCTTCCAAAAAATTGAGAAGGAAGGGACAATACCAAACACGTTCTATGAAGCCAACATTACACTAATACCAAAACCGAACAAGGACAACACAAAAAAGGAAAACTACAGGCCAATCTCCCTAATGAACACTGATGCAAAAATCCTCAATAAAATTTTAGCTATCAGAATCCAACAATGTATCCATAAGATAATTCACCACGACCAAGTTGGATTCATTCCAGGGGCACAAGGATGGTTTAACATCCGAAAATCAATCAACGTTATCCAACACATCAACAAAAAGAAATATAAAAACCATATGATAATATCAATAGATGCTGAGAAAGCTTTCGACAAAGTGCAACACCCATTCATGATAAAAGCCCTTGAAATTCTGGGGATACAAGGAACATACCTCAACATCATAAAGGCCATCTATGACAAGCCAACAGCCAGTATCATTCTCAATGGTGAAAAGCTGAAAGCAATTCCATTAAGATCTGGAACAAGACAAGGATGTCCACTCTCACCATTGCTTTTCAATATAATACTGGAAGTCCTAGCCAGGGCAATAAGACAAGAGAAAGACATCCAAGGAATCCAAATAGGAAAAGAAGAAGTCAAACTATCACTATTTGCAGACGATATGATATTATACATAGAGAACCCCAAAAACTCCACAGAAAAGCTAATTCAACTCATCAATCAGTTCAGTAAAGTGGCAGGATACAAAATCAACACGCAAAAGTCAGTAGCCTTCCTATACACAAACAATAAATCTGAAGAAGAAGAAATCAAAAAGACCATCCCTTTTGTTATTGAAACAAAAAAAATCAAATATTTGGGAATAAATCTAACAAAAGAGGTAAAGGACCTATACAAAGAAAACTATAAAACACTGTTAAAAGAAATAGAAGAAGACACAAAGAAATGGAGAGACATCCCCTGCTCATGGATTGGAAGAATAAACATTATTAAAATGGCCATCCTACCAAAAGCAATATACAGATTCAATGCTATTCCAATCAAAATTTCAATGTCATTCTTCAAAGAAATAGAACAATTATTGATGAAATTCATATGGAATCACCAAAAACCCCGAATAGCCAAAGCTCTCCTGAAAAAAAAAGAAGGGAATGGAGGCATCAGACTCCCAGACTTCAAACTATACTACAAAGCCATAATCATCAAAACTGCATGGTATTGGAACAAGAACAGACATACAGACCAATGGAATCGAATAGAAAATCCAGAAATAAACCCACAGATTTATGGTCAACTAATCTTTGACAAAGGAGCAAAGAATATGCATTGGAGCAAAGAAAGTTTGTTCAATAAATGGTGCTGGGAAAACTGGGTCGCTACATGCAAAAGAATGAAGCTTGACCACCACCTCACACCATACACAAAAATCAACTCAAAATGGATTAAAGAACTAGACATAAGACCTGAAACCATAAAATATATAGAAGGAAATATAGGCGAAACACTACGTGATTTGCACATCAAAGACATCTTTACAGACACATCACCCAAAGCAGTGATAGTGAAGGCAAAGATAAACAGCTGGGACTACATCAAATTAAAGAGCTTTTGCACAGCAAAAGAGACAATAACAAAAACAAAGAGAAACCCCACCAACTGGGAGAACATTTTTGCACCCAACACTAATGATAAAGGACTGATCACAAAAATCTGCAAAGAGCTGATGAGACTCAACAACAACAAAGAAAATAATCCAGTCAAAAAATGGGCAGAAGAGCTTAAAAGAAACTTCTCTGAAGCGGAAATGCAAATGGCCAACAGGCATATGAAAAAATGTTCAACATCACTTGTCATCAGGGAAATGCAAATCAAAACTACCATGAGATACCATCTTACACCAGTGAGAATGGCACATATTAAAAAAACTAGCAACAACAAATGTTGGCGAGGGTGTGGAGAAAAAGGAACTCTTCTGCACTGTTGGTGGGAGTGCAAACTGGTCCAACCACTGTGGAAAGCTGTATGGAGATTTCTGGACCTACTAAACATAGAGCTTCCATATGATCCAGCAATTCCACTCCTAGGTATTTACCCAAAGGACACAGAAACATCAATCCCAAAGAACACCTGCACCCCTATGTTTATAGCAGCACTGTTTACAATAGCTAAGCTTTGGAAACAACCCAAATGCCCAAAAATAGATGACTGGATCAAGAAGATGTGGTACATATATACCATGGAATATTACTCAGCATTCAAAAAAGATAAACACATGCAATTTGCAGCAACATGGATGGCGCTGGAAGGGATCATGCTCAGCGAAATAAGCCAAAAAGAAAAAGAAAAATACCGGATGGTCTCACTCATAGCAGGAATCTAGAAAACTTAAATAAGGGACCAGGAAAATGAATAACTATAAGAAAGTGAAAATCAAAATCAACAAAAAACTATGAACCAGAGACACTTTTAGGGGGGCGGGGGTGGGAGGGGAGGGATTGGGGTCAGAATGGGGGGGCTGCAATTGTATGGGGAATATAACAATAAAATTTATTAAAAAAAAAAAAAAGAAAAAAGGTATTCAAAATAGAGGCAGGAGTAAAAATGGATAGTTCGATTATTTTGCCTTTTCCTGGTATTTTGTAAAATACTGATTATATAGGCTAGTCATTGTAATAAAGAGGACCAATCAAAAGACCTTAAACCCTTTCAGCGAAAAATGTACACTTACAAATAAAACTTAGGTCTCTCTCTTCATTTAAAAAAAAAAAAAATAAAGTGATAATGTAGAAGTATACTTAATGATATGGAAAATACTAACAATATACTTCCTTTTAAAACAGGTTATAAAATAGCAATATATAATACAATTTGTATTTAAAAAATATGTATTATCAAATGTTTACATCATATATGAATTAGGGACAATTTTTTCTTCCTTTTACTTTCTCATACTGTACACATATTTCTATAATTAAAACAAAGCAGTAAACATTTTAGAAAATGTTTTTTACAACTATTTACCACATGTTTTAACTAGGGACTCAGAAATCAACAATAAATTTACATTCATTTACTCTAGCCTACGTTGGAGAAATGCCTTTCCCCCTAGTTTGTTGTGTATTAAAGTGTAATATTTGAGATACCAAGCACTTGCACCTGACATTGTTGTAAGTTAAAAAAGAGATCACATCAGTCATTAACAACTCCTTAATGAAGAACATTTTTGTAACTGCTATGCTTGTCAAGTTTTCTTTCTGGGTGTAATTTAATAAGATCATCAATTTGAAGAATGGTAACTGCAGCATCTATTACAAAATCAAACCGTCAACTTTAACTATGGTTGGTTCAAATACTCCTGCTTTGCTTATTGTCTTAAAGTCTACCACTGACCAAATCAAGACCAATCCATTTTAGATTTTTTGTTCTGGTTTAACTTGATCCTCATTATGAAAAGCTCTCAGCTCTGCAACCAGATCTGTGGAGTCTGAGCAGCCTTAATTGCCTATATATTAGGAATAACAAGACAAGATCGTGCAAAATCTGCAATAGCATGCTGTTCCTGAGACCCTGGGCTGATCACATGGCTTTCTAGGTACATGGAAAGGGCTGCGCCTGCAGACCCCTCACCTGCCCCTGTTCAGAACCAAAATACACTTCACTATATAAAGAGCATCATGGAAACAGTGTTCCTCTCTTCAAACATGAAATCATTTGCCCCACATAAGATAAATAATGCAGATGTGTGAGCCTCAATGTTTTTCATCAAGAGTAGTTCATCACAAATTCTCTCCTGTACCACCTTTTGCTTGTCCCATTTTTTCAAACTGGTCAATGTTGACAGTAATTACTCTGTAAGTTTTAGCAATATGTTTAAGGTCACTTTTTAAAACTCTTCTGATTATTACAGGTCCCATCTCTGCAGGGCTGCTACTTAAGTCCTGCTGGTGAAGTCTACAGGGATGGAGGGCACTTATCTGGTCTACCTGGTGCCATCAGGTGAGTGGGAGAAGAATGTGGTGTACAGAATACTCCCATGAGCCCACAGTTCAGACTGACTGATTTTGCTGTTTCACAGATTCAAGTCAAAGTTTAGGCACACAACCAGAGTTGGAAAACAATGGTACTTCAGTCACACACTGGACCCAACTAGTGCATCAGGTCAAAGTTTATTTATTAAGATTTATTTATTTATTTGTACAAGCACTGGGTACAGTCAGAAGTGCGGGAGGGTGAGAGAATTCACCAGAGCCAGAGCGGGGAACAGAACAGGCAGACTGATGAAATACATTGCTGAGGGGAGCAGCGGGTGCGGCAGGAGAGGTCTGCGTGTCATGTGGGGCCCTCGCCGGCGGCCGGGGATTGAACCAGTGCTGCAGAGGCTGCAGGCAGCTTCGCAGCACAGCGCTCAACTGCTGCGCCACCAGGGGAGGCCCCAAAGTTTAGGTTTTAATTAGGCATTTTGTGGATCTTATCAAATGTATAATAACTAACCATAAACAACATTAAAAATATACCTTTAATAATCATATTTTAGGGTTATATAAAAATATCAACATGTAAGATATTAGTACTCTTTCCCCAACTTTAAAAAATAAATTCTTTCTAAATATTCTAGTATGAGGAAAATTGTATTTCACACAAAATGGCAGCTTTGAACACTGATCTATGGGATGACACGATGTACTCCCGAGTCTTTATTGTAACAGCAGATAGAATGGAAGAATATGATGTGGATTCATCTATATCAGGAGTTGGCAAATATTCTGCCAAGGGCCAACAGTACATATTTTAGCACAAGTTCAACAGCATGAGTTTGATCCCTGGCCCGCCAGGGAGCAACCCACATGGCGAAGCAGACCTCTCATGTCTCGCCTGCTGCTCTCCTCAGCAATGTTTTTCAGTTAGTTTGCCTGTTCTGTTCCCCACTCTGTCTCTGGTGAATCCTCTCACTCCCAGGATCTCTGGCCTGTGCCCCAGCTCTCATACGCATAAATAAATAAATCTTTGGGGAAAAAAAAAAGAAAAAAAAGATTGTGTTTATAAAAAACTTACAAAATTGATTATAAGAAGGGTTTTCAGAAAAGTTGTAGCTGAATTAGTTGTTTCAGAACTTAGAAGAGCTACTAAAATGAATTTTACAAGGAGAGATAATCAACAGTGAAGAGAAAATATATAATGGAGCTATTCAGAGAATGACATTCACATAGCCAGTAAAAGAGATTTTCTAGTAATGATGCATTTCTCTACAACATGTGAACTGACACTAGATAAAACCAGAAGTATTTCCTTATGACTCTGAATATATATTTTTAATATTGATTATCCTCAGTTCACCAAACTTCTCCTTTTAGTGAAATAAATTCCAAATACCTGTTGCTGGTAGGCATGGCCATATGCCTCTGCACTGGAACATCTTTGAATATTTCACTCCCAACAGTTGTATGTAATATGTATGGTGGCATTTCAGCATCATACTTAACTCCAAGAGAGTTTCCTTTATCTCTTAACAGTGTTGGGTTAGGTTTTTTGCTGAGAGAAAAATCCGAAGAAAATCCTGGTTGTCTGAGGGTTGCTTTTGGTTTTCCTGTGAAATTAGGCATAGATAATAGAATCAGTTAGCTTCCTGAAATGCTAGTTTCAGTGTGCCATGCCCTGATCAGATGTTTTCTGTGGGTCTCTGTTCTCAGGACAATTTGTAAGAACTCAGAGAGGTTGCCCCACTGGAGGCTAGGTCAGTTGCAGTACAGTAGATTAGTACTTTTAGCACATGAGGTTCTTCAAAATGTGGCTTTACCTGCTAGACTAGCCAGTTACTTTCCTCTATTCACCAACTGACACTTCAAAGGTAACCCCCTCCTGTTCTTACAAATGCAGCATGTGCAGCCATATGCCATCCCTCCTACCTTTCTCCAGTTAATCTGAATTCTTCCTATCACTTGGGGCCTGGGCCCAGGTCTCCTCTTCACCATGAAGCCCTCTTTTGCCAATCTCACAATGACTGCACCCTTGTTTAAAAGGGCCATTGGGGTATTTAGGCACCAACTCTTTTATATTATTATTGAACTATTTCTTCAGAATTTAATTTTAGCACTGATGATATACTATATACTCCTTGAGATAAGTATTTACTAAACACAGGCTGAGGTGCCTATAACTCATTTGTATATAATATATAATTCATGTTTTCTGAAAAGGGGATTTATAATAAAAGACTTTTTTTTTTAAGACATTAAACCATAGGTTCTTGGTTCATCCAACACCTTGGATGAGGCCTTCCAAATAACCTGAAAGAATAAAACCACACTTTGTCATAAGTTTAATTAAAATCTACTCTTAGTTTTTTCTCACTGTGTAATTACTTCACTTAAAGTCTTCCTGTGCACTTAATTTCAAGTCAAAATACTAGCAGCTTCAGGAGTTTTCTTTTGACAGATGAATTTTAACATAGGTGCTTATCATGTATGCAAGTATTATTTCCATAATTCCATGTGACGAGAGAGTCACAGAAAGGCTTAACTGAAAAGACTTTACCTTCTAGAAAAAATGGCATGGTTTTCTTTACTCTCATCTGACAATTAACTTGCCTCCCGGTTTTCCTTTTAGAACTCCTCTGACGAGCCACAAGTTGTGCAATTCTTGCAGTTTCTGTGCAGGCCACAGCATAGCAGGTAATCTATTCATGAAAGGCAAGGTGAGAAGAGAAATATTTCTCAGATTTATTGGTGGCTAGAAGCTGATTTTTATATGCGGGTCTTGGTGAGTTTATACATCCCAAATCAAGCAATCAAGCTGTATAGAAATATTCATGTCTCTCTCTCTCCTTGATCATGTAAAAGGTATATTTTGAATAAGAGAAATCAAGCATAATTTAGTTCATTAAATAACTCTTTCCTCAAATGAAAATTTCATTTATTTCTTTAACAGATATTTGTAAAGCATATCTACAATGTTCTAGGCGCTACGGGATTAACAAATGCACCAAAAGAAAACTGTAGCATGTGTGTATTGTCTCAGATAATTTGTGAGATATATTTTATTTACATTTTATACAAGGGAAAACAGAGGCTCAGGAAAGTTTAGTAACTTTCCCAAGTCACACGACTAGGCCATCTCTCTGAACCTGAAGCATGTCCTCATACTTGCTATGATGTATTACCTCTCAAAGAACACTAAATCCTAGCCTTGTCACTGCATGGATTGGCTGGATGACTTGATAAATCAGTTTATTTCCCTAATGTCTGTATTCTCATTTGTAAACAGGTGTTTCCTTAGATCTTGGATTTTCAAACTATTCAATGGAGCCATAGGATTCCATGAAAGGCCTCTCAGTGGCAAGGATCTGAGGGTAAGGCAGAGCAAGCAGAGGCCCTGAACCCTCTGCATCTCTGCTTAAAACACAGCAGGTCAACTTTTTCTCTTTAAAAAAAAAATGGTGTGATATATAGGATATTTGAAAAAGTATAAGAAGTACTGGGATCAGATGACCTCTGCGGGCCTAGTATTTAAGTCTGACTCTAAACTGAGATCACAAACGGTACAAAATAGTTCTGTGATTTGAGATCACAAATACCACAAACCAACACAGATTCCTAATATTTGAGTTGGTATTTCTAATCTTGAGGCTGTGTTACAAGAATATAACTCAAAAGAAGAAAAAGTTACATATCTAAATATGCTCAAATAGGGGCTGCTGCCCCTAGAAATAAATATTAAAGATGTCCAAAAGAGGGAAAGAGTAACATAGCAACTACATGAAGCGTTATTACCCTAATTCAGACATGTGATCAGAGATTCAACATGAATTTATTAAGTAGCAACTATTGGGGTGAAAAAACAATCTCTCATCCTCAAGATACTTATGAAAGAAAAAGAAAGGCAGAGACTAAATAAAAAGTGTCGAATGCTTTATTGGATATGTTACAAAATGCCAAGGAGACAGAAATGAGGGCTTAAATCTGTCTAGAATAACCATGGACACTGAAGCAAGTTTTATTATCATGAATGTATACATTCTCCTTATAAAAATTATTACAGATTAGATGAACCTCCCCCTTGACCATCCTCCCAATCCTGGTCCCCTTTTTCCTCCTCTACCCACTATCTTTTCCAACCATCCCTCCCCCCAGATGTACAACCATTTATAGGTTTTAGTGAGAAATACTCCAGAGATCTATATATTTACATGGAGAATTTACATACAGAAAAATGTACTGTTTCAGGGAGTGCATGTCTTTTGTCTTTTGGATGGTGGTATGTTCATATCTTTGATCCTGTACATTGGGCAGGTACCAAGAAGTGAAAATCTGAGTCACAGGCTATAGGCAATTAAAAAGATACTTGCTACCACCAAATTGCCCATGTTATACATAAAAGTTCCTTCCAGAGAAACTAAAGGATTTGGAATTGTAAAATAATATGAACATATTGGTATGAAGGAGAAAAGAGGCTTGAGGGAGAAGGACTAAAGATAAAGAGAACAATAAGAAGGGTCCTCTAACAATCAAAAATGCTGACTGATCAAATGGGAATTAAACCATTAACCAGATAGTAGGAACAGATAAGAGTTAGGTCAAGCATTGAGAATTTAAAAGTGCCTGTTAGACACTTTAATCAGGAGATCATTAGTGATCCGGGAAAAAATAGTTGTAGCAGCTTATGGGTGGGTGTGATGAGGCAGCACAAGTCTCTAGCATAGCTAGTTTGCTTAGAAATTGAGAATGGGTAAACTTTAACCTTAAAGTTTTTTATTTAATGTGGTTAAAATCTTATTTTTATATGGAAAGAATTTGAGGGGCAAAGGAAAAGACATCAGAATCTAGGCTATGCTTTGGATGCTTTTCTATCACAATTTCAAAATAGTTTGGTTAGTAGATTTTAATTTGACTTTTATCCTAATTAAGAGAGTGGAAGCGCCATAAAGGCAATGGAGAATTGGGTTGATTTTTCTCCCGTGCACCATTACCTTCTTACCTCTCCAGATCTACTAGTTTCTATCCTGACAACTGCTGGCACACTTCTCAGATAGGCTTCCAGTGAAGGGTACCCTAACTGCTTGAAGGGGATCCAGTCTCCAGTCAAGGATTTGTACTCTCCTTGGAGCCGGGGTAGTGCTATTCCATTCTTATGAGACTGCAGAACAGCTCGTAGCATCTTTGAAACCAGATCTGCTTCCAGCATCTTCACCTATAGGACACAGCAGAAGGTTACTACAATGTAATTCATCAGACTATGCATTTAAATAAATTTTCAGAGTTTACATTTCTTAGATTATTCCATAAATTGTTACTGAATATTTATAGGAAATAATTGCTATCATGGGGGGAAAGGCACAAAATGCTAAGAAGACATGAGGGAAGTCAGAAAGGCAAAAGACTAATCAAGGGATAAAAGATATTAGGGAATGCTTCCCCGATGAGAGGGGACCTGGAGGAGTCTGAAGGACAAAATGGAATCATCCAGGCAAGGAGGGAAAGGGTGTGGTGATGAGGGGAAGATGAGGATGGAAAGAGGTGTCAGCCCCAAATATAGAACAGAAACTTCAAAAGGCACAGAATTGGGAGATAAATATATGCTTGGTTCTGAGAATTCCAAGCAGTTAAGTTTTGCTAGTTATGATTGAAAAAAGACCTCAAGCTGAGCACTAAAATGGGAGAAAAAGGAAGAGGTAGATCCAGAAAAGACTATAATATTATGTCAATACATTTACATTTTTGCCAAAAGTAACACGGGGACTTGAAGAGATTTTAAATGTGGGCATGAGCTCTGCATTTTAGAAAAATCACTACTCAGAAATAGGGAAGTATAATTGGAAGGAGAAAGATTAATGATGTAAGAATACTTGGAAATGTGGAGGACCCCTAAACAAGGCCTTGGGAATGATAAAAACCCATATGAGAGGTAATCGAGAGATGAAATAAACAGGAATTGATTAACTAGTTTGGATGATGAGGCATGGTTCCACATTTTTAGCTTAGAAGCATTCTGGACAGTAATGACTCACACTAGGTGGAATAAAAGCAGGCTTTCAAGAGTGGAAGAGATTTCATTTGGAGGTCAGGAAGCTTGTAGGTTAGTTATGTAGATGTATTTACTAGGAACCTGTATTAGAGGTCTGTCCTTGTTATAGATTTGCTGATCTTCAGCATGTGTGTGTGTGTACACATACATATATGATATGTGTGTGATTTGATATATATCACATGACATTTGATGCGCAGGGAGTCAAAAATAAGATTAAGGATGGAACTTTATGGAAGACTGTTATTTGAGAGATGAGCAGAGGAAGAAGCTATAAAAGGGTAAGCAAAAGAGACCAGAGAGATAGAAATAGAAGAATCTCAGTGTCAAACTAAAGGAGGAAAGAACCAGGAAGAATAACATAGTTCAAGTTCCATATGCAGTAGAAAGGTCAAGAGAGAGAAAGAAATGAAAAGTGAGCAATGAATTTTGGTACCTAGAAAAAAACCTCGGAACGTTGGCTAAGGATTTTCATTGATCTGTAATGGGTATTTTTCAAAATTAACCACTCATATTTTTGGGGGGGACTAATGGTAAGTAGAATGGAGAGACATTTAGGGAATCAAGCAGCCAGGAAAAATGGACTTAGCCTTTCATTAAAGAAAGGAGAAAGGCAAGCCACAGACAACTTGTTAATTTTTCCTTCAACAGTGCTATCCAATAAAACCTTCTGTGATAATGAAAATGTTCTGTATCTGCACTGTATGGTAGCCACTAGCCACAGATGACTACAGAGCCCTTGAAATGTGGCCAGTGTGACTGAGGAATTGAATTTTAAATTTAATTTAAAATAAATATGGCTAGTGGACCATATTGGATAGCACAGAATTCTGGACAGTCTTGTCCTTTCTCTGGTGTAGAGACAGAAAGAAGGAATAGGACACAATTCTATCACTATCCTCATGTGCCCATTTATTTATTTTTATTTTTATTTTTTTTGTATAGAGGCATGCTTTATTTATTTGTTTGCTGGTCTGTTTGTTTGTTTTGTTTATACATGCACTGGGTACAGTCAGAAGTGCGGGAGGGTGAGAGAATTCACCAGAGCCAGAGTGGGGAGCAGAGCAGGCAGAAGGACCGAAGTACACTGCTGAGGGGAGCAGCGGGCGGCAGGAGAGGTCTGCGCGCCATGTGGGACCCTCCTCCGGGTGGCCGGGGAGCAGCCGGGGATCGAACCGGCGCCGCAGAGGCCGCGGGCAGCTTCGCAACCCAGCGCTCAACCGCTGCGCCACCGGGGAGGCCCTCATGTGCCCATTTAAAAAAGAAATAAAATACAAGTTCATATGTGAGTGCCTTAAATTACAAATATGATATTTAAATGATAGCAAGGTTTAAGTGGCAAATAACCTAAGTCTTCATTATGGACTTTCCCTACTAAATATTAATTCATATCAAACTGTTGCCCCCAGCACCAACATTTAATAAATACTATTAATTAAATACTAAATTAATTAAATAGCATTAACCTAGGGAGGTCCTATAACTAGGTTATATTCTTATTCTCTATATAAACATACATACACACACATATAAAATATTCATTTAAGTAAAATTTGCATATAACAAAATTTCCTCACTCTATGAGTATCATTAAATTTTATAATCTATATAGTTTTCTATATCTATATAATAATCACTACATCAAAATATAGACATTTCCATCACCAAAAAAGTTCCTTTATGTGGACACATAATATATGTAAAAGTAAAATGTACAACACAAAAAATGAGAGAAACTAGAAGTATACTCTAAGAAGCTTCTTATTCTATACATATAGTATAATATTATTTGAAGGGGGAGTGTACTAAGGATGTATATTGTAAACCTATGGCAACTACTAAAATCTCTGAAAAGAAGAATAACTAATAAGCCAGTAGTATGGATAAAACAGATTAAATTCACCAAAAAGAGAGTCAAAGTAAAAAAATATTAGGCAAGAAAAAGAAAAAAACAGCAACAACAACAAATAACAGATAGGACAAATAGCATCTAATAAAATGGTAGATTTAAAGCCAACCATCCCAACAATTACATTACAAATAAATGATGGAAATAAAAGTCTTCAATAAAACTTAATGATTGGCAGAATGGACATAAAAACAAAACTTACCTATATACTATGTATAAGAAGTTTATTTTGAATATAAGAACATAGGTTAAAAGAAGACAGAAAAAGGTATGTTATGCAAATATGTGAGTATATTAATATCAGAACAAGGAGTATTACCAGAAATAAATGGGGGCATTATATAATTAAGCAGTTAATTCATTAGGAATATATAACAAAACACTGAAGGAAAAAAACAGAGATCAAAGAGTAAATAGATTCAATTATGTTCAGAGACTTCAAAACTCCTTTCTCAGAAATTGGTAGGACCAGTAAACAAAAATCACTAAGAGCTGGACAAGACTACTAACCAAACTAATCCAACTGATATTTATAGAACACTCCACCCCAACAACAGCAGAATATACATTCTTTACAAGAGCACTGGGACATTCACCAAAATGGAATCTATTCAGAGATTTAAAACAATCCTCAACCAACTTAGAACACAGTACAATAGTTCCCCTTATCTGTAGTTTTGCTTTCCATGGTTTCATTTACCCACAGCTTCTCACATTCTAAAAATAATATATACAATATTTTGAGAGAGACTGGTGAGAGTATAAAGAGAGCAAGAGAGACCCTATATTCACATAATTTTTTTTAAGTCAATTGCTATAGCTGTTCTATTTTATTATTAGTCATTGTTAATTTCTTATTATGCCTAATTTATAAATTAAACTTTATCATAGGTATGTATGTATAAATGTATAGGAAAAACAAAGTATATATAGTGTTTGGTACTATCCATGGTTCCATGCATACACTGGGGGTACTGGAATGTATCCCTCACAGATGAGGGGACTACAGTAATGGAAATTACACCGAAACTTTTATGGCTAGAAAAATTAATTAGATATCAGTAACAGAAAGATATGTGTATAGTTCCCAAGGTTTTTTCAAATTTAATGACATAGTTAGAAATAATCAAGGACCAATGAAGAAGGACCCTCAGAAATCATAAAATATTTTTAAATAAATGAAAACACAATATAAAAACAAAGACATAGTATGCAAATTTGTTGGGTCCTATTAAAGCAATATTTGGAAGGAAATTTACAGCATTATATGCTTAAGGTGGAAAAGAAGAATGGCCCCAAGTCAATAAAAAAAAGGAGAACAAATTATGTCAACAGTAGAAGGAAATCATAAATGAGAATAAAATCAATATTGAAATGATAAAATAGACTGGTAAAGAAATAGGGGGAAAAAGTAGAGAAAAAAGGTCATGAAACCAAATCTAGGTTTTTGAACAGCAATAAAAGTAATAGACTCTCAGGCTGATTCATCAAGAAAGGTAGTGAGGAAATGGGAGATGGAGCGGTGGACTGAAGAAGGAGCCAGCACCACAGAACCTATAGGTAGACATTGAAAAAGAATATCATGAACAACTTATGCCAATTAAAATTTGGTAAGATGAAATGGATGAATTCGTTGAAAGATGCAAATTCCAAAACTCACTCAAGAAGAAATAGGTAACCTTAATAGTCTTTTTTCTATTAGAGAAACTGAACTTGTAGTTAACAACCTTCCCACAAGGACAACTCAAGCTTAGGTGATTTTATGACAAAATCTACCAAAATTTAAGGAAGGATTAATAGCACATCCATACATATTCTTCCAGAAAACAGAAGGGAAAGGAACACTTCTGAACACATTTAATGATCTCTTAATGCTGATATCAAAACCAGACAATAACATTACAAAAAACAGAAGAATTACTGGGGCTCTGGTTATGGGTGTGGTATAGTATCATATGTTTGTAGAGGGGTGAACCTATACCCCTAAAACATATACAATGTTTTAAACTGTTACCTCAACAAACATAATTTAAAAAACAAACAAGAAAACCATAGATCAATGTCCCTCAGAACACTGTCTGGCTTAGGAAAGTAGCATTTGACCATGGGCCTGACCTCAGAATGAGGAGCTAAGAGAAGCCAGAATGTTGCTGGGCACCTTCACACACTCTCTTCCAAACTCTTCACTTCAAAAAATGAGGAAACTGAAACCCAGAGCAATTATTCCAGGTCTCACAAATTTTCATGACCATAACCACAACAAGAACACAGGTTTTCTGATCCCCAAAACAGTACTTACTTTCAGCTCGTGGCTCCAAATGGTCAGAGTTGGCTTCAGATAGTAAAGACAGTCTTATTATGAAGAATCTGGCTTTGGTGTACTTTAGACACATGCTTTTACCAGTGTCTGATCCTCTCTGGCTCAGTTATTTGTGTGTAATCTGGTCTCTATCTCTGGTGTTTCTGTCACTAGCAGTGCCAAAGAACATTAGCCAAATTGTTGTGCTTCTCATATATGGTTTCCCCAAAATTTTTGTTTTCCCACCTATTGCCAACTGTACTATTTGGCTCATCTTCTTCACTGCATTTTTCATGTCATAAGTTTTAATTGTAGAGTGGCACTAAACCCTGGAATAAATTTGAAGAATTGCCAAATAAACTGAAGTCACCAAGTAATCTTTCTTATCTTTAGTCAGTGGCTCAATTTTTAGTATCTCCTTGGGGCATATTCTTCTGGTATCTACCTACCCTTCTTCTTGAAGACACTATTTTAGCAACAAGTTGGGCCCTTAACGTCCAGACTGTGTGGAAAGATTTTAGACATCATCTATCTAAATCCCTCATTTTACAAATCAATAAAATGAGCCTAGAAGAGGGAAGGTTTTTGTCTAAGACCCTTGCATAAAGAGTTTTCATCTTGCAAAGTTTAACATGTTATCTTCCCCCCCCCCCAATTACAGGCTATTTGTTATCACCTGAATTACTTCTTTGCCAACACATTTTAAAAGGAAAGATAGTAATTAATATCCCCACCCAGCAATATACTTCCTTAAGGTATGTTTAGAGAGTTTTATAATTATAATTCAAGCTTTACGCTGTGCATACATTGCTAACTGCACATTATGATTATATGAGTAAGAGCTTCCCACAAATCTGCATGCTAGAGACAATAAAGTGGCCTACTTATGGATCTTGGTCTTAATCCTAGTTCTGCTGCTTATTAGCTGTGACCTTTTGAGTAAATTGCTTCAACTCTCTTTTTTTCATATGGAAGATAATGAGGGTTTACAAGACCCATAATTCTCAACTTTCCTCACAGTCCTTTAGGGTTAAGATGGTCCAAAAATCTAATGGAAACCACTGGTTGCTGCCTCCTGACAAATTGTATGACTGAAATTTGAAGTTTTCTCTGAGGCCACAATGATTATTTTGAGCTGATTAGAAGCCCTGGGTGGGATACGTATATGAATATATGTATAGAAATATATGTATAAATACACATACACATATATCTTCAGTTAAAGATAACAAATTATTTTTAAATAGGTTGAAAGACAAAATTTAAAAAAAAAATTGGGGCCAAATGGGAAAAAGAACAATGATTTCAAAAGCATAAAGGTGGGAGTAGAGGGCAGAGAGAAAGAAAAGCCAATTCACATAAATATTAAATTAGATTTCATTACAAACACCAAGAAACTTTTGTCCTTCCTATGTTTACCTGCTGACTCTGAAAATGCCCTGATGGAAAGCACTCACTCTACATCTCCGTTTGTGAAAACAGCAATTGATCAAGCAGAGTAGAGTTATGTGAATGTATGATCCACAGTAGATTTATGTGGATCATACATTCACATAAATCTCCAACTAGATTCTACTGCCTGGATAACTTAAAGAGAGGTCCTTCAGGAGTTTAAAATCTCTTGATACAAAACACAATTCACTCAGTCCCATTCAAGAACATTAGCAGGGATTACATTTCATTTCTAATCTACAGGGACTGGGAACGCACCTCCAACTGCCACTTCACAGTGTCACTGCATTTAACTAGCAAAAATACTGTGTGACACCAACAGGCCCTGAAGTGGGGCAAGGAGCCATGGATTCTAATTCAGCTAACCCCAGAAGCAATTCCCTGCACTCAGCTGTTTTTTTGCATATAACAGATGCTCAATGAATGTCAGTTGAGTGGAACTGCAAAATCCCCACCATGTGGAGATATATATTATATCAATAACTTAGAGATGAGTTCTTGCCTTCAAGAAACTGAAATCCAATCATGTAGAATATGGGAAGCTTGACAGAAGGACGAGTTAACATTTCTTCAGGTATTACTATGAGCCAAAGGATTTACAGTAGTTAAAGCCTTGCAGAGTAAGAAGTTCCATTTGAAAACAGAAATTTTGAGAGGAAAAACTATGTATGAGAAGCACAACAATTTGGCTAATGTTCTTTGGCACCATTAGTGACCAGAGATAGGGACCAGATTACACACAAATAACTGAGCCAGAGAGGATCAGACACTGGTAAAAGCATGTTTCTGAAGTACACAAAAGCCAGTTTCTTCAGAATAAGACTGTCTTGGGACCATTTGTAGGTGTGTTAAAGAGAAAAGGTGTGAATTTGTAAAATACAATTGTGAGCATGAGAATTACTTTGGGCTATTTAAATTGTTTCAGTCTTGCTACCCTAGTGGTTGTCTACTTCTTACTACTTCTTACACATTATTTAGTACTTTGAGGCACTCGTGATTATGTAGCAAAGAGAAAAGGGTCAGAATGAAAGGATAAAAGGAAATGTCAGTTGCAACCATTGATTTCTTTTTTTTTTTCAACAGTTGGCAACACCTTTCCATTTGGGTACCACACCTATAAACCAGAATGTGGCAGATCCCTGTTTCATGTCATTTGAAGGGCTAGTTACCTAGTCTACCCCAGAGTTGCTGGCATCTTTCCTTAAATTTCTTGGTATTTAGAATGAAATCTAATTTCATATTTATATGAATTGGCTTTTCTTTCTCTCTGCCCTCTACTCCCAACATTATGCCTTTGAAATTGTTGTTGTTCCTTTTCCCATTGGGCCAACAAAATTTTTTTTTTGAAACCAGGTTCAAAAGAAGTCCAGCTTCCAAACCAGGTCTGCAAAGTCTACACTATTTGCAGTATGCAAACACTTACATCAAGGTGGTCCAGGAAGAGTCAGAGATCAGGGTCTAAATTTCAATTCTGTGATTAAGTTGTTGCACATCACTAGGCAAGAATACTTTCAGACAATTTTTCACTACCAGGGCGATCGGGGTGTGTATAAAGGGGGGCGGAGATGGGCGGGGCAGAGAATGACATAGTTACTGTTTTGTTTTGTGGGGCAGACATCAGAATCCTTTTGGGCCAGGATTTTTTCCAACATTATCGGTATTTACCTTTCCTGCTCTTTGCAACTATTTAAATGCTGCCCTCGGTCACTAATGTCAATGTATTACACCCCTCAAGAGACTCGGAGCAAGAGAAGTTATGCGAGCTCCAAGCTCCCTCCCATTAAGTTGAGGCTGAGAAAAACTAAGGGACCTTGGGCAAGTTCCGAGACAACTTATTCATAGATTCACGTTGCACTCGTAGCTTGCGCTTTGCACCCGCCCGACGATCATTCTTTTAAAGGAACGGAGCGTATCTGTGAAACACAAATGCACGACCTGAGCAGCCTGCACTTGCTACTCTTCCTAACAGACAGCCCGGAGCCTTTCCGCTCCCGGTGCCCACCACAGACCTTCAACAGTCGGGAGCTCAGACATTTCCAGCCCCGGGCGGGCGGCCCCGGCCCAGCGAGCCGGTACCGGGAACCACTTCCTGGTCAGCATCTCGGGCCCCGATCCCCAGCCCCGCGGCTGCCTGTACCCCAATGCACAGCCGCCCCGGCGGCCGGGGGGCCGGCCCGACTCCCAGGTGAACGCCCAGCCCGTTCCCGAGCGGCCGGGGGCGGGGTCCCTCAGAGATTTAAAACACCAGGCTCTGGAACTCTAACTCCCCCGGGGCCCAGCCGGGTTTCCCGGGGTCCGGCCCCGGACGTCCCGGGCGGCGCGGAGAGGAGGCCCCGGGGCCGCTCGGGTCCCGCCCGCAGCCCTCGGGGGGCCCAGGTGGGTCGCGCCCGCCCGAAATCGTGGCCGACACCGCCCGGCACCTGTCGCGCCCGGAGCCGCAGGACGAGCGCTCACCTCGTTCCGGGGGCGCCCGGCCAGTCCCCGCGCCACTGGGCCCAGCTCCAGCCGCCGTCTCCGCCAGGGCCACAGCCACGGCCACCGCCCACTTTCGGTTTCCCCGCACGGCCAGTGCCGCCGCCGCGGCAGGGGAATCACCTCAAGCCCCCGCCCCGCCCCGCTCCGCCCCGCCCCGCCCCGCTCCGCCCCGCCCCGAGGGAAGTCCGGCCTCGGCTCTGCGCACGCGCGGGCCCCCAAGCCGCGTCGTCCCACGCCGGCGTCCGCGCGTGGGAAGGGAAACCGACGCCGCCTAGCGGTTTCTGCGCGTGCCCACGCACGGATCGACGGCGGAGGACGCCAGCGGGGCGGGCGCTGGAGCGCCTCCTCGTGGACAACGCAAGTATGGGTGTGTGGGGAGGTCGGGAGTTCAGCACTTGGGCGCTGCTGTTGACTTCATCTTCTTAGCAAGTTTCGTTCATCTCCGGCTCGGTCTTTTCTTCAGGTCTAGGACAGTTAGATTTTTATTTCCCTAGCACGACCCCTTTCCTGGTCCTTTCATTTCCTTGAGGTCTTTTCTCAAGCGTCACCCCTTGAAGGATGATGGCCACCCTCAAAAATGTCAGAGTCCTGGGCCTCCCCGGTGGCGCAGCGGTTGAGCGCTGGGTTGCGAAGCTGCAGCGCCGGTTCGGTCCCCGGCTGCTCCCCGGCCTCTCCTGCTGCCCTCTGCTCCCCTCAGCAGTGTACTTCAGTCCTTCTGCCTGCTCTGCTCCCTGCTCTGGCTCTGGTGAATTCTCTCACCCTCCTGCGCTTCTGACTGTACCCAGTGCTTGTATAAATAATGAATAAATCTTTAAAAAAAAATGTCAGAGTCCTTTCCTGCCGCCCCTCTCCCCAGCCTTCTCTCGCTCTGCACCTGTCTGGCATTCTCCTGTGCTGCTCTCTTCACTAGCGGCTGTTCTCAAATCAAAGCGCGTGAGCACAGGGATCTTTGGTTCTGTCATCTCTTCCTAGAGCCTAAGTTCTGGCCGTAATGAGCCTGACATAATTATTTGTAAAATTCTTTTTTTCATTATGTGATTATTGAACACCTAACATTTATTCACTTATTTCATTCTGCACCTGAATCTAGCAGCATTCATTGAGCATCTACTACAAAGTAGTAGTACAAAGGAACACAAGTTCCTTAAACCGACGTTGAATACTTGTTTGTTTTCATTCTGTATGTTTACCAGGCCTTGCTGTTTATTTAGCCAGTATATTTTGTTGTTGTTGTTTTGAGGTATAATGGACGTGTTAGAAACTGTGTGTGTGTAAAGTGTACAGTTTGATGAATTTTGACATGGATACCGCTGAAACTGTCACTGCCATAAGTAGAATGAACATAAACATCACCCCCCAAACTTTCCTCAGGTCCCTTCGTAATCCTTATTTCTTTTGCCTCCCTGTCCCTTGCTCCCTCAGCCACAGATCTGCTTTTTGTTGCTATAGGTTAATTTGCTTTTTGTAGAGTTTTATATAAATAGAGTCATGAAGTATGTGCCGTCTTTTGAGGGGAGAGGAGCAGATGTTTGGCTTCTTTCACTGAGCATCAGTATTTTGGATTCATGTTGTTCATGTGTACCAGTAACCCATGTTCAGGTATCTGAACTTTTCCCCAAAGGCAGTGGGGAATGGCTTAAAATCATCTGCGAATACTGTTCTTTATTATACTCCACATCTAGTCTCCAACTAATCTGCCCAATGTCTCTCCCTAGCACTTTCTCCCCATCTCCAACATTTTATTTCCAATTTCTTTCTCCCTTCTCTCCCCTCCAATCTGCTTCAAGCACTGCAGTGGATTTAATAGACCTAAATAAAGCCAGATCAAATTGGACTCTGCATTACTCATAACATCCTCTGGCTCACATTTAAGATAGGAAAGATGTAAAAAGTAGCTCTTAGTGGAAAGAGTAGGAAATAAGGGGAAACTTCAGAGGCCAATATGCAAAATAAATCATGAGCTGGTATGTGTTGAGATCCAAGTCTGAGATCCTTTCTTCTTGAAAAGGGGTTCCATGTTTAGAGTGCTCTGTAGATAAAATTGATGCTCTCCAGATTGTTTTTTAAAAACCAGCTTCATTGATGAATAGTTTACATATAACATTTTAAATGTACAGTTTGATGGATTTTGAGAAGTGCCTAATCATGCGTCCAATCAGGACATAGTACTAGTTCATCACTCCAAAGAGTTCCCCTGTGTCTCTTTACAGTTAATTTCTGCCCCACCACCAGATCCTGGTGGCCATACCTCTGATTTCTGTCATTATAGTTTTGCCTTTCCTAGAATGTCATATAAATGGAATAATATAGTATGTTATCTTTATGTCTGGCTTCTGTCACCTAGCATCATGCTTTGACCATCACCATGTTGGTATATGTATCAGAAGTCTATCATTGCTGAGAAGTATGCCATTGTGTGCATGGAGCGATTATATTGGATCTGGTCACACTGGATGCATACCTGTGTTGTTTTTGGTTTGGGATTATTATGAATAAAGCTACTGTAAATAATCACATGCACACGTTTGTGTGGTCGTGTTTTACTTGCATAAAGAATTTCTGGTGTTGGAATAAGTGTACATCTAACTTTATAAGAAACTGTCAAATTGTTTTCTAGGGTAGCTGCATCATTTTGGATTCCTCCCAGCAAGGTGAGAATTCCAGTCATTCAAAATCCTCTCCAGTACTTGGAATTATCAGTCTTTTAAATTTTAGTCAATTCAACAGATGTATAGAGATATCGCATTGAGGTCTTAATTTACACTTCCCCATGACTAATGATACTAAACATCTTTTTATGTGTTTATTTTCCCTTTAAATATGTTCTTGGGCATTTGGGTTGTTTCCATAGCCTAGCTATTGTAAATAGTGCTGCTATAAACATAGGGGTGCAGGTGCCCTTTTAAATTAATGATTCTGTGTCCTTTGGGTAAATACCTAGGAGTGGAATTGCTAGATGGAAGTTCCATCTTTAGCAGGTTGAGGAATCTCCACACAGCTTTCCATAGTGGTTGGACCAGTTTGCACTCTCACCAGACTGGATCAAGAAGATGTGGTACATATATACAATGGAATATTATTCAGCAATCAAAAAAGATAAACTCGTGCAATTTGCAGCAACATGGATGGAGCTGGAAGGGATCATACTCAGCGAAATAAGCCAGAAAGAAAAAGAAAAATACCGAATAGTCTCACTCATAGCAGGAATTTAGAAAACCTAAATAAGGGACCAGGAAAACGACTAATTATAATAAAGTAAAAATCAAAATCAACAAGCAACTATAAATCAGAGACAGACTACGGGGGGAGGGGTAGGAAGGATTACAGTCAAAATAAGGGGGGTGGGAATTGTGTGGGAACTATAACCAAGATGAAAATGCATACATTGTGCAAAAATGAAAAATGATAGAAAAATATATAAAACAAATATGTTCTTGGGTGAAGTGTCCATTTTGCAGGTAGGTTTTTAATGAAGACATATCAAGAGGTTCTCAGAAGTCCTGGGTAGCTGACACAACAAGGACAGGTTAGGAAGTTATGTTTATTGACAGTCACTATGTTGGCATATGTATCAGAAGTCTATTATTGCTGAGAAGTACGTCATTGTGTTGTTGGAAGTCAAGCAACATACTCAAAGTTATGGATATGGATGAACCCCAGTCTCACAAGTACTTTTTGTTTATACAAAATCAGGAACAATATTAATTGATCCATGACAAAAGGAATCTTTGGACAAACCTACTTTGGATTAATCATTAACATCATGATCACTCCCTACCATCAGCTATAGCCTCACAAACAAATGCAGAGAAATTTCCTGACAATTGCATGAGTTTTGACCGAGTAAGAAGAAACAAAACAAAGCAGAGCTAGCAGGAGCCCTGCTGAAATCCAGGCCCTGGTGCAGCTAAGGATGTGCTAATCAAGCAAAATGGCCTACTCTGTTCACAAAGTCTACCAAGGTGAGTCAGCTGAAAGGGACTAATCCTCAGAAGGGACTGATGGCTACTAGCCACAGAACATGGGAAAATGAGGGTTAATGAAACCTTAGAGCAATATTGTTCAGAGAGGTCACAGAACCCACAGGGGAGTGTCTTGGCTCTTCAAGAGACCTCCTTTGCCCTCTCTTGCCATGTGTGTCAGCCTCAGACAAGGTCCAGGAATAAGGGCAAATCCAAGTATGCAGATACTGAGTTATCAGCTGGTTTAGATGCCCATGTGTGGGGCTGGGCAGGGAGGTTGGATGACTGTATTTTAAGCAAGGCAATCAACTGCAGATTCTGTAACAGCCAATAAACCAGCTGGTATTAAAATGACATGGCACTAGAGGCTAGGGGTAAGGAAGGGGGAAACCACATAGGAGGCATTGAGTACCGGTTAGCTGACTCCTAAATCAAAGATGAATACAGTATCAAAAGTACAGTTTGATAACATATGGAAGTAACAGGAGTGAAAAGGGATATTCTAGGGCTGTTAGGTCATTGGTGTTTTTTTACAAGCCAGTGCCTGATTTCCAAGCAAGTTCTAGTTTGAAAGGAAAGTAAGCCTCCTGGACCTGTCCCAGTGGCACTTAGTCATTGATACGACATGTTTCACTTAGTTCATAGATGTGACATGCCTATTTGTACTCCTTTAGAGTCTCACTCAATCTCCTTTCCTTAGAGAATTACTAAATATTTCTGTATCAGTCTCACCTCAATCAGGGGATGGAGAGAAATTACCTGCTTATATTTTAGAAACTTTTCCCTTTAAAAAAGTCTTCTTAGACCAATCCAGTAAATGCTGGAGAGCCTCAGTCCCTGAGGGAAATGCAGGACTATGGCTACTCTGGACCAAAAGAGGGAGGTAGCTCAAAAAAAAAAAAAAAAAAAAAAAAAAAAAAGAAAGAAAAAAAAAAGTACAGCTCGAGGTTAAAGGTGGCCTATTAGGAGACTCTTTGCCCCTAATTGTTGGACTTTGGCTAAATCATTTAGGGCTTGGTCTTTTGTTAAACTAGGAGCCCGTTGGTCTGGTTCTTGCCTCACATTCCTTTAAGTGGCAAAATGAAACTAGTAAGTAAGAAAGCCCTCGCTTCCATAGCCATGCAATCTCCTGCCTTGACTCTTTAGCTTATGACTTTTTCTTCTGCCTGGCATGATTTTGTCTTTCTATCTGTTGACCTCCTACACACCCTGCCAGCCTCTGTTCAAATATCAACTCCTCTGGCAAGCATTCATACCCTGGCCTGTATTGTCACTTCCTTCTCCGGGCACCACCGCCCTTGTCACATATGACCTCCTTGGGCTCAGGACAGATGGTGATGGGAAGACCTATTTGAATGTGGTTTTTTCTTCCACAATGAAGGTCCCTCAAAGGTGGTGGCTAGGGCTGCTTCTCACTCACCTTCCCCTCCCTTCTCACAGTCAGGAATGGACAGGAGCCCAAGGAATGTATATTGGATTAAATAGGTCAAGAAAAGGTATTGATCTCACAGAATATCTAGCAGCCATTCAGAGGATCTTTTTATTCCACCCGAAATTTAAAAATAAAAAGAGATCTGAGAGTCGGCACTCTCCCACCGGCACAGAGGAGGAAAACAACAAACCAAAACGGCCAACAAGAACAAACGATGCAGCAAGCGGGACTGTGAGTGGAAAGGAACTATTGCAGCCACCACACCCCGTGAACGGGAGCTGAGGCGAACCCTGCAGGATTCGCTGAGGCGGTGAGCGAACGGCTCCGGGCGCCATTAGAGAAGAACAAAGACCCCGGGAGACGCGCACACAGCCCGGGCTGCCGGTAAGCTTGCACTGAAAAGCAGCGCGCTTGGCGCGCTTGAAAAGCAAATGCAGACCTGGATCGCAGCTGCCCAGGTACTCGTGCCTGCGACCTAGCCTTGCGGGGAGACGCACGGAGGTCCTCACTGAGGTGAAGGTCCCTCCCTGAGTAAGCAGGAACCAGGCGCCCAGGCACGGGAGCGGTGCAAAAGGCGCCATTCCCACGCCACTGAAATGGGCTACAGCCCGCGTTCTGGAACTGATGGCTTTGAACTGAGACCTGGGGCACGAAAATTCGGGGCGTGGGTTCTCCACGACGGTGGGGCACAAGGCAGACACAGCAACCCAAAGCTGTTGAGGTGTACCCTACCATTCCCGCTCTGTTCCCTGTACCACGGGGTGGGGGGAGGCGAAAAACAGCCCCCCAAGGACAATAGGAGAGATCTCTGGCGCCACCTAGCGACCAGGAAAAAAAAGTCACTAACACCCCATAGAACAGGAAATTTCTTAAGACTGCTTGAAAAGGGCAGAAGGCTTCTAGAGGACCCAGTGGCCAGCCGGGAAGTTATCCCACGCCAGGCCCCTTCCGACCAGCAGTCTGAGCCCACAGAGGGAGCAGGCACCCACGTCCGGGGCAGAGCCGGTGCGCAGAAGAGTGTGCCTGAAACCGGAGGCGCAGGGACTGCATCCCGCTTCACCATTTTAGAACAGGGACATTTCTTCAGTAAAAACTGCCTAAAACCAGCAGAAAGCTCCCCCAGAAGACAGAGATGGCTCCTGGAAGAGCCAGAGGAGAGCGGAGAAGTTCACCCAAGATGCCAGTCAGTCCGAGCAACACAGTGTCCCAACGCATACGACAAATTAGAAAACAGACAGTAGGGAGTAGAAGAACCACACGCAACCTAACAACTCCTCAGAAAAGAAGCACACCACAAAAAGAAAACCACTCCCCAGATTGCAACGACAGCAAATTGGAAGAACTTCTGAGCCTTCCAGAAAGAGAATTTAAAATTGCCATGATTAAAAAAGTGATAGATCAGAAGAAGGAAATTGAGTCCCTAAAGAGGGAAAACAATGGTCAGAAGAATGAAATTGAGTCCCTAAAGAGGGAAGTAAAAGAAATGAAGGAGATCAAAGAATTAATGGAGGAACTAAAGAACTCTGGGAAAAGCAATGAAAGCAGAATAGATGAAATGGAAGAACGAATAAGTTCTCTTGAAGACACAGAAATAAAAAGAACAAAAACAGAAAAGGAAAGAGAAGTACGAAGGAAAAAGAATGAAGAAAGACTTCGGGAACTATCTGACTTCATGAGGAAAGGAAATATAAGAGTTATAGGAATTCCAGAAGGAGAGGAGAGAGATGTAGGAACAGAGAAAATATTCCAGGAGATAATTGAAGAGAACTTCCCAAATGCGAAGAAGGAGCTGAAAATTGATATACAAGAAGCAAGAAGAACACCAAACTTCCACGATGAAAGGAAAAACACAGCAAGACACATAATAGTAAAGCTCCCAAGAATCCAGGACAAGGAAAAAATAATGAAGCTGACAAGAGAGAAGAAACATAACATTCAAAGGAAAACCAATCAGGCTGACATCAGACTTCTCTGAAGAAACACTACGGGCAAGGAGAGAGTGGAGGGACATAGTCAACAGACTCCAAGAAAACAGATGCCAACCAAGAATACTCTATCCTGCAAAGCTCTCTTTCCTCCATGAAGAAAGAATATGGACCTTCCCAGACAAAGAGAAACTCTGGAATTTCATTACGACTAAACCCCCACTCCAAAAAATACTACAAGGAATCCTAAAGCCAGAACCTCAGAGAGACGAATAACAATGAAAGAAGACCAAAAAAAAAAAAGTTATTAAAAGAATAAATAAATAAAATCAAAGGAAAGACAAACATAATGGCAAATACAGATGCTAACATATCAATATTAACTCTAAATGTAAATGGACTAAACTCTTCAATAAAAAGACACAGAGTTGCAGCCTGGATTAAGAAACAAAACCCAACCTTTTGCTGTCTCCAGGAAACACATTTAGCTACAAAAGATAAAAATAGGCTCAAAGTCAAAGGATGGAAAACAATCCTACAAGCAAATGGGCCAAAAAAGAAAGCAGGAACAGCTATACTTATATCAGATAAAACAGACTTCAAACTCAAAAAAATAAAAAGAGACCCCAATGGTCACTACATTATGATTAAGGGGACAATACTTCAAGAAGAAATAACACTCATTAACATATACTCACCAAACGAAAGAGCACCAAAATATATCAGACAACTGTTGTCCTCTCTGAAAACAGACATCAGAGAAAACACATACGTAGTGGGAGACTTCAACACACCACTATCAACAATGGATAGATCAACAAGACAAAAAATAAGTAAAGAAACTAAAGCTCTAAATAAGGACCTAGAGCATTTGGGCTTAACAGACATCTATAAAACACTAAACCCAAAAAAAACGGAGTACACATTTTTCTCAAGCGCACACGGATCATTCTCCAGGATCGATCACATACTGGGGCACAAGACAAACATCAACAGATACACCAAGATTGAAATCATACCAACCATCTTTTCTGACCACGAAGGCATCAAACTAGAAATAAATCATAAAAAGAAGGCAAGGAACTATCCTACCTCATGGAGATTAAAAACCACACTACTGGAAGACCACTGGACTAATGAGGAGATCAAAGAAGAAATTAAAAAATTCTTTGAATTGAATGACAAGGAGGACACCAATATCCTAAATGTATGGGATGCAGCAAAAGCAGTAATAAGAGGAAAATATATAGCAATGGAAGCTCACATCAAAAAACAAGAAAGAACTCAAAGAAACAACCTAATCTCGAAGCTCAAAGATCTAGAAAAAGAACAACAAAAAAACCCCAAAACCAGTAGAAGAAAAGAAATAATAAAAACCAAAGCAGAAATAAATGAAATTGAAACTAAAAAAAAATCCAAAAGATCAATGAAACCAAGAGCTGGTTCTTTGAAAAAATAAATAAAATAGACAAACCCCTAGCCAGGCTCACAAAGGAAAAAAGGGAGAAAGCACAAATACATAGGATCATAAATGAAAGAGGAGAAATCACAACGGACACAGCAGAAATCAAAAGAATAATCAGTAACTACTATGAACAGTTATATGGAAACAAGTTCAACAATCTAGAGGAGACGGACAAATTCCTACAACTCTACAATCACCCAAAGCTACATAAAGAAGAAATAGAACACCTAAACAGACCAATTACAAGCAGCGAAATTGAAATGGTAATCAAAAACCTCCCCAAAAACAAAAGCCCAGGACCTGATGGATTTACAAATGAATTCTACCAAACATTCAGAGACGAATTAGAGCCTATCCTTCACAAACTCTTCCAAAAAATTGAGAAGGAAGGGACAATACCAAACACGTTCTATGAAGCCAATATTACACTAATACCAAAACCGAATAAGGACAACACAAAAAAGGAAAACTATAGGCCAATCTCCCTAATGAACACTGATGCAGAAATCCTCAATAAAATTTTAGCTATCAGAATCCAACAATGTATCCTTAAGATAATTCACCATGACCAAGTAGGATTCATTCCAGGGGCACAAGGATGGTTTAACATCCGAAAATCAATCAACGTTATCCAACACATCAACAAAAAGAAATATAAAAACCATATGATAATATCAATAGATGCTGAGAAAGCTTTCGACAAAGTGCAACACTCATTCATGATAAAAGCCCTTGAAATTCTTGGGATACAAGGAACATACCTCAACATCATAAAGGCCATCTATGACAAGCCAACAGCGAGTATCATTCTCAATGGTGAAAAGCTGAAAGCAATTCCATTAAGATCTGGAACAAGACAAGGATGTCCACTCTCACCACTGCTTTTTTTTTTTTTTAAATCTATTTTTTTTAAGATTTTTTATTTATTGATTGATTGATACATACATACATACAAGCACTGGGTACAGTCAGAAGTGCGGGAGGGTGAGAGAATTCACCAGAGCCAGAGTGGGGAGCAGAGCAGGCAGAAGGAGCAAAGTACACTGCTGAGGGGAGCAGCGGGCGGCAGGAGAGGTCTGCGCGCTGTGTGGGACCCTCCTCCGGTAGCTGGGGAGAGGCTAGGGATCGAACCGGCGCTGCAGAGGCCGCGGGCAGCTTCACAACCCAGCGCTCAACCGCTGCGCCACCGGGGAGGCCCTCACCACTGCTTTTCAATATAATACTGGAAGTCCTAGCCAGAGCAATAAGACAAGAGAAAGACATCCAAGGAATCCAAATAGGAAAAGAAGAAGTCAAACTATCACTATTTGCAGATGATATGATAATATACATAGAGAACCCCAAAATCTCCACAGAAAAACTAATTCAACTCATCAATCAATTCAGTAAAGTGGCAGGATACAAAATCAACACGCAAAAGTCAGTAGCCTTCCTATACACAAACAATAAATCTGAAGAAGAAGAAATCAAAAAAACCATCCCTTTTATTATCGAAACAAAAAAATCAAATATTTGGGAATAAATCTAACAAAAGAGGTAAAGGACCTATACAAAGAAAACTATAAAACACTGTTAAAAGAAATAGAAGAAGACACAAAGAAATGGAAAGACATCCCCTGCTCATGGATTGGAATAAACATTATTAAAATGGCCATCCTACCAAAAGCAATATACAGATTCAATGCTATTCCAATCAAAATCTCAATGGTATTCTTCAAAGAAATAGAACAATTATTGATGAAATTCATATGGAATCACCAAAAACCCCGAATAGCCAAAGCTCTCCTGAAAAAAAAAGAAGGGAATGGAGGCATCACACTCCCAGACTTCAGACTATACTACAAAGCCATAATCATCAAAACTGCATGGTACTGGAACAAGAACAGACATACAGACCAATGGAATCGAATAGAAAATCCAGAAATAAACCCACAGATTTATGGTCAACTAATCTTTGACAAAGGAGCAAAGACTATGCATTGGAGCAAAGAAAGTTTGTTCAATAAATGGTGCTGGGAAAACTGTGTCACTACATGCAAAAGAATGAAGCTTGACTACTACCTCACACCATGCACAAAAACCAACTCAAAATGGATTAAAGAACTAGACATAAGACCTGAAACCATAAAATATATAGAAGGAAATATAGACGAAACACTACGGGATTTGCACATCAAAGACATCTTTACAGACACATCACCCAAAGCAGCGATAGTGAAGGCAAAGATAAACAGCTGGGACTATATCAAATTAAAGAGCTTTTGCACAGCAAAAGAGACAATAACAAAAACAAAGAGAAACCCCACCAACTGGGAGAACATTTTTGCACCCAACACTAATGATAAAGGACTGATCACAAAAATCTGCAAAGAGCTGATGAGACTCAGCAACAACAAAGAAAATAATCCAGTCAAAAAATGGGCAGAAGAGCTAAAAAGAAAATTCTCTGAAGAGGAAATGCAAATGGCCAACAGACATATGAAAATACGTTCAACATCACTTGTAATCAGGGAAATGCAAATCAAAACTACCATGAGATACTATCTCACACCAGTGAGAATGGCACATATTAAAAAAACTAGCAACAACAAATGTTGGCGAGGTTGTGGAGAAAAAGGAACTCTTCTGCACTGTTGGTGGGAGTGCAAACTGGTCCAACCACTATGGAGAGCTGTGTGGAGATTTCTGGACCTACTAAACATAGAGCTTCCGTATGATCCAGCAATTCCACTCCTAGGTATTTACCCAAAGGACACAGAAACATCCATTCCAAAGAGCACCTGCACCCCTATGTTTATAGCAGCACTGTTTACAATAGCTAAGCTTTGGAAACAACCCAAATGCCCAAAAATAGATGACTGGATCAAGAAGATGTGGTACATATATACCATGGAATATTACTCAGCATTCAAAAAAGGTAAACACATGCAATTTGCAGCAACATGGATGGCGCTGGAAGGGATCATGCTCAGCGAAATAAGCCAAAAAGAAAAAGAAAAATACCGGATGGTCTCACTCATAGCAGGAATCTAGAAAACTTAAATAAGGGACCATGAAAATGAATAACTATAAGAAAGTGAAAATCAAAATCAACAAAAAACTATGAACCAGAGACACTTTTTGGGGGGTGGGGGGCGGGAGGGGAAGGATTGGGGTCAGAATGGGGTGTTTGCAATTGTATGGGGGAATATAAAAATAAAATTTATTATTAAAAAAAAGAGATCTAACAAATATGTAGAAGATATTTATAAGGAAAACTACAATTTTGATGAAAGAAAAGGAAGAACTAAATAAATGCAGCTATATTGCATGATCGTGGATCAGAAAATTCAATGTTGTCAAGAAGTCAGTTCTTTTCAACTTGATCTGTAGATACAATATAATGTCAACCAAAATCCCAGAAAGTTATTTTGCGAATATCAGCAAAATGATTCTAAAGTTTGTATAGAAAAGCAAGAAACTCAGAATAGCTAACCCAATATTGAAAGAACAAAGTCAGAGGATGAAACTACCAGACATCAAGATTTATTACAAAGCCACAATATCAAGATCATGAGGTTTTGGTGAAAGAATAGATAGGCCCACAGAACTAAATAGAGAACCCAGAATAGACCTATAAAACATATAATCAACTAATCTTTAACAGAGGAACAATGACAATTTAATGGAGAAATTATAATCTTTGCAACAAATGATGCTGGTAAAACAAATGGACAGCCACATGCCAAAAAAAAAAAAAAAAAGGAGTCTCAATCCTTTCACAAAAATTAACTCAAAACCATTCACAGGCCTAGATATAAAAAGCAAAACTGTAAAACTCCTAAAAGATAATACAGGAGAAAATCTAGGTGACCTTGGATCTGTGGGTACTTTTGAGATAAAACACCAACAGCATAATCCATGAAAGAAAAAAAAAATTGGTAAGTTGAGCTTCATTGAAATTAAAAACGTCTGCTGTGCAAAAGAGAACATTTTTGCACACAACAGTAATGATAAAGGACTGATCACAAAAATCTACAAAGAGCTGATGAGACTCAACAAACGCAAAGAAAATAATCCAGTCAAAAAATGGGCAGAAGAGCTAAAAAGAAACTTCTCTGAAGAGGAAAGGCAAATGGCCAACAGGCATATGAAAAAATGTTCAACATCACTTGTAATCAGGGAAATGCAAATCAAAACTACAATGAGATACCATCTTATACCAGTGAGAACCGCACATATTAAAAAAACTAGCAACAACAAATGTTGGCGAGGTTGTGGAGATAAAGGAACTCTCCTGCACTGCTGGTGGGAGTGCAAACTGGTACAACCACTATGCAGAGCTGTGTGGAGATTTCTTGACCTACTAAACATAGAGCTTCCGTATGATCCAGCAATTCCACTCCTAGGTATTTACCCAAAGGACACAGAAACATCCATTCCAAAGAGCACCTGCACCCCTATGTTTATAGCAGCACTGTTTACAATAGCTAAGCTTTGGAAACAACCCAAATGCCCAAAAATAGATGACTGGATCAAGAAGATGTGGTACATACACACCCTGGAATATTACTCAGCATTCAAAAAAGGTAAACACATGCAATTTGCAGCAACATGGATGGCGCTGGAAGGGATCATGCTCAGCGAAATAAGCCAGAAAGAAAAAGAAAAATACCGGATGGTCTCACTCATAGCAGGAATCTAAAAAACCTAAATAAGGGAGCAGGAAAAAGAATAACTATAAGAAAGAAAATATCAAAATCAACAAACAACTATGAACCAGAGACACTCTATGAGGGGTGGGGGGCAGGGAAAGGAGGGCTTGGGGTCAAAATAAGGGGGTTGTAATTGTAAGGGGAATATAAAAATAAAATTTAAATAATAAAAAAATAAATAAATATTTAAAAAAAGAAAGTGAAAAGACAAGTTCCAGATTGGGAGCAATATTCGCAAAACTTTTTTTTTTTTTTAAGATTTATTTTTTTCTTTACACACGCACTGGGTACAGTCAGAAGCGCGGGAGGGTGAGAGAATTCACCAGAGCCAGAGTGGGGAGCAGAGCAGGCAGAAGGACCGAAGTACACTGCTGAGGGGAGCAGCGGGCGGCAGGAGAGGTCTGCGCGCCACGTGGGACCCTCCTCCAGTGGCAGGGGAGCAGCCAGGGATTGAATCGGCGCTGCAGAGGCTGCAGGCAGCTTCGCAACACAGCGCTCAACCGCTGTGCCACCAGGGAGGCCCAAAATTCGCAAAACTCTTATCTGATAAAGTACTGATATCCAAAATATACAAAGAATTCTTCAAATACAGCAAAAAGAAAACAATTTATTATTCAAGTGAAAAATGGGCAAGTGATATGAACAGTTATCTTAATAAAGAAGATATAAAGATGGCAAATAGGCATATCCAAAAATATACAAAAAATTCCTAGAAGGCAACATAGCTCAATAAAGTCTTACAAATAAAACAAACTCACATTCTCAAGAAACACTAACTCGAGAAATTAAAAAATAGGCAGTAGATCTGAACAGATACCACATCAAAGAACAAAAGCAGTTGACAAATAGCATATGAAATGATATTCAACATTTCTTTAGAGAGTTGAAAATTAAAACAAAAATGAGATACCACCACACACCTACTAAAAGGGCTAAATGGAAAAAATGGACATTATCATAAGCTGACAACGATGTGGAACAACATTGTTGGTTGGAAGGTAAAAAAGGTACAGCCACCTTGGAAAGCAGACCAGCAACTTTTTGCAAAGTTAAACATAGTTGTACCATGTGGTCCAGTAATCACACCCCTAGATGTTTATCCAACTGAATTGAAAATGTATTCCCACACCGAAACCTACAAACAAATATTTAACACCATTATTCATAATTGTCCCAGACTAGTAACAATCAAGATGTCTTTAGATAGATGGTACTTCCATACAATAGACTATTATTCAGCAATAAAAAGTGCTATCTAGGGCCTCCCTGGTGGTGCAACGGGTTAAGATGAAACCTATGAAGCTATCCGCAACCACTGCAGCACGAGTTCAACCCCCAACCAGGGAGCTACACACAAGGCCAGCAGACCTCTCCTGACTCACCTGCTGCTCCCCTCAGCAGTGTATTTCAGTCAATCTGCCTGTTCTGTTCCCCACTCTGTCTCTGGTGAATCCTCTCACCCCCCACACCTCTGGCCTCCACACCAGCTCTTGTATGCATAAATAAATCTTTAAAAAAAATAGTGCTATCTAGCCACAAAACAACATGGAGTCCCTTCAAATCATATTGTTAAATGAAAGAAGACAGTTGAAGAGACTACACACTATGTGATTTCAACTATTTGTATTCTGGAAAGGGCAAAAGCTATAGAAAGAGTAGAAATACCAGTAACTGTCAGTGGCTTGGGAGGAGGGAGAGAGAAATGTGATAGAGAGGGGGACTGGAGGAAAGGAAGACAAGGAGTGAGAGGGAAATGACAAACTTAACTGAATCGTGGATATGACATCCCATCAGTTTGGCTGTACTCTATTGGGCAGAAGTCAGGTATCAGCCATGTGTGGCTACATGGGGAAGTAGAGACCCAGAGGTGAGGTCACTAGGCATGATTGTGGAGCCTGCCCACCTCATAGGCTGAGATGAAGCATTTGGGTATGATTCTAGATACAAGATTTATTGGAAGGTTTTATGCCAGAGGATGACAATATCTGAATTTCCTTTTAGTTAACCTGCTTCATGGTGCAGGTCAGGAAATGAGGACAAAAAAGAAATTTATTTTCCCAAGATGACACTGCTAGAGTCCAGGCTTATTTTGAGTGGTATTCCATGCCACGCCTAGCTGTTCCTTATAATTCTTCCATCTCTAAGTTTGTGCATGGGTTTATGGCTATCATCTCGTCTTCACCTGACTATGTCCCTAGGAAGTAGATGCTAATGTAATATCTATGGAGCAAGCTGGGAAACTAGGGGCTCCTGAAAGGCACAAAGACTTGTTAGGGTCCCAGGAACAGTCAGGAAGAGGAGATTCAGAACCCAGCTCTGTCTCCTCACAGTTGGGTCTATGAGCTGCCTTCCCAAAGACTATGGGGTTTAGTGCCTAATTATGTGGCATTAGAGAGATGGCAGGGAGAGGAGAGATAGCAGAGGTAATCCAGAATGACCTTGGGGTTTTGTTTTGTTTTTCTTTTTTAGTAAAGGCACAAGTAACGAAATCTTGAAAAAATGACCTCACTTCCTTGGTGATAGACCCCAGCAGAACTTAGATCTCAGTAACCAGGCACCCACATTGGAGGGACAGCGCCCTATTCAGCTCACTAGGAGAGAGACGCTCAAGAGAGCAAGATGTTCTCCTGCCATATCTTGACTGTCAGAGGCTCTGGGCTCAGGAAAGCTCAGGGTGAGAGTCTTTCTTTCTAGGCTCCCTTTCCACATGTCCTCACTCACGCTTCTTGGGATCATCTCCAAGACAAAGGACTTGCCCCCACGTCCTTGTTTGCTTTTGGGTAGTCCAAAACTCTACTGAGGTTCTACACTGGATGTGTGACTCTGAGCAGCTCATCTTGACCTTCTAGACTTGATTTTGTGAACCTGTATGTAGAACGGAGGCAAGAGCCTTCCTCATCAAGTCATTACAAAGATCAAGACATGAAAATGCAAATGAAAAGAAAGTGCAGATGCAAATTAGGTACAAGATCCAGGAGTCATGAAGTTGAGGATGGGATGTGAGCAGCCTGAGAAACTGACATAGAAAGCTGCTGACAAGTGAGACCTGGTATCCTAGATGACTTGAGAAGTTGCCAAGGAGGAGAAATTTGACAAGGAGGACTGAGATGGAGGTTTTCAAAGAGAATAACTTGAGTTTCACAGAATGAAAGCAGTCCTAAGGAAAATGAAAGTGGCTGTCATTTGGTCAGGCAAGTCTCCAGACAGGTACCCAAAGAACACAAGATTAATTCTTTGTTGGTTCTAGAAATCACAGTTGCAATTATAACCTATGTTTTTGTTAAATGTAAAATATATTCTTTCCTATAAGTTTTATCTTATTTTCCAAGATGAAATGTCAAACATGCTATTTGGAAATTATTTCCTTTGAGGTACTGTTGCCCACCATTCCTGAAAACCATGTGGAGACTCCCCTTTCACCGCTGGCTTCCTCCTTAGAAGTCATGCCCCCACCCCCATCATCTCTGTGGACCTAATTGGAAGTGATATTTTACATGGGAGGAACCTAATGGACGCAGAGAAGGGACATGTGGGAGGCTGGATGGACAACCGGATGGATAGATAGATGGACAGATAGATGGACAGGTGGATGGTTGGATGGATGGACAGATGAACAGATGGATGGACAGAGAGGGAGTCCATATACAGTGAACCTTTATTTGTGTGGGTTGAGGGAGTCACAAGTACAGGCCTTGGATGATGTGCACAGAGTGCTTCCAGCTGTCCTTCCAGCACTGAGCTTCTTTCACCTGTGCTGTGTTCTCATCCTGGATCTTCTTCAACTCCTCCTCAAATAATGCTAAATATTTCTGGGAGTAAGGCAGCAAGAGGAGGACACATGGGGAGGGACTTTTGAACCCTAAGCCTTAGAGGAATATGCTGTTACCTACTGGGACTAGCTCTTTACCCACTCCAGGCCCTGGCAAGAATTCCACAAGCCATGTCTCATGTATTTTCCTCAACACAATCAGGTAGGTCCAGTTGTTTTCCTCATTTCATAAATGGGGAAACTGAGGCTCAGAGCCTTGCCAGGGCTCACCCAGTTAAAAAGAGGCTGAGCAGGTACAAGGACCTTGTCTACCTGATTCTGGACTCTGCACTCCTTCCTAACCACTGTACTGTGCTGCCGCCTCCCTGGAGCTCAGGGGTGCTGGCTTCCTGCAGGGACTGAATTCTACCTGCACTTAGGAGGCAGAACTGTCTGTCTGCACAGAGCTTGCGCGACAGCTCAGAAAGAGCTGGCCCAGCATCGCTATCACTGGGACTGGACATTACTTCTGATGCATGTCCCTATGCCCGGTAACAAGACTGTCCTGGGTGTTGGCACTGCCCTGGGGCACCAGGGCCAAAGTCAGGGCACCAGGCTATGGCATGTTCCCTCCTTCCCAAGGCAGCCATGCTGAGCGGCCTGTGCTCCCTGGGATGCGCGCATCCGGACCCTTTACCCCACTCACCAGGTAGACAGTATCTCGGGCTTCCACAGCTGCCAGGTGGCCCAGGGTCGTTTTGTTGGTGGTGATAGATGATGTTTTCCGGAGGAGAATCTTGGTTTGGATGGTGAGTTCGGTCGGTTTGATTCCTGGCCACTTCCTACAAGCAAACGTGCATGGAAAGGCCCTAGAGGCTTGTCCTCACCATCACAGAGCACCCCCCAAAACAGTGGGAAAATTTAGCTTCTCCTTTGAGAAAACTATCATGCTTTAAACATCTTAACTAAAATCAAGCCCTACTGAGCAGTTAACATTAAGCTTCTCCAGGTTCTCTTCCTGTTTCCACACTCTTTAAATCCATGTGTGGGACCTCCCCGATGGTGCAGCGGGTTGAGCGCAGTGCTGTGAAGCTGTCTGCAGCCTCCACAGTGCTGGTTCAATTCCCGGCTGGCCAGGGAGCTACCCACAAGGTGCAGCAGACCTCTCCTGTCTCGCCCACTGCTCCCCTCAGCAGTGCTTTCGGTCCATCTGCCTGTTCTGTTCCCCACTCTGTCTCTGGTGAATCCTCTCACCCTCCTGCAACTCTGGCCTGTACCCCAGCTCTTGTATAAATAAAATTAAATCTTTAAAAAAAAATAAATCCACATGTGCACACAGCCCTGGGTTCTGCTGGGGGAGGAGAATGCCCTCCCTCCAGTGGCTCCCCTTGTCTGGGCCTGTTTCTTCATCAGATGACCCGTCAGACAGCAGCCTCTGGCCCATTTTCCCCACTTTTCTGTGACAGCCACTGCTAAAGAATTTCTCTGGGCAAATCACTGCCTTATGTCTTCATCCAGAGTGACATTCTTGGGGCCAAGGAGATAAGCACTTTGGCTCTCATCACGTCTCAGAGCCAATATGACCTGAGAATGTGCCTCACAGTGGGACAGCCCTCCCTGATCTCTTTGAGCCCCTTTATGGGTCCTTATGACACACTGGCCCTAGTGTGTGCCAGGGACACTACAGGTACAATTTTATTTTTGCCTCATAATACCATGTAAGACAGGTGGCCATGCCCAACTCACAGATGAGGAAATGAGGCTTAGGACATAATGCCTTTCCAGCATTACCAGGTCTGTCTGACTTCAGCTCTGTGTCCCTAACCACGTCACTGTACTGCCCCCAGTGCTGGTTACTGTTGAGCTTAAAATCCTTGCTGGGTGATGGGTGGAGAGTTGTATCTTAACAATATTTATATTACATTAAAGTAATGTCTCTATATAAATTGTTTATATTATTTTTTTCATCCTCCATGAAACCAATATTTACAGCATTATTTCTCCTCCCCCTCCCAGGCAAATGCAGCCATTCATGGGATTTAGTGCTCACCTGCTCCCACGTTCAATTAGGGGCTTCTCACTCTCTTCCTTTAGGGAGTGTCCGGCGAGTTTCCTCCGTATGAGGATTGATGTTTTCTGTTTGGGGGGCTCCATCTCTGGCAGGAAAGAGAGATTACTTGGAGTCATCACTCAGAGTCTCCAGCAGGAAGCAATGCCCCCCACCCCAAGAGACTGAATATGTCAGATAGGTTGGGGGAACGAGGGATGGTGACAGTGGTCAGAGGACCTGAGCTCTGATTTGGGTACTGTTCCCACCTCCAAAGCCCCGAGCATAATGCTCTGCCTTCACTGCTTCCATCAGCCCCTGATAGCTGGGTAAAGCCTGCTTTGGCTTTCACTAGCTCAAATGGATCTGGAATTAAGAAGTACCCATAGATGAACACATTCAAGGTTGTCCTTCTAACGTCCCTCCTGCTGACCCGCCCTTGGATATGCTTTCCTGGCTGGAGTGAGAGTGGCAGCCTGGTCTGCAATGAAGGGCAGGGTCTGGCTGCTTGGCTCAGAGGACACAGAGCAGGAGAGGGCTCCTTGGACTAGGTGCAGGGGCTCCTCCCAGCTCAGTGTTTCCTTCCAAGGTATAGTTCTTGACCTCCCTAGCCAGTCCTCTGCCCATGCTCCCTTGGATCTCAACCCCGGTGTCTCTGCAAGTCCCATTTTTCCAAACAAAGCTCACACTTCTCTATGAAGATATTTCAGTATTGAGAAGTGATCAATACCTAAAAATACATATACATTTTGACCTACTAAGTCCACTCCTAGGAATCTCTTGCCCCAAACAGAAATATATGGATGCAGATGTCCCTTTCAGCACTATCACTGAAGTGGTCCGTGTTCAGCAGGAGAGGGCTAATCAATTATCACAATGCTCAGCAACTGAGAACGGTCAAGGTAATCGACTGGATTGGTCAATGTTTCCCCCACTGGTTGGGAGCACGCACACACACACACACACTCACACACACACTCACTCACACACACAGCACCCACAGACCTGGGTCTAACAAAAAGGACTGGAAGAACGGACAGCAAAAAGCATTTATTTCTTGGTGGGAGAACTGCGTTCTTTACTTTTTTTTTGTAATTTATATTGAACTGCCTTTTTTATTATAATAAATATCTATTATCTTTGTAATACAAACTTTCAAAGATAAAAAAGTTTTAATTGATTAGTGATAAAATAGTTAACATTTAATATCTGACTTCAATTTTTGTAGAGTATACAAGTAGCATGCACATTATAAAAAATTTGATCATTACCTACTTAGGAGTGTCACTAGCCCACCACCAGAGGTACCCCTCACCCACAACTGTCCCTGTCTCTCAGCTCTGTCTCTCTCATTCCCTCACACAGATTCATTTGCACAGATGTAAGTATGCATGTTTATGTTACATATGCGTTTTTGAAAATGGTATCATAAGTAAGTACTGATTGCCAGCTTGTCTTTTCACATAACTGTATTCCTTCATGCCTTTCATGCTGGCACTTACACACCAGTTCCACTCACTTTAACAGCCATCCACATGCACATTGGGACCATAATTTACTAATCCAACCTCTCCCCAATACATAAATATCAATGTCTCTAATTCTTTGCAATTTCAAACAGTGCTATGATTTATACCTTGAAATATATATATTTATATGTATATGTATATTTACATTATATTTAAATATATTTAAATTTATATATATTTATTATATAAATATATATATTTTATATTTATGTATATAAATATATATATGTGCTTGAAAATGTACCTTTGAAAAATTCTGTCCGGTAATTCCTAGGGCTAGAACTACTATGTCAAAGGTACTACACATCCAGAATTTTGACAGGAACTGACAGGCTTCTCTGGAAGAGCAGCATCCTCTACCCCTCTCCAAGGGTCTCCGTGGGGCTTGGGCTTTCTGACATCCTCACCCGTGCTAGTCATCATCAAAATTAAAAACCATGCCAGGTTGTGGGTGGAAAATGTTATCTTAATAATGTTTATATGACATTACAGTAATGTCTATATATAAATTAATGTTTATATTAAATTTTTCATCATCCATGAAGCCAGGTAATTATAGGACCTATGAATCACTCCTCTTTAGAAAGACATATGTTTGTCTTTTGTCTCTTCATACAAATGTGACCTGTTAGAGTTCTCCGAATCACAGGGTGATTAGGCTTTTCTCTGACCTATAGGTTATTAGGAAGTTATTTTCAAGTTTGTCATTTGTCTTTCCCTCTTTTAATATTTTTCTTGTTTTTAGTTTTGGCTACCCAGAAGTGTCAGCCATTTCCTTTATGTCTTCTGGCTCTCAGCTCCTACTTGGGAAAGTTGCCCTGACCTCAAGAATGTGAAAATATTTACCATTAAGATTTCATTTTTACACATAATATTTGACTTATTTGGGATTTGCTCATAAAAATATTACTTTTGGGCCTCCCTGGTGGTGCAGGGGTTAAAGTCACAGCTTTATCAAGCTTTGCCAGCCACTGCAGCATGAATTTGATCCCTGGCCGGCCAGGGAGCTAAGCCACATGGAGCAGCAGACCTCCCCTGTCTTGTTGTCTGCTCCCCTCAACAGTGTATTTCAGTAGATCTGCCTGTTTTGCTCCCTACTCTCCCCAGTAAATCCTTTCACCTCCCCACACCTCTGGCCTACACCCCAGTTCTTGCATGCATGCATAAATAAATCTTTAAAATCTTTACTTTTTTAAAAAAGATCCATTTATTTATACATACAAGAGCTGGGGTATAGGCCAGAGATGCAGGGGGTGAGAGGCTTCACCAGAGACAGTGTGAGGAACAGAACAGGCAAACTGACTGAAATACACTGCTGAGGGGAGCAGTGGGAGAGACAGGTGAGGTCTGCTGCACCATGTGGGTAGGTCCCTGGATGGCCGGGGATCGAACTCATGCTGCAGAGGCTGAGGATTGCTTTATAGTGTGGTGCTTAACCCCTTGTGCCACCAGGGAGGCCCTAAAAAAATACTACTTTTAATAAACAAAACCTTATTAGTCCCCTCGATGGAGAAACTATTCTCTCACTCTGGAGGAGGTAGGGGAAAGCAGACCCCTTAGGCCTCTCACCCTACACCTCACCACCCCCTGGAGTCAGACCTCAACCCTCTGGGGTGAGTGGCAGCACTTACTGGCAACCTGAATGTCATCAATGGTGACCACTTCATCCAACTGCACCAGGAACTTCTCAGTGAAGGTGGCCAAGCTGGTTATGAAAAACCGGCCGTTCTTCTTGGTCATTTCCTGGAGGAAATACAGGGAGCCCAATGCTGCAGGGAAAGGAACTTTCCCCAAAACCCAGCAGAGGGGGGGTTTGGAGAGTCAGCAGGTGAGACAAACCAAAGCCATGGGTCAGCTGTGTCCAAATTCACTGGCATCTGGTCCTGACTTAGAGACCTCTCCTAAGGGGCAACTTGGCTTAAAGATGGGGAAAAATTTAGAAATGGCTATACATAGACAATACACCAAAAAGGAAATAAAACTAGACCTGGATCTTGGGTGGGGGCGGGTGGTTGTGGAATTCTCATTAGTAATTTTGTAATTCAGGATTTTTTTTTTTAAATGCAAGTTAAAATAATAATGACCATATCCAACCATAAAAACTGCTTTCAGGCCCCACTTGAGCCAATGTGCCAGCAGAGGGCATGCTTAGAGCCATTGATGGACTGTCAGTAGGGCAATCTCCCTGGAGGGCAGTGCTGCTCTCAGCTTCTGGGCTTGGGAATCAATGGCACCACTGACCTCCAGCTTCTCCCTGGTTGCCGCAATCATCTCGTCCAAATCTTCCTGTCTTTTCTCTTCCATTTGACACAGAGATGCCATTGCTTGGTAATGTGTGGGGTGTCCAAGATTTGGGTGAAGTTTCTGGGCATTTTCATCCTTCAATCAAACACTCCAGAAATCAGCAGGGATTTTGATCGAGCCTTGAGGTCAGGACCAACAGTCCTCTGTTGGTTATGGCAATGGCCAGACTGAGGGTGTGCTCTAACTCTGGTGTGTGAAGGGCACAGAAGGGCAGAGGAAAGGCAGAGAAGGCAAGATGGGGGCATGGCTGGAGCTGACACTGAGGGCTAGGGAGGGTGTGCTGAGCATCTACCCCATCACAGGGCTGTAATGCAATAAAATCAACAGCATCCACATCCCAAGCACCAAGCAATCACTGTTGATCTCAATAACCAAAACCCCCTAGAACCCAGGAGAGACACCCATTAAATCCAACAAGCAGTTGATGAACGAATGACTTCTGTGAGGACGCTGTTGACTCACCCCTACTTTCTCAAATGTCTCACGTCCCTCAGGCCTCACCCAACAGCGACCATCCTGGCCCATCTCCTTCGCTGGACTGTCAATATTCTGCTTCTGTTTCTAACTCCACAGGGCTCCCCGTCCTGGACAGGAAGGGCTAGTCTTGAGGCCCTCACCTTACTTTTTTCCACCTGTTTCTGATACTCCGAGAACTCTTCCCGGATCTCTTGGGTAGAGGTACAAAATTTGTTCCAGTGGTGTTCCTTGAAATTCTCCATCACCAGCCAACACACCTGGGGTAGCAGTTCCTCAAATCTCCTCATCTGGGCCCGTAATTCTGTAGGAATTAGGAAGTGAGGGGTCAGGGGAGAGGGACAGAACAGAGCCAGGTTCCTGTGATACTGTCTCCAACAAAAGCCTGAAGTGAGACTGGGACTACAATGAGATAATAGCTATTTCATGAAAAGGGGTTCTGTGATTAAACAAGTAGAGAAAATGCTGGATTACATAAGTTCAAAGGTCTTCTGTTCCATACTCTACAGGACCTTCCTGATTATTTTACATGTATTGCCTTTACCAGCTTGGTCCTCACTTGTTATCTCTTCCAATATTGTCTTGACTCCAGCCTCTCTTCCTCTCTTTCTGAGCCTCTAAATAGCTATAAGTTAGATCTGTTCTTTTCAGGCATATATCTTCATCTGTCAAGTTTACATGTCCTTGTCTTTCTGTGTTGCATTTTGAATATTTTCCTTAGATCTGCCTTCCAGTTCACTGATTTCACCTCTATCTGTGAATAATCTGTTTGTAAAGCCATTCATAATTTTAAAATCTCATCTATTTCTGACTGGATCAAGAAGATGTGGTACATATACACCATGGAATATTACTCAACATTCAAAAAAGATGAACACATGCAATTTGCAGCAACATGGATGGCACTGGAAGGGATCATGCTCAGCGAAATAAGCCAGAAAGAAAAAGAAAAATACCGGATGGTCTCACTCATAGCAGGAATCTAGAAAACTTAAATAAGGGACCAGGAAAAAGAATAACTATAAGAAAGAAAATATAAAAATCAACAAATAACTATGAACAAGAGACTCTCGATAGGGGGTTGGGGGTGGGGAAAGGAGGGCTTGGGGTAAAAATAAGGGGGTTGTAATTGTATGGGGAATATAAAAATAAAATTTAAATTAAAAAATAAAAAAAGACACACACAAAAAAATAAAATAAAATCTCATCTATTTCTTTTTCCAATCCAGAAGTTCTATTTGGATCTCTTTCTATTTGGTTCTCTTTTGTATCTAATTGATCTTTTTAATAGTCTCTTGCATCCTTATTGATGTTCCTAATTTCTTCTTTTAATGCTAATAAATATGCTATTTTATATTTTAGGCCTGATATATCTGAAGTCTTTACTGGTCTCACTCTGCTGTCTGATGCCCAAGTGACTTTCTCCCTGTGCTTGTATGTTTTCTTTGTTTGTTTCCTGTAAGCTCTTATTCTGGGCATTTCATTTGTGGGAATCCTAGAAGGCATGAATTGAAATTGGGTTTTTCTTGAAAGGATTTGAAGTGCCTCTACTAAACAAGCATCTGGCCCTGGCAAACTCCAGATCTTTTAAAGCTGAACTCTTAGTCAAAGGTCTTTTGTATGATTCACAAAATCAATGTTGAGTTGAGGTTTATTTCAGGGCAACTTCAGGTTTAGAAGCCATATACGGGCTGACTATGGTTATAGATTCTCACTGGAATTTTTCTCCTTCATCTTTACCCAGTTTCAAGCATTTTAAAGTCATACAGCTGGAAGACAGCAGTCCTAGGTCTTCATCCAGGGCTGGCTGTCCTCTAAACCTTTCCCTCTGTATCCATGCGACCCATCCATGCAACCCATCAACGAACACAGCAGGTCTGCAGTGGGCCCTCAGCTTCTCTGACTTTAGAAATGGAATAATTAGGATGTACAGTCACATAGGATATAGAGTTACCATACGACCTAGCAATTCCACTCCTAGTTATGTGCCCAAAAGGAATGAAAACACATGTCCACATAAATGTGCACAAGTGCTTATAGCAACACTATTCATATTAGCCAAAAAGGTGGAAACAAGCAAATACCCATTAGTGAATTAATAGATAAACAAAATGTGGTGTATCCATATAATGGCATTTGCTTTGGTTATAAGAAGTAATGAGGTGCTGATACAGGCTACAACAGGGATGAACCTTGGAAACACTGTATGAAATGAGAGGAGCTGGTCCCAAAAGACCACATATACTTGGCACCATTTGTGTGAAAGCCTGAACTGGGGAAATCTACAAAGACAGAAAGTAGGTTGATTAGTGGTTGCTTAGAGTAGCGGACATGGTGGAGGACAGAGGGCTCTAAGATTGACAGTGGGGATAGCCACACAACTCTAAACCAACTAAAATTCATAAAGTTGTACATTCTACACAGGTGAGTTGTTTATTCACGAACATCTCAATAAAGCTGTCCAAAACTTCGGTGCAAGGAACCAAACATTTTCAGGGCTACAAATCCCCCCCCTTTTTTTTCCATTTTTGTTTCTCCCTGGTTAAATCTGATCAAGGTTTTTACCTAATTATAATCCATTAGCTTTTCACAGGGAGTTGCCTCTGCCTGTGACATCCAGGGTGGAGGGTGCCCTCCTGATCTTTAGGCCCAGGCCAGGCTTAGTGGCTTCATGCCATTCCCATAGGCCTGCTGCCTGTCCCACAGGCCCATGGGCTAACCCATAGGCTCGCTGCTGGCACCCACCTATAAGGCAGGAGTTGTGGTACTCAGCTGTCTCACTAAGGTATTCCAAGGTCTTCTTGCCAATGTTTTCTGCACACTGGTCAAAGGTTTCGTACATGCATTCAGGCCTGGTGACAGAGCGCTTCTCTTTGCGGTAGAAGTCCTGCAGGAGAGGGACGGCAGTGGATAGGTAGAGACCCTCAGCATGGAACTCTGGCCTAAGCTCCTGGACTCTCCCACCCTGCCTTGATACCACCTAGCCCTTTCACCTGCTGCCCCTGTGCTGGGGCTGCTCTCCTACCTGTCTACCCTTTCCACCACTGTCATGCAAGGCACAAGTGAGGAAATACTGAAATCTATTCATCCTTCAACACCCAGTGGATTCTCATTGCAGCAATAAGGTTGAAAGATTTCTGTGAAGCCCCGGGCTGGGTCCTAGGCCACTGGACACACATATGGATGAGTTGGAGTCCCTGATCTGAGGAAATCACAGTCCAGTGGGAGGCAGGCAGGACAATGCACACACCTCTCTGTGAGGTGTGCTGGAGCAGGGAGCTGGGGAGCTCCAATGGGAATCCCCAGGTGCCTGTTCCCTCAGCCCCACCTGTGGTGCTGTCATGACTTGCCCTCTTGTTGAGTGCTGGCTTTTCTGGGACAGAGACAGGTGTGTTTCTCTTGGAACACCCAGAACCTGATAGATACTTAGTATCCAAGAAGTGTTTGGTGGCTGAATAAATAGATAAGTGAATGAAGTTCAGTTTCTATGATGAAAATCATCACATGAGATCACGGAAGCTGGGTGACTAATGTCATGGGGGTTGGAATCCCCTTTCCTCAGATTCACCCACAAGGCCATTGTCAGCAGAAGGCAGAGACAACTGAGGATGCATGGCCAGCAGCTGGCAGGGGGACGGACAGGCAGAGGCCCGTGGGTGGCAGCCCTCACCTCTGCGACCAACAGCAGATGCTCGTTGCTCTCCCACAGGAGACTCAGGATGATCCCTTTAAAATTCCTGCAACACACAAGACAGATCCCTGAGAGGCCTTGTTTATGGCACTGAACATGTTTAGAAACACTGATGTGTAACTGAGACTGTTGACTGGAATGTCATATTGAGAATGATGCAGAGAATCAGATATGACCAAGCAACTTTAAGTAACTAAGGTTGACTTCATGGAGCCAATGCTTTTGAAGACCTCTTGGGAAAACCAGCTTGGTACCTAGCTTACAGTTCCCTCGCTGACTCTTCTCTGTTTTATCAGTGCCCCTCACCACATCTGTTATCTCATCTGAGTCAGGTCTAGCTCCTCTCTCCCTCCCCACCCCCACCCTGCCCACACCCTCTCCTCCCACCATGGAAACAACAGGATAAAAATAAAGACTAAGACACTGTCACTTACTCAGAAGGAGGAGGTGGCTTCTCCCCGAGCACCTGGTACTTTCTGTCTATTCGGTTGGGCTTGGTGTGCCTAGTGAAGCTGCAGGACAAGGGAGGGTTGGTGTTCTGAAAGGTGGGAACAGACCCAGGCATCTAACGGAGCCTGTGGAAGCCCAACCTGGGTTGCTGGAAGTTCAGAACCTACCTGCATGGACCTGACACCCATGTCTGGAGCTGAGTCCTTCAAAATGCCTCCTCACTCCTCAGCAGCTCTGAAGGCAAAACTTACTATGGGGATGAAGCCCTTACTGCTAAAACCCAACCAAGGCACTGAGGGGCCAAGAAGTAGTGATGCCAGCGAGACAGAGGTGGCTCTGGAAAGCCCCACGGCAGGTTTCTTTGACCCATTGTTTCTATTACTAAGTTGTTTTTTTTTTTTTTTTGCAACATATGCATTCTTCAGCTATTTTTATAACTTATCATATCCAACCCCTTGCAGATCAAAGAAAGAAGCTGCAGGACCCTGAGCCCAAACTGGTCAGAGCTGGATCACAAGGCATGCGCAGAAAGACCAAAAGTGACCCACAGTAGCTGGGGATGTGTTATAATAGCATTAAAACCCTGTCTCTGAGCAGGTTTTGGCCTATATTTTCCGGCTGTGTGACATATGAGAATGCCTGTTATGCCATTGCACCTGTGCCACTAGAGCATGCTTCCTGCTCCCCCACTGCACCGGAAGCCTGGCCCTGCCACCCTGCTTGTTAATCAAAAGCGAAGCTGCGCCTTGCTTGGAGACCTTCCTCCTGAAGGGTCTCCTCCTAGATGTGTGCTCTACCACTGACAGAAAACCCTAGTTCTTCTGCTGTGGCGGCTCCTGAGAGCAATGTGACTATTGCCACAATTTCTCATTAAAACAGAGTGGCTGTGCTGTTATGGTACATAAGTCCCTCTTCCCCTGTATGCTGGACTGGACAGTCAATGATGGGTAAGATCAGAAAGGAGTTTCTGACAACCTAAGACAGACGCAGTCCCCAAGGGGATTTTAATGGTTCCCACCTTTCACTTATGGAAAATAACTAGGAAAACAGGCCTGGAAGATGTTGAGGCACAACCAAGTCATGTTGTTAATCATTACTAGGCAGTAGTTTCACAATAAAGGAAAGCAATCATGGCCAAGGAAACTGGTTCTATTGTTTTCAGTAAACGTGTAACCAAGTAGAATTATAGGAATAATAAGTAGAAATGGGAGCTATAAAAGTAAGATTATGATAGGTATGTATAATCATAACAGTGAATCGCAAGACCTAGAACAGACCTCCACTGAGGGGGGTAAAATATGAAATGTTCTTGATTTGTTCCTGATTTCTTGGTAAATAATAAACAAGATGTTATGTTGTTCATGTTTCACTGCATTTACGAACAATCTGATAAATGATTAACCACATACTGTGAAAAACATAATGAAGTAATCACTGTGAAAATGTATAAAAAGAGATGGCTGATCCTAATAAATTGCACTCAGATTTTCACTCTCCCTTGAGTGTGTCTGTGTGTCATTCTTGTCCCTCGCCCTAATTCCTTCGACCACCCTTTGCTCATTCTCGCTCAAACCCTGAGATTGTCTCAATCTCCCGCCGCCGCTGGGCTGGTCCGCGGCATTCTGCCCCCACTCGGGGTCCCAAGTCCTCATTGCATTCTTGTGACATATTCATGTTACCCATGGCACACAACCACGAATATCTTTCTGGTAATGCCAGAGCCCTTGTTTGTATCCTTGTTTCCCTGTGATGAGGACGCTAGGAAAAATAGATTGAGTCACATGTAGAGTTGTCGGTCCTTCAAATAAAAATAGAATATTCTGAGTTAAACCTGAATTTCACATAGGCAATGAGAACTTTTTTAGGGTATGTCCGATGCAATATTGGGGACACACTTTTACTAAATATATTGTTTTTACCTGAAATTCAAATGTAGCTGGGCATCCCTAAGCAACACATACTTCATTCTGTAATATACTAATGGCCAATGGCTAGACCATATATAAATATACAGCTCTGACCCATAACTTGCCCAGGAAACCTGCCCAGGAAACCAACCCCTTTTCTACAATAGACAATTTGAGAAGTCAGCCTACGGCAAGTCAGACTTGAAAGCAGCCAGGCTGAACAACTCTTGTAACAACTGGCCCCACATGGCCAGGACTTGGTCAATAACTGATAGCTGCCCTAAATTTCATCCTTGCTTCCAACTTGGGACCAACTGCAGAAGTCAAATATGTACTCGTAGCCAATCACAGGACATCAGCAGCTACCTGGCTGCCTCCAGCTTCCCCTGGCTCCGCCTCCAACCAGGGCATGCCTGCAGCCTTATCCTCCCCTCTGCAGCCTGGGGAGGTGAGGATGGACCAGGTAGCACCAGCAGCTTCCCCACTGCCAGTTGCCTGACACCCACAGGCCTTTTTGCCTCTACCAGTCTGGGACCGATCTTTGTCACACTTTCAAGATGGGAGGTCTGAAACCAAGGGAAAGGATGTGAGTTTTCTCCCAGTGGCCATGAGCACCATCCTCGTTAACTCCCTCCACCACGTGAATCTATCTTGACACAAGCCCCGTTTCAGAATCGTGACTCTGTCTCCTCCTCCACTAGCCCTGGAGCCTCTGCTAGAATGAAAGTGGTGGTGACTCCCTTGTTGTAGCAAACTCTGAATGAACAGCCTTTGCTTTTCTCATTTAGCAGGTCTTTGTTTAATTCCACATTACAGATGGCATCACGTTCAAAAAGACCTTGTGGGGGAACACAAAGCAGGGATTTCCTCACTGTTCCTTTCTCAAAGTCAAGAATCAAGTCACATCGGGCCTCCCCGGTGGCGCAGCGGTTGAGCGCTGGGTTGCGAAGCTGCCCGCGGCCTCTGCGGCGCTGGTTGGATCCCCGGCTGCTCCCCGGCCACCGGAGGAGGGTCCCACATGGCGCGCAGACCCCTCCTGCCGCCCGCTGCTCCCCTCAGCAGTGTACTTCGGTCCTTCTACCTGCTCTGCTCCCCGCTCTGGCTCTGGTGAATTCTCTCACCCTCCCGCGCTTCTGACTGTACCCAGTGCATGTATAAACAAAACAAAACAAACAAACAAACAAATAAATAAATAAATAAAACATGCCTCTATAAAAAAAAAAAAAAAAGAATCAAGTCACATCAATGAGGGCTCCCAGAAGACCCAGAAAGTTGAATCTGCCATGGGGCTTCTGTTGTCCACCTTCTATAAAGTTGGTGTCTGGGGTTAGCAGGGCCCATCCTCACTGGACCGTGAGTCTAACAACCCTGATGGGGCACAGTGGGCAAGCTCAGAGGCCCAGGCTCTTCCTATGTCTCTGTGATGGCACCCAAGGGAGCCATCTCCTATGTCCCTCTTTCTGTTACGTGTGGGGGTGGGTAGTGATGATCAGAACCACCACTGTGAACAGGTTCAGATCCACCAACAGTCACTCACAGTCAGATTCTCAGGTAGAAGCCCGGGTGAGCTGCATCACTCAGCAGCAGGGAGCCCAGATCTGACTACCGCGCGCGTCAGAGCTGGCCCTCACTGGTCCTTGGAGTCTTAGAGCTGTGAGCACAGGCAGCGCATCCTGAGTAAAGAGTCTATTAAAGCAACAGGGTGTCTCTGGGCTTCATTTCAGGGAATAGGGCAGGGATGTGGCAAGGGGAGATCCCGGGCAGCCCAGCATCCCTACCTCCCTAGTGAGGTGGCACTGGCACTGGACATAACCTTCAGGCAGTGTTCTCCCCGGTTCCGATGTCGCTTCAAGCCTTCAGAGGATGAGCGCCCAGGGCAAAAGCAGAGGACCAGAGGTGAGGATGGACCAGGTAGCACCAGCAGCTTCCCCACAGCCAGTTCCCTGACACCCACAGGTCTGTTTGCCTCTACCTGTCTGGGACCGATCTTTCTCATACTGTTGGGTAGAGCCTTTCGAGATGGGAGGTCTGAAACCAAGGGAAAGGATGTTAAGTTTTCCCCCAGCAACCATGAGCACCATCTTCGTTAACTCCCTCCGCCATGTGAATCTGTCTTAACACAAGCCCTGTTTCAGAGAAGTTTCTTGCTCAAGGTCACAGGCTGTCAGGGGTGGGCTCACAAGGACACCCCAGTCTGTGGGACCCCAAAGGCCATGACCCCATGGCCATGAGCCATGATGGCAGGGCTCTGTTTTGTACCCAAGGGCGACTCACTGCAGAATTTTCTTAAGAACCTCCAGAGCTGGGTCTTCAATCATGGACTTCCCCATGCGGCTTGGCTGGGCAAAGGACTCAGGGATGATCTGATCTACCTTGGATTCTTCTTCAAGTACTTCTGAAGATGCCAGAACATCACTCTCAACCTCCAGGTTGTCCAGGAGGTTTTCCTGTGAGCCAGAGAGAAGGACCTGAATGTGTGGACTCAGCTGATGTGCCAGGAAGGCAGATGTGCCAGGAAGGGTTCCGTTCCAGCACCATCTTGCCAGGGTGCTGTGGTTAGAGGCCAGCAGCCTGGCTTCTCGGAGCCCGTTTTCCCTGCTATAAAGTGGTAGCGGTCATCTGTCCTCCAGAGGGCCATTTATTCATTCACGCTCACATGCTGACCTTCAAAAATGTTCTCTGCCTGTTTGGCCTGGGTTCAGAGATGCATGGTGAAGAGGTCATATGAGACCTCCGTCCTCGTGGAACTTACTTACGGTCTAGTCAGACAGACATTGAACATGCTCTTCTACAAAGAAAATGTTTGGTCAAAACTGGGACCAGTGCTGTGAAAAAAAGTTCCAGCATCTATGAGACAGAGGGTCATGGATGCATGAGGTTGCCTGCATGGTGCCAGGTAGTGCTTTGGCCCAAATGAGCGCGTGAATCCCTGTGTAGATGACTGAGTGGCCCCTCCCGCACAAGTTGGATCTTAATGAAAGACCGGAGTGGCTCACAGTGATAGCACAGCTAGGCTCAGTCAGGCTCTTCCTTATTTGACTCTGGGTCTCTTCTCAGTGGGGGCTCTGCAAGTCCCTGAGGGAAGGACTAGCGTGATCCAAGTCCTTTCTTGCTGGGGGCAGTGGAGGCTGGTGTGCAATGGAGGCTTAGTTGGTGACATGTCAGGGAAACCACCCCCTCTCCCAAGAAAGGGGAGGTTTTAAAGTTGGCAGTAAGAGGCAGGGGCTGCAGCATGGCCACAGTGAAACTTGAGGAGGGTCCACTTACTCTCCCCTCCCCAGAAGTTGGTGGAGCACCTCTGATGTTCCAAACCTGATGTGTGAGGGACTGAATGTGGGGTGAAGGCAACACAGGCTCTGCCCTCCTGGATACACAATCTAGGGAAACAGTCCCCAAGATGGAGACCTTGCTGCACTGTTTGAGGGCTCATGGGGAAACAGGATGTGCTACTAGGGCCAGGAGATCCTGGGAAGAGAGGGGTCAGAGAAATGAAGACACCATGGACATGGAAAGCAGACCATGAGGCTGCTGTGAGGATCCAGTTAAAGGTCCTTGAGGGCAGGAGGGTGATATGGTAAAAAGACAGGCCTTTTTCAGAAGCACACCTCTTGGGTTTGGTTGCTTCTCAGGTAATGGAGCACGGGAGGAAGAAAGAGGATAAGGGCAGCCAGTGGGCAAGAGATGGGGGCATTGAGTGAGGCTGTGGGGTGGGGTGGAGAGAAGCCAGTGGTTGCTCATCGGTGCTGTTGGGAAGGAAGTGGCCAAGTAGTGAGGCTGGCTTGAGAGTTGGTGGGTAGCATGAGCTAAGGGTCCTGATGGGGGCAAAAAGGTAGTACTAGGAGGTGAGGGGTCTCCTAAGAGATCAGTGTTGGGAAGCAGACCATCTCTGAACCCAGATGTGACTCCACTGGGATATGTGCAAGGCATCCCAGTAGGCCTGAGGTCCAGCAGGGCCCTGGGAATCCCCTCTTCCCTAAGGCTCTGTTAAGCCCCGCGATCTCCCAACAGTTCACCCACCGTGTCCTAACACCCCATGCCATTCCTTACAGTAAAGACCACTTGAGTGACCATGTCCAGCATGCAGTCAAGGTACTGAATCCTCTGGTTCAGTTTTTCTTTCCACATTTGGACAAAGTTAAGGAGGTCTTCTGAGCTTACCATCTAGTGAGAACACGGAGGAAGAGAGTCACAGGAAATGAATTATGGGAGGGCAGGCTGATTCCACCTAAACTGCAGAGACAGAGGCTAGTTGGTGAGCACACCTCTTGGTTGCACAGAGGTAGCTCACTCAGGGAGGGTCTTGGGCTGGAGGGATGCTAGGATTCCTCTCACGGGCAGCTGCACGCAGATAGTGGCTCCTTCCATGACTAGAAGTTCTCTTGCTGCTTCTCTGGGTTTGTTATGAGTAAATGAGTTAACTTCACTCAAGTCAGTCTCCCACCTGCATGGTGGGGACACAGAGCATTCCCTATGATCTCTTCTGTCTCTGACATTCTATGTGTAGAAGAAACTGTTTGGCCCAAGGTAGCGAGGATGAGCAGGGGTGAAGCAGCCACAGCCTTTCAGATGGGTCAACTCACCATCTCCAGGACCACATCAAACACATGCCCCACCCCTCACCCTTAGAGCAGCCATCTCACAGACCAAGCTCCATAGGTGTGCAGAGAGGCAACTGCGAGTATGCTCATCTTCACCACATACCCACACACCTCTTGCCAGGCCTCACATGCTATTTCCTGAATGGCTCACTGACCTACCAGATGACTCAGGCCAGGAGGTGCCTTGGCCTCTTCCTGCTTCCTTCATTCCACGGCTGCTTCACTCTGCCCATCCCACCCCTCTGCTGTGGAACTAGGACATGTCTCTGCCAGCCCCTTGGCCAGTCACGATTCCCTCCGCCTCTGCCGGAGCCTACTCCCACACATTTCCCTACCTTTCTGCACCAGCCGCCAGAGATGCTCCTCACATGCAGCCTGAGCACGTGGCTCTGGCCTCTGCCTTCCCTGCCCGCCCTGATGCCACTGCACATTCGATGTTCTGCTCTCCCCTCCCTGCTGATCACTGCAGAGGTACCACCCAGCCTCCTCCAGCGCGCAGATCACCTGTCCCCTCAGGCTCATAGGCAGGAGGAGGGTGAGCTCCCCACACCCTGCCCAACATTCTGACATCTTCAGGGAGGCTATGCAGTGGGGGTGGGGAGTGAAGAAATGAGGGAGAGCAAATGTTGAAGGGGTTACAGCAGATTAAGTTCATTTTCCCCATTCCCCGGTTGGTAGGGTTCATAAGTGAGACCAGGCAAGTCATGGGGGAAAATAGAAAAACCACCTTTCCTTGAAACACCCATGCTGTGGTGCAAATAAACACAAGGAATGTGTAGAAACATTCACAAGAAAATATGCAACATGGTCATGAATGCAGAAAATGAGAACAAGATGGCTAGGTACTCCTCACTTGGCGCTTTGTGTGTGTGTGTGTGTGTTGACTTTTTCCAAGAAGCTTGGGTTACTGTGCAAGAAAAAGCAATAAAGATAGAAAAAAAAATGTCCTCTCAGTGCCACCAACATGCTCACTGAAATGAAGAGAGAGGACAGAACTTGGTGAGGAGGGAAGGCCCATGTGAGAAACTTCCACAGGGATGTCTGGCGCTGGATGAACTGTTGAGAAAATATTATGGGGAGAGGCAGAGGGCAGGGGGAATGGAGAAGGGCAGAGATGGGCATCAGTGGCAGGAAAACAAGCAAGTAAACAGCAGGAGCCCCACTATGCAGACCAGGGAGTTGGCTGACGACATTTAGAATCTTCCTCCCAACTTTGCACTAATTCAAACTTCGAATAACCACAGAAAACATTGATATCAATGGACGGGACCAGTTTATGTGCAAAGAGCAAAACAAATGAAAAATCAAACAAAAGTGGCTATGCAGGGGGCAGATAGAGGCTTCTGTGCTTCATCCCGGGTTGAGTTCCAGTTATGGGGAGGGATGCCTGGTGACCCAGGAGGTCAGTGAAGTCAGACCCAAGCCCCATGCTTCCTGGACTCTATACCAATGCCTGGGAGACACGGGAGTGTAGACGATGGAGTTCCCTCCCCTTCCTTAATTCCATCAGCTAAAACCAGGTTAAGTAGGAGGGCTCAGAGGCCATCTATACTAGAGAAACCTTGACCACTGATGTCAGCTTATTTCCATTTATGATTCTAGTATGATGCATCTTTATTATTCATAGTTTATTACCTACTGAGCTTACTTTTTTTTTCTTAAGGGGGTAGCTGTTACTAAGTTTTTTATGTTGCCAATCAATTTAAATTAAATTAAATGGCCCAACCAAAACACAGCAATAGGGGCACTTACTTTTTTATCTCCCCGTGAATTTCGACACATTTCTACCTTGCTTTGAAGCTGCTTCAGAGAAGAATTTAATCCATTGGCTTGCAAATTGGATTTTGCCACCTAGACAAACCAGAGGTTTGGAGATTCGTTTCTAGAATACTTATTTTGATCAGGAAAATGTTCAGCAAAACACCTTATCTGAGAGACGGATTAGCACTGGAAAAAATGAAATCAGCACAAATATGTGCAATCTTATCAGAAACTAGATCAGGGTAAAATAAAAAGTTTTTTTAGCCATCAAATAGATTAGTTCTAAAAATAAAATTGGCAACCTATGATGCTAGTGAGAAGTTAGGAGGACACCTTCAAGTTCTACTGCTGAGAGAACGTGTGTGTATAAGCCTCGTGGAAAGCAATAACCTGCTGACCTTCTTGGCCCCAGCCAGTCACTCTAGCCCTGGGAGTGGCCACCCAGACTTAACCTGGAGGAGTGTGTTCACCACAGCACTGTGTGGTCATAGGCAAAGCCACTAAAGGTTCCTCCAAAAAAGGAACAGTTAAGTAAAAACAGCAACATCCAGGAAAAAGAAGCCATCAAAATGGTGTTTGTGAAACTCTAGAGCTTATAGAACTTTAAAAAATTGAATAAATGGCAAGAGGCTATAATTGTGTGCATAAATATATATATGTTTTATACACATATATTATCCCATATTTTCATAGATAGAAAAAAGTGTTTTCTTATTTATTGAGCTATAATTGATATATAAAGCCACAAAATTATATATTAGAAGCATATATTACTTTATTTTTGTATATTATATATTATAAATATAGTGATATATTAACATACATAATTATGTATCTTATATAAATGTTATCAATGTAACTTTATATTATATATCTATATTATATGATGTTATTGGTACTCTATTTGTATATGTATTTATATATTTCATACTTCATTAAAATCACCACCCTACTACCACTCGACCGTGGAAATGGAACTTGTCCCTGCTGGCATCTTGTCCAGGACACTGTTCTCTCTGCCTTAGTCTCAGCAGCCTGCCTCACTCCTAACACCTCCTCACCTTTCTGCACCCAGCAGGCAGAAGGCTCCCCTCACATACACCCCTTCCTGGTCCTCACCACCCTGACCATCATTTCAGCATGAAGAGCCCAACACAGAAGGCCCTGCTGACTGGCCCAGCTACCTCTTTCGCTTCATTGCTCCCTGGTTTGTGTTTGTGTTTGTGTGCATGTGTGTGCGCAAGCTCTTTCTCCTTTGACTCCAGCCTCCCAGGACTTTCCTCAGATCTCTCTAGGATACTGCTCCCCACTGACCTGCCTGGGTGATTCCTACTTCTCCATCACATCTTTGAGAGCATCACATTGCAAGTCTAGCCTAAATCCTTCCCCCTGCACCCTCCACACACTTCACTTGGCCCTCTTCTCCTCTTGTTGCCTGGGTGAGCTGTTCGTGTTTAAGGACATGATTTCTGGCATCAGTCATACCTGGGGTCACATGCTGACTCCGCCATTTAAATAACTGCCTAAGCCATGGAATTACTTTCTGCCTGTTTCTTTATCGCTAAAATGTGATAAAGATGGGCCTTGCCTTTAACCCCCATAGGTAAAAAGAAAATGAAAGAAAAAAATCTATCCAGCAGAACTGAATTCAGATCTAGATCCTTCAGTCTGCAGTTTTGGCATCTGGCATCAGCCCCTCCAGCTTGAGGCAACAGGACCTTGATTTCTTAAGGTTCAAGCTTGCTGTAATTCTCTTTGATCTATTTTTACCCAATGACCTTGGTACTGGGAGTGAGAAGTGAGAGAATATCCTCTAGTATAACATTTCCAAAAAAATGTTTTTAAGGACACTGGTTAATTTCTAAAATACAGGATCTGGTTATCAAATAATTTTGGAAAACAATGCATGGTATAGCGCCTCACAAGTGATCACAATAAAATCCATATATTAAAAGCTCTAAGAAATGCTTTTAGTTAAAAAAAAAAATAGCACTTGCTTCATGCAGTTCTTGGGAGGACCAATAGAGCTAATCAAAATAAGTTAGTTTACCGGAAGATTGGTGCATAATGACTCAATGATTTAACCTCTGTCTTTCTGCTGGAGTGCATGTCCCACAGGAAAGAGACACACGAGTACCCCCAGCACCAGGGACACTGCCTTGTTTGCAACTGCATGTGACAAACATCCACCAGATGGAGAGTGAATCAGTCCCACCTCACACTTGATTTTCACTTGCAGATTTGTCAGCAACCGCTGGATTTTCTCTATGAAAATAAGGTCCACAGACAGATTATGGAATTTACTTTCAAACTTGTTGATGACATCATTGGCCTATAAAGAAAGATTAAAAGGTGAGGGAGGGGGCTTAATTTGGAACTTTAGGACTATTTAAGCAGAGAGCTTCAGGCTCCATTAGTGCTTGGAAATACCTATCCTGTGATAGCTAAGGTAACCAACTTATAACCTGGAAGCCTGCCTGGAGGTCAGGGCAGGGCTCACCCACCTGATCCAGGTACTCATTCTCCATCTTCTCCATGTTGATCATGATTACATTTTCCACAAACTCTATCCGGGAAGTTTCTTTCTCTAGTCGACGACACAGTGAAGCAATTTCTTCGGAAGAAAAGTTGCCTCCCTCTGAAAACAATCTGAAGGTAATTTGGAAGAAATAAAAGCCACTGATGAGACAGGAAACTTTTTCATCCATCCCAAACGGCGTGATGGCGTTGACAAGGCTTTTAGATGATGGTAACATGAATGCAGGTAGTTCAAGGACAGAAGCAAGGAAACTGCCCAAGTATATCAAGGGACCAGTGGGATGACAAATGTGGCTGATTCACACAATGGCATTATCTTCAGCCTTAAGGAGGAGTGGAATTCTGACCCATGCTACAACGTGGGTAAGCATCAGAGACACTGTGCTCAGCGAGACAGTCCAGACACACAAAAGGACAGATATTGTGTGATTCCCTTTATGTGAGCTCCCGAGAGTAGCCCAATCCATAGGGACAGAAAGGAGAATGGTGGTTGCAGGGGTGGGGGAAAAGGAGAGTGGGAGTTAGTGTTTTGCGTGATCAAAGCTTCCACTAGGGAAGATGACAAAGTTCTGGAAGTGAATGGTGGGGATGGTAGCACAGCGCTGTGAACGGACTGGACACCTAAAATGGCCAATATGGACAATTTTACAATATGGATATTTTTGTCACAAAAAATTAGGAGGGAAACAAGACTGGCTCTCAATAGTTCCTGGACGCTGGCTCCCACCTGCACTGCTTGATGAAATCAATGTTGGAGTAGCGGAGCTTGCCCAGGCTCTCCTCCAGGTACTGCCGGAAGCTGCGCAGGGACACCTGGATGACGTCGACATAGCTAAGCAGCTCCCGGTGCAGCGTGATGCTGAGAGTGGTCAGCCTGGGGACATGGGAGGGACAGGTGATAACAGGTGGCCAGCCTGGGGGACACAGAGGTCACAGCGCTATCCAGGGCATGGAGGGCAGCCTGGGAGGCTGCTCCACACACTGCACCCAGCTGTGGGCCCCCAGAACTACGGCCCCTTTTCTGGGTGGCAGAGGCATTGGAAGGAAGTTTATAACAGTGTGCAGGATCCAGTGTGGAACACTCAGTGTACTGAGTGTACAGAGGGCACCCCTTTCTTCTCTCTGCCTCCTGCCACCAAACTGGTAAGAGAATCCCCAGGTCCTGTGGGTCTTCATCTTCCTTCCAGCACGAGCCTCCACACCCAGCAGCCTGGCTCCTGTGTCAGGCTGCTCTCCAGCAAGAGTGCCCTATAAGTTTTGTCTTTATACCCCACTGCACTCCCTGCCCCAGCTGCCTCTTATGCACCTGACTGCTGTGCACGTGGCTAAGAGGACCCTCACCTGTTATCTGGCTGAGGCCTTTCCTGGGTAACAGCTTCCATCTCAAATACTGAATGTTCTCTCTGAAACCCTGGCTCTGCCCTGAGCACATCTCTACCTTGAGCTGGGCAGAACCTCCTTCTCTGGGGGGATAATTCCACCTGTTCACACCTTCCTCCATCCTATGCCAGAGACCCTCCTGCAGGAAATTCTTCTGGTTTCCCCCGAGGGCAGTGGTATTTCCCATTGTGGACATTCTGGGACGTGTCATCTTCAGCCCTGCAGTCTGACCAAGTGTACCTTTTCTGTCAGGTTGTTCTCACCCCTGCCAACACTCAGCCCCCCGCCCAATGTTTCACACAGTGGAATGCTTACTCTTAGAGAGAAGTTCACTGCAAAGTGGAGGTTGCTGTGGGGCCTGGAAACCTTGACCCCCTTGTCCACCAGGAGCTGGGATTCTAGAGCCATGAGGCCAAGAGGAAGGCTCCCAGGGTTCTCACCTCTGGCTCTTGGTGGCATTCAAGAAGATGTGTTCCATGTCATAAATCTTGCGGCGGAAGTTTTTGCTCCTCATGTTTTGCTCTTCTTGGAACTGGTGAAACATCATCTTCTCCTTCTTCAGTGTCTCAACCACCCCAGCACAGTGGCTGTCCAGCCGCTCTTGGTGAAGCAAGAGTTCGGCTAAAAAAGGACACGGGGGTGCTGGGATCCCAAGTCACCTCTGGCTATGCCTTTCCTGGACAGCCTCAGAGCAGAGGGCACTTAGGTCAAGGTCCCATATCTTGCCACTGCTGCCCTCACCAGGGCTTGGCCTGGGAATGGGCGCAGATCTCAGAGAGGCCAACCCGAGACCACCCCAGGGCATCTAACTGGAGAAGAGGCACTGCCTGGCTGTGCGCAGGGGGTTCCTGCTGGTGCAGACACTGTGCCTACAGAAGAACAAAGCCTGGGAGATGGGGAGCCCCAGGAAAGCAACAGGGAGCAGGTGGGGCAGGTGAAGGGTGTTGGGGAGGTGGGGATGTCAGTGAGAGGGCCTGGGAGAAAGCAACCAGCACAAATCTGGGCAGTGTGAGTTTGTTCCTTTGTACTAGCACCAGCTTGTTTCCAATGAACCTCAGTTCTAAGCGACTTCTAAGGCGGAGTGAAAGGAACCAGGATTTGGCCTTCAGGAGTTCTCACATAGGAGTTCTCTGGTGCTAACTAGAATCCCAGGTCACCCCATCTGACCTCCCTACTGCCTAGAGTGGTGAAGGCACCATGGTTCCGGTTCTGCCCAAAACAAATGGCATGACTCTGGGACTTGCTTCTCTGGCCTCGATTTTCACACTGTGCATTGGGCCAGGGAGCCGGGAAAGGGGAAGGAAGCAGCCTTCAGAGATCTTCATTCACATTTATACTTAATGCACATAGATGAGAACAACAGTCAAGCAGGTCCCCAAGGCCACCGGCCAGGTTGCTTGATCCCACAACTCCTCACTGCTCCAGGCAATGGGAGGTAGGTGGAATCGTGTGGAGGCTTTGTATAAGGGCTTCAGTTCTAGAATGGAGTTTGAAGTATGACATGAATGAAAACCTTACAGGGGTCATTGAAGGCTCCAACTGAGAGTGTGTCCCCCTCCCCATTGATGGAGTCTTCTGCCTAAGAGAGAGAAATGGCACCTCTTTTTAAACATTCTAAATTATAAGCTGAAATTACTTATTGGTATTTTTGGAGGCTGTGGTTTGTACTTGGTGGTCATGATTCCTCACTGCACCATTTCCAGGAGAGTTAATTACCACCAGCAACATCCCCTTCTGCAGGCAAGGAAGGAGTCAGAGGGGTCAGGTGACCCACCGAGTCAGACTTGCCTCTAAAGCATCCATGCAGGTGTGTATTAGGAAGGTATACCTAGGATCCACATAGTTAAAACAGGACACATTCTTCATTTCAGCATCTAATGCCCTCTTTTAAAATGCAAAAAATCTAAAAAAAATCTTGGCTGAGGATTCTGAGTACTACCTTCTCTCCAACCCAGGAGGTGCGAGCCCTTCCATATGTCTCACATGGTGTGATGACATGCTAAATATTGTTTGGTGCCGAGGAGGGCAGCTGGTGAGCAGGGAGCTGCAGTGGCACAGACACCAAGGAGGGTGGCAGGGCAGCCTCCCCAGCCAGGCCCTGTACCTGCCCTGACGTTGTGGATGTCCTTTTCAATGTTTTGGGCTCTTGGCTGGTGCAGGTGCAGATACAGCTCCAGTTCTGACTCCAGCTGGTTTATCTTGGTGGACACGATGACCCGGGTGTGAAGGGAACGCTGGTCAAACCACTTCTCTAGGTGCTCAAAAAAACCAGCTCTAAGTCTGAGGGAAAGACCAGTGAGGGTCGGGTCAGCCCTGCCAGCAACAGTGCCAGAGATAGACCCTCCCACACTGATGTCATAAGTGCTCCCCCTTCTCTACTCCTTCTTTTATTTTCAAGGACATGATATTTCTTTGTCTGGGTATACCGACTTGCATTGAACCACACTCCTGCTGGAAGACACTGGGTGGTTGCTCACTGTTTGTTATTACCAAATAAACTATCTGCGGTGGTTAATCTTGAACACATGTCAACTGTGGAAGAAGTTCTATGCAATAAATACTCTAAACTGTAATTGTTAAGTCAAAGGCTAAACTGCATCTGTGGTTCTGGTAGATAAGGTCGACTTGATTCAATCACAAGATCAGCTGAACTCCCACCAACAATGAATTTCCCCATCGCCTCAGAGTGCATCGTCAAACATTTGAATTAGACAATTTTGTCATGCTGTCACTGAGGCTGAGCTTATATTCAAGTGTTTAAGACTATTTACGTTCTTTTTCTGTATACTATCCAGTAATATCTTTTGCCCTCTTCTCCACTATTTAGTTGCTTTTTTTTCTTATCAATCTCTAGGAACTTTTTATATATTGAGAACATAAAATCTTTTGATTGTGGTGTGAGTTGCAAATATTTTTCCCAGTTTACCTTACTTCCTTTTAAAAATCGATGATGATATTTTGGGTATGCATTGTTAAGATGTTGGTTCTCCCCAGATTTCTCTATAGATTCAATACAATAACATAAAAAAGATCAGCAAATGTTTTCTTATAAAAACTGATTTCAGGGCCTCCCTGGTGGCACAAGAAGTTAAGACGCCACCTATGAAGCTGTCCGCAGCCTCTGCAGCACGAGTTCGATTCCTGGCCAGCCAGGGAGCAACACACATGGTGCAGCAGACCTCTCCTGTCTTGCTTGCTGCTCCCCTCAGCAGTGTATTTCAGTCAATCCACCTGTTCTGCTCCCCACTTTGTCTCTGGTGAATCCTCTCACCACCCCCACCTCTGGCCTGTACCCTAGCTCTTGTATGCATAAATAAATAAAATCTTTAAAAAAAACTGATTTCAAATTTATATAGAAATGTAAAGGACTGCATCAAAGGCCCTTTAAAGACACCATCAAGACAACCTTGGAGAAGACCAACATTGCAAGATTTTTACCAGTCAGTATTAGTGCATAATAGAAAGCTATAGCAAATAAGCAAGGTAATAGAAATACAGAGATGTAAAGAAAGTGCAGTGGGGGATGGAGAGTCTTGTCAAATGGCCTGAGGTCACTTGGTTTTCCAAGTTACTACTTCACATAGTAATACAAGTCAATACCAGGTAGATTTTAAATCTAAATATAGAAGTTTAAAACAATAGCATATGTAGTAAATAAGAGAATAATATTCTCATGACATTGGAGCAGGTGAAGATTTCTTAGATAAGACACAAATCAAACTGACCATAAAGACAAAAATTATAAGCTGGACGTTATAAAAATGAAGAGCTTCTCTTTATCAGACTACACCAAGAGAGTAAGAAGGGAAGAGCAGAAGGGGAGTAAACACTTTCCAAATATTGATCTGGGAAAAAAACCCACATAGGATACGAAACTAACTGAATCCTTCATGTTAGCAAGGGAAAAGACAGACTAGCAGGGAGAAAAAAAGACAGAAGATTTGACTAGGCATTTTACAGAAAGTTAACCAAATGCCAACAAGTATTTGAAGAGTGGCACAGCACCATTACTCATCAGGAAAGCCCAAATTCAAACCATGATGGACCCATGAGCACATGTCCACGAGGATGGCTAACAGAAACACTGTGAATGCCAGTGCTGGTGGGGCTGTGCAGCAAGCAGAACACTGTGGTGGATGTTAAAAACCCTTTTTGAAAACTCTTTGGTAGTATTTTTTGGCTGTATCTCGTCTGGATGGAAAGAAGCTATGCTGTATCTAATGTACAAGGTCCATGCCAGCATGGCATCCTAAAACAGGCAGAAGGGGTCACTCTTACAGAGGATATCTGTGCCTACAAGGAATTCCTGGACATTCTGGGGTGTGTGTGTGTGTGTGTGTGTGTGTGTGTGTGTGTGGCCTCTACCCTCAGTTACCTACACATTTTCTTTTTCCAGCTGAAATTAATGCAACTTTTTGTTTTAACATTTCAGCTTGTTAATAAAACTTGGCATGAGAGAATATGAATAAAGGGATTTCTACTCACTGTTTCTTAATTTCTAAAACGAGTTTGGATGGAATGATCACTTGTTCTAGGAACTTGGCGCTGGGCATGTTGTTGATGAGAACAGCAAAAAGACTGGAATGGGATTTCTTGCAATTCTCCTCTTCTTGTTCCAGGGGCAGGAATACAAAATAAGTGTTCCCACTGGAGGTTGTAAAGGACTCCATAAACTCCTGGGAGAGCTCTTCTTCACTCTCTTCCTCAGCTACACCCTAAGCAGAAAATAAGACTTTAGAATTGACACCATCAAACAGACCTGGGGATCTAAACCACAGGGTTTTAGGCACCAGAGGTTATAAACCTGGGGGCTGAATCTTGCCCATAACTCTTGGGAAATTCCAAATAGAAATTTGATTTCTCTTAAAAACTCAGAGAATCTGGCTAGTTTGAGTCACATTCCCACATGGCATTATTGGCTGGAGCTGAGTAATAAGTACACAGTTGCCAAAGACTGAACGCTGGTATTGCCCCTAAGTTCATATCCTCAATGTCTGGGTACTTGGAGGTAGGGCCTTTGGAAGGTGATTAGGTCATGAAGGCAGAGTCCTCGTGAATGGGGTTAGCGTCCCAGAGATCTCCCTTTTCCCTTCTGCCATGTGAGGACACAGCAAGATGATGGTCATCTATGAACCAGGAAGTGGGTCCTTACCAGATACCAAATCTCTTTGTCCTTGGACATCCCAGCTGCCAGGATTGTGAGGAATAAAGTTCTGCTATTTACAGCCACCACCCAGTCTGTGGCAACCTGTTTGAGCAGCCTGAATGTACTAAGACAATGGTCTTCATCATTTGGCATTCGTTTTTGGTCTCCACCCCTCTTTTCTATTACATGTCTGTGGACATTTGAGTTTGAGATCCTGCTCAGAAAGAAGTCTCATATGCCAATTCTCCCACAGCAATAAAGGAAAAAAGTGTCTTTCAATGTCATCATTATGGAATTCAAGTTACTGTTTTGGTTTTGTGAGATTGAGGGTGTTGTGAGGATAAGATTTATGAGTCACTTCCCTACCCTCTAAGAAGAGCTCTGTCTGTTGGCTTAGATATGGGTCTTTTTTGTTATAAAATCAAAGAATGGGAAGAGAGAAGGAATGGAGAGACTAAGTTGATCTACACAATAAAGAGGAACTGACAAAGAGAGAAGACCAGGGAAACATGAGCAAAGTCATATAGTTGAGGGGTGACTTTGGAAGAGGTCATAGGACTGGATGTGTAGAGAAGAAGGGTAATTAAAAAAAAACAACAACAAAACATTGCTGTGAGATAAGAATTGAAGCCCTGTTGGACCTCCCCGGTGGCACAGCGGGTTGAGCACAGCTGTGAAACTGTCTGCAGCCTCTGCAGCTTGGGTTCGATTCCCAGCTGGACAGGAAGATACCCACATGGTGCGGCAGACATGGGAGAAACACACATGGTCGCGCCCGCTGCTCCCCTCAGCAGTATTTTCAGTCCGTCTGCCTGTTCTGCTCCCCACTATGTCTCTGGTGAATCCTCTCACGCCCTGCACATCTGGCCTGTATCCCAGTTTTTATGTGCATAAATAAATAAATCTTGAAAAAAAAAAAGAATTGAATCCCTGTTAAGAAAAACAACCAGGGTGCACACCTTTTTAATTCTTTTTATATACTCCAGTGAAGCCCACACTACTGGCTTGTATTAAAGGTCTTCAGAGTGAACACAGCAAAGTTTCCTCACATTCAAAACTGAATCTTGCCAGCCTACCTTGTCCGTAAATAAACTCTCATGGTCTCCCATCTCCTCTCCTTCCTCCTCTTTGCTCTTCACCGCTTCCTTTTCTTCCTGTTCCTTCTCATTTTCCTCTTTCACCTTCTCCTTCATCTCCTCCACCTCCTCCTTTTCTGGATCCATCACATTTTCCTGGCTCAGAGATGGTTCGAAGGAACTTCCTTTTTCAGCTTGCATTTCTTCAGATCCCTGCATATCATTCTCTAGGAAATCATCTATCTCGTCGCCCAGGATGAAGACTTCCTGCTGGTTCAATTCTATCTCTTCAGCTATGGAGGACTCAGCTTCTTGATCTTTTCCTATTTCTTCTGCTGAACTTGAAGAGCTTGTTCCTCTTGTTACGGTTATTTTTATTTTTCTCTCTTCTGCTTTTGACCACCTTTTTCTCCTCTGTTTTCTCATTATCTCCTGGGAATGCTTTTCATGTGCTTCTGTTGATCACCAGCCCCCCAAATAGAAGAAGAAATAGGTTACAAATATAGCCTGGATTTGCCTCCCCAGCCTAGTCAAGTATACAGACATAGACCACTATGCAGCAACAAACACAAGAGTGAAGTCAGGAACAAGCAGAACTGAGTTGTGAAAGTGTTACCTGGTTCCCTGGTTTTGAAAATGACTTCCCCATCCAGGTTCTGCAAGGGAAAAACATGGAACACTGAGTGAAGATGCAATCAGAATGGGAATCCCTGGTGAGGGAAGGGATTCTCCCAGGAGTTGGGCACCCCCATATTGGAGACCCTCAGCCAGGTTCACTGTCAACCACAGCATTTTCAGCTCTGGCCATGCAGGACTCCAGCTTGCTGTGTGGGAAAGAGCCGAACTCTGCAAGCATCAGACCAGGCCATTTCAGGCTTCCCGCCTCTGCCCGGGGAGATGTCATCAGTCTCAATTGTGGGTGAGCCCCTGTGCTAAGGGCACTTGATGTTGGATAAAAGTCAGGAAGCCGTGCCTGCCCTCCAGAAAACATCTTCTAGAGCATGTTCTGAGCTCCTGTAGCTGACAGCAACCAACATGCAGGTACACTGAGAGAGAGGAGGTGAGGGGTGAAGGAAATGAGATGGGGATCTGGGCTACCATTGTTGAAGCAGGGACTTCTGAGGCACATGGCACCCTGTTTTAGCAGCCTATGGATTGTGCTTGGCAGAATTTGTGAGGGGTCCCTGAGTAGCAGAGGGGGTAGTCAGTGTCCCATTTAGAAATGTTTTCAGCATCTACCTCCTTCATGCCCTGACCTGAACTCTAACTCCAAAAGGGCTTAGGGCAGCATTCAAAATTGAGGCAAATCAGGACAAGCAGTCATACTCTTCCCTTTGCTTCTTGGTGAGTGGCTGGGCTTTCACTACCCCTGTCCCACCTGTTCAAAGATTTCACGAACATGGAAGTGTCTGCTGAGGGAGGAGCTGTAGGAGTTGAGCGCCTTCAGGATGATCATGGGGTACTCCGTGACTTCCTTTGTCAGGAGGGCATGAGATCTCTCGTGCCTGGGAGGGAGGGGAATAAGGTCACTGTCTAAAGGGAGTTCAGCTGTGTGGGATACCCCAGCCAAGAGAATGGGCATAATAAAAAAAAAAAAAAAAACTGGCAACAACAAATACGGGGGAGGATGTGGAGAAAAAGGAACCTTCTTACACCCTGGTGAGAATGCAGACCAGTCCAGCCACTTTGGAAAGCTGTGCGCAGGTTTCTCAGAACACTAAAAATGGATCTACCTCATATGACTCAGCAATTACACTCCTAGGAATTTACCCAAAGGACACAAAAACACTTAATTCAAAAGGAAACCTGCACTCCTATGTTTATTGCAGCACTATTTACAATAGCTAAGATATGGAAACAACCTAAATGCCTCAAAACAGGTGAATGGATCAAGAAGATGTGGTGGGATGGAACACTATTCAGCAATCAAAAAGATAAACTCATGCCATTTGCAGCAACATGGATGGAGCTGGAAGGGGTTATGCTAAGCAAATTAAATCAGGAGAAAAAAAAAAGATCAAAGGACAAAATTTGCAAGCTGATCAGAGATCTGAGGCATCTAGCAGGGGAGAGGAAGGAAAAGGGTCAAAACAGGGAAGGAAAGCACAAGGGACTATGGTGATGGCTCATGGGTGCTGTGGTGGCGGGAGAGTTATGGGGACAACACCTCAGGGGAGAGATCAAGTGCTGTACAAAAATGAATAATGTACGAAAGAAAAAAATCGGGGTCTTGTCCTGACCCTCGAAATGGGCTGGAATCTGACATTTCACTCTGCACAGGCCTGCTGTTTAGGCTTCCTTTCACAGTAACAGGTCTTGGTTTGCTTTGCTATTGTTCTCTTTACACAGGGAATGCACACTCTTCGTAGAAAGTTTGGTAAATGCACATGAGCGAGTTCTCTGGTTGTTGTAACAAGAGTTCCCATTTCTTGTCTACTCTCCTCTCTCTGTCCTTGAACTTTGCCCTCATTATCCCATCAAACCCTTCACTGCCCTATGGCCCCTCTCTTTCAGATGAGAAGACCAAAGCTCAAGAGTTACTTATTTGCCTCCAGATAAATGAATCTAAGTACTACAGTGAACTGGCAGCGCAATTTCATTTCTGTGATTGGCCCTTATCAATTTTTTTATTAAAAAGGCACAAAGATATAAGATAGTTCCAGAGAACTATTTTTAATATTGAAATATTAGAACCAACCTAAAAAAGTGCTTCCATTGAGGGATGGTTAAGAAAAATCCACACTGGAGAAAAAGGAACTCTCCTGCACTGCTGGTGGGAGTGCAAAGTGGTCCAACCACTATGGAGAGCTGTGTGGAGATTTCTGGACCTACTAAACATAGAGCTTCCACAGGATCCAGCAATTCCACTCCTAGGTATTTACCCAAAGGAAACAGAAACATCAATTCCAAAGAACACCCGCACCCCTATGTTTATAGCAGCACTGTTTACAATAGCTAAGCTTTGGAAACAACCCAAATGCCCCAAAATAGATGACTGGATCAAGAAGATGTGGTACATACACACCCTGGAATATTACTCAGCATTCAAAAAAGATAAACACATGCAATTTGCAGCAACATGGATGGCGCTGGAAGGGATCATGCTCAGCGAAATAAGCCAAAAAGAAAAAGAAAAATACCGGATGGTCTCACTCGTAGCAGGAATCTAGAAAACTTAAATAAGGGACCAGGAAAAAGAATAACTATAAGAAAGTGAAAATCAAAATCAACAAAAAACTATGAACCAGAGACACTTTTTGGGGGGTGGGCGGCGGGAGGGGAGGGATTGGGGTCAAAATGGGGGGGTTGCAATTGTATGGGGAATATAAAAATAAAATTTATTATTTAAAAAAAATAAATGCAATCTAGAGCAAAAAAAGAAAAAAGAAAAATCCACACTAATGAATTCCATATGGTCATTTAAAAATGGAACAGTATCTGTCATTATAAAACTATTTGCATAGTATGATCCAATCTTTATGTAAATAACCATACATATACTATATAAAATATATTTATATACTATATATAAATGTATATGTCCATGAAAGGGTATTGTTGGGCAGGAATGAAGGACATTTTTTTCTCTGATATACTCTTGGCCTTTAAACTACATGGCCTTGAAGCTTCCCTCCATTAACTTTCCAGACCAAAGTTCTCCCTGGAATCATCTCTCTTAGTTGAGAGCAGAGCTGCCAAGGACCACAACACTCTGCAAAGTTGGAAGCAATATTTTATTCTTGAGCCTGCAGGGAAGGCCTATGGGCTCCTAAGCAGGCTGCCTCTGACCCTGAATATGGGTTCCAGGCCAGCTTCTCTGTCTTTCAGGGTCTGGTCAGCCTACCTGCTCCTCATAGTCTTTAGAAAATCTTTGGCCCTTTCCAGGTGAATCTTCAGCATTTCCTCAAGGCTTTGCTGCCGCAGTTGGTCTACAAGCTGGTCAAGCTGGGCCTCCTCGGCCTGGTGGCCAACCGCAAAACAGGGAGAGGCAGGCGTGAGTTTCCAGAGCTCAGAATATAGGTGACACACAGAGATCCTGGCCCTGGGGGTGAGGTCCGGGTGCCTAGGCACGTCCAGGCACCACAGCTCTGGGACTCTGGGTTCTACTCTCTGCCTAGAATGTTCTTCTCTGCCTACTCTTTATATCCCTAGAGACCCAGCTTAGCTAGACTCCTCAGGGACATATTTCTCACACCCATGTCATCTGGGCAGGTCCCTGCCCAGATCCCCATGGCATCTGCTCCTCCCTGTCACACTGGAAATCAGATACTGAGTATGTCTCTTCCACCCACTATGGTGTGAAGGCAGGTGGTGAGGGGCTGGTCTCATGTCCTGGGGGCAAAGGGTATGCTTCATATGCCTCCCACCCTCCAACTGTCTGTTTCCCACACATGCCCTCTTATAGACACATTTGGATCCAGGAACCCATCATAAACCCAGACCTGATTCAGGCAGATTTCTACTCCCATCTGGTCCTATGACCAAGGTGAGCCTTAAATTCCCCAACTCTTCAGGTTTTATAGCTTTAGGTTTTACATTTGCACCTAGGTTTTAACACCTAAATCCTGAGTTCATGGACCCTGAGAAAGATCATCGGGCAACCGACAATCTGGGTACAGCCCTCTCTTCATCTGCTGCAGAGATGACTGGGGCCGGGGGGCACACCTTGTCCTCCAGGCTGCATTTCTGCTGCTGGTGCTCCGTCCTCTTCTCAAGCTCCACCTCCTGCACAGACAGGTCACTCTGATGCGCCTCCCACAGCTGCACGGCCTCCTGGAAGTAGCTGAAGAGGTCTAGGCTCTGCCACTCTGTTCGCTTTGCCAGGGCCTCAAAGGATTTCTGAAAGGAAGAACCCAGAGAAGAAGTCTTGAGTGCCAGCTGGCCCAGAATGGGGAGGAGGGCCCCACTCATGAGGGTCCCTTGACAGCCACTGGAAGACCCGCATCTCTCTGAGCAGGCCATGGTCGTCCGAGCACCATCGTTAAGGCCATCTCTAGGCCACACCTTGGTTCATGGGCATCCCTCCCCTGGGACAGCATTTCTAGTCTGCTAGGGCCATGCCCCTAGACTGGCCAACCCTGAAGTCCTATTCCAGACCTGCTCATGTTCACTGAAGTCACTGATGGGAAGAAGATGAAGAGTGGTGCCAAGAAGAGAAAAGGATCTGCTCCAGATGCCAGCCTGGCACTCAGGTGGACCTTGGCCTGGGGCATCTTTTCTTCCTGCACTCTCTGCATCTGAGTCAAACCTTAGTCTGTTTTCAAATTTTCATCTCTCCCATCTTTTAAAAATATGTGTGTCCTATGCTCTCTTCTGGGTCAGGGGTCTACAAATGTGGCTTGTGGGCTACATTTGGTCCTCTGCCTTTTTTGTGTGTGGCCCTCAAGCACAGATTTGACATTATTAAATGACTGAAAAAATCAAAAGAAGCTATTTAGTGTGAAAATGACATAAAATTCAAATTTCAGTTCAGCACCCATTTGTTTCAACATTGCTGAGGACTGCGTATGAGCAATGAAACTGTTACAAAAAACTGAGGAGCATCCCCTAAAATGTTTACTCTCTGACCCTTTACAGAAAATGTCCTCTTTGCAGGGGTGGGGGGTACTTAATGCTCTGGGTGGCCTTTCAGTGCTCAGACTCAGCAGGGTTTGGGAAGCACTCACTGCCCAAGACTGTATATGTGGAGCCCTGTGCAGCACCGGTGGACTCACTTGTGACAGGAGAGGTGGCAGCCCCCAACCCTTACTCTTCTGACAGCCAACACTCCTGTGACCCCACCCCACTCCCCAGCTACGCACATCCAAGCACTCCAGCTCCTCTTCCACCTTGCTCTGGAGCTCCCCCACCATCTGGAAGAAGGATGGGTTCACCAGGCTCTCTGCCTCCTCCTCCGTGAAGGCTTTCCAGTCCAGCAGCTGCTTCTGGAGAGGGACAAGGAAGAGCCTGACTCAGGTTTCCAGGGGGCTTCACTTCAGGGGCCTGGTCCTGCCCCCTGAGAGCTGCCTCCCATTTGTTCTTGAAAAGCTCAGGGGAAACCCTCACAGTAGCAGAAATGGTCTGTCTTTATGGGGCTCGCGTGTGGGCTCACTGAATGACCCAGAGGTGTTCTCATCAGCCCCACGTGACAGACGAGGAAACCAAATCTTGGAGAAGCAAGGGAACTTGCTGGAGCCCACGCACTGCCAAGGGATGGGGCTGGATCTGAACTCAGAACCATCCTACTGCAGACCCTGTGGGCATAAAGCACCATTCCACATGGTCCGGTCTTGCTGTGAGTCAGAGAGGCTCCCATTTCCTGTCACTTTGAATTATGCCACCTGATAACCAGGCTTTCTGGGTAATTAAAGCTTGGCTTATGCACAAAACCTAAAATAAACCAAACTCCCCCAACTTAACATTTTTACCTCTGGCTGTAGAATCCCAATGCTGCGGAACAAGAATACCAGGGTCCTCTGCCAGACTTAATGTGCTCTTGGGGTATGTGGCTAGTTTGGCACTCATCCCCTGCATGTGCCCGACAAAGGAAAGTGGGAATGGGCACAGAAGGACCCTCAGGCTCTGGAGGGGGTCCTGGCAGCAGGCAGCAGAGAGGGGTGGGCACCAGGGGCGGTGCCCTCAGAGGGCACACGGTTTCCCTTCATCCACACTCTCTCCAGGCTTCCCTTCTGAGGCCTGATGCCCCGAGGATCTGACTGAGATGCACAAGGTTGTCCCAAAGGCTTCAGGGCAAACGAGCCCTGTGGGCTCGGGCAGCTCCTGGGCCTTTTATGAACTCAGTCTTGTCATCAACAGATGGGGCCGCCGGCCAGCTTTCTGCAGGACCCGTCAAATTCCAGGGCAACATGTGGCACAGCCTACAGGCGGCAGGACCCAAACATACCATGCAACTCCCTGTGCCTTCTGCTCACCTCACTTCCAGACACAGGACAGGTGGGGCCGAGAACATCTCCAAAATGATTAGGCTTTGGGGGCTTTTTATTTACACTGGTTTACCAGGAAGACAAGGATAGGGCATTTGACAATATAGTTCTTTGTACCCCAGAAAATCGGGAATTGCTACTGAAGAGCTTTGTGAGGTTTCTGATTGGTGGGATAAGAGATGTATCTGGAGGAGCTCATGTATATGGAGTAGCTCATACTACAACCGGAGGGTTGGGTAGGAGTTGCTGGGGAGGAAGGCTCCAGGCAGAGGGAACAGCTTCAATGTACCCAGAGGTCAACAAGGGTCTGGTGTGTGAGGGAGGAAAAGAGAGATCCAGGCTGGAGGGGGCAGGAGCAGGCCCAGAGGGGATATTAGGCACCCACCTTGCTCTTCTGCACCTGGGCCAGGCATTCCTGCCAGGTGTCCTCGTACAGCAAGTGGATCTGCATCATGCAGCTCATGTGGTAGTCGTCTGCGTGGGAGAACAGAACGAGTCAGTTGCTCTTCCAGAAAGGAGAGGGTGGAAGGAGGAATCAGAAAGGGGAGTTTCCCTTTGCCGGGGTAGGGAGGCAGTTTCTCCCCAGCAAAGTGTCTCAGTAGGATTGGTTAGGAGACGAATGCCCCATCCCCACCATCTGCTGTGTCTCCTAGTCCCTTCCCCTCCCCCACTTAACCTCAGAGACCTCAAGATGTTGGTTGATGCCCAGGAGTTTTTGAAAGTGTTTTATTTTACGTTGTTGAATTGTCTATTAAACGAACATCCAATATTTGTTTTTATCATTATGACTTATTTTGCTGCATCTAATTTTTTCAAATACCTTCCATTTTGTTGAAAATAGCTGCATTTCATCCTTTCTTGTGAAATGGAGACACTTTAAAGCTGGTTTCTCCCATCCCCAGGGCTGCTTCCTAGGCCAACACATCCTTACCCTTACTGTGAAATCACTGTGATGGACCCTCCCCGGCCACCTTGGGATCACTGTGCTTCCACTCCTGTGCCCCTCTGATCCACTCACTCCCTCAACCTCGTCATTCCCACTTTAGAAACTTCGCTGGTTCTCACTGCCCTCAGGATAAATCAGCTTGTCCACACCAGCTTATCCACATGGCCAGCACAGTCTGGCCCCTTGGCATCTTCCAACCTCTGCCACTTCCTCCTTGGCCCCATGGCCCCTGCTCTGTCTTGCCTCTCAGCTTCCCCACATGTGATGCTAATCTTCCTCCTTGGGAAGGTCCCTGTCCCCTAGGATTAGTTAACTCTTACTTGCCTTGTGGGTCTCATGCATGATCACTTCCTTGGCAAAGCCTTTTACATCCCCAAATACATGCTCACGTAGCTGGTGACCTGTCTACTCCTTGCTCTATGGCTTCTGTGCAGGACTGAAAGCACCCAAGGAATTATCCAGCCTGTGGGTTCTCAGGGCCAGCAACATGCCTGTCCCAGGGAGGAGCCTGCTGAATGGCTGTCATTGTTATTATTTAGGTTCTCTGGGCTCTTCCTTTCAGTATTATAATATAATTGCAATAACTTTGAAATGATAAAGCCGAGAGCCCTGGGAGCAATGGTGGGTTCTACTGACTGAAATACCCAGATCAAATCTAGCTGTGAGACTTCATTTGCTGTGCGCTATGCACAGGATATTTTACTTCTCTGTGCCTCTGAGTCCTTTTCTATCACAGGGACAATGACACCACTGGCCTCATCAGGCCTCAAAGAAGATGGAAATAGTATACATCTTCAAGAGTAAGGCTTGGTAAACTTTTCCTATAAAGGGCTAGATAGAAAATATTTCCAGCTGTGCAAGCCATAAGTTTCTGTTTCCTCTACCCATTTCTGCTATTTTTTTTTAAGATTTATTTATTTATAGAAGAACTGGGGTACAGGCCAGAGGCCCGGGAGGGTGAGAGGATTCACCAGAGACAGAGCAGGGAGCAGAACAGGCAAAAGAACCAAAAACACTGCTGAGGGGAGCAGCGGGTGAGACAGGAGAGGTCTGCCGCGCCATGCAGATATCTCCACAGCTGGCTGGGGGATCGAACTCACGCTGCAGAGGCTGCGGACAGCTTCATAGCGTGGTGCTCAACCCACTGCGCCACCAGGGAGGCCCCCTCATTTCTGCTATTGTAGAGTAGAAGCAGTCAGAGACTACAGGTGAACAAATGGGCATAGCTGTGTTGCAATGAAATTTATTATTTACTAACAGATAGGACAGTAGCCCATGGACCAGTTTAAGGACCTTTGTTAAGGCAATTTTTTCATTACCATTCATTAGTAAGCAGTTCTTGTGTGAACTACAACTGAAGTTCACTGGATTGCACGTAATTCTTACACCAACTCCACAAGGTGGGGATCTCTAAATGTCCTCTTGAGATCCTTATTTTGGGGGAAATGAATATGAGGCCGTGAGAGACCACTACTCCTTAAGGTCATAGAGTTGGGACAGCGCAGAGCTGGATGTCAAACCCACATCTTCCTGTCAGCCGGGTCATGGGCTCTAACCTCACATGCCCAGACCTGGCCTCTGAGCCAGGTCATCACCAGGGTCACAGTGCATCGCTGGCATGCAGGGCGAAGGAGGCTCTGTCAGGGAAGGTCTTGGAGGTCCAGTGTGAACCCTTAGAGTTTACTCTTCCCTTCACACCCTGTCTTCCTCTCCGAGAACTGACCTGCCATCCATGCCTGAGTTTATAACAGACCCTCAAATAGATGACTGATAAGCACTACAAATCTACTACCTGAACAGAGTTCTGGAGAGCCCCACATGGCTCACTCACCAATGTTTTTATTCAGGGATTTGAGAGAAGAAAACCATTCAGTCAGCTGAGCTTCACTGTAATTGGGAGGCAGAAGGTCACTAGGGAGGGAAAAAAAAAGACAAGTTAAACCACACTTGGATAAGATGCTCACTTCCCAAAATTGGTAGCACCTTTAAGCTTACCAAAACTGGCAGTTCCAGCACAGTATCTGCACAAATTCTGAGGAAGGGAAGGTGCTTGCTGGAGACTTTCTGGTGCTTTTATTAGAAAATAAAAGCAAATTTTCCCAATGAGGAAAAAAAGTTTTCACCACTTGACTTCTAGTGAAGCCACTACTAGGCACAATATGAAATATATACAAAGTTTATACATTAAGGCTGTTGCATAGTAGCAATGTTTATAAATACACACCAAAAAAATCACAAACAAGCTTTATATCCAGCAATAGGGTATTGTCTAAATAAAGGACAGTGAATCCTCTCCTGAAAATCACAGTAACAGTGCAGATAGAAAAATAGTCAAATATAATTAGTTCTGCAATCAGGAGGAGGAGTCTATTTCTCAACCCCTGGGAGCTGGGCTTGGTGATGTGATTGGCTTTGACTGACGGGAAAGTAGCAAGCATGACGCCACAGAGCCCCTGCATCCTACGTTTCCCTCTGGGACCTGAGTCTTGCATTTGCTCCTGTACTGCCACGAGGAAGCAGGACTAAGGCTGCCACTTTGCTGGGAAATGCTTCTCCTCTTCCTGGGCACTTCCTGGAGGCCATGAGAAGCAAGTCTCATCCCTACCACCAATATTTTTAAGTTCTCTTAGGATACAATGACTACTGGGACCCCACAGGTCTCTCCCAGGGCAGAAACGTCCTGCTCCTGTGCAGTAACATTCTCACATGGGTGTAAAACTAATAAGGTGGATAAAATTCTCAGTGCCACGAAAAGTGCTTTTGTTGTTTCTTCTGACTCAGGGGAAAGATCAATGCTGAGGACTCGGCCTGCATCCCCAAGGAACCCGAAAGATGTTCCTGCCCAGTGAGTCCTCCCTTGGTACCAGATGGTGCAGAGATGATCCAGTCGCTTCTTCTGCAGGACTCCCTGGTTCTTCAGCATGATGTCCAGCTGCTTCTTCACAGATGGAGGCGTCTGGGTCCTCTCATTGGCCATGAACTCACTGGGAGGCCCGATATATTGGCATCATGAAGAGAGGAGGAGTAGGGTGGATTGGAGGCAGGGGATAAGACCCATGGTCAGAACATTTAGAATTCCAGTGCCCTTATATCAGTACATGACTCCCCAACACTTCTTCCCCATCCTGGGCCTTAGGAACAATAAGGAATGGAGAGAGGGAGGTGGCAGGGGAGGAAAGAACCAGGGACTGCCAGTGAAGCTCTGGCACTACGAGCATGGCACCAGCAGACACAAAGCCAGATGTGGGTCCTGCCACCTCGTGGCCTGGAGCAAGTCGCTGCCCCACCCCTGAATCCCAGTGTCCTCTTCTGTAATACAGCTACTATAGTACTATTACTACAGTGCCTTTCTCATCTGGAACTTATGAAAACTCAGCGAGATATTATAAGCAAAGCCCTTAGCACCACACCTGGTTCATGGAACTGCCCAGAAAATGTCAGCTCCTGCCATCATTGTGGATGATTAGTGACTGACATTTATAACAACCTCCCAGGCCCAGGTCAGGCACTTCACACAGTATCTAGTTGGTCACAGAAATCCCAATGCAGGTCTATCACGGAGCCTACGTTGCGTAGGGAGAGAAAGGCTCTGAATGTTCAAGTGCTTGATCAAGGTCACAGGGAAAGCACAGGTGGGGCCAGACCTTGGTACACTTTGTCTTCACCCCCAGTACCAGATCCAGATCTGGTGCTTTCCCGCTGGAAATGTACATGCACAGATACCTGCACCCAGACCTGCAGTACAAATGGACAGACACCCTTTGTTACTTTCAGATATGTTGGCCCAAAGTGTCCCTTTCTTAGCAAAATCAAGCCATAATTTTTGGCCAAAATCTCCAGCACCCTTGTGTCAATATTAACCAAAGACCCATCTGGCAGAGGAAGCATGGAGATGGGCCCTTTTTCAGCCTTCCTCACTGGTACACTTTCTAGCAGAGGGGAGGATGGAGCTAAAGCCTGGAAGATGGTCTTTTCCTTGGCCCAGTGCTACAGAGTTGTGTGTCTAAGTAGAGAGAGGAAATTGGGCAGCTCATCAGACTAATGCTTACAATTTGTGCTGCGCTCAGAAAATGAGGTACACATCTACATTTGCAGATGTAAAACGCCTGGGAGAAAATATGTGAAATATCAGCTGTGCTTCTCTCTGTGATGAGAGATCTGTAGTAATTTTAAATTTCTTCTTGATACTTTCAGCTATTTTAATTTTTTTTAAAAGAATGCATAGTAATTTTACCGCAAGAAAAACAACAGCACCTTAAAGTAATGACAAAGAGGGGGCAGCCCACCACCCCCTTCCCTGTGCCAGTCATTTGGGTGGGCAGCCACTGACCAGAAACTCTTCACCACAGACTCCTTCTTGAGAGTTTTCCATACTTCGAGCAGGTCCTGCCAGCGGCGGCGGCTCTCGAGCTCCTGCTGCAGCGTGGCCTCCATCAGGTTGACAAACAGCTGGGCGAGGGCCCTCCGGTTGCCCAGCAGAGCGTGGTTGATGATCTAAGGGCACAGGAGGGCAGGAGATGGGAGGAGGCTCTGGGGAGGGGATGTCTGGGGAGGGGTTTTAGAACAGGCTCAGTTGGAGAGAGAAGTCAGCTGAGGTACAGATTGGGAGCGACTGGGACCCAGTGTGAACCAGCAGGGCAGTGGCTATAGATTGCTGAGGGTTCGCTGGGCACTTAAGGAAACTGCCTGGTGCTCAGCAGCCATGGAACAGGGACAAGGATGTTTTCTGAAGGCTTAACTGAACCCTTGTTGCCAGGGAGAGGAAGTCCTGAGTGAACTCCACAATCTCAGGTTTTATAGATTCCACCCCCACCCCAGGCCAAGGAGATCCAAGGCACCAAGGACTGCAAATCCCATAATGTCATTTCCACTGAAGGGAGGATTGCTGGAGGATTTCAGTTCACCTGTGGGCCTTGGGGGCTAGTTTTTTGCCAGTCTTCAGTGTACTCTTGGGGTCCCAGCTCAGGGGAACTGGTAGGATGCATTCACCAATTTATCTCTCTCTCTTTCTCCCTGGGTTATTCCTCTCTTCATTTCCCCTTTTTGTAAATAAACCCTTATTTAACCCTTTTGTGTGTGCTGCAGTTGGGTCTCATTATAAGTCTTTTTTTTTAAGTGCATGAGTGAGGACCCACACTTAGGCCAACCCACTCTACATTGGGATTGCCCTGTAACGCCCTGAACATGTGAGCGCCAACCCAGCTGCAAGGTCACATCAGATTGTTAAAGAAGGTGATTTCAGGGGCCTCCCTGGTGGCGCAAGGGGCTAAGTCTCAGCACTATGAAGCTATCCGTAGTCACTGCACCAGGAGTTTGATCCCCAGCCAGAGAGCTAACCCATATAGCACAGCAGACCTCTCCTGTCTCACCCACTGCTCCCCTCAGCAGTGTTTTCGGTCCTTCTGCCTGCTCTGTTCCCCACTCTTTCTCTGGTGAAACCTCTCACGTCCCCACACCTCTGACCTAAACCCCAGCTCTTGTATGCATAAATAAATAAGTCCTTATAAAAAAAAAATAGGTGATTTCAGTTCACTGGAGGGGAGTGCTCCAGTGGACCCTCAGCGTTTAGCTGTTTTTCTTATAAATTTGTTCCAAAAGCAGAGTGCTCATGCCATCAGGGGCCAGCCACATATGACTATGATGAGAAACGGGACCCAATTACCAAATGGAGTCAGAGCTAGAACATTCTTGGCACTCCTCTCAATGGTCCTCTTCTAGGGACCCTTGGCATGACAGTGGGGACAATTCATTACATGGTCTGTCCTAACATTTAGCATTCCTGCCCCCTTAGATCAGATTGGCCTCTCCCATGCCCCAGAGACTGGCACAGCTGAAATGCCTCCCCACATTTCCCAAAGCCCTCTAGCCATTACCCTGGGACAGGCTGACAACAACCAATCTCAGTGGATAGAAATTCCAGTAACACTTGTCATTGGAACAGAGGTTTGATGGCAGCTACACTTCTGGAGGGTACTAGCTGGAGGAAAGTGTACTTCCTGAGCCTCTGGTTTCAGAGCCACAATATAAAGACCATGCTATTTATAGCATAGGCATTTTGTGAAATCAAATGAGATAAACGCATATAGGACAGGTAGCAAGTGCCAGTTGTTATGATGAGTAAAATAAATACAGAGAAGTCCAACAATGAAACATAACCAAGGCACTGCTAACTCTGACTGCCCTAATGGATCAAGCAGACACCGTTAAAAACTCTTGCTACCATCACTCAGGTCTCTTTAATCATTCTCCCATAGGTAATGACACTGAAGCATCATCCCCATGTTATCGATAGGAGTTCTCGGTGCAGGGGCTATTGTTTTGAGAGCTTTCATGTCTGGGCAGTGGAAAGGGAGGTCTGTGCTCACTCCCTATTTGTGCTTTGCTCACGACTCTCAGGTACAGATCTGGACTGGAGTTTATCATGGTTCTGAATGTCATGGTCCCTTCACCCTGCATGCTGCCAGGAGGCCCATTTCTGACCAGCTCAGCTTTCCAGACAGGACACCCATGCAAGGAAGTGGCCCTCTGCATAGCCGAAAGAATCCACCTTCAATGCGGCAGTGGAGTCAGGCTGTACTCAGCTGATGGAGAGACATCATAACAACCTTGCATTTCTTGGTTTTTACTCCAAAGAAAGCAGTTAGTGGAGGCCGAGGGTGAGGATGGGGGAACCAGTGGGCACAGAGCTAAGAGGCAGGCATGGCTCAGCAATAGGCACCCTTAATCAGCAGCAGGAGAGACAAAAACCATAGAAAAGTTAGACAACAGAGCAGGAGAGTGGGATGACTTCTGAGGCACAAACTGCCAAAGATGATATCTCCAGAGCACAGCACCAGTTGTGCTGCCTATGTAGCTAAGACATGGCTCAGTAGGTGGACATAAAATCCTCAGCTCTCAAGCCAATGAAGCTGCACCAGGTTACCGGGATTAAGGTAGCGGAGAAGCATGAAATGTGCTTTGGAAAGATTTCCATTGCAAATACTGAACAAAGACTCTGGTTCTGCACCTCTGTGTCCAACCTGAGTTACATGGAAGTATTACATTGAGAAGCCCATTACTGACCAGACTCTGGGGCATCCTGGGGTCCTGCTCCTTCTCCCATGGGTTGATCCCCTGTGCATGAAAACCACTTACCATGGCTTCTTTATTTATCAGCCTATACACGTCTGGCTGCATGAGATAGGAAGTTTTCTCTATGATTCCCACATATTTTTTCAACACCGCTTTTAGCTAAACAGGACAAGACACCATAGTTAATAACTCTTTTTTTTTCCCCTGGAGAAATAAAAGACAATAGGTGATGCCCCATAATATCCCACTAGAGAAAATCACCAAAAGTCTACCTGCAGATCAACTCACTTTGTCTGCCCGGGAGAATTCAAGCGAGTGCAGTGTCTCATCCAGCTCCTTAACCTCCTGCTTCTGAGACAGGTACTTCTCAGTAACTTGGTCCCACAGCTCCATCAGGTGCTGTGCCAAGAAGTTTTGGTTGGGCTGGGAGAATGGATGGAGGAAGGAAGAGCAGGACCAGGGTGGAGGAGGCACAGCCACAAGGGGACTCCTACTTGGATAGTGTAGCTTTCAAAGTTGCCATCCTCCACCTCTTTGAAGAGAAGGTTGATGTCTTCAATAGATTCAGTCAGTTTTTTTAAAAGAAGTGCTCCTGACTCCAAGATGAGTGGTTCCATTTCCTAAAATAGGTCAGGAGGATGAAGGTGTATCATCTGGCGCCCAGATGTGTATCATCTACCCTGGCCCCCAGGGTAGTAGGGAGTACACCACCCCCCTCCCCCATCCATAATGGGGAAGTGCCAGTTATGGTCCCATGTCAAAAATAATAGTCACTAGCTAGACCTATGTTGTTCAGATTTGCTAATTAGTTCACAAGCAGAGCACTAGGGCAGCCACCATGTTGGACAAATACCATGTGCTGGGTCCTCTACTCTATGCTAAGAATTTCTCCTCAGACTCACTCGGTCCTCTCAGCCCATGGAAGAGGTGCTGATATGAGGCCAGGCCCATGGTTGAGGCTCAACATATATTCATTAAAGAAGTGGTCAGTGAAAGAATTCCAAGGTAACATAAGCTGTGGAAACTGAGGCTCAGTTAGGTTGTGTGACCAAAGCCACAGAGCTCATGGGTGAAATCAGAGCTCGTGTCCATCTGGGATGTATTCAGAAGGTGATGAGCCATCTGGGGGAACGTCTTCTTGGTGCTTTGGGTATACAGCCAGCTCAAAAAATCAAGGGAAACCACGTGAGTCAGAGAAAATTAGGGGGTGAATTGTGGGGTTCAGAGAAGACCTGAAAGAGGAAAAGGGTCTCATTCGGGAACATTCTGGAGAACATACTGTGGCTGGAAATGAGGTCTCTGGAAATGTACAGGGGACCAAGTGAGGCTGGTACAGACTGTCAATGGAAGGGCAGGCCTTTTAACCCCTCATTAGTATGACAGAATTGAAGGAGCAAAGGCTGGGCTTTAGCCTTAGTCCTGGCAACACTTTCTGGGCCTTATCTATAAATAGGTAATGAAAGTTACCCCCCAATAAGGCTACACTCCTAATGAGCCACTCAGACACAGCCACTGTGATTCCATCTACAGGGTGGAGAGCCACTGAGGAACACTGAGCTGGGGGGAAAGAAAGGGAGGGTGCCAAGCCAAGCCCACCTTCAGAATAGCCCCCGAACAGAAGAGGAGCAAGAGGGAGGGTCCTTACCATGCCAACCTGAGCAATCTCCTCCTTAAAGTTCCCCAGAGCACTCTCGTAGCCCTTCCTCTTGCTATCTCTTTCCACTTGAGAGGTGAGGTTGCTGGTTCTCTCAGGAACTGGGAGAGAAAAATAGAGGTGCTGAGGTGGTCTCAGAGTGCCAGGGTGAGGGGAGAGCACCCAGGAAAAGACAGCAAAGTAAAAAAGGTGACGGGAACTCCAAACCAGGCCCCAGCGTCAGAGGTTTCAGGAAAAAGAGTCAAAGACAAACGTGATCCCGGCCTCCCCTGGTGGCGCAGTGGTTGAGCGCTGGACTGAGAAGCTGCCTGCAGCCTCTGCAGCGTGCTGGTTCGATTAGATTCCCGGCCACCAGCAAGGGTCCCACATGGCGTGACAGACTCTCCTGCTGTGCCCGCTGCTCCCCTCAGCAGTGTATTTCCTCAGTCTGCCTGCTCTGTTCCCTGCTTTGTCTTCTCTGGTGAATCCTCTCACCCTCCCGCGCTTCTGACTGTACCCGGTGTTTGTATAAATAAATAAATAAATCTTAAAAAAAAAAAAAAAGACAAACGTGATCCTAAGTCTTGTGGGGAATAAAGTCTCCCATATTGAGTTAAACACCTGAAAAAATTTCCAAAATAGTATGTATAGAAAGGGACAATTTTTGTTTTTTTAAAAAAGTTTTATAGCAGCAAATACATATGCAAATAAGAGTAAATAAAGGTGTATAGCACTTAGCAGGTACTAGGGTGGGGTTGCAGAAAGCATTTACTTTCTGCTTTAATCAGTGAACATATATTATGTTTTTCATCATAAGGGAAAAGAACCTCCATATTGGGATAAAGTTAAACTCAGAGAAAGCTCTATGGAGGAAGAAAGCAGAGACTGCGGAAAACCCCTGCTATCTCAACAAAGCAGAAAACACCCTTTAGCTAACTGTCTGTTATTTGGAAAAGTCCGCTGTGCAGGAGTCCCTCCTCTTCCCCAGCTCCCACTGGAGAAGGCAGGGAGAAGGTTCTCTGACTGAGTGGAGGAACATAGCAGGGGCTTCACGTGCTCCATGGCAGAGCTCCCAGGAAACCCATGCTGTACTCTCCTGCCCAGATCAGGCCTGCCCGAGGCTGAATAGAGCTTACCTATGGTGTCCATGAGGCCCCGCACTTCTCGGGCAGCGATGGTGTTCTCGCTCTCTTGAGCTTTTTCCATCTTGATCATTTCCTTTTCCCTGAGGCATAAGCCCAGGAGAACAATAAACTCCCATCCCACTACCTCAGGGCAACTGAGCACAGGAGGTTATCTTCTGAGCATTGGCAAAAGCCCAGAGCCCCCAGATCTCTGCTCCAAGGGGGTGAAAGGATGAAACAAAGGCAAGTAGAGAAACTGACTTCCCCCCACTCTGCCCTCCAGAGTCCCAGAGATGAGTTTATGTCTGTGCAGAGCTTAAAGAGCTTAAGTCCAGCTCCTGCTACATTCTCCCAGGTGCCAGGGGTGGGCAGGTGGTGGCCCCGAGTCCCGCCAACACTGTGCCCTGGCGGAGAGGCACTGACCCGTCCTGCCCCAAATCCTCTTCTTCTGACATGCCTTTGCACCCCGCCCATTAGGACAATCGGTCCCCTCCCATCCGGGAGCCCCCTGTTCTTTTGCCCAGACCTTCCTGGTACCCAGTCACCTGCCCAAGGGTGCCCCCTCCCCCCAACCTGTGGCCAGCCCAGCTGGTTTTGTAAGATACTGGGTTGGCACACGGTGATTTTTTTTCTTTCCCTTCCCCTTCCCCTCCCCTCCCCTTTCCTTCCCTTCCCCTCTTTTCCCTTTCCTCCTACTTGGGGACTCTGAGCTCAGGGAACTGAAACGGTATGCTCTGAAGTCTCAAGTTTAACTTCTAGGAATTCCTGAGCTCCCTGCTCCATCCCATCTGCTTCCATCGCAGGGAATGGCACCCCCAATGCCCACCTCAGTGTGTGGGAGTGTGGCCTGGCCACCAGAACCTACCTGTAGAGAACAGGGTTTTCTGTGATCCAGTCATTGGGTAGACTGTGCACCCACTTCCGCTGCCGATGAGACATAATCTCCCCCTCAGGAATATCTGTCTTTTTCATGAAGGGTTTCCTGCCACTCTTCACCAGAGCCTGGGAACGCTCCAGAGCCTGCTTCCTGGAGGCCGCCAGGGTATGGATTAGCTGCATCTGAATCCACCCAAGACCAGAGTTGGGGGTGGTCCGAGCTACAGATACTCCCTAGTGTCCTCAGGGTGCTGTGCAGTCTTAGAAGTTCAAGTGGGAATCAGCTGGCAAAAAGGAACTTTACAGAGAGCCCTTCAACCCCAGGGTCCACTCCCTGCAGGGAGACCCCTGTGCCTCCAGAGGCAGCTTTCAAGAAATTTTAATGAGGACCATTTAGATGCTCATCCCAGAGCTTTTTTTTTATAATCACAAGGAATTAGAAAAATGGAACTGTCCAATAATAGGGAATTGATCGAGTAAACATGTTATGTCCCTTGATGGGATATTAGACATTGTTAAAAATGAACTTACAAAGGATTTTTATGTCATAAGGAGATGCCTATGATATGATACACCATAAAATATACCATTTAAAAGCATGAATTAAAAATTATAACTAAAATCATAGAGTATGATCTCAAATTTTTAAATGTATAAATAAATGACTGGGAGAAACTAAGGGGACCAAAATTATGTGTGTAGTTTGTTTCTTGGTCTCTTTATGCTTTTACAACTTCCATATCAGCATAATTTAGAGCTCAGAGTAGAAATGAAAATACTTTTTAAATAAGTATTATAGAACTTTAAAGGAAGAGTTTGAATCTGTGTTTCTTGTGAGATATTGTTTTGTCTGTGCAATTAATTTTAGAGACAACAAGGTGGTTCTGATAAACTACGTGTCTGTCAAGAGGGTATTACTGTTATAAATTATGAGGCTCCAATATCAACAAAGAGAGTGTCGCTAAGCACCAAGTACATGGATGCCCTTAGACACTGAAAAGGTCTGTAAAATACTGTTGGTGGTGAAAAACTGGTTTCAAAACAGTAGTATAGAATCAAACCCAGTTTTTAAACAGAAAAATTAGAAATGCCTTTTTGAAAGGCAAAAGACCCAGGGCATCCAATGATTAACTCTGGCTATTTCTGAGTAATTTAAATTTTCTAATTTTCAAGAATAAACATTCTCACTGGTGTAGTCACTATGGAACACAGTAAGGAGGTTTCTCAAAAAATTGGAAATAAATTACTATATGATCCAGCAATTTACTTCAAGTACTTTCTTGAAAAAATGAAACACTAATTTGAAGAGATATATGCAGAACCTCTGTTCATTGCAGCAATATTAACAAAAGCCAAGATATGGAACAACCTAAGTGTCCATCAATGGACGAATGGATAAAGAAGATGTGGTATATATGGAAATATAATGGAATACTACTCAATCACATAAAAGAATGAAATCTTGCCATGTGTGACAACATGGATAGACCTTAAAGAAAGACGGAAACAAATACTGTATGATTTCACTTATATATGCAATCTTTAAAAAAATAGACAAAATGAATCATAGTGACAGAAAATAGATTGATATCTACCAGAGAAGTGGAGATTTGGGGAGCAAAATGTGAATCGAGGATAAAGAAGTACAAATTTTCAGTTATAAAATAAATAAGTATGTACAGTACGGGGACTATCAATAAACAATAATATAGCTGATGATCATTTCACAATGTATACAAATGTTGTACACCTGAAACTAAAATAATGTATGCAAATTATACTTCAATATTTAAAAAATGACAAGATAGTCTAATTTTTTTTCCCTATATTTTCAGAACCAATAAGCAAAGCAATTCCGAAGTGTTTATTTCATTAGATTCTCCGGTAAGGAAAACTTCAGAGGGAGGGAAGTTTGGGGAGCAGAGGAAAGGGGGAGTAGAAAGAGCAGAGGGACAGACCTACCTCAGCCTTGAAGATCTGCTGGTAGAATTTCCCGGTGGGAACTTTGGTTACCTTGCCCACTGAGGACATCTTGGTCGCTGGCTGAATGCTCCTGCTGGAAATCCAGTTTCCAGGAATCATATTTGGGGTTGGGTCACATCCACCCAGAGGTTGATAACTGACACCCCCCACCTCCTCACCCCCCACCCCCACCCGCAGGACAAGTAATCCCCAGATGACAAGCCCCCCCCCCCCAGGCATCCAGCTGGGGTGACCAGCAGATCTGAGACCCCCTCTTCTCTTATTTTAAGCAAAAATAAGGGAGGAGGCAAAGAAGCAAAATCAAAACTGAATTCCCTGAGAAAGTGACTGAGTCTCAGTCTCATGGGGTGCAAATCCAAGGCGGAATTTGGGGACAAAAAATAATTAAAGTTTTTTGTGTGCATGTGCTCTGCTCTTCAAGCTCTCCTGGGAAAAGGCAATGCACCCAAGGTGTGACTGAGATTTCAAACCGGCTTTGAACTCTCCCCTAAGCCCTGTCACGAAACAGGGATCCAGGGCCCCTGCTCCCCTCCAAGAATGGTCAAGGGAGGGAGACGTGGAGGGAAAAGCCTGAACCCGACTGTTCTACCAGGGCCCCAACTGTGAGCTAGAAAGATCCAGCAGTCTCTTCGCGGCACCCACCCCGACGGCACCAAGGAACGGGGCAGCCCCTGGACGTCCCCTCTAAGCTTGGACAAGTGGAAGGAGTCCCCTCTCCCAGGGGCCCAGTCGCGCCCCCACCAGCCGAGAAAACCACTCCGGTGAGTCCGGGAGAGCGGGTCTAGCCTCAACTGCAGCAGGACGCGTTTCGTCTCCAAGGCAACGGGAGGGGCGGGAGTCCCGCTGGCTCCGCCCTCACTTCCTTTTCGGGGAGGGAGGCGGTCACCCTTAGCATCCAGAAAGACCCGAGTGCTGGAGTGACTCCTAGTGAACGCCTTCGCTCCAGCCCGGTCTCTCTTTGGTGCAAAGGGACACCTCAGGACTGCCGGGGGCATCGAGAGAGACACTAAATGACCTGGAAACTAGTGGGTGGTGTAGTTATGAGTCATTATAGTCAAGAAAATCCCATCTATCTCACCTTGGTTAAAACAAAGCTCTACTGGGATGTAGCATGGAAATGCTTGGTTATGAGAGTCAGCATCTCTCAGGAGATGATCTCTAGCTCAGATTAAATAAGGTTGAGGGTTAAGAACTCTCATCTCAAGATTTGAATGGAATTATAATAAAAAAAACTAATTTATATGAACTTTGAGTTCCAGCCATCCACCCAGCCACTGCCACTTAACCCTCCTAAAATATAACTTTGACTACCCCCTCTGCTATTCAGGGACCCCTCACAAACCGCCAAGTGCAATCCACAGCCTCCGTGTACCTCAGAAGCCCCTGCTTCAACAAAGCCCTCTCTCTTCCTGCTTAAGCCCCTGCCATCCCGCTCTTCTGCTGGATCCTTCAGTCTCCACACACCCAGCGCCCTCCCAGACTTCCAGCCCAACACCAGAGATGGTAGCCCAGATATCCATCTTACCTCCCTCACCCCTCACCTCCTCTCTCTCAGTGTGCCTGCATGTTCGTTGCTGTCAGCTACAGGAGTTCAGAGCGTGCTCTAGAAGCTGTTTCCAGGAGGGCAAGCACACCCTACTGACTGTTATTCAACAGTTAGCACCCTTAGCATAGGGCCTCACCCATAGTTGAGACAGATGACAGCTCCCTGGGTAAAGGCAGGAAACGGAATAGCCTGGTCTGAGGCTTGCAGAGTTCGGCTCTTTCCCACACAGCCAGCTGGAGTCCTGCATGGCTAGAGCTGAAAATGCTGTGGATGACAGTGAACCTGGCTGAGGGTTTCCATACATGGGGGTGCCCAACTCCTGGGAGAATCCCTTCCCTCACCAGGGACCCCTGTTCCGATTGCTAATAAATGCTCCCTATAACAACTTTTGGAACAATTGGCTATTCTGTTTAGTTTCAGAAATTATGAAACTCTCACTGCCCTCTCTTCACCAAGATTAACAAATAGTCTAACTTCTGAATGAGTTTTGCTTATTTTTGAACTTCATTTAAGTGGGATCACACAGGACTTTTATGTTGTACTTCTTCAAATTATGTTTGTAAATTTCAAACATAATTGAACGTGATGAGTTCATTTTTATTTGTATATAGTAGTCCATTATACAAAAAACCATTTTATTTGTCCTTTCTATTATTGATGCACAATTGGGTTTTCTGCTGTTTAGAGAAACTCTACCATATAATACTGCTCTGAACATTCTGTTGCGTGGTGAACATACAGAATTTCTGTTGGATGCTAGCCCGAGTGTGGAATTGTGGAGTCATGGCGTAGGTCCGTCTTTAGAAGATGTCTTCACTGCCTCTCCCAGGGGTGGAGAAACAACCACTGAAATTTGGGTGTCTTTAAAAAAACACATATCTAACCATTTCCTGTCCCGGGACACTAATTGCCTCTCTGCAGTTTTGAAGGAAAGGAAACATTTCTGTTTCTCTTAAGACTGAGGTTTCTTTTGGCCAAATTAGGAACTTTTTCTAGTTCAATCTCTGGAACTGTATCAGCTCTGGGTGAGGGAAAAAATGTGAAGAGATTAAACTGCATATGAAAAGGACAAGTTCAGAGGAAGATCATTTCCATCCTCAGTTCTTTTTAGGGACTCAGTGACCACCCTTTACCTAGATTCGAATCCTCTTGGAATCCTTGTCCAAGACCTCCAAACTCCCTTTCTTGCTTGTCTTGTTTGCAGGGGAAAGATGCAGTTTTTGAGGCTACTTGGGCCTTGTCCTATTAACGTTATGAACCAGGAATTCTAGCAGCATCTCTGCACTTCTTCATACATTTTTTTTAAGGCAGAAATTCCTTCACAGCCTCTCCTTCAGATACATCATCTCCGCTCCTCCCTGATTGGGACCTCATGGATCACAGGTGAGCTCTCATTTGTCAGGATAAGTGTCTGTATTTCTGTCCAGCAAAAGACTCTCTCCCTTGCTGGCCCAGGTGACTTTGAGGGGCCCTGAGGTTTTGTGGTCCATGGCCTCAGACAACTGACAGTTTACACACTCAGTTGTATTGTCATTCATATGTCCTAAAGGGGTATCTGGGCCTGAGCCCCTAGAGCTTCTCACCCCTGGTTTGGCAGTGTTCCTTTTCAGTCTTGTGCTTTGGTTATATCATGGGGGTGGAAGCCATTCTAGTTGGGTCTCTGAGTGATAAGATATAAGAGAAGTGGGTGTCTGGGGTCCAGCAGGGGAATGCCACCAAGCTGGTCATTCATCACATGCATGAACTATCAGTGCCCACTTTGACCAAGGAAATAGGATTGTTAGTGTCTTTAAATTTATTCAGGTCAGAGAACGAATTCTAGAGACCCCAGAACCATTTGAGAAAAGCTCTGAGATTCTGTTCTTCTAGAACCAGCCTTTGCATAAAAAAATCTCTATCAGTTAGGGTTCTCCAGAGAAAAAGAACATATATATTTATAATAAGAACATGTATGTCTATATACACTTGATGTGTATGACATATGCATGTGTATAGGTACCTGAATAGAGAGACACACACAAAGAGATTTAACTCATGGAGTTACTCTTGTGCTGTGTAGGCTGGCAGGGTTGAAGCCTCTGGGGTGACCTGCAGACTAGAAACTCAACAGAATTTTATACTATGATCTGAAGTATGACTTCTTCTTCCCTGGAAAACCTGTTTTCCCTTTAAGGTTTCAACTGAGTGACTGAGACCCACCCATTTTCCAGGGTAACATCCTCTAAAGTCCACTGGTTATAGATTTGCTTGACTAAATAACCAGGAACTATAACCTAGCCGACTGACATTTAAGACTAATAATCACAACCTGTAAGAAATTCTTTACATATTCTGAATATTAGTTAGATGATTTGAAAATATGTTCTCCCATCCCATGGGCTGTCTTTCACTTTCCTGATCTTGTCTTGTGATGCACAAGTTTATTATATTTATGAAGTCTCAATAGATTAAGTCTTATGAACTTACCTATATTTTTTTCATTGTGTTTTGGATATTCTATCTAAGGTTTCATTACTAAATCCAAGATCATGATATCTACCTTTTTGGTTTAAGAATTTTATAGTTCTGGCTCTCAAATTTAGGTTTGCTCCATTTTGAGTTAATTCTTGAATATGGTTATACATGTGGCTATTTAGTTTTTCTAGCACCATTTGTTCAAAATACTGTTATGCACATTCACTGGTCTTGACCCTTTATTGATATTCAATCATTTGTTGAAAATGTGAGCATAGACATACAGTTTATTTCTGGACTCAATCTATTCTACCAGTCCATATGCCTGTCTCTATGCCAGTGATGCATGTTTGATTACTACTGCTTTGTAATAAGCCTGGAAAGGAGGAAGCAATAAGGACTCTGTTGGATTAAGACCATACTACCTTCCAGAGAAAAATTGTGTCAAATGGTTAAACTCTCCTGATATAAAAATTTTACCACCTTCTTTGTTGACAGAAAGTTCTGCCTTATAGTCAAGCTAAGTCCTTCTCAACATGGGACTCCCCAAGGTTGCCTCTTAATCATGGATAGAGGAAATCATTATTGGGAAAATTTGTCCAACAGAAATTCTCTTTGGTTCTTGATCATGTTGCCAAAGGAGTGAATTAGACCTGAGATGTGCTTGTTCAGCTCCGGTGCCATCCCGAGGGGCCTGTGCCATGTGCAATGTGTGCAGAGAGTGGCTGCACATCCCATCACATTGCAGAGGACAACTGCTGTCTGGGCAGGTCTTTTCTCCAGGGTAGTTATCCTAGAATGGCTGGAGAGCAGTGCTGTAGGCCAAAGTTGGCTCTATGAGCATGTCAGTAGAACTGGCTCAAGTCCCGGGAGCTCTGGCCTAGCTTTGATTTTCTGAGCATGACCAGTCTGGGGTTGTTGATCAGGGTTAGCAAAAGAAGCCACCTCGTCCTGGACCTCTCCGAGATGCGGGGACCTAGAATAGAGTCAGAGCAGAGAGCTTGGGGGTAGGACGCAGCTTATCTCAGCCCTTCTCAGAAGCTGTGGGAAAAGCTGCCCAGGAGGTATGATGTGTAGAAGAAGGAACTGGACCAATACTCCTGGGACAGAGCAAGGCAGAAGGATAGTGAATTTGTCCCGCAGATCTGAGTCTCTGCAGTGTTGGGCACAGCAGTCGCAATCAGTGCTGAATGTGCACATGCAAACGTGGCTAAGCAGCAGAAGGCAGAGCAGAGTATGAGGGCTGGGAGCACTGGGAGGGGTGGAAGGGGTGGGAATATACAATAGAGACTTGAGGGGGCAGGAGTTGATGTTCAGAGATCCTGTGGTAGGCAGCACGGCAGATTAAGCAAAACTGAGCCCATCTTGGAGAACATTAGGCCTGCAGCCTGAGATGGGTGGGGTCTCAAATAAATGGGGACTGGGCAGAAATAAAGCTCATTTCTAGGGGCTAAGGAGGAGCTCAGTTGGCAGCACAAGGACGTAAAATCTTAGGGGTCCCATAGCAAGCTGACTAAGGGCTCAGCTTCCAGATCTCCTTAGCAAGATTCACGGCGCATGTGGTGTGGAGGAGGGGAGGCAGGGAGGGCATCCCTTAGGGTCCTGGTTTCCTGGGGTTCACCTCGGTGGAGGTTCCAGCAGGAGACATACCTACTGATTGACTTAGGTACCAATATTTGATGGACCGCCGCAGCCTCCTCTCCCTATGGCCTACGATCAGGATGTTACAAAAGCTGACGAGCACGGGGTTGGTATGGTAATGATCCACGTAGAGCATGCCGATCCATGCACCGAATCCTGCAATCCAGAAGGTGAGTTGGGGGGTGGCATGACCCAGGATGATGTCCGAGTCTGTGCTTTTTATGATACATCTGTAGTGTCAACTTGTTCCTAAATATTGCCCATGTCTTTGCTGAGAATCTAGAAAATAAGGAATAAAGAGCTGGAAGGGTCTTAGAGACTACTTCCTTACGTGTCCATTTGGTGGGGAATTTGAAGCTCCAAGGGGCTGGAGCCACTGTGGCCGATCTGGAGAAGGCATCACTCATAACGAATGACGATGAGTGAGCAAATGAACAAGGGCGGAAAGAGAACAAAAGCGACCTTTGCTCCACAGACATGACTTTGGGCTATTTCAGCTGAGCAGGCTGTTGTTTTCTTCACTCAGTAAGTTTCCAAGCAACAACATCAATCATTCTGAGATGTGCTCTTTCTCACATTCTTCAGAGCAGTGCATGCATAAGTTAAACTCCTAACTGTTCAGATAGAACCCCACTACCTCATATCACCTCTATTATGCCTCAAAGGTCAAACATATGGGTTATTTAACAGCCTTCAGCTCCCTTCAGGCAACTGGGCCAGATGTGCTTTTCCTACTCAGCTGTCACCTGCATGGGAAGAAAAGCTCTGAGCATAAGTGAAGAGTGTAAACACCTGGCCTTGATAGTTGGCCTCCAGGCAGCTTCTACAAGTCCACCCTCTCCAGATGTGTGGGGCACAGGGCAGGGGGGAAAGAAACTGCCCACTAACCCATGTCTGCTCCCTCGTAGCCATTCTGTAGGATGGTCCTGTCGATGCGAGCGATCAGCCACGAGCCCAGGATGCAGCTGATGAGCAGCCTGGAGAGGCAGGCACCCAGGCCCAGTAGCACGTTGTAGAAGAACAGAAAGTAGTTGAAGTTGTGGAATGCTTTCCTGCAAAAGGAAGCAAGAAGAGGGGCAGCACCCTTTCAATAGAAGAAGGTGGCTCTGCAGGGGGCTCAGGACCCCCCCAGATCTGTGGTCACATCCTCCATCGCCCATCTGCTAGCTGTGACCTCACGCTGCAAGTGAGAGCTGATTGCTCCTGTTTCTCTGGAGTGAGGACTGGCCCAGAGTGTAGAGAGCGCCGAGCACAGAGCAGGACCACTATAGCCGGTGCCTACTATAATGTGTCACAGGATCCCTGGGTTTTGAGGTGTCCTGTATAGTAAGAAATCCCATATGGGATTTGCAATTGTAGCAGAGGTTTGGCCTTTCCACTGTCATAACAGTGACTTGTCCTCAGTGGGACTTGCTCCAAGTTCTCCAGATGAAACCTCCCAAATGACCACCTGGTCACATGGTTTCCTGGTGCCTATGGGAAAAGGCCCAACTCTGCACACTGAGCTTCTTGCTGTCCAAGAGGGGCCTTTGTGGTGTGAGTTTGCTCCCCTCTGCCCCTCACCAGCTGAGAGCACTACACGGCCACCCGCCTGGATTCTCATGTTTCTCACAACACATCCTGCCCTCTCCTCCCATGACTCCCACCTTCACCCATGCAGTGGGGATTCCCAGCCATGCTCTCACCTCAGCTCTTCTTGGAAGAATCCTGCCATTCTACCCACTTTAGCCATATACCCATTCCTACCTCTTCCCCACACCCTGCCTCTCCTCTGTCGCTGTGATGCTCCTGTAATCCTTACACACCCTCTGAAGTCTAGTGTCCCTATGTCTGTGTCTGTCAGCATTCATGGACTGTGGGCTGCTCTCAGGCCAGTCATACAGGGATATCTCTTTGCCTCAGTGCCCATACTGTTTCCTCCATGAGTGAGTGCTTTGAATGGATTAAAAATAGTTAGCAGGCACCTGGCACTACTGTTCCAAATTCATATTTAAACCCATTTCATCCTCAGAACACTTCCTTGAGGTATGCATAGTCATTTGTAGAATGAGGAAGCTGAGGTTCATAGGTGTCTAATAAGGTCACACCACATCACATAGCTCCTAGGGGATGGAGGCAGGATGTGGACCCAGCAGTCTGACTCCAGAGCCCACACCTGAATCACTGCCTCTCACCCTCCCCAAGTGCAGAGTCACCCCAGGAACCTACCTTGGGCAAATAGAAAGGAACAAGAGACCACCAGAGCCCTATAACGCCCATTCCCTTCTTTGGCCTCACCTGTTGTTGAGAGCCAAGGGCTTCTGCTTGTCAGCTGTTTCCATCTTGGGCTGCAGGAAAAAGCTGGCAGCTATCCACACCTGCAGGATCATGAGACCCAGGACGACGGATATGGTGAGGCTGAAACAAAGGGCGAGACCATCCTGAGGTAGCCTTGGTCACTCTTCCCAAGTCCTTCTCCAATGATTAGTGATGAAGAGGAGAGAGATGCCAATGGTCTGCAGACCAAGAGCCACAGGAGCTAAAGATTTGTGCCTAGAGATCTTCTAACCACACTGCACAGATGAGACAGTGAGGCTAAAAGTGAGATGATTTTCCCAAAGCTGCATAGTCAGGTCTTCTGGCTCCAGACCAGAAATGGATGTTCTTTTGTCTAGAGCTGGCAGATGAGGTGGTAGGTGTGACAGCACAGAAGCCAAAGAAAGCAATGGGGGTTTTAGAGGATGTCATGAAGGCCATAAGAGAGTGGACAGGCACTTCCCTGGGCTCTCCCTCACAAGGGGCTCTAGGCAAATGTGGAAGCAAGGAGCTCAGAGCAGAGAGGTCCCCAGAGAGCACTACTCCTGTCTTTGAAACCCTTAAGTGCAGGCAGTGTGGGGCACTCTGGTTTCAGATTGCCCAGCTCTCAGTTCTGCCTCTTCCGCTCCTTGGACAAATTGCTTAGCCTCTCTGTGCTTCTGTCACCTGATCTGAAAAAAAAGGGGGCTAATACAAGCCCCAATCTCAAAGGGTTCTTAAGAGAAAGGACACAGTAAATTCTCAACAATGCCAGCATTCACTTTTATCTTCCCTGTGAAGAGGCTGAGGCTCACAGAAGTAAATTACCCCAGTGAAACAACAGACCTAAAACCTAAGTTCAGGTTCCTTCTTTCGTTCCGCTATCTGTCTGGCTCTCACTTTATCCCCTTGAACCTTAATCTTCCAGCTATACAATGGAGGTACATGTATTACACACACACACACACGGACAGTGAGAGCAGAAAATTGGCTAAGATTCCCTCCTCGGTGAATTGCTCTGATGGCCCTTGGGTCAGAGCTGAGAGCACGGGTCCAGGGCTTGCTGAGAGTCCAGAAAGAAAGGGGCATTTTGCAGAACAGTGGCGAGAACCCACTAACTCCCAAGCCCTGGCCAATGACAGGAAGCCCGCCCAGCACTTACATCCCAATGCCCAGCCCTCGGAGCATCTCCAGGCCTTCATTGTGGACGATGGGCAACACCAGGCTGTACATGATCACCATGCCGCACAGGCTCTGCATCACGTGGATAATGAGGTAACCTGTGGGCCCAAGCAGTGAGTGGTCACTCATGACCATCCATGATCCTGTCCCTCCCTGCAGTCACCCTCTAACTTTCTCCTGCCAAAGACCCAGGCACTTTTGCTTTTGCTGTTTCTTTTGGCTCCTCTTTTCTTCCTGCTAATTCCCTGCTCGCCCTGCTCGGTGCAGTTCAAATATCAACTCCACTACGAGCATCCGTGCCCTGCCCCGGATGACCTCCTCTGGGTCACCTCCACCCATCGCACATATGCCCAGTGGGCCCAGGGCAGATGGTGATGCAGCCTGGATGAGTGTGTGTTTCCCTCTTTCTTCTGGGTCTACTGACAGCAGGAGCCAGGGCTGCTTCTGCATCACCTGCCTCCTCCCTCTCCCCAGGTGCAGGGGAATGTGTGTTGAATCGAACGGGTCATGTGATGGCACTTACCCCACAGAATATAAGCTATTTGCCAGCCAGAGTACCTTGCAATAGCCACCTGAGAGTAAAAAAACAAAAAAAGAAGAAGGGGTCTCAGAGGAGGTAAACCTTGATGACCTCGAACACACGCCTATAACCCAGCTTCATTTGAGATTCACCACCAGCCCACTGATCAGGTGTCATGATCATTTCACACATGAGGAAACCAAGGGCCCGTTGGGGACAGTGACTTTCCCTAGTCACCCATCAAGACAAGGGGCGTGGCCTATGGACTCCCAATCTGGGGCTCTTCCTTCCCAGCAGGCTGCCCCCTCCCAGGCACTGGAGAGCCCATTCTGGAGAGTCATTTAGTCTGCAGACTTACCACACTCTCTGACGAGGAAGGGTTATGCCACTTCAAAGGGAGAAAACGTTTGTTTCCTGCCCACAACCTTTTCATATGCTTTCTAGAGAAAAAGCACATGAGAAATTAGCACTGATCATAACTACAACTGATGCACTCAGAGCTCAACAGATGTAAACAGAGGGCAGGGTGGCATCTCAGTCCCCTGCACTGACCACAGCTAGTTGGAGGGCTCTGGCTGGCCTTAAAAATTCCAAATTTAATACATTTTGTGAAAATAATGTATATTTTCCTAGTCTTAATAGTGACTGAATTTGATGGTTGAGCATGTGTATGTGGCTTATATTGCCTTCATTTTGCTCTACTTTCTTAGCTTTTCTTTTAATGTTTCTTATGTAACAATATTTTAAAACTGGTAAAAACGAACCATTTTTAATGATACTGCTACCTCATAACAACATAAAGGGAAGTGAAAAAAACCCCTCATCATTCTACCACCCCAATAAATCACTGTGTTTTCCCCATGTTTAGTCTCTGCCTGGCCCTTTGCATAAAGATTAGGTGGCATTTGGGTTGTTTCCATAGCTTAGCTATTGTAAATAGTGCTACTATAAACATAGGGGTGAATTAATGTTTCTATGTCCTTTGGGTAATTACCCAGGAGTGGGATTGCTGCATTATATGGCAGCTCCATCTTTAGCAGGTTGAGGAATCTTCACACAGCGCTCCATAGTGGTTGGACCAGTTTGCACTCCCACCAGCAAAGCAGGAGAGTTCTTTTTTCTCTACATCCTCGCCAACATTTGTTGTTGCTAGTTTTTTTTAATATGTGCCATTCTCACTGGTGTAAGATGGTATCTCATTGCAGTGTGGCACATATACACAATGGAATATTACTCAGCAATCAAAAAAGATAAACTCACGCAATTTGCAGGAACATGGATAGAACTGGAAGGGATTATGCTCAGCAAAATAAGCCAGAAAGAAAAAAAAAAAGAAAAATACCAGATGGTCTCACTCATAGCAGGAATTTAGAAAACCTAAATAAGGGACTAGGAAAAATACTAATTATAATAAAATAAAAATCAACAAGCAACAAGCAACTATAAACCAGAGACACACACGGGATGGGGGGGGGAGGGAGTAGGATGAAAACGACGGGGGTGGGAACTGTATGAGGACAATAACCAAGATGAAAATGCATACATAGTGCAAAAATGAAAAATGATGTAAAAAATATACAAAATTAAAAAAAGATTAGGTGACACAGTCATGTTCACAGTCCACATTTACATCTGTGTCCCATGTTTTTCCTAACATTCTATCTCCAGCAGGACCAGAAATTCCTTATGAAATAAAGAATGTAGGGCCTCCCTGGTAGTGCAAGGGGTTAAGACGCAACCTAGGAAGCTAACCGCAGACACTGCAAGCACAAGTTCGATCCCCTGCGAGGGAGGAACCCACATGGAGCAGCAGACCTCTCCTGACTCGCCTGCTGCTCCCCTCAGCAGTGTATTCCAGTCAATCTGCCTGTTCTATCCCCCAGTCTCTCTGGTGACTCCTCTTACACCCCCCATCTCTGGCCTGTACCCCAGCTCTTGTATACATAAAAATAAAAAAAAAATTAAAAAAAGAATGTACATATCTCATTAATAGTTTGTGTATTTTTTACATGATAAAATGATGGCATTTGGGTTATGTTGGGCTAGATAAAATATGGTAATCAATTGTTTTCACTTTCCTACTCGTTTTTTTAATAATGTTTACTGGAAAATTCATAATCATATCTTCAACTTTCATTGTATTTCTGTTTGGGAGCTGTGGAGTAGAATGTGCTACCAAGAACATAAGCATGCATGCACACACACACACACACACAAACACACACACGCAGATATATTTGCATGTTACATAGAAAATTCCTGGAAGGATGCAAAACAAACAAATGGTAATGCTTAACTCTGGGCTCTGAACAAAAGAAAGACTTACTTTAGACTAAATTAATTTTTATAAAATTAAAAGTGGGTGTAGGTTGGAATAATTTCAAGAAAAAAAAACTAAAAAACACTGACACATTCTATTGCGGTCCAGTTTGTAGTGCTTTCTTGTTCATTATTTCCCCAAAATTATATTTCTTAAGTTGTTTTGTTGAGTCTCAGCTTTCTCAGCTGTAAATATGGAGGTGAAAGTATGCCTCAGGTTTGTAGCAAAAATCAAAAGAAGATTCTAATCACAATAGCTAGCGTGTAGTATTTCAAGTCAAGAGTTTTAGACTTTTTGGTTTTCTCAGTTTTTTTTCCTGCCAATAGATGTGGTTGTCCCTGGACTAGGTATATTTTCCCACTACTTGGGAATTCTCAGGGCAGTCTTCAGGTTATTTCCTGGCTGAAGGCACACAGGTATTCCCAAAACCCTCTTACCTGTAGCAAGCCAAAATGTGGAACAGATAGCTCACACAGGTGAGGGAGGCAGGCAAAATGGTCACCACCCAGACTCCTGAAACGGGAAAGGTGATAAGAGAGAAAAGCCTGAAACATTATTTTAAAAATTCAGAAACTCACATCAGTAAGGTCTGAGCAAAATATTATACTTCCTCTAACACATTCCTCGTGTAAAAAGTTTTGCTTATATATCTGTTTAGCTCAACCCCACACACTCCTGATATTCTTTTTTTCCTGCACAATCCTCTTCTTTGATGTGACTATTTCCAATGTACAGTGAGTAGGGGGAAAGAAAATTGTGGTGTATATACATTGCAGGTGTAAATCCTTATAAAACATTAAGAATTGAACTTGTAGTTGTCACGTGGGGAAGAGCAGGGACCCACACGCAGTTAAACAGCAATCCCATGCCAACATAGTTAGCTCATGAGGTCATTAGTACCCTTCTAAGAAGAGACAAGGGAGAGCCTTCCTCTCCCTTTCTCCAGCACATGGGGGTATAAAGGGATGACAGCAAAGCAGGAAGCAGGTCCTCCCCAGACACTGGACCTGCAGGCACCTTGAACTTCCTAGTCCCTAAAACTGTGCAAAATAAGTGTTTGTTGTTTGTACCACCCACTCTAGTTTGTTACAGCAGCCTGAACTAAGACAGGAATAACATTTGAATGATATAAGTGAACCATTCATATGGTCTTAAAGAAAAGTTGAAACTTGGTGTGTTTTTTTTTTTCCAAAGTGAAAAACACATGTTGATTTTAATTGTTCCATTGGCATCAAAACAAAATAAGTTATTTGAGATGAGGAAATTCTCAGGACATGTTCAATTCAGCCCCAAATAGAGATCAACAAAATGACCTGTGACCTGATGCCTCTGTCTTTCCACCATGCCAAGGAGGCATATGTATCAGCTTGTAACACATTTTCTCTAAGACCAGTCACCTCATGTAGTAATAGCAATACTGGCAGCAATAATTACTACAGGTGTACACTTGCCACTAGTTACAAGTCCATTAGTTTCCCACTCAGGCAATAGGAACAAAGGATGAGTTTACCTTTGGCGACACTCATCAGCTCTTTCACCTTCAGGATGATGGGGGTGAGGACCCCGGTCTGGTTCACAAAGGCGACGTAGCTCTCCAGTTCACTTTCAAACACCTCCAGTCCATCTCTCACATGCACAAATATGCAGAACTCAATGACAATGAACTGGGGACACAACAAATGTTTCAAGTTCTCACCTGAGTCCAGCTCAGAATATGAGTAACATATGTAACTCGCATGGGGTTTGAGGTCAAAACTCTTTGAAGTTCAAAACTCAGCTTTAAGTAGACTCTGGACACATGCCATATCAAGATGAATGGGATTGACTTCTTTGGAGACAGACGTCAACACAGACTCTGTTCTTTGCTGTGTAGCTTGCAAGACAAGGTCACGCAAGGGCTTAAGGAATCATCAAATGTTCATTTGGAGTGAAATGAATGTCTAAGTTTGAATAAGGTGTAACCTTGGGGACAATTCCAGTCCTATCTCTCCCAGCTCCCTACTTGAATGTTGGCAGTAACCAAATTAGAGAAGGAACTGTTTGCTGTACTGTCATGCTTATTCACGCCTATCACCCCATCATCGCACCATGATGCTCCTCATCATGATGTCATTGTTTATAGAGTTCCTGTTGGGATTTTATTCCACCAACCGAATCTTGTTTATCTCTGAAATTGAAATTGAGATGCTATGTATTCAATTAGCTTCTCAAACTAGAATAATCACTACAATTCCAGGGCTATTTCAATATTTGGAGACTCCGTCCCATATCTTCTCTCCTTCTTACAGATCATGGGCTTCTCCCAAGCCAAGACTCTGCTGAATCATCTCTCTTCTTTCATCTAATGCTTGGTATAGAGGAGGCAGCCACTAAAGATTAAAGAAACTCAATAACTCCAAGTGAGATATTTACTGTTACAGAGAACTCTACTTGGTTGTTTTTCCCTTCTTTTGTGCACAAAGCTGGACCACATTCCCCAACCTCCCTTGAGTGAGCTATGACCACATGACAAGGTTTCTGCCAATGGAAGAGCTGTGAAAGGATGTGTGCCACCTCCCCTTGCATGTGAAAGCCTTCCACATGCAGTTCTGTATGTGTTTTCCCTTCTGGATGCAGAGGGTGAGGGTTCTCAGCAATGACGAAGATATTTAATGGAAGAATCTGCTGTTTCCCAAACCTGAACACCCATTCAACATCATGATGTGAGCAGAAATATCCATCGTTAATTCCCTAAAACTTGGGCATTTACATGGTACTTCAGCATAACCTAATGCATTAACTTAAAACTTAATCACAAGGTTATTTTACATCATCCTAGCATATTTCAAATAAGCAGAAGACAATTTGGCCTTACCATTTTTACCCCCCTTTCCTATTTTGACTTTGCTTTTGATGGAGATAATTACAGTTCAGATTGTCCTCACTTGACAGTGGTTCCTATGGGATTTCTGCTTCATGTTGTGTCTCTTTATATCCCCTTTCTGTCTATCTGTCTCTAATTTTAGGGCCAATGGTTTACCTTGAGGCTTTTCTAGGAAACATATATCTAAGAAGAAGGTTTTTGCCTCAGTTTTTTGGTTTGTTCAGATTTTGACTTCTTGTTAGAATGGAGTGATGTCTTACAAACTCTTTACATGTAGAATTGGAAATCAAAAGTCTCCATAAATGATTCAATTATATTTGTTATTAATATTCATTACATGAGTCAAAATGTCCTTGGAGAAAAAATGATGGGGGTCACAGAACTGCAGTATTTGGATTACAGAGATTCCATTTTGACCTAGCTTCTAAGAACAGCCCTACCCTAGCCCTACCACTTTATAAAATAGTAAAGGATTTTCTACAATTTACTTACAAGGTACAGGCAGATAAAAGCTAACACAGTGGTTCCAATCATTCTGCTTGGGAACTGAAAACAGGGATCCCATTCATATATCCTGGTTTGGAACCAAGACTTTTCTCTCTCTCTGTAAATGAATAAATACCAAGAAAAGACAGGTTGTGGTTAGTTTAAAAAAAATACCTGATTCTTTTGAAAATAACACCATCTGGTAGATTCCACAGTTTTCATTCACCCCTTTCCTTAAGTACAGAGACTCAGTTTTATTTGGTGCAGTGATTCACCAAAATAAAAAGCTGTAGTTTTGACCTCTGTCAGTTAAGAGTGACCAAGACTAAGTATAGGTCAACTAGATGTGACCAGTGGTATGGTATGGGGCTTTGAGGAGGATGCTCAGGTGTGTCCCACATAACTAGAGGGTACCCCACTGCCTTTCTTTTCTCCTGCCTGTTCCCTGAAAATGCAGACATGGTGGCTGGTCTAGCCTGGAGCCCCAGAATCTACCTTGATCTGTGAACAGTTCTCACGCTGGAAACCATTAAGACTGGGGCACAAAGACAGTAAAACTAACAATGAGGGAAGCCCAGGGTCAGTATGGACTCCCCCCTCATAATTATTTTACATAAGGAAGAAAGAAATCTCCCTCTTGTTTATACCACTATTATTTTGTGTTTGTGACATATGGAGCCAAATGCAGTTCTAGTCAAAGTACCAGCTTTTCACTGTGTGACCTTGGATTAGACATGACCTTTCTCTGAGACATATCCTTTATACATAGTAGCAGTGGCAGAGGAAGGTATGCTTACCCCTTAGGATCACTTAAGATCAGGTATTTTCACCTAGCCAAGAGATATGTTTTCTTTTATTGGTGATGGCATCTCAGTATTTCTCTGAGAAGTCACTCTTTCTCTACCATCAGGCTGAACAACTTCCTGATTCCAGAAGTGAAGATGTGACCCAGGCTTAATCAGTTTACTCCAATCATTTAGCTACAGTAATTGGTTCTGAGAAGGCAACGTGGTCCAATATGATCCAATGAAACATACAATGGGACTTTAATTTGAATTATTACTAAGGAAAATATATCTTTCCTGTGAGCTTAAATCAGAAGGGTATAAGCTTAGAGATTCTGGGAGCCACCATGGTAGAAGCCTGACTAACTATGAGGCTAAAAAAGAAAAAAACAGAACTGAGGGGAGATATGGGAAAGATGAATGAAAACTAATGGTATCGATTAAGCCCTTGGATCCACCTGTGTCTGAAACTGATTACTTCTAGATTTTTGGATTATGTAAGAACATAAATTTCATTTTTCTTTGATCTACTTTAAGTTTCTGGTATGAGCAAATAAGAGCCCTGGCTAATACAGTGTCCTTTTGGTCATCTCAGGACCTCTCACAGTCTCAGAGTTCATCACTCTGGGTGCAAATACTGAGGCGTGAATAAACCCAATTTTGGCTTACAGCAGATGAGGCTTCCTCAGGAGCCGTTTGACATGGTCTGCCTGGTGAGCTTCCAGGAAAGGTTTTTCTTCCTATAAGAAAAGAGAGAGATTTATGCATTGGCCCACAAATCCTGGTTAGGTTTTGATCCTTTGAAGTATCAAATGTTCAATGGGGTGGAACTTGAGGAAAAGCTGTGTTTTTTAGGCTGAGCCATTCCCAAACACTTGATATTTCTTGAAGAGGAGGCAAGGTCCCATCTCCTGTTTACCAAGTACTCACTTGCATGAAATGCTGGAGGTACTGCTTTCCTTGACTCTTCTACATACTGATTGTATTAGTCATTATTTTGTGGTCTTTTTTCCCTATGAGAGCTGGTGATGTCCCATCATAATTCAAAATATTTGCGGGATGAAAAACTCAAAAACTCAGTGTTTTTTTGTTGTTGTTGTTGTTAAAGATTTATTTATTTATTTATACAAGCCCTGGGTACAGTCAGAAGCGCAGGAGGGTGATAGAATTCACCAGAGCCAGAGAGGGAAACAGAACAGGCAGACTGACTGAAATACACTGCTGAGGGGAGCAGCGGGCGGCAGGAGTGGTCTGTTGTGCCATGTGGGACGCTCGCCCAGCGGCCGGGGATGGGAGGGGTGCTGCAGAGGCTGCGGGCAGCTTCGCAACACAGCGCTCAACCTCTGCGCCACCAGGAAGGCCCCCCCCAAAATAAAAAAAACTCAGTGTTCTTATTTATTTATAAATAAGAGTTTCTTTTGATCATTTCTTGTTTTGCAGGATTTAAAGAAATGAACTTTAATGGTATGTTTTCTCCATGTGTAATGAGCATTCCACAAGCCATCTATTTTGCCATATATATAAAAATGTGTAAATTTTATACATAAGATAAAATCTTATATATCACAGATGTTGGGTAGAATACAAAAGATATGGTTATAATCCTTTCTGGTGAGTGATGTTGACAAGATGGAGGAACAGAAGGTTCCAGCCCCAAAATCCCCACAGATGGGCCTCCCCTGGTGGCGCAGGCAGTTGAGCGCCACACTGTGAGGCTGTCCCATAGCCTCTGCAGCGCCAGTTCAATACCAGCCGGCTGGCGAGGGTCCCACATGGCGCAGCAGACCTCTCCTGTCTCACCCGCTGCTCCCCTCAGCTCCCCTCAGCAGGTATTTTGTCAGTCTGCCTGTTCTGTTCCCTGCTCTGTCTCTGGTGAATCCTCTCACCCTCCCACACATCTGGCCTGTGCCCTGGTTCTTGTATAAATAAATAAATAAATCTTAAAAAAAAATCCCCACAGATACACCAATTTTGATAAACATCTAGACTAGATTACCTTTCTGGGAGTCCAAGAGTCTAGTCAAGAGGCTCCAGCACCCACTGAAGCAAAAATCTTTAAGATGGATGCATTAAGAGGCTAAGAAGAGCAGTTTCACCTGAACAACACTACCCCTCCCCAAGAAGTCATGGATCAGTGTATACAGAGACACTTGTGGCCTGCAATTTCTCCCACAGAGGACAGTGAGAATAAAAATGTAGAGTTTTTCTATGTAATTAAGTTTGTTATTAACTTATCTCAACAAAAGACTTACAATTATAAAACATTTTATCAAAGCCTCATCGTGATCACAAAGGAAATAACCTATATTACATATACAGAATATAAAGGAATCAAAGCACAATACTGCTATACTTATATGAGACAATATAGGCTTTCAGTCAGAACTGTTACAAGAGACAAAGAAGGTCATTACATGATGATAAAAGGGCTAATTCATCAAAAGGCTACAACAACCATATATATATATATACTCAATATCAGAACATCTAAATATATAAATATCAACAGAGCCAAAGGGTGAAGTAAACAGCAACACATTCATAGCAGGGGACTTCAATACCACATTTGTAACAAAGGATAATCTAGTCAGAAAATCAATAAGAAGATAACTAATTTGAACAATACTATAGATCAAATGGATCAAATAGAACATTATGGAAATAGACACATATAAAACATTATATCCAACAGCAAAATACATATTCTTCCCAAGAGCATATGGAACATTCTTCAGGACAAATAATATGATACACTATAAAACAAATGTTTACAAATTTAAGGAGATTGAAATGGCCCATATCAAAATGACCAGAAACAAGTGTTGGTCAGGATGTGGAGAACAGGGAACCCTTGTACACTGTTGTTGGGACTGTAGACTAGTTCCGCCTATGTGGAAAACAGTATGGATGTTTCTGAAAATATTAAAATCCAGCAGTCTCTCTCCTAGGTATCTACCCCCAAGGTATATATGCATCCCTAGATGCACTAAACCCTAACAATTTGACTATAGAACTGAGGCTACCAGAGGGGGAGAGTAAAGGTTTGAGACCAAAGAGAGGAGATACTTCATTGGACTGTGGCGGATGAGTATTGGGGTTCTGGTGGCAGTGGCTTGATAATTGACATTGTAGGAGTATGATGCTACACCTCTAAAACATATACAGAGCTGTAAATCAATGTTGGTAAGCATAGAAAAAATGGGAAGGAGGAAGAATGACAGTCTCAAATGAACAACCTAACTTTAAACATGGAGGAATTAGGAGAAGAAAAATAATGGTTAAGAGAGAGCCTCAACAATGAAACTGGCTGGGTTCTCATTTTGTTTATGCTACAGACTAGCTATAGGACTTTGGGCAACACAACTCACTTCTCTGGGTCCACGTTTCCTAGTAAAGAGTGGAAGAACTAATGATAATACCTACCTTGCAGGGCTGCTGTGCAGAATAACCTTTCAGGATACACACAGGCTTAGTACTCACCCTCCAGAGCTCCCAGCCCAGGTAGACCCTCAGAGACTTGACAAACATGTGCATGAAGCGGGCCAGTAGGAAGGTCAGGCACAGCAGTGAGGGCCAGTAGAACACAACCGCCTCATACCTGCCCACAAACTGCAACAGAAGCAGAGCACAGGGTATGGACTCTAGGCAGGGCAGGGACGGGTCCTAGTGAAGCTGGGAACAGGAATCTGCCTTCTCTGCTCCTATTGAGGTCTGCTCTGAGTTTGGAGGACATTAGCCAATCCCTGCTTCCCTGGTGCCACATCATTGGAATGAGTAGTGAACTTGGAATTCTGAAGCCCTGAATTTGATTCTCATCACTCCCATTGTATTTGATACAAAGGACTTTCATGCTTCTTTTTGTGATGAGATATTAAATGCTCCCTTTGGAAAATATCCCCAAGAGAGAAAGAGAGAGAGGGAGGGAGGGATGAAAGGAAAGAGGGGGGCCTCCCCGATGGTGCAGGCAGTTGAGCGAAGCGTTGTGAAGCTGTCCGTAGCCTCTGCAGTGCGAGTTCGATTTCTGGCCAGCCAGGAAGATTCCCACATGGCACGACAGACCTCTCCTGTCTTGCCTGCTGCTCCCCTCAGCAGTGTTTTCGGTCCTTCTGCCTGTTCTGTTCCCTGCTCTGTCTCTGGTGAATTCTCTCACCCTCCTGTGCCTCTGACCTGTACCCCAGTTCTTGTATAAATAAATCTTAAAAAAAAAAAAAAGGCGAGAGGGAAGAAGGTAAGGGGAGAGCAAAAGAGAGAAGATGAGGAGGTATGGAGAAAGGAAAGAGGGAGAGAGCATGAAACAGAGAGGGAAGACGGAAGGAAGGCCCACAAGTGCCACCATGTTGGGGGCAGCATGAGCTGCTGTGAGGAACCTCTCAAGATGGCACCTACAGTTTTTCTGTTTTAGTTCCATTTTGATGAGAAGAAAAAAAGTGGGCTGAAAGCAAAGAAGTGGAAATAATACTGTCCTTTAGTTTTCATTACTTACTAGTTGGTTTCATGTTTCATTACATTTCCCCTGAAAGGACATCAGCGTTGATGTTGTGAAGTTAGGGTGCAGGATAAAGATATGCTGAGTTTCAGAGGGTGCACCTCTCCCCTTCATCCGCCTCTCTAATGTGTGCTAACAGAGTAGATGTAACCACTAAATATTTCATTGCCTTTCGTCTGTGTCTGTATCCACAGATATTATAAACTGAGACTGAGCCAGATATACAGGTCTGCACACACCAGAATATTTCCCAACCTGGTTACAAATTATTTGCAAACATCTGTTCCATTCCCGCATAATAGTACATAATTTAAAGAACCAAACTTCATTTAAACTCTACCAATTTACTTGACATTTTAGACTCTTTCCAATATTTCATTTTTATAAATAGTGGTTCCATGAATATGTCTGAAAACATGACAGCAAATCTTTATGATGACCCTGGTCTGGATTCCACACCCCAGGATTTTTCACTAGTAAGTCAGGTAGGTCCCTGAGCCTCACTTTCATATAAGTGACCAGGGGATGATGCTAACACACTGTCTGCAAAGTGCCTTGAGGATTTGGAAGCTCATTTGGGGCATGGAGCTTAGAAAAACACTCAGCACATAGCTGTTCTTAACATTGTCTTCTCAAGCCCTGCCTTCTCCCTCACCTAACCATCAGTATTTCCAATTACAAAGGAATCTTTGGAAATGAAATTGTCCAAGGCTACAAAAAAAAAAAAAAAAACAAACTTGTGATCTGGACATCTGGACTCTCAATCCCATGAGCAGAGCAGTCAGAAGAAGGGCATCTGTGGGGGCAGAGGTCCTTCAGAATGCTCTCCACCCTAGCACAGCACTGTGGAGAGAAGGCCAACCTCCAACCCTCACTTTCCAATCAGCCCCCTACACTCTCCTTATCACACCATTTAATCCTCCACAGTTACTGAACTTAGTAGCCCATCTGTGGGCTACTAGTTGGGGTGGCCTCCTTGTGTTCCCCCATCTACCTAGTAACATTCCTAGGTACAAAATGTGTCACCCCTCTTTCATCTTGTTCTTTTTCTTGGGGTACTGGGATACAATTCCAAGAATGACAATGCATAGAGAAGTAGAAAGAAATAAGCATTGGAGTCAGCCATATCTGGTCTCAACATCCAAATCTGCTACTTCTTAAGATTTATTAACACATTTGGGTCTCAGTTTCCTCACCTGTAAAATGTAAAATGCTGAGTGCCCCTACCTTGAGGGGTTGCGTCAGCATTGACAGCGAAAACATCACTTTGTGAATGAACATGTTATACAGCTTCCCTTGTGTACACATGAGGAAGCTGAGGCCCAGAGAGTGGCAGAGACTTGTCCAAGGTCACACAGAAATTTGGCCAGGTGATAGAACTGAATACACTAAACACAGCCCAATAGGGACTCACCTGCCCATGGGGACACTGCGTAATGTGAAGGATGGTGACAACAAACCTGCACAAAAGAAACAAGGCTTAGGGCACTGGGCTCCCTCCTAGACCCCAACCTGTGAAAATAACCCAGATTCAGATCCCACTAGCCTGGGAGTTAGCTTCCCCTCCCCATCCTTCCTGGTGGGGCGGGGGGTGGGGATAGTTCCCAGGCCTCTGTGTACACCCCACTCATTTCAGGCACCAAATAGGTGAATACGACATTCCTTTAATAAGCCCTCATGTGCGCATAATAATTCCAGAATCCACATCGGCAGAGCAAGAACACCCTTGGAGACCTCATCCTACCTCCCCTGTCGCTCATGTCAGGAGATGGAAGTCCAGAGAGGAGAAGGGAATTGTCCAGAGTCACACTCAGAGCCAGGACCAACACTGCCCCGAGGAATGCCTGGGGCTTTAGCCCTGCTGGACATACATCCCTGGCCACATTCCAGCTGGGTTGTACCCCCATGGCCCTGAAGCTGCTGAGCAATTCTCATCACCATCCTTTCCTCCCCTCGTCAAACATCTGTCAGAGGCCAAGCAATTACCCCATCTCCATTCAATTGAAACCTGACTCCCTCTCTTTTAATGTTTTAAAATCACGTCACTTGCAAAATTTGGAATTTTAGTCAGTGATGTGTCAGTTGCTTGTGAGCCCCTTCAGTTGCCTATACATGGGCCAGAGGAGACCTGCCTGCAAATAATTCTGTAGAGGAGAAGCCAACCCAGTAAGGAGCATGCTCTACAGCCCAGGAAATGAGCCTCAAGGCTGGAGTGTAGAATTGTTGATGGGATTATTCATTCAGCAAATATTCCCCAGAGCCAGCCGAAGGACAGAGAGTTCAGCAGGAAGGTCACGGCCCCTGCCTCGGCAGTGACAATACATGAAGGATGAGCATGTGCACATCTCGCACCAGACCAAGTGGGGGAAGCCAGTCCACATGGGGAACAGCAGATTACAAAGAGGTCAGAACACATGACCCTGGGGCTCTATCTCATTTTCCAGAATATTTCCTTCTCATAGTGGGGATGTAACTGCATGTTTGCTGAATCAGTCTGTCTTATATGACTAGGGGTGTGTGCTGGAGACTGTAAGGAGCAGAGAGTCAGGGAGAGGCCAGACTGTGAAGGACATGAATTCCAAATTGAGGTGCAAGGACTTTGTCCTCGGCCCCCAGTGGTTTACAGAAATGAATTTCTCCACACCCTGACTTCTAATCAGGAGCAGGCTCATGTGAAGTAGACAGAAGGCTGAGCTGGCCTCAAGTGCAGTCCCAAAGACGGTAAGCTTGGACCACCCTGCCCTGGACATCAGTCCTAGACAGAGGTGCCCTCCAAGGAGAGCTCTCGGCCCTGGCCTTTGTCCAGTCAAAGAAGTCACAGGAGGACAACCAGGAAGGCAAAGTCCATCTTACCATATCAGAGAGTAGCTGAAGCCGAGGATGGAGCTGACCAGCCGGAACTCTGAAGAGAGGCAGGCAAAAAAGGGAAAATGGGACAGACCCACTTCGATACCTCCGATGAGCAGTACAAAGGCTGGGAGAGACAGGGCCAGAGATGCTGTGAGTTCTTCTCATGGGCTCAGGGAGTCCCAAGGAGCACTGAGCTTCAGGCTGACTTGCAGGCATGATCTCAGGACCCAAAGAAATGAAGCACCAGCTCAGCACAAGGAAGGAGACAAAAATGTCTTTCATTCATTTATGCAACAGACCCTTCCTGGTGCACCCTGCATGCCAGATACTTGCTAACTATTAAAATGAAAAGGACTTGGTGCCTGCCTTTTATCAGCATAAAGATTGCATAATCACTGAGATCAAGCACTACCCGTATACCACCATACCAACACAAAAAAGCAGTGATGTGCTATGTGCCAAAAACTCTTTCAAATTATCATGTATTTTAAATATAAGGCAATGATACTGTTTATTCTGCTACTGACTGGCTCCGAGATGGCCTAACAGGATCCAGTATGTCAAATCATGCAAGGTGACCTTTACAACATGTCTGCATTAAGCTGGGTCCTGGACTAGACACTAAAGACACAAAGGGAATGAACAAGTTTCTTGCTTTGAGATGCTTGCATTTCAATAAGGAAGGCAGGTAGGAAAGTAAATGGTGTGATATGTACAGCCATATTTGACCTAATTTAGGGACAAGAAGAGGAAGCCAGATCTCATCAGGTGTCTGGGTATGAGGGAAGACTTCCTGGAGGTGGTGACTTTCAGCAAGGCCATGCAATATAAAAAAGAACATGCTTCACTGAAAGGAGATAGCTAACTAGGGTTGGTTAGTATTTGTGTGGTAGAGAATTGACAGGAAAGGACAGTGGAAAAGGAATAGTTGCTGTGAGGATGGAAGCACCAAGAGCATCACTTTTAAATTTACCTGCATTTCCCCCTGCCTTAAAAGCACATAAAGCAACTAAAATGGTAAGAGCAATAACCCAACATCTACAATGAATTTGGGTGACAAGGCCCATTTGAAGCAGAGGGGGAAAATCAACAAGTCTGAAGGCTTGAGATCAGAAGAACCCAGAACTGTCCATGGAATTGAAGCCAAAATAATAACTGAAACTGGACAAGGTGCTAACAGCCTGACACTTAGGGGAGAATAAGCGACTTTAGTAAGGACCTAAGATGCTGGGGCTTGGGGGAAATGTGAACTCACTTTACTAAATATCTCAGTGCCCCCAGGGCCAGCACCCCTGCACAGAGTAGAAGCTGCAGGCAGTTAAAATCCAAACAGGATTTTAGCTGCAGGCAGTTAAAATGACAAGAGTAGGAACTCTAGGAGCTGGGGGGTAATAGGTCCAGATAGAAGTGGAGGGAAGAAGCGAACTCAGAAACATGAGGACATAATTAGGGTACATAAATGCAATCACTTTGGGAAAACAGAAGAGGCAACTCTAGTAATGTCAAGTAAGAAATGATTCTGGCTCAGCCAGGGGCTCAACATCATTAGTCTTTAGGGAAACTCAAATCAAGACAGCCATTAGATGCCACTTTTTACCCACTAAGATGAATGTGACCAAAAAAAGAGAGTTGACCCGGAAATTGAAACCTTTGCACATTATAGATCAATGGAACCAAATACAGTTCAGAAACAGACCTGCACACATGTGGCCAATTGATTTAGACAAAGGTGCAAAAGGCAATTTAGTGGGCAAAGGACAGGTTTTTGTAACAAATAGTGCTGGAACAAATGGATATCCAAAGGTTAAAAAAAAAAAAAAAGGAACTTCACTCTGTATGCAAAGAAATTAACTTAAAATGTATCATAGATCTAAAGGCTATCCAAGCTTTCAGGAAAAAACAGTAGAAAATCTACATGACCTTAAATTAGTCAGATTTCTTACATTGCACAAGCATGATACATAAAAGAGAAAATAAATTGATTTTATCGAAGTTTTAAATGTCAGCTCTTTAAAAGAAACTGTTGATGGAATGAAAATTAGGATAAAATTTTATAGTTTATAGAGCTGATAAAAAAGCTTACATATAGTTCATATAAAGACTTTTACAACTTAATATGAAAACAACAAAGAAACCCACACTTTTGAAGTAGGTATGTAGTTTGAACAGACATTTTACCAAAAATGGCATAGGAATAGTAAGTAAGCTCATGGAGATATGTTCAACATTATAAAAATGTAATCACAATGCAAAATTTGTATTATAAACATGCAAAATAAACCACAATGAAATATCACTATATACCTCTTAGAATGGCTAAAGATCAAAACCCTAATCATGTGTTGTCAAGGACAGAGAAACTGTAGCTCTCATACACTGATGATGGTAGTCTAAAATGGAACAATGACTTTGGAAAAGTCTGACACATTGTTTAAAAGTAATATCTATTACACGGTCTACAACATGATTCAGTTATTGCACTCACAGGTTTTCAACCAAGAAAAAAGAAAATGTAAGTACATATTATCAAGATTTGTAATGTTCACAGCACCTTTATTTATAATAACCAAAAGCTAGAAATAAATCAAATGTCTATTGACAGGTAAACGGATAAGTAAATTGTGGTAGATCCATATGGTGGAATAGTACTCAGCAATGAAAAATGAATGAGTTTCTGATACACGCTAAACATGTTTGAATCTCAAAATAATTGCTGTATGAGAGAAACCAGATTTCCTAAAAGAACAATGATAATTCCATTTATATAATTCATAGGGATGAGAAGAACAGATTGCAAGAGGGAGCAAGTTAACTTCTGGGATTCATTATCTTGATTGTGTTGATTTTATAAATATAAAAATTTATCAAAACATCAAATTGTATACTTCTAAGAGGTGTATAGTGGTGATCATTTTGGTTTTGACTTGCATTTCCCTAAAAACTACTTTGCAGACATTTGATTATATAGGCTTGAGCCCCTAAGAGAGATCTGGGCTGGACAGAGAAGTTTGAGAATTGCTGTATTAGTGCTGTATTAGTGAGGTTTGAGAATTGCTGTACATTAGAGTTGTTTCTTCTGAGAGAACATGAAGCCTGGGGAGAAAAGAGGCCTCAGACCAATCACCAAAGAATTAAGCATTGGTCCTGGAAGAAGTATCCTAGGGTTTCTTGATATTACAAAGACAGCCATGGTTATAACTAAGGCAAGATTTCAGGATAGATGATGGTGAACCTACTTTCTGAGTCTTTGTTCTACTGTGTATAAAGGACCTCTGAATCTAAGTGGGAAAAGGGCCCCACAAACTTTGAAATTTTGTGAGCTAGACACTCACCTTGGGCAAATACCAATCTGGGAAGAACACTGACAGTTCAAAAAGCAGTGAACCCTAACTCTAATCCCAGTGTACCCCTGCTATGTGGTTTCTAAGAGCAAGAATTTTCCATGATGGAACTCCCAGCAGCTACCTCCCATGTACCTTTGGCCCACTGTGGGACCTGCAGGGGCTGGTAGCCTTCTGAGAACAAGAACATGACCTTATTGGCTGTGGCCCCAAAGGCAATTCCATAGGACCATCGGTTACTAAAGGTGCCCACGAAGTCCAGAGGTCTGTGAACAAGAAAAAACAACTCATGAAGGTGACTCATTCCCAAGTTCATCTCCATAGTGCTGACCCCACCGTGAGGAGGGATTACTGGGTAGTGAAATATTCATTTCAACTGATATTTCCCGAGGTTCACTGTTCCAAATCTGGGGCTAGGCACAGATTCAGGCTACCAGACTGAGGAGTCCTTGAAGAGCTCCAAGCCTCAGGGGACACAAGCAAGGACAGCAGTAGCCATGACAACAGCAAAATGGGCTGAGACACAGGCAATACTGCTCTAGAGACCAAAACAAGGGGTCTGCTCCAGCCAGTTTGGGGGAGCCTACCCTGCATCAGCTGCCATCTATGAGAGATCTTCTTTCCCATAACCCGGTGAAGGCCTGGATGTCATTAGCTGTGCTGGTTCCATGGGATTCTGCCTTCCTAGCCTCAGCTGACTGGATTCTAGGGGACCTGCTGACTTTGGATGAACTTATCAGATGACTAGTCTTGCATTTTGGATTTGTGACACTGAGACATGAGCCAGCTAGCTGTCAAAATTATGTATTGGAAAGTTGTGCCAAGTTGGGATCACAGCCAGTGCTAGAGGCAGCTGAGGTTTTAGGAAAGCAGAGAGCCTAAGTCTGATGATGAAGTCAGATGGCAGAGAGGAAAATCCCTGAGGGACCCCTGGTGTCACAGAGAAAAAGAGAGAAAGAAAGTCTTCTAGAGATGTCCATCTCAAGAGCTCCCATTCCAGGATCAGCCATGCCACTTTCTGTGAAACCTCAGTAACTTAAAAAAAAAAAAAATCCTTTCTTATTCTTTTATGTAAATAAACTTATATGGATATTTGTTTTTCTAACCAAAAGAACTCTGTCCAGATCAGAGTCCCAATTGCACTTGGCAATTGACAGGCCCTCCTTGAGAAACTCCTGGAGCTGATGTGGATGATCTTCTTTATCTACCTGCCTCCATCTTTCTCTGCTTTCTCTATGCCTCAAGCAATGAGGTTTTGACCTGGCAGCTTGGGAAGGGCTGATGGCTCCAGGGGGGGGTCTCCAAAATGAGCCCAGCAGTTACTCTGAGCTGGTATGTGGGGTGCTTGGATAAGCAGCTGGACTTCTGTCCCCTGAAGCCCAGGTTACCCTCTGCCTCAATCCTGACATCCAAGCTTCCTCTTTCTCTCCAGAGCCCAAGGCTGAGTCCTCAGAATATCCACACGTTTGAGCCTGCCTAGATTATGACACTGAGGGAATCACAGCAAAAATGAAACATGCTTGGGTTAAAGCTCTTGCCACGTGTTAGCTGTGCGGTCTTAGGCAAGTCTCCTAACCTCTTGGAGTCTGAGTTTGCTCTTCCATGACTTGAGAATAATAACCTCCTTCACGCTAGGTTCACAAGAGGCTCACCCAAAGCAAATGGTTCAGTGCTTGGGTCAGAGTGCACTAAATATCAATATTAACTGCTTTATTTGATTGTTAATGTTGATTTATTTTATGTTATTGCCCTCTGGTGAGGACATAGAGATAAACAATTAGAACACAAGGAAAAATTCAGTAAGGGTAGAGTGACTAAGAATGGCAGAGACAGAAAGACTCTGAAAGTTCCCTGGCCCAGTGGCCTGTCCTGGGGCACTGTGGCCCCATCCCAACAAGATGGCAGTCTGTCACTGGAAACAGGAAACTCTCTTCCTCCTGCTTCCTGAGGTAGCCATAGTGCTGAGTATGTGAAGGCCTTTCCCAGAGTTTGAGATGTTTTAAGAACATCCGTACAGCCCTGGTGATGAGGTGAGGGTGCAGTGGCTAGGAAGCCAATTCAGAACTGTCTGAGATTTGGTTGAGGCAAGGAGAGGCAGGTTGTTCATTGTAAGGTAGAGGCATAAAGGGAGGTAACTGGGAGTTATCCTGGTCTTATACTTGATGTTGGCCCCAAACCCAAGGTACCCCAAACTGTTGTGATTGACCTTTGCTCAACTCACATGATGATTCCAAAGTGGCTCCCCAGGAAATGAGAAGTATCATCTCTCTGTCTATGGCACTCTCGTTTTTGGAGAAAGGACAAGACCAAGATGATGAAGACCTATTAAGAAAGAAGATGAGAACATCAGTGGGAATAAACATCCTTAATGTGGTCTCAGTGCCCACACTGGAAGCTAACGCACAGGTGAGCAGAGGACTCAGAATGTCTATGACTCACCAAACACTAAAGTCAGGGAGCTAGCTGAACTCACCCTTCATCTTCCAGAATGTTCTATATTGAACTTTCTTTTATGTTACCGCAACAGACATGGGTTCAAATCTAGTTTCTCCCCCATACTGAATAGGAGGGAGACTTAACTTCTCTGAACCTAAGTTTCCTTACTTCTCAGGTTACAATTTCTTCTTTGTTTTTCCCTGCAGGTTCAGTCTCAACTTGCTTGAAACTATACTTGCTGTCTCCATTTCCTTATCTCTCACTTGCTCTTCAAATTCCTACCCCGGCTTCTACCCCATTACTACACGGAAACAGTTCTTGTTGCTAATTACTTGCTGCTCCACCCTATCAACTTTCAGCTCAAATCTGGTTTCATCTTTCAGCAAGATTCCATGGTGGTGACCACTTCCTTTTCTTAGAAACCTGTAGGCATCTTCTTTTAGACTTCTATCAATCATGCTTTTCTGGTTTTCCTCCATTCCTTCTGGGTCTCCTTTGCTGGATCTTTCTTTATGCAAGCAGTAGTTTTGGAGTTCCTCATAGTTCAGCTCAAGGCCCATTCTTCTGATTCCAGGTCTTCTCTTCTTCAGTGACCTTATCCATGCCCAAGCTTTCAATGATCAATCCACAGAAGATTCACAAACTTGAATCTCCAGCCCAGACCATGAGCCTGGAGCTGTTCATCCAACTACAGAGTTGGCATTTCTTTTTGATGTTTTGAAGTTTCCTTAAATTCAGCATGTCTTGGGGCTTCCCTGGTGGTGCAAGGGGTTAAGACTCAACCTATGAATCTGTCCGCAGCCACTGCAACACGAGTTCGATCCCTGGCCAGGGAGCAACCCACTAGGTGCAGCAGACCTCTCCTGTCTCACTCACTGTTCCCCTCAGCAGTGTATTTCAGTCAATCTGCCTGTTCTGCTCCCCACTCTGTCTCTGGTGAATCCTCTCACCCCCACACCTCTGGCCTGTACCCCAGTTCTCATATGCATAAATAAATCTTTAAAAAAAATCAGCATGTCTTAATTGGGACTCATGATTTTCTTCCCTGGCTTTCTTCTAACTTTCCTTAACTCGTGACTAGCAGATACCATCATCCTTCCAGCTATGCAAATGAGTAACTGAAGAAGTCAACCTCAAATTCTCCCTCTCCATAACCTCTAACCAACATATTGCCAAATCCTACTGTTTTCATCTCCTGTACATCTTGAGTTGACCACCATAATGTACGGTGAGCTAAAGTCCCCTCTCACCCGGACCCCCACAACCATCTCCTAATTGGACCTCCTTTCTTGCCCGCCTCCAACCTGATCTCCACATAGCAACTAGAGTGAATGTTTCAAACCAAATTTGATCATATCACCTTCATGCTGGAGACACCAATTACCCCACTGTACTAAACATGAAGACAAAACTTTACACAGAGCCCTATAGGACTCTGCCTGGTCTGGTCCTGCTCCATCTCACCAGCACCCCCACCTCAAATCCCCACTCCAGCTACAGATGACCTTCTCATTTCCTTCTTTCTCCCTCTCTCCACAAAGACATTGCATGTGCTCTCTGCTCTGTCTGAAATGCTCTGTATTTCATCTTCTACCAGACAAAGCAGCTCCATCACTGCTTTGTCAGAAAAGCCTTTTTCATTCTCCTAAAAGCCAGTCCCTAACTCTTCTGCCTGGGTTTTATGGTACATGATATAAGAAAACAAGTTGAGCCTTAGAAGGGTACTCAGTTGATATTTTTCCCCTGGCTTATTCAGGCCCCTCTGGGAGCCTGCATATAGAAGCACCCCAGCCCCCCTTCTCTCCCCTCCTAGGCCCTCCCCTGCCTCTACTTACTGATGGAATAAGGGAGTAATGGAGGAAAAGTTCCATGTCCACCAAGCTGGCACAGGTGCCATTTAGTGGTCTGGTTCTGAAAAAAAAAAAAAAAAGACAAAAAACACATTCACATCATCAGCCACTGCAGCAGTCACTGACTTTTCAGCTTTGAGTGTCACTATCAGGAGTCTGGCTTGTGGTCCACTAAGATCATATGATCTTTTTAAACTCTGCTTTCTCAGAGCCAGGGCCTCTCATCTGTGATGTGACTCCCTGAAATGGATTAATCGCCTTCCATATTTCTTTCTCCAGCCTGCTTATCCGTGGAATTGCCCTGCTAATTGGATCTAATTCCTTCCTTTCTTGAAGACACAGTCAAGGACAGATTCAGGTTCTATGAGGTCCAGAACTTATATAATTTGGATATCCTTTTCAAATAACTACCAAAAGAAATCTTATTTTTTCATACCTTATGGAAAACATGATCATGCGAACAACTAAGTTCTCTCCCGGCCTCCCAGAGCTTTGGAAGAGTCCCATGCAAAAGAGTGTCCTTGAGATGTAAGCTTCACTAATTAACTTCCCAGGAAATCAACCTTGAGACATGGGCTCTATAACTAGAGGTCAGGATGTATCAGCTGGTTCCTGACCCATTGTTGGGACAGAACAGGAGTTATCTGGACTACAGACCATGGACTTTGTCTTCCCCAGGCCTTATCAACCCTCACACTTCACTCAGCCCAGCTGCTTAATGCCACAGCTCCCCAGACATGGGGGAGTGTGGGTCTCAGTCTGGTCATCTGTGAACTGAGAGGGTTGGACTGCTTGGGACTTAGCCACACTTTGGAACTCTTAAGAGACACAGGCACCACTGTACCAAGGACACAGACCCTCGGGGTCAACACCCTGGGTGCTATTAACTGTCTAGAGAGACAGAATCAGTTCATCCAGGTTGGGAACTGCACTGTCCATCAGGGCAGAGATGCTGAGGGATGGTCCCCTGGCCAAGTTATGGTCACTGAGGTAAAGAACAGTGCTTTACAGTTTATGAAGCATTCTCATTCCCAAGGTCTTGCTGGATCACAGCAAGGCGAGGTTCACAGAGAGGCTGTCCCTTGTCCAGAGGACTCCAACATAGGTACTAACTTTGAGCTTGAGGGTGAGAGGTGAGGTATTAATTGGCCTTCCTGTCTGGCCTATATTTCTCCCATTTTCTCTCTATTTCTTCATCTGCATGTCCAGATTTCTGTTTATTCTCTTTTGCCTTGACCTTACCCTTCCATTTTGAGCTTTGAGAACAGTGAGGAATGGACAGCTCCAGGTGGACACCTCCTTAGAGAGTATGGATGTGGGTATTTTCACATGTGTCTGAAAAGTTAAGAGAGAAAGTCCATGAAAAACTAGTGCTGGAAGAAAAGACAAGCGCCCGTTTTTCTACTCCCTACCATTCTTAAAACAAAGCAACAATCCCTTTTCACTTAATAAAATAACCATAAGGGCCTCCCTGATGGTGCAAGGGGTTGAGACTCAACCTATGAAGCTATCTGCAGCCACTGCAGCTTGAGTTCAATCCCTGGCCAGGGAGCTACCCACATGGCACAGCAGACCTCTCCTGTCTCGCCCTCTGCTCCCCTCAGCAGTGTACTTCGGTCAATCTGCCTGTTCTGTTCCCCACTCTGTCTCTTGTGAATCCTCTCACCCCCCACACCTCTAACCTGTACCCCAGTTCTTGTATGCATAAATAAATAAATCTTTTAAAAAATAAATAAGATAAAATAACCATAACAATAGCCATGGCTTATTGAATATTTACCCTCTGCTGGACATGGGACTAAAGTGCTTACAGTTACTCTCCCACTTAATCCTGCACAACCCTACAGCATAGGTTGTCACCTCCACTTCACAGATGAGAAAACCAGATGCCTGAGTCGCCCAGTGAGAGCACAGCAGCGCTGCATAGCACCGCTTCTTACATGTCCTAAACGGGAATTTGTACTGTTACATGCTAAAATCACATTAAGACATTGATAAAGCTTCCATATCTGGGGCCCTCAGAGAGTCAGTGACCCATCTCTTCATGGTCAGACAAATCTGAACCACATGCTCAGGCCTGAACCCTGTCTTATGAGAAGGGCCCTGACAAGCTGGCCCGTGTTCAGGGAGATGACCATGATGGAGAGGAGCTCCTGGGAGGAGTGCATGGAGCCCTGTGGTGGGCATGACAATGATTTCAAAAGAATGTCAGGGTCCCAGAGGGCACAACTGCACAACGGGGTGGGCTGAATTCTCTGGTTCTGGCGCAGAGCTATCATCTGAGGCCAGATGGCAATTGCCTGCCTCCTGGTCACCTCTTCTTGGATGTCCCATGGGCTCTCCAGTCAACATGTGCCAACAGAACACTCCTACCAACCTGTTCCTCTAGGGGTCTACATCTCCGCAATGGTCCCATCAGTGACCTATTCATTCAAGCCAGAAACCCTCAGGTACTTCCCTTTTGAGTCACCCCAAACATATCAAATGCAGTCAGCTGGACCTCTCCAATCCCTGCTGAATCCAGATTCGTCTCATTCCCACAGCTACCCCTTAGCCTAGGCCACCGCCATCTCCTCCTGGACTTCACAATCCACAGTAGCCCCCTGCCTCCAGAATTGACTTCCAAATGGGCCTCCCTGGTGGCACAAGAGGTTGAGCACTGCACTATGAAGTAATCCACAGCCTCTGCAGCATGAGTTCGATCCCCAGCCGACCAGGGAGCAACCCACATGGCGCAACAGACCTCTCCTGACTCTCCCGCTGCTCCCCTCTGCAGTGTACTTCAGTATATCTTCCTTTTCTGTTCCCTACTCTGTCTCTGGTGAATCCTCTCACCCCCCACGTCTCTGGACTCTACCCCAGCTCTTGAATGCATAAATAAATAAATCTTTAAAAAAAAAAAAAAAGAATTGCCCCTCCAATCTGCTCTCCACCCTGACACAGAGGGACCTTTCCACAAGCCCACAGCTGGTCTCATCTCCCTCCTGTTCCTTCTCAGCCTTTATCGCTCAGCCCAGGAGCCCGCTGGGGAGAGGGCAGAAAGAGGCGAATTCTTTCAGCCTTTCTAATCCATGTCCTTTCACCCAGCTGACTTTCCCGCTCTGTCCTTCAAGCCACCCTCTGGTCATTTTCCTGTCACATGCCTTATTCCATTCTGCGCCCAGGCTTCCTCCTTCTCTCCCGCACCTGGAGTTCTTGGGATCTCCTCCTCCAAGTGACTGTCACTATGCCTGTCTGTCTCCACGTGATCCTTTTCTCTCTCCCATCCTCCATTGCATCCCTTAATAATCTAAACAGAGACACTAGGCCCCCAGAAAGTGATGGTTCTATTTTTGGAATAAGTTCCAGGATCATTAAGATTACATATTTTAAGCTTAAATCGTTGAGTGAGAATTCTTCATTCCTGACATATGGACAAGACTGGACATATGTCAAAGTCCTTTCATGTTCCTGTTCTCGTATGATCTTCATAGAGCTATGGCCAGGAAGGATAGGGCTTATTATATCTGATTAGGAGATGAGGAAACAGGTTTAAGATTGGCAGAAACCACAGGGTCAGGATTCAAGCCTGAGGCCTCTGACACCACATGTGGGCTCTTCCCACCCTGCATTATGGGTCCAACCTTAACATCCACAGGAATCTGTTCAATGCCCCAAAAGCCGATCCCCAGTTCCCACCACATCGGCCTGCCTACAAATTAACTAAACTCTGTCTTTCTCCTGGTTTCCATTAACCACCAACACCAAAGACGACAGCTGCCAAGAGCATGTGGTGGTGGCTGTGGCTGCTCTAAGACTTACCTATGCCTGACTCTAAGACTTACCTGCGCTGCCAGGAAGCATGCTGGTGGAAGGCTCGGCTCGCAGCTCCGGGGAGCAGTGTGCTTCTCCAGCTTGTTCTTCAACTTCTCTCGCCTCTTGGTTGCGACAGCCTCTGCTATTCTGATGTTCTGCCCAGATCTCTTCTCAGTATCCAAAGCGCTCAGAGAAAAGGCAAACATCCAGTCAAATATTTACTAGAGCAATGAGAATCAGCAAATCTCTTCCTTGTTTCAGAACACTGCTGGCTATTTTTTGGCTCTTCCCCCTTCTCATGCTGCCAGAGCAGGAAATTCCCTCCTGTTTCCTCGCTCTGGATTCTTGCTATTTCTTTTTGGGCCCTACTGTGGGCACTGGCCCCTTGAGCTGCCAGAACTTTGCCGAGCTGTTGCAAAATTTATTATGGGCAATAAACTAGGACTCTGTCTCAAAGCAATAAAATAGGGAGCCAGGACCACTGGCTTCAGGATTCAACTTGGAAACAAAGCTACCTGTTTGCTGGAGGGAGGAACTGGAGACAAGTTCAAACCTGAGCTCCACCTTTGTGGCAGAATCACCTTTGTGGCAGAACTCCACCTTTGTGGCTGACCAAGGGAATTCCTATTCCCATAAAGTGAGGCTGTTGCTAGGAAGGGTCTTCCCAGTCAGAGGCCAAATTCCCCGGTCCCCTGGCTTCCAGGGTAAGCATTGGACCAGGTCTCACCGATGGGATGTGAACAGAAGTGATGTGAGTTATTTCTGGGCCACGACACCTAAAAGAAAGTGTGTATTTTCTACCTTTTCTTGGTTGGATTTAAAGGCCCTAAAGGAGGTGGGGTCACAAGATGGAAGGAGCTTGGGTCTCCAAATTACCATGTGGAAGAAGCTTCCCTCTACCCAAACTGTCCTCTCACACATGGGCCTGTGAGCCAGAAACAAAGTCCTACTATGTGTAGCCAATGGGGGAAGGGACTTATTTGTCATAGCAGCTATTGCTGAAGAACCCATAAGGATCACCATGGTCCAAGTTCTTGATTTTAAAAATAAGAAAGCTGAGAATTATGGGAGGCAAGTGACTAACAGGACTAGCCATGCCTCAGAATCTGTCATGCCCACAGAACTATGCCAAGGGCCTGAGCAATCTCCTGGCACCATATGACTGTGTGCCCCAGACCACTGCTTACTGGACATAGACTGGGTGCCAGCCCCAAGAGCAGCCAATCACAAACTACATCAATTTGTTATCTGTGATGGATATACTGCCCTGCAGGTCATCTCTCTTAGGAATCTCACCATGAAACGGGCCGAGAGCTAAGCACTTGCTAGTGGGACCAAGAACCAGATGGTAGAACTTGTCCAGAAAGATGCAGTAATATAAGGACTGATCGAGTCCTAATTGGAGCAGTGAACAGGCAGCTCAGCTGACAGATGCCTTTATTTGCTCATTTAACACATATAATGGGAGAAGCAGTCTGGGGCAGCAGCTTAGTGTGTGACTTTGGGGGCCAGTTCCTCCATTTGCTAGCTGTGTAACTTTGGCAAGTTACAGTGTTAACTTCTCTGATCCTTGCTTTTATCTGAGATAAGCCTACTTCGTGTATGAGCTGACGTGGAGGTGGAAATGAGCTAGCACACACTTAGGAGGGTGCCTGGGTATTGAACACAGCATGGAGTACATAGTCAGATCACAGTTAACTGGGTCCCTGTCCCAGAATGTAAACTCTTCTCTTTCCAGGCACATGGAGATGCTACTTCTTCCAGGAGGGCCCAACTGTGGGGGGCTCCCTGGTGCCACTGCCTAGTTTCAAATGGTTAAATTCTTGGATTATCAAGGTAGTTTTACTCACAATTGTACAATTCTTCTCCTCATGTCATTAACGAAGAATCACTATTGAATTGCCACCAACTGCTCTGGGGAGGTTGGCAAGGCTGCCACCTTAAGGTGGGAAGAAAGCTAAGAGGCTTGTTCTAAAGTGCATAAGCTGAACAAAGTCAGTCATTGGAACAAGGACCTATTTCTAACTGACTCCATGATGCAGACATGGCCCCTCTTGAACCTGGTGGCAACCCCGTGTGTGAGACTTCATTTTCCCTCCCTCAAGCTTTGAGCGCTCAATCCAACCACAGAACTTGACAATTAGCTGTAGAACATTTCAACATTTGATTTCTCACTGTCATTCTAACCTAGGTAGTAAGCCTTTTCCAATACTGCTTCTTCTATCCAATCTACAGACTTCCATCTTGGAGCTTCAGGGGCATTTGAATACTTTTGCTGAGTTCATCCAAGTTATTGATAAAAACACAGAATGGAGCAGAATCCTGTAGCACTCCCCTGGAGACCTCTTTCTCCAGGAGCCCTGGGATGGGGCTACAGTTGGGAGTGCGGTAGGATCAGGACAGCTGGCCACACCAGAACCCAGATTAGGAAGAGTTGCTGGATTTGACCCTATATTTAGCAGGGTCCAGAGCTCTGGGAACATGACACAAGGAAATTCAACTGTGTGTCTCCACCACTGTGCTGGTTCCCAGGTGCTGGGAGCTTATCACAGGGCTGGCTTATTCTACAGACATATGGCTTAATTATTAAATTTAGAAACAAAAGAGCCCATATATCTTGATTTAATTCGATTTCTTCATTAAATAATACTGATGAATTTCTGAGGTGGATATAAGCACAGAGGCAATTGACTAGACCTTGACGGGAGAAAATTTTTCTCTCTGAAAACACAATGAAACTTAAAGTGCCATCCCCTCCCTCTTGGTCATAAACAAGTCTGGCTCCCCCTGCTGGTAGAATAAATGCACACGCCGCTAGGCATTCAGTGACCTTTACAACCTGGCCCCACTTTATCTTCTTGGAATAGATACAACTCTGGATCAACCTACAGGACATCTGGATTGAACTCTCAGGTGCCATCTACCTCCTCCCCCCACCGCTTACTCATTCGGTCATGTCACAAATATTTACAAAGCACCTGCATGCCATGAAGCCTGCTAGTCCCTAAGGCTCAATGTTGTAGGGACGCAGCTTATGTTCCCTTCCCAGGCAGTGAAGTGCAAGATCCTGCCTTAAGCACAGTGTCCTCCCTGGAGAGGATTTTAGTGCCCGTAACTTATCACACATGGGATGCAGAGAATGAGGGAAAAGATTGCTACTCCAGAAGACAGACTGGGGCAAATTGCCGGATGGAGCTGCGCAGAGAAGACAGGCGCAGCAGATCAGAACCTGCAAAGGCCATTTCTCAAGCACCGTGCCCAGGGAAAGGAGCTCTGGGCTGCATGCCTCTGGCACACTGAGCCTCCACCTGCACTCCCTCTCTCTGCCCTCTTTCCAGGCAATACCCACTGGCTGTTGAAAACTCAGTGCAGGAAGAACCTTTTCCAGAATGTCTAATTGACTCTTTCCTCATCTTTCTGTAGTAGAGTTTAATGCACTGAACTTGCTTCCATCCTTCTTGTGAAGCAGGTCACTTCTTGAAGCAGGTCAGCCACACAGCGCCTGGCTGACTCATCTGTCACCCCGGTGACCTGCACAAGCCTAGCACGCCTTGGGGGGCCCTCTGAAAGCTTGCCAAATGAAGACTGAATCTGTAAATCAACAAATTAAGGATATGAAGTAGCGAGGTGAGTTGGGAGTCATCTAGTCCCCAAACAGGGGAGCCATCAGAGGCGTTATCACCCCTGCTTAGCATCTGAAATTCTATCTTTGCAGAGCTTCACATCTTGCCATGGTCCCTCCTAATATTGATATCTGTCCCCCTAAAACTCCCAACCCTCCTTCATGGGGCTTCCCTCTAGAAACCCATGTCTGTCTGAGGCCCAGAGACCACATTCATGTGCCCTTGGCCTGGATGAGGGCCTTCTATGCATAACTGGACTGCTAGGCTTATGATTCAGGTCTAGGGTCTGCTCATGGGGAGCCCTCTGCTCACCTTAGCTCCTCTCCCTGTCCTCTGCACAGGTTGCTCCCAGAGGGCGGAGAATGCTGGGCACCCTATGGGTTGCAGAAGGAATGTGTGGATAGGGGGGTTCACACCCACTTCAGCGGCGCCTGCATATGTATGGATCCACTCTAGATGGGGTGTCAGCCAGCCTCTTCTGTATGCAGAGGAGGTATGATTTCACACCATGGGAGTTCATGCAAGGCAAGGGAGGTGCTTAACCTCCTGCCCCAGTGGGAGAATTCAGCCCCAAATGTCCCCATAACCATACAGAACCCACAGGAGTGGTCTATAGTGTGAACTCGCTCTCTGGGAACCAGAGCTCGCTGGGTTATGGGCATACAGGCAATTTTTAAAAAGGAAATGGATGCCAATCACCTTTAAAGCACTGGGATGTTTTCTCTACCTTGACATGATAGCTGGGTGTTGGATTCTTCTGTTTTAATTGTCAAGAGTCAGTCTCACATAATGCCCTGCCTACCACTTAAAAGGCACATGGATCATTTGTATATGTGACCCGGCAACCATGCATTAAGCACATTAATTTAATAATGATTACACTGTTTGGTTACTGCTCCCTCAATGTTTGCATAAACAGCAGGTAAACCATTTATGTGCTAATCACACCATGTGTGTTCAGCCAGAGTCAGCTACTGCACCATGGGAAAGGTGGCTCACTCTAAGAGACTTAAAGACCTGCTCATCTGATACCTGATGCTTTGATTGTCTCCCCACCTCCTTGCCAAGACTGACAGGGAGTTTACTACCTCTTCAGTAGTCCATTCTCTCTTTGGGTAGCCATAACCATTTGAAAAGTTTGAAGTTACTAGGAAGAATATTCCTGAGAAGCAGCATGTTTATCTCATTTCCAAGTTCTGCTTTGTTCATTTAACATTCCTATTTTCTTTTTTTTTTTTTTTATAAATTTTATTGTTATATTCCCCATACAATTGCAGCCCCCCATTCTGACCCCAATCCCGCCGCTCCCGCCCCCGCCCCCCTAAAAGTGTCTCTGGTTCATAGTTTTTTGTTGATTTTGATTTTCACTTTCTTATAGTTATTCATTTTCCTGGTCCCTTATTTAAGTTTTCTAGATTCCTGCTATGAGTGAGACCATCCGGTATTTTTCTTTTTCTTTTTGGCTTATTTCGCTGAGCATGATCCCTTCCAGCGCCATCCATGTTGCAGCAAATTGCATGTGTTTATCTTTTTTGAATGCTGAGTAATATTCCATGGTATATATGTACCACATCTTCTTGATCCAGTCATCTATTTTTGGGCATTTGGGTTGTTTCCAAAGCTTAGCTATTGTAAACAGTGCTGCTGTAAACATAGGGGTGCAGGTGTTCTTTGGAATTGATGTTTCTGTGTCCTTTGGGTAAATACCTAGGAGTGGAATTGCTGGGTCATATGGAAGCTCTATGTTTAGTAGGTCCAGAAATCTCCACACAGCTTTCCACAGTGGTTGGACCAGTTTGCACTCCCACCAACAGTGCAGAAGAGTTCCTTTTTCTCCACACCCTCGCCAACATTTGTTGTTGCTAGTTTTTTTAATATGTGCCATTCTCACTGGTGTAAGATGGTATCTCATGGTAGTTTTGATTTGCATTTCCCTGATGACAAGTGATGTTGAACATTTTTTCATATGCCTGTTGGCCATTTGCATTTCCTCTTCAGAGAAGTTTCTTTTAAGCTCTTCTGCCCATTTTTTGACTGGATTATTTTCTTTGTTGTTGTTGAGTCTCATCAGCTCTTTGCAGATTTTTGTGATCAGTCCTTTATCATTAGTGTTGGGTGCAAAAATGTTCTCCCAGTTGGTGGGGTTTCTCTTTGTTTTTGTTATTGTCTCTTTTGCTGTGCAAAAGCTCTTTAATTTGATATAGTCCCAGCTGTTTATCTTTGCCTTCACTATCGCTGCTTTGGGTGATGTGTCTGTAAAGATGTCTTTGATGTGCAAATCACGTAGTGTTTCGTCTATATTTCCTTCTATATATTTTATGGTTTCAGGTCTTATGTCTAGTTCTTTAATCCATTTTGAGTTGATTTTTGTGTATGGTGTGAGGTGGTGGTCAAGCTTCATTCTTTTGCATGTAGCGACCCAGTTTTCCCAGCACCATTTATTGAACAAACTTTCTTTGCTCCAATGCATAGTCTTTGCTCCTTTGTCAAAGATTAGTTGACCATAAATCTGTGGGTTTATTTCTGGATTTTCTATTCGATTCCATTGGTCTGTATGTCTGTTCTTGTTCCAATACCATGCAGTTTTGATGATTATGGCTTTGTAGTATAGTTTGAAGTCTGGGAGTCTGATGCCTCCATTCCCTTCTTTTTTTTTCAGGAGAGCTTTGGCTATTCGGGGTTTTTTGTGATTCCATATGAATTTCATCAATAATTGTTCTATTTCTTTGAAGAATGACATTGAAATTTTGATTGGAATAGCATTGAATCTGTATATTGCTTTTGGAAGGATGGCCATTTTAATAATGTTTATTCTTCCAATCCATGAGCAGGGGATGTCTCTCCATTTCTTTGTGTCTTCTTCTATTTCTTTTAACAGTGTTTTATAGTTTTCTTTGTATAAGTCCTTTACCTCTTTTGTTAGATTTATTCCCAAATATTTGATTTTTTTTGTTTCAATAACAAAAGGGATGGTCTTTTTGATTTCTTCTTCTTCAGATTTATTGTTTGTGTATAGGAAGGCTACTGACTTTTGCGTGTTGATTTTGTATCCTGCCACTTTACTGAACTGATTGATGAGTTGAATTAGCTTTTCTGTGGAGTTTTTGGGGTTCTCTATGTATAATATCATATCGTCTGCAAATAGTGATAGTTTGACTTCTTCTTTTCCTATTTGGATTCCTTGGATGTCTTTCTCTTGTCTTATTGCCCTGGCTAGGACTTCCAGTATTATATTGAAAAGCAATGGTGAGAGTGGACATCCTTGTCTTGTTCCAGATCTTAATGGAATTGCTTTCAGCTTTTCACCATTGAGAATGATACTGGCTGTTGGCTTGTCATAGATGGCCTTTATGATGTTGAGGTATGTTCCTTGTATCCCCAGAATTTCAAGGGCTTTTGTCATGAATGGGTGTTGCACTTTGTCGAAAGCTTTCTCAGCATCTATTGATATTATCATATGGTTTTTATATTTCTTTTTGTTGATGTGTTGGATAACGTTGATTGATTTTCGGATGTTAAACCATCCTTGTGCCCCTGGAATGAATCCAACTTGGTCGTGGTGAATTATCTTATGGATACATTGTTGGATTCTGATAGCTAAAATTTTATTGAGGATTTTTGCATCAGTGTTCATTAGGGAGATTGGCCTGTAGTTTTCCTTTTTTGTGTTGTCCTTGTTCGGTTTTGGTATTAGTGTAATGTTGGCTTCATAGAACGTGTTTGGTATTGTCCCTTCCTTCTCAATTTTTTGGAAGAGTTTGTGAAGGATAGGCACTAATTCGTCTCTGAATGTTTGGTAGAATTCATTTGTAAATCCATCAGGTCCTGGGCTTTTGTTTTTGGGGAGGTTTTTGATTACCATTTCAATTTCGCTAATTGTAATTGGTCTGTTTAGGTGTTCTATTTCTTCTTTATCTAGCTTTGGGTGATTGTAGAGTTGTAGGAATTTGTCCATCTCCTCTAGATTGTTAAACTTGTTTCCATATAAGTGTTCATAGTAGTTACTGATTATTCTTTTGATTTCTGCTGTGTCCGTTGTGATTTCTCCTCTTTCATTGATGATCCTGTTTATTTGTGCTTTCTCCCTTTTTTCCTTTGTGAGCCTGGCTAGGGGTTTGTCTATTTTATTGATTTTTTCAAAGAACCAGCTCTTGGTTTCATTGATCTTTTGGATTGTTTTTTTAGTTTCAATTTCATTTATTTCTGCTTTGGTTTTTATTATTTCTTTTCTTCTACTGGTTTTGGGGTTTTTTTGTTGTTCTTTTTCTAGATCTTTGAGCTTCGAGATTAGGTTGTTTCTTTGCGTTCTTTCTTGTTTCTTGATGTGAGCTTCTATTGCTATATATTTTCCTCTTATTACTGCTTTTGCTGCATCCCATACATTTAGGATATTGGTGTCCTCCTTGTCGTTCAATTCAAAAAATTTTTTAATTTCTTCTTTGATCTCCTCATTAGTCCAATGGTCTTCCAGTAGTGTGGTTTTTAATCTCCATGAGGTAGGAAAGTTCCTTGCCTTCTTTTTATGGTTTATTTCTAGTTTGATGCCTTCATGGTCAGAAAAGATGGTTGATATGATTTCAATCTTGGTGTATCTGTTGATGTTTGTCTTGTGCCCCAGTATGTGATCGATCCTGGAGAATGATCCGTGTGCGCTTGAGAAAAATGTGTACTCCGTTTTTTTGGGGTTTAGTGTTCTATAGATGTCTGTTAAGCCCAATTGCTCTAGGTCTTTATTTAGAGCTTTGGTTTCTTTACTTATTTTTTGTCTTGTTGATTTATCCATTGTTGATAGTGGTGTGTTGAAGTCTCCCACTACGTATGTGTTTTCTCTGATGTCTGTTTTCAGAGAGGACAACAGTTGTCTGATATATTTTGGTGCTCCTTCGTTTGGTGAGTATATGTTAATGAGTATTATTTCTTCTTGAAGTATTGTCCCCTTGATCATAATGTAGTGACCATTGGGGTCTCTTTTTATCTTTTTGAGTTTGAAATCTGTTTTATCTGATATAAGTATAGCTGTTCCTGCTTTCTTTTTTGGTCCATTTGCTTGTAGGATTGTTTTCCATCCTTTAACTTTGAGCCTATTTTTATCTTTTGTAGCTAAATGTGTTTCCTGGAGACAGCAAAAGGTTGGGTTTTGTTTCTTAATCCAGGCTGCAACTCTGTGTCTTTTTATTGAAGAGTTTAGTCCATTTACATTTAGAGTTAATATTGATATGTTAACATCTGTATTTGCCATTGTGTTTGTCTTTCCTTTGATTTTATTTATTTATTCTTTTAATAACTTTTTTTTTTTTTGGCCTTCTTTCATTGTTATTCGTCGCTCTGAGGTTCTGGCTTTAGGACTCCTTGTAGTATTTTTTGGAGTGGGGGTTTAGTTGCAATGAAATTCCGGAGTTTCTGTTTGTCTGGGAAGGTCCATATTCTTTCTTCAAAGAGGAAGGAGAGCTTTGCGGGATAGAGTATTCTTGGTTGGCATCTGTTTTCTTGGAGTCTGTTGACTATGTCCCTCCACTCTCTCCTTGCCCGTAGTGTTTCTTCGGAGAAGTCTGATGTCAGCCTGATTGGTTTTCCTTTGAATGTTATCTGTTTCTTCCCTCTTGCCAGCTTCATTATTTTTTCCTTGTCCTGGATTCTTGGGAGCTTTACTATTATGTGTCTTGCTGTATTTTTCCTTTCGTCGTGGAAGTTTGGTGTTCTTCTTGCTTCTTGTATATCAATTTTCAGCTCCTTCTTCACATTTGGGAAGTTCTCTTCAATTATCTCTTTGAATATTTTCTCTGTTCCTACATCTCTCTCCTCTCCTTCTGGTATTCCTATAACTCTTATATTTCCTTTCCTCATGGAGTCAGATAGTTCCCGAAGTCTTTCTTCGTTCTTTTTCCTTCGTACTTCTCTTTCCTTTTCTGTTTTGGTTCTTTTTATTTCTGTGTCTTCAAGATTACTTATTCGTTCTTCCATTTCATCTATTCTGCTTTCATTGCTTTTCCCAGAATTCTTTAGTTCTTCCATTAATTCTTTGATCTCCTGCATTTCTTTTACTTCCCTCTTTAGGGACTCAATTTCTTTCTTCTGACCATTGTTTTCCCTCTCTAGGGACTCAATTGCATTCTTCTGATCGTTGATTATTTTTCCCTTATCATTGTTTTCCTTTATGACTTCTGTCAGTTTTTTAATCACGGCAATTTTAAATTCTCTTTCTGGAAGGCTCAGAAATTCTTCCAAGTTATTGTCGTTGCAATCTGGGGGCTGGCTTTCTTTTTGTGGTGTGCTTTTTCTCTGGAGAATTGCTAGGTTGCGTGTGGTTCTTCTCCTCCCTACTGTCTGTTTTCTAATTTGCCGTATGCGTTGGGACACTGTGTTGTTGGGACTGGCCGGCATCTTGGGTGGGCTTCTCTGTTCCCCTCTGGTTCTTCCAGGAGTCATCTGTCAGTTTCAAGCAGCCTTTACTGGAGAAAGGTCCCTGTTCTAAAATGCCGATGTGGGGACACACTCCCCTGTGCGCCTGGTCTGCCCCGGCGGTGGGTTCCTGTTCCCCTCTGGGCTTGGACTGCAGGCCAGAGGGGGTCTGGCGTGGGCGAACTTCCCCCGCTCACCTCTGGCTCCTGAGGAAGCCTTCTGCAGGTAGTCTTTACTGAAGAAATGTCCCTGTTCTAAAATGGTGATGTGGGACACACTCCCTGCGCTTCTGGTCTCAGGCACACTCTTCTGCGCGCCTGGTCTGCCCCGGCTGTGGGTGCTCGCTCTCCCTGTGGGCTCAGACTACTTGTTCAGAAGGGGCCCGGTGTGGGCTAACTCCCCAGCTGGCCACTAGCTCCTTCAGGAGCCTGTGCTGGGGTCAAGTCGCTAGGTGGCACCAGAGATCTCTCCTAGAGCCCTTGGGGAGCTGATTTTCCACCCCGTGGGACAGGGAGCAGAGCGGGGATGGTAGGGTACACCTCAACGGCTTTGGGGTGCTGTGTCTGCCTTGTGCCCCACCGTCGTGGGGAACCCACGCCCTTAATTTCGTGCCCCGGGTCTCAGTTCCAAAGCCCTCAGTTCCAGGACACGGGCTGTAGCCCAGATCAGTGGCGCGGGAATGGCGCCTTTTGAATCCCGCTCCCCTGCCTGGGCGCCTTGTTCCTGCTCACTCAGGGTGGGCCTCCGCCCGGGTCTCAGTTCCAAAGCCCTCAGTTCCAGGACACGGGCTGTAGCCCAGATCAGTGGCGCGGGAATGGCGCCTTTTGAATCCTGCTCCCCTGCCTGGGCGCCTTGTTCCTGCTCACTCAGGGAGGGCCTCCGCCCGGGTCTCAGTTCCAAAGCCCTCAGTTCCAGGACACGGGCTGTAGCCCAGATCAGTGGCGCGGGAATGGCGCCTTTTGAATCCCGCTCCCCTGCCTGGGCGCCTTGTTCCTGCTCACTCAGGGAGGGCCTCCGCCGTCTCCCCGCAAGCCTAGGTCGCAGGCGCAGGGGCCTGGGCAGCTGCAATCCGAGCGCCGCTTTCGCGCAAGCTTACCGGGCGGCCAGGGCTGTGTGCTGGTGCTGGTCTCCTCCTGGTGGGCGGGGCTCTCTTTAATGGCGCCTGGAGCTCACCTCCGCGGTGGACCTGCAGGGTTCGCCTCAGCTCCCGTTCACGGGGTGTGGTGGCTGAAATAGTTCCTTTCCACTCACAGTCCCGCTTGCTGCATCCGTTTTTCTTGTTGGGCGTTTTGGTTTGTTGTTTCCCTCGTCTCTGCCGGTCGGAGAGTGCCGCCTCTGTGGGCGGGGGAGGGGAGCAGGGTTCTGCGCTTCCCTCCCTTCTCGTCCTCTTTTATGGCAACTTTCTTCTTCGGGCAGTTTGCTAGAGTCGTCCGTTTATCTTCTGTGTCCCAGTTCTCACTGGGACCTGCCGCTTTTCCTCCCTATTAACTTTTTTTCCCTATTTTCTTCATATCGTTAAACAATCTTGAATTTCTGCATGTATGTGCAACCACATCTTTACAATTAGACATACATTTTATAACTGCTATTCACTAAACAACACATTACAAACATCTTTTTTGAGGTTTATTTATTTTTAAATATAATTTATTTATATATATTTTACATCATTGTTTATTTTTGTACAACATATGCTTTCTCCTCTCAGGGGTAGTGCCCATAGAATTCCCACCACCCATTCACCTGTGCACCATCACCATAGTCTCTTGTGCTCTTCCCTCCCTGTTTAGATGCCTCTCCCTTCCCCTGCCCTGCAGAATGTCTTTGATTTATAGTCACTTGTTAATTTTTTTTTACTTGTTATTATTTTTCCCCTGATTCCTTATTTGGTTCCCCTATATTCCTCCTATAAGTGAAAGCATCTGATATTTTTCTTTTCCTTATACCTTATTTCACTGAGCATAATCCCTTCTAGCTCCATCCATATTGCTATAAATGGCATTTCAGTTTACCTACATCTTCCTCATTTTCAGTGTCCACATTATCCTCTATCCTCTATTGTTGGAGGTATAAATAACAATTTATTTAGTCATTGCTTGTTAGTGGGCATTCAGATCATTTCCAATTGTTTGCTATGGTAACCAATTCTAGGAGGAAATCCTCACACATCTTTCCTTAAGAAAGATTCATAGAAGCGCGCAGAGGGGCAAGAAGTATGAACACTTTAAGATTGATTGATTGATTGATTGATTGATTGATACAAGCACTGGGTACAGTCAGAAGCACGGGAGGGTCAGAGAATTCATCAGAGCCAGAGCAGGGAACAGAACAGGCAGACTGACGAAATACACTGCTGAAGGGGAGCAGCGGGCAACAGGAGAGGTCTGTCGTGCCATGTGGGACCCTTGCCGGCGGCCAGGGATCCGAACTGGCACTTCAGAGGCTGCTCGCAGCTTTGCAGCCCAGCGCTCAACCGCTGCGTCACCAGGGGAGGCCCATATGAACACTTTAAAAGGCCATTCCAGGTAAAGACAGCAGCCTCCTGGTTGAAAGCAATTGTTAAGAAGGACTGACAGCCCTGCTGGTACTATGCCTACATTATATTTAGTCCTCATTGCCACCCACCCCCACAATGCCTAACAATACAGATGCTATATGCTTATACAGGAAGAGCTAGCTGTGCTCTGACCACGCTATCAGGTGGCCTCTGCAAGGAACTCTTTGTTGGGTGAGGTTATCCGCTGAAAGATCACAAACTAGGGAGGAAGGACTTGAAAAGCAAAATGGACATATCTGAGAGCTGTCATTGGTCTTCCCAGAGTCCGGGAGGCTATCTTCTTTTCTAGGAGTTCAGACAAAGAAAACAACGCAGGATGAATGCAGGCTAGGGGAAGTGAAGGCAGGAAAAATCAGCCATAAAACCTGCTTAGCAAGTCTCTCCCTCCAGCCAGTGTCTTCACTTAGCTATACATCAAAGTCCAGCCATCAACATTCCCTTGGGTTTCTTGTCTGGGTCTCCTGCCAAGACCAGGTCAGGCACGGGTCCACAGAGCCTGGCTCCAAGCAGGCATAGGGGACACATAAATAAATAACTGACTGCAAGACCTTGTTCCACTGTGTGTTTCCAACACACACTCCCCACTAAACCACAAATTTGTTGACACTTGTGCACCACAACATTCAGCAGAGCACTCTTTGTAGTAACAAAAGCTTGGAAATATTGGTTAAACAACTACAACTTTTGGACTTCAAAACTGTGCAAAATTTAAAAGCCCATTGTCAATTCAAAAGACAGCATCTCATCACAATCCAAATCACTGTATAGGTGAAATGCACCAGGACTCTAAGTAGTTTTAAGGGGAGTGGGGAGGAACAGCCAATTAAACTATGCTTCATTAATTACACAGGAAGCAGGATGAGAGCTTGCAAGGGACAGGAAATACCACAGATGAAAAATCAAGAGGGTTGTAATGTGTAGCGCGTGTGTGTATGTTTAAGGAGATGGTTCATACAATCACACGTGCTTTTATAGGCGTGCAATATTCCCAGAAAGGGACACAGGACCTGGCAAGAGTGACCTCTTGAGGCTGGTTTGGATTGGGATACAGGGTGGAAGAGAAACCCTCTTTTCATCCTTACACCCATTTGTAAACTTTGAAATTTCAAACCACATCATCCTTGTATGAAATAATACTCTGAAAACTTAGTAATGCAAAAGACAAGAGAATGTGCGGCGTCTGGAAGGATTCAGGGCATAGTATTGGAGCCCTGAATCTGGACACCGGACACGCAATCCTCGCCACCACAGCGATTTAGGGCAAGCTCCCGTCCTGACGGGATCTGTTTCCTCAAGAGGCCGTTGGGCATCAGAGTGTGGGTCTCAGCACATTCTCCAGCTTGTCGCCCAGCGCTTGCGGGAGCCCACCCCGCCAAGCTGGCTGTGGGCCGGCAGCCGTCTGCGGGCGCCCCGCGGTGCAGACCCGGCCAATCAGCGGCCGCGGGGCGGGCGGGGTGGCTGCGCTGCGCGCTCCTAGCGGAGCGCGAAGCAGAGGCGCCACTGCCGTCCGGGAGCAGACCATGCCACGCTCGCCCTTGCTCTTCCCGCTATTGCTTCTCCTGCTGCCGCCGCTGGCCCCGGGCTTCGGGCTTCGCGGCACCGGTGACCGCCGGCCCGAGTGCGGCCAGTGCCGGCCGGAGCTCTGCCCGGCGCCCGCGCGCTGCCCGGAGCCCTGGATCGCCGCGCGCGACGAGTGCGGCTGCTGCGCGCGCTGCCTGGGCGCTGAGGGCGCGAGCTGCGGGGGCCGGGCGGGCGCTCGCTGTGGCCCCGGGCTGGTGTGCGCGAGCCGCGCCGCGGGGACGGCACCGGAGGGCACCGGGCTCTGCGTGTGCGCGCAGCGCGGCGCCGTCTGCGGCTCCGACGGCCGCTCCTACCCCAGCGTCTGTGCGCTGCGCCTGCGCGCCCGGCACGCGCTCCGCGCGCACCTGGGCCACCTGCACAAGGCGCACGATGGCCCCTGCGAATTTGGTGAGTTCGGCTTGGACCCACAGTGCTGGGAAGGGTGGAGGAAGCGGGACCCCAAATTCTGGGGTGTGGGCCAAAAGATTCCCCGGTACAGCAATGGAATGCGCCACCTAGGCCTCAGTTTTCTGTTCTGGAGCAGTTTTTTTCTCATCTAGCTACAGGGTGAGGGAGACAGGGGCAGGAAGACACATCCTGCCTCCTTCCTTACCAAGCTCATGGAGACAACAGCCACGGAGCTGCTCAATATTTTGGTCAGCCTGCTACTCCTTTCGGTACTTAAGTACTTGCTCGTGCATTTATTTGTAGACCTGACATGTTTGCCTCCACGAGCTGGGAGGTGGGGAATGGAATGATTCTCACTGAGTCTAAGTCCCCCCCACTTAACCACCGGGCCTGGCCCGGTGGTTTGAATCAAGGGGGAGGGAAGGGCTGTGGGGGGAGATGAAGATGCCAGAGCAGGACGAAGAGGAGTCCCAGACCAGGACTCAGGAGTAACCTGGCCAGAACCCTGGGTGGGGCCCTGCTGGGGGTGCGAAGGAGCTCCCATCCAGGACAGGTCAGACCCCTGGAAACCTAAGCTCTGAAAAGGAGACACACCTGGCTTTTGTGGAGCTAAGGTTTATATTATTTGGAATGTTCCACTTTAAGTAAAGGAATAGAAAGTCATCAATTGCTAGGGACCTAGAAATTTAAGCTTCATTAACTTTACAGCAAAGGCATCTATGGTGCTATCATTGTCCCTGTTCTAAGTGTGTAAGTTTTTAAAGTTAAATAAAAATCACCCAGAAAGCAGGATAGGGATGTCTAGCAAAGCACCCTGCTGGCCCATTAGGTTTTGGAGAACTCCCGGTGTGTATGCTGCCTGGAGGGGGTGGTGAGAGCAGAGAGTGCTTGAGCTGGTGGCTGATGAATACCAAGGAGTTCAGCTTGGGGTTCAGGTATCTTGAACGGAATTCTGACCTGGGCCTGGAGAACGAGTCCAGACCAAAATGCCTAAGTCAACAAAGACGTCTTGGGAAGTGTCTAATAATATCCATCCGTCCAGTACCCCACCCCCTTAACATTCAAGGTATATTTACTCATACCCTGGGGACCCAGCTGGTTGTTGGAGACAGGGCAGGAAGGTGCAGGGAAAACAATGCTTAGTTCCTTGAGGAGGCCCCGGGGCAGCCCTGCAACCTGGATGGGCCTCCGATGAAGGAGAGACTTGGCTGAGGCTTCCCGCACCCCTGCTGGTTCCCTGAGTGACCTTGAGCTGGTCTCTACCCCTGGGCCCACTCAGCTCCTGCAGAGCGCTGTTAAGGTCCCTTCCTCTTTGAACCTTTGTTTCTGCCCCTGGCATTTCACTAGTCCTGTCTCCTTCCTCCTACTCCTTCCTGCCATTTCTTTTTCACAAGTCTGCTTTCCTCAGCAGTTCTCTTTGTCTCTAGACAAGTAACACTTTCATTCCACATGCAGGAGACAGAAGAAATGCTGACCAGGGCCCCAGAATCCAGCCTGTGCTGATGGGCTCAGATGATTGCCCCCTGGAGTGGTGTCTATTGCAGAGAGAGAGCACCTTGAAGACATTTAGGACAGTTCTGCTATTAGGTAGTGGAGACTAAGACACAGTGACACAGCGGGACAGGAGACTTGCCCAGGGTGACCAGTAAAACCAGACCAACCCCCAGGTCCCCAACACCCCGTTCAGGGCTCTTTCAGGACAGGAATAGATAGCGTTAAGTCAGGCAGGTGGCGGTTGCTATGGTTACCAGAGTGCGGACAGATGGCAGATGGAAACCCCAAACCCCTAATTCATTGAAAATTACCAAATGACAAGTAAATGTGACAGCCCCTCCACTCTGATCTACGGGCACTGAAGCCCGCCCCAGGCACATGCCCCGGGGAGTGAAGATGTTCACAGGGCCAATCGGAGGCCATTCCGAAGCCACTTTCAATGATCCCTTTCGTGACAGGCATCCCGCCTCCCCAGAATCCAGCCCTCCTTCCCCACCAGTGATTGTGCCATCCACCGCAGACCCTCGCACTGTTTTCCAGTTGCTTTTTGTCCTGAAATGTTTATGTGGGCCCTGCTCTTCTTGTGTCACTGTGAATCCTGAAGGTGTGAATGGGGGATGGTTTCCCAGGGAAGGAGGGCACCTCCTTCTGCACTGCCCTCCAGCCCTCCTTTATTCAGAGGACACAGCAGGAGCACTTTTTAACAATGCCCCTAGGGCTCCCTGCTGAAGAAAAACTGAACCAGTGGGAGCAGCAGCTGTTGTTCTATATTGGAAATAAAATCACCCTGCACAACTCCCAATATAAGTGAGCCTGGATTCAGTGGAATGAGGCCTCCGGAAACAGTTTTTAGACTGTGCAGCTGTGGGGTAGCATCCTTATACGTGCCCCTAAGTGCCATTTGGAGACAGTTTTCAGGCTTAAATTCTGACCTTTCCTCTCATTCTCTGAAATACCAAAATGCCTGATATTGAGAGTAATTCTGTCATCAGTGCACATTTATCGAAGATCCACTGTATTCCTATATGAATGATTCTTTATTGTTGCCACTGCTTTTGTATACATCTTAGTCGATTTTTACGACTACCTGAGCCAGGTCTCACAGTTGTTGAATAGAGAGAAAAATGGAGGTGCGCGGAAGGGACTTTCCTGGAACCTGGCTGGTTCCCAGTCAAGTTGGGGCTCCAGACTGGGTTTTCAGGCTCTTTTCACATGGGGCCATGCATGTCTAACTCACTGGCAACCTGGCTAGGATGGGGCTGCCAGCAGGCCAGCCTGCAATCTTTCTCAGTCTGGATCCCCCTTCCTGTTTTTCCCTCTAGGCCTATTACTAGTGCCTCTGTCTAGAGCTGGGTGAGGGCTCCTGAGGGAGATGGGGTAGCTTCACAGAAGAGGAAGCATCTGAGAGGAGCCCAAAAGACCAGAAGAAAATCCCTGGGCTGAGCAGGGGACAAAGGGAGACCCAGCATGAACCTAGGCTCGGAGAGGGAGGAGGCCCCAGGGTAGTTCAGGACAGAGTCATCCCAATTCTTGGGGGCCAGGCTGAGGGATGAAACTTCATTCTGTACTAAATTATTGATTCTGTTCCTCCACTACAAGGTGGCGTGGCATTATTATTGTCATCACATTACTTTAAAAGGCTGGGCTGCTCAGTGTACTCTCCCCCCACCTTTTGTTTACACAGGGAGGGGATTGTGATCCTACACACAGCAGGTTGGGGTGGGTTTGAATGTTAAATTCAATGGGAACAGAATCCATGCCAGTGCCCACTGGGGCACCCAGCCCCCGAAGCTTCTGTGAGCTTGATCCTGGGTCTTAAAAAATTTACCTCGGTTGAAATTCCAGCTCCACTTAGAAATCTCAGCCTGTGCAAGGCATGTGTTACCAGGTAACCGGGAGAAGCAGCAAATACCACTTTGTGAGAGGGACAAAGAAAGGGGGCCTCGTGCTCAAAAGCCTTTCATGCCGCGGGAGGGGATTTGAGGCACAGGCTGCAGGGAGCCGGATTAAGCTGTTTCTCGTTCCACATCTGTAACATGACTATTAGCATAAATTATCAGGGCTGTTCGGCACATTGATCATTAAACCCTTTGGTTGTGTGCTTTTTCATACATGCAGATGGGGTCCTGGGGGGGATGACTTCTGATATTCCGTCTTTCCCTAGCACCACTAACTTCAAAGAAATCTCAGAGGCATTTGGAAAGATCTTGCATTCTGGCCATCAAGGACCACTTTAGTTGATGGGGTGGGGACAGATCCCCACACACTGTAATAAGAACATCAACCCTTTTCATTTGTACAAACCCACGCGGTTAATAACACAGTGATATCCAGTCTCCCCTTTCACCCCAGAGGATGTGCAGCCACAGTCATTCATTTACAGATAAGGAGGAAATGGTTAGCAGTTTGCCCACGTTCTGTGGTTGGCGAGGGACCTCCAGCACTGGCATTTCCCTGGGTACCCTTTTGCCCGGCCACAGTGTTGCCTCTGTGCGTGCACCCCTGGATGACTTTCCTGTGTTACCTGATGAGTGCATTTGTGCCATCTGAGAGCTGTTGTTGGCACAAGCAGAAGCATACAAGAATTTAGCAAGAGCTAGAGATGAAGCTGGCGCATTCAGACACTGGACTCACCAGGTACTGCCCTGCATCTTAGAGACCACATTTCTTTTGTCAAAGGCAGATAGAATGGAAAACCTTGACTTTTCCAAGAGTGTGGTAGCTCTGGCTGCCAGAACAGGACATTATGAGGCTCGCCAGAGCAAGGCCATGCCTCTGGGGCCTCCAGGCAGGGCCCACACATATCCCCGCTGAGCAGAGTCCAGGAGAGGGTCCCAAGCAAGCACCTATGGCAGATCACCTGAGGGGTCACCTAGCTGCTGAGTGCTCAGATTCTTCTGTGGAAGCCTTTTATGGTCTGCAGGGGTTCTTGTAATCATTCCTCACAACAGCCTACAGAGAGGGGATGGGAAGGAGAATGAATTTTGTGCCCATTTTAAAGAAGAAACTGAATCCAAGTGCCAGCCCTGGGGCTTGTCAGGGGTAGTATTTGAACCTGGATCCCACCTCTCTGGGGTTGTTATTGGCATTAAGCACCCCAGCACCACCCTCAAATGAGCCCTTGGGGACCAGGAATGTCCTGCTGGTGTTGAGGATGCAGCTTCCATCTCGTGGTATCCGCACACACTCTCTTCCCTGGGGGTGATGTTGGAGGTTTTCATTGTGCAGGAAAGAACAGTTCTGTGACTGTTTCCTTAGAAAGGTCTGCTGGCAAGGTGCACCCTGGCCTGGAGTCTGCAAACTGGGATTTTAGGAGGGTCCTCACCATTCCCAGAGCTGAGAAGGGGAGCTCACTGTGCCTGAACTCTGTACACGATGTGCAATCCTCCACACCAATGCTCGTCATGATCTGGAATTTTGGCTTTCCCTGATCATCTCCCCCGAGCCCTTTCCCTTTGCTGATTTGCATTGTCTCCTTTACGTAATAAATCATAGCTGTGAACATACCTATGCTGAGTCCTGTGAGTTCTCTTAACAAATAGGTGAACCTGGGAATTTTCTTGGGGACTCACAAACAATCCCAAAGGAACTTGTGCTTATTCTGGAATGGAGGCCAGTCAGATAAGTGTTTAACAATGAGTAGGGAACAAAATAACACAGACTCAAAAATAGGGTGATTTTCGGTGGACGGCGGGGCGGGGGTGGGGTCCTGTGTAAGAGCAGTGGCATTGGAGGGTGGCTGTCGAGTGAGTGAAGCATGTGCCTGTGTTGAGCTGGGAGGCCATCTCCCTGAAATTAGTTATGTACACAAATGGTTAATCAATAACCATTAAAAGGAAATCAGTGTGGAATTAAGGGTGCTCCTCCAGGCCCCTTCACCTTTCTGAGTTTTGCTTTCCTCATCTGCAAAATGGGGATAAAAGTGGGGCTGGTGTGAGGGTGAAAGCAGTAGTGTATGTGCGGGTGTCCTCTGGAGAGAAGGCAAAATGGGGTAACAGAACTCAAGTTTCAGAACCAGGCCCTTGTCTCCCACACCAGTTCAGACTGGGTGACCCTGGCTAGCTCCCCTAGCTGGCAGCTGGTGAGACTGCTAGAAAATTCTCCCACAACCTATAAGCAGACAGCAAGTGCTGGTGCCCGCCCGGACAGCGTTATCACCATTGCTACTGTTATGACAAAGAATGATCGTAAAGCACTTTTAAGAAATGTTCTGAGAGAACAGAATTCAGTTATAGTGGGATCACACAACTGTATGCATTGTCCAAATGTAGAACTGTACCCGGGGAGTGTAAATGTATTGTATGTAAATTTTTAAATAGATGAGAATTTGATTGTCCCTTTATCATCCAAAGCAGGGCACTCTTTTGTAAAAGAAATGGTATTTTCTGCCACAAAATCAGTGGCCCAGACATTATTTCTAAGACACTCTTTCTTAATTGCAGTTATTGAAAGAGGAGAGTGAAAATTGAGGAGAAAGATGAAATGTGATTTACAGGTTTATTCATTTAGGCCTGAGAAGGATGGATGAAATCTCATTTAAAATTTATGACTTCACATGAAGGAAAATACAACACACTGATTGAGTGTCCCTTCAGAGCCCATTGAGGGCTTTGGAAGAAGACACGGCTCTGATTGTTCCCACAGCGAGCCATTTGAGGACTGGTTTGGGCTCCCGAAGGACATGAATACATTAGATTCTCTTTGTCATCCCTTGCAGATGGGGCCTCTGCCGGAGTAGCACAGGATGTTGTGATTCTTTGTGGCAGCCAGGCAGGTGGCTGAGGGGCAGCCAGCAATGTGAGACGCCTGGGACCTCGTTTCATGGGGGGGGGGGGGACTTTGGCCATGCTCAGGAACATGGCTAGGGCATGGTGCTTGGGGGTCAATCAGGTAGGATGGGTCATGCAGGCTGGGAATGGGGAGGGCAGCCAGCAGGTGGGGTGGCAATGCCTGTATTCAACCCACTAGAGTTCATCAGTCCTGAGATTGACAAGTAGGAGGAACAAGGAAGTAAGTCTTAGCTCCAGGTGAGGCCAAGTACCTTCTTATTAGCAGAAGGGGATAAGATTGGAAGGGACTGGCTTCTGTAGGTAGTGAGTGCTCTGTCACTGGAGGTATACAAGGAGAAGCTAAATGAGCACACTGCAGAGAGTCAGGGAATCTGGGAGAGTTGGGATGCCAGAGGGCCCTTCCAATTCGAGACTGTCATCTAAGGCTATTTACCAGGGAGTTTTTGGCATTAGCTTGAAAACATCAACTTCCCATTTGTCTGAAAGACCAGACCAGTCTCATATCTAGCTCCTGTCTCCCCATCTCTTGCCCCTCTTTTTCCAGCCTTTTTGTCTCCTGCCCTTTGTTATTTTTTTCTGGCAGCCTCACCCAGGTGGACAGCACCCTCTACCTCCCCAGAGCTGTTGTGTGGAGAACGACAGGGCTGTCCTTGAGACACCAGATCAAGCCCCAGGAGTCATAGACTGCTATTTGATGGCCGGAGAATGAGTGTGTTTGTTCATGCAGTCATCTGTCTCCCAGACCTGCTCCTGCCCCCACTTGTGTGTCATGTAACTTGAGCCATTACTTGCCAACTCATTCTGCGATTAGACCAGCTGAACCACCATGTGGAGCAGGGGGCATTAGCTCTACCTTCTACACCAGCACCCCAACAGAAAGCATTTCCCTCACAGGACCTCTACATTGCACCTTGCCCAAGACATCATGGGGCTGCATACCAAGGTGGGCAGTACGGGCCGCCCAGTGCAGGTGAGACCAGATGGAAGCACCTAGACTGCAAGGCAGGGTGCGACTCAGCAGCTAAAAGAGGTCAGACCTCTGGTCCTGGTCTTAGCTGCATAACCTTTAGGTCCTGCCAGGTGGGGAGCTGTCCACCCCTGGAGCTTGGGGTGGGGGGGGGTGGTTTACAGTCCCTGCAGAGGGAAGGCAGGCAGTGTGGGCCCTGAGGGCACCAAAGGACTGGATGGAGGACCTGAAGGCAAGGCTGAGGCTGCTCAACTTGATTCTTTCAGTCCCAGTGTGAGCAAAGCAGATGTCAGGCAGAGAGGAGGCAAGCGAGGAGTCGCAGCTAAGCATTTCTAGCACAGAAGCCTGCCAGCTCTCCAGGTCATCCCGAGGGCCCATGCCCGCCCTCACCTCTCTCCCATCTGCACATTGACCCACATTGCCAAGTCCCTGATTCAAAAGCTCCATCGTCAGCAGTTTTGCCCTTTGGATTGGGGAGGTGTGTGTGGAGTGAGGGAGGCCACCACGTGGATCTGTGCTTCTAGGATGTGCAAATGGGTGTCTTGAGCAGACCACAGCGGGTGTGGGCACCAGGGTGAGTGCAGCTGCTCTGCATGGCATTATTCTTTGAAACGCCCTCCAAGTGGAAGGAGAAAAGCCCATCTGTTAGAAGACTCCGCTGCTGGTGAAGTGACACCAGCCCCTCCCAGAGCCTGCCTCTTGTCATTTTGTTGAGTTGTAAGCAGATGGCATCTGGGTGCCTGGAAGGAACCCTGGGAGGGAGTGAGGCCAGACAGGAGCTCTGCTGCAAGCGTGCTGGGTGACATTGGAAAGTTGCCTGGTTGTAGGACAAAGACGGTGGGCCGGGAAACATGTAGGCATCCATCCAGGGCCAAGGGAGACTCTTCTATGATTCCTTGCCTAGGAGTAACCTGCTCTTTGTGTGTGGAGGGTTTTCAGCTGCTCCCCTGTTACACTGACCCAACAGGCTCTCGGCCCATGGAGTTTTAGAGGCCGGTGCTTAGACCCTGACATAAAGGTCATGCTCCTTGTCTTTTCTGCCAGCTCCTGTGGTTGTCATTCCACCCCGGAGTGTTCACAATGTCACCGGTGCACAAGTGTATCTGTCCTGTGAGGTGAGGGCTGTGCCTAGTCCTGTCATCACATGGAGGAAGGTATTTCTATCCAAGATCTCCTGGGGGGAAGAGGGGAGGGGAGAGGAATAACTTTTTTCTTTTAAGTGTATAGGTGTGTATATCTTATATGTGGACCAGAGAATTAAAAGAAGATACCTTATATGCCACTCCCCTACCTCCAGATTTTTGCTTCAAAACTTTGCCCCCCAAAGTCCTCCCCAGAGAAGGGGGAGCTACCATCCTTCTTCTATCATTTGCTTCCTTGGCTTAGGAAGTTCTGCTGTTTATCCATCCCAGATCAGCTTGAATAAATTAGAGCCTACACCACTGGATCTGGTTTTAGAAAGACCTAGCAGATAACCCAGTCTCATTCCAAATCTGAATCTTCTTGCAGATTAGTCTTTGAGAGACTGGCATGCATCAGAGGGCACGTTGTTCCCTTAACAGCCCTGACAGGGGCCATAGCAAATTGAATTGGTGGTGTCCACATCCCTGCTATCCAGCAGGGGGTGCTGTCCATACATACATTTAGGTTTTAAAAGCTACTGATGTCATTTTGGTAGGAATAAGAGGTGCTGGATGTGAATGAGGACATTGGGCCAGTAGGAGAATGAGGACAGTGAGGGCAGTCAGTGGGGTGATCCTTGTCCACTATGTTTTTCCTAAACCACGCTGGCTTCTCTGTCCTCTGTAGGTCACCCAGTCTCCTGAGGGTACCCAGGTGCTGGAAGACTTGCCTGGGGACCATGTCAATATAGCTGTCCAGGTGCGGGGGGGCCCTTCAGACCACGAGACCACAGCCTGGATTTTGGTAAGTGTCTCATTTGTTTAGAATTAATAGCTAGGACTGACTGGCCTGTAGAAAGCACCCTTTATATATCTATAACACATTACACACTTCAAGGCTGTTCTTGTCCATTTCTCAGAAAAGCAGGGCAAAGGCTTTAACCCCTGAAAGCATAAGTGATCTGCCATGGCAGAGTTCTGGCCTGGAAAGATGTTCATGCCCTAATCCCTGTTATGTGGCAAGAAGGGATTAAAGTTGTTGATTAGCTAACTTAAATGAGGATGTTATCCTAGATTATTTGGGTGGGACCAGTGTCATCACAAGAGTTCTTTAAATGTGGGAGAGAGGCAGAAGGGGGACAGCCAGAGAGATTGTCATGTGAGAAAGACATGACCTGCCATTGCTGGCTTTGAAGATGGAAAAGGGGGGCTACAAGCCAAGGAACACAGACAGCCTCAGAATGGGAACGGCAACACACGGATTTTCCCCTGGGGTCTCCGGAAAGAAGGCAGCCCTGCTTACCTCTTAACCTTTAGCCCAGAGACCCAGTAGGATGCCTTCTTACCCCAAGAATAGGTAAAGAATTCGTATTGTTTCAGTTTACTAAGTTTGTGGTAACTGGCTACAACAGCCACAGAACAATGACACACTAGCACGTGGCTGATAAAGAGGAAAGATGGCACATTGGTGCCTGCAGAGCTCTCTGGAGCCACCTGCAGCATGTCTGCCAGGGTGGAGAACGCCACGGAGGGGTGAGACAGGGTTCCATGTTGGGCTCGCCACTGCATGTCTGAGCAGCAGTGTCCACGGTTGTAAAGAGAGGACTGTGGACTGACAGCATCCCGGGGCCCTGCCACACTGGAGTCTCTGACTTACCCGTGAGTCTCCTGTCGCAGGCGGGTAGCGACGCTCACTGCTCACCCCCAATCGGCAGGGGTTCAGGATGAGATGACCGCATGGACCTTTGGTCTGTAGAGTGGCTCACAGCTGAGCACTTGTTACCAAAACCGAGGCAAGAGCAGCGGGCTGGTGGGGGGCGCGCCATGCACGGCATGAGCACTGGTTGCTGTCTGAGGTGCTCTCATTTCACCCCAGCTCTGGGGTCTTGGGGACTCTTCCCCACTCCACTGAGACAGGCCGGATGCAGGAGGGTCTGTGGCTTTTTAGGCTGCTTCTGCTGGAAGCGGCGTGGGCCAGTCCTTGCTCAGAAGACCGCTGTTCTTTCAAATTTCAGTCTTTTCCTTATGCTCTGTCCCTATCTCCTGGAGCGAAAGGACCAGGGGACAGCAAAGGACAGGGGTGCAGAGGAAGCATTAAACTGAGAGCCCCAGTAGAGAGGGAGCTGAGAAGGAACTCGGGCGGCTCGGCAGCTGAGGCAAGAGCAGGAGTGGAGTCGACTTTCTTACTCCGAGAGGGAACAAGTGCTCCCCAAAGAACCAAATAAGCGTGTGATCTTGCTGTGCCACATCTGACCATGTAAACGTGCATTTTGCAACCATCCTAGGCCAGGGAGTTTCATTGGCAGTTCTCGCAGATAAAAAAGACAATTTTGTAGCCTTCAGTAGATTTTCACAGGCCTTTAATGCCGATTCAGGGGACAGACTAGCTTTCTCACAATATTCCTCCGGCTGTCTCCGCTCTCTCGTCCCTTCTGCCTCAGAGCGACGTTGCCCGTTGCCCGTTGCCCGCTGCCCGCTGCCCTTATATCCCCTTGCCCCAGCGCAGGTGTATGTTTACATATGCGCATGCCCTGTGCTCTGGGGCTCAGGTGTCCATAGTTACAGGTGCACGTGCAAGACCGCAGGTGCTGGTCACAGAGGCTAACGACAACAGGAGGGTGTAAAAAGCCTGATTTTTAACTCATTTACCATACAATGTGCTTGCTTGATTTCTAGATCAACCCCCTGAGAAAGGAAGATGAGGGGGTGTACCAGTGCCATTCAGCCAACATGCTTGGGGAGGCCCAGTCCCACGGCACGGTGACCGTTACAGAGCCCAGCAGATACCAGAAGCCCCGCCTGCCAGCTCTGGAGGACCGCCTGTGATGCAGTAACGTACCTGTTCTAAGTCCTCTTCACTATTTACACACCAGGTCACAAGAGATTGAGATGGCTTATAATGAAAAAGAGCAATACGCAAATCAAGGAGAGCAAAATGAGCAGGAACGTAATGCAGTAAGCAGGTAGAGACTCATATGTTCCACACACACACACCACCCCAGGCTTCCCAGCCGTCATGCAGAGGCAGGACCTGTGAACGTGATGGGCGTCCATAAGGTGGGAAAGGCCAGTCTTTTTTTCTGTTTCTGAAACTGAAGGGACTATTCCCTCCAGGCCTTCCTAGAGAAGGCCAGAGAGCAGACACTGTCCGGGGAGAGCACCACGGAAGCCTGCATGCAGGGAGGCAGGCCTGCTTCCAGTTCTTCCCTGTGGGCAGCCCTACTGTCTGCAGGCCCTGCCGTCTGTCCTCAGCACTGTGTGTGCCTGCTTAGCAGAGCATCTCCAGGAGAATCTGCCTCTCCCCCACCCAGTGGCTCTTAGTCCTCTGTCCCCTGGATGAGAGCTGGAGTAGCATCTGCCCCCTGCAGGTGAACTTTGAATGCACCCCTTTATTAACCATCTGTTGCTGCCTAACAACCTGCAGAGCTTGCTGCTGCACAGCCATCACCTTTATCCTTTGCTCACATCTGTGTGGACTGGCTGTGTCTCCACTCCCTTGTCTGGGGATGCAGCTGGAGAAGCAGCCCCAGTGAGCTGTGTCCATTCTGTGGTCAAGGACATGAGCAAGAGGCCGAGCCCAGCACACAGGCTGTTTCTGCTCAGGTACGACTTGTGTCATAGCTGCAGAAGTCCACGGGCTAAGTCACAGGACCACTCCAGCAGCCCTGGAGGACAGATGTTGCTCCTCCCCCGGGAGGCCATGGGCAGAGGCTCACAATCCTCTCACAGGAACAGAGGAAGGAACGGCCACAGACAGGCACCATCACCAAGGCTGACCAACGGGTTTTTAATAGAGCAGGAAAAATAAGACGCAAGTTTCATCGTGTATGAAAAGCAGAAGCATTTTGCTGTAGTTGTAACAGTACTATTCTGTCAGCCACTCTGTGTACCCTCCCTGGCCGGGGTCTGTAGGGGCTGCACAGAAGAACAAAGAATGAACTGTCCTTATAGAAGAAGGGGTGCAAATGTTAAAGAACAAAGGGCAGGGTGAGACTGAGGAGAGAAAAGAGGCTTAGAACTGGGAAAAGCAAGGAAGACACCCCTGAGGACAGGGCCCTGGAGTTGAAGGATGGAAATGTGAGTAGCTAGAGTTCCCAGAAGTGGGGAGGAAAATGCAAAGTGTAAAACCATCCAGTGGGGATTCTGCACAGTGAGGAGGTGGCTGTTCCAGTTGCCTTCCTGAATCATGACTTCATGTTACAAAAGTATATATATTCTCATAGACATTTACACAGTCAAGTGTCAAGACCTTCATCCTATATGCTTGTATGTAAAATGTTTTGTTTTAAATAATATAATTTTAAATATATTTTAATACTTAGTAGTGTTTAATATATGTATAATTTTAAAATATAATTCTTAAGTATATATATGCATACACACGTAGGTGTTTGTATACTTTAACAGAAATGATTCTGGAGTATGAATATGTTTATTTCAGATCATTTTCAAAAGGAAGCCACAAAGAACCATGGAATTTTAAGCCCATCACCACCACCTAGGTCTTCCCCTGCTGCATGCAGCCTTGCCAGTTCTTGCTTGCATACCTCCAGGGACACGGAGCTCATGACCCCAAATGCCATCTTTGGATTTTCTAATAGTTAAAAGTCCTTCCTCATATTTAAGTGGAATCTGCCTTCTGGAAACACCCACCTATTGGCCTTTCATGTACTTCTTGGGCTTCACAGGCCCCTCTGCTCCCATGGGCATTCCAGATCATTCCCTACCTTCCATTTAACAAGTAGTTGGTCATGCCAAGCAGGCTTCTTTTCTCTAATTATTTCCCCTCTCTTCTTCCTAGGGTCTTAGAAACACCGGTCACGGGATGGCAGGAAAGACAAGTTACGGATCATTTTGCCTCATGAAAAATCAGAACTGTGTTTGTAGATGACCCCTTTTGTATGTTTTTTAAAATTAGATACAAACTAGATTTGTATGCAGGTGTAGTTTCTAGCAGGACATGTGCATGTACTTTTTTATACTTTTGAGATGCATTGCTCTGTAAAGTTCTTTTTCAAACTGTCCTCTCCCAGAGGAGCTCCCATTCTGGTATATTTATAATTCTAAAGGGCTTGAGGGGCACATGTTAACTGTGGCTCTTCACCTCATGTCTGTAACTGGGGGCACTGTGACTGACATGTGTGCTGTGGGAGGGAGGAGGATCCTGTTCTCTGCCTGACTTCTAATTGCTTTGTGACCTCCAGTCCCTTCCCTTGTGGGCCTTGGTCTCTTCACTTGTGACTGTGGCATTTGGAATGGATATCAGCAGTCTCCTTTCTAGTCCTGCCATCCCAGAGTAAAATGACCCACTGGGGGAAAAAAAGGCACAGGAAGTCTGATCCTAGCAGTCTTTGTACAGTGATATGCCCTCAAAACCAAATGCCATTGCTTCCTATTGGGCTGTGGACAGCTACCTGTCCCTCTTCTGTTCCTGCCATTTACCTTTTATGAAGAAATTTAGTCCTATATGGGACTCTTTACCAGACTCAGGACTCTCTTGATTGGACATTTGGGGACCAAGATGCCCAGTGTTCTCTGCCAGTTGAGAGTGGGACGTGGTCTCTGGACACCAAACTGTGCAGATGGTCAGATGCTGTCTTGGCTACAGAGTTAGGGTGTGGTAGAATACATTTGACTCATAGATATTTTGACCTCACCTAGGAATAAGGATTACTTGCTTCTTTTTAATGGAAAAAAAATTAAGAAGAAGAATATGAAATATCTGGGCTAAAAAAAACCCTAGGCAATTTAAATCTTTTAAGTCAGAACTAGGATCTCATATGTGAACAGTCTTTAAGGTTCATGAAACACTTTCCACCTACAGTCATTTCCCACCCGCGGGTTGATAGGGGGGAGAGTATGAACACACACACCCCTCCCCAGCTCGTCATGCCTTGCAGAGGAGAAGCCAGGCTCTGAGAGTGAGCTTGGCCCAAGGCCTGCAGGCCTCTGGGCAGAACCAGAACTCAGGGCTCCTAGACTCCTTGGTACCCTTTTCATCCCCAGGTGCTGCTTCTCAGGATGATCTCATAATTATGTAAACTATGTATGGAGGCTCCCACCCTCCAGGAGCTGCTTATCAAATCTTGTCTCTACCTTAATAACACTCATGCAGCTCACGTTGGAGGGAGTCCTTTGGAACTGAATTTTCAGCCTTTAGGCCTGGCCATCATATCTGTAATATTGGGGTGGCTTCACCCTGACATTCTGCATAGCAGGAGACGGGCCTGGGAATCCAGAAACATGAAGTCCATTTGGGAATCCATCTCCAGCTTGCTGTGTAACCCTGAGCAAGTCCCCTTCATTTTCTGAACATTAGTTTTTTCATTTGAATCAGAAGGAAAGTGAAACTAGATGGATGGTTTTCATACTTTAAGGCAGCGGAGCCCCTTCTGGGAATAAAATCAGCTGATCAGACTAGAAGCTGCCCTTGTCTGTAGGCAGTTGGGGCTGCAGGGGGCACCTGCGCACATCCCCTCCTTATGCAGCGCCTCCTCCCCCTCTCCCCACCACCACTTCCGGGATGATTTCCACCTGGCGAGCTGAAGTTCATTCCCCTGGGATTTGAACAGGCGGGAGATGACTTGGTAGGACACTTAGGGAAACTCTCAGGAGGAATAGGGGTGCTTTGGCCCTGGAGAAAGTAACTGAAACACATCAGGTGTCTGTTAATGAGCACATTCATTGAAACCAGTTGAACCATCTGGAGTTTGCCTAAAATTTAAGTTGGAAAGCTGGCTCTAGACCAGAGGGCAGGGTGGATAAACCCCGTAGTGACAGCCAAGCATCAAGTCTGCATGAGGCTGGGTCCAGCACCATAACTATGTGCAAGAAAATCAGAATAAATGTTAACACAGTCTGAAATTTTCTTCAAAACCCAAAACATAGATTATCATGATTGTTCCAACCTCAGGACATTTCCCTGCAAGGGCCCACGGCCCCTCAGAGGCTGAGGGCATGTGCCGTGACTACTGCTGTCAAGGGCAACGTGACGCCCGCAGGCTGTGTTCTCCATCCTGCTTTCATAAGGTGTCATGTCACGTGGCTCCAGCACCCAGGAAATAAATGTTTTCAAGCACAGTCTGTGGTCTTTGTTCTTGGAACGTCGCTGCAGGTGGGCCCAGGGCCCCAGTTACTTCTCTGCCATCCTTTCTGCACCTTGTCCTTTTGTAGACTGGCCCACATCAGCTACTTCTGCCCAAATCCTCCTTACCTGTCACACCCCGAGGAGTGGTCACAACCTCGCCTGGTCAGTGAACTTGCAATTTTTACACAATTCTAATCATACTACTGCCAGTTTGATTTTCCTAAACCCCCCCAAACTTGTGTTTCTCACTGTATAAGCATCAATACTTTATTCATTCACTCAGCTCTATGATGTGCTATCACTTTCCACATGCATACAGAGACCAGAAGGGTACAGAAACTGGCAATACAAAGTTGGGTGAGGGGCCTCCCCAGTGGCACAGCAGGTTGAGTGCCACACTATGAAGCTGTCCACAGCCTCTGCAGCACAGGTTCGATTCCCAGCCTGCCAGGGAGAAACCCACATGGCGCGGCAGACCTCTCCTGCCTCACCGCTGCTCCCCTCAGTGTATTTTGGTCATTCTGCCTGTTCTGCTCCCTGCTCTGTCTCTGGTGAATTCTCTCACCCTCCCACGCCTCTGGCCTGTACCCCAGTGCTTGTATAAATAAATCTTAAAAAAAAAAAAAAAAAAACAAAGGTGGGTGGGACCTGGACGGTGCATTCAGGTGAGACTCTACTGGGGATGACTAGAATGAGGTCTCCATCCTACCAGGAAGTCCAGGATATCTGACCAGAGCAAGGGGTGATAAGGGAAGACTTCCCAGAAGAGGAGGCATCTGAGCTAGGATTGGAGTGGGTGTGGAAGTTCCAGGCTGGGGAAACAGCAAATGGAAGAGGCAGAGGTGAGCCTCCCTGGTGGCACAAAGGGTTAAGTCACAGCACTATGAAGCTATCCACAGCCACTGCAGCAGGAGTTCAATCCTGGCTGGGGAGCTGATCCACAGGGCACAGCAGACCTCTCCTCTCTCACCTGCTGCTCCCCTCAGCACTGTATTTCAGTAGATCTGCCTGTTGTGCTTCCCACTCTGTCTCTGGTGAATCCTCTCACCGCCCCCACCTCTGGCCTACACCCCAGTTCTTGTATGCATAAGTAAATAAAACTTTAAAAAAAACAAAGTTCTAGAAGCAGGGGGTGGGGTTGTTTTTAGGCCATACTCTTAGATGCTATCAGCGGCAGCTGGGCTTGATGCTATAAGCAGTGAGCAGCCTGAATTTCCATCTTCTGTTGTCAAGTGCATTATAACTGGGTTTGAGGAGTATCATTCCAAAGCTAGTGTTCAATCCCAGACATATCCACTTCCCATTTTAAAAAGTCTGGGTTTTAGTCAAAATGGATTTTTTTTTCCTGCAGGTCTTATGGTGAAATTAACCCTACATCATAAAAAACATTGCCCTTCCCTCTCCCACAGGATGGATGTGGGAAAAATTAATAAGGATGAACAAATCAGTCGACAGTGAACCGTCTCCTCTAATGAATTTCCTTCCTAGACTTCGCCAGGGCCTCTTGAACATTAAATCAGAGAATGATTATTATGTGATGTCTTAATTAATTAAGGGAAACCAAAGTGCCCTGGCGTCTGCAGTCGATTAATGAATTCAGGAAGCCTGTCACCCAGGGCAGAGTTGGATACCTGCACTTGCCTACTCTCAGTTCAGCGGGCTGACCTCTGCCCTGGAGTGTGCACTCCTTCCGGTCAGATTTGCCTCTGGGTTCAGCCTCCACCTCATCCAGGGGCTAAGGAGGGTGTGGCACCAGGAAGCAGAGTTACCTGTGTTTCCTTTCACTATGGCTGTCTCTTCCTCATGCCTAAATCTCCCCTGTAATATTAGGCAGTGGTTAATTTTAGTCAAGGAAAGAGTAAAAATCCTTAGAACTTGGGAGCGAGGATGGGGGCAGATGCCTCTCACCTCCATTCATTAATCCGCCCTCCACACACATCTGCAAACACTCACTGTGTGCCAGGAGCTGCGAGGCGCTGAGGGCCCTGCCAGAGCCGCTGGGAACCCCAGCCTGGGGCCTATCTCTGTGCTGCTGGAGTGTCCCAGCCATCTTTAGTTAGTGTGGGTGTCAGCTTTGGTTTGGAAGATGTGGAACCAAGGTTAAGGCTGGAAGGTAGGGAGCAAAACAGCCCGTGAGAGGATTAAACTCTAAAGTCTTTGGGCATGGAGGTGCTGTGTGTGCCAGAGCCAGGGCGAGTTGTCTTCCAAAACCCAGGGGCCCCTCCCCAGTGGTGAAGTAGTCCCAAACTACCTCTCCCAACCCCACTTTGCACCTTGGTTGAGTGAGGGAGCTTTGGCCAATGGACGGTAAACAGAAGTGATGTTCCATGCTGAGGTCAGGCCTTTAAAGGAGCAGCAGCTGAGAAGGTCTCTGAGGTCCCATCAGGGTTTATCGTCTGGGTCTCTGGACCCCTAAGGACTCCATAGGTGGAATTCTTGGGGTCTATGAGCTCCCTGAAAATATGAAAAAAAAATTGTGTGGATGCGCATGTGTGTGTTTTTTGCTGGTGAAAATGTCTTAGCTTCTCAGAGAAACACATAATATAAAAATGGTTGAGAATGACTGGGCGATGGAGACACAAGATGGAAGGATCCTGTGTCTGAGTCTCCACGTGAAGGAAAGGCACCCATTTGTCAGACACTCGCATTCGATTATTACATCAGCAACAAATTAGCCACCATGGTGCTGAGCCCTCAGACAGACCGGGCGTGTGCAGTGACAGCAAGCTGATGCTGACACACGTGGGAAGACCACTGGCTGGGAGCTGAGGCCACACTCTAGTATCACGGGGCTTTGTGGTCTTGAATGGGTTGCACCATCCTCTCCTCTGGCTAAGTGAGGTGGGGACAGATGAGAGACCCTCAAAGAGCCTTGTCATGGGCTTCTTGCCTTCCTTCCAAGGTCTTCTGCCCAGCTTTAGAAGTCAAAATATGCGCCATTCACTTTCCTTGAAAACCCTGATGGCTTCCCATTGCTGGCCCAAAGGCAGGACTTCCTCGCACACAGCCCCTTCCCAGTCCTGCTCCTGCCTCCTCCCAGGTCTTCCCTTGCTTACATCATTTCTCACACCCTCCCTGCTTTCTCACAAGCCCCATGCCCTTCCCTCTCCAGGAACACCCTTCCCGTGCCTCTCTGCCTGGCAACCTCCTCATCCAGTAGGATCCTGGGCACCTCCCGCCAGCATTTCCCTTGGGCTGAGCTGCTGCTTGGGGAGCAGTGGTGCAAGGTAGAATCAAAGACCTGAGCTTGAGGTCTGGCTCCACTTACTAGCTGAACATCACTGGGCCTCCACGTTTATTAAGCATGGAGTGGTCATGATAAGTGCCTTGAGGACAGTGAGAAAATAAATATTGTGGATGCTTAATGTGTGATCTCATGGCCTCGGTTTTCATCTTGCTCTGTGTCTTCCTGCCAGGCTGTGAGCTCGACTATTTCCCAAACAACCTGTTTAAGCAATAGCCATTTTGGGGTTTGGTCTGAGCAAGTTAATTAACAAGGTGGCCACCAGAGGTCAGCCTCACACCCAGAATAGAATCAACCCAAACGAAAGTTCTTAAATGTCCAGGGATCTGGGATCTGATCAAGAGAAGCTGTGATCCAGCAGCAGCCCTGATGGACCCAGCAAATAAGCTCTGTGTCTGGGCTTGTTCAGCATTGCCTGCTTCAGCTTTGAAGTTTGATTTAGAGGTGCTCTCGGCTGTTCCCCTTTCTGGCCTGTGGTGTTACGTAAATGGGAGGCTTGAGTCCAAGTAAGCTGCCCACTTAAACCTCTTGGCTTTCACTTCATCTGAAAAAAAGGGGATTCCCACTGCCTAGTTGTAGGACAGCTGGGAGAACATGATGGCAAGTCAAGGCCCGGCACAATGACTGAGGGCCCAGTACTTTTTAAGTTTGCTGACTGGGTGGGTGCCCCTGAACTGCAATATCTGTGACAAGGGAAGTCCCACAGGTAGAGTCCTCGTTAATTAAGGATGCTCAGCCTCCAGGCCCATGTGGCCCTGCACTCATGGCCGTGGAGGGGTCACCACCAAGCTGAGCTGATTAGGAACCTGACCTGTCTGACTCCATCTCAGAATTTCAAGGACTGAAATAACAGACCCAGAACATTCTGTTTTCCAAGTCTCACCCCATCCTCTACAAAGTCCCTCTTGGTTTAGCTGCAAATGAGAAATGGGCCTGCTGAAACATCATGGTGTTAGTCACGAGGGGCCCCATCCACTCACCCCAGTAGCTCCAGCTGTTCGTGAGAAACTCATCACTGTGCAAAATGCCAAGAGCCTCCAACAGAACGTCAGGGGACAATCAGCGTCACTCCAGATTAGACAAATGGCAAAGAAAGAAGGTCTAAGAAGGAGAGATGATGAGACCAAACAGACCCTGAATCCACGAGAAGCATTTTCAGGCAACTCCAAGGAAAGATACTGAACAAACCACCTCAATGCCTAGGTGAGGCAACAGGATGTCAAAGGAGATTGGGGCGGGGGTGTCTTTACAGGGCTTAAAAGTAGGGGGCTCATGAGCAAGGTTGTCTAGAAAGATGGAAGAGAGTCGGCATTCCGTTTCTGCAGCAGGGTCTGGCTGGCTGGCGTTGCACCCAGAGGGGGACAGTGTTGGAAGACTAGCAATAATCATACTGAACTCTGAGCTTTGAAACTCCAGAACCACCCCACCCCCCAGCAGGTCAAGATGGCATGGGGTGCTGCATTTTGTTAGGGTGGGAGAGTGGGGGAGAGAACAACATCAGTGAGGTCTTGAACAGATCTGCAATGGGCTTGCTCTAGGCAGGGACTGGAGCTGGTCTCTGTGGGACATCAAGCTGCACTGTGTTACCCAGCCAAGAGAAAACAAACTAAAAATATGGTGGAGGGAATGCTTGCAAGGGGCTGGGGTTGAATGGATGACAACCTGGGCCCCTTTTCATCCCTGAGATTCTGTAAAACATTAAGAAGCAAGATACTTGATACAAACTGATCAGCAAACAGCAGCGTACAATTATTTATTTAAAATTAATTCACAAAGCATAGAATGCATCCTTTTCAGGTGTGTGCTTCACTCATACACTTTTTAGTATACCAGCAAATCTGTGCAACCATCACCGCTATTCAATTCCAGAACATTTCAAAACACCCCCCAAAGAAATCCCATACTGGTTAGCAGTTACACCTACTTCCCTCCTCCCCCAGACCCTGGCAACATGTCCATAGACACTTCCTGCGTCTATGGACTTACTTATTCTGGATATTTCAAATAAATGGAATCATACAAGACAAGACCATAACGGTTTCAAGGTTCATCCATGTTGTAGCAGGTGACGGTACTTCATTTCTTTTTGGAGTTGAACAGTACAAGGAATATTTTGTACTTGGAAATATTTTGTTTATCCACGCACCAGCTAATGGGCATTTGGGTTGTTTATTTGGTTATGTAAATACATAATGTTAATCCCTTCTCTAAAATTTAGGAAAATCAGTAGCAAAATGATGAACAAGCGAGCAAAACAGTCAGCAACTGGTATTTAGAAAAGGAAAACACCCTTGATTTTTAGGTTATGTCAATTTTCAGGTTAAGTCAAGAGAAACAGAAGAGGGTTATCCACCCCAAACTCCTAATACTGTCCAATCCCAGGTCTGAGTTGAGTCCGTCCACTAAGCCATCAGGTTAATGCAATGGGAAGTCCTTGGACCAGTAGGAAGAACTAAAATCCACAGTTCAGATCAGTGGTTTTCATTGATCTTCTGGAGCCTCCCATGGTTGCAAGGAAGTAACTCAAGGCCAAAGGGAGGTTGAGTCAAGGGTAGACAGGACTCTGGGTTCAGCCCCCACCCCTGCTTTAACTAGTGCAGCTCTGATTTTAATTGCTTTACTTATTGAGATTCCTTTTAGAACCCCTTTATTTGTTCCCAGGAGGCCATGCAACCGTGGTCTAGGTGGCTGCAACATACCTGGACTGGAGGTGGGTTCTCATGGTGCTGCACTTAAGAGTTCTTCTCTGGAACCTTAATGGTGACTGTCTTCACCTCTGTGTAGGCTTTCAGCCCATCCTCCCCCAGCTCCCTCCCATTGCCAGACTCCTTAAAGCCTCCGAATGGCGTGTGGCAGGTGACAATGTTGTAGGTGTTCACCCACACCGTCCCAGCCTGGAGGGCCTGAGAGAAATACAAAGCCTTGTCCAGGTCCCGGGTGAACACAGCAGCAGCCAGACCATACCTGGTTTTGTTGGCCCTCTCAATCACCTCCTGGATCTTCTTGAACTTGAACAAGGGCTGCACAGGCCCAAAGATCTCCTCCTTGGCGATCCTCATGTCATCTTGCACACCACCAAAGACCGTGGGCTTGATGAAGAAACCGCGCTCCCCAAAACGCTCTCCGCCGCAGAGGAGCTTGGCCCCCTCCTTCTGGCCGAGCTGGATGTAACCCAGGATTCGTTCAAACTGTTCTTTGTCCACCTGGGGCCCCTGCTGGGTGTCCAGCTCAAAGGGATTCCCAACTTTCCTCTGCTTAGCTTTCTCTACGGTTCTCTCCAGAAACTCATCATAGATGGATTCCTCAACGAAGGTGCGGGAACCCGCACAGCAGCACTGGCCCATGTTGAAGAAGAGGGCTTCGTGGCACTGCTCCACGGCGTGGCTCATGTCGGCGTCGGCCAGCACAATGCTGGGGCTCTTCCCTCCCAGTTCCAGGGTAACTCTCTTGAGGTTGGAATCGCCAGCCGCCTTCTGGATCAGGTGGCCCACCTCGGTGGAGCCGGTGAAGGCCACTTTGTCAACATCCATGTGCTGGGCGATGGCCGCTCCTGCTGTGGGGCCGTAGCCAGTGATGATATTCACTACCCCAGGGGGAAAACCTGCTTCCTTGATGAGGGAGGCCAAGTACAGGGCAGAGAGGGGGGTCTGCTCTGCAACCTTCATGACCACAGTGTTGCCTGTGGCAAGCGCCGGGGCAAGCTTCCAGCCCTGCATGACCAGGGGGAAGTTCCATGGAATGATCTGGCCACAGACGCCAACAGGCTCATGCCGGGTGAAGCAGAAATGCTCCCCGTCCATGGGGATGGTCTTGCCATGCCACTTGTCAGCCCAGCCAGCAAAGTAGCGGTACACCTTAATGACCTCATCCAGGTCCAAGACATAAGACTCCTGGAACGGTTTCCCATTGTCCAAAGTCTCCAGTGAGGCCAAGTAGACACGATCCCGCTCCACCAGGTCAGCCAGGCGGTTCAACAGCCGGCCCCGCTCAGAGGCATCCATCCGGCGCCATGGAGATCCCAGGCGGAAGGCCTCTCGGGCCGCTTTCACGGCGAGATCCACGTCAGCCCGGTCCCCTTCAGCCACGTGCCCGATGACCTCTCCCGTGGTGGGGTTGACCGTGGGGAAGGTCTTCTTGCTGACCGCATCATGCCACTCATTGTTGATGAACAGCTGTTTGTAGCGGATGTCCGGGTTCCGGATAGGGGTTGGGAGAGCCGCTGAGGAGTATGGGGCTGTCCTACCTCGGAGACAAAGCAGCCGGGGCACCAGGAAGCGCAGCATGCTGACTAATCTGGAAAGAGGCTGGAGGAAGCAGGGTGAACAAGTGTTGGGGTGGGCCGCAGCTCTATGTGCCAAGATTCTAAGAACAAGAATTGTGGGCTCCCTGATGGTGCAGTGGGTTGAGAGCAGCACTGTGAAGCTGTCTGCAGCCTCTGCAGCGCCAGTTCGATTCCCGGCTGGCCAGGGAGATTCCCACATGGTGCAGCAGACCTCTCCTGTCTCACCCGCTGCTCCCCTCAGCAGTGTATTTCAGTCCTTCTGCCTGTTCTGCTCCCTGCTCTGTCTCTGGTGAATTCTCTCACCCTCCCGCCCCTCTGGCCTGCACCCCCAGTGCTTGTAAAAATAAATAAATGTTTAAATAAATAAATAATAAAAACAAGAATTGTAAGGAGTACAAAAGACCTGAAGAACTCTCGTCTAACTGCATCTATCCTCTGGCTCACACCCTCACCTGAGTGGGGTCTTTCCTCAACTGGTCACCTTTTCAGCAAGGTTTTCTCCGACCAAATGAAAAGGCTACTGCTACAAAGCTGATTTGCAAACAAAATGCAAAATGTATGGATTTATAAAATTGCAACTTTCCTCACCCCCAGCACTAGTTTCCACATCTGGGCTTTATTTTTCCCAAATAATATATCTACATGCCTGTATTTTTACTGTCTGCATCTCCCCTGTACATTATCAGTGCCATACAGCAGGGATGTTTTTTCCTGTTTCATTCATTGTCATGTCCCTGAGCAGCTGCTTGACAGACAGTTACTGAATGATAACTTTAGACACATCAAAAAAAGCAAGGGCCCTGCCAGGTTTCCAAGCACCATATGAGTCAATGGCACCCAGGAAAGTCCTCCCTGGAGGGGTGGGAGGGAGTGGAGCCAGCAAACCTCTCTTAGGGTCTGCCCATGCTGGAACAAAAGTCACCTTGGAGCCAACAGCCCTGCGTCAGGGAGCAGGGGTGCAAGGGGAGGTGGGGATCACCAATCCAAGGCGCTTGGGGTGGAGGGCTAAATAGGCAAGAGAGGCGGTCACAGATGAAGGCTGGCAAGTAGCTCATGCCAAGCCAAGGCAATTCCCACTCCAAGGCCCATGAGGTTTCTGCCTGTGCCTCCACTTGCATATGGGGAGACTGTTGCTCGATGCACCCCACTTTACAACTTGCAGGCCACCTTAGGAGTTACTCATGGAGCCTCCCAGAAGCTCTAGGGTGACAGGGGTAGACGATGACTCCCATTCTGGAAGAAGGCTGGGGATCTGAAATGTTCAGGGGCTCACCAAAGACACACAAGAAGTAAGGATAGACGCGTCAGCCCGGGTTCCCACAAACTCTGGGCAATTTTAGCGCCCACTTTGCTAAGCACCGGACTTTCTGTGTCAGCACGCCCCTTTCTTCTAGGGAGGGACGCTCAGCTGGCTGGAGTCTGGCGGCCGGGTCGGCCGGCGGGCGCGAGCGTGGAGATGGGGTTAGCGGGGAGGTTGGGGGGCGGTCTGCGTCTGGGGGCCCATCAGGTGCCATCCTAGGCCCGGGGTTCTGCAGCGCACGCCGGGAGGAGAGGGAGATCTCCCCTTTCCCGAGATGGCGAAGCCGTGGAGCAGAAAAGCAAGCCGCCGCCGCGGGCACGGAGGAGCGGCGAGCCCAGGGGACCGGGACGAGAATGGCGCTACTCACCTGCGGAGGCTCCGGCTCGGCTGCCGCGCAGGTTCAGCTCTCCCGGGTCGGGTCCAGCCTCCCGGGTCGGGTCCAGCCTCCCGGGTCGGGTCCAGCCTCCCGCGGGGCCGCGCCGCGGATCCCGCCTCCGCGCAGTCGGGTGGCTCGGCCGCCAATGAGGCGCCGCCGGGCCTGGGGCGCTGCGCACGTGCCGTCCAGCTGACCCCGCGGCTCCTCCCTCCCAGCCCAGAAGAGGTGGAGGTGAGGCTTGGGGAGCGGGGGTCTCTGGTATCCCCTGTGCCGAGGCCTGGTTTTCCGCGGCAGCCCCGCTCCGCGTCCCGGCATCTCACACCCGGCAGGCGCTCCGGGCCGCGCCTGGGCTCAGAGCCGGGGTCCTGGGGCGCTGGTTCGGGAAAGGAAACGAAGACCCAGAATGGGGCTGGGACTTCACCAAGTCACAAGGCGAGATCTTCTGCTTTCGGAGGCTTAACCTCAAGTACACTTTGCATTTCCTCCAAAGGCAGGACGCAGCGTGTTCCATAGCAGTCCTCGAGCCTCTTCGCGACATTTTGTGTCTCCCATCTCATCCCCGCCACGCCACCTTGGCTCACCAGATTTTCATTGTCTTCTGAAACCGTTACTGCTCCTTCCCCACTTTCTTTAAGATTTTGTATTTGTGCATTTAAAACATGGGAATTTTTTTTTTGTCCTAAGGACAAACAGCATATCACAATGTTGAAAGCCTGAAAAAAAATTGTCTTCCATCCTTTCGCCCAAAAGTTACCGACTCATCTCACCAGTATTTTTCAAAAGTTCTCTTAATAAAAGTGAAATCAGGGCCTCCCTGTTGGCGCAAAGGGTTAAGTCCAACCTATGAAGCAATCCGCAGCCTCTGCAGCACGAGTTAGATTCCTGGCTGGCCAGGGAGCTACCCACATGGCGCAGCAGACCTCTCCTGTCTTGCCCGCTGCTCCCCTTAGCAGTGTATTTTGTCAGTCTGCCTGTTCTGTTTCCCACTCTGTCTCTGGTGCATCCTCTCACCATCCACACCTGTGGCCTGCACCCCAGTTCTTGTATGCATAAATAAATAAATTTTTAAATCTTTAAATATATACATATACACTTACAAAAAAAAAACCGAAATCATATGGTGACCTCTATTTTGCTGCCTGTTTTTTGGTTAATACTACTATGAGCCTTTTGTCATGTCACTAATTACAAGATGACATCATCCTCTCCAAGGTGGCAGAGAGTCCATGGTAGGGTGGACCATTGATGGACATTTGTTGTCTCCGTCTTGCGTTGCCATAAAGCTACTAAGAGGGACATTGGAATATACCTTTCTCACTCATGCAACCTCCAAGCCACCCTCCTGGCTGGAGAAGGCATCCTAAAAAAAAAAAAAAAAAAAAAAAAGCTGAAAAATAGAAAAGCTCAATTATTTCTGGTCTTTTTCTGCAGCTGGAGTTTGGAATATGAATTAGCTGCTGCAGATTAGCAGTCCCCCTGCCAGACATGGAAGGCCAAGGGGGTTGTCTCTTGGCTTCACCAGCCTGATGGCAGAAAAAGAAGGATATTTGTTTGCCTTAGCGCTCCTTGTCCTGGACCCTTTCCCTGACTTCCTGGATGGGGGCAGCATCTGTGGCTGTGGCTCCTTGAACTCCTGCTCTCCGAATGCTGCCTGCAGGATATGTCTGGATAGCAAGGAGGCTAGTGGGTCACTGCTATCTGTTCTTATTTTTCTGTTTCCCCCAACAACAGCGTAGCCCCTGGCAAAGACCCTTTTGCTCCCCCACAGCAAAGGCCAGCCTGTCCCCTTTGACACCTGTGTGGCACTATGTGGTTAATGAACTAATGGTTATTTGGTGAGTCATTAACAGATCTCATTGATAGAGATAGTGAGTCCAAGACAAAGTGAGGGTCAGTCCTCCCGTGGTCACACAGCATAGGAAAGTTGCGTGTGTGAGAGAGGCCGGTGGCATGAGGAAGTAGCCCTTTGGGGAGAGTTCAAAGTCAAAGTAGAGTCCTGAAGGAATGGGGGTACCCACCTCAAAAATCAAGGGACAAGTTTGTTCCCTCCAAATCTTCAAAGGGCAAAAAGCAAACATGGTTTGGGGAATCCTATAAGGTAGTGTCAGACTACTAAGGAGAAGTTCTAGAGGCAGAGGAAGGGTTTCCTGAGCAAGAAGAACAGGCTAAAGATGGATGGAAGAAGCTGCCTTAAAAGGAAAATAAGGAGAGATAAACAACCAGGATTTGGCAAAATCCTGTAGATGAGAGTACCAGATAAGGACTGAACTAGACTTAGTCATGCATCAGCATTGTGTGGGGAGCTTTTAAAAAATTACCATCTCCCTGGGTCCTACCTGCAGAGCCTGTGGGCAGCCTCACAACCCAGAGCTCAACTGCTGCACCACCAAGAGAGGCCCTTCATTTTTTAATTCCCATTTCCTATAACTTCTTCATGTCTTTTTTTTTTTAAAGATGTATTTATTTATACAAGAATTGGGGTATAGGTCAGAGAATTCACCAGAGACAGGGCAGGGAGCAGAACAGGCAGATGGACCTGTTGCGCAATGTGGGAATTAAAAAATGAAGGGCCTCCCTTGGTGGTGCAGCAGTTGAGCTCTGGGTTGTGAGGCTGCCCACAGGCTCTGCAGCGCCAGTTCGATACCTGGGCACCAGCGAGGTTCCCACCAGAAAAAAAAAAAAATGAAGAGGCATGTAAAAAGCAAGCCAAGATAGACTTTTTTCCCTCTTTATCTCCTAAGTGACCATGTGCATTCTGTGAATGTTACACTCTGTAACCACCACCCAAGTTTGGATGTTGTCAAACCAAACCAGTCCTGGGTATTTGCCATAAACTCAGTTTCCCTCCTGCCTTTCTTCTTCCTCCTTCTCTCCCTCTGAGGCTCAGAAAGGGAAAAGGACTGGCTCAAGGTCACACGGATGAGTGTCGACCTTCAGATTAAAGTCGCTCTCTCGAGGGCACACAGCTTGGGCAGGAAAGTAGCGTGTGCAACAGTGCGTGGGCATATGAGGATGCGGGTTTTACCAGGGGCTTTGAGGGGTTACTGAGAAGCACTATTTTGGGTTTTGGGGCAGCTTAGAACAATAGCGACTTCCCTGCCACTAGTATAAGAGAAAACCCCAAAACGAAATGGCTTCCATGAGAGAGGTTTATTTTTCTACCACGTGAAGGAAACCCAGAGATGGACTGACTAGTATTGGGATGGGGCTCTGCTCCATCTTCCTTCTGATAGTGGAGGATCCTTCTAGAAATCTGAGGAAGAAAAAGGCAGAGGGACATGCATTTGCAATTTGAGAAGAGCACTCTTGTTGTATGTGTCACCTCTAATTTCCTGGGGGGGACAGATGACTCCAAGTTAGGTTATTAAGATCAGTGGGTGTTGATAATGACTTAAGCTGGCCCAAGGGGGCTCTTCATACTCTCTCCATTTTTGTGTCTATCTAAATTTGTTTATAATAAAGTTTAAAAATGAGAAAAGATTATGTTACCAAATCAATAGCATGTAAAATCCCAGTTCAAAGGCTCTGTAATGACTCTGTCCTTTCATGACCCATATGATTAGGCCTGAGGGATCCAGGTCTTTATCAAAATTCATGGTTAATTATTGGACAACAACCTCAGAATTGGGCAGGGATGGTACAAACGGCAGGGAGCTGGGCATCAAAGCCTGGGCCCTGGTCCCATTCCCAGCCTCTGTGTGTGACCACAGCCAACTTCCTCCCTCTCTCTGCTCAGTCTCCTCCATTGTAGTAAGGAGGGGATGGGGAAGGTCAAAAGGGCCACAAGGAGATCAGGGCTTCAGAAAGTTGTAGTAAAGCTGTTAAAAAATGTTTATGGTTAGCAGAGTCCTTGGACCACAAACTTTGAACCCTGAATGCTGCTATTTGTGAAATACAGACAGTTGACTTTCCCATACTGTTATCATCGCTGGTGGTGCGCTGTTATGAAGCAATGGTTGAAGTACAAAGGGTTGGCAGGGTCCAAGTGTATCTTCACACATTTAGTGATTGAATGATCCTGAAAGGTTGCTCCATCTTGAATGGCACACGGAGCAGACTTGCTGAAACAAACAGGGCATCTGACACCTAGGCGACCAGGAGTGAGGAAGAGGGAGGAACACAATTCAAGGAGCCCTTGACCATCACCTCTATTTACACTCAGTTTTTTCTGTTTCAAAGACATTTCCTCAGCACAGCCTTCACCAACACCCAGCAGTTTCCAGCTTCGCAAACATCTGCCATCCGTCATTCTTCCCTTCGCTCAGCTCTTATTACTCGGGACTCTGTTGCAGAAACCCTGGCAGTGAGGAGAAGAATCAGACACCGTCCCCTTTCTCAGGCCACTTGCAACCTGGGGAGCCAGACGCACATGGAAATCTGTGTGTTTCTCTCACATATTGATAGTATGAGAAAGCCAAGAGGAGCCAGGAAAGCAAAAGAGCAACAAAAAAGGAACAAAACTGCCTGGGAAGGTCAGGCAAGGCTTCCTGGTAGAGGTGATACTTGGATTGAATCTTGCAAAACAAGAAGGGTGAGGGTTGAGATAGCATTTCTGGATGATGCTGTGCAAAAACATCACCTGTGCAAAAAAAGCCAGAGGTGAGAGGAAGCAGGTGGCTTGGGGGACAGTGAGTAGCTCCTGGAATCTGGTGCCTGGAGTGTGATAGGCAGGGTGAGGACAATGAGAGAATGGAGGCTGGACAGATCATGAAGGGCCCGAAGTCTCATGCTAAGGAGTTTCTGCATTTTCCTGAGGTCTTTAAGGCAGGAGGTTGACTCGGTTAGATGAGAACCATTTAATTTCATGAGCTGGCAAGGCAGTGAGTAAGGACTAGCTTTAGCTCTGACCAACAGAGACTCCAGTAACAGTGGCTTACACAAAATGGGAGTTGTTTTCTCTAAATAAATACAAAAAGGCTGGAGGGAAGCAGTCTAGGAGATGATAATACTCAAGACCTCATATGCATCCCTCCCTATTCATCATTCGGCATCCTTGGTCACTGTCTTCACCATCCACAATGGCAGCTACCACATGCATATTCCAGGCAGCAGGATGAAGGGAAGGATGGAGACAAAAAGGCACAGTGTGTATGCCTGGTGCTCGTAGGGAATGATCCCCAACGCAGCAGCCCTCAAACGCTCCCACTTGCCTCTCTTTTGCCAGAACTTAGTCACATGGTACAATCAGCTGCAAAGGAGGCTGAGGAATGTAGTCTTTATTCTGATGGTCATTTGGGGGCATTCTGTGACTGTATGGGAAGACAGACACTGGGATAACTAGGAGGTTCTGCCATAGATCTTGCCAACTCTGCCATGAGGAGACGTGTTGTCCTTTTCAGTTGACAGATGAGGACCTGCGAAAGAAAATGATTCCCTCATAAGTGGTGGATCTGGAATCCAAAAGCTTGGCTTTGAATGTGACACTCAAGCGCTAGGCAAACAACTGGAGGTGACTGACCTGGCCAGAGTCTACCCTCCAAATCTGGTTCCAAAGATCCTGCCATGTGTCAGCTTTGTGGGTCCTCCAGAAGGCGCAGCCCCTCCCTGAGAGGATCTCCATGAATCAGGGACAGATCAAGGGGGCTTTAGAGGTTCTGGCCCAATGCTGCCATTGGGCAGATGGGGAGACTGAGGCACAGAGAGGTGAAAGGTCCTTTAGGGTCCATAGAATGGCTTAAACTAGTACCCATAAGAAGAATCCACCCATGGCACACTCTTATTTATTATTCATCTGGTGTTAGGTGTGGTGATTAAACAACCTTTTCAGATAAGCTGAATCCTGGTTTAGGCATCAGCTTCGGTTGGTTGAAATTGTCCAGGGTTTGGATAAGAAAAGTATTTCCCATTGCACATCTGCTCACATAGATTATGGATCATGGAGAATTCCTCCCTCAGATGAGTGGTGTGTCTGCATAGGAGGAGGATAGAACCACAGAGGAGAGGGGACTTGAGGTTTAGTAGGCAGCTCCCCACAATGTGGGGCCAGAGGCCTGGATCCTACCTCTCACTCTGTGACCCTGAGCCTAACTGCCTACATAGTGAGAGGATGGGGTTAGATCATAGACCCGAGTGAAATCTTACACAGGAGGCCAATATCAAGCCAGGTGAAAGGAAGCCACTGGGTGGACCTCCACCCTCTGAGGACCCCTGAGACAGCTCCAGGGGTCTCTGTGATTCCTAGCTCTGCCTCTAGTCCGAGGTATCTGGGTAAGTTCCTGAGGAAAGGACAGCATAAAGCGAGCCAGGAGCAGGCATGAGGGATTGTGGCATCTACCTTTTCCACAAGAGTCCTTCACAGGATCTAGACCAAGTTCTGTTCTTCCAGGATCAACTTCTTGAACCAGACAACCTACTAGAAAGAAAGATGGGGTCCCTGGCTGGACAATGGCTTCATTCTCAACTGCAGTCCAGTCCTTTCATAAGCTGGGCACCACTCTGATGTAAAGAGTGGGAGAGGCTCTTGGGGATGCTTGAGCCTAGGAAGGGGCCCATTTCCAGGCCCAGGCATGTTTTCCAACCCCTAGTAAAACATGGGCATTGACTAGTGAGCATGGAGCCTGGCTGTAATGTTTCTGGGCCTGGGTCTGTGCCCCTCCTGGGCTAGGCCTTATTTCTTTGGATGTTGAGTCTTGGGGAGGTTTTAGGGGCCCAGGGCAGCCACTGGGAGGCCAGAGTGGAGGTGGGTTCTGCACTGTCATACATGCCTTGCACTCTGGAGTTCATCACTGTGAAGGGAAGATGATTTAGTGCCATCATCCTGACTGCACCAGGCAAGAGCCTGAATCCCAGGGAGAGATAGGGACTTGCTCCCAGCCAGGCAGAAAGCCTGGGCAGGGCAGGGCATTAAAACCCAAGTCTCCACGTTTGCATCGAGAAGCCTCTGCATCTGCAGCCTTGGAGGTGCAATTACTGCCTGCTGTATCAGCAGCGCCTTTAATAAGCATGTTTATGTAACAGGTTCTCGGCTCTCAACACCCACAGGGAAAGAGAAGATAATTCAATCTTGTTTTCCAGTTAAAAGAAAAACAAAGAGGAGGGTAATGAGGGACCAGAACAACCCTCCAGCTGACCAAGGCCAGGATCTCAGATTACATTCCACCCAAGCCCATCTTGGATGACAGATGACGGGACAAAGGGATAGCTGTACTGAGTGTGGCTGTTTATTCATCAAACAACATTTGCAAACCTGTTTAATCATTACCTGCTGCTAATCATCAGCACCATCATCTGCTTCACTGAGCAGAGAGGTGAGGAAGGGCGCCCTCCCCCCTCACTTGGAATAGCCAGCTTCCGCCCCACAGAGCTTGGATCTGCCCCTGCTGCTTTACTGGGTTCCAGCTCGGCTCTTGCAGACCCCTGGGTTCCATTCCCAAAGCTCTTCAGTGCTAGGAAACTGTTTCTCCCTCCGGCTGAAGAGCATCGAGGAGCACAGAAGAGGAAAAGCAATTATTTTTGAAAATTCAAGCTCACCCCTTCAGGGAACCCTTGAGCACATAGAAAACCAAGTTCCTGGTCTTAAAACCTGAAGGACTATAACAATTCTGTTTTGTCTGCTGAAATCCGTGTCATCCTGAATATGTAGGTGGGTAAGTTCTTGCAACCTGCAGGCATGCTGGGGGCAAGATACCCACCTAGGTGGCACTGGAGCAGGTCCCCGCTCTGTGCTTTGAGCATGGCACAGGAATCCCACAGAGCCAGAGGGGCTAGATTAGACCCTGTCTTGTGTCTCTCTGGAGCTTGAAATACTTGATTTAAATGAACCTGAAAATGTCACCGTGTTAGTGATCTACTGAATGTTCCTGTTTGTCCTGCAAATTCTAAGGAGGTCTAGAGCAGGGGACACTGAAAGATGATCCATTGTCCGAACTGAAGTAGACTAATAGCTGATATTTAGTGAGGATTTATTCTGTGCTGAGCACTTTGCAAGGATTACCTCCGTGGGGCTTGTCACACCCATGTGGTAGGAACCTATTATCTCTGTCCTGGAAGAAGAACATGGGGAGCAAAGTGTTGCTCAGCCTGGCTGCCCACTGGGGTCACCTGGGGGCTCATAAAAAACATTGATGCGCAAGGCCCCCCAGACCACCTAACCCCGCCTCCAGGGATGGGAGCTGGTCCTGGGCATGATTTGTGCTCACCCGATTCTAGCGAGTAGACAGTGTTGCATAATTTGCTCATGGTCACGCAGCTAGTCAGGCCTCCCTTGAACATGCAGGTAAGCAAGTCAGCCTTGACCTTCCCAAAGGAACTGGAGTTCAACAACAAAGGCTATGTGAGCCTGAGACCTCCACCGCTTACCCCTTTGAGGCGTTACTTATCTCCTGCTCTGAACTTTAAACTTTCCTGACTGTACCAGATGGACACGACATCAGATACTTTGTTGTTGCTGTTGCCATCCCAACAAATTAGCACAAACTTGTGTTTTGAGAAAACATTCATTTATTGTCTTGCAGATCCGGAAATCAGAGATCAGTTTCACGGACCCAAATCAAAGTGTCAGGACTGCACTGCCTCCTAAAGCTTTTGGGGAGAATCCATTTCCTTGCATCTCAGTTTTTAGAGGGTCTTTCCTTGCATTCCTGGGCTCCCCCAAAGCCAGCAGTGCACCTACTCTCTTTTATAAGAACGCCTGTGGTAGCATTCAGGGCCCACATGGCCAATCCAGGGTCATCTCCACATGTTAAGATCTTTAATCAATCACATCGGCAAGTTCTTTTTTCCCAGCTAAGATAATACTCACAGGTTCCAGGAATTAGGACCTGAATCTGTTTGGGATCTTAGCCCACCACCCTCGGGACACAGGGAGACACACTCACTCATGTGTCCGCCCAGGCTCCAAAGCCACTGTGATCTGGCTGAAGGCAACTGGGTTGAAAACATGCTGGTTGATATTAATTTGGTCCGAATGACAGTTTAGTTAAGAGAAAAGAAAGATCTCTATAGCCAGCCTCCAGGGTGACCCCATCTCCGCTCCACTCCTGGCATTAACACCCACAAAGTATACTCTCACCCCACAGTGCAAGGAGGTCTGGTCTGTGTGACCTGCAGCATGTGGTGGAAGCGAGGGTGTATGGGGCGACAGAGATTAGACTCTGAATTACTGAGGCTTCTGTGCTGGGCATTTTCTGTCTGATCTCTCACTCTGGGAAGCAAGCTGCCATGTGACCTTTGGAAGGCCCACCTGGGAGAAAGGGGGGGCTCCTTCCAGGCTGTCCATCCCCAGGATTGTGCACGGGTCAGCAGGCTAGCCTGGAGCTGGCCTGCCAGCAGGTGGCTGCAGCCCTGGCCAACAGCTTGAGCACAACCGCATGAGAGAGTCAGAACCAAAACCACCCAGCTGAAGCCCTTCTGGCTTCCTGAATGGCAGAAGCTATGTTTCAAGTTGTTAAACTTGGGGGCAATAATGACTGTAGTGAATAACCTCAGTCTCTGTTCTTGTGATAATTTTTAGTTCCCCAATAGGGCATTTTGGGGTACTTGGAGCACTTTTGTCTAATTTCCAGAGGATACAGAAATAATTTTTCTGTTTTATATATTTACAGTTTATTTTTAGTCATTGACCTCTGTGTTCTTATTTTTTGATATGAAAAAAAAAAAAAAACAGAATGACTCAGAACCATTCGATGTCTAAAAATGGGGATTCTCTGGGACAGAGCACACAGCTCATCATTGGGATGTCACTGACATGGGGCTGGGTGGAGCTAAGTAGGGCCCCTGCAACCCCACGGGCCTTGTCAAAAGGCAGGGTCTTCTGGTACATCCTCAGACACCGCCACTTGGACAGGGGAAATACCTCCCCAGCAGGTGTCCCTGGGGATTCTCATGAATACCTGAACCCTAACCCTGCTCCAGGTCCGCTCCCCGCTGCTGTTGAAGGGATGTCTGCTTGGGCAGCCATGGCAAAGTGCTACAAAATGAATGGTCTACATAAAGAAATTTATTTTCTCTCAATTCTGGAGGCTAGAAGACCAAGGCGAGGGACTGGCAGAGTTTGTTTCTGGGACAAAGCTCTTCCTGGTTTGTAGAAGGGTAGGGGGCCTCCTTGTTTTGTCCTTACATGGGCAAAGGGAGGGAGAGAGAGGGGGGAGAAGGAGGGAGAGAAAGGGAGAGAGAGGGACAGAGGGAGACAGAGGGACACAGGGAGAGGAGGCGAGAGGGAGAGAAGGGCCGCTGGTGTCTCACGATGTGGGAACTTGTATTACTGCGTGCCTCAACTATTCTGTCTTTGCCCTGACTATCCTTTGCTTTGCCTGTGCTGTGCCTCTCAGGGTGCAGAAACAGGGAAAGTTGATAGGGAACCCCTCAGGGCAAAAGTCCTGGTACGAGAATCCATACATGCTGAAAACAGCATGTGCAGAAACAGGGAAAGGTTAAGATAGGGAACCTCTCAGGGCACAAGTCCTGGCGTGAGGGTCTAAACATGCTGAAAACATGCTGCATGTGCAGAAAACATAGGAAACATGCTGCACATGCAGAAACAGCAATAGGTGTTGTAGCCAGAGTAGCACAAACACTGAGACTTTCCTTGGCTTTCTCCTTATTTCTCAACCTTGGCGGGTGCAGCTGGTTTCACATCCCCCATATACTCGAGCATTCCCCGTTTTCCTCCTGGTTTCTTTGATCTTTTTACTTCCTGTCTGATTCTAAATAAAAACAAGACTGCCCTTGGAGCTGGGCTGTCCTTTCTTGGTGTAGCCCCTCTAGGCTTCTCATCGTTCTGGACATGGACTCTGGGTAACCCATGTTCATCCCGCCGCCACACGTCGTCGTTACGACACACCATAAGGACACTAATCCCGTGGAGTCAGGGCCCCACCCATGACCTCATTTAACCTTCTAGGCCCCTGACTCCACATAGGGTCCTTTGGGGGTTAAGGCTTTAACATATACGTTTTAGGGGGGCACACTACTCTACAGCAGGCGGGTGCAGGACGCACAGCTGCAGATTAGAGAACACAGCTGCTGATTCCCAGGGAGCTGCCTTCCAAGTTAACTGGGCTTTGGGGAATGGGAAGAATTTTACTGTTTATTCATTTTTTTCCCTGATGATATAAACAATTTAGAAATTGGAGTGAAGAGGAAAATAAAATTCATCCAGTGACAACCAGCGTTTCCATTTTGGGCATTTCTATCCAGTTTTCTTTTCTATGCATTTGCATGAGCTCCTTGGTGAGGCAGGGATCCCCCCACCTCCTCCCAGACTCCCTTCTCAAACCCATCTCAGGCTGGCCATCTTACCCATTCTCTGCCACTTACCTCTTCTCTGAGGTCCTGCAGGCTGGCTCTGAAGTCAGACAGACCTGGAACGGAGTCCTGATCCTGACTCTCATTCGCTAAATAACCTTAGGCCCATCGCTTAATCTCTGTGTGCCTCAATTTCCACATCTGTGAACAGTGGACACCAATAGTACTTATTGCCTTAGGTAGATATAAGAAATAAATGAAGTAAACCTCTTAGAGACTTAACTTCAATGCTGATGGGAAATATGAGGCTCAGAGAGGTGGAGGCACCAGTCCATAGTCACACAGCGTGTCTGTAGGAGAACAGGGAACTGAATCCAGGCTTCCTGGGTCCCAAGCCTGGGCGCCATGCAATGCCTTGGAGAGATTTCTGTTGGGTTGTGCAGACCCAGTGAAGGGTTCAAGACAAGACCTAGGAAGAACCAGAGTGAGAACCAAGTAAGAAATCCATTTTCAATCCCAGCAAAGGGATGTTTTCCTCTTTTCCTTGAGAGCCAACCCTGTGCTAAGTTACTGTCTGCTTTATGCTCATGAACGCTGGTTTTCACACATAAGGAAGCAATCATTTATAGGCGAGGCTTGGAGAAACCCACACACCTTGGAGCCAGTGTTGCACCCAGGCAGAGAACATGGGCTTTCAAAGATAGCAGAGACTGCCACCTGCCGTGGGGGTGATTGCTTATGTTCACTTAAGCCAGAGTCTCCAGCTAGATATGTAGGTACCATGGGCTCAGTGGGGATCCTCCTTGATTAGGACAGGCAAATGTATCACAGGCACTCCATGACCCCTTGCAGAATGAACTTCTTTCTGAAAACCTCCATCTTCCCTTCTAAACCCCACCCCCCACCCCACTTCCTCCTTGACCTTCGCCTTCATCAGAACTTTGGGGAGAAGTGCAGTGGAGTTGAGAATCACCCATTCGGCTCCTGAACCCAGCTCCTCTGCCTGCTTTCTTCACTTCCGAACATTTCCCTTCTGGTTCTTGACCTCAGTTTCCCCACCCGCACACTTACTACCTTGAAGGCGCTCAGGTGACCTGCCGCTTTCCTTATCAGCAGTGCACCCACCTGCTGCAGGCAAAGGAGACCCAGCCTGAGACTGAAGGACTGGAGTCATTCACACCACAGAGTGACCGATGGTGCTTTGTGCTCCGAAACTGCCTTAAAACTAGTCTTAAAAACAGAAATAAACATGGGGAGTCATTTGCCTCAGCATTTTTATCATTTTATCTGACTAAGGAAGAGGGAACTACTTGGATAATGAGGAAGATGACAGAGTTTGGGACCAGGAACCTCTTCTCAATGGCCTGTGGCAAGACCTGATCAGATGGGGCTCAGTGGCCCAGGCTCAGCCTCTCTGAGCCTCAGTTTCCACATCTGGTTACAGCTGCCCCTGTATGAGTAACCAGTGAATGACTTATGAGTAACCAGTGAACCAGCACAGGGAAGGCACCTGGATCAGAACAGAGCCCCCAGTGTGTGCTCAGAGGTGCAGGGGCCTCCTTTCTGATGTGGGGCATGTAGTCATGAGTGGGATGGGCGGGCATGGAAGGGAGAGCCAGGGCTATTCTGGCCATCCAAGAAGGGAGAAGGGGGAGTGAGCTCCCTGTGGGCTCCTCCCAGAAGCCCCTATCCCTACATTCCCTGATGGGGGGTTGCAGAGTGTGGAAGCTGAGGGTTGGCAGTGGGACAGGCCTGGCTGCCGCTCCAGGTGCCAGGTGGGGTAGAGGGAGAAACAGCTTGTCTCGAGGCAAGTTGGCTCTGCCCATTGCTTTGTTTAGCTTCAAACACTCGACTTCTCACTTTTATTTGAAAACCTGTGTCTGATATGATGGTCTGGCAGCTGGTGATAAATTTGGAGAGCTGCATCTGGGCCATGAGATGGCTTGCATGTGTGTGTGTGTGTGTGTGTGTGTGTGTGTGAGAGAGAGAGAGAGAGAGAGAGAGAGAGAGAGAGAGAGAGAGAGAGAATCCAGTCCTCTCTCTGCCCAAGATCTCGTTCATTCATGCATTCAATCACTCACTCACTCACACATGCTCCCATCTCATCGCTACCAGGGGGGCACTATCTTCTAGGCTCTGTGCTAAATGCTGGGATCCAATGGGTGAGCAAGACTGACATGGTCCTTGTGCTCAGTGTGTAGGTTCTTGTAAGAGAAGGGCCATTAGTCCATCATTAGTTAAGGGAAACACACAAGCTGGTGTAAAGGTCAAAGTCATAGTGTTCTCCAGGACTGGAATAGGCTACCAGCAAGGCGGTTAATGAGCCTTAACCAGATGGAAGGGGCTGGTGAATGTGTTTCTGCTAATCCATTTACCCAGCAGTTATTTACATGACTCTATGCCCAGCACATACTAAGCCCTCAGCAGGGTTAGCACCCACCTGCCGGGAGCTCCTTGAGGGCTGTGTGGAGGTGTCATTATTCTCCCCTGGGCTCTCCATGCTGGACCTGGGTTTGATTGTGCGATAGAATTTGGACCCTAGGACTAAACTGGAAAGCCATGCAGGAAAGCAGAGAACATTTCCTGGCAGAACAGGGACTTGGGGCAGGAGGGGCCCGGATGACCACTGCATGGCTGTGCGTGCGGGGAAGCGGGAGAGCTGGGCTCCAGCCCCAGTGCTGTGATTCATTCACCATGTCACCTAGGGAAGCCCTCTTCCTCTCTGGTCTTGAGTTTCTTCAACTGTACAAGAAAGGGGTTAAAGCCGCTCAGTTCTTCAGGGGTTCAAACCACAGAGCCTACAACAATGTCTGGGATGGAGGAGGGACCTAGGAATACCTTTATCTTTGTCCTAGGTGGAGTTGGGAGCAGAGCTTATGACAAACAGCACTCACTACCTGGTGCCACTCACACTCTCACCCGACCTGTGCATAATCAGGGTTATTTGATAATCTGAGCAACACAGCATGGTATTTCTACAGCAATTCCCACATCACTGGGTCTGACAAGTAAATTTCCTTTTAAGGCTTGATGTTAAATATATTTTAAAGTGATCATAGTTCATTGAAAAGTTTTCAAAGTGGCCTCCCTGGTGGCACAGCGGTTGAGCGCTGGGTTGCGAAGCTGCCCGCGGCCTCTGCGGCACCGGTTCGATCCCCGGCTGCTCCCCGGCCACCAGAGGAGGGTCCCACATGGCACGCAGACCTCTCCTGCCGCCCGCTGCTCCCCTCAGCAGTGTACTTCGGTCCTTCTGCCTGCTCTGCTCCCCGCTCTGGCTCTGGTGAATTCTCTCACCCTCCCGTGCTTCTGACTGTACCCAGTGCTTGTATAAACAAAACAAACAAACATAAATAAAACATGCCTCTAAAAAAAAAAAAAAAGAAAAAAGAAAAGTTTTCAAAGAATACTTACAATGTGGTGATAGGTTCTGGGGCGCGTGAGCTAGCATTCCAGATCTCTCTCCATTTCCAGAGACTAGAATGTGGAAAGGGAAATGGTAACTTTCCAGCAGACATCTGCGAACACCAAGAGGAGAACCTCCCCAGTAGCCCCCGGCACCTGGCAGGATGTGCTGAGACTGTGGCCCTCCACCTCCGCGGCGTCCTTCCGGTGAACCCGTCATCCCAGGTCAAGCAGGAGACAAACATCAGGCAGAGCCTGATGGGAGGACCTTGGACAGGATCTGCAGCCAGGACTTCTCCAGACTGCCAGGGTCATGAAAAACAAGCAGGCCGAGACCCTGTCATGGAGCAGAGAACAGGGTGACAGGGTGGCCTGCAACGGATCATGGAACAGAACAGGACATTAAAGGAAAAACTGGTGAAATCCAAATAAAGTGTGGACTTAACTAGTAACATACCAATGTCAAATTGCTTTGTTTTGATGAATTTCTTTATTTTGGTAAGACTAACAAGGGAACGTGGTTGGGGGCAGTTAGATAGGATCTCTGCACTATCTACTCATCTTTTGTGCGAATCTAGGTTTACTCCTCCCCCAAACGTTTATTTGCTTAAAATGAATTTGGAAGAAACATTTTAGTATTAAAATAAAAGCCCTTGGCATGAAAGGAGGGAAAGATGATAGATAAAAAAATACCTTAGTTATTTAAAAAAAATACCTTTGGGGGCCTCCCAGGTGGCGCAGGCGGTTGAGTGCAGTGCTGTGAAGCTGTCCGCAGCCTCTGCAGTGCCGGTTCGATCCCCACCGGCCTCGAAGCAACCCACACAGCGAGCAGACCTCTCCTGTCTCACCCGTTGCTCCCCTCAGCAGTGCATTTCAGTCAGTCTGCCTGTTCTGTTCCCCTTTCTGTCTCTGGTGAATCCTCTCACCCTTCCACACATCTGGCCTATACCCCGGTTCTTGTATAAATAAAATAAATCTAAAAAAAAAAAGTGAAAGCAGTATTTAAAATAAAAAATAAAAAGTAATAATAAATGCCTTTGAAATATTTGGCCTACTTGATGGGGTTAGGATTTTGGATAGTTACAGAATTCCTAACGAAATTTTAGAAACTAAACCAAACTCTGAAAATTTGTGTCTAGTGCTGTCTTACACCTTCATGCTTCAGCCCGGTGCTCGAATTAGAGGACTGACTGCACATGGTGTAGTAAAAGCATTGGAGCAAGCACTAACTCTGCCAGGAGGGGATAAGGCTTCCTGGAGGACAGGGCATTTTGAAAAGGATCTTGATAGATGTACAAGAGTTATCAAGGCAGCTATCAGGCTAGGAATCTGTCATTATATGCAATTCATATTTACTGGGTGCCTACTACGTGCCATCCACTAAGCTAGTCTCTAGGGATTCCTCTGTAAACAAAACCAAGAAATATCTGTCTGTGGTGCTGTTTTGTTTCCTTGTTTACTTTCCACGACTAATAAAACTGCACAGTTGTAATTATGGAGTGTGTTTGTATCTTTAGGGACGTGCAGTCTAGAAATAGCAACTACTGGGCTGTGTCACCTGCCTTGCCCTGTAAGGATACCACTGCAGGTGCTGCCTGTGGGCCCAGGCCACCATGTTCTTACATGGCTGGTCCTACAGGTATGCTACCTGTAGAGTTGCACAGGTGTTTGGCTCTATATTCTGCTGTCATTGTCTGGAAATGCATAATAATTTTACTGTTGGACTTGTGTTTTATAAGTGAAATCTAACAAGACCATAGAGAATGCATGTGTACACAGGGGACATGCTGGGTGGCATCAGCAGAGGCAGAAGCAGCTGTGCTGGCAGCTGCCAGTTTGAAAGAGAGAGGGCCCTTCAAATCTCAGTACCTGGAATTCTACCGCATTCTTTTTTTTTTTTCATTAAAAATTGTTTTAGTGAAGTAACTGATCTATAACATCATATAGATTTCAAGTATACAGCCCTATAAATCAACATCTATATATATACATTTTATTTGTCACCAAGTCTAGTTTCCATCCTTCACCATCCAACTGACCCCTTTTACCTGATTTACCCACTCCCCTCCCTTCCGACCACCACTATTTTGTTCTTAGAATCTAAGAGTTTGGTTTTGTTTTGATTTGTTAATTAGTTTTGTTTATCTTCCCCATGAGTGAAATCACACAGTGTTTTGGGGTATAGAGTTCTATATCATCATATCTGTATGATTCTATATATATCGATCAGAATTCTCTCTCCATCTGCCCTATGTCACTAAACATAATACCCTCTAAATCCACCTGTATTGTTGCAAAGGGCAGGATCTCAGTGTTATGATAGCTGAATTTTACTACATTTGAGGGACTACATGTCAGGTCCTGTGATTGATAAGAACCCTAGTTATGTGTCACTACACATAAGGAGGGCGAAAACGCTAGCTTTTCTTGACATTTCGCTTTTGTCCCATTAAAAAAATTTCCATAGCAAATTTGGAGGATAGAGAAAAGAAAAAAGGGCTCCATAGACTTGAAACCTCAACAAATAACTACTAACATTTCAGTCTATTTCTTTCTAGACTTTGCTATGCATATTTTACACTGTTTAAATGCTATGGAATATGTATTCTATCAAGTGAACATACCATATTAACTTCCTTTGACATTTATGTGGTTTCCAAATTTTTTTGTAAGACTTTGCTTTACATCTTTGTGCATAATTGTACTTTTAAATAAGCTGACTCATTTCAAAAAAGCACAAAGTTCTTCATGAATTTCAGATTATCTCTGAGCCCAGAGTTTTTGCTATTTGTTCGCTGTGGTCTTAGGTGAGTGGTTCACGCTTGGGTTTGGTTCCTTCAGCACCAACATCTCCTCAGCCTTCGAATAATAAATTTAAAATAAATTTAAATGGGCAAATTCCTTGGAAGTCACAAACTACCAAAGCTCCACTCGGGAAGAAACAGATAACGTGAAGAGCCCTGTGTTGGTTCAACAAATTGAATTCATAATTGAAAATCTTCCAACAAAGGAAAGCCCAGACTCAGATGGCCTCGCTGGTGAATTCTCACATTAAGTTATTTAAGGACGAAATTATAACAATTCTACACCAACTCTCACAGAAAATAAGGAGAGGGAAACACTTCCCTGCCGCAGACCAGCACAGCAGTAGACGATGAGGCCACCTCAGGGTTGAGAGAAGCGTGCAGGGTGGTCAGGGAGTCGGCGAAAGAAATGACACACAGACACACTTCAAGAGTGAAAATCTGAGTGTAATTTTCTTTAAGTTTGTGACTAGTATATATATGTTTTCTAAAAGCACAGGAATGAATATCAAAGAAATTAGCTTGCTCGCTGGCTCAGTCTATCACTATCAGGGAGGTGATCTACATAACAAGCAATGACCATTATAGAAGAAAGGAGGAAGTTTAGAAAGACAGATAAGGGATTAAAGTTTGTAGTTCTAGAAAGACAGGATAAGATTTTTAGCATTCTTGTAGTGGTTCTTGGTGGTCGTTAGTTATCTTTTGATAAGCTTCTGCCTTTTCAGGGAACTTCTGCTGCACTTTCTCTGCTTCAGGCTGTTCTCTCCCCGCGCGCTGGGCACCAGCCGGATCTAGGGACCGTGGCGAAAGCCATTCCTAAAGATCACTGCGGGGAGAGGTGCAGCAGGTAGGGTTTTGCTGTTCTCCCCCTGCGCGCTGGTTGCCCAGCCGGACCTAGGGACGGTTAGCCCTAAAGGTCACTGCAGGGGGAGGTGCAGCACTTCCCAATCCTTTTTAGAAACAATTACTTCTCTGATACCAACAGCAGACAAAAACTTTTAAAAAAAGAAAAAAAACTATAATCCAGTATTCCTTATGAATATAGAAGTAAACAGTTTTGACAAAAAATTTTCAACACAAATCCAGTGGGACACACAAAAGACCATTCAGAATGGTCACCCTGAGAGACAGCCTACATGTGTGGCAGCAGGTGGATGGATAAATGAACAGTTAACATTCATGCAATGAAACACCGCTTGGCAGTGAAAAGAAATAAACCAGTACATACGATATGGATAAATATCAGGTGTGTATGGTTAATGAGAGAAGATATTTTCAAGGCTGCGGACTGGATAATTCTATTGATATGACTTTCAAGAAAAGATGAAATTATAGGAACAGAAAACAGACTGCCAACTGCCAGGAAGGGGAGAAAGGTGGCCCCCAAGGCACAGCATGGGAATTTTGGGGTGATAGGTAGTTCTGTGTCTTGAGGGAGGGGTGCTTATGACTGTGTGTTTGCCAAACTCGTGAACTCTAAATCCCACAACATTCATTTTTCTCCATTTTAATAAAAGTTAAAAAGGCTATCTATAAAACACTTCCATTGATGACATTCTGGCAAAGGCAAAAACTAAAGGAAAGTAAAATAGATCAGTGATTATAGGGACTGGGATGGAAGGAGGGGTCTGACTCCCTAGAGGTGAGAGGTAACATTGGGGGTCATGGAAAGATGCTATTTCTTGATTTGGGGGGCATTAACAAGTCCATATGTGTTTGTCAAAACTCAAAGAACCGTGCACTTAAGATCAGTGAGTTTGACTCTGTAGATTATGCCTCAATACAGCTGATTTCAAACATCTTTATGTCTGAACTCTTCCCTGATAACTGGTTCATCTGGGGCAGCCATTCCTAAAGGGACATCGATGCACATTTTTTTCTATGTCAAATGACTATCGAAAGCTTGCCTCTAAATTGTCAGTTTTCTCATCTTTGAAATGGAAGACTGACCATTCTGCTCTTTTAATAACAGAACATGGCCTTGAAGTTGAACAGTTCTGGGTTCAATTTCAGTCTCCATTACTTCCCAGGGGTATGGCTGTTTGGGCAAGTCAGTTAGCCCAGTTAGGCCTCAGTTGCAGTTTGAATACCAGTGTTTACCTCATTAAAATATTGAAAAAGTCAAATGAGATGGCCCATACAGAGTTTAGTGCAATTTCAGACACTAGACAACACTCCATAAATGGCACCTGTGTGCTCCAGTCCTGCAGGTACTGTCAGGGACATGAGGCAACCCTGGGGTGCGCAACTGTGATCGATCAAATAATGGGCCCCTAAAGACTCCACATGCTCGTACCCAGAAACTGTGGGTGTTACCTCATATGCCCAAAGGGACTTTGTAGGTGATTAAGTGAGGGATCTTGAGATGGGAAGCTTATCCTGGAAAATCCTGTGGGCCCGATGTAATCACCAGGCCCCAGGAAAAGGAGAGGCAAGAGAGTCAGCGTGAGAGATGGAGATGTGGCAATGGAAGCAGACACCAGAGTGAGGCAAACTGAAAGCCAAGGGACACAGGCAGCCTCAGAAAGGCGGAGAGACAAGGAAACATCCTCCCCAGAGTCTCTAGAAGGGATAAAGTCTTACCCACCCATTTTAATGTTGTGTCTTCTGGAACTCTAAGGTAATAAATGTGTTGTTTTTAACCACGAAGTTTGCAATCTGTTATATCAGTGAGAGGAAGGTCACGCAGCATCTTGGGTGAAGTGATCCTATAATCTATACCTTGGGGACTTGGTGTGGTACCTGAATGACATGGAGCTCAATGTGTTCTTATCTGATGAGGGTGACAGAGCATGCAGAACCCGGGCAAACATGGCAGCTCAGAGGACAGTTCCTCCCCACTGTGACTGGCTGCCTTCCTCCTGGCCCACTGCCCCGCCAAGTGGAAGCTCAGGGCTAGCTTTTCTCCATGCACAGCATGGGTCCTCCCAGCCCCACACCATGAAACAGTTGCCTGTGGGCTGGACCTCACACAGAACTCCCTGTTAAAGGATGCCTGACCCTCCTCACCCTCTGAAGGATTATCCTGGAAACTTTGCCCTACCTGGCTGGGACCAGTTTGGAATTGGAGGTGATTTTTCAGATCCTGATTTAGGGTAGGAGGGTGAGGCATGGAGGTGCTTTCTTATAATGTCCACTAGAGGGTGCTGTGTACATTTGTATAGGGGACTGGGGCTCTGAACACAATTCTAGGCATGGGCTCTGTCAGGTACTCAAGAAACAAGGACAAAGACATCCCCACACATGTGCCTCCCATCAGACACAAATTATCATACACATAGCACCCACTCAGCACATGTGCATAAAAGCATATATTAATGAAAATAGTCACGTGACCATAGAATACACAGACACACCATGTACATTCCATACACATTCAAATCCACAGATTCCATGGCAGAATTTAGAAGACTCAAATAAGGAATCAGGAAAAAGACTAATTATGATAAAGTAAAAATCAAAATCAACAGGCAACTATAAACCAGAGACACATTACAGAGGGGGGAGAAGGGAGTAAGATCAAAACAAGGAGGGTGGGAATTTTACAGGGACTATAACAAAGATGAAAATGCATACATTGCACAAAGATGAAAAATGATGTAAAAATATATTTTAAAAAATCCACCCAGATTCATACACACACACACACACACACCATCTACTCGAACATACATAGATGCAATTTCACATTGGCAGACAAACACAGACATATGTACAGTGTCATAAGTACACATTCAGACTCACAGACACCAGCATGATTCCACAACCATACACACACATCTAAACACTGACACATGTGCACATGCATGCACACCTAAGCTGGACCTTTATCTTGTGTGGAAAAATGAACTCCCTGAGGAATGATTAACATTGTGCTGTTTTCTAAGGAAAACATCTTCTTAATGTCAACTTCTTAATCCCAATGAAATTGTTTTGTTAAATGTTAATGAAAAGCAGTTCAGATAACAGACTGAATTTTTTAAGAGAAAAATAGTAGCCTTTCTCTGACAAAGCAGAAAACCCAAGCCGCAGTTTTGCAATTTATGAACATATGGAGGGCTCTGAGATCCCCTAACACAGAGACTTGTTTAAAAAAAAAATTACTGACAGAATTTCAATAGAAAAATCAATACACCAAAATATGTAAAAATAGTAAGTGCAAACATTTTCTTCCCTCTCAGAAAGGGTGATAAAGAAGTATGGAGCCTTTGTAAATGATTATCAGATGGCCAGGCCTGGAAATTTGCCTTCCATCAGACAAAGCATTTAAAAAAAGGGGAAAGATAAAAGGAGAAAGGGAAGAGGGCCTGTGAACAGAGCTGATGTTGATATGCCCATGATAACAGCTTTGTGTAGCTGAGAAAAGTCAGCTGTCGGAAACGATCCTGCCAAGCCGGGGCGTGAAACAGGTGCGTGGTCACTCCCCTAGCGGAGCAAGTGGGGTCGCGAGCAGCTTGACAGGAGCAGGCAAGGGAGGGAGAGAGCCTCTGATTGCGGGTCCTGGGATTGCGGGTCAGGACTCAGGACCCAGTGCCCCCTCAGCTACCTCCAGATTGTGTGAACTGGCAGGTCCTGGCCCTCCTTGGGCCTCACTCTCCCCAGTGTCCCGGCGAGGAAGTTGCCTCTTCTAAAGTTCCTTCCTTCTCTGACACCTTACCATTAAAGGCCCCAGCGGCATCTTTCTGTGAACCGAAGCCTCCCATGGCCAGAATCCTTGCAAGTCGCTGTTTGTGCATTTAACAAAGTGCCCGTTCCAGCCCATCAGCTCGATCCTGGTGAACAATAGCTCAGGAACAGATAAAAGGCATTCATCAGGCAGCCAAGCCCAATTATCATGTCACGCTGAATGAATGTATTTAAAAATCTTTTCTGACAAGAAAATGTTCCAAGTAGGTACCTTCAAATTAGCTGGAAAATCCAGAAAATTTGCTATTAGGCCTTCTTTGAAGAATCTTTATTCCCCCCTACTGTTCCAGAGGAATTCCTTGGATATTATGAATTCCTTCTGAGAGTCTGACCTTGTGCCCCCACTGGGACTGAACCACTTAGTCTGTCTGCCTGACTCCCTGGGAGCCAGGGTGGAGATGATACACAACACGCCCCCTGATGGGAGGGTCACCTGTCCATCAACTTCAGAGTCAGGTGGGGTCTAGTGGAACTTCAATTCAATTCTGCCAGCATCTCCTGAGCATCTTCTGTGTCTGTGAGCTTGTGATAAGAATTGAATCTACCCAGTTCTTGTCCTTGAAGGGTCAGTCACTCCATTAAAGGGGACACACTTATGAACAGATTGGTGGTCGTGGGAGGGAGGTCACGCAGCAGAGTGGAAAGCCAGAATGACTACATTTTGAAATCTGAATCAGTTACTGGCTGTGTGACCTTGGACAGGTGAGTTTACCTCTCTGGGCCCTCCTTTCCTTTTCTTTGCCATGGGAAATTGGGCACCTAAGTTCCGAGGCTGCTGTGAGTGGGTTATCTCTCCTTCTGACCCACGCTGTGGTCACAGCCCGGCCAAGGGGACATTTCTGACCTTCTCCACTCACCACAACGCTGCTGTCTTCCTGCTGCGTTATCTTCAGCTTCTGGTGGCAAGTGGCTCCACTTGTCTGTGGCTGTGAGGAGAGATGTCCCTAGGCTGATGAGAAATTGCATCAAATATGGAGATACCTGGAACTCGGCTCTGGTGGGAACTGGAAAGTCCACAGCAAGCATTTGGGGGAGAAGAGATTGATTTGGGGAATTCATTTCCGAATCGTGCAATGCAAACATTGCACAAGCTGCTTTGGCTTCTTCAGATTGTGGGTTTGCACAGAAGCAGATGAGTAACTAGGGGAGATTTCTCATTGATGCACGGAATTTCAAGGCTGGGACGGGGGATTTGGAGACCATCGAACTCTTGTTTGATAAGTGAGGAAATAGGTGCAGAGAGTAGGAGAGACTTGCCCTTGAGCACACAGTGACCTGTGGCGGAGTTGGCCTAGATGCCAGAAGTTCGGCATCCCTGGCCCTAACTCCCCAACCCCCTCCCCTGTTATCTCACTGCATCACCACTCACCCCCCCCCACACACACACACACACACACAGGAATCAGCATGGGGCCTCTGTCTCATCTCTTTCCCTGCTACTGGAGCTCTGGCTCTGGCTCCAAGCTTACAAACCCTGCCCCCAAGCTTACAAACCTTCCCTGCCAATTTGGGGGTCCTCCTAAGCTAATGGTGAGAGATCCTGCCTCTGCCAGTCCTTGCACCTCCAGGCCTGGGGAGGCATTTACAGGCGCCTCTTCACTGGGTTTTTCCCACACTTGCTGAGTAAGCCTGTGAGCTGAGAAGTCTCACAGCCTGAAGCAGCTCAGGTTGTATTTTTTGTCCAGATGGACACAATTGGGAGGCCACGCACCTCCTGCTGGGCTGACAGCGCCTCCCCATCTGCAGGGCATCTCAGTGGATGGGTGCATCCCTCCTATTTTGCATGTGGGGAAACTGAGTGATCAAATCTCACCTTAGGGTGAAACAGGATTGAAGGACTTGTCTCTCTGTCTCACCATATAAGCTCTCCCATTTCCCTATTTACCCCCTAGGCTTAACAAGCTTTATTTTCCTACCTTCGAGGGAAAAGAGCTTCTCTAGGAAGATAACATCTGAATGCTGACCACCAGGTGATGGCAAAAGCAAGCGGTGTCAAACCAGACCTCCAGACGCTGTGTTGCAAGGACAGGACGGACATGCTGACTTTGCCCGCTCCCCCTCTACTCCCTTGTAACTCTTGATAAATACCCCTGCCCACTGCCAACGAGCAGGACGGTGGTCTTTCAGAGATGAGCCTGCTGCCCTCCTCAATTTGTCGACAAAATAAACTCTTTCCTTCTCCTCAAACTGTGTTTCCTTGTACTGGCGAAGGGAAACCAAGACTGGCATTCGGTATCAAGGCATCAGTGGCGGATCCCTAGAATTAAGATTTGGATCTGAGTAGCCCCTCCATGAGAGGAGGAACGTCACATCAGCTGCAGGTAAGTTGCTTATATGGGGGGATTCAGGGCTGTTCCTTGCGGGGGGCCAACGCCCACCTGCTCTCTCACTGATTACCCCCTAAAAGCACGCTGCGTGCCACTGCCTCTAAACGCCTCCTGCTCACTTTGCTCTGACAGCGATGGGCAGCAGAAACCTCAGCCTGTTCTTCCTGGGGACTCCACATGCAGGGGGTGGAGTGTGGATGAAGAGTCGTTGCCATCCCAAAGCCCGACAGGCCATGAGGAGCAGCCGGGGAGGGAGGCAGGAGGGAGTTCTGAACTCACCTGCATTCCAAGCCTCACAAAAGTGCGTCTCCCTGACACATCCAGAAGCCTGGCTGCATGGGGCGGGGTGGTGGAGGTTATAGAGACCAGCTGTCCAGTCTCTCCCATGGCGAGGGGGTGAGATGACCTTAGTCAGCTGCTCTAGCACATTGAGTGCAGCAGTATCCAGGCAGCTGTGGAGCCAGCTCAGAGGGAGGATTCAAACCCAAAAGGCCTCCCTGAGCCTGCTGCAGGTCACCTGGAAGGAATGACAGTGTGCAATGGATGACTTAAGAATCTTTCTGACAGATGAATGACAGGATGTCCCAGCGGGTTCTCCAGAATGAAGAGCCTAAAGCCACAGAAGTGCAGTCCCAAGAGCAGATGTAGGGACAAGGGAGGGAAGGAACAGGGAGGAGGGAAAACCAGCTGCATGATGAGGTTTAGATCTGGCCACCGCTAAGTGCGACTCACAACTAACCCATATGTCCCTGAGAGGCCAATGAGGCTGCATGGACACCTCTCTTGTAGGCTGGGAGGGAAGAGGGAGAATTTATCTACTGGGTTCAGGATCCAGTTTGCTGTCAGGAAAACAACCACACTCCTGCCAGGCTTGCTTCAGGCTGGTGTCACTTTGGAGAGGTGTTGGGTTCAGAGAGCGTGGTCCTTGGGTTACCTCTGGGAAAAGTTTCACCAGAGCTCCCCCTTTCAGGGGCACGTGGCCAGTTTCCCCACAAGGCAGAGACTTCTGGTTGCATCCATTCTCTTTTTTTATTATAAAAAAGAGGAGCAAAGTAAAGGATGCTTGCATGCAGGCAAGCAGGCAGAAAGAGCTGCTCCTGAAAGGGACCAGTTTGTGGAAAAGAAATTCCTGCATAGACTCAGGCAGGCAGGAGAGCTGCACTTTGCCAGGGCAGACATTGCACTGACAGTCTTCTTTGGGAGGGGCTCATTCCTTTGTGGAAGTGTTCTCATTATTAAGTTAATTACTTCTAGAGTGTAACTAGGTAGATTTGAAAGGACAGAATGAGTGATTCTCTGCAATGGCCCTCAATCTCCATGTCCCCACCTCTGGTCTGCACCTTGGGACACTTTCCTATAGCAGATAGACACTTGCTGTAGAAGTTGGCGCCTAAGGATTTGTCTGTAGCAGGTGTGACTAGGAGATTTGTAAGGACTGTTTAGTCTCTACGATGACCCTCAACCTCCATAGGCCCAACTCTGGTGTGGGCCTCGGAATACTCTTCCCTAACAGGCTGACACTTGCTATAGCAGTTGGCGCCTCAGGATTTTTCATTTCTATAGCTGGTTTAAGGACTATATTAATTGTTTGTTTTTTAAAAAATACGTTTTTAAAGATTTTATTCATTTATTTTTGCATAGAAGAACTGGGGTAGAGGCCAGAGGTGCGGGGGATGCGAGGATTCACCAGAGACAGAGTGGGGAGCAGAGCAGGCAGCTACTGAAATACACTGCTGAGGGGAGCAGGAGAGGCAGGAGAGTTCTGCTGCGCCATGTGGGTCACCTCCTTGGCCGGGGATCGAACTCAGGCTGCAGTGGTGATATTACTGAGATTTAACCCCTAGGTCACCAGGAGGCCCTATATTAATCATTTCTACCCCCACTTCCAGTTTCTGGTCTTGTGACAATTCCATCCTTAATTTTCTCCTCTTGGCCTCTATCAAAACCATGCAACTCACTTGAAAATGGAGAGGGGGAATATACCCAGGCATGAGGTCCCACTGTGTATTCAGAGAGTCACCCCACATTTCCTGGTCACCCCTCCCAGCAGGGCACCTTGTGGGGCTCTGGGAATGCCCAGAGGAACCAGGTATCGTCCCCTGCCTCAGGGTCCTCAAAGCCCACTCGGCAAACCCAGGTACACTGTCATGAATACAGCCCCTCTGAGAGATGCCAGTCTCAGGGAGGCACAGAGAGAAGGTGGGGTCTTCAGGGAGAGAGCAAAGGGACAGGCCAGGCAGCGGGGAAGGCACAGCAAAGGTCTACAGGAAAGAAGGCCTCCTTAGAGAACAGGAACTTTGCTGGGGTCCAGCACGGAACACAGTTTGTGGCTGGTGAGGTGGGCTGTGGTAAGAGACATGACTGCCAGGGTAAGGAGCTCACTGCCATAGAGCAGATGCCAACAACAAAAATAAGAATGCTTGGATCCTGTGTGAGCTGAGTGTTGGACGGACAGGGCCCAGATAGCTGACATCCATCCATCAACCTGCATCCTGCGCAAGGGTAAGTGCCCCTCCAAGGCGGGAGCACAGAGAATAGGCCCTCACCCCTGCCTCCCACTTTCTCCATCAAGACTGTCTCGTTTGAGGCAACACCTTTGCAAGAGGCCTCAGAGGCCCACAGCTGCCAGATTCCTCCTTATCTTTCTTGTAAACACAGATGTTTTACTATCTTGTCAGAAGAACACTTTTACTACTTGCCTTGGGGAAAACAGAAATTCCAACCCCTCCAACCTCCTGAAGAAATGCCAGTATGAGGTCACTGGCTCCCATGCAAAATTTTGCGAATTTCTTCTTTGAAAGCAGAGGAGGCCTCCCACCTCTCTGGGCCTTGGCTCCTTCATGTGGGAAGCAGCAGTTGGCTAAGAAAGCCTCATACTTACACAGTAACCTGTCTACCTCCGGACTAGACTGAAGCCCCCGAGGGGGTGGCCACACCTCCCACATGTGGGAACCCCTGGCACCTGCCGTGCTGTGGATTCTCAACCACACATCCATGTGGAATGGATAAATAGATGAGTGAAAAGAGCAAAATAACAAAGGGGACCCTCTTGCTGTGTTGTCCTAGGATCTCGAAGCAGTCTGTGAAACAGACATGAGAACATGTGTCTGCTGTAGGCAAGCCCTCAGCTCCACCAGGGCCAAGAGCTGCTGACTGTTCTGGGGCTGAGGCTCATTTCTTTGGCACCAGGTTCAGGGCTGGGCAGCGCTGTCCAGGATGTCCTGTTAGTGACTTCAGATCAGGGGACAGAAAGGGCTGGGAGTCCCTCCCAGAGGACACACATTTCTCAAGGACAATTGAGCTACTCAATTCACAGGACAGCTGTTGTCTGGTTAAATGTCCACTTCCCATCACATCCTAAATAATGATCCAGAAGACCTTGTTCCCAGGACTCGGTGATGAATGCTTGCCAAGGTCAGAGGCCCACATCAACTTAGCCTGTTTAGGGCTGCCTCAGAAATGCAGCTGGGATGCGGGAGAGAGCATTGGACATTGAGCCAGAGGGATTCAGGTCTGTCCAGCCCCTCCACCCAGGAGCTCTGTGACATAGACACGTTCCTTGCCACCTCTGTACCTCAATTTCCTCATCCATAAAACAGGAGAACAAATACTGGGGATCCTGGGAGCTATTGGCCCAGGCAGCAAGACAGACTCAGGTAGGCTAGTTCTTGTCCTAGGGTTCCAGCTCTGCCTTATCTCTGAACCCCTCAGCTGAACCTCAGATTTTTCACCTGTAGAGCAAGCATGATAATATCCACCTCACTGAGTAATGGTGAGGACTAGACTCAATGATTTACATGAAAAGGCTTACAAACTGAGCTGTGCAACAGAGCGGGGATTGTATTCTATTTTTAAAAATTCGTGAAACCAGATGACTATACTTTTTACCAAAAGCCAAGTGCACAGGCCTGGGCATTGTAGTTTAAGCCCAGCATTGTGAGGTGACCTTCTTAGCAGGTCAAGGACAGGAGCGAGGGCATATGATAGTCATAGGAATTTGGGATGATGGGACTAGAGACGGGGATGAGCTACTGCTGGAAAAATGAGGAAAAAAGATGATTTCAGGCTTTATCCAAGGGAGAAGAGAAGCATGGAAGGTCTTTAAGTAGGAGCAAGACAAATCAGAATTGTAAATTAGAAAGAGCATTCTGGAAGCCAGTGTGGAAGCCGGCTTGGAGAGGAAGAAGTTGGAGCCCAGAATCTGATGGTAGCTGTCCTGAGACACCAGTGAGGTGCGGCAAGGGTGGAGCAAGGCCTGAGTGAGTCCACAGTCTAGGTCACCCGCAGCACTTTGGTGCCTCGCTAATCAATTGAAAATATGATAAGAGACCTTTTGCTAAGAGCAAGACTGAAGTTGAGAGCACTGACCTTTTGTGGGATGGGTTAAATGGAGCATCACTTCACCCCCAGCTTCCCACTTGGCCCAGCTTTGGTTTAGTAATGATTTCTTTGAAATCATTAAAAGGGGGGGGAAATGATCCAGTGAACAGATTTGAACTTTGCTCTATTTGTTCAAGTGAATGTCTTTGTCTAGGCCTTTTTTAAAGATTTATTTATTTATGCATACAAGAACTGGGGTGTAAGCCAGAGATGCAGGGGGTGAGAGGATTGACCAGAGAGTGGGGAACAGAACAGGCAGATCCACTGAAATACACTGCTGAGGGGACCAGCAGGCAAGGCAAGAGAGGTCTGCTGCACCATGTAGGTCACCTCCCTGGCTGGCCAGGGATCGAACTCTGAACCGGGCTGCAGTGGCTGTCCATAGCTTGATAGCACTGTCTTTAACTGCTGCACCACCAGGGAGGCCCCTATCTAGGGCTTGATTTTTAAGGCCACTTTCTTCCACTTAAGGGGATAAGGATGCACATCATGGAAGTGGTACTCTCCTCCAAGAAAATTTTGCAGCCACACGGTGTGTGACTGGGTCCTCCCGGGAATGGGCTGAGCCAGCGACGCTAAGATTGTGTCCATGGAGGCGGAGGTTGACCCCAGCCTCATTTTTGTCAATATACTCCCTCTGGTGTCCTCAGTCCTGGAGCTATGACGACTGAAGTCAATATCTGTAGTAATGTGTTTTGGCCTCATTAACATGGACTGGATTAAGCGGCCCACATGGGCTTTTCAATTAGGAAGACAAGTTTCGACAGTGTTTACAATGGGATTAAGTCCCTGATTAGCATGTGACAGGCATTCCCTCTCTTGCCTTCTTCATCCCCTTCTCCTGTCCCTTCTCTCCTTCCTCCCTTCCAGCATTGTGGGATGGCTTCCTTGCCATTCCTCGTTCCTTCCTTCCCTCCCCTCTCTTTCCCCTTCCCTGTGTTCTTGAACAAATAGGTTTTCTCTGTGTTCTCTTTCAAGGATATTTGGCCCGACGTGCTGGTATGAGCAGGCTGTGACTAATATCCCAGGTGACACCCAGCCCTCCATGCTCCATTCTACTCCAGCTTTTGCTTGCACACCTCCAGCGCCGGGGAGCTCACTACCTCAGAGGTCAGTCTGGAGCCTCCTCTGGTGGCGCAGCGGTTGAGCGCTGGGCTGCGAAGCTGCCCGCAGCCTCTACAGCACCGGTTCGACCCCCAGCCGCCAGCGAGGGTCCCACATGACGCAACAGACCTCTCCTGTCTTGCCCGCTGCTCCCCTCATCAGTGTACTTGGTCAGTCTGCCTGTTCTGCTCCCTGCTCTGATTCTGGTGAATTCTCTCACCCTCCCACGCTTCTGACTGTACCCAGTGCTTGTGTAAATAAATAAATTAAATTAAATTAAACAAAATTAAAAAAAAGAAGTCAGCCTGAGCCATGGTGTGAAAACTCTGACCACAAGAAGGTCCTCCCTGATCTGAGTTGACAGCAGCCCTGGAAAGAGGGTCCCCTCGCCCTCTAGGCCTGCTCCTCTGGGTTCCCCAAAGCCTGCTGGCTCCTGCTGCTGCTCTGGAACAACCTTTAGTGACTGAGAAGGAAAAATCCTGCGCTGCAGGGTGGTGTCCCTGAGTGTGAATCCCCCACCCCTTTGGCAGCAAATCGACATATGAAACAAACACACCGGAGAAACCAAAAATCACATTTGCGCTTATGGTAGCCAGTGCCATAGGGAAGCCCAATTTGCCCATGGGGCTGACTAACCACGGATGGCTCTGTCCTAAATCACGTTGGACGCCAAATCTGTTATAGGACAGGGAGAGGGGCAGCCCAAACCCCGCAAACCTGCCTATTCTAAATGGGTTCTGCCATCCGCCGCATCAACACAAAACATAGGAGACTTTAATGGGAAGGAACTTTAATAAAACTAGGAAACAATACAGGTAAGGCAAAGAGTCTAGTTTCTAAATGAAGCACCCAAAGTTACCCGTCCCCTCGTGGGTAAAAGTCCATCCATATGGGATCGGCCCAGAACAAGGCCCCAAAGCCTGCCACAAGTCTAAAGCATCTTCCAGTGGGGACCCACAGAAAAGGGTCACAAACAACCGGACAAGCCCGGAAGGAAAAGAGCAAAATCAACATCCAGATAAAAGCTGCCATTGTCACCTCCCCACGGGTCTCACCCACATCTGTGTCACCCCCTCTACGACCAAAAGACAAGCGCAGTTTCTTCACGTGTCTCTAGGCTCCATGTGCCTCCTCCAGGTCTCCTTGCTCCATCCTGCTTCCTTCCTCATCTCTTCTGCAGCTTCTCCTCTTCATGCTCAGCTCCACCCTCCCTTGGGTGGGGCAGGGAAACTCCCCCTTTCCTGGGGACCACCCTGTTACACTCCCTTGCATGGAACAGTCTTCCCCTCACTCAAGCACATGTGCATGTAATTTCAGTCATGCTGCAAATAGCCTTTTGTTCTCTTTTTTTAATTAAAAATATACCATAAACATGATTCCACATGGTATGCCCACTCTTCAAAACATTGCTACCCTGTTAAGGTCCTCGGAGCTCTTCATGTGGAAGCAAAACCGCTTGCTTCACCATCTCCCTGCCCTTAACATTTTTTTCATGGCATCTTTGTTCATTTGGCTTTTGCAGTCTATTGGATAATTACCTCAGGAGAAATACACATCAGAGAGATTCCTGGCTCATTTGTCTTGATTTGATTTTGGTGCCCATTGTTAGATGGCGCTCTAAACACCCACACCATGCACATTGCCACCTGGGGAGACATTTCGCCTGGACCAGGTATCCTTTCTTTAATATTTTTCCTATTTTATGGAAATAAATCCATCATGGGATTGTTTGAATTTGATGCTCCTCACTAAAGATTAAAGAAAAAAGAGGAAAAGGCCTTTTCCTTGGGTTTGATTGCTATTTGTCTCTCTCTGGTGGGAATGGTCTATTTGTACCGTGTGCTCATTTACATATTGGCTTATTGATGTTTTTCTTACAAATTCCAGTGAGCTTTTAGATTGGAAAGATATTAACCCTTCGTCTGTCCTCGGTCAGTTTTTCACTTTTGTTTCAATCTGGTTCTTGTTTTCTGCCTGGGGGAACACACTACTGAGGACCAGGGGACCACCCTGCAGGCTGACTGTTCGGCCCCCAACTGGCACTTTTGAGACCCCAAAAAATACTGTTAGTAAAGACACTGTACTAGGTGCTCTAAAGCCCTCAAAGCAACCCTGCAGACAGTATGTCTATCTTACAGATGAGGAAACTGAGGCACAGAGGCGCATGCCAGGTCATCACATGCACAAGGAGGGAGTGAAGAGAAACATAGGCTCCAGGTCAGCTTGCCCTTTTTCATGATCCCAGCAGCCTGCTGAGTAGTAAGCAAACATCTGCTGCCAACATCTCCAGGTTTGTGACTTCAAATTCCCCTGGCAGAGGAGAGAATTACCATATTTGGGGGCAATTTACATCAAATTACCATACGCCAGCCAACAGCTGCCGCCCGGAGCGGGAGGCTGGCTGCACAAGACGATCACATTTGTACACACGATAATGAAAACCCACGCTTGGGCCTCCACATTCTCCCATAAATATGGTCATTATGATCTTGTTGGCATTGCTTGGCGAATTCCATCTTGCAAATTGTTTCCTGTTGCCTGGGGAAGCGGACTAGTGCTCTTCTCATTCTCCTTTTCTCTAAGATGTGACAGCACTCGCTCATAGTCCTCCGCCTCCACACTAAAGCTTCGCGGGAAGGTTTCCATCCAATCTGAGGGACATGCGTCAGGTGCCTGCCGTGTGCACGACGTGGGGAGCTGCACACACAGACAAGTGCTGCCCACAGAGGGTAAGAGATGGGAGTGGGGTTCAAAGTCCAAGATTAAAGGGACCCTTTGTATCCCCTGGCACATGGACATCCCTATGGAATCTGGGGAGGGGGCAGACAGGCAGGGCGTGGGGCTCAGAGTCCCAGCGCGCCCCATTTTGAGTACTTAGCACTTCCTGACTGTAAGTAATAGAAAGGCTCTGTGGCTAACTGGACATTAGGGCGTGGGGAGGGAGAGGATTTGGTACAAGGACACGAAGAATCTCATGAAATTCAAGTGCTAGCTCAGGCCATTCTCTCTGGAAGGACTAGAAACAGGGTGTGAAAAGCTAATAGCAACCAAGGGCACCTTCTTCTTCAGCTTTTGTCTGTTTCTTTCTGCAGATGCTCTGATCATCTCTGTCCACAAATGTGTGTACCTGCTCCTTTGTCTACCTAGCATGAGACAGCATGAGAAGTGCTGTGTGTGTGTGTGTGTGTGTGTATGCATCTGTGTGTGTGTGTTCCAAGTCCAGCCATCCAAACAGTGGATCTCTCTAGTGTCCTAACTCTCAACTGGCAAATGACTGAGCAATAGGCTCACCTTGGCTGGCCTTGGGCCCTGTGTCTACTCCCAGCCCAAATACCTATAGCCAAGAGGATGGGCTCCCCCCTAACACATGGCTGCTGAAAGCCCACCTTAGGACAGGCCTGGGAGTTTCCAGGGAAGAGACCCTTAGAAGATAACGCAATTGGCTTTTGCTAGCAGCTCAGTCTAGCACTATTTTATTCATTGAAGCCGTATTGAGATAAACATAAATTCATGTGCAGTTGTAAGAAATAATACAGAGAGAGCTCTTTGCCCAGCTTGCAAAACTGAAGAATATTATTACAATAGGATATTGACATTGACAAAACCAACTGATCTTACTCAGACTTTCCCAGTTTTCATTTGGACTCAGCTATAGTTGTGTGTGCGCGTGTGTGTGTGTGTTTTGTTAAATTTCATGCAATTCTGCCGCCTGTGTAGGTCCATTTATTCAATACCACAAGGACCCTGTGTTGTCCTTTGCAGGGCCCTTCTTCCCAAATATGGCCACAGTCTAATCCCTGAAACCTGTGAATGTCATTTTATCTGGCAAAAGGCATTTTCAGGGATGATTAAGGGCTTGTGATGAGGAGATTATCCTGTATTATCCAGCTAGGCCCCAAATGTAATCACAAGTGTTCTTATAAGAGGGGGCAATAAAGTCAAAGAAAGAAGGAGATGGGGTGCTGGATGCAAGAGGTTGCAGTGCTATAGGATAGGGGTCATGTGCCAAAGCAGGCAGCAGCCTCCAGAAGCTAGAAAGGACAAGAAAACAGCCTGTATAGTTTCCAGAAAGAAGAGTCCTGCCAATCTTGCCTTCAGCCCAGAGAAGCTGATTTGTGGCTTCTGATCTCCAGCAAGAATCAATTTGTGCAATTTTAAGCTACCAAATTTGTGATCATCTATTACAGCTGCAAGAAAAAACGAATAGACCCTTTTTATAATGACACTACGTTCCAGTGCACCACCCACCCCTGCAACCACTAATCTGCCCTCCATTTCTATAACGTTGTCATTTCAAAACTATATAAATGGAATCATACAGTACATGACCTTTTGGAATTGGCTCCCCTCTACCTCCTCCACTCATCATAATTCCTTGGAGAGGCATCTCAGTTGTTTGTGTATCAATAGATCATCCCCTTTTCTTGCTAAGTAGTATTCCATGGTGTACATGTAAGTCTAGCACTTTTTCATCTGCGCATTTTATCTTTATTGGGCATATTTTGATAATAGTCTCTAGAGGCAGGATGCAGGAATGCAGGAAGAAACCTTAAAGATCATTCCATCAGCCCCACCACAGTATCAGATACCTGAGTACCCTCTCGAGCCTGTATGCTGAGTAGCCACCAGCCTCTAGGGAGCTCCTTGTCCCGAGCCAGCTCTTCTTCCTGGAGAGCCTTGTCCCTCGTGGCACATGGACAGATCTCTGCCAGGAGTCCCCTCTTCCTCCCTACCCGCTCCATCCTCATCTGTCTTCCGTGCCTGCCTCCGAGGGCATCATCCTGCTTTCCTCACCAGCCAGTCCAGAGGGACAGAGGCTATTAGATTAAGAAGAGGGGACCAACCTCTAGTAACCATAATAATAACAAGAGCTAACGGTGGCTTTGAGGCCATACCACACTCTACGCTATCATGCTGAGCAAATTATCTCATTGAATCTTCTCATAAGCTGGAGGCTATTATCATCTCATTTTACAGATGGGGACAGTGAGGCCCCAGGTCATACAGCTGAAAGTGACAGAGCTAATCTATCACTGGGCCACCTGAGGGAAGAGTCCCCTCAAGATTTGTGATGAGTGAATCAGAGTGTTAATGTTAGTTTGGAAAGATGTTGGGTTCAAAGAATAGGGCCCTTGGGTTACGCCTGAGCAAAATTTCAGCAGAGATCCTGTTCAGCAGCACAAGGCGAATTTCCCTACAAGTCAGAGACTTTGGTTATATCTAAAAAGCGCAGGTTTATTATAATAATGGGAGGGAAAGTAAAGGACACTCGCCCAGACACAGCGGGCAGAAAGAGCTGCCCCTGAAAGGGACGGGTTTGTTAGAAGAGAGTTTGTTAGAAGAGACGTCTGCATAGACACGGTCTGTTCTGCAAAGGGAAAAGGCCGGTGAAGAGAAACACCGGCATAGCCACAGGCTGGCAGGAGAGGCCGGAAGAAGGAAACAAAGAGATCACGAAGGCCTGGAGGAGGCACACAGAGCAGAGAGACTTGTGAAGACACTGTGCTTGCTTCTCACCCTTAGACTTGTACCAAGGACTTGGGAAACTTGGAAGGAGACACTTGAAAGAGACAGACTTGGGTGGTAGCCTTTACCTTGACTTATATTTTGATTTTGCTCCTTTCATCCCAAACTTGCCTGACCCCTTCTACCCCTTTCCTCTGGGTTCCCCCCCAGAAGAAGCCTTAGACTTCTGGCAAGTTTTGGGGCCTCAGCAGTCCTGCTTTGGGCCAACTCTGTTTGGGCATTTACCCATGAGGGGATGGGTAACTGTGGGTGCTTCATTTGGAAATTATGTTTAACAATATCCTTCCCCTTCTCTTGTCTCCATTACACACTAATTGTCTTAAGGTTATTTTCTATTGAAGGTTTGCGCTCGAGAGTATCTATCTTTTGTCTTGATGCGGCAGATGGCAGAAACACATTTAGCGCATGCAGATTTGGGGATCCCGGGTGCCTCTCATTCTGCCTGCTAACATTCTCAGTCAGCTCCTTAGTTCCTAGGAGGCAGGCACTGTCTCTCCATTTGAGGTGAGGAAACTGAGGTTCTGAGGGCTTAAGGGATCTAAGGACACTTGTGAGGGAGGGGCAGAGGTAGGGTTGGAGCCTGATGTCCCTTAAGCTGTGTGAATTGTGTGCTAAATGCTGCAGTCAAGGAGAGTGAGGACAAGAGAAAATGAAGGGGACGTGATGTCATTTTGATGAGATGTGGCATTCGGTGAGCAGGGTTCTTGAGCTGCCTCTGGGAAAAATTTCAGCAGAGTTCCCTTTCAATGGCATAGGCAAGTTTACCCAGACACAGGCAGGCGAAGATTACACTTTAAAAGGACAGGTTTATTAGGAAAAGGAGGCTGCAGGAGAGCGGCATCTAGTCAGTGAAGAAATTGTACAGTTGCGGTGTTTGTTAGGGGACGGGTTCATTTTTTGTGGAATTGTTATCTGTTGTTAATCATTTCTGGGGTGTGACTAGGTTGATTTGTAAGGACCAGTAATTCCCTAATGGCCTTCAACCTCCATATGGCTGTGACAGGGTGGTCCCCAGGAAAGGGGGAGGCTCCAGGTTCCCTGCCCCACCCAAATGGAAGGTGGAGCTGAAAAGGTAGAGAAGAAGCTGCAGAGGAGACTGGGGGGGTCTGGGGTGCACCTCTCCCTGCCCTGTAACATGGCCACCTCTGGTCTTTGCCTCAGAATACTTTCTATAGCAGTCCAGCCTAAAGATTTTTCATTTCTATAGCTGGTTTAACGACCATGTTAATCATTTTCACCCCCACACCTCCAGTTTCTGGCCTTGTGAAGCCTCCATCCCTAATTTTCTACTCTAAGCCTCCATCAAAGATCATCCCAGGAAAGGGGGGCAGGGTGAAACGAAGTGGGGGTCTGTTTAAAAAGGAGCCAGCCCAGAGGGAGGGCCTTGAGACTCAGGACAGACAGCCAAGGGGACTGAAGGAGGGAGAATCCCAGCCCACAGAGCTGAAGGGCAGGCCCCTCGCCCAAATGAGGCACTTTAACAAAAAGGCTCCTTCTCAGCAACTTCCTTTCCCAGGTCTCCCCCCAGAAAGAGGGGAACTACCTCCTCTGGAGGCCTCCACCTCCTCTCAGAGCCTCCTTAGCCTACCCCCTGGCCTGGTGGGGAGCAGGGATTATGAACAAAGACATCAGGGAACTAGAACAAGAGCGATCAAAAACCAGTCCTGTTGCTGCCAAGTCCCCACCCCCTCCCCACCACACACCCCTGGGCGCCTGCAAACACTCCCTGGCTCCTGCCCAGCACTGGGCCTTCTGGTGAGAACCCCTCCCGGGAGCTCAGCCTTCTGGGCCGCTTTCTTCTCTGGGACTAAACTGTCAGGAGCCTCCAAGAGATTTCAAGACAGCTCCCCTCCCCCAAGAGATGCCTTTGTGTTTGTTTCCACCAAGGCAGCAACAGGGGGTGGGATTTGTAAGAGGGAAATGAAGCCAGTCCTTGTCCCCTGAGAGTTCGTGGCTGGGGACTAGAGGTGGGGAGACAAGGACGCCTTTCATACTTTTAATACAAAGCCTTTGGGAGCTCAAAGGACCAAGGGTTCATTGCCTTCTGGAAGGTGATCAGAGAAGGCTTCATGGAGGAGGTGGCCTTTGGATTGTACTGAAAGTGGTAGCTAGAGGAGCAGAGATGGGAGAGTGTTCCCAGTGCAAGTGGGGAGGTGCTAAGAATCCTGTGACTGTGCCCAAGAGTACAGGTGGAGAGGATGGGAAATGGAAATGGGAACAGAGAATTCACACACACCCCCATGCCAGCCAGACTGTGGAGCCCCTGAACATCAGCTGAGAGCATGAATCCATTTCTCAGGCAATGGGGAGCTACTGAAAGTTATTGAGCAAGGGGAGAGACTGCATAAGAATGATGATGCTGGTCATTTGAGTGGAGGATAGATGAGTGGATTGAGGTAGAGACAGGGAGAACAATGAGGAGGGCTCCTCAGTGGTCTGGATGGGGTAGTGGCAGCTGGGGCAGAGAAAGGGACATGTGCGAAGAGCACTTTCAACAGAAGGTAGAACTCCTGGCTTAAGACTGATTACAGAGAGGGTGAGGGAGGAGCAGTCAGGCGGGCTCTTGGACCACCCCAGCAGGTCCTTGGAGGGCCTCTGGGACAGACAGCGTGTGCGAGAGGGTATGTTCTCACCCTCTGAGCATAATGATACCTGGGCCCTGCGTATGTGTTGCTCTGGACAAGATGGCGTTGTTTTCTGCCCTACCACAGCTCCCAAGTATATGTGAAGGATTAGGGTAGATGCTAAAGCTAGGGGCACATGTCAGGGCTGGGGTGCTGTATCCAGGCCAATCAGGGCCTGTATCCAGGCCAATCAGGGGAGAGTGGAAAGAGAAATAGTGACCTGTCACTGACCACAAGTGGAATGGGTGACGGGAGAGCACCATTTTCCTTTCCAATCAAAGAGATGATGAGTCTGCCCTTGACCTTTTCTGTCATTTCAACATCGACCGAGTGCCTCCCATGTGCCAGGTAGGGTTAGAACCATGGCTCAAACCCAGCCCCTACCTTTAAGGAAGTCTCAATGTCATGGGGGGAAGAGAGCATAAACATAATGAAATCCATACTAAGTACCACACAGTGCTCAATGCCATGAGACAGTGCTCAATGCCATGAGGGAGGGACAGAGTGACAGGTCAGGAAGGGCTCTCAGAAAGGTTCGAACACTGGGATGTAGAGAAAGGGTAATTCCAGGAGAGGAATAGTCTAAGCAAAGGCATGGAGGTAGGAATCTATTTGCATAGACTGGAGCCTAGAGGGATTTGAGATGGGGAGAAAGGAAATGAGAAGCCAGTTCTAGAAAGGTGGGTAGCCCCCGGCAGATACAGGTGACCTGGGTTCTGGCTGTGATGGGAGATTGCAATGGGAAGAGACAGTGGGTAGGCAGAAGGGACAGATGACGGAAGAGTTTCATAAAGGCGGAGGCTGTGGTGGTCGCAGGGTGTGAGAGGCCACTGGGCCCTGGCCTCCTACCTCTCTAGGACCTCTCAGTTTATATTACTGTCGGGGTCTTGACTCCTTTATATTACATTCTGTATTACCCACTCATAAATCCTCATTCTGCCTTGGGCTGGGAGTCCTGGAACAGAGAGCAGCTTTGAATTAAAGATAGAAATGGTAGTAAGGGGGGTAGCAAAACTACCCAGAGAAGAGCACAGGCTTCCCTGAGGGCAATAATGTCATTAATGTGGGGCCAGCTCTCTTCCTGAAGAAGTCTGCCCAGGCTCTGTGTGCCTCTGACAGCCTCCAGAGAGCACAGAGGAGGGAAGATGACCACCTGCTACATCCCCATCCAATTCCACCAGGCCAACACATTCCCAGGTCCAGGAGGAAGGGGCCAAACTCAGAGCTGCAAACCCATGGCTCCATCCCAGCTCCCTGCTGTGGTAAGCAGACTTCTAAGACAGCCTCCAACCACCCCCACCTGCTAGTAATCATGGCCTGTGAAATTCCCTACCCTGGAGTGGGAGTCTGGGGTGGACCTAGTGACTTGTTTCTGATGGACAGAATGCAGCAAATGTGTGGGATGTCACTTCCACAATTAGGTTACAAGACCGTGACTTCCTTCTTGCTAGGAGACTTGATTGCCTTCTCTGCTCACACACTTTGATAATGCAAGCTGTCATGTTGGAGAGGCCCCCATGACAAGAAACTGATCCACAGCCAGCAAGGAAGTTAAGCTCTCAATCCAACAATACACAAAGAATTGAATCCTGCCAACAATTATACGAATGAGATCGGAAGCAGAGACTTCCCCAGTTGAGTCTCCAGATGAGACCACAGACCCTGGGCTGACACCTTGATTATAGTCCCATGAGAGACCATGTGGCAGAAAATACAGCTATGTTGTGTCTGGATCACTGACCCACAGAAACTGTGGTATAATCAATGTGTACTGTTTTAAACTGCCAGGTTTGGGGGTTATTTGTTACACAGCAATAGCTAACACCCACTGATTCCAGTCACTTGATTCCTTGCTCTAAATTTCAATGTTCCCACCTAGATTATAGGACTAATAATCTCTCAACTCAAGGGTTTGTTGTGAAGATCAGAGACAACCAGGCAGATGACAAGGAGCCCTCTATATCATAAAATGCTGTGTACATGGATGCATTTTTGCTAGTATGATGATCTCAGTGAGGAGTCAGGGAGAACATGGCTCTCATCTCAGCTTCCCATTGTTCACACCAGGTGACCATATATAAGTCAGTTCATCCGTTTTCTCATCTATAAAATGGAGTTATGGAGAGAAATAGAGGAAAATGCAGGTAAAGCACCCAGCCTGTGCCTGGCACATAGTAGGCACTCCCTGCTCTGGCCTCAGTCTGGAATAGTGCTCACATCATTTTGCCGGGGGGCAGGGCTCTGTGCAGATATGCCAAGGATGTTCACTACAGTGCAGGGATGAGGGCGAGGAAGGGAGTCCATCCATAGTCCTAGAAGACCAGACATTTAAATAAGAGAAAAGACATGGGAGCAAGTAAAGACAACATAAAGTAGAAATGCTGCCAGGAGAAGTGCCTGGAAGGACACCAAGGCCACGGCTGGAGGCAGGGCAGCCCTGAGCATGCTCAGGGAATGGTCATTCGCCCAGATGCACCCAAGCTTGGGGACACACAGAGAGGAGTAGACGCAAGGCAGGAGCGGCTGGCTGGAGTCTGGCCTTGTAAGACCTTGAATACGGGACAGAGAAGCCCACACTCTATCCTAAGTACAGACCCTGGGAAAGAGTCTGTAACCCTAGTGAGGCGTCAGGAACTTCCTGAAAGTTCACGCTGGGGTTGGAGCACCTAGGAAACATATAAGAATCTTGTCTCTGGGTGTGAGGAAGTCCTACACACTAGTGGGTGCCCCAGTTGCTCTTCCTCACTCATGACTCTCCTCAGCAGCTGGGAGACCCTGACAAGTCACTTACCCTCCATGATCTCAGTCTTCCTTCCTATCCAATAGGACTGGCAATACAGACCTCACGAGCGTGTTGCTCTGAGAGACACACAAGAAAGCACACAAAACACTTGATCCGGATGCCCTAAAAACTGCCCAAACCACAGGCTCCCGTCTCACCAACCCGTGAAGCTCTCCAAATGGACATTTTGCACCCCTTTTTTTCTCCCCTGCAAAAGCCACTTTTCTCTTTGTTGTCCATATCTCCCTTCCCAGCAAGAGTTTCTGATAGCTACATGGAGCATCCCCACATTCTTCAAAAGACGTGTTTGGAAACAAGAAATTGCTAGAGAGATGATTCAGTCTTTGGCCTCAGATTGTGTCTGGACATAAGCAGGCCCATCTGCGGAGACAGCACTGCCAAATTCTGTCAGTCTTGCTCCATATGGTCTGTGCTCCCCCGTCTTCCCTCCCAGAAGCTGCAGTCTGCCCGTCTCTCACTCCACTTTGGTCGCTGCACAAGAGAATTCAGCAAGGGTTGTCTTGGTTCCGGTCTCTGCTCCCCTCCTGCTTGGGACTGTTACAGAGCTGGACATGGTGGGGAGCATGTTGATCTGATTTGGGTCCCTTCTTATCATATAGAGTCACACTGTGGGCTCCTAAGACTGAGATGGGGGTCGAGGGAGTCTGTCAACTCCTACTTTGGCGATAGGCCTCTCCCGCAGTATAGAAACTTCCTGAAACGTTAGCTCTGTGCTTCCCGCGTCCAATTTCTGTGCTGCCAGAATGATGTAGGACAGCCCCTTCTGGCCCCTTCCTGGCCTGCAGGCTTCTTCATGTGGCATTGTAAGACCCTAATTCATATCAAGCTGTGTGGTCTTGGGACATCACTTACCCTCTCTGGGTCTCGTTTTCCTCACTGGTGACCTGGCAGTAGTGATCCCTGCCTATTCACATCAAGGTTTAAAAAGATGATGGTTGCAAAAGAGAATTTCAAACAGCACAGCAGATCTCAAGGTGTATTCCTTGGGCCATCAGCCACAGCATCACCTGAGAACTCACTAGCAATACAGATTCTCAGGTCCCCGGACAGACCTACCAACCCAGAAGTTCTGGAGGTAGATCCAGTAATGTGGGCTTCCAGAAGCTCTCCAAGTGACAAGATTGAGGACCCTGCTGTGAGAATATGGGCACAAGAATAAGGCTGTCCTCACCTCATGATGAGTTTGACTCAGGGGGTCCCCTTAGGTGCACTAGGGCCTCCTTCGGCTGGAAGGAGATTTCATGGCAAGTGGCCTAAGGTTTAAAGATCTGCATGATTTCTCATCTAGGCAAATCCATTTCAAAATAAATTCATGATGTTCATGGTCAGACTGAAAAAGCAACTTCCCCAGGGAAATTTAAACTCAGAATGGCAAATTCAAAGCTTCAGGAGCTAATCAAGTGATGCGAATGGGGAAGAGGCTGGGTGGGGTGATAAAGGTAGGACCTGGCTGCACTGTATAGTTCAGACCCTACCTGAAGGCATTAAACAAAAAATAAGCCAGGACTGGCCAAACAAAGCACATATGTTAGACAGACCTGGTTCAAGGCCTGCCAGTTTGTAACTGGTATATGTGTGCAAAAGAACAAAAAATAATTTGGTCTTAATAAAGCTATGCATTGGCCACAGGCTTAATTGGCCTGGAAAAGAGTATTTGGCATACAGTTATCATTCCCAGTTCAGCCTGTGCTAAAAATGGCATCCATTAATTCACTCATTTCTTTATTCTACAAACACTTTTTCCAACATTCTTTCTGTACTAGGTTTTGTGGGCTCAAAAAAAAAAAAATATTGAATCAGACCCTGTCTCTATTCTCTAGGGGGCAAGCTATGCCTGGGAATGCCTCCCTGGTATTTTTTCCAGCGTCCTGTGGAAGGTTATAAATGAGACATGGGCTTTCAGGAGAACAGTGGTCCGGGACTAGCTGGGCAGGAAAGCACCAAGTTTCCCTGCAGGACTTCTCAGAGCCTTTACTGTGCCCATGTGCACTGCACATTAAGAAGTGTCTCCAAGCATCTGGGATCCCTGAGGGACCTGGATGTCCCAAACTGTATTAGAAACTAGTGAGTAAGTAGATAGGGGAACATCCCCCCTCAGGATAAGGCTGGCTCAGAGACTGGCTGCACTTAGGTTTGGGGGGCCTTTTTTCTAGGGGACCTCATGTGAGGGGTGGGCAGAGGAGGCCTGCACTACCTTCAGTGGCCATGCTGAGGGGCCAGTCCTCAAGCAGGAGAGCCCGGGGGGTCAAACCCGGGGGTCTCCTGGTCTCACTGTACTTGAGCAATATGATGGCTGTGCTGGGGAGGGAGATCCACACCTGAGAATGGAAACCCATGGGTGTCTTGTGCAAGGAGGCCAGCTGTCATGTCGGTTTCTGGGTTTTATTACCAAGAAAGGGGGGGAAAGCCACATGTTGTATACAAACAGGGCTTGATCTCCTGTCTACAGCATAAGCTACTGCTCAGTGGAGATTGGGAGGAAGCCTCACACGGAGGCTACAGTTACATTAACTGCTGCTTTTCAGTCTAGGCTGGTTCTGACTTCTATGAATAAAATTGAGAGGCTCAAGAGAGAAAACCAATCTCTCTCTCTCTCTCTCTCTCTCTCTCTCTCTCTCTCCTCAACCCTCCCAACACATTATCTGTGGCATTGTCTCTCTCCCCTTCCTCCCTTCTCTTAACTCTCTCTCCCTGCCTCCCTCCCTCTGTAATACATGAAGTCATTTCAGTTCAGGACTGGATATCTCTTTGTTCTGGAAATCCCCACGGCAAAGGTAAAATGAATTGCACTTAGTTCAGGAAAAGCTTTCACAGAATTAGGATGGAAAAAACACAAAACAAAATTAAACAAACAGAAGCGTCCCTGAAAACCTCATTCATGGAGCTCATCTGCAAGAATTAACTTCTCGAACCAATCAAAATTGATTCTAAAATTGCCTCTGGAGAGTCTGCTGTGACTCCCTTTATGTTCCGTTTCAGGTAGAGTCTTGTACCCACAGGGGGAAGGGTAAGAAAATCCCACTTTCTGGGTCAGTCAAATTCTATTTAAGAAAGATTGTGGGGTAGAGCAGTTTACTTTGGGAGAATCAGAAAAAGCTGAAAGCAATAAGAAGGAAGCATTTAAAAATACACACATTGGGCCTCCCCGGTGACACAGCGGGTTGAGCGCTGTCCGCAGCCTCTGTGGCACTGGTTCAATTCCTGGCCAGCCAGGGAGATTCCCCCCTGGTGCGGCAGACCTCTCCTGTCTCACCCGCTGCTCCCGCCAGCAGTGTATTTCAGTAGATCTGCCTGCTCTGCTCCCCACTGTCTCTGGTGAATCCTCTCACCCTCCCGCGACTCTGGCCTGTACCCCAGCTCTTGCATAAATAAAATAAATCTTTTTTAAAAAAATAAAAATACACCCATCTATTACACACACACACACCACCTAGAGTGTGGTCAGCACCACGCTGGCTGTTTCCACATGGTTCCCTCACTGCCTCCTCCCAATAGCCCATGTTCTTTGTGCTCTCGGAAGCCAGAGGGACTGTCCAAAGGCCACAAGGCAACAAAGTGAAGCTCTCAGAGTATGAATCTACTGGTTTGAAGACCAGTCTAGTCTATGCCTGGGATGGACTTCAAAAGATCTGGATATTTGGGGTATGGCAGGAGAAAGACGCTTGGATTTGAAGAAAGCAGGAAATGCCTGCTGCCACCTATTTTTATTTTTTTAAAGATTTATTTATTTATTTATTTATTTATACAAGCACTGGGTACAGTCAGAGCATGGGAGGGTGAGAGAATTCACCAGAGCCAGAGCGGGGAGCAGGGCAGGCAGAAGGACCGAAGTACACTGCTGAGGGGAGCAGCGGGTGGCAGGAGAGGTCTGCGTGCCATGTGGGACCCTCCCCCGGTGGCCGGGGATCGAACCGGCGCTGCAGAGGCTGCGGGCAGCTTCACAACCCAGCGCTCAACTGCTGCGCCACCGCCTATTTTTATAAGAGAGGGAAAGGGCTTCTCCCCACATTCGGGCTAGCGGATTTCTTTCCCTCACTTTGCCCTCAGTCACTCTCCTTGGCAGCCCCTGATCAGTTTGTAGGTGATATGTCAGCCTGCAATCCTGGGTTGTGCTTTGAGACCAGGGAAAACAGACCTGAAATTTCCACCCCCAGACTTGTGCACACCCACAGACATTACAGAGGGGTGTGGACACAGGGAGACATTACCCACTGAGGCCATTTTTAATCACCTCCCAGCCTTTCTTTTGCGGATTTCTATTATTTGTAGAAGTATAATGGATCCTCGATCTTTCTTTCACATTTCTTATTTTTTTTTTACTATATTTTAATCTGTCTTTATTTGTATTCTCTCAGTTTTACGAACCCCATCACCTTTCTATTCAACAATTATGCTTTTCATTAGAAAACAAGCTTGTATGATTTCAATTCTTTTCATAGGTGCAGTGCCTTCCTGAATGTAACTGAATGTGCAAATTAGAGTTTTATCAAAATGTCCTCCTATTTCTTACAATAAGTCTAATTTGAGGAAGTTGTTTTCATTTCATTCTTCAGATATAGCTTCTTTTGAACTGTTTAATCTCTTCTCATATCTGATCATTTTTCTCTACTTATTCATCCCCTCGGATGGGGAACTAAATTTTGTTCAGAATTAGGAGCTGAGATGGGATTGATCTGATTGTGTAATCATTTTGGTTTAATCATTCAGTTCCAGATGAGCAAAGAAAAAGGGGGGAGGGGGGAGGATTTTCTGTTTTACCCAAGCAGGATAGCATTTCCCTGGGATTTGACAGAGAGACAAAAAGAGCTATGTGGCAACAAACCTTTTCTGATTTGTTGTGGCAGCCTGGAGCTACAACAGACTCCCCTCCTTTGCACACGACCCTCATTAAAGGCTATTTTAGCAGGGTGCACTCTGTTGAGACACCTGGACCAGGTAGAGGCTGTGAGGCCACGGCCCACCACTCAAACTTCTGGACTGGACACCCCCCCCCCACACACACACACACAGCAGCTAGGCAGCGATGTCAACTCCTCTTCTTCCCCATAATCATTTCTCTCCCTAAGAGCTTATCACTCTAAGTGTGAAAGGGTCAGTGGAACAATTATGGTTTCCTTACTCCTCACAGAACCGTTTTTTTTCCAGCACAGGGATTTCCTCTCCCATTAGCCTTCCCTAGTTTTACTCTATCTCACTGTAGGATAAATGGTTTTCAGGCTTTTCTGCCCTCCCACCATTAGGATTGCCTGCCTGATGGTGCACCTGCAGTTGTTACATTGTTGTAAGCTGTGTTGTTTACTTCTGTGGGCCATGGCTCATTATTGAGATAGTCACCACTAGAAGCAGAGGCATGAGAAAGAGGTAGGAGAGAGAGAGAAAAGGGAAGAAAGAAGGCCAGAGAAGCCCAGAGTGAAGACTTGCCAAGGGCTTGGAAGCTTACCGGCCTCCTGGCCCCCCAGCATCCCTGCCTGCCGTGTACCTGGTTGCTGCACTACATGTAACAGCTCAATAAAAGCCTGAGAAAGCCACCCAGGGCTCCAGGACTCCTCCTTTACCGGTCTGCTCAAATCTTAGCTATCCTGCTCTGTGGTCATCCTGCCACTACATTCACATACATATTTCAAGTTTCCAGCAAATGCCAGCTTTTATCAGTCTTCATCCTTAATGCAAATTTTTCTCTTTCCTGTATTCCTTTAATCAATTTAGTGGGGATTTAGTAGGAGAGAAGAGCAAGAGAGTTTCAACGATGGGCATAGGTGACTATTATTCCACTTGGAGATGGGACAAAAGGGATAGATCCCAGGTGAGGTGGAGAGTTAGCCCTATAAATCCCCCTTTCCACCTAATAAGTCTAGGACCCTCAAGGCCAGATCCTTGAGGAAAAACAGGCAATAAGATAATCCACTTTCTTATTTATCTTCGCCTGTGCTCTTAATTCCCACAGATGAGCTTATAGTGCATATTACAAAAAAAAAAATAGATTAACAATTCTCCACAAAAGCGAGTCAAGCAGCACAACCAAAAGCAGAATTATACCAGCAAATATTCCATCATTGAAAATCTGATAAAAATCATAAAATTAGAAAAAAAAACATTTTAAAAGCTACCAAAGACAAATAAAACAAAGCAATATGGACAAGTTAGATTTTTAAAAAGAATCAAGTGGAAATTTTATACGTTAAAAATATAATAATAGAAATTAAAAACTCAATGGATGAACGATTAGACAAAACTGAATAGAACTGGTTAAATGGACGGTAAATTTGAAACACCCACAATGCAATATTAGTAGCTCCAGCATACTTTTAAAGTTACTTCATAAGGTTAGAATTAGAAGGAATTTCAAGTGTCACTATTAGGAGAATAGCTGAGAATATTTCCTCTTGACACAAGTTATGAAATCTCAAAGTAATGACTGAGAATATTCCAGAATTGACAAAAATAAGAATTTTCAGATTTAGTAAGGACAATAGGTATCAAGCAAGATGTTTTAAAGTTCTAAATATATTAGAGTAAAGCTACAGAAGACCAAAGACAAAGAGATCTTTTTTTTAATTTGTTACATTTTTAAAAATTTTTTTAAATGTTTTCTTTTTTCAATTTTATTTTTATGTTCCCCATACAATTGCAACCCTCTTATCTTGACCCCAGTCCCTCCTTTCCCCGCCCCCCTCCATAGTGTGTCTCTGGTTCATAGTTATTTGTTGATTTTGATTTTTTCTTTCTTATAGTTATTCTTTTTCCTGGTCCCTTCTAGGTTTTCTAGATTCCTGCTATGAGTGAGATCATCCGGTATTTTTCTTTTTCTTTCTGGCTTATTTCGCTGAGCATGATCCCTTCCAGCTCCATCCATGTTGCTGCAAATTGCATGTGTTTATCTTTTTTCATTGCTGAGTAATATTCCATTGTGTATATGTAGACAAAGATCTTTAAAGCAACCAGAGGCACTTGTTGAAAATACCAGTTAGTGGAAAGTAGACTTATCAACAGTGACAATAAAATGCATCAGATAGTGGAAAATAATGATCATCCTAGAATTCTATGACTCACTTCTCCACTCAAAAAAAATAAAAATAAACTAAAACTAATTAGATTTTAAGTAATGTTGAAACAAAATCATTTTCAGACAAATACTGAGTTTGCCACCAATAGATGCTTTCTGAAAGAATTATTCTAAGATATACGTTAGGAAAAAGGAATTCAAATTCAAACTCAGAAAAGAGAAGTACAGTATAAGATACTATCTGGCTAACTCTAAATATGTATTGAATGTATAAAATACTCCTAATAATCTGGAAGATATAAAAACAAGTTATGACTAAAACACTGGCCAACAATAAGACAGGAAGAGTGTGATAAGACCCAAGTTGTGCAAAGGTCCTTGAATTTGGGGGAAAGAAGATACAGATAGTGATTAAGCTGATCCTATTCAACATGCATAACAAAAATCCTTTATTGTTAAAAGATAACAATAAAAGTAGCAATAGCATATTTCATCTCTTAACCAGTGGAAGGAAAACTTATAATAAAGCAGGATTTGAGCACACTGACCAAAGGCAAAATAAACAAAAGGAAAAAACAGGTAAATATAAAGCGTTAAGCAGATGGTAGAAATATATCTAAGAAAAATGATAGTAACGATACCTGGAAATAGACCAAAGTCTGATGAAAAAAATAAACCTTATAAATAACTTATAAAAAGTTCTCAACTATTTATTCTAGGCAAATATTGACCAAAAGGATTGTTTAATAGATAATTGAAAAAACTAGATGTTAGTGCCAAAAGCATAAGTAGGGGTAAAGATGGTTATTATGTAATGATAGAGGGAGGAATTGATAAGAAATATGTCAAGTCTCAAATTGTATTAAAAGCCCAAAGTTTGATGAATTGAAAGGACAGAAAGATGGCTAGTGTGAGTCTAAACTGCCCATCCAGGGGTATCTTCTCTCCTCTCTAACCTCTCTCAATGTCCCCTATCCACTTTCTTGAATTCAGAAATCACCCACAAGTAACAACTTTCAAGAAATGGACCATACATAGTTCAATGTCCATGGGTTTTCCCTTGGCAGAGCAAGAAAGCAAGCCACATGGTATTGGGAAATGGTTTGGAGGACAGGAATCCACAAAAAGAGTTAAATCATCTTCTTGTACATCATTGTGATTTTTCTAATAATAAAAATTCAAATAAAAAAATGTTTCTAGTAAATCTAAAAAGTCATTCAAGATCTTGGTTCCTCAAAGACAATCAGTATAATAGTCTACATCCCTTCAAATCTTTTCAATGCATACACATCTATAAACATAGATACATTTGTGTTTTAAATGTTTGCACCTGTGAATATATTAAATATATTGTCCAGTCTCTTGCTTTTTTCATTTACTGTATTGTAAATGTCTTTTCATATAGTTTCTTTAATATGTATAAAATGCTATGTTGTATGACTATACCTTAACTCATTTAACAAATCTCCTAATGGACATGTAAGATATTTCAAATTTCTCACTTGTGTACGAGTGCAGTGAACCACCTTGCACGTGTATCTTTAAGTATTTGAGTGAGAAAATCTGCAGAACAAATTTCTGCAAGTGGAATATCTGTGTCAATAGATGTTCACATGTTAATCTTGATGGGTCCTGCCAAACTGTGCCATTTGTGACAACGTGCAATTATATTAATTGAGATAGAAGGAGAAAGAAAAATACAGGATGTTTTCACCAATATATGTGAAATATAGAAAAACAAAACAAAGGGACAGTCAGAACCAAACCCAAGAAATCTGACTATAAAATTTAGGTTAACAGGACCTCCCTGGTGGTGCAAGGGTTAAGAAGCAAACTATGAAGCAATCCACAGCCTCTGAAGCACTAGTTCGATCCCCCGGCCAACCAGGGAGCAACCCACATGGCACAGCAGATCTCTCCTGTCTCACCTGCTGCTCCCCTCAGCGGTGTATTTCAGTAGATCCACCTGTTCTGTTCCCCACTCTGTCCCTGGGGAATCCTCTCACATACATGCTCCCTCGTACCTCTGGCCTGTACTCCAGCTTTTGTATGCATAAATAAATAAATCTTTTTAAAAAGCAATTTAGGTTAACAATGGGGGAGAGTGGAGTGTAAAGTGGGGAGGGGCCCCAATGGATTATGGGTGCCTTGGTGGTGGGTGTGGTTTGCTAACATACAGAACATAAAATTAAGAGGTGTAATCCTACATATATTGTTTAATCATATACAGTGTTGTCAACCAATATTACCTTGATTTAAAAAAAAGAATATTAATATATTTTTTTAATTGTCTTAAAATGTTCTCTCAATTTACCCTCTTCCCAAATGGGTACGTATTTCCCCACCATCTCACTAGCATTAAGTATTATTAACCTTTAAGATTTTGCCAATCTGATAAGAGAAAAAATATTTTTGTTATTTTAATCTGTATTTGTTAGTTTGAGCACTGTTTTGCTATTTTTTTTAAAGATTTATTTATTTATGCATACAAGAACTGGGGTACAGGCCAGAGGTGTGTGGGGAGGAGAGGATTCACCAGAGACAGAGTGGCGAACAGAACGGATAGACTGACTGAAATGCACTGCTGAGGGGAGCAGTGGGCAAGACAGGAGAGGTCTGCTGCACCATATGGGTTGCTCCCTGGCTGGGGATCGAACTTGTGCTGCAGTGGCTGCTGACAGCTTCATAGGTTGCATCTTAACACCCTGCGCCACCAAGGAGGCCCTGTTTTGCTATTTAAGTGGATTCAAATCTAGTTCAAATCTTCTGCACATTTTCCATTGGGTTGTTTTTCTTTTTCCTTGAGCTGTAGAAAGGCTAACCGTGTGTGTAATGCACACTGTACATGTGACCTTTAGTATGTAATAAACGTTGAAAATGTTTTTCTTCAATTTGTCATTTGTACTTTAGTTATATTTACGATGTTGTTTGCCTTGCAGAAATTTTAAATATTTATGCAGTAAAACCTTTTCTTTTATGATTCTGGTCTTATTTTCATTTTACTACCTTGTTTTTAATGATCTGTTAATGATTTTACTCTCTAATCATGAGTTCCTTAAGGGCAGAGGCTACCTATTATTCACATCTGTAGATCCCTACTACAGAAATTACATACACACGCACGCCCCTTACAAGCCTTGGTTATGTTAAACATCCAATAAACACATTAATTTTTTTTATTGAATTGACAGGGTTCTGTGTGCTATAAAATAAACAAGCGTAGAGAATTGAATTCCAAGAATGAGGTTGAGGGAAAAGCTCCAAGGTATGTTGGCCTACACACCAAAATGCATGGTGAGCTAGAAAGTGCAATTTCAATCAACATATGGATAAAGGTCAGGGTTAAATTCAAGTGGTCACAGAAAATTATTAAAGAGATCACAAGAAATATGTTCTATATTTGTTTCATTTTTAAAATTGTTCAGTCACTGAATTATCTACTTTCAGAATCAGTTTCATATGAAAGAGTCACAGTTTAATATAAAAATAGTCACAGTTTAATATAAAAAGTCAGACTATAATGTAAAAATAACACAGTGGGGAGACAGACAATAGTTTGTGTCTCACGTAAACCATGTGGGGGATGCACCCAGGGGGTAAACAGTCTCCCCCAGCTGGTGGCAGCGCCTGCCAGGCAGGGCACAAGGGGAAGAGGGAGAAAGGCAGGATCTGAGTGCCCAGCCACCTCATGCTAGAAAATGCTACCTCATGCTGCGGTAGTTTATGTTCTAAGTGCTGCTTCGCCGAAACTTGGGCAAGTTGTGCAGCTTTGAGGGAATTCCTTGGTCTCAGTTTGGTTATTTTAAAAACAAAGGGGGTCACTGAGTGCTCTTGGCAGCTCCTTCCAAAACTGAGGTTCTGGGAGTCTCTGAGAAGTTTTCTGTAAACTGGTTTCCAGGACCCTGCCTTCCTGGGGTTCCCTGGAGATTCAATCAGAAGTGTGAAGGTAACCCCATCACAGCTGTTACCAGCTGTTCTGTGAGGCTGCTCTGGGAGGCCCCAAGAGTGTCAACACTGATGTCTGTAAGAGTGAAATTAAATTCCAGGGTCTGGTGTGAAGCTGGAACAGGTCTTGATGTTTTTATCTGTCTGTGGCTGGATTCCTGTGGGGCCTATCTCTTCAGCTGAGATAGCAGGAGGGAGGGGGAATGGAGAGGAAGGGGCACTCTCCTCTCTTTTATTTGCATGTGGTTCATAATGACTTTGTGATATAAAGTCATTATATCCTATTATACCCTGGTCATTCCTAAGAAGACTCAAGGTGATGCGTTCATTCACGTGAATAGTAGGTGCTCTGTGCTGCTGTCTGCCAGCCCCAATGCTGGGGGCTGGAGGAGACAAATGTAGGGGAAATGAATACTGTGTTCTCCCTGGCATCACAGGGCCACTGAATGTACAAGGGCTATGAGGACCCAGAGGATAAAGTAATTTTGATAGTCCCAAAGAGAGCATGGTGGAAAAGAGGGGAAAGGGAATGACAATTTCTTGGGTGCCTTCTATGAGGCAGTATGTCGTAATGATCAAGAGCGTGAGACTTGGAGACAGGTAAGACTGGCTCAACCTCTCTAAATCTCAGTTTCCTTATCTGCACATAAGATAGTGGATTGTCTTTTAGAACCACCATGCACAGTTGGTGCGGATGCAAATTGCTGCGCCACTACGGAAAACCGTATGGAGGGTCTCAAAAATAAAAACTAGAACGAACATATGATCCAGTAGTTCCACTGCTGGATATTTATGTGAAGAATATGAAACCACTAACTGGAGGAGATGTGTACCCTTATGTTCGCTGCAGCATTGTTCACAATAGCCAAGACACCTAACATTACACAAGCAGCTTGGATACATCTCATTGCAACCTACTGCTGTGTGTTCCCTGCTTGAACTGTGGTCCTTCTGTGGATCCAGGGTGTGGACATGTACAAAGGAGTTCCCCTTAATTCCCCTCTCATTATATCCCCCCCAAAAAAACCTCACCAGGAAGGGATCGGCACCTACTTTGAGATCAGGCAACTGAAGCCCAGAAAGCGTAACCACCTAAGTTCCAAGTGTTGCTGTCGGGACTCGAATCCCAGTCTGTCTGACGCTTGATCCATACCCTTAAACCCCAGCACCCTGCCTCTCCAGGGGATAGCACCAGGCGGCCAGACCTCTTCTTGCTGTCCATTCTGTCTCTGAAAGCACCCAACATCTGTGACTTTGATGCTCAGAGGCTGAGCAGGGTCAGAAGCCAGATGAGAGTTGTCCCAGGGACCACAAGACGGAGGGGGTGCAGCAGGGACCAGTGCCTGGAGAAATCCCCCAGGTGTGGGGTGGAAGCAGAGCCCTTCTTACTCTGAGTTGAGGGAGCTGAGCAAGTACACCAGGAGGGGGGCAAGGTGAAGCTGCCCATGCAACTCGCTGTCTGTTGGCACTAGTCGGACCTGCTTAAGTGAACTACTAGTCGGACCTGATTACGTGAACGCACTGCCAGCACGGCTATAAAGACTAGGATGCCAAGATAGAAGAGGAAATGGAGTAAGTGCAGGACTGCGAGGCGTCAAGAGAAGTGGACTGAGGAAGCCTGCACCCAGCTCACCGCCAGGGGTCCATCGCTCTGCTGGCCCTACATGGGAATTGTCCTGGAGCTGTCACATCCCACAGTCAACTTGACTACCGCCTCACCCCATCAGGGTGCTGAGTAGCCCAGCCTCCTGCCCTAAACCACAAAGGAGGAAGAAAGTTCAGCAACTGGGACCCAGAGTGTCCACAATCCTGTGAGTCAATTCCCTACAATAACTGTCTCCAATCAGAAGGATGGAATGGAGGGTGAACGAGCTGCTCACAGGAGCTGTGTTCTGGAGGGTCTCAGGGGCTTTGGGGGTGCACATGCAGAGAAGGGAGATGCCACCCCCTGACAAGTGCCCAGTGGAAGAGCACACAAAGTGACTGGGTGAATAAGCTGGGGCCCCACCAAGCCCGCCTTCCTAGGCACAGGGCATGAAATCACAGCTCCTTGCAGTGAGGAAACTCTCCATGTGGAAGGTGGAGAGCATTAGCAGGAGATGGGGGGATTTCACTCCAAATGCAGTTGAGATCATATCTTGGCTTTGTTCCCCACGAATGCACAGTTATTTGTATTTCGGCATAAAATTCTAACTCCCAGGACCTGGTTAACAAAGGCAGCGTGCGCTGCATCCCCCAGAGCCCAGCCAGATGGAAAGCCCAACGGAATTTCACTTTGAAGTGCTCTGTGTTATCTGACTCATTTGCAAAAGAAATGAGTTTTCTGAGATGTTCGAATGTTTCCAGACATAACCAGTTGCCCCCAAGCGAGAATGAAGTTATAATCTCTCCTTCACCTTGTGCACAGGCAGACCTGCACGGTTGTACTCAGGCTGTTAGAATCAAAATACATCTCCTCCCCAGGCTCCCCAGGGGCAAGTGGGAGGGGGGCTCAAAAGAAAACACCTTGGATCAAGAAATGATGGATTTGTTTTTCCCCACTCTGACAGTGGAAACAGAAGGATGGTGTGGCTGGCCGAACAAATTATACACTCATTTGTCATTAGGATAATGCAAAAGAAGCTCTGTGATGTCAGGGGACCAGAACAGATAGACTTGGCTCAAATCTCTGTCCTGCTGGTTCCCAGCTGTGTGACCCTAGAAAAGTAGTTCCTGCCCTTTTCGCCTCAGTTTCCTCTCCTGTAAAATAGGCATAAAAATATTGATGCCACACTGTGGTTATGAGGAGTGTGCAAGGGCTTCAGCAACTACAAAGGATTGAACACACATTAAGACCCCTCTCTCTATATACACTCCTAGTGATCCTTTATCCCAAGTTACCTCCCTCCCCTGAGTACAAGGGCTAACTTCCCACACTGGACCTTTGCTCACGTTATTCCCCCTGTTCAGAGTGCCTTGTCCTGCCCATTTCTCAGTTTTTCTTTTTTTTAAGATTTATTTATTTATTTATACAAGCACTGGGTACAGTCAGAAGCGCAGGAGGGTGAGAGAATTCACCAGAGCCAGAGCAGGGAGCAGAACAGGCAGAAGGACTGAAGTACACTGCTGAGGGGAGCAGCGGGCATGGCAGGAGAGGTCCTTCGCTCCATGTGGGATCCTTGCTGGCGGCTGGGGATCGAACCGGTGCTGCAGAGGCTGCGGGCAGCTTTGCAGCCCAGCGCTCAACTGCTGCGCCACCAGGGGAGGCCCCATTTCTCAGTATTCTTGCCAACACCCACTGTGATCCTTTTTTGAGGTGGGGACTACAGTGGACATTGCCTAATTTTTGTTTGGTAGGAAATGGAGTGTAGGCCTGGCTCCGTTCACCTCTCAGTATCTCAGCATCTCAGGGTACCTAGACATAAGAAAGGAAAGGGGTGCAGGGATTATCCAGTCCAACTCCTTGCTGTTGAGCTAGGGAGACAGAAGTGCCAGAGTTCAAGGCATATGCCCCACCTGTCTGGTCATCTCCGCAGGTCAAGGAGACCCGTGGCACCCAGGCTGTCCTCTTGGCAAAGCACTTGGTTCTCCTATGTTCTCCTCATTGAACCCAAAGAATGAATATTAAAAAGACTGGCAAACCCAAGCTCTGCAGAAACGGTGTCCCAGTTTGAGTCCCAAAGCCACACTCTGCTGCAGAACCGGGAAGAGCTAGTGTTCCAGATCAAATACCTTCGGGCAGGATATTCTTACTTAGGGATGGGTCAGCCTTTTATTCTGCGCAGGTCTTCAACCTATTGGACAAGGCCAAGGTTCACCCCATTAAGGTCAATCTGCTTGACTCAGTCTAGTAAGTTAGATGTTAATCTCACCCAAGGACACCTTCACAGAAATACACAAAACAATGACTGGGTCGAGTGAAGCTGACGCTACAAAATGAAACTTCCCACTCATAAAACTCCATGGCCCAGTCAAGCTGATTTATAAAATGAACGACCATCCTCAGGATAGCTGGAGCACCTCCAGGAGTTAAGCAAGCAGGGTTATGTCTGTGAGGTGGATACTGAAAACACAAACGAATGTGAGTCAGTTTCCACTCTTTTTTCAATTTAAATATTTCTAAGTGAAATTTCTGGCTTAAAATGGCACTTGCCCCACTTACCACCCCATCCCATGTTGTCATTAATAGAGGGAGGGACTGAGCACACCTCACAAACACATGGAAGATGAAATGGACAGAAAACTTACTCCCCAAAGCTGAGAGAGTAGCTGACCCACTCAACCAATATTACAAGTAAAGCAGTTTGAGAAGAATCTTCTCGGGTTCAATCCATGAAATGTAGCCTGACTTAAAATAGACAGGAAGCCCCTATTCCTCCCCCATGATGTCCCTTCAAGACCCTATGTCGCACAAAAACAGCAAGGGCTGCTTTTGGGGGTGGCCACAACCTCAGGGCTCATCCCCCAAACATCATCTTGTTGCTTAATTCACATCCAGAATCTCAAAGAAACAACCTAGTAAATCTCAGAGCAGATGAAAGCAAAATAATACTATTCACACTCACCAGATCGGGAAGGAAACAAGCCTGCCAAAGCCAGTGTCGGGGAAGACATGACTTCACCAATAACCTTCACTCCTTGAAAGCTAACGGTGAATTCTCTGCTATTTTCCATGACTTATCAACAGTGCTTGACATGATCCAAGGATCCCTCCTCTTGGAAAGATTCTTTGTTTGGCCTCCAGGAAACTACACACTCAAGTAAAACCAGAAAGCAGCCAGGATCTCAGACAAGATTCCAGCCTGGTGCAGCCCTCAGGGCCACCATCACAGAACCCTGGATGTGCCACCTGCACAGTTGGCATTAGGCCTTGGCAGCTGCTGCTAGCTCTGCTAGCCCTGGAAACTCAGAGTTGCCACCATTCATGGCCAGACAGGGTTTTTTCCAAGACTTCTATTTCTTCATTGGAATAGACCTTGTCCAAGGCAGCTGCATAGACTTGGCTGAGCCTAGTCTCTAGCGGCAAGGGAGGCCGGGAAGGCAGGTGTCAGGCACACTCAATGACCAACATGGAAAGGAGTTCAGAGTGATGAAAGAAAAATGTGCACCACACTGAGGTGTTTTAGGTCATAAAGGAAAACGTATTTTAGGCCAAAATTTCCCAGAAGTAGGAACTATACTTCTCATAATCTAGTAATCCATAGATATTTCCCTGAACAAACCAAATTCAATAGGATACAAGCAGAAGTTTATTCCGTCTCCTTGATTCCGTGTAGATTATTTCTTTTTTTTTAAAGATTTATTTATTTATGCGTACAAGAGCCGGGGTACAGGCCAGAGGTCTGGGGGGTGAGAGGATTCACCAGAGACAGAGTGGGGAACAGAACAGACTGACTGAAATACACTGCTGAGGGGAGCAGCAGGTGAGGCAGGAGAGGTCTTCTGCGCCATGTGGGTTGCTCCCTGGCCGGCAGGGATCGAACTCATGCTGCAGAGGCTGCAGGCAGCCTCACAGGCTACGTCCTAACCCCTTGAGCCACCAGGGAGGCCCCTGTGTAGATTATTTCTTTTCCAATCCTTGGATGAAATCTCAGGCATTTCCTGTAACATTTCCAGTCATCCTGGAATAAAACACACAAAACCTGTACCTTTTTGTCACAAAATTCATCTTGTATTTTTCAGTAATTAAAATGGGCCCTATTTTCAGGTAAAGGTTCTCCTCTCCTGGTCTTGGCAACGAGGCTGGGAAGACTACAGTGGGGAGGTGACACAGTTTCTCTCCACTTCCCTTCCTTTTCTGCTCCCGTGTCCCTGGCCCTGGCCCTGGCTCCTCAGCCCTTCAGGCAGGGCCCAAAGGCATCTGGTGTTAGGGCAGGGGCACGGGCTGCTGTAGCTGGTGATGCTTGGCTCTGGTGTACTCTGGGCTTGGTGGCATTTTTTGTGGCATTCACAGAAATCTTCCCAAAGCGGGATCCTACAATTACAATCTTCAGGACAGGCTAACACTTGTCTCTGGCTGTTGCTTACATCACCAGCTGACTTCAACTGTGAGTCCTGGGCTATCTAGTAGTCCACTTCCCCCATATTACTTTGTTGGTTTGATTAAATAGCCAAGGGGACTTTTGGAACGAAATCCATATTGTTATACTTGACACAAGTTGCGTGTTCCCCATGTGACCCAGAGCATGTCCAAGAGATAAAAACATGCATCCTTGCGCCCTTCTGTTGGTGGAAAAGGGACTCATTCTCTACAGTCCTCTTTCTTTCTGCCACCTCAAGTAGAGAGCTCAGGTTCAAGCACTGGAATTTCCAGGAGTCCATCATTCCCAGTTCACTATTCCCAGAATCTAGGGGACATATAGAAAATTAAGGGGATAGCATTCCCTGGCTCCCCCATGTGAGGGAAGCATAAATGCCTCCAACAACTTTCTCAGAGAACTGTTCTCTCCCAGACTCATCACTCTCAACCCTGATGCATATTGGGCTAAGGTGGCAAAACTCGATTTCCAGATGCTTCCTTTTTAACACCTGTAGAAGTGGTCTGGCTTCTTACTTCAGAATACGGGGTTTTATCCCCATATTTTGGAACTTCAGCCAAACTAAGGAATGCCCATTACAAAGACTTTGTTTTAGTAATAAAATCTTAAAAAGGAAAAAAGGAGATGGAAATTAAGATAAATTCTAAATATTTCTTGGATAAAAAAATCAAAATTGTCATAGCACATAATAAGAAAAATGAAAATATTATATATTATAACTTATAGTTAATGTCCTCAGAGAAAAGTCACAGTATATTTTAAAAAGAAATAATAAAAATTAATCACCCAAGCATTTAACTGAGGAAATTGGAAAAAGCAAAACAAATCTGAGAAAAGCAATAAGAAGAAAGTAATAAAGATTAAAACAGAAATGAATATTCTATAATGAGATTGCAATAGAATGATTAATAAAACAAAGTGCAATTTCTTCAAAAAGTCCAATAAATTATACACACTTCAAGAAAATGTAATCAAGATAAAAAGGGGAAAACAGAAAACATGGCATTAAAATTGAGACAGTGACAGAACCAAAGATATTAATGAGGCTTATAGTTACAGGAAGACATTATGAATGTCTCTATGCTTATTGTCTTAAAATCTGGAAGAAATCGATAATTTTGTGAGAAAATATAAGCTGGCAGTATTAACTAAAGAAGGAAATAAGGAACTATGGTAAAAATAACAAAATTATTTAAGAAAATTTACCAAATAAAGCTAAGAGTTCATATTGTTTTATGAGCAAATTTCTCTAAGCTTTCAAGAAACAAACAATCTCCAGGCTTTTTAACCAGTTCCAGGTCAAAAAAAAATATGGAACTCTTCCTAACTCCTTCTGTAGACCTAGCATATCCCTGACTTCCAAGCCTAACAGAGATGTCAGAACAGAGCATGCTTGCCTAGAGATTTTTTAAATCCCAAATAAGCAATAGCAAATAAAATACAGAAGTGTAAAAAAGTGATAATGTCATGGCACATAAGCCTTATTGAAAGAAAGCAAGAATGATTTGATATGAAATCAATAATCTATTATATTAATAGGTCAAATGAGAAATACCATATGACTATCTTGAAATACACAAAAGAACACAATTCAGTCTCTACTCCAAATTTTAATTATTTCTAGTAAGTCTGGAATAGAAAGATATTTCCTTCACCAAAATGAATCTCTCCCACCGACAGTTGACTTCACACCCAAAGTGAAACGTCAGACACTCACGAAAGTGGGTAGGAAGAAGATTTGAATGCCTGTGACCACTACTCATTTCACTGAGGACAGCTGATTGATTTTTCAACAAAAGATATGAATTGCACAAAGGAGGAGTCAAAGATATTATTTGCAGATGATAAAATTTTCTAGCTTAAGGATCCGAAAGCATCAACTAAACAACTCTGTGAGAATGAATGAGAATATTCAGTAAAATGGTTAGTCTCAAAATAAAAATCAATCACTCTCAACACACTTGCGACAACATGGGCAAAAATTCAGAGGATAAGAAGAACTCATTCGCAATACTAGCAAAAATATGAATAACCCAGAAAGTCATATAATAAGAAATGTACAGGATTTATATGCAAAAGTATAATGTTTTAATGAAAGATGTAAAGACAACTTGAATAAATGGAAAAAATATCTGCAAGCCCTGTCTACAAGCACATAGGCTGAACATTACAAAACTCCAGTGTGAATGGTGCCCCTGGGGTGGTATTGGACAGATCTTGTTTCTGGCAGAAAGATTTAATAATATGAAGTTATCAATTTTCCTCAAATGGATCTGTAAATTTAATAAAATATCAATTGAAGCCCAGCATGACATTTGAGATCCTGACAAAATGATTTTGAAGTTCATAAATGTGCAAGGTTAGTTAAGAACATTTTGAACAGAAATAGTAAATGAAAAGACTTTATGAATGTCTCTATGTTTATTGTCTTAAAATCTGGGAGAAATCGATAATTTTGTGAGAAAATATAAGCTACCAAGCATTAAAACATATTATAAAGTCACAATAAATAAAGCAGGGAGGATCCAGCTCAGAGGAACAGGATGGAGAATTCATAAACAGACACAAATCTAGGTACGAATTAATATATGATAAGGTAAACTGAAATATGTATATTGGGGGTTGGAGGAAGTGGATTATACTATAAGTGGTATCTGGACTAAACTAAACATGGAGGGAAAATGAAACATTTTTTTATAGCATAGAACCAAATAAATTTAACTTATAGACTAAATCTAAATTGAAACCATGAAATGACAAGAAAATAAAGGTGAATATTTATAATTTTCTGGGGTAGTTTAGGACTTTATTTAAAAATGCTATCTTTTTAAAAAAAAAAAAGATTTATTTTTATTTATTTATACAAGCACTGGGTACAGTCAGAAGCACGGGAGGGTGAGAGAATTCACCAGAGCCAGAGTGGGGAACAGAACAGGCAGACTGACGAAGCACACTGCTGAGGGGAGCAGCGGGCACAGCAGGAGAGGTCTGTTGCGCCATGTGGGACCCTCACCCAGCAGCTGGGAGTTGAACCGCGCTGCAGAGGCTGCGGGCAGCTTAGCAGCCCAGCGCTCAGCCGCTGCGCCACTGGGGAGGCCCTAAAAGTGCTATCTTTATTAGTTTAGTGTTGGATAAATCATCAGTCATTTTCATTATGTGTTAAGAAAAACAGAAACTGCTAAATATTCCTGATTTCTAATTTTCCATAAAAATGGAGCAAAAGTCCTGTTGAATTGATCATAAAAGAGCATTTTATAAAGAGAAATGTGACTTGGCTTTATAGGCTGATATAGAACTTTCTAAAAATCAGCTTTGTTGAGGAATAATTTATAGACAATCACATTTAGCAATTGTATTTATACAATCTGATTATTTTTTATTGAAAATTTTATTGAAATAATTGTAGAAATTGTTTTATATTTCTAAGAAATATTCTAAGAAATATTATAGACTAAGCCTATGTTCCCATTACTCAGTTTCCCCAGTGGCACCATTTAAAGCTATACAGTACAGTATCAGGACACAGATATTGACATTGGTAACATTCACTGATCTTATTCAGATTCCCCCTATTTTACTTGAACTCAGTTATATGTGTGTATTTAATTCTATACAATGTTTTTCCTTATGTAGGTTGGTGTATCTGTCACCACAGTCAAGATACTAAGCAGATTCTTCACACACAGATCCTTCATTTTGCCCTTTTATCACCACACCTCTTTAATCACACACAAACACACTTTAATGTGTTTTGACAAATGTGTCCAATCGTGGAATCATCTTCACAATTACAATAGAAAACACTTCCATCCCCCCCATGACTCATTGTCTCAGGCCTCTTTTCAGTCAGTTCCCCTCCTAGGCAATCACTGATGTCCTTTCTCTTACTACAGTTTTGCATTTTCTAGAACTTCATATAAAGGTAATCCATATACTATTTTGAGATTTATCCATATTGTTGCAAGTACCAGTAATTCATTCTTTTTATTGTGGGGTAGTAGTTTTCCACTGTATGAACACAATTGCATTTGGCTTGTCCCTTCATCGTCTATAGACATTTGGGTTATTTGATGTTCTTTATTATTATTATGAATGAAGTTATAGATACTCAAGTCTTCATGTGAACAAGTCTTGAGACTTTCATATCTCTTGGGTGGATACCTAAGAATGCAATTGCTGGCTCATATGGTAGACATATGTTTCATTTTGGACAGTTTCCAAAGTTAGAGCTTCAAATTCATTGATCTTTCCTTCTTTAGAGTTTAATCTGATATTAATAGCATCCTGTGTTTTTCATTTCAGACATTTATATTTCCCATTTCTAGATATTCCATTTGGATTAAAACTTCAAAGCCTCCATTTCTTCACTCACCATAGTCACATTTTTTTTCTGCCTTCTTAAATATATGCACATAATAGCTGTTTTAATGATCTTGTCTGCTAAATCCATCATCTCTCTCATTTCTTTGTTGCTGTTGATTAGTTTTCCATCTGGCTATAGGCCATATCTTCCTACTTCTTTGCTTACTCGGTAATTTTTTATTGGATGCTGGACATTGTAAATTTTACATTGTTGATTGCTGGATTTTGTTGTATTCCTTTAAATACCACTTGATTTTGTTCTGGAACACAAATCAGTGGGAGATCTTTAAGGCTTGCAGGGCAGTTTTTAGTCTAGGGTTAATTCGGCCTCACTACTAAGGAAATACTCTTCTAAGGATCCTATCCAATACCCCATAATTTAGGAGATCTTTCCACTCTGTTTGGTGAGAACATGAATTCTCAACCCTGTGTGAGCTCCAGGAAATATTCTGTCTACTCCTTGACTAAAATGATCTTTGCTTAGGACATCAATGCTTAGTCATCTTTGCTTAGGACATCAATGCATAACATTAAGGCAGAGATTATAAAGGAAAAGAATGATAGCTTTGAGAAAGAGAAATTTAAATGCCCTCTCTTTAGTCTCTTTTTAAAGTCACTTCTATTCAGCTGTTGTTTCCAACTATTTTGTGTTTTGTGTGCAGTTGGTACAGGAGGGAGTATTAGTGGGCTCTGGAGCCAGCTCTGTCTCTCACTGTGTGTCCAGCAGGAAATTCTTCTCCCTGGGTCTCAGTCTTCTGATCTAAAAAATGAGGTGCTGGGGTGGTCCCTGTGGCCCTTTCAGCCCTATCACCTGCCACCTGACCAGACTGTACAGTTTCTTGTTCAGCTCTTTCCCTCCATGTTAACTGACTCTCAGGGACTCCAGGTCTACCTCAGAGCAGGCTTCTCATTCCTATTTCCCTTTTTAAATATAATTTAGTTTTTATTTGATTTATGGACTCAGTCCCAGTCACTGAACTTCATTCGGCTTGAACGGCTTATTGATTTTCAATAGCAGTAGAGAAGAATAAAGAGATGACAGCCGCACTTGGCTGCAGACCCAGAGGCAGCCAAGAGAGGCAGGAATTAATCATCTCTGGGGTGATCACTCAGGCTGTCCCTGGCAGGACAGTGACCCAGGGAGCTGAACCAGCCCAGGGCAGCCCAGCAAGCCACCCTGATTGTCTGCCTCTGATAGCATGAGCTCACCAGACTGCCCTGCCTGGGTTCTAACTCCAACATCATCTGATATAAGTCAATTACCCCCTACTTTCCTCCAAAGGTGGGGCATTGAAAGAGTTCCTGAGGCTAGCTAGAGGGAGACTACACCATTAAGATTAATAGAGAGAAGGACATGGTCATATATAAAGGTGCTCACATTAAATAAATGTGCAAAGATGAATAGGTGATAAATGAATAAAAAGATAAATTGGTAATTAAAAAAAAAAGTGAAGGGGGTACAGATGTGCGAGGAATACATGTTGATCTCAGTGTGGCTTCTCTCGGTTGCCTACAGCAGCTGAAAACAACAAAGTGGATCTATTTTTACTTCCCTAAAGAAATGCACAAAGCTTTAGTTAGCCTCTGGATCTTTTCATATGCTGTTCTCTGCATCATGGTCCAGCCTTCTTTTGCCTGGCCACCCCCTGTTCTCCTTCAGGTTCAATTCAGTTTCTGCCTACTCTGAGAAGCCTTTCCTGATAGCCCACACACATACCATACCACACCACTAGTGAGGTGTCCCCACCCTGTTCTCCCTCAGGTTTCTGTGCTGTCCTTGTTAGGACATTCATCACACTGTACTAAAGCAGTTACAGGTACAAAGTCATTGCTCATTTTTACAGCAATACGATGGTCTATTTTCTTAACTGTTTCCTACTTAACTCCTAGCCCTGTGAATGCAAGGACTGCCTACTTTGTTCTTGTTTTTTTTTTTAATTTTTTTACACAAATGGCATTATTTTTTAATATTAATTTTTTTATTTTTTTTACATCGTTGTTCATTTTTAAACACTATTTGCTTCCCCTCACCCCCTCAGGTGTAGTCCCCATAGTGTTTCCTTCCCCAATGCACCCGTGCACCATCACCTCAGTCCCCTGTGCTCCTCTCTTCCTCCCTCTGACCCCTCTCCCTCCTCCTCCCCTGCAGGATGTCTCTGATTTATAATCGTCCATTTTTGCTTTGTTGTGTTTTGTACTGTTATTATTTTTTTATACTGATGTCTTGTTTGATTCCCCTATATCCCTGCTATAAGTGAAACCATCTGACATTTTTCTTTTTCCTTCTGGCTTATTTCACTGAGCATAATTCCTTCTAGTTCCACCCATGTTGCTGTGAATGGCATGAGTTCATCTTTTTTGATTGCTGAGTAATATTCAATTGTGTATATATGCCACATCTTCTTGATCCAGTCATCTATTTTTGGGCATTTGGGTTGTTTCCAGGTTTTACTTATTGTAAATAGTGCTGCAATAAACATAGGTGTACAGGTGTTCTTTTGAATTAATATTTTTGTGTCCTTTGGGTAGATCCCTAGTAGTGGAGTTGCTGGGTCATATGGTAGCTCCATTTTTAGTAAACTGAGGAACCTCCAGACAAGGACTGCCTACTTTGTATGTCGAGTGTCCTAGCATATAAAAGATAATGAATATTTGCTGAATGAATGGAAGACAGCTGAAAAGACTGATTTCTAAAGTTACTCATTGATTCAAGAAATATTTACTGAGCATCATTTATATACTAACATTGTAGGCAGGTGTTGAAGTATATTAGGTCCTTTAATTAATCTCCCCTATAATTTTTAATTATACTCACAGTACTCAGAAAGGTAAGGTAACCAGCTCAAGGTCACATAGCCAGGCACTGGCCAGACCAAATTGGAACTTAGGTCTCCTAATTCCCAATTCCAATTCTGTCCCTTTCTTACTTGGAGAATGCAACTGTTCTCTTCTCATCCAAAGACCCCATAGTTTTCTTCTCTGTATGATAAGAAGGTTGAATCAAACTAGAGATTCTTAATCTTTGAGAATTGATGGATGTTATGAACTGTAGCCTCGGGGAAATACACATATGTACTGAAAAATTGCACACAATTTCATGGGTTCATGAACCCCCATAAAACCTAGCCACAGTCCTAAGCTTAAGAGCCCCTGAGCTCACCGATCATGAAGGCCTTGCTAGTTCTTGCAGTCCCTGCAGAGTTTATGATTCACCCGCTGACATCAGTTTTATGAAGTGGCAAAATTCTTCCATTCATTTTTCAAAGTCTCAACCTCTCCTCTTCTCCCCAGGCTGGCTGGCAGTAGCTCTTCCCTGCTGTGAGACCCCATTAGCCCCCAAAGCCCAGAGCCCTGCCAGGCCATGGCTGTCACCGAATCTTGGTCCTGATTCATTTTCCACAGTGTCTCTCTGGATGAGAAGTTGTGCATAACAGCAGGACTCAGCTCCTGGCAGAAAAAATGGCCAAGTTCAATCCTTAACAAATAAAACCACTGCTGTTCAGTAATTCCCATGGTTCATGAAAAATGTGATTTCCTTGCTGCAGCAAATGTGGAGGGCAGGAGACTTAAGATGCTCCCACTTTGGTCTATGGAAAAAACTGTAACAATATAAATCAATGAGATAAACAACATTCTCCTCTATTCATTATCTGGGCAGGCCAGAGCTAATGTGTTTGTTTTAAAATCCTGTTATCAGCCACACTTCCCCCTCAGGGATGACTGCAGTTTTCTGAAATCCACCAGGAACACTGCAGCAGAGAAACAGAACTTTCAATTTCTGGAGATTATACCAATTCTCCAGGATTTTGAACGTCAGGCTGAGAATTTGACCATTGGGCTGGTGAGCACTACCCAGGAGCATTCCAAACTGGGGAGGAGGAGGGGGAAACAGGTGAAGGTGCTGGTGAGGGTGAGGGGGCCAGAATCTCATGTAAGGAAAATCATTCCAGTCGTGGCTGGGGGTCCACCAGAGGGACTGAGAGACAAGGGTGCCTGCGTGGAGGTGGGATGGGATGGGGAGAAGCCTGATACATCATGAGGGAGCTCTGGGGAAAGGTATCCTCTTGGTCCGTAATCCCTATTTCCACATGGGGATAGCAACATGCCTGCGCCGAGTATATACAGACAGGACACTGCCATCTCTCACAAAGGCACAGCCAAGGAGACATAAGTGTATGCGGTTGGGTCGAGCTTCTTGGAAGTCTTCTTGGGGCCCTTAAAATACATCTCGGATGGCTGGTGCTACCACAGCCTTCAGACCATCATATGGAAAGGACAAGAGAACACAGACTTCAGCTCTGATACACCTGAGCACAAGTCAATGCCAGACACTACCTACTTCTGAGTTCCCTGTGTGAGGAAAATCCCTGGAGAGCATCACATGGAGAAGTTACAGCGACAGGAGGCTGGCTGAATCTGGAGCTCTGGAGGGCCACGGGCACATACGTAGGGAGAGAAGCTGTAGGGGAAAAGGAGATGACTCAGAGTGGAGAGACAGATGAAGCACAGGGCATGGAGGGAGAGTCAGGAGAAAAGTGTATAGACGGCTGGAAAGCACGGGGTCCTGGGAGCCAATTGAGGACAGGTGAGTGGTTAATAATGGCCGACACCAGAGAAGGGGACTTGGACTTGGTGGGGATCCTGATAAGGGCTGAAGAGACAGCACGGATAATTCCACCTTGAAATGTCCTACCAATCTGCCTGGGGACCCTTCTGTGCTCAGCTGATAAGACCGTGGGCATCCTGTGGCCAGGCAGCTCTCTGGAGCCTGAGCACCAGACTATGCAAGGGGACTGCCGCCTTCCCTGACACCATGACCAGGGGCTATTTTGGATGTGATTACTGCAGGTGTGCCTTCTCCCAGCCAGTGTTCATCATGCTGCTTGGTATTATTATAAGACTTGGTTCTGTGTTCAAGGAGCATGTGCCCAGGCATTAAACACCAGCTTTGCCTAATGCTCTGTGGGACTCAGGTAACTTCTTCAATGAGAGCAGAGCTAGAGCTCAGGCTTTCTGGTTGCAGACCCACCAGACTTCAAAATCCACATGTGAACCCTTTCCCAAGACTGGCTTTTAACAAACGCATTGGGAATTGGCATGCTGCCGACATTTTGCTGACTCGATGTGGGTACCAGGATTTTTTTTCACAAATTGGGTACTCCATCGTGTAGAAAACAGATCTTTTAAGGAGGTAAAACATCTGGAGTTACATAGCATGAAAAGAGACTAAAGGCCAGGTTACACACTCAACACACGGCTCTCCAGGTTTTAATGATGCTCAAAGATTCAAAATGTTCAGCAAATCTGTTTATTGCTGCTTCGACTTTCAGTGTTTCCCTGGGGAGCTGCCGCTAGTTTTTTCTATCTTGTTTAACCCAGTAGGATTCCTGGGGATGGATGTAGCTTCCAGAGCTTGAACAAACTCCCCCAGGAAAGCTCCAGAGCTCACAGGTCCTAAGTCACAGAAATATGCTTCTAAAAATAGAGATTGCTTGGCAAAAACAGGGTCTTGGCCCACCAAGCACAGCCTCCCAGCAGCCTTTTCCTGACACCAGGCCCAAAGATCCCTGGAAAGAGCAGACGGTATTAAGCATGTTTGGGGACTTCTACTCAATGCCATAGCTGCAGTCAGGAATCCAGCAACAAGCACTAGGCTGGAAACTCGTCGAGGTGAAGGCAGCTTCGCGAGGCTCTGAAAACTCAGGCACGGTTTGTCTAGAGATTCACAAAGAGCTGGTGTGTGAATCAGGAAACCTGACTCCAGTTCCAGTTCACCACTGATTGTCTGGATGCCCCCAGTGAGCCTTTTTCCCTCCCTGGGCTTCAGTTTCGACATCTATAAAACAGGGATGGTAAATTCCAAAGCCCTGCCTGCTTCCAGAGTTGCTGCGGAAAGCTACGCAGATGGGAGGCATCAGCAGCAGAACAGATCCGAGCCCGAGCCGCTGGTGGTGGGGCTGTGGCTGAGCTCGTCCAGACAGCCTGAGGGATCCTGCGGGCGGCTACAGAAGGCTCTTGCCAGCAGAACACGTGCTTTCCTCTAAAAAGACCACTTCACGTTGAGGCCATTAAGCAAGTGCTTATGAGAATTGTGGTGGGTTACTCCTTGGCTCTGAAGTTAATTTGAGAGCCAGCCTCTTCCAGGTCTCATCAGGATGGAGCCTCAGAAACCCAAGTGTGGAAGAGAGACACCTGATTTTCTTCCGCCGCAGGGGCTACAATTGGTGGGCTGTGTTTGCTGTGATAAAATATGACAAAATGAGAAAAGAGATTGGGTGGTAGGCTTGTCTCCAGACCTAGAGAAACTGGCTTCGTCTTCGTGGTCACTCAGTCAAGTTGTCTCAAGGACCTTCTGTGCACATGGAGACTTCATGTGTTTGGGAAGCAGCTAGCACCCTGGGAACTTCTGGCATGTGCATGTACATGAATGAATATATACCAGTGTGCATGTTTATGGACACACGTGTGTGGTGTGTGTCCATGCACATGCATGCATCTGTGTGTTTGTTTCCATGCACATGTGTGCAAATACATGTGTGTGTATCTGTGTATATACTCACCCTCTCTCACAAAGAGGGAGGTTTGCTCAATTATTGCACCAGGGCCAGGGGATGATTTAATAAGCCCTGGGTCTCCTTGTCCAACATGCTGAGCTATGGAAATGGCAAAGCCTTTCCAAACCTGAAAGACAGATGAGTTCATTTTCAGGTTTTGCCGTGAATCGGTGGTTCCTGGAATGGCTAATGGCTCAGAGAGGCAGCATTTGCATCCAGCGGTGTCTGAGTGGCTGTGCGATTAGTGGCTAGGGGGTGATTTAGGATCGCTATTTGGAAACATCTACCATTTTCCAATAATGCCTGAGAAATTGCCTCTCCTGAGAAGAGAAATTTCAAGAGGGCCCTGGAACAGTGATGGAAGAGGCCGGGGAAATGCAGATTCCTCTTGTCTGAGCAGCGAGGCTGAGGGCGGCTGGTAGCCTGCTGTTCCAGGTGCCTCCAGGCAGGCTGGCTCCATCGATTGTGCTGTTGCCCGCCCCATCTGCCCACATGCTCATCTCCCAGCACCTCCCCCAGGTCACCCCCCCAACATCTATCTGATGAAATTAGTATTTGAAATACAATAAAGTGATTAGTTCACTTGACTGTGACAAACATATTTAATCTTGACCAATCGATAGTGTCAGAAAACCAGAGCCATTAGTTAAATTACCCCCTGTACCCAGAGAAGCAAACAGCCTAATTGAAGAAGGCAAACTCCGAAGGCTTCCTTTCAGCCCAGGCACTTCCAAACCCTCCATACTGAGGGTTTGGAGGGTTCCAATTTGCACTTTAGCCATAAACTGCTTTGCTGTCAGCCACCATGCCGGCCTCAGTGTCCCCACTGTCAGTATAATGTAGAGATGAAGGGGCGAGACTCTGGAGCTATGATTACTAACTAGCTGACCATGGCCTCAGTTCCTTCATCTGTAAAGTGGGTGTGTGACACTGGCATCTGGATCCTTGGGGTGGAGGAGGAAGGATGCAAGCCAAAGAGGTCCTTGGCCTGGGTTCTTGTCCTGTTCCCACAGTGCCACAATCTGACAACTTTGTCCCTTCCCTCTCTCAGCCTCAGCCTTTCCATCTATAAAGGACATGAGATGGGTGGATTATGGAGGTTCCTGCAGCCCTGATGTTTCATAAACTTTGGAGCCTAAGGACTTTGTTGATCTACATAGGAGTTATCAGAAGTGATCTGGGGTCAGAAGGTTGGGTAATCTTCTAGCTCAAGAGAGGATGCCTTAGAGGCAACATAGCTAATGCTTTTGGACACAGCAGGGTGGGGAACAGGGTCAGGTAGTACAGACAACCATGCTTTCTGGAAATGAAATCAAACCAGTTCCATTTTGTTGTAACCCAAGAAGCCTCAAATGCCTAATATCTGTAGCAGGTCTGCTGGTGTTAGAAGGAGGATTCCACTCGTTCATTCAATCCACTCGTGAATTCATCCAATGTCTGCTACGTGTCATCTCTGTGCCAGACACTGTACTGGGAGCTAGAGACCCGCAGAAGGACCTGCCCCAGCCTTTCCCCTCCAGGAACTCACTGGCACATGAACACCCAACATTGATATCGTATTGTGTTCATTTTCTGTGACTATTTCGTGACTTTAGACAGCACACCAACATGGGTCTCACTGGACTACAATCAAACTGTGACCCTTTCTGGAGTCTGCAGGGAAGAATTCAGTTATTTGCCTTTTCCAGCTTCTTGAGACAGCTCTCATTCCTTAGCTTACAGCCCATATCCCAACCGTCATACCCATTGCTGTATTCCCTTTTCTGTCTCACTCCCCCACCTTATAAGGACCTTATGAGTAATTGGACCCATCTGGAAAACCCAGGCTACAGCTCCATCCCAATATCCTTAACTTACACACATCTGCAAAGTCCCTTTTGCCATATTCACAGGTACTCACAGATTTCAGGGGGATTGGGACCTGGACATCCGAGGTATGGGAGGCATTATTCTAGCTGCTACAAGATATAAAAGTCCCAACACTGAAATAAAAAGGCTAGGAAGTCATCGCTTTTCCCAGGAAGGCTTGAAAGTGCTGTTAGAAATAGTCCTTGCAGCATGAGCAGAGTTTAGACTTTGGGAAGTGGGAGAGGAACATTAGGGTAACAAGAACAATAGAAGCAAAGGCCTGAGATGAGAAATAGTGTCATGTGTTTGGAGAACAGCATGACTGGAAATCAGCAGTGGGGACCTGAGAGAGAGGCAGAGGCCAGGATCAAAAGGCCTTGTAGGTTATACTTTAGTGACTGGGAGTCAGGAAGGATTTTAGACAAGGAAGCAGTCAGATCAGACATGAATTTCGTAACAATTATTCTTGCTACAGGTAGAGGAGGGCATAGAGCAGGAGACTTTGATAAAGCAAGGTCAGGGACACCAGCCAGGAGGCTGTCGTGGAGATCCTAATGAGATGAATTAAGATACTGGGGAGGATGTTACTGGAGTTTTGGGGGTCTGGTTACTCACCATTCATAAGCCAAATCTCAAGAGACAAGAGTTGGTGGAAGAAAATCAGGTTTAATCAAGTGCTAGCAAGCCTAAGAATATGACAGACTACTGCCACAAAGGCCATCCCCCTAAACTGGGAAGAAGCAGGGACTCACGTGGGGGAGTACAAAGACAGGGGAAAGCTAAAGGATTTTAGGCATAAACAGGATTTCAGAGAAATAGCCAGGGCTTTCCAGCAACTGAGCTCACGCCCCTTTTCCTTCCAAGTTTGGTTTTGACAGGATCATCATCATGGCTGGTGGTCATGCTTTTAACTATGGCCATAAGGCCCTGGTCCATCTTGGGCTCAGATGGCCTGTCTAGATTTCTGTAGTTTTGTCTGCAAGAAAAGAGAAACTGGAGCAGAACAAGGATGAACAGGGTAAGGAGCTTATAGTTGCCAGGCGGGTGACAAGAACAGAATGCTGGGAAGCAGGCAGGGTGGTGCCAGCACCCGAGATTGCTTGAGTAGAAGATGTGAAGGAAGCAATAAGGCTCACACAGCTCCCAGGACTCTGGTGAGGACAGAACCAGGCTCTCCTGCTAAGAGAGGCGTCTTTTCTCAAAGGCCTTTCTTCAGGACAGGCATGGCCTCAAGCCTGCTATGAGCTGCACGCATGCTCGTGTATGCTGCTGCCACCTCCCTCCCTACCTCCCTAGAAGAGAGCACCCATGCTCAGAGGCCTGGCTGCTGGACTGCCACAGGGGCATTTCCACCCTGCACGTGATGCCCAGGTCCTCTGAGGGGAGCAGAATTCGTACTGTGCTGTGGGAGGGAAATCCACCTGTTTCCAATTATGTGGTGGTCAGGCTGATAGCCAGTCTGAAGATAATTTCCAATGAATAAAATGTGTTGGGTGTGGAGTGTTATCAAATGGGAACGATGCTCTGAACAAACATTCCTCTGGAAAGGAGCTCAGCTCCCTGCCCAGATCCAGTTCCCCAGGATGGTGGACTAGAGAATTCAGTTCCTTGGAAAGGATGGCAGTGCCTGAGCTAGAGCTCTCCTTTTTTCTTTTTAATTGTATTATTTTTATTGAAGTTACAATAGTTTACAACATTGTATGTAATTTGGGGATAGAAGGTCACAACTCTTCAGATGCCTACCACCAAAGCACCCATAATCCTCCACCGTAGTCCATTGGACCCTCTCTCCTTGTTACAGGGCGGGGAGAGGAGTACCCCAGACCCTGCAAACCTGCCTGCTCTAAATGGGTTCTGCCATCCGCCACATCAACACAAAACATATGAGACTTTAATGAAAAGGAATTTTAATACAATTAGTAAATGATACAGAAAAGGCAAAGAATCTAGTTTCTAAATCAAGCACCCAAAGTTACCCATCCCCTCATGGGTAAAAGTCCACCCAAGCAGGATTGGCCCAGAGCATGGCCCCAAAGCCTGCCACAAGTCTAAAGCATCTTCCAGTGGGGACCCACAGAAAAGGATCAGAAACAGACAAGTCTGAGAGGAAAAGAGCAAAATCAAAATCAAGACAAAAACCGCCATTGTCACCTCCCCGCATCTGTCTCAGTCCATGACCAAAAGGCAATCGCAGTTTCTTCAGTTCAGTGTCTCTCTGGGCCATGTGCCTCCCCCAGGTCTCCTTCTGGCTCCATCCTGCTTCCTTCCTTTCCAGTTTCTTCTGCAGCTTCTTCTCTCCCTGCTCAGCTCCACCCTCCCTTGGGTGGGGGAGGATACTTGGAACGAACCTCCCCCTTTCCTGGGGACCACCCTGTTACACCCTCTTATGCCAATCCCTTCCACCCCACTGCTCCAATAACTCAATTCTACATTCAGATTTCTAGAGTTTGTTTTGGTTTCACTTTTCTGTTTCTGTGTTCTATTTCTCTATAGTCCACATGAGTGAAATCTTCCTGGATTTGTCTTTCCCCTTCTAACTGACTTATTTCACTTAGCATAGCCCCTCCAGTTCTGGTTCCATTCAGCAAGAAAGTTGGACACCAGGGTGGTCAAGCCACAGCTTTGGGTCTTGGCGTCCTGGTTTCTAAACCCCAGGCCTACCACTTACCAGCCAGAGGACTTAGGCAAATCCTTCTGGATGTCCAGTCACCTTATATCCTCTTAGAATAAGAGGGAAGCACAGAACCTTTGCCCTTTGCTGCTTGGAGCCTCCTCTGGACATCCCTGAACCTTAAAGCTCCCTGCCTAATAGGGATCTACCTGGAGGAGGGGAAAGAGCAATTAACACCTTTCCTTTCCTAGGGGGACTGGCCCTGCCCCCTGCCAATTACTGCATCAGGCCCCACCTGCTCTTGAAAGGGGTGACCAATTATCAGGAAGAAGTGTGAAAGCCAGTCTGCTGGCCAGAACCTCATTACCAGCCTCTTCATCAGCCTAGAGAGGCAGGGAGCCCCAGTCCCTGCTCTTCTCCCCTCTTCCCAATGGGGAAGATGGAGGAAAGATGACGATTTTCTGAGGGCGCATCCATTGCCTCTGCATTGTCACTGGGATGAGGCAGAGACTTGGGGGCTGTATTTTTTTTTTTTTACGTATATGCACATGTTTCTGGCACAGAATGTGTTTAGATATTTGCCTGTATTTTTTCTGTCTTTTCCCTCCTGATTCCCTCCCTTGACTCTGGAGAACTACAGGCATATATTCCTCCACAGCTTTTGTTCTCCAAAAGCCTGAGCTGCTTGAGGAGTTTGTGCAAGGGAGGAAGGGAAAGAGGTGACTGGTGAGGTGAGAGTCCCCAGCAGGGCTGTGAGCAGCCAGGCCCAGACCTACTCCCCCACAGGAGGCAGTGGCCCCACACAGAGTGGTGAGTGCCCACCCAGGGACTGAACTCTGGCACACTGGCGTCCAGGCTCTGTGGCCACTGGACAACTGCAGGAGAGGAGGGAAGCCACGACAGACCCACTGGGCTGGAGGCCTTGCCCTTCTCCCTGCTTCTCGGGGACTAGAGAAGTTGAGGGGCTTCCCTCTCTCTCCTAAGTGCCCGGGGAATGTTCCAACATCCTGGCAGGGATGGGGCAGGGGAGGCTGTGAGTCTGATTCTGAGAAAGTAAAGCACCGTGATTTGTCTCACAAATGATGGCTTGTGAAAGAAAACACAGGGTGTGAAGATCCCAGGGCTCTGCTAGGGTGGCTGATGGCTATATGAACCGGGCTAGAAAGGCATCCACTAAATATTTACAGTATTTTCCCCAGGGGGAGGAATTACGGGTGATTATATTCTGCTCCTTTTCTAATAGATATTTTATAAATATTCTCAAAATTTTATAAAGGATGCTTTACTTAAGTGATAAGAAAAATAACTAGAAGTTCTATGTCCCCATCCCCCCCTTCAGGGAGTGGTCACTCATTGTCTGTAGGCTAAAAGCCAAACCCTGTGGCATAATTCCCAAGGGATTCTTTCTCCCTAAATTCCTTACATGTTGTGTCTCCACCGCTCTGCCCTCCCTCCCCTGACCTGGCCCTTCATCCTTTAAGACTCAACTCCCAAATGCCCTCCTCCAGGGAGCAGCTCCTCCTCGCCTGCTTCTGCCCTGACCCCTAGGGCCCCATGCTATAATTGATGGAGGAAAGGAGATACAAGGTCAAGAACCTCCCTCACAAGGGATTAGCATAATCCATTAACCCAGTTATAGAAACCAAGACCCTTAGGCATCAACACCCAGATCATGAGGTGCAACACCCAGAAACTCTCAGACTGCTATAGGGAGTGTCAGGGGCACAAACCATTCACCTACAAAGATGAGCCCCGCCCTGAAGATGATAAAACCTGCCCTCACAATGGGACAGCACTCAGTCTGCCCACCTATGCCCCTGCAGGTGCTTCCTTTCACCAACTCTCTCCCTCTGCAGGGCAGCAGCCTCCCGCCTGCCCGTGACCTGTACATGGCGGGACTTCTCTTCACTGACCTCCCTCCGCGGAGGCCACCCTTCTCAAGGCCAACCACCTGCAACCATGCAGTCCTCGCTCAGCAAACCTGTCCCTTTGGGGCAGCTTTTCCTGCCCGCTTATGTCTATGCAAGTGTCTTTTACTATCCTATCCCTTTTCTAATAAACCTGCCCTTTTAAGATAACTACCTTCTCTGTCTCGTGGAGAAACTCGCGTGGGAAACTCGCCGTGGGCCGCTGAACAGGAGCTCTGGTGACACCTTTCCCATGGGGAGCCCAAGGACCCCGCTCTCCTAACTCCAAAAAAACTCATCATTTGGCGCCCAGCGTGGGGCTCTTCATGTCATCTGGTGCCAACATCTCAATGTCCATACTGTCCTCCCTCTCAACTTGCAACGTCTCGGGCCAGGGGCCATATCTGCCTCATTTCTGTCCCCAGAATCCAGCTCAGGCCCAGGGTTTTGTCCTCTCTCCATCTGCACAGAGCCCTGCTGACTCATGCTGATTGTAAGGGTAGGGTACAAGGTAAGGCAGCAGGCAGGGGGGCCGGGAGGCCCAAGAGGCAACCCAGCCTCCCATCACTGCCCCCCCAAATCTCCGTGCTTTCTTTCTGGCTTCCCCTGGCTCTCTCCCTGTCAGCTTGTAGTCTTCTGAAGCAGTCTCACCTCAGAGTGACACTGCCCTTTTATCCCTCACCTCTTGGTGCAGTTGTCCACACTTACATATGCACACCCGCGCTCTCTGGGCCCAGGCATCCACAATCACAGGCACCCTTCCACCCCAGTGTCTGTGCTGCCATCGAGGAGGAGGCCAAGACCACAGATGGCAGCCGTAGCAGCGAGCTGCAGGAGGGTGTACCCAAGCCTGATTCACCGACACCTAGGCACACAGTCAGTGCTCAATAACTGCTTGCTAAATGAACTGTGGAGAAGCTGGAGTCCTTTCCTCTTTGTACACAGGACGCCTTCCCCTCTTGAAGTAATGCCCCCCAATATGTGCCTGTAGAGGGTTCCATCAGAGAAGGGACACCTGACAGCTCATCTCTGGGGTCTTGTTGCACCTGTTGTTCCTGTGCTGACAGCAGAGGGGTCTGGGGGTTAGAATGTAATGACTTTCAAGTAGGTCATGCATTTTCCCTAGAGGTGGCTGCTGCCAGGCATCAGCCCCTTGGCAGGCAAGTCAGTTCCAAGGCACTTCCCAAAGGCTCAACTTTGCCTTTCATCTAACCCGCTCACAGCGAGCCATCTGGAAGGTGTGTGTAGCCAAGGACAGTGGGGCTGGGCACAAGGACAATCCCCATGCAGGCCATACAGGCTTATCCAAAAGCCTGGAAAGAACTAGAAATGCACCCAGAGCACACCTCTTCTTAACAGTTGCCCATTCCTTTTAGATCTCTTTTGCTTACTGGGCTTTATATGGGAGACAATTGTCCATGGATTTCTCATACTGATGAGTGTCTTATGAGCAGAGACGTTAATAGCCTGCTCTCCGGACTATCTTTTCATGGGTGTTTGTTTAGGAAACAGCCTTGGAAGATAAAGACCTTCTCTCCCTCTTTTCACCCAGGATAGACTGAATTAGAAGCCCAATCTAGTCCCACTCAGCTTCCCTCTCAGTTTCCAGCTGTGCAGAGAGCGTAGCGGCACCCTGGAAGCCCACTCTGTGGGAGGAATCTAGGAAGTAATCCATGTCTTTATAGCACCCAGCTCCTCGAGGTCCATATCAACGCAATCCACTTCAACCCTGCCCCATGGTCTCCAGGCTGCTGTCCTGGGGGTCATCTCCAGGGGTGTGTTTTGCTGATGTCTTCTGGGCGGAATTGATTCAGAGAAAGTTGGAAGAGATAGCAATCCTGGCAGCCATTAGAGCTGAGGAGTGCTGGAATGTGTATGTTCCAGGAAATGGATGGACATGGCCATGATGGAGCCAAGTAAACAAATATAGATTCAAGATGACATGTGTCAGGGCCTTCCTGGTAGCCTAGGGGTTAAGTCTCAGCGCTACCACCTCTGTGGCCTGAGTTTGATCCTGGCCAGGGAGCCAGGATCAGACTTCTCCTGTCTCACCCACTGCTCCCCTCAGCAGTGTATTTCAGTAGATCGCCTGTCCTTCCCCGAACTCTGTCTCTGGTGAATCCTCTCACACCCCACACCTCTGGCCTACGCCTCAGTTCTTCTATGCTAAAATAAATAAAATTTTAAAAAATGACGTGTCAGACATCTATATTAGGCATCAAAAGGTGACGCAGACTGAAAAATTCTCTGCTTATATAGCATTTCATGTTTAATAGTATGTAATTTAGTAAGATCAAGTGATCCACAATAACAAAACAAAAATAGCAACAACACAAAACAGGGTTTGCCACAGAGAGTGAAGAATGGGCAATGGTGGAAGTCAAGAAAGGTTTCTCTGAAAAGAGGTTTGAGCTAAAGTAACAGATAAGCAGAGGGGAAGAAAATTTCAGACAGAGGGGAGAGCAAGTGCAAAGGCCCTGAGGCAGGAATGTCATATGTTAGAAGGGCATTAAGATAGCAAGGTAGCTGAAGAGGAGGGCTGACTGATTGTGAGCCTGGGAGGAGATGACGGTGGACTGCAAGAGATTTAGAGCAGAGCTCTCCCACTGAGCCCAGACAGATCTCCCTTTATCTCCTGAGACTTGTCACTCTCCATTTGTCAGCTTGAATTTCCTCACCTGTAGCATGAGGCCAGCAACAATGTCCCTGGTGAGAATGATGCCCTGCACCCAGTAGTGGCATTTATCATGCATTTATTAATATTTAATTTCAGAGCCTTCTTGCTCCACCTCCACAACCCTTCCTGCATCACCAGACTCAGATGCTGCTGCTGCTCCTGCAGCAACTTTGGGCTTGACTGTGAGCCGGGGCACCAGTAGGGTGGAGGGTTTTGCCTTTACCAGTAATTACTGCTCCCGGGAAGCCCTCTTGGCTCGGCTCCACACTCAGCGTGGAGAGGACGACAGCCACTTGTCAGAAGCCTCCCAGAGAGACCACCTGGAAACGAGAGCAGCCCTGACTGGAGAGCCGTGCGGTAGGGGGAAGGGCATGTGGGCCCCTTTGTCATTAGGCAGCCAGAGCTGGAGGGATCGCTCCGGTTTAAATTAAGGATTTAATGAGATGAGGCCAAATTAGATGCAATTAAAAAGACACTTTAGAGCTGGCAGACGACCAAGAGAGGCAGTAATGACTTTCCTAGAAGGGAATCCCACAGGCTGAGGGTGGGGGGAGCAGGAGGGCTTGCCTTTCTACTTCTGGAAACATCCGGGGTGGGGGGCTGGGAGGGTAAAATAGAATCAATCATTGAAAATGTGATGTCCAGTGAAGACTGGATGGCCCTCCAATGTAGGCCAGAGAAGGGCCCTGAGACATTGGCCAGATTTATGGTTTCCAAACTCAGGTTTTTGGAGCTCTCAAGGATCCAAAGAAGACCTTCAGTAACTTCAGCAAGCCTTGCCTAAGTATGTATTTTTAAAATTATTTTAAATATTGAAACAAAAATCACCGTGCGTACTCCCCTGTTTTAGATGGGGGCGGGGGGGGGGTGGAAGTCAGTGTGCTGCTCAGTCCAGCCTGGGCTCCCCATGGAATCTGCTTGGGAAGGTAGCTCTCCTCACTGGCTCTGCCCATCTGAAGTAACTCAGGCCTGGACAGGAGCTGGCATTTCACTTTGTCACCTGAGCCTGGAGTTCAATTAAATGTGCAACCTGCTCTGGACACACAGAGGGGTGTGGCCATAACAGGCAGTGAGTGGCTAAAAATTCTAGAAATCTTGATTCTATCAAGGCAGAAACCTTTTTAGTGCTTAGTTGACATTTGCCCACTTATTGTCTGGCTTCCATAAACTCTAATGGGCTCCATTGGGCAATGTGGGCCGCCCCCCCCCCATTAGCCTGTTTGCAATTCTAGAAACCATGTTCAGTATAAAATTTAAATCCAAAAGCTTGGGCTTACATGGTAAAAATAAATTTGTTGAGAAAGTTTGAGTGGAAGAACTGTCAGAGAGGGACACTGAGGTGTGAGATTTTTCTTAAGTGACAGCCCTGAACATCCTTCAAGCCCCATTCCTTTGGAAAGTATTTTTCTGCCAAACAATGAATATTTAAGGTAAGAAACCTACTCATCATCTCCCTCCAAATTTAATATGCACACTTTAAAAAATGAGAGCAGGGCTTAGGTATTATTAATAATTCAACCCCGAAACAAAATAATTGCCTATTATTCCTCTTGAAGTTCCTGGATGAGTTTAATTGGAGCATGTTCTGAGATTGGAAGGTAAAATGTTTTGAAAGTCCTTTACCATTTACAACTACTTTTCAGGGTGGATTGGGATTTTAATAATACAGTGAAACCAAATCTAAACACTGAAATAAATTGGATATTGATGTTCCTACTGGATTGCAACTGTTATTTATAATGCCCAATTTCAGATTATTTGAGTTATTGAAATAGCTTCATTATTCTCATTGGTTGACTTTATAATAAGTAGTGCTTATACATTTGAACTGAAACATAAATTTATAATAATGTCACTCCCGTCAGTTTTATGTAATGGACTTTCACGACAAATGTGTTCAAATATTGCCACTGAAATGGTTGGAAAACACTGACCTAATCTAACCATGTCATGCTTGGGAATACAGAAACAGACCTCAGAGAAGGTCAGGGACTTGCTGGGGGCCACAGGGTGAGGCAGCAGTAGGACCGGGTGTGGGAGCGGGGTCCCCTGACCTCCAGCCATGACCTCCTGCGCAAGCTATGTATGTATCTTGCCTCCACCTAGTCCAGCCTTCTCTCTCAGTGGGAGCCCGGCAGCTCTCCCTCCCACCTCCCTTTATCTTTCACAAGCACTGCTCATCAGTGACTGAGTCTCCTCTTTCAAAATCCTGGGTCAGGGCCTCCCTGGTGGCGCAAGGGTTTGAGCACTGCACTATGAAGTAATCCGCAGCCTCTGCAGCACGAGTTCAATCCCTGGCCGGCCAGGGAGCAGCCCACATGGCGCAGCAGACCTATCTCGCCCGCTGCTCCCCTCAGCAGTACACTTCGGTCAATCTGCCTGTTCTGTTCCCCATTCTGTCTCTGGTGGATCCTCTCACACCCCTGCATCTCTGGCCTGTACCCCAGCTCTTGTATGCATAAATAAATAAATCTTTAAAGAAATATATCCTGGGTCAGAGTTGTGGTTTCAAGTCCTCCTGGGAGTCCCCATGATACAGGAAAGGGTCAGGAGGCCCACTGTGCACAAAGGGGAGATTGATCTTGTGATGGAGCTGGCACTTAGTCCCCACATGTCCCTGCTCGTGTCCCTCCTCGGCCCTCTGCCCACTACTTCAGGCTCTGCCCCTGCCAGCTACTAAATAAGACTGGCTTATAAGTCCACTCAGAGCAGTCTACAGCACCAGAACATTCCAACTCATCTCATGGAGGAAAAACTGAGCCCAGTAAAGGATAAGGACCTGCTCAGCCACATATTAGGTGCTCAAAAAAAAGCCCTGTATTTGGAGTGGGGCAGAAGTCAATAACAGTTGCACCAATAAATCAAGCAGTAGATAGCGAAATAAAACAAACTCCAGAATCTATTGAACTAATCAATAATACCTGATTGCCTGCTACAAACTGCAAATACCAAATACTGATTACCAAACCCTCAAGCCAATAGACAACTGTCATCTAATGCAGTGGTTTTCAAACTCTATCAGGCTTCAGAGTCACCTGGAGGGCTGCGGAAAGCCAGATAGCCCCACTCCTCCTGCAAAGGTTCTGTACTGGTAAGTCTGGGGGGGGGGGCCTGAAAATTCACATTTCTGGCAAGTTCCAGCTGATGATGATACTATTGGACTGGGGACCGCTATCTGAGAACCACTGATCTAATGTTTTATCTTTTTGCCCTGAAGTCTACAGGGGACAAGGGTGGCTGCCACGGTGGGACTGAGGATTTCTTTTGGAAGCCAAATGTGTGATGGTCCACCCAACCTCACACCCCCGTTACCAATGGGCCCCACTTAAACAGGTCAGGCAGCCCTCCTTTCAGCCAGAACTAGCCCTAACTGCATTATGTTGACTCGAACCATGCATTCATCCTCTGTCTCTCCCTTGGTCAAGGAGGCCCTCCCAAGTGGGATTCACAGGACCTAGAACAGGGCCTGAGACCCAGGACTCTTTGAACCTTAGTTGAGATTTTTTGTTTTTTAAAGATTTATTTTTATTTATTTATGCATACAAGAACTGGGGTACAGGCCAGAGGTGCAGGGGCTGAGAGGATTCACCAGAGACAGAGTGGGGAGCAGAACAGGCAGACTGACTGAAACATACTGCGGAGGGAAGCAGCGGGTGAGACAGGAGATGTCTGCTGTGCCATGTGAGTCAGCTCCCTGCCGGGGATCGAACTCATGCCTCAGCAGCTGGTGATAGCTTGATAACGCTGAGACTTTAACCCCTGCACCACCAAGGAGGATGCCCCTAGTTGAGATTTAAGGCTTTTGGAGTGGGAGGGATGTGCCCCAGCTCATACAGGTAAGTCCAATACCTGACCCCCTCCTCTCAATCCCAGATCTGGCTGTGGCCACTCTCTGTTATTCCCTTCCTTTCAGGAACACTAAAAAAAGGCTTAATAGCTATGCAGCTTCTTTCCAGGTCTCTTCCAGGAGGTCTATTTGCCTTCTACTTCTTCACTTTTCACCAATAGAATGGTCAGAGTTGCTTCTAAAGGGCGCCTACCCACTCTTCTCTTCCCAGACCTGCCTCTAGGGAGCACAGGCACATATCCTCTCCCCTGACTTCTCCTTCCTGGGTTCCCTCTAACAGACATTCTGAACCAAAGTTCTCTTCTGCTTTGCAACCAGAATAGCATCTCTCCCCTACCCCCAGATTAGCTGAGGCAGAACCAGTCAGTCCCTGCCGTCTCTGGGCACCTTCAGTCCTTTGCCCAAGATGTTCTGTTTCTGGATCTTTCTCCATGCAGAGAGGGACTTGTTCTGATTCCTCCCCTTCTCCAGGGGCCTCAATGGAGATCTGATCTGGGTTGCACGTTTTTGAAACAGAACCTCATCCTGATGATGGCTTGAAAGGGTCATGCAGAGCTGCACCCCAGCCCTTAACCCTGCCCTTTGCCAGCATTCACCAGCATGCTCTATGAGCTCAGCCAGCAGGTTCCAATGTCAGTTTCTCCTGGCCACAGCCACAGCCAGGGAAGGGGCAGGGGACAATGCAATTGTAGAGACCAGGTGGGGCCAGGGAAAAGGACATGAACCAGAAAGGCCCTTCCATGCCTGCTCCACAAAACTGTCTCTCCTTCCTGTTTACTATGCTGCTAAAAGCTCTGGGCCAGAAAACAATTTAAACTATGGATTTTGGTTCTCTCTTGTTGTAAAATAACCCAAAATGTAGTGACAGCAAACAATACCTCGTGACTTCTCCAGATTGTGTGGGTTGCTGAGCCCAGTGGGGGGATTCTTCCATACCCCTAACATCAGCTAAGCTCATTCTCTTGGCGGCATTCAGGAAGGTTGCTCGGGCTGGACATCTGAAGAAGATTCACTCACATGCCTGGCGCCTGGGTGGGCCTTCAGGTGACCGCCCCACAGGGTCAGCTTGGGCTTCCTCACTGCATGGTGCTCTCAGAGGAGTCAGGTTTCTCACATGGGCACTGGCTTCCAAGCACAGAGCGCGTGCTTCTTATCCTCTAAGGCTTGGGTTTGGAAGTCTCAAAGTATTACTTCTGCCATATTCAATTGGTCAAAGTAAATCACAAGGCCCAATCCAGATTCAAGGGGAGGCGAAACAGACACCGTCCCCGCGGTTAGAGCAGCAGACACATACGGGGAGGGACGGACTGAGGCAGCCACCTTTGGAGACTGACTTTCTGAGGACTTCTTTCAGCCCAGGAATGTGTATACACATACAGCTGTGGAAACTTCTTAACTACATAATCCCCAAAACCTTGGTGGTCCAAACCTGGAGAGACCCTGAAGTCAGCTACAGCAACAATCTGAGGACCAAATGAACGGTGCTAGCCTGGGAGCAGGAGGTCTGGGTCCTTCCACAGCCTTGCTCCTAAATGACATGAGAAACTGGGCAACACTCTCCCCGCCTCAGCCTCCCAAATCAGGTCCACCTCTGCTCATGGGCCCCTCATCCTTAGGCCTCCATCAGAAAATGGTCCTTTTGACACAGAAACATCAATTCCAAAGAGCACCTGCACCCCTATGTTTATAGCAGCACTATTTACAATAGCTAAGCTTTGGAAACAACCCAAATGCCCAAAAATAGATGACTGGATCAAGAAGATGTGGTACATATACACCATGGAATATTACTCAGCATTCAAAAAAGATAAACACATGCAATTCGCAGCAACATGGATGGCACTGGAAGGGATCATGCTCAGCGAAAGAAGCCAGAAAGAAAAAGAAAAATACCGGATGGTCTCACTCATAGCAGGAATCTAGAGAACTTAAATAAGGGACCAGGAAAAAGAATAACTATAAGAAAGTAAAAATCAAAATCAACAAACAACTATGAACCAGAGACACTCTATGGGGGGTGGGGGGCGAGGAGGAGAGGGATTGGGGTTAAAATAAGGGGGTTGCAATTGTATGGGGAATATAAAAATAAAATTTATTTTAAAAAAAAGAAAAAGAAAATAAAAGATCAGACAAAGAAAAAAAATAAAATAAAAACATATATTCTGCTAAAAAATAATATTTATTTATTTATTTAAAAAAAGAAAAGAAAAAAGAAAATGGTCCTTTTGTCCTATTTTCTAGTTCCCTTAAAAAGGACAAGGACCTCCTCTTCTCTAAAAGCTTAACAGCCTCCCCCCCATGGATTTATAGCCAGAATCCTTAAATTGCTGAATTTAGCCCAATGCTAGGCTGTTTTAAAAGGGAACTCTTTAGATTTATAACTCAAATACAGAGGAAATCATTGGATGTGAATGCCAGAGACAGGCCCCAAATTGGTTTTAGCTCATGTCCCTGTTATACAGGTTGGCATATCTAGGCATCCAGATGTGGAGAAAGGAATGTGGATACAGAGTTGACTTGGCCAACACCTGCTTATCTCTGCTAAGAACCCCTGCCAGCCTTCCCCTAAAGTCCAATTGCTCAGCTCAACATTAGCCCTGATGTATCTGAGTGTTCAGAATTTGGGAAACAGGAAGCTTCCAGAGATGGAGCTTGCTATTAATCCTTTAGGACCCAGAGATGACCTGAGGGGACACTAGGACACAGGAGATGGCCCCCATTTGCAGATGCCAACCTTCCCAGTTTCTGGCACCCACCCTCATTGATTAGCTGTCATGATAATTCAGTCCTTTTGGTTAGAATGTCCCAACAGACCTCACCTGTTAAGTCTCTGATCAACTCACTCTTCTCTTCTCTGCAAGCATAATCTCTACTACCTAGCTTTTTCTTCTTGACTCACACAGTTCCCTCTGCCAGAAATGCCATGGTCTCATCTCATATAACTGCCACTTAGTGTTTATCTTCCCGCTGGCTAAAGTGCTCCCTCCTCCAGGAAGTCCTCCCTTCCTCCCTCTTCTTACATCAGCACAGACCTCTACCTTCATTAAGTCTTCGCTAACCTTTGCCTTCACCTCCAGAAATGTGGACACTTTCTGCCTTAGTAAAATAGGACTGTGAAGGAAAGGCAGTTCAGTGTGTATGGGTGGGGTAGGGGGGCACTATGACCAGGGCAGTCAGCAAATCAGGGTTTACTCAGGCTCTGCCTGAGCCTCCTGTGAGATCTTGGAAGTCTCTTCATCTTTGGGATGAGGCTCTGGGCTTGTTCCTAGACTCCCATCCATATCTTCACTTGTTTGCGACACTCCACAGTAACTGAGACTGAGCCCCCACTCAACATCAGGCCCTGTGCTAGCTGCTGGGAACAAGGATGCAAGTACATGTGATTTATGAAGAGGGAGCTCCCAGAAAATCCAGCAAGGCAGTGAGGGGCAGGAGGAAAGGAGAGTGTGGGGAAAACTGAGAAAGGAGTGGTTTCTGTCTGGGTTGGCAGAGGGCAGCAGTACCCTGATCCCACAGGGTGCTCTGCAGCATAAATCACCCTGTCCTGTCCTAAAGCTGGGCTCCACACTCCTGCACCTGCCAGTCAATAGCTAAGAAGAAGCTGAATTCCCAGGCATTAGGTCTGCTGCCCTTGCAGGAAGTTTCCAGAAGCCTGAGGCAGGACTTGAGGGAGTCACAGGTGTAGACCAGTGGAAGCAAAAGAACACTGATGGGGGGAGGGGCAGGAGGGACCAACTAGGGGCCTCTGAGGGGCACTTAGTGGAGCCTTTTGGTCCTCCTGCCCTGGTATTTCAGGAGCTCTCAGAGGGGAGACCATGCATGCCAACAGGCAAGTTCAGATTCACAGGTGATGTTGGATAATTAATCATCTCTACTTTGCCGATCGCCTGGAAAATGGGGGTTATAGAGGGGGAATTGAAGTATGCTTTGCCCTGGGAGGAAGTGAGCTTGCATTATCTAGCCTGATTTGCATCTCCCACCCCCCACCCCCACATCTGGGCTGCTGTCTGCGCTGCTGCCATCGCCGGCAGGATGGTGAAGACAACTCAGGAATCACAGGGCCCTGGCTCCCCGCAGACTAATTGCAAGCCCAGGATATCAAAATGGACTGATTTCCCCAGGGACACAGGCATGTTTTCATAATTCTGACAATCTCCTTTCATCCTACATCTCTGGCAGAGCCAGGACATTAATCAAATCATTTCCTGTGCAAATCCCACTTTTGATTTTGGGGCAGAGGAGGTAGAGTGGAGAAGAAATAGGGGTGGGGAAGGAACAGGGGTTAAGTCCCTGAGAGGGTTGACTCTAGGTGACAAAATTGACTGTGAGAGGAGAGGGCTCTGTCGTCCCCCTTGATCCTGGAAACCAATGCTAACACTGCAGAAAATTCCTGCATTGCCAGAGCTAAAAGGCTGTGGTTTCCAGACTCTTTGGAGAGCAAATTTGCAAGAAGCGACCCCCCAGGCCCTCAGGACCCTAACAGTCAGGCAAGACTGCCCCAGGCCGCTGGGTGTGACCTTCCACATAAGAGACCCCCTGAAATTACACCTGCAACTGCAAAAAAAACCCCAGATAACTGAGCTTCTGAAACCATTCCTGGTGGGGGATATAGGCAAAGGTGGGGAAGGAGCCAGCCAGTCAGGGCAGAATGTGGCCTGGATCCGAGTTCCTGGTTCCTGCTTTAACTTCCTCCCTTTTCCTGCTCCCCTACTGTTACTTCATCCCACCAAATCTGATAGAACAGGAGGCCTGAGAGGGACCAAAAGGTGATTTTTTTTAAAAAGATGTATTTATTTATGCATACAAGAACTAGGGTACAGGCCAGAGGTGCAGGGGGTGAGAGGATTCACCAGAGACAGTGGGGAGCAGAACAGGCAGATCCACTGAAATACACTGCTGAGGGGAAACAGCGGGCGAGGCAGGAGAGGTCTGCTGCACCATGTGGGTTTCTCCCTGGCCAGGGATTGGGATGGAACTCGTGCTGCAGTGGCTGCTGATGGTGTGATAGTGCTGTCTTTAACCCCTGCGCCACCAGGGAGGCCCCCCAAAGGTGATTTAGTGCAAATCTTCTCCTGCCATCAGATATCTGGGTGCTCTCCAACAGTTGCTCACGCGGTCTCCCTCAGAGCTGCCGAGCCAGGTGGGCTCAGGGTCTGGGCTACAAGGCAGCCCTTCCAGTCTTTGTATGGCTCTGTTACAAAAGTCATTCTCCTACTGTTTCCCAAACAGGCTGCCACTCAACATTCTCAATCTATCAGGGGTCCCACTGAGCACCCATGTTCCCTTCTCCTGGAACAGAGCTATAAGGGCACCGTGTTGCTAAGACCATGGAGGAACCTCTCCCCTTTGCCTGCTGCCTCAGGACAGCCTGTCCTTCAGTGCTCCAGGGCTCACAGAATTTTCACCTTCGTCAAATAGCGCCCCTATTCCTCCTGAGACCACTGAGCCCCGTGCACAGTAAGGAGCATATGGTCTATTTAACAGCAGTGATCACCAGAAGGGTCGGGATTTTCTCAAGGTCCCAGGGCACAGCTGGACCCCAGCAGTTCTCATTTTCCTTAGAAGAACGCTTGGGTGCTGCTGGGTCCCTATGGCTGTGGGGCCCTCATTCTCTCATCTAACAGGCATCCTGGGTATTTCCCTCTAGGGCCCATCCAGCTTTGCAGGCCCCCTAATTGGGGTGACATTGAAACGTGTGTCTGGCTCCTATGGCTGTGATATTTAAATCTCCGAGCCCCACACAGAAGGGTGGGGAGGTGGCTGCATGTCGCTGGCTGCCCAGGATCCCGAATCTGGGAGTATCCACTCCCCCCCCTCAGTCTGGCTGCTACAGCCATGTGGACCCGAATGGTTAAGTCCCATGTGGAGAACTCTGATGTGGGGGCTCTGATGTCTGACCTTCAAATATAGGACAGCTCTGGCCGGCGGGAGGCAGCTGGGAGCCGCTGATTCGTAATGCCAGCTGACTTATTTTTGTATTCACTCGGCCAATTGGTGGGTGAATTAATTAAGCGATGCAGGCAGAAAGCGCAGCTACAGGCTTCACTTTGCCAGCCTAGGCATCCTCCTGTTTTAAACTCCTTTGAAAGGATGCAGGGACTGGATTGGGACTTAGGTTGAACTGGGTTGGAACCCCAGGTCTGCTACTGCAGCTTGGTTGTATCGCTTTGGGCCAATTTCTTCCCTGACCAGGTGGTTCACTTTGCTGTTTTTCACTATGAAAGCATTGGGTTTTCACTATGAAAGCATGTGTAAGGGGTGGGGGAGCTTTTCAGGATGTCCCTTTTACAGCCTCATGCAGGAATGAACAAGGCAAAAGGCTAAGTTGCAAGCTGATGAGCTGTGAGTTGCATTTGTCCCATGGATGTTTATTTAACAAGCATACTGGGATATATTTTTATTCTGAATGTGTTTAGATTGGAAGTGCATGCTGCCCTTGGACTTAGTCCCACCGTCCTCTAATGATACCTTTTGGTCATTCATGTTACCTGTCTGGTCTCTGAAGACATTTGAGTTTGCAACCTCGAGGCTGGTTGAATCATTTTCTATGGACAGTAAAATAAGAGTGGTGATGATGATCCCCACACCAGTTTTCTATTTCTAGTTCAACCAAACCATTTCCATCTACCAAAGGGCTTAGCTTGATGCTAGATTTGCTATCAATTTACAAAGTCTCAATCTCCTCATTCTCCACACAGGGGTGGAGTGAGGATGGAGTTGTCTGTGTATGGTAAGGATTACATTTATTATTCTGAAAGCTGGTTGGCAGAATCATTGTGTTTTAGAGGTCAAAGCTAAACTCACCTTAGCTTAGTTCAGAAAAGCACATGATTAGGCCTTTGTTATCTAAACAAGGCCCAGGACCTGGTTTGGGGGAGCCAGGGATGGTGGTGGAAGTTGTGATGGATGAATGTAATCTGAACTTTTCCATTTAATAAGGTAAAATTAGGTCAAACTTGGGTAGAGAGTTTATGGAGTTAACTGATTCTAGATTTCTGGAGAGCTGAGAAATAAGATTTGAGGGGACTTCAAGCTATGGAAGAGAAGACACGAAAAAAGACTTGTGTCCAAGCAGGGGTGAATCGGAGCAGCACAGACTAAGAAAGACACAGTCAGTGCCTTTCCAAAATGTTATACTTTCTAATTAGTTAATACTAATTTTTTTACTGCACTAGAAAAGGAGTCATCGAATTTTGGCCCATGGGTCAAATCTAGTCCATTGCTCATGTTTTTATTTCCTACAAGCTGAAAATGGTTTTTATATTTTTATTTTTTTAAAGATTGATTTATTTATGAATACAAGAACTGGGGTATAGGCCAGAGGTGTGGGAGGTGAGAAGATTCACCAGAGACAGAGCAGGGAACAGAACAGGCAGATCAACCAACAAACACTGCTGAGAGGAGCAGTGGGCGAGTCAGGAGAGGTCTTCTGCGCCATGTGGGTTGCTCCCTGGCTGGCCGGGGATCAAACTTGTGCTGCAGTGGCTCTGGACAGCTTCACTAGTTGTGTCCCAACCCCTTGTGCCACCAGCGAGTCCCCGGTTTTTATATTTTTAGATGGTTGGGGAAAAAATCAAAAGAACATTTGTGGCATGTGAAAATGATATAAAATTCAAATTTCTGTGTCCATAAATAAAGTTCACTGGAACATAGCCACACTCATTTATGTACTGTTTACAACTGCTTTCCACTACAATGGCAGAATTGAGTAACAGAGATGGGGGCTCTTGGTGCACAGTCACCTGGGGAAATGAGCATAGAGTCCTTGCAGGGGAAATCATCACAGTATTTAAACTTACTGTGTAGGGCCTCTCTGGTGACCTAGGGGTTAAGTCTCAGTGCTATCACTGAGATGGCCCACTGCGATAGCCTAAGTTCCATCCCAGGCCAGGGAGTTAACTTACATGGCTCAGCAGACCTCTCCTGTCTGCCCACTGCTCCCCTCAGCAGTGTATTTCAGTCAATCTGCTTGTTCTGCTCCCCACTATGTCTCTGGTAAATCCTCTCACCCCCCAACACCAATGGCCTACACCCCAGTTCTTTTACGCCCCCCCCAAAAATAGTTTTAAAACCACCTCAAGGACTTAAATAAATAAATAATAAACTTAAACTGTGGCTTGGGCTCATCCCTCCTAAGGACTAGCCTCTTCGTCAGTCACTGGGTTCCAGGTACAAAAACTGGCTTGGGTCTAGGAGCTGAGAAATAAGCCTTCTAATGGGCAAAGCACCTCAGCCTTATGCTGAGGTTTGTGTTTTCTTCTGATTGCAGACATTAAGCAGTACATGGGTTGACATTTTTGTCAGTCTGCATTGCCCTTAGGAACACTGTCTTCACTTGGGCTGCTAAAATAAAATACCATATCCTGATGAGTTAAACCCGCACAGACTGGGTGGCTGGGAAGTCCAAGATCAAGGTACTAGTTGATCCTGTTCCTGATAAGAACCTTCTTTCTGGCTCCAAAAAGGTTGTCTTCTTGCCACATCCTCCCATGCGGGGGTGGGGTGGGGGGGGTAGGAAAGCGAGAACTCTAATCTTACAAGGCCACGAACCCATCCTGGAGGTCTCTCGTCATGACCTCATCTAAACTGCATCACCTCCCAAAGGCCCCACCTCCTAATACCATCACATTGGGATTTATGGTTTCACTATATGAATTGGGGGGAACACAAGATTCCGTCTCTAAGAGATGTCCTTGCTCCAGTAACACCTCCACAACTTCTATGGGTCAATCCCATGTGGCTGCTGCTCCACCTTGCCTGGTTGTTGCCACATTTTTGCCTCACCCTAGGGGGATAGCAATGGCGCCTGACCTTTATTACTTTAGACCCCAGCGTCCATGATCACCAACAACTCTGTGACACTTCTGCTTCTGTCAGCCCCAGAGGGGACAGCTGTGCTCAGTCTTTAGGTGGGAGCCGTCCTGGGGAAGCGAGACCGCAACATCGATACCATGATGGATTCAAAGGTCGGACAATGGAGTCCTCAGTCAACTATGCCCCTCATTTCCCTCCTCCCACACATGGCTTTTCTTAAAGGAGTCTCCAGGGCCACCGCAATTGACTGGTTCTACCTTCAATGCAATGTCATGAAAATTAATTTAGTTTACTGACCATACAGCCAGGCAAAGGCATGGAATCAAGTAGAATCCAATCAGATACTATTTAAAATTTTGTTACCAGTGGTGTCCTTGTCAGAAAGGAAAAATAGAAAAGAATAGGGAATTCAATTAAGTACTGAATAAAGTGATTTGTTGGATGAGACTAGATACCACATGGGTTGGCCAGAATGCGGGGGTGTGTTGCAGACTCAAATCAAATAAATATTCCAGTTGCATGTAGGGGTCTGGGTTATAAATCCAACTCCATTTGAACAGTATAGACTTGGAATCCCCTGGTGTCATATTAAAATGTACATGAGAGGAATCAGCCAGGGCGATTAAGGTTCTAAGTCTCTAGTGCCAGCTACAGTCTCTAGGCAACCTGTCCTCTGAGCTAGTAACAAGAGCATGGCCATGAAAGAGTGAGCAGCAACCTCAGCTCACTTGAAATTAGGGCAGAATGTAGTCAGGACCCCATTCTCTTGGGATGAGAAAGCAGATTCCTTAGTGGAAAAGGGTCTTTTTTACTCCTGGAAGGCATAAATTAAAAGCAGAAATGCAGATATCAATTCATAATATGAATATGTTTGTGTTAAATTTAGGAATGACCTGTACATGTTTGGTATTGGCAGAGAGATTTGGCAAATCAGAGCTTACCCTGTAAACATGTAATTGCGTAATTGATTTTAGACTTGGATTTTAAATTAAAAGTTGTAGGAGAATTTGATTAGTTTTGTAAACAGTATTGGAATGTTTGAGAACTTGAGATTCACTATCTTTATGATTTTGATTTATTAAATTTACAAGAGTAATTTAAATGCTTGGGAAGGTTTTGCTTGTTGGGTCACACCCACTGCTTTGAACGAAAACAGGATGCATCACACTTATAGATGCACTAAGCACTTTTAAGTGCTTAATCTAAAAAAATAAATGGGTCTATTTAAGGGAACTTGTATTTACAATTGAGATAATAAAATTTGAAATAGAACTTAAAGAATTAGGCGAAATGAGTTTTAATTTGTTACCTTTTCTGCATCAAAAAAAAAAAAACCAAAAACTTAGTCACCAAGATACTCCCTCTGGTACTCGTTATGTCTAATAAGGAATCCATCACTCTCTACACCAAACATTGGTTCCTGAAAGTGAACGGCATTACCATGAACCAATGCAATGAGGGTCCACATGAGGGCTTGGGGGGCGGCAGCGGGGCAGCCCTTGCTCTGCCCTCCTCTCCATAGTAAATGATTCTGTTATTTACACTTCCTTTGTGTGATGGGATCTGCCCTCTTGTCTCCCCTCATCACCCAGGTCCTTCATCCGCCTTGTGGGGCCTCCCTGTCCCTGGTCTTCTCCTTTCCTCTTTCTTTTCTTCTATGATGAGAATTGCAAAGGCACTGCAGAGAGGAGAGGAGCCCCAGCCTGCCTGGCTCCGGCTGCCCATGTACATCTGCTGCCCCCCTGGCAGCCCCAGAAGTCTGCGGAGAGACATTCTCTGAGCCCCTCGCCCCTGGGTAACAGATGGCCCTTCCAGATCTGAGTCACAGCTTCTGGACCAGACCCGCGGTGTCGTCTCCACCAGCCCGGTTACTGGACACCCGCGGTTGGTGGTCACTGGGCAGGACGAGCAGGCAGGAGAGATGCAGTCTCCTCTCTGCCATCTGCTTCTCCTGCAGTGCCTCTGAGTAATGAGTAGAAGGTGGCCCTTCTCTGTGCCTTTCTCCTGCTGACTACTTTTCTCCAAAAATCTGACCTGAACTTGGAAGGCAGAGCTCTGTCTCAGCCCTCTCTGTCTCCCTTGAGGCCAAGGAAGAACGGAGGGTCTCCGACTTTTGTCACAAGACAGAGGGATTAGGAACCCAGGTAGCCCCCCTCAGCCTCCCTTGTGAACCTGAGTACATCATCATCCTCTCTGCGTCTGGTTTCCCCCCGGCCCTTTATAGAGTGTTGGAGAACCTTCACCTTGCAAGATCATTTCTAGGTATTGGTCTGAGGCATGTACTCTCACATGTGCGCAGAAAGACACAAATAAGGATTGCAGCCTTGCCACAAGAATGAACGATGTCCGTTTAAATGCCAATCAATAAAATAATCCATGAATTAAAAAAAAAAAGTATCTTGGAATAAATGTTGGCACACTGTCAGGGTCCAGTCGAGAAATAGAATTTCCAAGGGTATGAACATTCTCAAACATACGGGAAAATTGAAAACATTCTAAAATCATTTTTTAAAGTGTAAAGCAAATACCCACATACCCACTAAAATTAACGCTCAGCCTTATTTTCCTCATCATATATCTATCCATCTATCCATCTGTCTATCCAACTCATTGTTTGGATGCATTTTAAAATAAGGTAGAAACAGCAATATGCTTTACCCAGAAACACTGCAAGATGTATATAATTAACTGGAATTCCATATTTGTTTACAGTTCCTTTTTAAAGTTGAATTTTCATATAATCAAACACACAGACCTTAAGTCAACTCTCCAATGGGCTTTGCCAAATTCATCCACCTGTGTAATCAAAGCCTTCATCAAGATACAGAACAATGATATACCTGCAACCAGTATAATGTTAAGTATTAATTATATCTCAATTAAAAAATTAAAAATTTTGTTGAAAGCCACAGAGCATTCTCTTCCTACCAGAGCTTCCCTTATGACCTTTTCCTATCAATCCCCGCATCCTTCACCTCCACCTGCAAACACTATTCTGAGCTTTTTCTAACAGAACTTAGTTTTGTCTGTTCTAGAATATCCATACACAGTGTGGAGCCATACTGTGTAAGGTTCAATTTCAGTCAGCCCCAGCAATTCCAAGATTCACCCATACCATCATGTGTAACAGTAAATAGTCAGGTTTTTTTCTTTTTGTTGTTGTTGGCTTGTTCATCCTCCTGTTAATGGACGTTTGGGATATTTCCAGTCTTTGTCTATTGTGCAGAAAGCAGCCATGAATTTGTTTAAACACTTCTATTCAAGGTCCTATGCTATTATTTATCTAGGTGAATACCCAAGACCAGGCTTGCTGATTTGTAGTATAGGTTAATGTTTAGATTATAAGAAAGACCCAGTGCAGCCCACGCGCAGACCCTACCGTCACCTGGTCTGTGCCCCCTGCCATCCTTGGCCCCAGTGCAGATGTCCGTCTGCAGGCGCCATCGCCCTCCCTTCCTGTGAATTCCCTCAGGGTCCTGCCCAGTCACCCTTGTCATCTGGCCTCGATCAGAACCACCCCAAGTGCACTGCGGTAGCTGTAATGCTCATAGTGGAGGGCCGGGAGACCCTGCTTCCTTGTAAATGTTTCTCTCCCCCACCCCTGCAAGTCCCCCCGTCTCCAGGATTCCCATACCAATTGATGGGATGGACACTGCAACAACATGGCCTCTAAGCTGTTCCCAAGCCCAAATTTGTGAGCCCAAATGCGCCACAGCAGATCGAATCACCCCTGGCCCCAGCCAGCATTCTGAAACCCATTCAGAGTGGCCAGGGCAGGAGCTGTGAGGCGGAAGTGGATGGCTGGACCCCTGGCGCCTGGTCCCCTCGCCCGCCCAGGCTTCATACCTCCCATCTCCCTGTGGTGCCTGTGAGGGCCACCAAGCTGTCACTGGGACCCCAGCCCTCACTTGAGCATATGGCAGCCCAGAGGACAAGAGCGTGGACATCAAACGTAGATGCTGGGGGTTGGCCCTGACTGTCCTTTTATTTCTTGTTGTCCAGGCTTTTCTTGCTATTTCTATGGCGAGAAATTTCAAGTGTGTTATAAAATAGAGGAGACTCTGCTGAGCCCCTCCTCTCCTAGACAACTTGAACTTCATGTCCAAGGTGAGACACTTACCCTGTGAGCACCTGCACAGAGCGGTCACAGGCAGGCATTGTGGCGGTTGCAGCTGGCTAGGAGCTGGAGCAAGCCAGATGAGCCCAGGTAACTAGAAGTGCCCTCCTGCCACTAGGGCAGCGCCCTTGCCCCAAATTCATTCCCAGTGCACAGCCATCACCCAGGTCGTCCTCAACACAGCCTGGGAGAGTGGCCACACAGGAAGTACCAATCCCTTTTGCAGAGGACACAGGCTGAAGCACAGCCCCCCTGGCAGCAAGCCAAGTTTTCAGACTTTCTCTGTTCTTGCCCAGTTCAACAAATTCATTCACAGTCACCACTCGCCTGCGGAGAGGGAGCGTAGCACCTGGCGGCTAAGAACGCAGATTAGGAGTCAGCCAGCCAGCCATCCCATCCTGACTCTGCACATAGTAGGGCCAGACACCTAACCTCTGTGTACTTGGTTTCTTCATTTATAAGTGAGTATTCTGAGAGGATGTACATGTTTATAACAAAGCATCATCATCATCATCATTATTATTATTAATTATGAGAATTAAATGCGTGAACACTAGTCAACTGGAATGAGACCTAGCGCATAAAAGATGTTCCATAAACGCTAGTTATTACAGTTCTCCAAAGAAGACACACAGATGGCTCTCACTGTGAGAGAGATGAAAAACAAGCAGCAATGAGATTTCACCTCACACCTCTCAGAAGGGCTATCATCAAAAAGAAAAAAAGAAAAAAATCCAGTGTTGGAGAGGACCAGTGCACCCTTGTGCACGGTTGATGGGAATGGTAACTGGTGAGATTCTTCAAAAAATTAAAAATAGAAATTCCACCCAATCAGTCATCCCACTTCTGGGTATTTACCTGAAGAACAGGAAAATACTAATTTGAAGAGATACATACATCTTCATGTTCACCACAGCATCATTTACCCTAGCCATGAGCAGGAAGCAGCCTAAGAGTCCATCACAGATGATGGGACAAAGAGGTTAGTTACCAAAACGGACTACAGCTGAGGCACATGTATACACGCCATCACACAGCCACGGTCCGCAAGGGCATGATGCAGAGGGCATTGTGTTTAATGAAGTAAGACAGAGAAAGACAAACACCTTATGCTTTCACTCATAGGTAATCACAAAGAAACAAAACAAACAAATGAAGTATATAAAAGAGAAATAAAATTTCAGACCATAAGGCCAAATTAGTGGTTACTGGAAGGGAAGGCAGGTAAAGGATGGGTCAACAGGGTAAATAAAAAGTGAAGGGTGGAGGGCCTCCCCTGTGGCGCAGTGGTTGAGCGCTGGGTTGCGAAGCTGCCCGCGGCCTCTGCGGTGCCGGTTCGATCCCCGGCTGCTCCCCGGCCACCAGAGGAGGGTCCCACATGGCGCGCAGACCTCTCCTGCAGCCCGCTGCTCCCCTCAGCAGTGTACCTCGGTCCTTCTGCCTGCTCTGCTCCCTGCTCTGGCTCTGGTGAATTCTCTCACCCTCCCGCGCTTCTGACTGTACCCAGTGCATGTATAAACAAACAAATAAATAAATAAATAAAACATGCCTCTATAAAAAAAAAAAAAAGTGAAGGGTGGAATTTGACTTTTGGTGGCAAATGTAAGGTATATACAGATAAGTGTATCTGTATAAATATCTTTATACTTAAATATAAGTATATACAGATGTTGATTTATAATGACACACACCTCAAGCTCACATAATGTTATAAACCAATGTTACTTCACCAAAAATTAAAAACAAAACACTGGCTATTTGGGCCTCCCTTTGTGGCACAGTGGTTGAGCGCTGGGCTGCGAAGCTGCCCGCAGCTTCTGCAGCGCCGGTTCAATCCCCGGCCACCAGTGAGGGTCCCACATGGCGCGGCAGACCTCTCCTGCCACACCTGCTGCTCCCCTCAGCAGTGTACTTCATCAGTCTGCCTGTTCTGTTCCCTGCTCTGGCTCTGGTGAATTCTCTCACCTTCCCGTGTTTCTGACTATACCCAGTGCTTGTATAAATAAATAAATGAATGAATGAATGAATGAATGAATGAATCTTTTTAAAAAAACACTGGCTATTTTCATGAGGCCTCCCTTTTCGTCTGTAGGGCCTGTATCTCTGTGTCCAGTCACTCACTATAGCTTCCCTCCCTCCCCACCCTCCCCAATCCCCAGATAGCCCTAGGCTGTCAGCTCCTCAGGGGGCGGTTTGCACAAATGCATCTAGATCCTGGGACTTGAGAAGAGGAAAGTCCTGTGGTCTGGCGCTGCACACAGGAGCTGGCCCTGACTGCAGCCCCATGAGCAGGTTCTTCCCCACCCCTCCCCAGTGTCCTAAAGCCTGGCAGGGGGAGCTTCAGCCAGGCCTCTGAGGACCTGTGTTCTCTACTGCTCAGAGTGTCTGTCCCGCTGCTGGGCTGTCTGTGTTAGACTCTGTTTCCAAAGCCAGACCTTCTTAGCCAGGACATCTTCAGCTAATGATGTCCATGGAGACAGAGGAGGCTGCCAGCACAGCCTTGCCCAGGAGCCAGCCCCGGGGAGAGCAGTTTGCCAGGGGCGCTGCCACTTGGAGTAGAGCGAGGTTGGTGAGCACATTCCACTCACATCCTGAGACCTGAGACTGGGGGCTGCAGGAGCCTTTGCTGGTGTCCCCTATAGTCACCTCCTCCTTGTCTGGAGAGAGGGAAGCTTGTCCAGGAGAGCCCTGTCACTGCGAATCAGGCAGAGCCGGCCGGGAACCTAGTGCTGTTGACACTCCTTACACACACACACACTCTCTCTCTCTCTCTCTCTCTCTCTCTCTCCCCAAATCTAAGGGGGCAGCACAATCACCTGCAGGGCCATGTAATCACTCATTAATTTGCAATCAGGTCCCAGTCAGTAGATCTGGAGTGAAGCTTAAGAAGTTGCATTTTAACAAGTTCCCAGATGATGCTAATGCTGCTGGCTCAGGGACCACACTGGGGAAACCACTGTTTCAAGACACCACCTTGTGCCTAGGACAGTTGAAAGCAACCCAGTCATGCCACGCTGAGGCATGACTATTTCTTCTTGAAGAAAATAGGACAGAATCCAAAGAACTGGAAGGTTCTGTGATGGGCAGTTCTCCCATGAAGACAGGTGTGATGGTAGAACAGGGGGGCGCTGCTTTAGACCTGAGTTCAGGGCCTAGGGAACAACACTGAAAGAGACCAGGACTCTCGGTTCTTACGATGCAGGATGGGCCCAGGGTAAGCGGAAGGGATGGGAGGGTTCCGGGTGTCCAAAGACATGGAGAAGAGGAGGGCAGAGAGGGACTGATCCAGAGCAGGGGCTGGGCAGACAAAATAGAGCTCCAGTTTCTTCCTACACATGGCTAGAAAACTGAAGGTCTTTAAACACTGTCAACTAGATCAGATGTACTTTAAACACGGATTTAAAAAAATCGCTTTCTTGCTATAAACATTCCTTGTAAAAAAAAAAAATGGAGACAAGCAAAGGAAAAGAAAACAAAATCAGTTTTAGTCACATTGCCCAGCGATAACCAATGTTACATACATTTTTCTAAAATGTCACTCTACCGCTAACATTTCTTTGTACTTTTTTTCCATTTGTTATTTCAAGAACTATTTCCTTATCATTCAGTATCCTTCTTCAACTATGGCTTTAATTTTTAGAGGATCAGGGACCCTGCAAAAACCTGAGGGAAGCATAGATCCTCTCCCCAGAAATACACGCCCTAAGTTCACACCAATCCTACCTGCCAGGTAGTAATGTAGGCTCAAGGTTGCTAGTTCTTTGGACTTTTCCAAAGAGCTGCAAATCCATTTTTCATGTGAAACATTCTTGCTTTTAGAAATTGGTCATTAACTCAAAATATTAAAAATAAACAAAATAAAAACAACATGGTGACCTACTGCAGACTTGCACAGCAGTGAACGATGACCAAACAAATTCAGCATTCACTGAATTTGTTTCATTATGCATTCACTGCCCTGGGGACAGAGGTCTTATAACATCTGGACAAGGCTCAGTTCACACAGATTTAGGGCACATGGTTAGACCCAACTTGTGTTTCCATCCTCACCTCCCATGACTCACTTTCTTCCACAGCCAAACCCGTCTTCAATTCCCACGTCCACACTTCTACCCATATATACGTGACATGCCCACCCCAACCCCGACCCCTACCTGCCAGCTGCATCATGCAAACCCCACTGGAATCTTGGCAGGGACTTACAGGTCTGCTCCCTGGACACCTGCCGAGCACTTTCTCTGTTCTAGCTATTTGCGGACCTCTTGGGGACAGCCCTATTTGATTCAACTCTGTGGCCCCCAATGCAGGGCCTCTAAAGAACTCAGCACAGTTGCTGAAGAGCCACTGGCAGGGGTGACTTCCCTGCAGCATTCGCCCTGATGCCAGAGAACTGGGCTCTCAGAGCAGAAGGCTGGGTAATTACAGCCTGGCTTTAGCAATCTGCTATGCATTCACCCCTCAGGGTGTGTGAATTGCTGTGAAATGCTTATCAAGAAGAAAGCAGAAAGGGACTCTTAAAAGGAGATTTAGAGCAATGAGGAGGAGAAAGGAAGAAAAGCCTTTGTAAGCTCTAAAGTCAAGCTTGTGTTGACCTTTGAGCCCTGGATAAAAAGAGACAGAACTAGAGGGGGAGGGGCCTCAGGAAGCCCAGGAACACCCCAGCCAGCTCTGATGGGACTTTGGGCCCGAGTAGTCCCCTTTCTGAATAGTAAGGGGCAGAACCAGATCACTTCCTACAGCCCCTTCCATTCCAAAATAATAGGATTCCTTCTCGCAGTCAAGTGGACTTCCACCCCTGGTGATGGCAACCTTAGGGCTACAGGGGCTGACTTTCAGTAGTTTCTCTATGATGGGGCCTCCAAGGAGCTGCCACCCAAAAGCCCACTGGCACAGCTTCCCATGATGATGAACTTGCTGAGGCCATGCAGACCGCCAAATCCTTCTGAGCCAATGGAGATCTGTCTGCCAGGAAAACCCTGAGACTCCCCAGGGGGCAGCAAGACAAGAGGCAGAGATCACTGGTACCTAGAACAGGCCACTAAAATTCCTTGAGCTTCAGTTTCCCCATCGGTGATATGTAAGCAATACATCCAGTTCCTGATAGATATTGAAATTATGACATTAAAGATGTAGCAGGTGGTGCAGGGTTAAAATCCCAGCACTATCAAACTCTGGTGCAGCATGAGTTCGATCCCCGGGCAGGGAGCTGACCCATATGTCACAGCAGACCTCTGCTGTCTCTCCTGCTGCTCCCCTCAGCTGTGTATTTCAGTAGATGCACCTGTTCTGCTCCCCACTCTGCCTCTGGTGAATCCTCTCACCTCCCCCCCCAACACACACACACCTACCTCTGGCCTATATCCCATTCTTGTATGTATAAATAAATAAGAATAAATCTTTTTTGAAAAAATATAGCTTAGAGCCTGGTACCTGGCCATTGCCTAATCAAGGCCAGGTCTCTGTCTCATGAGCCTCAAGGTAATATGAACATCTAAAGCTTTAGAAATAGCCCTGGGCAGGTCTGCAGATCCCAGGAATGTGACTTTATCTTCAAGAGAAAGACCCCACCCCCGCCCTGATATAGCTTTAGGGAACATCATCCCAGATGGAAAGTGGTCATAGTATGGTGACTGCAGAAGAGAGAAGAGAAGCTGTATCAGGTGATGGAGGATCTGAAATCTCTCACTGGATGTCTCAGATTATGAGTACCAGGGGCCTCTGCCCAAGGGCTGTCTCAATGGGAACCATCCCTTTATGGGCAGAATCTGGGGTACAGTGGCCACTGACCAATGGACAGAGCCCCAGGCTTGGTCAGGGCCCAGCCTGCACTTCCAGGTCACAAGGACTGGTACCCCATGATAAAGGGCATTGGGCAGAGTGGAGCTACAAATGGGGAAAGTGAGGCCCACAGCTAGGAGGAGAGCACTCAGAGGCAGAGCCAGGACCTGAGTTTCCTCAGTCTTTCTTGGGTATCCACTGCCTTGAAGGAGAGGAAACCAAGAGGTGGGAATAGGGTTACAAAGTCAGATGCACAGAACCAAGGGGATTACAATTTTAGGGTGAAACATCACCCTTCCTCTGCTCACCTGTGCCATGAACCCCCCACCTTGCAAATGAGCCCTGAGCTTAGTATCACTGGCTTCAATCTCAAAAATTAATTACTAAATTCCTGCCTACTTATTTTTTAAATCTGAGTTTATGTATTCATCATGCTTGCTTCCTTTCAGCCTCTTCCTCCCTCATTCTCCCACTGTACTGCTTGTTATAAAACTCTACTCTTGGGTCCTACACAGTACCTGAGATGGAGTTAAGTCTCAATAAACGCATGCTAGTGGACGGCAGGGTTCTTCATTTAAGAGTGTGTTCTCTGGCCAGGTCCTGTGCTAGGTGCTGGGGACACAGAGATGCATCCAGGTAACTCCCTCACCTTGGATCAGCGCCTCCACAGCTTAGCACCCTAGGGCTCCCTACCCTACCTAGCTTCCTGGATTAAGGGTCCACTACCAATGGCACAGGATCTGGCTCAGAGCAGGGACTCAGAGACCATGGGATTCAGTGAGCAGAGAAACAGAAGTTTCACCCTGATGAGAAGTCAATAGCAGAGCAAGCAACAAGCTAGAACCAGTGCAACTTCTTGCCATGTCTCCATCTCCCCATCATTCCCTCTGAGCTGGATCCATCATTCTCCTTGCCCACTCCCCTTCCTCTTCCCTCTCTGCTAATGTCTGCCTCTAGTTCATAAACTTGCTCACACTTTTTTCTTCAGAGATTGGCTTAAAAAAAAAGATAAACTCTTAGTCACTTACCCAATGTATGACAGAGATGACTGGCAGCAATAATTGGAACAAATGCAATTGATAAGGGCCATAATGCCATATGGTGAAAATTTTCACTAACTAAAAATTGACCAAAGCATTAAATCCTCTTAAGACTGATTTGCTAAATACAACCCAGGAAACTTCAGCTTGGTCAAAATATTGACCAAGAATAGAAAAGTCACAATGGCAAATGCTATTAGTCAACTGAAAAAGAAAACTTGTTGGTAAACCAAATCTTGCAGGTGAAGCAATGACCTTGATCAAAATAATTTCAGTAAGATTAAAGAGAGAGACTAAACTGAAGAGAAATGTGACCAAAGGAGTTATGAACTTGATGGTGCTTGCTTCCAAAAATTATTCAATGCTCAATAATTCTTACTAAAACGTTGATAACAGCAATGACAAATGTCCAGGCCTGGGTGCAACAGGGGAGATTGGATGAGGGGGTTTCGCTGACCTGTCTGCCATCTTTTGCCACTCACTCTGTCCCCCTCTACACATCCCCCTACACACCTGTGAGGTTCCTCCTGATTTGTAATCATCACTGTCTTACCAGAGGTTTTTGTAGTTCCAGAGGAGTTGACTTTTTACACTAATCGCTACCTCCTTAATCAATTAATGAGACTTAAAAGATCATTTATCATTGGAAATTGCAACTGGAATCACCAGCACACTTCATTGGCCCACAGATGCTAAGGAATTGCATCCTACATTGATAATTGTACTCGACTTTAATGAGATTCTTATTAACATATACATTATTAATTAGACCATTAATGCAGATGTCATTTTGAGTCACACCAGGATTCCCGATGGCTCACATGGTTATTAAACCTCACTAATTTGCACAAGGAATTAATATTATATTAAAGGTTCTCTCCACTGTGTATACTAAATTAAACGCTTACTTTCGATATCTCACCCACAGCAGCCAATGCTACTTGTTACAAAGAGGAGTAAGAGGGAAGCATTTTCATTCTAAGAACTAAGAGTGTCCTATTTGGTGTCTGTAAGGAAGCAGGAAAAGAAAGAGGGGGAGAGGTGGGTGTCCCTCACCCTACCCCCCAAGCTTTGGGAGGGGCTCACTGTTCTTTAATTAGCTAGGTTTCCTAATGCCTGTAAAATAGAGCATTTAATTTTTTTTCTTATTATAAAGTATCATTTATTCATTGTAAATAATTTAGGAGGAAATACACATAATAAGCAAAAGGAGAACATTTTCATTTCCCATTCCCTCAGCACTCGGTAATTACCACTCTGAACATCCTCACGTGATCTTTGAATCTATTTTCTCAATGCTTAAATAGACATTCCTTTACACAAACAGAATAATTCTCTCTATATTATTTTAAAATCTGCCTTTTAAACTTAATGTTTCATAAATACTTCTCTGTATCATTAAATGTTCTTCTAAAGCATCGGGAATTGTACATACCCAACTACTGCAGTCTTTTAAATGGCTGTGGCGATGGTCAGAACTGGTTAACCAGTTTCAGCCGGTTTGCACTAGTCAGCACTGGGTTTATCCAATCAGAACCAGTTTGTGTCAACTTAAATCCAGTTTGAACTAGTCGGAACAGGTTTCAGCATATTTTATCAGCTCAGAACTGGTTCAGCTGGTTAGAACCAGTCCGTCTGGCTTGGTCCAGTTTTATCCAGTGAGAATTGGTTTGAAATGGTTTAATTTATGCAGAACTCTTTTCAGCCTGTTTGAGCCAGTTAGAACTGGTTTTAGGTTTTATCCAGTCAGAACAGGTTTCCAGCTGATTTGAACCAAACAGAACAAGTTTGAACTAGGTTTATCAATCAGAACTGGTTTGACCTGGTCAGAACTGGTTTGAACAGGTTTTACCTTGTCAAAACCAGTTTTATCCTATCAGAATTGATTCCAGTTGGCTTGAACTGGTATTGTCCAGTTAAAACCGGTTTAAGTCAGTTTTATCCAGTCAGAGCCAGTTTGAACTGGCTAGATGTGGTTTTATCCAGTCAGAACTGGTTTCAGCTGGTTTGAACTAGTGACCACCTCAAATTTATACACTTCCATCCATATTCTTAGATTTTCATTTCCATGGGATTAAAATCATTTTCATTGAGCCCTACCTGTCCCATCCCTAATCCACATGCACAGAAGATTCAAAAGATGCCTATGTCAAGTAAGTGATCATCGGTAGATGGATCGTGGGTCACAAGGTCATATGTCTCAGGCTGATATGCATGCAGCTCCTGGTCCTGCAATAAGCATTAGAGAGACACATTTATCACTGTATATGTCCACCCCACCCTGGTAGAGTACTGTACTCAGCTCTGTGAAAGAGAGAATGGTAAACCATAATGAATCAGGCAGGAGTGGGAGGACAGGATGACCTAATAGCAAGGAATCTGTGGCCCTAAACCTGGACAAGAATGGGCTCAGTGGATGTTCACTTCTAAGTCTCTGAGGGACTGTAACAGGATAAAGGAAGCAGATGTGATCTGTGGTAACAGGGGTTAAGTTAACACAAATCACTTGGACCCACAGCAGGAAAGATCTCACTTCATTAAAAAAAATTCCAATTTCCAGAGCTGCTCAAATAAGGGTTGATCTACTTGGGTGGAAGTGAGTGCATCATCTCTGGAGATGTGCACAATATTTTAAACAGGAAAAGATTAAATGGAATGACCTTTGTGTCCTGAGATTCTGTTACCTCCACATTCACTCATCCAGCTCAAAATCCTAATTATCGCAGTTACCCCAGAAACCCTGCTGTTGTCCTCAATGGGATTCCAGAGTTAACCTGGCTGTTGGGCAAATAACCAAAATGCTAATCATATTGCCACACTTTCTACTCATATCTGACCCCTTCTTCTAGCTGTACCATGCTTCAGAGAAACTCCCCACTCTAGTTTGGGAGTCAGGAAACTTGGTTTGGGCCTCAGTCACCATTTTGTTCTATGCCTGGGGAAGGTTATCTCTTCTCTTTGGACTTCAGTCTAACATTAAACTCACAGCCTGACTCATGGCCAAAAACCTGAGTGAGGACTGTCTCCTCAGGTGAGTCCCAGGCTTAAAACATAGTCGGTATACAATAGCTTACAGTGTCTAGGACTATTGAATTGAGTCAAGTTGAGTTGAATTGAATGCATGCATGTTTATGGCAGAAAACAGGAAATTGTTGGTACTTGATGGAATTTATAGACCATTTGGAGCCAGCCTCTCACCACTCACCCTTCCTTATCTATTGCCATTTTCTGCTGAAGGACATGGAGTGGTCTTACATTAATACTGTCTCTGAACTATCTCACCGTTGCTAAAAAATTCTAACATTTTATTTTTGAACTAAACTTTCCCTTTAGCTCCAGAACTGTCTGGCCTCTGCCCACTAAAATTCATAAGATGATTCCATTTGTTCCATAAAATCAACATGTTCCACTTCTCCCAGTGATGCCCCTCCAACAAGTTCCCATCTCATGCCCTCTGTCTTTTAGTCAAGAAACCTGAGATAGGTCTAGACTCTCCTGACTTTTTCTTTAAAACTAGGCTTACTCCTGAGAGTAGACAGTAATGAATGATTCCTGAGTTTATTATCTTTACATCAGTAATAAACTCAATTTTGCAAGCTTAGAATAATAATTTGAAAGAGATGCAGAGAAGAATTGATCATAAAGTGCACCTTTCACCGGAGCACACAAATATTTGCTGAAATAGCCAGATTATAAATTCTATACTCATCACAGCTTTTTCCAGATGCAACATCCCCTCCCCCACTAGGTCGGCCTTGCACGCAGTCAACCTAAGTCATGCTTTCTTGCCTTGAGTGAATCAAATCTACTTGAATTGCTGCTGATGGGGTGACTGAGTGTCCAAGAGTGGGGCTTTCTTTTCCCATCAGTGTTATGGGGTCAAAGAGCTAGATTAGATCATCAGTGCTGATCCCTGGGACCCACTGGCTAGAACCCAGGAAAGTGCATTTCCAACAGGCTTCCCAAGAAATTCCAATGTAGTTGGTTTGCCAACACCATTTTGAAAAGTATCAGACTAAACCAACTTAAGGGACCCTTGTAGGACTGCCCCCCTAGGAGTTGTGACAGACACCCCCTCCTCTCTAAAGTTCAAGATGACTTTTATGTGTGACTAGAACCCCTCCAAACCACATCTGTGTGATGCCCCAACACATCTTCCTCCTGAGAATGAGGCCAGTCATCCTTAGAATGGACCAGCCATCCTTAGAATGGAGTGGTAATTTATTGGGAGCACTAAACTACTCCTTGAGATAAAACAAAACGTAGTTCCCAGAACATTCCTCAAATATATGACCAGACGACTGGAAAGAATCCCCTGACTACCCACTGGGTCTGAGATTAGATGCTAACCTGAGTTCTCAGGAGGGTGGCGTAGCTGGCTGGGCTCCTAAAGCAAACAACAGAAACAGACTCTGATAATAAACAGAAAGTCAATTTAGTGAAAGCATAGTGAACAACTCACAGATGCAGAATCAGCATTAGAGGAATGGACGGGAGCCAGAAGCACAGCCAAAATGCCACAGAGCTAGAGTATCAAGGACACCACTACTAGTCCCAAATCCTGCCAGCCACAGCCCAAGGCGCTGGCTCTGCAGCCCATTCCACAGCTGCAGCGGCCCCCAGAGGCTGAGTGCTGCCACTGCACCATAATGGAGTCCTCACTGTCTCTGTCACTAGAACAGGTAAGTCAGTCTACCAAAGGGAGGCTTTCTGTTTCTATGGCAAGAGTCAGACCTGAGCATAGATGGAATGCCCAGCAGCCAGGAATCCCCCGGGGAGACAATTTGTCTACTCCAAGAAGTCTGGCCACTGACCAGGCTCGGGGCACCGCCATGCCTCAGTGCCTGGCCATTCCCCATTCATGACTTCTGTTGGGTGAGGAAGGAGAGACTGAGCCCACTGGAGCTCTAAGCTCACATCCTTGGGATAAACGGCTCCCTCTGATTGTGGGAGCCTGGTGTGGGAGGAAAGTGGCCTGATACCCTGCAGTTTCAACAGTGCAATCATTAACATCAGGAAAGCTCTGTGACTGAGCATGTGAAGAGGACATGGTGACATCCACTTTTATTTATACCGCAGAGTTGCCTACCTGGGGCTGAGAGCAAAATGATGATGTATCCCCTCTCTCCCTCTCGCTTCTTTGTTGGCTTTCTTTTATCCACAACCCAATCATTTTGCAGACAAGATTACTGAGTTCCAGAGAGGGTCCTAGAGGGCTTCTGGTCTGGCAAAAACCAGAGATGACAGGACCCAGGCAGGAATAGGCTGCATCCCTTTTCCAAGATGCAGGTCAGAACCGGCGTGGATTCAAAGGGGCCTCCATCAGTCGGCTTTTGCTAACAGCCCTAAAATGTCAGTGACTCACAAGTAGCATTTATTTCTGGCTCCCACCCATATCTGCTGCGGGTCAGCTTTGGCTCTGTTTCACTTCATCTACATTTTAAGACCCAGACTAGATGAGAACACCTTATTTCGGGCCCATGGAAGATGGGAAAGAGCAATAATAGAAATATGCGACAGTCCTAAAGCTTTCACTCAGAACTGACATATGGTACTTTCTTTCACTTGCATGGGCCAAAGCAAGCCACACGGCCAAGTCTGATGTCAGCGAGGTGGGGCAATACAGTCTCACAAAGAGGGGCAGAAAATAAAGGAATCACTAGCACAACCCACCATAGAGTCATCTCACTGACAGCCACAGCAGCAGCCCCCTTCCTGTCTCCTGCTTCTCTGGCCTCCATGTCTCCAGGGTACCTCCAGCCCCACCCCACTTCCTGCCCCCTGCCATCTTCCATTTCTTCTGCTCTTTCTGCACTTCCCTAGGTTTTAACCAGAAGTCCTATTTCCATTTTAGAGATTTGTAGACTGAGGCTCAGAGAGGAGACCCAGGTCACAAATCCCTCCCTGATGCTTTTCCTGGTCACCCATCAGCTTCATTGCTCATCCCGATTCCCTCAGAAATACTTAACTACTTGCTGTGGGGCACCTGCTATAAATCTGTATGTTTCCACTTAGTATCCTAACCACTCTGTGAAGTGAGTAATATTGACTATGCCCTTTTCATAGAGGTGGAAACTGAGGCTTACAGGGCAAATGACTTGCCCAGGGTCACAGGCATAGAAGGGAGCAAATGAGAAGGGTAACCCAGCTTGCATGTTTCCAGAGCTAGTGTCCTGCCCCTGCCCTCCTGCTGGCCCCAGCCCTTCCTCCTCAGCCCCACCCACGTTCACATCCACGGTCCGGATGTCTTGCCATGGGGCTGTTCCCCTCCTCACAACCCTAACTAATCTTCAATTCAGACCCATGGAGCCAGCCCTTCACCTCCTATTGCCAGCCACAGAAATGAGGATAAATGCGGCTGTCAGCAGCTTCCTGCTTCTTTGTTTTTTAATTTACTTACTTAGAGTTGGGCAGCAGAGATGGCAGGAGAGGAAGCAGATGGCTCAGCATGACAGATGGGATTCTATCCAGTGACACAAGGACAAGGTGAGGAGAAAGCGTGATCAAGAGAAAACACATGCTCCCTGTGAGCATGTGCCACCGGGCACCCATGCCAGGACGTGTAAGCTCCCGCCTAGGCGCCAGGCTGGGGCTCCAGTCTGACCGTGGGGATACTGAAGCCACAGTGGTCCAGAAAGGGACTGCAGCCTGCCCAGGGAACCCCGCCAGACATCACAGGACACCTGACCACCCTGTGGCAGGCTCCACACCTGTGGACTCACTCCCAGAGGCCATCCGACCTTCCTCGCCACGCAGCACCACACATTTCTGCAGTTTTACCTTCAGCCTCCACTTGACTGTGCTACAGACTCTCGAGGCAGGCTTTTGAACAGGTGGTTCACAGCATGAATGGCTTGAGGTCTCCAGCGCATGCATGGCAAGACCAGGAGGCTGACCCAGGACCGCGGACTTGGGGACGGCTGCTCCCGTGCCACCTCTGGCCTCCTGGGAAGGCATACTGGTGGCAAAAAGAGATTAGACATGGACTCTTACTGCACAGAGCTTTGGGGCTTCTCACAGGGCCCCACCCTGGGTATGGCAGGAAGGGAAGACAGCACTGTTTACACAAGCATCTGTGTTCAAAGGGGAGAGGAACAGGTGATGAAAGGCCCTTTTGTTCTCCTGGGGACACTTGAGAAATTTGGGCTGGCACAATGGCCAACAGCAGAAGCAGGGAGCAAGTGCTGGACAAGGCTCTACGGAGCTCAGGGTGAGAGTCTGGAGTTCCCAGAGCAAACCACAGAGGATAAGATGGGAGAGGAAACCCCCGAGCCTGCAATGTAATTAGATCTGTTGGTGGGGGGGAGCTTGTTTTTGCAAAAAGTGATGAAAGGACTGCATTTGATATCTCATTGACAGTGTAGAAAGAAGCAACACTGATCACTGATAAGTTTTTTAAAAAAAAAAAAAAAAACAGACACAGCATAAATGGAACGAACTCTGAGGCCTAGATGACCTCCCCAAAAGAAGTCCATCCATCCCTAAAAGCCACCGTGTCTTTTCGCATGAAACCTGGTTCCACTTGGACATGCTGTGCTTGAAGGTAGAGAGAGTCTTTCCCCTTAGTGTCCTTGGGTTTCCTCACCTGCTCCCATGGCTGTCATTTCCAGAGCCAGAATCCTGGTGGTGAAACAGAGGCGCTGCCTGCTGCCCCCTTACACCACAGGACACTGGAGGTGTAAGCATTGCAGGTCGCCCCTGAAATGCCTGATCCCTGCTAGAGAGGAGCCCAGGAGGAGGGCCATGTGAAAGGCTGAGACATGAGAGGAAGGGGGAACAGGGATTCCCTGAAATGGGTAGGTCCCTGGAGGATAAGCACTTGGGTAACTATTTGAATTCTATTGAGGTTTACAACACTGCATATGATTTAGGGGTACAGATTCACAACACACTTACCACCTAATTACCAATAATCCTCCAGTAGCCTCCTCCTTCCTTGCTTCCCACCCCTGCTTGCCACCTCTTGTAGCCTCAGTTCTGCAGTCAGATTTCTAGGGTTTGTTTTGATTTAGTTTTATCTGTTCCTTTGTTTTGTTTCCTTATTCCATATATGAGTAAAATCATCTGGATCTTTCTCCTTCTGCCTTATTTCACTTAGCATAATCCCATCTGTTCCGTTGTCGAAAAAGGCAAGATTTTAGCTTTTTTTATATAGCTTGGTATTATTGCATTGTGTGTAAATACCACACCTTCCCAATCTACTCATCTGTCTTTGGGCACTTTGTTTCCAAAGCGATGAACTCAGGAGTGTATATATCCCTTCAAATTAAAGAATTTGTATTCTTCAGGTAGATATTTAAAGTGGAATTGCTGGATCACATGGTAGATCTATTTTCAGTACTGTTTCCATAGGGGCTGAACCAGTCTCCATTCCCAACAGTGTACAAGCGCTTCTTTTTCCCTACACCCTCTCTAACACCTGTTGTTCCTAGCCTTTTTCATAGGTCCAGCCTCACAGGTCTCAGATGGTATCTCACTGTAGTTTTGATTTGCGTTTCCCTGATGATTAGCGATGATGAACATTTTTTAAAGATTTATTTATTTATGCATGTAAGGATTGGGGTACAGGCCAGAGGTGCGGGGGATGAGAGGATTCACCAGAGACAGAGTGAGGAGCAGAACAGGCAGACTGACTGAAATGCGCTGCTATTTCACTCTTCTGCCCCTTTTTGATTGAGTTGTTTTCTTGTCAAGTGCATGAGTTCTTTGTAGATCTTATATGTTAGCTCCCTGTTGGCTATACATAATGAGCAAATATTTTCTCCCATTTGGAAGGGTGTCTTTGTTTAAATGACAGTTTCTTTTGCTGTGCAGAGGCTTTTTAGTTGGTGATGTTCCCATTTGCTTATATTTGCTTTTGTTTCCCCAAAGTTGAATCCCCAGAAGCGTCACTGAAACCAATGTGGGACTTCTATACTTACTGACAGTTCTCAAGGCAGGCCCTGCAATCAACCAGCAGCCACCTGGCATGTATATATACACATATATATATACACACATATATACACACACATATACATGTGTAAATATATGTGAAATAAATCTGGTGCATACATACATTTGCATGTCATCCATTGAGTCAAATTATCATTCATGTTTTTGTGCCTCCTCTGAGCTAGGCACTGTTTAGGTGCCTCTGCTCAGGCAGGATTTGTCAGGAAATAGAAATCCCTCCTGTAAAAAGAGTTAACAAAGGGACCATTTTCAGCAGAAGCCACCAAATGCCTCCCTCCTTCCACCAAGGCCTGTAGCAGTAAAGGGAGGAAATGATGTTCTAAGAGCCTAAAGAGAGCTGACTTGGTCAGAACAGGACCCGGCCCTGCCAGAGATGTGGAAGCTGAGCAGAAAAGAAGAGCAAAGAAATTCCCTGACTTGTCCCTCCTCTGCCCCCACCACCTCCTGTGGGACCTCCCTGGGTTGAAGCCAGCCAGGTGCCCAAGGAGATGGTATAACTCATAGGGTCAGCCCCTGAGGCAGAAAGCAGGCAGAGAAATCAGAGACTAGGAGGGAAGCAAATTACAAAAGAGGAAGAACTCAAGCCTGGAATGTGACCCCCAGATTCCTCCGACAAACCCCTCCTGATCAGGGCTTGACAAATCCAACGTCAATTTTAGGTTAGGTGTGGGAAATCAGAATCCATAGCTAGGCACATGCAGGTTTCCCTCATGCTGCCACCCTTTTTGAAGAACCCATCTGGCCCACTTGTCTCAGACCACAAATGTGAAGATGGTGGTCCAGGCTGGAGATACGCCCACATTCTCCATCCTTCCAGGCCAGGCAGGTGGTTGAACAGGCAGGAATCCTCCTGGGTAGCACCGGGAGGCTGTCCCAATGCTTGCCTCTCCCTTCAGACGAGGGTATCTATCCCTTCAGAACAGTGTTCCTGAGGCCTCAAAAGACAAGAGCCATCTTTGTGGATTTTTGGTATACCCTGAAAATTGCACAAGTCTCTACACAGAGACTTTTCCCTGCCCCACTGAGTTTTCTCCTCTCCCCTGAGTCCTGCTCCAATCTGGGATTATGAATCCCAGTCACTAGAATCCAAAATTATTCTAAGAGACAAAAACTAATAGGAACCTCTAAGCCACCAGAAGAGACACAGAAGGCCCTCAAAGCAATGCTCCTAGTAGCTGAGACAAGGGCTCATGCGTGAGAGACTTGTAACCCTCTGTGAGATGATGCTGTGAAGATTTGTTGGATTTTGATAGATTAGCAACACCACTTAGTCACATCAACCAGAGCTAGTCTGTATAAGCACGGATTTGGAAAACCCAAAATGGTTGCAATTTTGATATCCTGTGATTTGCATGTTCCATTTTCCTGGTCAATAATTCCTGACATGCTCCTCAAAATTCTTTTTTTTTTTTAAGATTTATTTATTTATGCATACAAGACCCGGGCTGTAGGCCAGAGGTGCAGGTTGCTGAAAGGATTCACAAGAGACAGAACGGGGAGCAGAACAGACAGACTGACTGAAATCTACCACTGAGGGGAGCAGCGGGCAAGACAGGGGAGGTCTGCTGCACCATGTGGGTCACCTCCTGGCCGGGGATTGAACTCATGCTGCAGTGGCTGTGGCTAGCCCTTGCACCACCAGGGAAACCCTCCTCAAAATTCTTTACATCCTTCACAGACTATTTCAAGAGCCTTCCTACATTCAACCATCATTCTTTTTTTTATTCAACAGATATGTCTGAAACCTGCTTGGTGCAGAACATTGTAGGGCACAGGAAGGACACAGGACAGGTTTTCTGATCTAGCAGACCAGGTAAAGGAGGAGTCCTGGAGCCCTCAGTGGCTTTTCAGGCTTTTATTGGGATTTACCGGGTACATAGCAGATAGGGGGGCTGGGGGGCCGGGAGGCTGGCAGGCCTCCCAGCCCCCAGCAAGTCTTCACTCTATCTGGGCTGTCCGGCCTTCTCTGGTGGTCTCTGCTCTCTGCCCTTCCATTCGTTCAGCTTCTCTCTCGGCTTCTGCTGGCGCCCCCGTGAGACCACCCTTAAAAGCCCAGTCTCAGCCCAGGTGAATCCCATCTACCTATGCCCACACCCTACTCCAGGTGGCCGCCATCAGGCATGCATTCAGGACCGCAGGGTTCCGTCATCTATCCTAATGACAGAAAAGCCTGATACTTTTTTCCTTACCCTACAAGCATATTTATTTCTGAACCCTGGAGCAATGGTGATCCAGACAGACTATCCCCTGTCCACGTGGATGTTTTCTCCATCAGGCAGTCTCTCAACTTGTCCTCTCTCTGAGCACGAGCTCTGACGAGCCTATCACATTTGACCTTCAGCGATGATTTCTCTGGTCTGTGTGCAGTTACCACCAGAACACCAATTCCTGAAAGGTTGACACTGGCCCTTCCTTTCCAAAGTCACTGTCACACCCAACACATGAGATCAGAGTCCAGCATTGACCTTCCAAGCAGGTGAGGCCAATTGCTTCATCTCAGCCTCTTTATCTGCATAACGGGAAACATCATCTTGGGGTTCTCGGAGTTGATGAATGTGAAAACAATTTGCAAGCCATACACCTCTAAGCACTGGTAGGGAATGCCTTTTTCACCATGACCACCCAAAGCAGTTAACTAAAAAGGAACTCTGTCCAGCTCTTCTGCAGGTTAGGGGTTGCAGCGCTCTCCTGGGTGAATCTCTGCTGAGTGGAGAGACAAAGCAAGTGACTGAAGAATCTGCCATCCCCCAATCCCACCCTGCAGTTAAAAGGCAGGTCAATTACCATGGCCTCATTTGTAATCATTACAGTTGTTGTCTCCTGATTGCTTGGGTTAAAAAGTCCCTAATCAGTGGAAGGGGCATGGGGCCTTGAGAGCTCCTTTTGTCTCCAGCCCCATTCACTCTCCCCTCAAAACTGGGGGAAACGGGTGTCAGGAATGGGGCACTAGTACCGGCTGCCCTCGATATCCAGAGACTTTCTGGAGCCTCAGAGGTTTTTCTGGGCTGACCTCAGATGGAAGACCTAGAGAGGTAATTTCATTATGGAAAGGGGTCCCTGGAAATTTTCATTAGGTTGATGCATACTGTCCATATTTCATGGACGCCAGTGCAGCTTTTCTCACTCTTGACACAAAAACAGACAGGTGGGGCTGTTGTGATTTGGGCTGCCTGGTTTCATCCCCAGGGAGGCTGCTTCTTCTGGCTTGCATGATAATTGAATTTCACGGATGGAATCTTCCACATACTTCTCAATTAGGGATGTGTACAGGCAGCAAGATTTTTCAGGTGTTGATCTATGATTGTCACTCTTTTTTTACCTTTAAATTAATCTTCTTAATTCCTGCCAAGCCTAAATCCAGCTTTGCTAAATAGCATTATTCTGACTTAAATGGTCTAATCTGTTTGCCGTAAACTGGGTACAGCTGAAAATCGTGTATGCAGGAGCCTTCCTCATTAATCACAGCTGACAAGAAGTTAGAAATCAAGGAGCAAAATTGTCTCTAAGGCCAAAATGGGGAAAGATGAGGAAAGCGGTGTGCTGACTGAGCACAGAGGGTCATGGGGAGTCCCAGGTCTGGCTGGGAGGCCTTGGGTAAGCCCCTGACCCTCTCTGGGCTTCAGTTTCTACCTAGGAGGCAGGAGGGGACAAAAGGAAGAAAAAAGAGGGCAGGCAGGATGGGGGGTTAGATCAGCTGAGTCCTCAGGGATCTTTTAGCTGCTAAGTTCTCTGAACATATACCTGACCTCTCAGAAAAATGCCACAAAAATAGCATCTTGGTATTAAATGCACAGCTGTTATTGGCTCTTGGGGAACATGAAGAGAACCCTAAATGCAGTATTTTACCACACAACATTTTCCAGAGGGACAGAGGCAGATCATCTTAGCTAGTAAAGGAACACAGAATTCAGTAGCACAGGAAAACCATGCCCCTTTCAAGACCTGGCACTCTTAGCAGCTCAAGGAGATGTGGTTTGGCACCTCTTAAAATGGATCTCTGACGCTGGCTCCTCTCCCAGGTTAACAGGGGAGGCGTGGCCTGGGCCTCAGCGCCTTTGTCAGGCAGCAGATCCAGCTAGAGGCCAACACCTCTTCCACGGTAGAGTCTTTATTTTTTCCATATAGAGTAGACATTGTTTCCTTTAAAGACATGTGATTCTGAAGAATATTATGTTAGTACAGGAACTGTGTGGCTATGGCAAAAAATGTAAAGGAGCATATGGAGGTCCATTGTTGCAGTCTCTGGAAAAAGTGTTCAGCGGAGGGTCATGCACTATGCAGGCCCTGGAGATAGGTGGGTAACACTTTTAGGTCCTTTACCTCCCTTGCCTTGCCCCCCCACCCCCACCCCTAGAGCCTGAGTGTCCTGGCCACACTTTTGTCCCTGGACGCCCCTCCCCTCACCACCCTGGCGCTCATCCCAGGAGCCAGCATCCAAGTGGCCTTGGATCCTCATGTTGTCACCACTCTGCCCAGTAGGGACATCACCCTGGTTTGCTGGGCCTGAGGGAGTTATGGAACTTTCAATTTTAAAACCAGGACAGTCCCAGTCAGAGGCTGATCAGTTGTCTCACAGGTGACTACCCAATCCTGAACAATGCTGCCCTCCACCCCACCACCCTCCACCCCGCCATCCTCCACCCTGTGGCTGCAGGGGCAGGCCAATCTCTCCCCCAAATCCCTGCACACATTGGTGTCTTTCCAAATTCTGGTCTCTGCTTAGCAGGGCCTGTCAGTCTTTCAGAACCCTCCCCCATTCCCCTGATGAGCCATTTCACACTTCTCTGGCCTGCCTCTGCCCTTCTCTCCCTCCTAGGAAGAGTGCTCCACCAGAGCAGACTCCCTCCCTGCCTACCCACTTCTCACCTCTCTCTGAACCTACAAGCCTGCAGTCCCTCCTCCGTCCCCCCTCCTCCCCCCTCACTCTGTAGCCTGACTCTCCCACCCTACAGGAACCTTCCCTAAATTTAACAACACTCTTCTCTCAGGAAACTTCCACGCCCTCCTCAATGGAGCCACCATCCTCCTTAATCCAGTTTCAAAGCAAATAAGCTCTAAGGAGCTATCTCCACTTCCTTTCTCACCTTTGAGTCACTCGCTGCTCCTCCGTCCTGGCGCTTGGGCCTCTGCCTCCTCTAACACAGCTTTCTCCACAACAGCTCTGTTACTTGCGGGGGGGGGGGGGGGGGGGGGGGGGGGGTGTGTTAGTGTCCTTTGTTTTCAATGTTTTGTAGAAATTTGTTCCTGTAAGCAAACCCTCCCGTGTGTCATTAAAGTAAAATACAGTACATCAGCCTGGTAAGATAGTCTTTCATTTACCCGCATTTTACAGCTGAGAAAAGCAAGGATCAGAGAGGCCACGTAACTTCCCAAGATTACACAGCCAGCCGTGATGGAGCACATGACCCGGAACTGTGCGCTCCACGCTCCCCTCGGATACCTCTCCGCTGCCTTCATCTCGGATGTCCATTCCCTCCTCCTAATTTTCACATCCCCTGCACCTGGGATAGGTCCTGACCCCCAGGGAATGCTCAGCAAATGTTTGTGGACTGAACTAACTGCACACCTGAGGCACACACAGGAGCCACAGCCTCGGGAGGAAGGCCAATCAGGCACCATGTGTGCTGGATGGTGTTCAGGACATGCTCAGGGGGATGAGGAGGAACAGATGACAACACTGATGAGAAATAATGCCAGCGACAGCCACAGTGACCGTGATCATCATGTGTTGGAATCTAATATGCATAGAGAGCTATACTAGTTTATCTATTGTCTCACTGAGTCTTCAAAACAATCCTCCAAGGTAAGCACTGTTTTTAAGCTCCTTTTAGATCAGGTAACTAAAATTCAGAGAGGTTTGTTTCCTGGGATAAAGTACATGTGGGGAAGTCTCAGACGCCTGGGTGGATGTCTGGGAAGGCTTCCTAGGAGAGGTGTCACTGGAGGCAGATTTTAAAGCACAAGTTAGAATCAGTCAACTGAAGATGAGTACATGGATAGTCCAGGGAAAGTGAGTGATATCTGTAGATTCACGGTCAAAAGAGAATATCAGGAAACCAGAGACAACCTGGGCGGGCTTGAGGTGAGAGGATGAAATGCAGAGTGGGTGAGGTGAGGCTTTCAAGGGAAGCAGAGCCAGGAGAGTCTTGCAGGTCAAAGACTAGAATTTCAACTTCATGGGACTATGGCTCTCAAACAGTGGTGTGCATCAGAATAGCAAAACTACAGCCCTAAGCCTCCTCCCACATAATCTGACTCAGTAAATCATACAAGGCTCAGGGATTTAAGGCTCAAATATACTTTAAAAACTTTATGCAATATAATTGACATATATAAGGCACAACACACCATACATATTTAAAGCACACAATTTGATAAGGTCTGACATATGTATATACCCCATAAAACCATCACCACAATCAGGAGAGTGAGCATGTCTGTCACCTCCAAAGATTTCCTTGGGTTCTTCATATCCTCCCTCCAACCCCCATCCTCACTGATCTGTTCTCTGTCATTACAGTTTGCATTTTCTAGAATTCTATGTAAATAGATTCACATAATATTTATGCTTTTTGTCTGGTTTCTTTCAACATAATTATTACAAGATTCAATTTGAAAGACACGTATGTCTTTATGAGTGTCTATCTCAGTGACTTTTTTTTGCAGAATAATATTCCATTGAATGGATGTACCGTATTTGTTTACCCATTTACCTGTGGACAGAGATTGCTGCTATGACCATTTGTGTACCTGTCTTTTCATGGGCATGTGCCTTCACTTTTTGGGGGGTAAATGGCTAGGCTAGATCATATGGTAGGTTCCAATTTAACTCTTTAAGAATGGCAAATTATCTTCCAAGAGAGTAGTATCATTTTATTTCCAAATCAGCAAGTATTTTTTTTTTAAGATTTATTCATTTATTTATTTATACAAGCACTGGGTACAGTCAGAAGCGTGGGAGGGTGAGAGAATTCACCAGAACCAGAGTGGGGAACAGAACAGGGAGACTGACAAAATACACTGCTGAGGGGAACAGCGGGCACGGCAGGAGAGGTCTGCGCGCCATGTGGGATCGAACCGGCGCTGCAGAGGCTGCAGGCAGCTCCACAGCCCAGCACTCAGCAAGTATTAACATTGAATGTCAATGAGTATTATCTCACTGTGGGTTTTTTGCAATTCCATGATAATTAATGATGATGAGCATCTTTTCATGTTCTTATTTGCAGGTCCTACTGGTACTATTTTTGATGAAACATCTGATCAACCTTTTTGTCTATTTTTAATTGGTTTCTCCCTTATTGCTATATTGCATTGTTTTTATTTAATAGTATTCAAACATCTTTAAGAGAACTTTAAATAATACCAAAAAACACATTTACCAAGTAGTTGCCATTTCTACTGTTTCTCGTTACTCTGTGGACTCAAAATCCATCTGGTATCATTTTCCTTTCTTAGCATTTCTTTAAGTGTGGATATACTGATAATGAATTTCTATATGTCAAGTTTTTATATGTCTGAAGAAGTCTTTATTTTGGCTTTGTTTTTCAATGACATTTTTGCTGAACATAAAATTCTAGGTTGGCAGGCATTTTATCTTTTAGGGCTTTAAAGGTGTTGCTCCACTGTCTTCTCACTTGGACAGTGTCTGAGAAGGTGTTTGTTGTCAACCTCATCTCTGTTCCTCTGTACTTGTCTTTTTTTTTCACTTGCTGCTTTTTCAAGTTTCCCTTTATCAGTTTTGAGCAATTATATTATGACATGCCTTGTCATTTTCTTCATATTTCTTGTTCTTGGGGGCTCATTGAATCTTAAATCCGTAGCTTCATAGTCATCATTTTTTATAGTCAGAGAGAGCACACATTGTGTGTTTCTTCAATCTTTTAAAAATTTATTTTCTGCCCTGTGCCAGGGACAACAGAGGGAGTTTAGAGGAGACCTTGATTGGTTATGCCTCTGCCTCAGGGGAGGAGGGGGAAGCTCTCTGTGGAGAACCCAGGAGTCAGTACTAGAGGGACAGTCCAGGGAATGAAGCTTTGATAAGAGAAAACAGGAAAAGATGCCAAAGGTGAGCAAGACTTCAGGAGATAGTGAACTTCCCATCACGGGAGGAATGCAAACATTCATTTTTCAAATACTTACTGAGCTTTTATATGCCAGGTGCTGAGTGAGACACTTCAGGGTAAATAAAATAGGAGTTCTTCTTGAGATGGCCAATATTAAATAATCCCACAAATAAGTCTATAATTATCAATGGCGATGCATGCAGGATATTTATTCCAGCAGGAATTGAAGAACGGCATTGAAGAACCTGAGACTAAACAGCAAAGGATCACCGGAAGTTCTATGTAAGTGCTGATTTCTAGCATATTATTAACAATTCTCTCATTCCACATGTCCTGGGCTCCCACATTGGGCTGTACAAGGAGGTAAAGCTGCACGAGTTGGGTCTTTGTCCACTAAGAGGAAGGGGCATCCCCTAAGAAACTAGGAGCCCAGGGAGGCGCTGTCTCCCCAGAAGTAGCAGGAGAAATTCTGGGACGGCAGAGGGGGTGAGGGTGCTACCCACACACAGAAGGAGTGACTTGGCTCTTGAAGAATAGGTGCAGAGACTTAAAGGATCTAAAATCAAAACTGTTGTGCTGATTCCTTTCATTTCTCTCTGCAGACTCCCAGGGAACTTGACAAATGTGAGGTGTCCCCTTCTCCAGCTCCCTTCCCCAGCTTTCGGCCCCACCCCCACCCCTGCCGGCTTGGTGGCGGAGGGCTTCGCTCAGCTGGGCCCCTTAGCCAATTAACACTCTTCGCATCTGAAAAGCTCAAATCAGCTCCTCAGAGGTGTTAGAGATCAGAGTAATTAAGGTCTCTTTCTAATGCAAATCTAAACTAGAAATTGAATGTTTGTCTCCTTGGAAAATTAGGGTCCCAAGTTCTATTAGGAGGTAGTGAAATAGGGAGGTGATGGCTTCAAGAATTAGAAGCCAATTTGTTTGGATGCGCTCCAGAAATATTTGATTCAATTAAATAAAATTTACTCCACATGGCAGCGGCAGTGATAGTCTCCAAATGTAAATCAGACCCCATCTCTCCCCTGGTCCCCAATGCACTCTCCATAAAATCCAAAGCCCTTGCCAGGGCCTCAAGGCCTGACAATCTGGCCCCTACCTTTCTCCCAACTTCATCTCAGGCCCTTTTATAAAGTGCTTGTCACACTTGGCAATTATTTTATTTACGGCCGGCCTCCCCCACATCATTAAGTAAATACATCCCTGTTACCACTCACCCTGGAGCACAATATATAAAATTGTCCAAGTGAAAAAACAGCTCGACTGAAAATCAGCACTTGCAATTTGAAATGTGCCCTGGAGAAACTGGGAATCAGACTCATATGCAATGTGGTTCTCCTAGACAACACTGTCCCTTCTCTGCCCACAGCATACCCTGGCCGGTGGGATAGGATCAGCCCCAGAGACCTCCAGTTATACCTTGGGGTTTACACCTATTTGACACCCCTCAGTTGCCTGAGTACTCTTCACAAGGTCAAACTGTTAAGTTGGACACTCACAAACACAACCTCAAAACCGAAGAAAATTCCTCCAGTCATGGGAGCAAACAGACAAAAGACATTTTAATCTAAGTGTCCACTCTTCTGTCTCCTGACCCACCCCTAAGCTGGAGTGCATGCTTGGAGAGGGCAGGGACCTGTGTCTATCTCGGTACCCTTGTATTTGAAGCATCTGAAATAGTGCCTGACACTTAATAGAGGTTCCAGAAAGGGAACAATTTTGAATAAATGAATCTCCTGAAACTATGTATGGGATTGGTGCTGGCATCATGGTGCAGAGGTGGAGGTGGAGGTGGTGAACCCAGTTCCATCCTGGAGGAGCTCAGTGGCCAGGGGGCACCACAGGAGCAAGAACTCATTTGTTTACTAGGCACTGAGCACCCCACAGTGGAGTCAGCCCTTAAGTGTAAGGTGGCAAGAAATGATCATGCCCACCATGGTGGGCAATTCTGCTCAGCTAGTTACACCCCAAATGGGCACAAACTAGGGAGGATATATTGAGGTCCCTCAGACATAGGCAAGAGGCTGTGCAAAGTCACAGTGACATGAGGCCATATGGCAGGGTGGGCAGGCAAAGAGAAGGAAAGGGAAGGTGAGGAATAGTACTGGCAATGACAGCCACCATCTAAAGAGCAGTTATCCCACTATGAAAAGCTATGTGGAGGACCCTCAAATTACTCAAAATGGATTTACCATATAACCCAGCAATTCCACTCCTAGGAATCTACCCAAAAGACACAAAAACATTAATTCAAAAGAATACCAGCCCTTCTATGTTCATCTTAGCACCTTTACAATACCTAAAATATAGAAACAAAATAAATGCCCCAAAACAGATGGCTGCATCAAGAAGATGTGGTACATATACACAAAAGAATACTATGCTGCAATCAAAAAAAGATAAACTTATGCCATTCACAGCAACATGGATAGAGCTGGAAGGGATTATGCTCAGTGAAATAAGTCAGAAGGAAAAAGAAAAATATCAGATGGTTTCACTTATAGGAGGAACATAGGGAAATAATACAAGCGATCAGGAAAAAACTAACTTGTCAAACTATAAATTGGAGACATTCATCAGGGGAGGGAAGAGGGAAAGGGATCAAAATGGGAGGGAAGAGCACAAGGGACTATGGCGATGGTTCACGGGTGTCTTGGTGGTAATTTTATGGGGACAACACCTGAGAGGAGATATCAAACATTGTACAAAAATGAACAACGATGTAAAAATATATAAATATGATAAAAAATAAAGAGCAGATATGGTGCACTGGGCGAGCGCCACGTTCAGTGCCTTCTACAGGTTCACCGCAGATAATACTCAGCTACCTGGAGCATAATGTTGAGAAAACTTTCCCCAAGAGCACTAGAGGAAAATAGAGGGTGTTAAAGACAGGCAGAAACAGTCCAATTTGGGTCTCAGATTCAGGCAGCAGAGGAAGGGGAATCTTTAGAAAGCTCTCCCTTCACACAAGCATCCCCAAAACAGTGTAAATTTCACAGTGCAAGTTCTGGTGCAGGCATCCCAGGAAGGCCCCATGATAGCACAGCCATGGACACTGACCAGACCAGCGGCCAAGCAGAGGAGACCCCTTCACCCACACATACCCCCTTGTCCCAGCACACACACTCAGAGGGAGCAAGTGCTGGTCTGACCCTCACTTCCTGGGGCTGCTGGATGACCAAGAACTCTTTCAGGGCCAGCATGGCGGCTGCAAATGAATTAATTCTTCAGTACCAGTAGTAAATGTTTCTTTTCTGCCAGCTTGACATTTTCTTCAATGACTTAGCACCGGTAATTTGATGCCAAAGTCACCTTACCCCAGCCAGAAATTGGTGAGAAGACAATGAGTACCAAATCTAGAAAGACAATTTTATTTGGTTTTTTAAATGTACAAGAGACAGGACAGGAAAACAGCGACCAACCATTTCTCTGAAGATGCTACTTGTCATAATAATTCTAATCCCTTTGCTGTTTAATGTGAAATGAAAAGAACAAGAGGTGTTTCTCAGCTGTCAAAGTCCTTTCCCACGTGTAGTCCCTCTTTGGAATCATATTGTAGCCTGAGAATTATGCACTGTCCTCCTATTGCCCAGAAGAGGAAACAGAAGCCCAAATGAAACATGGTCACCCCTGTATCCTGTGCCTTTCCTTAAGCTGTAACCTCTCCCTGGTGGTCTCTTGCCCAATCTCCAACCTCTACCCATTGGTCAAAGCCCAGCTCCAATGTTACCTCTTTCTAGATCCCCAAACTATGAGTGATCTTAAAACCTCATTTCGTCACCAAGCATTGTCAGAGCCAGGCATTGCTCTAGGCACTGAGAAATACCTTGATGAAGTAAGGCTGTCTTCCCAAAGTGAATCAGTCTAACGGATGGCAAAGACAGGCAAAAACAAAAGGAATCCACATCCTCCTACCTTGTCACATATTGTCATAGAAGACAAATATTTGAGCTCAGACCTCGCACACAAGCAGGGATGATTTACTGCAGGGAAGGGAAAGAGTACAGTGAAACTTCTTAAAAGAGGCAATGCCTAAGCTGGGTTTTGACAGATGAATAGGAGTTTTCCTGGTAGACAGAGAAGAGAATCATATTCTAGAGGGCAAACCAGGTGCAAAGTCATAGAGATGTGAACCAGCCTGAAGTGTCTGAAGAACACTCTCGGGTCATTTGGGATCATTGCTGAAGTATAAAATGAAAAGGAGGGCTGGACATAACAGACAGGAGAAGCATCAGGGCCCAGATGCTGGAAGGTTTTGTTTGAACTTTATGCCCTAAGCTATGGGGAACCAGAGTTGGACTTTCAGTAGAAAAAAATGACAGATCAGCTTTTGCCCCCAACCATCCCAAATCTCAGTAGCTTAAGACAACAACCAGTGTTTCTGACTTACACATTTGGTGTCAGCTGGAAGTTTACTGTTTTGGACTGGGTTTTGCAGAGCTGGTTGGCTCTTTTCCAGGAGTCTCTTATCTTCCTCCTGAGACGCACCAGCCTCCAGGTGTCTTGTTCTTGATAATAGTGGAGACAGAGTGCAAAATGAGACACTCAGTGTCATGAGGCCTGGGCTCAAACTGGCACATTGTTAGTTCCATCTTCAGTTGACCAGAGGAAGTCCAGATTCCAGGGCATGAATCTGCTAATTGATATGACGGGCATGGTATGGGGAGTACTGAAGAACTGGTTCCGTTGAGGCAGCCCAGTACAGTGTTTCAATCCTATCTCTGCCTTCGGTCACTCACAGCAATGTGGAGGGTGGATTAGGGGGATAAGGCATTTCAGAGATGCCTGATACGAGCTAAATGAGCACCCCAGGATCCCACAACTCCCTCTTCCCCCTATTCTACATACCGGGATTTAGCTAGATCAGGCAAAGAGGAGGCTTATCTTTAGTCTTTTGTTTGATTTTCAGAGCTCAGCCTGAGCACTTTCGTGCTTATAGCAGTGAATAAGGAGCCTTTGAAATAAGCAGATAAAGGCTAATATTCAATAAACTAGTGAACAAGAGTTTTCTTTAACTCTCTTGGAAAAGACATCTCTGAGACAAAAACAGAGCTGAACTGCAATATTGGATAAGCCCCACTGATCACAAGAAAACCTAACATAGGTAATTGACTATTGGCAAACGCAACAGAACCAAATAAAGCAAGTAATTAACAATTATTGTGCTTCGAGGTAATGAAACTACAAATCCAGGCTGCCTAGATGTTTGTCCCAGGCATTGATAAGAACAAAGTGTTTGTTAGTGGGTGAATAACCCAGGTGTGAAATTCATTTGATTAGACTGGATCTGAAAATAAGTTTGAACCAGACAGTGGAAAAGAACAGAACCATCCCCACTTGCTCACTGGGGCATAAGCACAGAATAAACTCAAAGCTCTGGAGTTTTTGCTTGTTTATTTAAAAGGAAGGAATGGTGGCAGATTGTAAAAACATATCACTTCCCATGCTTCATCTATGCTGCTTTGCAGATGTGACTTTGCAACTGTCCCCATCAAGACATGGAGTCTATTTCTCCACTCCGGGGAGGTGGGGGGCGGGGGTGTCACTAGCTTTGACCAATAGACCACGGCCAAGGAGACATTAGGCTAATTCCAAGACTAAGCCTCAAATGTCCCTGCGTCCTGCCTATCGTGGCAAGTAGGCACAGAGCCGGTTCTCTATGGATCCCGTAAAGGAGAGACCTGGAGCCCTCAGTGGGTGTTGCAGGCTTTTAATGATCTTTCAATACCAAATAACGAGGTACAGGGCAGGCAGGGGGGCCAGGGAGCTTATGTGCTCAGTCTTCTGGCACAGGTGTGCCCATTTACGCACGCCCACACCATACACCAGGTGTCCCCAGCTCACACTCCCAAGCACCTCCTGCATTCAAGTCCACATTGATAGCCAGGGGAACAACAAAAGTTGTGCAGTCTTCCCTTACTCTACACTGCTGCTCACTCTCTTGAGATTCTCCCCCACCATGTGAACAAGCCCAGGCAAGGCTGCCGGAGACGCAGCCCAAGTTTCAAACGTGTGACAGAGCTCACCTGAAATCAGCCAGACCTGCAGCTGACCCTGATTCCTCTGCACAAGCAAGAGGAATCCGAACAGAGTCCAGAAAACCTGCTGGCTGAGCCCAAACTAAACGGATTATCAATCCACAAAATCTTGAGATTAACAAAGCGTTGTTATTTTAAGCCACTCTCTTATAAAGATATTTGTTATGCAGTAATTGATAACAGATACAGGAATATTCTGCATCAAAACAGCTGGGAATACACTGGCATAAAATAATATTAATCACTGCCACCAATTACTAGGCACCACTGTCTACCAGGAACTTCGTGGATCTGAAACACTGCTGGTATTTTGTGTACATCACCTTCATCTTCAAAACCCTGCAAAGCAGAGTTACTTTCACCATTTTGCAAACGGGGACGGATGAGGAAACTGAGGCTGCCTGAGGTAAAGAAGCTACTCTACAGGTTTACAGACAAACACTGATGTGGGCAAGTGGAGCCTTGTCCACTTTGTTTTTGAGATGCTTAGTATTCTGGTAAGTGAAGATATGAAGAAACAGTTACCAAAATTGTGGTACATTTTAAATCTTTACATTTATTTAGTGATCACTTTTAATGCCAAAGAAAAGGTAATGTGATATGATTGCTAATCACAAGATAATCGCAGCATTTATTTTAAAAGTATACTACTACAAGTGATGTGGTTCAGTAATGGGATACAAATGTTACTATTTTCTTCTTTGATCTGGTCATTGTACCTCTGATGGGACATGGAACTGTAACAGGGTAGTCCCAGAAAAGGGAGGGTTCCAAATTCCCTGCCCCACCCAAAGATAGAGGTGGAGCGGAGCAGAGAAGAGAAGAAGCTGGAGAGGAGACTGGAAAAGGAAGGAAGAAGGATGGAAAACAAAAAGGGGACCTAAAAGAGACACGTGGAGCAAAGAGACATGTAAAAAAGCTACACTTGCTTTTTGGTCCTGGACTGGTTAAAACATGGGTGAGAGTCTCTTGGGGAGGTTAACAAGGACAGCACTGATCCTGATTTTGATTTTGCTCTTTTCCTCCCAGACTTGTCTGTCTGTTTCTGACCCTTTTCTATGGGTCCCCACCAGAAGGTGCTTTAGACTCGTGGCAGGCTGTCGGGCGTCAGAGACCCTGCTTTGGGCCAACCCTAGTTAGCTGGGCATTTACCCACAAAGGAATGGGTAACATTGGGTGCTTCATTTGGAAACTATATTCTTCCCCAGTCTTCCCCTTTTCTGTATTACATAGTAATTATATTAAAGTTCCTTTCCATTAAAGGTCTTACCCACTAGAGTATATTTTATTTTGATGCAGCAGATGACAGAACCTATTTAGAGTGGGCATGTTTGGGGGTTTGGGGGTGCCCCTCTCCCTGCCCTGTAACAGAACCTCCTTTGGAGATATCAAAAGATCGAAAAGTCTTTCATGAGGTCAGGCCCAGACACAGGGCTCTCCTAGTCATCCACTAGCCACAGTCCAGCACCCAGGAGTGGTATGTGCATGGGCCAGAGGAATCCATTCTATACCCTCAGCCTCCAGCTGAGACAGGGCTCCCATAGGGTGTTCTTATGGAAACTGGAGTTCCTGCTTTCACCAAAAGAATTAAGCCATCTTTGTGTTCCATCACACAGGGCTGTATTCTTGGATGCCTCATTCCACTGTGCCCAGGCTAACCTAGAATCAGGCAAAGTGGGATTTATCAAGAAGCCAGACAATGCTGCCAATCTAGACACAGTCAAAAGGAGAGGGGGTGCAGGACTCTACATGGTCCTGAGGGTTGGTAAGACATCTCAGAGATAACTTTGAGAATGGATCTTGAAGCATGAATAGGAGTCTGCTTCATGGTGATGGAAACACATGACCAGAACAGTGCTGGCAAAGGCATGGGGTTAAGAAAACACATGGTACACATAGGAATGGTGAGGAGTCTAGTGTAACTAGAGCCCAGGGTGAGCCGGGAGAGTGGAAATATTTGAAGCCATAAGGGAAATTGGGAAATAATAGATGTTTTACCAAGAAGGCTTGGCCAGATCTCACTCCATGGAGGATTTTCAGCCTTGGAGCATAGCTTTGTGTCCAGAATAAATCCCTGCACAACTCATTCAACCCACTCTTTAAGTCATTCATCCACTGTCCTCTTTTCCAAAGACTTCAGTATCTCCTGCCTGTGACTCTTCCGAAAAGGCCACAGGCCACATTGCTTGGGATTTAAATCCAGCATTTCTCTACTAATCTGTGTTATTTACAAACAAACCTGGATGCCTTCCTGCCACTAAACAACTCTGAGCTCTTTGACACAGACTATTAAGGACAGAAAATGTAATAAAGATTTTAAAACAAATACCCTTGCAGCTTCCTCAGAATTTTCACAAGCTTAGGAACACAGAAGGCCAAGAAAGTTGGGCGAGGGCAGAGGAATGTCAGAGGTGACCTAAAAGCTTTGAGTCTTGGCCACCTAGAGCCACCAAAGCCCTCCAAGGCCTCCCAGTCCAGGGATGGCAAACACATGACTCATGGGCCACCCTCCTCCAGCCGGTACCCAGCGCAGACATTGCAAATCTATTGCCACACACTCTTCAGTTGAGCCCAGAAACAACTTCTGAATCCTTCTGTACATGGCATTGTCAGCTGGCTCGCTCTGTCAGTCAGATTCAGCTGTAAGCAAAAACCAGCTAGTTGTCCCTGATGCCTTCCTTTTTTTCTGTCTCACAGAAGAAAGCATAGAAGTGCAGGGAGGATAAGGGACTTGTGCTTTCCCTACACCACACAGCCTTTCCTCATTTCCACAAGGGTATAGAAGACAAACACTATTTTATGCCTTAACTGTAATTCAGGGAATGACTCCAGACTGTGAAATGGGATTTACGAGCAACATCATTTATTTGTTTCCAGTTTCACGTTGTTGTTTGTGCTTTAAAAAGTAGATTTTTACTATCATAATAAAAGAACACATAAATGGTTAGTAGATTTTGCCTGAACACTTCATAAAGCTCCAAGGAACTCATTCATTCATCCACAGGCCAGGCAGAATGCTGGACATTGCATTTATGAGGACACAACGGACGTTCAGGGCACCCAGGAAGTTGAAATGCCCAAATCTGACACTGGGCTTTAGCCAAGGGCAGGTAAGAGCTGGTCTTGCCAGGCCTCCCTGGTGGTGCAGTGGTTGAGCACTGGGCTGCGAAGCTGCCCGCAGCCTCTGCAGCGCGGGTTTGATCCCCGGCCGCCGGTGAGGGCGCACAGACCTCTCCTGCCGCCCGCTGCTCCCCTCAGCAGTGTACTTCAGTCCTTCTGCCTGTTCTGCTCCCCGCTCTGGCTCTGGTGAATTCTTTCACCCTCCCATGCTTCTGACTGTACCCAGTGCTTGTATAAATAAATAAATAAATCTTACCCAAAAAATTAAGAGCTGGTCTTGCCATCAGGCTCAGTTCAGCTCTCCCATCCCAGGGCAGGAAGGGACCCAGAGGTTCTGCACTATAAATCCTTCCTTTGGCTGAAAGGAAATGAGCGCCGCCCCTCCCCCCCATACCTTTCACACATTGGTCCTGCTTTTTCCTTTAAGACTGAATTTCTGAGAACCTCGAGAGAAAGTTGAGAGGGTGGGGTATCCAGTGAAAGAAAGACAAAGAAAAGGGGAGAGAGGAGGCACTAAAACCATCCTTTCCAATTTACAGCATGGCCAGACCATTTCCCATCCCTGCTCATAATTCTTACTCAGGGCTGAACATCATCTTGCTATTCTTCCCTGGTATACGCTGAGACCCTTAAAAACTCCAGCTCTAGAAGACCCAAAATGCATTTTCTGTGGGATGCTGTGCAAGAGAGCTGGTTGCTATGGTAACAATTGGATGTAAATTTCCCAGAACCCCCAACTAAACTATTAATCAGAAAGATGAGGAAAGGGCCAGGGCGGTAGATAAATCAGTTAAGAAATCAGCTCCTACCAGGAAGGACAGAGAGCAGGGCCACCCTCCACCCCTGCTGAAGCCATAACTCATCCCTCCCATGGGTCCTCTGATATGGAAGGAGGGGCAGCTGCCTGCTCCCCTCTCCACGGCTGTGTTCCTCATTCCTGTGCTGTCAGAGAGGCCTGACTGCAGAGGCCGCGCCCAGCATCTCCACAGTGGAACACGGAAAGACCCCTTGTTAGCAAGAACAGCAAAAAGGACCCGGAAATAAATGTGCTGGCTGGATTGAAGGAAACATGCTACTGAAGTGTGGTGATAAGAGTGGGGTTCACTTCAGCACCAATGGATCACAGGAGGATTCAAACTCCAAGTTGGGCGACTAGTTTTGTTTTTTCTGAGAACTCAATCTTTAATGTTTCTATTTGGTTGCCTTATTAAGGAGTGCTATGGGAATGACTGTTAAAGTAGATTTTCCCTGAACCTGGTGGGCCCCCCATGTCCCCCTGCTACTGGGGGGTAGGGGTGCTTGCTTGAATTTTAGGAAACACTCCTGCGATGAAGAAACAAGGATCAGTCTCACCATGCATGAGAATTCTGCAATGGGAACATCTATGGAATGAAGCAGGGACCTGAGGCCTCAAGACCAGCGTGCAGACCTGGTGGTGGCCCCACCCCTGCCTTAGGTGGGCAGAGCTAAGTCGGGAGCTGGGGGAAGGGGACAGTCCACTGGAGAAGACCTATCCTAGCTCTGCAGCGAAGTCACCTGGGATCTTGGGCAAAGCCCTTCCTATGTCTGGGTCTGTTTCTCATGCTGTACAAGGAAGGGCCTGGACCAACTGAGGTGTAACTAGCAGTAATGCTCACTGATACAAAGTCTGACTCGGGCCCCAATCCCCAGCCCGTCTTCCTCCCTTGATGGTAAAAGGGAACTTCATCAAGGATGGCATTCTGGGGCAAGACAAGTGGAGGTAAGAGAGAGGGAATCTCCCACCAAGAGCAACCCTGGGATATATCTTACCAGATAATAGAGAGGGAGGCTCCCAGGACACCCACAGAGGGGCCCTCAATGGCCTCTTGAGGCTCTCTGACTCTAAAATTTAAAATCCCTCAAGTGAGAAAATAGGAAGGGCAGGTGATGAGAGGATAACTGGGCTTCCCACCCAGGATGCAGGAGACAGAGGGTGAATAAAAACCACAAAGAGAAAATCTGAGGTCACCCCCACCATGGAGCAAGTCCTCCCCCCAGGAAAGGCACTGGCTACACAAGCCAAATTGCCTGCTGCTTCCTATAAGCATCCTCAGCGGATTGCTGTCAGCTGTCTGTATGAGGCCTTGAGGGAGCGAGCTTTGAGGACAGAGAGGGGAAGGAGATGGCCTCACGTGAGCAGATGGGAAAGGCAGGACTCCTGCCAGGCCTCCTACCCCCAGTCCTAGGCAGCTGCTACTGCCCTGTGACCAGGTATCCTTACATAGTCCGTGGGCGCTCATTATAATTCATACACATTCTGCAGTGGAAATGGCAGTGAGATCCTGCAGGGATTGGTAATTTCTCACCATGGGTGGCACTGAGTCTTCCCTGTTCCCTGGAGGAGGGAAATGAAGGGCTGATTAAGTGCTCAAAACATCCCTGCCTGTGGACCATTTAATAAGTGCCTCGTCCATCTCTCAGGCATTAGAACAGACATTTGGTTCACTAATCCAATTTGGCAAGATTGCGGTTGCTGGCTGCTGGGCGCCATTTTGTTTGATGTGTTACGAATCAATGCAAGCTCCCTGCTCTGGTTCTACTACTGCTTGATTAATTACAAATGAGACCTCTCCTCTTGCATTAATGTTCTGTTATAGACAGAGCAACCCCCCATAGCCCAAGTAGCTCTCAACGGAGGTGGAAGCGAGAAAGAGAGGACTTAACAGTGGGGAAGGGAAGAGAGGCTGGGAGAGAAGATCAAGGTTAAAGAGAAGTGCAGAGGAAAGGCACTGTGGTAGAGACTACTCATAGCCAAACTAATAGTTGTATGGTTGGTCTCTGTCACAATTACTGAACCCTGACTCTGTAAGGTGTAAACAACAAGGACAATATGGAAGAGAATGAGCATGATTATGTGCCAATAAAACTTTATTTACAAAAGCAGGCAGTGGCTCTATAGACCATAGTTTGCCAACCCCTGCTTTAAATCATTACTGTCAATAGAATACAAATTTGCAGAAATCTTGATCACATAATTATTGAATTTTACTGAGATGAAAGCAAGAAAAATAAATTTTATGGAATAAATATATAATAACTTATGAATTATGTATACCTTGATTTTATTATTCATTGACGTTGTCAGCTCATCAACAGAATAAACAGATACATTCAGTCATAATTAAATTCAATTGTCTCTGGTGAGTTGTTGATTTTCAGTCCTATAAAAATTATAGCTTGACATATATTCTTGATTTTGTCATTTTGAAAGTATATTTTTTGAGGCAGGGAAGTGAATATATGTTATTTAATAGTCTGTTGACATGAATTTACAGCTTTTAACTACCTTTTATTTAGATATTTGTTTAGACCTTTTAGAACAAAAGGTCCCCCTTTTTCTCTTTTCCTGAGGCCTGCAAAAATCAGTAGTAACCTGAGTCCTTAGCTGGGGTGGGGGGGTAGGTTTGTTTGACTTTCCCTTTCACCATTTTAACTGTCCTCCTCCCTGGAACATAAAATTGATAGTTGGAGTTCAGCAACCATGTTGTGACCATGAGGAGAGGCCAAGTGATTGGCAGAAGCTTAGGACTGACACCACTACACCACCATACAGAATTCAGAAACCACCCACCTCAGAGTTTTAACATGCGAAGAAAATGAAGCACTGTTTGATGAAGTCACAATTATTTGGGTTTTGTGTTACAAACAGCCAAATACAAATATACATAATTCCAATTGGGAGGCAGTATTCTTCTGATACATCCATCACAGTTGGTTTGCATCACAGCACATTCACTGATTAATTCATTCAATCGACATTCATAAGCACCTATTCTGCCAGCACTCAGGATAGTTCTAGGGCTTCCATGAGGAACTGGAGAGAAATCTGAGGAGAGATCATCATAAGGAGCTTACAGCCTGGTGATGGAGATGAGCATGAAAACAATTACAATGGATCTTTGATTTACTTAGAGTATTCGTGAAGACATAGGTCCACATACATGCATCAGAAAACCAGATTCACAGTGGTTTCAACAAAACAGAATTCATTTCTCTTGAGTGTGAAAGTCTGGGCTGGTATGGCAGCTCTGGCTGTGAAGTTGTCAGGGAACTGACCTCCTCTTCCTTGTTGCTCTGCGACCCCAGGGTCCCCTTGTTCACCTGTTCCAGGATGCCTTACTATGTGTCCATATGCCAGACAGTGAGAAGAGGAAGGGAGAAGCCTCTTTCCTTTAAGAGTGCAACCTCCAAGGTATATACATCACGGGACAGAATGTCATCACACAACCATCATTAGCTGCAGGAAGTCTGGGAAATGTAGTCTTTCTTCTGGACAGGCATGTGCTAAGAAAAATCAGGTTTCTGTTAAATAGAAGGGAAATCAGCCATTTCTGTCACACTTAGCAAAACATTTATGAACCACCAAAATAGTGAAGTCACGGCCTCCCTGGTGGCACAAGCAGTTGAGCTCAGTGCTGTGAAGCTGTCCACAGCCTCTGCAGCGTGGGTTTGATCCCAGCTGGCTGGGGAGATACCCACATGGTGCAGTCTCCTGTCTTGCACGCTGCTCCCCTCAGCAGTGTATTTCAGTCAGTTTGCCTGTTCTGTTCCCCGCTCTGTCTCTAGTGAATCCTCTCACCCTCCCGCACATCTGGCCTGTACCCCAGTTCTTGTATGCATGAATAAATAAATCTTTAAAAAAATAATTAAGTCAGATACATAGTCTTGTCACTTCTGCAATCACATCCCCAATAAGACACTGGTATTTCCTGTACTCACTCCTGCCTTGCCACACAAGTTAACTGCCATTTGAAGATTTCATTCAAGGTTTTTTTAATCTTCATTATAACACATGTGTACACCCTCACGCACATGAAACTAACAAAAGTTATTATCACTTAAGTAGTTTTCATCACTAAGAAATGAATTGCCCTCAAACAGGGCACTCTGGATGCCAGGCTGTCAGCAAGGCTCACTCACCAGCCCAATGACTGGGTTCAGCACACTGGCCTTACAAGGTCAAGTTCCAATCCATGGCTTCAGGGTCTTCAGAAAGAGCCAAAACTGTGTTGCACCTGTGAATCCCACAAATCCTCTGTACCGTGGTGAGGGTTGTGAAAGGTATATGTAAAGCAGTTTTGGGGTCTCTATTTCCATTTTGGGGTCGTTATTTTCATTCAAAGTTTATTTTAATGTGCTACTTTTACCAGGTCATTTTGAATTGTATCAAAATGTAAAAGGTGTTTGTTTTCTGTGCAAGACCACTTTTAATGCCACCCTATTTCTCGATTCTAATCCACTTCTTGCTCTGCTGCCTCCTCACTCATTGTCATTCAACTGCAAAATTTATGACCATAGCAAATGGCCCATAATAAATAGGCCCTAGTAAAATATCTGTAAATCCACCATTCTTCTCCCAAGGGAGATTTAATAAAAATGAACTCAGATAAAAATACTCATTAAGAATTGAAACAAAGACTGATAGACAGTGCTTAATTTATAATTAATACATGAGAAAAATTATGGTCTCTCTCTCAAGGGTATTTGAAAATATTTTAGTCTCATAATTTTTAACCAGCATCAAAATTGCTCCATCAATTCTCATATTTTAATAATGCCTGTGGTGGTTTTCTTCTTTATACTGCAAGATCGTATTCTAGGTCTCTTTGGGGTTGGTCCCTGCACTGGCCGATTTCCAGATGACTTTGGCTGGGTTGACATTTTTAGTCATTACTTTTCATTTTCCTTTCATAACCCGACCTCACATGGTTAGAAATAATGAGGTTTAGTGGAGTTTATTTTTGACAGTGTTGGTGGCTTTAAATAAGTGCCCTTGACCTCATGTAAAATGGTTGCAGATTTTCAGGTATACTATCTACTAACACATCAAATGGAACCTCAAAATTTCATTTGTCACAAAAAGAATCATGGGAGCTGCGGGGTGGGGGGAACCCAAACCACTTCTATTTGGTGTCTCTTAACTCTTCCTTGACTAATGTCTTTTGCAGGTTTTTGGTTTGTATGTTTTTTGGGTTTCTTTTTGTTTTTGTTTTTGACTAAATGGGAATTTTTTTTAAAAGATTTATTTATTTATTTATTTATTTATACAAGCGCTGGGTACAGTCAGAAGCACGTGAGGGTGAGAGAATTCACCAGAGCCAGAGCAGGGAGCAGAACAGGCAGACTGACAAAATACACTGCTGAGGGGAGCAGCGGGCACGGCAAGAGAGGTCTGTCACACCACGTGGGACCCTCGCCTTTAGCTGGGGATCGAATTGGCGCTGCAGAAGCTGCGGGCAGCTTTGCAGCCCAGTGCTCAATCTCTGCGACTCCAGGGGAGGCCCTAAATGGGAAATTTTAAGGATCACTGGATAGAGGGCATCTAATGTGTTTTGCTCCAAAATTATCATCACAAGTACAACAGTTTCTTCATCTATAAAAGGGAATAATAATGGTATCCAATTCACAGCATTTGAGGTTAAATTAAGATATGTAAAGTGCTTAGCATAGTGCCTGGCACACAATAAATGCTCATTTGGTGATAACTATTGTTTTATTGTATTATTATTATTACTTAAGACAAAGCTAAATCATAAACCTTTTATTTCCTCAAAAATTGCTGTAATCTCAGCGTGTGTCCCCATAAGTTACTAAGAGGGAAGTGCAACCTTTACAATGCAGAAAGTTGGCAGGCAAGGACACAGAAGGTGAGTAAAAGTAACTCTTAGCTTCTGACAACAAAATGGTGTTCCGCATAGGGGAAGAGGAAGGGAAGGGTAGAAAGGGTAAATTTGATGGTGGTGAATGATACTAGAACTTTTCTTGAGTGGTGTAGTATGCACATTTATTGAAGTATGAAGTTGTACTCCTGAAACATGTAAAGTATTGTAAACCAGTGATACACCAATAAAAAAGTTTTTAAAGAAATTAATCAGGGGCCTCCCTGGTGGCGCAGGGGTTAAAAACACAGTGCTATCGGGCCTCCTCTGGTGGCACAGCAGTTGAGCGCTGGGTTGCTAGGCTGTCCGCAGTCTCTGTAGCGCCAGTTTGATCCCTGGCCACCGGCGAGGGTCCCAAAAAAAAAAAAAAACACCACAGTGCTATCAAGGTTTTGCCAGCCACTGCAGCACGAGTTCAATCCCGGCCAGGGAGCAGATACACCTGGGGCAGCAGACCTCTCCTGTCTTGCCCCCTGCTCCCCTCAGCAGTGTATTTCAGTATATCCACCTGTTCTGCTCCCCACTCTGTCTCTGGTGAATCCTCTCACCCCACCACCTGTGGCCTAAACCCCAGTTCTTATATGCATAAATAAACAAACCTTCTTTTAAAAAAGAAATAATCAACAGTAGTGCAATGGATTGACATTGGATTGACTCAGTAGAAACACCTGCCCCGGAATGAAAGACCTATACCCTTTAAAACTGCCAAGGACATGAGTGATCAGGAAAGACTGTGGGTCTGCTCCAGATTGGAGGTGACTAAAGAGACACAGCTGGTCAATGCCACATGGCAGCCTACTCAGCCCTGAATAGAGCGGGAAGGTAACCCTGTGCAATCGCCAGCAACAGTGGCCCTGCAACTTTTCACTGAATTTGAAGAGATTTTAAAATGAATTATCATCATTTCAAGGTATCTGTGTATTTCTCCAAGCCTCAAGGAAGCATGAGTTCCAAACTGGAAACATGCCGAAACAATACATCTCACTCAAGGGAGTGACCGCCAGCCAGAATGTCCCTGAAGTGCTTTCTTCTGGAGATTCCAGGTAACAAGAGAGCATCCAACAAATAGGAGTGAGAGTACTTCTACTCTGCTGGGGAAGGGTTTACTGCTACAGAAATTGCCCTCCTAGCCTCAACAACTAGAGACCAAATAAAATAAATCAAATAATGCTTACAGATATTGGGTCCCGAGATAAAGGACTGTGATTCCCGAGAGAGGACAAACCACCAGGGAGGCCTCTGGCTCTGGACTGACTGCCTGGAAAAGTTCCAGGTCATGGCATAGGGAGAGGGGCCCAGCAAGACCCAACACACCTACTGCTTTGAGGACAGGTCAGAATTCAGGGAGATAGGCAGAATATGCAGGTAGGATGCCAAAGATGAGGAATGTGCTCAGGGAGGTTCCCGAGACCCTAGGACATAGGCCAGTGGTTTCCCGTGACTGAGGGTGTGCAAAAGGGACCGGCTGTAAAGAGACACAAGGAAACCATGGTGACAGAAAAGTTTGCCTTCATGATGGTGGAGCTTGCATGACTGAAAACATTTGTCAAAACCCATTGAATTGTACATTGAAAATTGATGCTACTGTACATTAATGGCATTGCAATAGAATTGTTTTTAAAAATGCATGACTGGGGGCCTCCCCAGTGGCGCATCGGATTGAGCGCAGCACTGTGAAGCTGACCACAGCCTCTGCAGCGCCTGCTCAATTCCCAGCTGGCCAGGGAGAATCCCACATGGCGAGCAGACCTTTCCTGTCACACCCGCTGCTCCCCTCAGCAGCGCTTTCATTCCGCCTGCCTGTTCTGCTCCCCACTCTGTCTCTGGTGAATCCTTGCACCCTCCCACGACTCTGGCCTATGCCCCAGCTCTTGTATAAATTAAAAAAAAAAGAATCTTTAAAAAAAAATACATGACTGTGAGTCATCTTGAAGAATTAAACAGAACAATCTGTGGCCTTGAGATGTTTAGCGCCCTCACCCAGGATCTGCCCAAAGCTCTGCTAATGTCAGTCCTCCCTTTCACTGAACCACATTTTGCTGCTCTAATGTTTTGCAATTCCCTTTTTTGATCCTCAATGGATTCATAAGCCCCATTAAGAATTACAGATGGGACCACTATGGAAAGCTGTGTGGAGATTCCTCAACCTACTAAAGATGGAGCTTCCATATGATTCAGCAATTCCACTCCTAGGTATTTACCCAAAGGACACAGAAACATTAATTCTAAAGAGCACCTGCACCCCTATGTTTATAGCAGCACTATTTATAATAGCTAAGCTATGGAAACAACCCAAATGCCCAAAAATAGATGACTGGGTCAAGAAGATGTGGTACATATATGCAATGGAATATTACTCAGCAGTCAAAAAGGATAAACTCATGCAATTTGCAGCAACATGGATGGAGCTGGAAGGGATCATGCTCAGCAAAATAAGCCAGGAAGAAAAAGAAAAATACTGGATGGTCTCACTCATAGCAGGAATCTAGAAAACCTAAATAAGGAACCAGGAAAAAGGATAACTATAAGAAAGAAAAAAATCAAAATCAACAAACATCTATGAACCAGAGACACACTTTGGGGGGTGGGTGGGGAAAGGAGGGGTTGGGGATAAAATCAGGGGGTTGCAATTGTATGGGGAATATAAAAATAAAAAAATTAAAAAATTAAAAAAGGCTAAAAAAAAAAAAAGAATTACAGATGGAGTCTCAAGAGTTTCTCAGGTGTGAGTCTTGTCACCTTAAACTTCTGGATGCTCTTCACCACACCAGAAAGGGTTCACCTGTGGCTGAACTTCCTTGGCTGCCACACCATGACACAAGGTGGTTTTTCAGTTACGTGAACATATTTATCACTGCCCCAAAAGGAAACGGCTTCTCTGAAGACAAGTCTAGCAAAGAAGCAGCAAGTCTAGCAAAGCAACTGACTTCGCCTTTGTCCTGTTGGCTTCTGTTTTGCTCCTATGCTACAGGAAGAAAAATATCTGTGGGGAACAGGTTCCCAAACTATTACCAACATTTTTCTTTTGACCTGTTGCTATGATAAATGTATGAATGCATTTACTAATCTGAGTTTACCTTTACACCCCTGAAATAAAACCAATCTGGTCATAATGTGCTATTCTCCTTGCATACTGCTGGATGGAAAGCTATTTACTTGGGATTCCTGCCTCTGTGCTTTTAAGAGTGTAACCAGTTTATTGAACAGTCTGATGGCAGCCAGTCATAAACATAAAATGCGGCTCTTTTCTTCCCCATTACTTATACCTTCAAACAAGTGGGTCAGATCTTTCCTTCCTGCCCCATAACAAGCTCTGAACAGAACACGTGGCTTTCTGGTCACTTTCAGTTATTAAAAAGTTCAGACCAACCTCTTGGCAATTTAAAACTCCAGTTACATTATGGGCAATGCCATGCTCAAGTCAAAGCATGTCAAGAATATTTCCTTACCCCAGACTAGCTAGAAAAGTCCAGAATCAAGCAGACCCCCCACAGAAGAGCTTCAGAAATGTGCAGACACCTACAATTACCTTCCAATCCCTCCCTTGATCAGCGTGAGGCACGCGAGGCTGAGGACACGCAGAATGCCTGGAAACAACAGATGCCTTTTGTCAAGAACAAGGTAGCAATGGTGGCCTTGGGCAGAAGCTCTTCTGTGTAGTACAGAGACAACCCACACCAGGCAGGCAAGAAGTTACCAAAAGTTACAAGTTAGTCAGCTTCAGCCAGTGGCCTAAGGAGGAAATGACTCAACTGCTTTGAAATGAATTAGGTCCTGATGGAAACAAAGCAACATTCTCAGGAGCATTCAGAGTGGTCTCTGGAGATACTCCCCCACTCCTGGGAGCCACACTTGGCCAGTTCACCACCCTCCAGAGGCTATAGAGGACATGGAGAAGAGCCTAGGCTACAGCATGGACAGACCTTGACTATGTAAAAGAAAAGAGTCACAATAGACCACATCCAACATGATTCCACTGGTGGATTCCATCCAACATGAATCCAGAATCCAGAACTCTAGAGCAAGAGAATAGATGAGGGCCTCCCCTGGTGGCTCAGCAGTTGAGCGCTGGTCTGCAACGCTGCCCGCAGCCTCTGCAGCGCCGACGGTTCGATTCCCGGCCCTCAGTGAGGGTCCCACATGGCGCGCAGACCTCTCCTGCCGCCCACTGCTCCCCTCAGCAGTGTACTTCGGTCCTTCTGCCTGCTCTGCTGCCCGCTCTGGCTCTGGTGAATTCTCTCACCCTCCCGCGCTTCTGACTGTACCCAGTGCTGTATAAATAAATAAATCAATCTCTTTTTTTTTGTTTTGTGTTGTTTTGTTTTTTATTTATTTATACATACATACATACAAGCACTGGGTAAATAAATAAATCTTTAAAAAAAGAGAGAGAAAAAGAGTAGATGAGCAGATGTTGCAGGGGGGGTTAGGGGACAGAGAAAGGGAGGAGAAAAGTGAAAGAGCACAGGGTTTCTTTGATTTTGAGGTGATGAAAATGTTCTAATTCTGATGCAGGTGATGGTTGCAGCGATCATGAATTTGCACAGACAATTGACTTGCATATATTTTAGGTAGGGTGTATGTATGCAAATTATATTTCAATCAAACTATTAAGTTTGATTGAACTTAATCAAACTTATGGGGGGTGAGGGAAGGATTCTACTAGTCACAGAGTGGGCAAGAAAGACCACGTGTTAAGACACGGCAGCCTCTGTCCTGCAGCCCTTCAGCTGCACAGCCTCTGAATTCAAAAGGGCTGTCAGAGCCACAAACAGGCACAGCTGGCAAGGTTTGAATCAATGGCAGAGAGACAAGGACCAGATCCAAATCCTCAGAAGATTGGGAGGAAGGGCATGGCGACTACTAGGGTATTCAGGCCTGAGGAGCGCCATCTACCCCCAGGTCACAGGACTCCTCTTCCTGCCTGCCCCTCTCCAGGAAGCACGCACTTTGCTCTGGTCTGGGAATGAGGAAGGAAGACAGGGAAGGACTGACTGATTCTATTAAAAAAATAGCCTTGGGGCCTCCCTGGTGGCACAAGGGGTTAAGTCCCAGCACCATGAAGCTCACCACAGCCACTGCAGCACATGTTCAATTCCCGGCCAGGGAGCTACCCAGACAGAGCAGCAGACCTCCCCTCAGCAGTGTATTTCATCAGTCTGCCTGTTCTGTTCCCTACTCTGTCTCTGGTGAATCCTATGACCAACAAGCACTTCCAGGCTGTACCTCAGCTTTTGTATGCATAAATAAATAAATCTTTAAAAAAAAATAGCCTTGTCTGCAGGGAATCCCTAAGGTAGTAAAAGGGCCCTTTCTTAGAAAAGAAATCTGAAGTCACACTTTCCTCTGAATTTCCAATATTCAGAGTCTTCCTAGGCCTGACTGTGCTGAAGCCCTCCCCACCCCACCCCACCCCACCCCACCCCACCCCCACCACACCTCCCAGCGCAGGGAGCTAGCACCAGAAACCAGAGCTGGAATTTCTTTCCTCTTTTTGCCTCCAGTGGCAGGGGGGACCTGCTGAGGGACATGAGCTCCCTGGTGACCTTGACCCTCCCCACCCATTCTACTCGCACTGGGGCCTCCTGTACTTCAGCCCATGAATGTTAACCAGGAGACAGAGGGTTTCGCCAGGCAGAATCAGGCTGCTGCGGGAGCTGAGGGGCAGCAGGATTGTCAAGTGATGTTTTAGTAGCCGGCAGCCATGCATGATTCAGTCTTCTCCTTGGTGGTGATGCAAGTGGAGGTTTTTGCCTAAATGGTTCCACTTGCTTCCTACATCCCTATTTCATTGTGTTTTCCAAGTTTCTCTTACGGACAACGTGCAGTCTAAGAATATTTGTCTTACAATATAGAAAGGTTACCCATAAAAATAGTTGTAACATATATTTAGTGTTTTTCTATCACCTGAAGTTTATTTTAATGCTTTCTTATTCTTTCTACTGTTTGTTGTTTGGTGTGTGGACCAAACAACTTTCATCAGAGAGACAGTAACCTTTCTATATTACATTATGTGTTGCAAGTATTTATTATACATTATAATGCATTTGACATTATATAAATTACCTATGATATATATTCTGTGTATAATTCAACAAATAGTTGTCTTCTTCAAATGTATCCTTTAACCATGTTTTTTCTAAGTCTTAGTCAAGACTGAATCAGTGCTTCCTGAGTCCTCTTTACTTTTTAAGAATATTTTAACAGTAACAAAAAGCCAGAATATTTTAACATTATTTTTAATATTCTTAGATTTTTTTCTGCCTAACAAGCTCTCCTTTTGCAGCAGGGCTTCCCACACTCGGTTCTTCAATTTGCTTCATCTATAAGTCTTGAGCACCTCCCAAAATTCCTTATTCAAAAGGGTACCTACAGGTTGGCATGGTTTTTTTTGGTTTTGTTTTTATTTTAAAGATTTATTTATTTATGCATACAAGAACTGGGGTACGGGCCAGAGATGTGGGGGGGTGAGAGAATTCACAAGAGACAGAGTGGGGAACAGAACAGGCAGATCAACTGAAATACATTGCTGAGGGGAGCAGCAGGCGAGACAGGATAGGTCTGCTGTGCCATGTGCATAGCTCCCTGGCGGGGCTTTGAACTCATGTTGCAGTGGCCATGGATAGCTTCATAGTGCTACATCTTAACCCCTTGTGCCACCAGGGATGCCTCAGAGAGGCATGTTTTTTTTAATTGTTGCATCTTACAGGGTATCTTTCTTGAGACTTCAAATATTAAAGCACTCAGGCCATCAATTTACTGAATTACAATCCTTTTCCTTGGTCTACTGAAAATGGGGGAGATGTTCCCCAGAGGGGTTGAGGGCAACAGGAGTTTGAAGCTAGCCTGGTTTCTCTTCCTTTTTAAGTTTCCTTTTCATTTTGCGTATCTACTTGAAGGATTTTTAAGATCCCGATTCTTCAAACATTTCTATGAGGTGTCTAGCTAGAGTCCCGTTTTCAGTGACTTTTGCTGCACATTTGACCGCTTTCAAGCTCACACTTTGACTTGTATGGATTTCTCTCATCTGGGAGGTGGTCACTTCTCTCCAGTCTCACCCTTAGAGGGTCTGCTCAGTGCTACTGCTGCTGCCTTGCTCTCTGTACCCATACCTATATACACTTCCCTCTTGTTCTAATTTCTTTATCATTCTCCCTGCATTTTTGAAGAGATTTATCAACCTTGACCCCTACAGCCCTAATTTAATATTATAAAGCACCAATTCTGTTCTTTAATCTCACCAAGGGATTAATGGTGAGTTTTAATTCTGTGATTACATTTCGGTTTCTCCTACAGTGTTTCCTTTTCTTATTAATTCCCTTTTCATTTAATTTTTTTTTCTAAATCTCATTCTATGGCTTTTTAAAGAATGTCTGTGTCTCTTCTACTTATGGCCCCTGCCTTTATTTCAGAGGGGCCGAATCGCCTGACGCAGGTAGCAGAATGTTGAATAGGATTTTCCCTGTTGATCTAGATGGATGCCAAGACCAAAAACAAAGACAAAAGGCTAGGTGTCCAAATTCTAGTTCAGGGAGGCCAACCCATGTAGACGCCTGAGTTGACCCTATAAATCTGACAGCTTAGGGCTGTGGCCACTGCTGAGATTCCTGAGCAGACAGAAGAGGCTGTGGGTTTTGAGAATATTCCCATGGAGGGAGGGCAAACCCCCACCTCCCAGCTTCCCTTTTCCCTTGAAGCTGGCAAAGCAGACCTTCCAGAGCCCAGGAGGTTTCTTTTACAGGAAAAAGCTCTAGGGCATCACCTAGTCAACATTGTCCCTGAGGGGAACTCAGCTTTCCCCAGTTTCAAATTCCAGCTTCCTCCCGGTACTAACTCCTTGCCTCGGCCTGGGAACAAAGACTGAACAAATCCACAGGAACATGCTAATTGGAAAATAACTCAGGCTCCCATTGCCTCGAGGGGGTCATAGGCCTGTTGGGCACTGCCAGGGTTAGAGGGAAAATGAACACCTTAGCAATAGCACCCGCGCCTGTATTTTAATGTATTCAAATATGTCCCCTCAAGGAGTGTGCAGGCCCTCAGGAGTACAGGGAGTCTGAGCTGAAACAATTTCTCTTAATTGCTAGAGCAGACACCCAAATAGAATCCTGGATTTGAGACTCCCATATGGAAACCGGCTCGTTTCGGTTACAGGGGCAGCAAAGACCCCACTCTAAATTAGGACCTGCCAAAGTGGGTTTCTCAGAATGGTATTTCCAGAGAATGTTAATAGATATTTCTGAAAATAGGGTCCTGTGAAAATAAATGTGAAGTATGCCTAGTAAACAGAGCAGCAGCTTCTTTCTGAGGACTTCTTAGCATTTTGCATACTAATTGCCTGTTATTCAGTCATCTTCATACCCCGAGCGTCTATGTGTGCTAAGCACTGTGGAAACAGGCAAGCTTTCCACATGCTCCAGGTCTGCAAGAAGCTCACAGCCAAGCATTCTGACCTCTTAGAACTCAAGGCATGGTCTGGACCAGCAGCCACAGCACCAAGTGAACATTCACTAGAAGCACAGACTCTGAAACCCCACCTCCAGCCCTGAATCAGAACCTGCATTACAACAAGCTCCTTAAAGTATGGGAAGCCACTGCTAGGAGAGAAAAAGAAGGTAAGGGCGGGGGGGGGGGGGGGGGGATGAAGGGGGTCTCCCAGGTGGCGCAAGGGATTAAGCACAGCACTATGAAGCTATCCACAAACTCTGCAGCACGAGTTCGATCCCCGGCCAGGAAGGTGACCCGCATGACACAGCAGACCTCTCCTGTCTCACCTGCTGCTCCCCTCAGCAGTGTATTTCGTCAGTCTGCCTGTTCTGGTCCTCACTCTGTCTCTGGTGAATCCTCTCACCCTCCCGCACCTCTGGCCTGTACCCCAGCTCTTGTATAAATAAATATATCTTTTAAAAAAAATCAGAGGTCTGATACTATGATCCTTAGCTTCTTTCAAAATTGTACATTGAGGTCACCAAGTTATATAACTTTGGGAAAAAGATCAGCTTTGCCAACACTGACATTAGCAGAGCTGGAAGTAAGGGAACACGTTTGGTAGACATCCGTGGGAAGAGAAGGCCAGAGCAGGCAAGTCTGAAATGTTTGAGCACCCATGGGACACTCTCAGGGGACAACCTGGAGAGGAATGGAGAGGTGACAGAAGACCTAGCAGGGTTTAAGTTATTTATGTTACCTCTGCACTCACAGTGTGTGAGGACCAGGGAATGCAGGTGACACTTGCCTCCGGAGTCAGAGAGAATGACCAGTTAGACCTGACTCTCCAATTCAGTGCTCTGAGAGCTGGATGGGATCATCTCACTCAATGGTGCCAGTGATTTCTGGCACCATTATTTCCACATAATGATAACAGCATTATGTTCATGAGAAGAGTTTCCCTGAATATAAATTTATTTGATACATTTTCCCTAAAAATCATGTGCTTGCAACTGCTTATCTACTTTTGAGCAGAGATTTTTTTTTAAATAAATGAACAAATGGCAAATGGTAAAATGAATATTAATGAGGGGACAGAATAAAAATGCAATTTCAACAACTTTTCATTGAGCGTATGGTTTTTACTATATTTTGCACACAAAGAAAGGAGCCGTGTTCCCGTCAGGTGAACTGTCTCTGGTTCTCATTTGCATAATGGCTAAGCGTGTTGAGACTTCCCAGTGACCTACAAGGGGTTCAGTGATATCCAGACACTCCAGCCCAGACACTTGAGGGTCACTACTCTAGGAAAAGGCCAAAGGCAGGTCCTGAAACCAGGGAGACTGAATCAATGACTCGACTGTCTTCTGTGGTCCAAACCAGAAACCCGGGGTCATGTCGGAGGTGCCCCCTTCATGACCCCCTCACCTCCCAGAGATAAGCTTTGCCAGGCTTCTAACCCCCTCCCTTGCCCCACCTGTACTCTGAGAGCAGGAGAACATATGGCTAAGGATGTGGACTCTGATATAAGTCTTGGCTTGATTTATTAGCTGTGTGATCTCAGACAAGTGTTCTAACTACTCTGTGCCTAGGTGGTCTCATTAGTGAATTAGTGACCATAATAACACTTAGCTCAGGGACCTATAAAGGGGAAAGGCCTGAAATGGTGCCTGGCACTCCTGAGCCACATAAGTGTCACCTCTTGTTAGGGCCTCCACAGTCACTCCTCTTAAACCAGACTTCACTGAGACCACTAACTATCTCATGATAGCCATGGCCCAAGCTGTTGGACAGCAAGTGCCCAAAGTCTTGAACGCTTCCCGCACCCATCCAGAAACCTCCTGTGAACCGCAGTATTAAATAGAAACTTCTAATCATCCCATTCAATGCCCTATAGACCTTGGTAGATGTTTAAGGACCTTGGTAGATATTTAAGGGAAGAAGGAAGAGGATAAAAGACTGCAGGAAAGAAAGGAAAAGATGAACGAGAGTCTCGTCATCATCTCAGCTCATTGGGTACTGTCCTAAATAAGTGGACAAATTAGCAAATTATCTGTTGATGTGTGTTTGTTCAACATCAATCATTTGATTGAATTGCTTCCCTCAGAAGAATCTGTTCCCTCGGCATTTCAAAATCTAGGCTGTAATTGGGTTAATGTCAAAAGTAACTTACTACACCAGGATAGGCATTTGGGGATTTTGTCTGTAGCTGCCCCTGGAGGACACAGCTCTGTGGATGTAGTGTTCAGAGCCTTTGATATGACACACTGAACCCGACCAATCTAATAGGACTTGGAGGAGGCAGAGATATAAAACAAAGGCACCCAAGGGAAAGGACACTAACTGCCCCAGTTTACCCAGGATTATCCTAGTCCCAGCAGAGAAAGCCCCACATCTCAGGAAACCCCTCTCTTGTGGGCACACCAGGGGGAATGGTCCCACCAAGGACCCAGCCACAGAGCCAGCCAGATTTAGACTGACTTTCAGGGTGCGGTGTTTGCTGAGAAGAAACCAAAATATCCAGAACTCCCAATTGGAGGTGGGGCTCATGGTGGATTTGCTACCCAGAGCTTCCAGGCAGCTGGCTTCAGTGTTACATGACCTTTGGGTGAGTGTGGTCAGCCTGGATCAGGGTTCTCAGCCCTGGCTGCATGTTAGCATCACCAGGGAGGTTTTCACTTCTCTGTCGCTCATGCCCAGGCCCCTTCACCCCCACACCAGAATCTCTGAGGGAGGGATCAAGCATCAGTGTTTGAAAATCCCACCATTGATTCCAATACACAGCACATGTGAGAGTCAGTAATTCGAAACGGGGTCTGCAAACTTTTTCTTTAAGTTTGCGGGGAGTATTTTAGGTTTCATAGCCATGTGGGTGCTGTCACAACACTCAACCCTGCTCTGATCTGGCAAAAGGCACCACAGACAATGCAGAAATGGGCCTGGCTGTGTTCCAGTCAGGGCAGGCTTTTCAGTGTTCAACCCATGCTGTTACACAGGTCCCTATGCCTAGCTTGATGTTCTGCTGTTGCCATCTTGAAATTCTTAATATTTTTAATCAAGGAGGTCCCACATTTTTACACTACACTGGGTTGTGTGAATTATTTTGCTAGCCCTGATTCTGAAAAACATAAGGCAGGCCAGAAGGCACCCAGGTCCATAGCCTGTTGACCCTTGACCTAGAGCCTTGTCCCAAAGTTCAGTCTTCTTCACAATGTGACATGGAGAGGGGCAGCATGGACAGGTGGCTTGTTGGGCAGGCAGGATCTTGGCTCCCACACCAGACCTGCTGAATCAGTCTCTACATGTTAGCAGGATCCCCACGTGGTTCCTGTGCATAGACATTTGAAAAACGCCATTCAAGGAAAGGAATTTAAGGATGGGGCTGATCATAGGAATAGGGTGGAGGTGCAGTAGGCAGATATGTGTCTTGAAGGTGATTCCTTGAAGCTCTGTGTGTGTGTGTGTCTGTGTGGTGTGCACATCTGTGCAGGTATGTGGGGGAAAAACAAACACCAGGTTTGGATTTGCCTGAAACAGAGCCAAGCTCAATGAAGAGCTTTGTCCCTAACTCACACCTACACACTTGCTTTCACAGTTGTTCATTCTCACATACATACCATACGTGCTCTCACACATACACGATGCACAGGTGCACTCATGGGCACACAGCTGCACTCAACACAGGAGTGCGTATTTCCCTTTGAATTAGTATTTTTGCATTGGGAGTAGAATTGCTGGCTCATAAAACAGATCTATTTTTAGTATTTTGAGAAACCGCCATACTGTTTCCCATAACAGCAGGCCTCGTCTAACTCCCCCCCACGCAGCGTACAAGGGCTCCTTTTTCCCTATATCCTCAACACTCGTTTCTTGTCTTTTTGGTATGGGTCATTCTCAAGGGTGTGGTTTTGATTTGCATTTTCCTGCTGATAAGATATGGTGAACATATTTTCATGTGGCTGTTGACCATCTGTATATCTTCTTTGGAGAAGTGTTTATTTAGACCTTCTGTCCATTTTTTGATTGAGTCCTTTGTTTAATTTTTGTTGAGTTGTATGAGTTCTTTGTGGATGTTGGATATTAGCCCCTTGTCAGATGTAATGTGCAAATATTTTCTCCCTTTCAGTAGGGTGTCTTTTGGTTTAATTATTACTTCTTCTGTTGTACAGAAGCTTTTTAGTCCGCTGTAGTCCCATTGGCATATTTTTGCTTTTGTTTGCATTGCTGTTGGAGTCTAGTCCCCAGAACGTCCCCCAGGACATGAAGCCAATTCATGAAGTGTTTTGCCTAGGTTTTCTTCTATGTAATTTATGACTTCAGGTCTTATCTCCAAGTCTTTAATCCATTTTGAATTAACTTTTTTGTGTATGATGTGAGATAGTGGTCTGGTTTCATTCTTTTGGATGTGGCTCTCCAGTTTTCCCAACACCATTTATTGAAGAGACTGTCCTTTCTCCATTGTATTCTCTTGGCTCCTTTGTCTTAAATTTACTGTTCGCTTAAGCAGGGGTTATTTGTGGGCTCTCAGTTCCTTTCCATTGATCTGTGTGTCTATTTTTATTCCAATACCATACTTGAAGACTAACTTTAGAGCCAGGGCTCCTTCTGCCCTTCTTTCAAAAAGAAGTACCCTTTCCTCACTGGCGTCCTGATCCTACTGCTGAAACTTCCTGGCAAAACTTGGGTGGGGACAGCCCAAAATAATGGCTACAAGTGGTCATGAATGACCAGTGACACACTGACCACAGAATCCAGGGTCCAGAGATACTGCTATGACAGGCCACCTCCCCATGCAGAACCCTCAATGAGTTAGCATTTTTAGATCCCCTGGAGCTCAGGACAGTGGAGCCAGGACAAAGAGTAAACAGAGGGCAGGCAAGGAAGTCAGAATTCCAGCACCTCCTTTTTCTAAAATTCAAAATATAGTTCAGTCATTCCATAAATTTCTTCTTCCCCATGCCTGTTCGGCCCACCCTTCATTATTTTCTCGCACACACATACCCCACACACATACACACACACCCCACTTCCAGATCCACCATTCCCTCTGCCTGGATCCCAGATCCCTGACAGGCATGGCATTACTAAAAAGAACTAAGCTGGAGCTACCCCTCCCTGCAGAACTCACCAGAGCAACCCATCATGGGAAGAGCAGAGTCTGGGACTCAGTGGAGGGAGCTTCCTAGAGGAAGCTGGCTGGGAGTAGGGGAGAAGGGGCATTCCAGGTACAAGAAGAAGGGTCAGAAGTAAAGACCAGAGAGACTATCAAGGCAGGAGAGTAGTGCCCAGTGAGTACCTTAGCTGCCTGACTCAGCACAGATATTAGCAAGGGGACCCAACACACAGCTCTGTGTTCAGAGACTCAGTTTCCCCATCTATATAATAAAGAGGGAGTTGGTCCTTCCAGTAATCATTTTCTATGATTCTAGAGTCTAGGCCTGAATTAACAAACTACAACCTACAGAACAAATCAGGCCTGCAGCCATTTCTGTATGGCCCATGGGCTGAGAATTATTTTTCACATTTTTAAAGAGCAAAAAAAAAAGGGGGAGGGGGAGAAAATCATCACATGATAGCAACTATGTTGCTATCTTAAGTCTTTAAGCAAGACTTAAAATAATTAGTATCTCACCCTTTAGAGAGAGTTTGTTAATTCCTGCTCTAGATAGCATTAGATCTGTGCCCCTACCCCATTAGAGTTCATAGAACTCTCTGGATTGTTACAAGATAGGTAGGATTTCTCACTAGCTGAGCAATCATTGTTTAATTCTCTCTCCTCCACTGTCCGGTAGCTCCAGTACTCTCCTAGACCCTAGCATGTAATGGACCTTTAGTAACTGTTTGCTGAACAGCTGAATGAAGGAAATCCTAGCTTCTCGCATCCCTGTAGCCTGCAGCAGCACCACTCAAGCTGAACAACTACTTCTGCATAATGCAGATGGTAACTACATGCTTATTTTATAGAGTTAGCCATCACTGAGGGCTTTACTAGGTCAAGTTTCCATGCTCTGTTCACCAGGAGCTCACAGGCCACTAAGAAAGATCAAGCATGGACATAAATAACTACAATACAAGTGAGATCATGATTCATGGCCCCAAAGAAAGGCAGAGAAAGTGAAATGCACATACAAAAGAAGAGGCAATTAAATTTGTTCAGGAATCAACACATCACCAGAAAAACGGGTAAAACAAGGAAAAGACAATTCACAAAAGGAAATATATTCTAATAAAGCAGATATATGGGAAAATCTTCAGCCTTACTAGTAACCAGGAAAATGCTAATAAAAATTACAATAAGATCTCTTTTATATGATGATTAAAACAGTGGAAAAAAATCTCTTGCAGGTCATAAGGCACAGAGCTCTCAGTGGTACCATGAAATGACTCTCACCCTGCTGTTGGGTGGGAGCGAAATTGAATAACTCTTTGAAATCAATTTGATGATAATATCAAATATAAAATGTACAAATTTTATGACCCAGTCATTCCACTTCTAAGAATTGGGCCAAAGAGAATTCAAAATAAGGAAAATTTTTTATACTAATACACGAGACTACTTACCATGGCAGTAATTTGGAAGTGATACAAAATCTCACCATGGCATCCACTTCACAGGACCCCTTTTTCACACCAGCTACGTGGTTATGTAAGGATGGCCCACATGAGCGGACTGTGACTCTGCTTCTAGCAACACAAGAGGAGTCTGCTCCTGAGAAAGGAGGCCAGTCTCGGTCATGTGGCTGCATATAAAGTTTGCCCCATATAAAGTTTGGGTGTGATCAGTGCGTGTTTCACCTGAACAGGAAGATTGGAGGAAGCTGTTCAGCTGACTCAGGGAGGAGAGAACAAACTAATACAGGCACAGGACATACCGCCTGGCATGTGTCTCCTGGTTCATGACCCCCTGGAGGCCCAGTCACAGGTCTACCCTTGGTTTCCATGAGGTGTCCCAGAATCCTCTGCAGAGATCCCTTTTCTGTTCAAGCTCACTTAGGTTGGGCTTTCATTGCCTCTAACCAGATGATGACTACTACGCAATGAAACATTGTATCACCACCCAAAATTGTGATGAAGACTATGGAAGCTTCCTCAAAATTAAAGAGAAATTTTACCTGATCCAATGATCCCACTTCTGGGTATCTACCTGAAGAATATCAGAAACACTAATGTGAAGAGATTCAAAGTATTACTCACAATAGCCAAGACCTGGAAACAATCTAAGTGCCCAACAACAGATGACCGGATAAAGAAAATGTGATATAGGTCCACTACTACTATAGGAATACTACTCGGCTATTAAAAAAAAAGAAATCCCACCACTTGCAACAACACAGATGGACCTAGAGGGTATTATGTTTAGTAAAATAAGTCAGCTGAAGAAGGAAATACACTGCCTGATTTTACACGTATGTGGCACATAAGGAAACAAATCAATTTACTAAATAAAACAAAATAAACTTTAAAAAGAAAAAGCTATGGAAGCAGCAGGGGGAATGGACTTTTGACCTGATAATGGGGGGGGGGTAATCAGATATAACATTACACGTGTGCTTGATATTCAAAACATGTGGACAGGAAAACTAGAAAGAAAAACCTTACGATGACAAAACTTTGCCAGCAATGGGACAGAAGTGATTATTCTCTCTGTACTGTTGTGTGACTTCTCTTAAACTTGAAAAAAAATTTCTGAGTGAGGAGATGAATCATAGAGCAAAACAACTGATGCAGAGTGCTTGTTCCCCAGACAGAGGGCAGAGATGCCGCAGAACCCAGAGAAAGGATATTTTTATTCCCTCCACTGGAGAGATCAGAGAAGATGCCATGAAGGAAGTAGCATTTGAAATGAGCTTTCGGCAAAGAGAAAGGCCAACGGGAGCAAGAGAGCCCAGCAGGAAGGAAAATGAAATGGAGAGAAAGGAGAATGAAAGCTTGGGGGTGGAAGATCACCTCATTTGGAGAAAGATGAGCTGGTCCCGGTGACGAGAAGCAGAAGGACCAAGTGCAGAGCAGCAGGCAATCAGTTTACCTTGCAGGGATTTTGACTTGGAGACCTTCAGTTGTTTTTTATTCCGTCAACACAGTGATCACATATTTCCAAATAAGTTGCCATGACACTGACTTCGAATCCTACTCCTCTAAATTGTCTAAATATTCCTCTAAATCCTACTCCTCTAAATGTGTGATGTCTGTCTGCTTGGCTAGCAGGCACCTTCCTAACGCCTGCCATTAGGGGGCACAAGAGGATGAGGTGGAGCCTCCAGGGACGCACCTGGGGGCATTTACTGAATGGACTTTAACTGACAGGAGGGACGGTTGCCAGTGTTTTGTATATCTAACAGCAAAAGAATGGATATGTGTGGTTGTTCACACAGTGGGATACTATCAGTGGTCAAAATGAATCAACTACAGCTATGGATGTCAACACAGATAGATTAAGAAACAATGTTGACTGAAAACAAGCCATCACAGGAATAAAACTACTTTTATGAGGTTCAAAAACTGCTAAAGTAAATAACTTTGGCTTTGGCATATACACATATGTGCTAAAACTAAAACTATTACAAAACAGGGAGAAAATGATAAGCAACCAAATCTGGGTTGTGGTCTCCTCTAGAGGGGATGAGACAGGAAAATGTCCCCAGAAACTGCAAGAATGGTTGGAAGTTCTAGTTCCAAAGGAAGGTGGTCGGTCACAGCTGTAATTTTACTATAATGCTTTCCCATGAGTGTATTTGTTACAAATATTATGAGAGAGAGAGAGAGAGAGAGAAGAGATTTACATAATAGAGAAAGGTGCGCCCAGCTGGGAGGCAGGAGCTCCTGGGCTCAGTCCCAGCTCTGCCATTGCTTTGTGATCTTGACAAGGCCTCTCTGAGCTTGTCTCTGCCTAGATCAGCAGTGTTTAAACTGGTCTGTAAAATGGGGGCAATACCACCACTTCTGAATGGCTGTGAGGACTGAGTGACATGATGCCCCCCGTGGGTAGCGAGGGCAGGGCCACAGGTGGGAGCAATCTCAGTATGAGTGGCATAAACAGCAGTGCCACTGGCATGGACAGAGGCCACAATCTCAGGCGGGGTCTATCGGGCCTTGAGGCTGTGAGGAGCTGCCTCAGGGCTCAGTGGCCAGGAGACATGGCAGAATCAGCCAAGGTGTCCCTAGAAGGCAGCAGAGCCTGTGGTAATTCAAACACAGGAAGCACCCTATCAAGAATCCACAGCGTGAATGTCATAAAAAGGTAAATGCATAATCGTGTCACTCTTAATCAGTCAGCAGTACCCCATGTACCTTTCCCCATGCAAGGGGCCTAAGGGCCGTGAGGACAGGGAAGTGCCAAATATTTTTCTCCATACACTACCCACAGCACCTACTGCCACAAGGAGACCCTCAATAATTTCTGCTGAATGAAAGGACAGTTAGGCAGGTGCCGTGCAGCCATCCCAGGCCTGGTAGGTTCACTGTCTGTTCTTATAGGTGAAAAGAGAATTTGGAGCCTTGGGTAGATTTTGCAGTCCTTTGGTGCTGAGACACGGACCCACACATACAGGCAGGCAGACAGAGCAAGAGAGACTCCAACACTGAGAGAGGCAGAACAACAACTCCCCTGCTTAGCCCCCTGTACACTGTTAAGTGCCCAAAGCCACACTGATACATGGTTGCAAATGCAAAGCCATCTGAGGTATGCCAGCTACCGGAATTGTGGAAAACAGCATTTGAAGGTATGAGCTGTCTGTTGTGTGAAAGGCAGAAAAACGGCCTGATTTATCCATTTTCCTTACACTCCACCCCATAAGTTTGTTTGTTTGTTTTCACCATACAATCTACACATCAATCTTCCATAAGATCCCTTTGGCGAGAAAGGCACTGTACCCGTAATCTGCAAAAGCAATATGAACTGTAGCAGAATGCAACTAAGCCCAGTCCACATGTTTTCAGGTGTGTCAATAGGAGAGGTACAGCCTTTTCTAAATCTACAAGACAGTCACTGGTCAACAAAATGTCATCAATATAACGGTACAAGGGCACCGAGCATGGCCTCTCCCACTGGGCCAAATCAGCTGCCACCAGCCCATGGCACAGAGTAGGACTATGCAGCTATCCCTGCAGAAGCACAGTGAGTGTCCACTGCCGGCCTTCCCACGGGAAGGCAAACCGGTCTTAACTCTCTAGTGCTATAGCAATGGAAAAGAAAATGTTAGTTCGATCAGCTATAAAGTGGTATGTACCTAACTAGTGGCTCAGAGGATCCATCTGCCACTGAGGGCACTGCTGCATGCAAGGGGGAAGCCACTTGATTAACTCACAATAATCTACAAGAGCCATCAGGCTTCTTCACCAGCCACATGGGCGAATTGTAGGGGCCATGGGCAGCACACACAGTGCCACTTTCTCCAGCTCTGCTATTGTGCCCGCAATCTCTCTGTGGCCACCTGGCAACCAAGACTGGTTAGCACTGGTCAGTTGCCTAGGGACTGGTAGTTGCATGGGGGATGCTCATCATGTCCGCACAACACTGCCTTCACCACAAGTACCCTAAGGTGAAACTCTCCGGCTGTGGTTTCCAGCCACAAGCCACGTAGTACATCCACCCCCAGGATGCACTCTGGGATAGGCAACACGTACACTTTACACTCCTTTGGGGAGTGTAAAGTCCCCAGGGGTACTCTTACTGCTGTCATCTTGACATTCTGGCCTCCATAGCCATCAATGTAACAAGCAGACCCCTAAAACTTCTTTGGGTTCCCATATAACTGAGCACACTCCACCTCTGTATCTACTAAGGCCAAAACCCTTTGCAAGTTAGTTGGGCACCAGTGGATAGCAAGCTCCACAAATGGCCTCTGCCTATCCCCTGTGGACAGGTACCTCGGCCCTTATCCTATTCAAAAGCAATCAGGGCTTCCCTCTGGGGTGGGATTGGCAGCAAATAGTCCTCCAGGTGCAGGGCATGTGCCTAGGGCTTGGAGTCCCCAGCTTTTCCCCTCACAGCAGCCGGTCTTCTTGTGGGAGGGAACTGCTAATCCTCTCCCAATTGTCTCCATAACTCTAATAAATATGCACATGATCTACACCTGCTCTCAGTAGAGCTGCCCACATTTTTGCACGGGTGGCTTTAAGAGGCTTCTGACCTTAGAAGGTTTACTTGCCCTTCTCGGAGTTCTTCTTGGTTGCTTAACAGTTACACTTATTCCCTTCTGAGAGCATCAGCTCAGCTTCATGCAAGCTGGCTACCACTGTGGTGATGTCATTTATTTGGCGTCTCATATAGGGTGCCAAAATCACCTAAGGGACCCAAATGAGGATGGAGAAGCATTTTCCAATACCAAATCCCTCATCCCAGCAGTAAAACGCTCATTATCAGAACCATGAGTATTTATATTAAACATGCCACATTCCCAGTTCATGAAGTACCTGCACAAGCTCAGCATATATTTACTCACGGTTTCTGGCACATCCCCCGCATCAGCCCATACTATTTGCACAGCAGCCATTACCTAATCAAACAAAGTGTAATCACCTTGGCCACACCGCTGGCTGAGCTGCAGTCTCTGTCTCAATGATGGGTGCAGGGTCACTGAAGCCAGTTTCTCCATCTCTTGTGCAAATAATTCCATCCACTCCCAGGCCCCACAAACAACAGCCAAGCTGCCAGGGGCTCTCCTAGTTTCAGACAACTGTTTACGCAAGTCCCACCAGTTCCGCCGGAGTGTATGGATGATATGTGGTGAACTCTGTCATCTGGGGCAGCCCAGCAGCCTGACCTCCTGGGGCCATGGGCTGCTGGTGCTTCATCTTTGTCACCACCGGGTAAGCCCAGAGCAGAGGGCCAGCCTTCTCCTCTCCGGAAGAGGAGTCGGGTCTCTGGAGTGGCCAGTTTCTCTGCCACCACTGGGCAAACCTGCAAGGGGCCAGCCTCCTCCTCCTCTTCTCTGGAGTCTGGCATCTCCGGAGTGGTGGATCCGTCTCTATGGATCCTTCCTCCAGAACCCCCAAAAGTTTTTGCAGGGCTCGTGTCTCATCCAGCAGTTGCCAGAGCTTGGATTCTTCTCTCCACATAAACTCTCGTAGAGCTGAGAGAAACACCCATCCCACAGCTCCTGCCGCCTCACAGGCACTATGTCTGTCCAAGGTCCCTTCTGTTCTGCACAGGGCCTGTTCCATCTGCCACGGGGACCCATCTGATACCAGGCACTAAAACTGGGCAAGGATAGTGCCCAAATAGTTTACCAGTCACCGAGTTCTTCACCCACACGCACAATTGCAAAACAACTCAGGTTCAGAGAACAACAGTAACGGGATTTATGCAGCAAACAAGAAAAAGCAAAGAGTAATGGAGGCCACAAATAGACATTTACCTCAGTGTTATAGAGTCCTAAACACAAAGGGTCCCAAGATGGCGCCGTCCGGCCACTGAGGGCCAGGAGCATGTGAGAGTCAGACAACAGGCCAGGATCCAACTCACTAAGACAGCAGAAGACACAACAGGAGTTGCTCACCAGAGATGCCGAGATGCTCCAGCACAGCACTAAACAAGCGCCATTAAAAAAAAAAAAAAAAAAAACCAGCAGCTGCAACAGCCAAACAAACTTACAAACGGCCACACTCACGCAGCTCAGTGAGGCCAGGGTCTTCGCCTTTTCCTTCCAGACTATAAAAGCAGCAAAGCTGGGAACTGTTTCAGTCGCTTGGCTACCTGCAGAGCCTCAGAAATTTTCTTCTCTGAGCTTGGCTGCAGGAAGCCTCTCCTCATCCCGAAGACTCTCCTCGTCCTGAAGCCTCTCCTCGTCCTTTAGAGGCCCGCAACAGCCTTCTGGAAGGGCATGGTGTGGGCAGACCCCAAAATCACTGAATATCCAAAAACATTGAATTCCCAAATGGTGAACCCCAAACCCTGAATCCCAGGGAGCTGCTTCTGCAGTCCCTTATATTTCTTATCTCCACCTCCATGGAAACCTTTTTGTATTTCTCCTGGGGCATCCTCACCAGCAACCCCCTCCAGGGGGCGCAACTTGTAACAGTCTTTGGCTTCAGCCACCACTTCCTATACCTCTGGCCATTCATGGGGAGATGCCCGCTGGGCAAGGATGCTGACCACCAAATACTACATGCTAGTGACTGGCCACTCCTCAATCTCTCCCAGGCTCTCAGTGGTCCACATATCTGTCTGCATTGAACTGTCCTGCCGCCTACACCACTTGTAGGCTCTGACCTCACTCAAAGCTACCTCTCTTTTCTGTTGTACATGACAGGATTCTATGCCAATTTTTCTCTATCAAAAGCATTTTTTTAAAAAATTGAATAATAAAAAATAAACAAGATTGAAGTCCAATGACCTAGTTCATGCTCCTCCTTCAGAAAGGGAAACTGAGGCATGGGAAGCCAAGGGGACTTGTCCCAAGGCACAGGGGTTGGCAGTGCAGTCAGTGAGGTCCCCCAGACTCGGGTTTTCTCTCCACATTTTAGGTCCCCTTCCAGGGGACTGAGGCTGTGGGGCCAAGATGGGGGGTAGGGGGCGCTGGGCATGCCCTGCAGCCTCCTGCCGCCTGGAGTCAGAGTGCGGAGAGGGTGAGAATTCTTTTGCTCCCACTCAGGTCCCGCTCAGGTTGGGAACCAACCAACCTGAGTGCATCAGAGGTGGTGCCCAAGATTTATGCATCAGGATATTTACCATCGTGTTATTTATAATATTGAAACATTGGAACAGACCTGGAAACAGTTTAATAAATTATGCCACAACCTTTTAATGAAATATAATGCAGCGACCTAAATTCATCTCTTTGGAGACCGTTAAGTGGTAAGTTAGAATTAAGGCAAAATGCAAAACTCTAAGGCTGACACCAATTTTTTAAAAATACATATATAGGTAGGGTGGGGAGGAAGGTTTGCAATATATCCTGATGTTAAAAATGGTTACTTCTAGGAAAGTTGAAAGAGGTGGGTGCTTTTCTTCTTCTACACAATGTTCTGTCATTTCCAGCTTTTCTACAATAAACAAGTATTACCTGTAGAATCATCTGGAAAAAATGTTTTATAATGCTTTGACCAGAGTTAGGTTGCTCTGAGAGGGCCAGCCTCACTCATCCTTGGATTCAGCAACATCTACACGACATCTTGCTTCACGCCCCTGTATTTCCAGACTAGAAATGTTTCAGCTTAAAGGCACACAGATGTCATTTTAAATCCACTTCATGAGTCAGTCACCATATTAATAGGTTCCCTCTAATTTGCTGAACCAACTTTAGAAATTCTAGAAATGTAATATATATTTCGTTTTTGAGAAATCAATCTAGGGCCTCCCTGGAGGCGAAGGGGTTAAAGACAGTGCTATCAAGCTATTACCAGCCACTGTGGGTTAGCTCCCTGGCTGGGCATAGCAGACCTCTCCTGTCTCGCCCACTGTTTCCCTCAGCAGTGTATTCCAGATCTGCCTGTTCTGCTCCCCACTCTCTCAGGGGAACCCTCCTCACCAATGACTTACACCCCAGTTCTTACATGCATAAATAAATCAATCTTTTAAAAAATCAATTTAAATGTTCAAGCCCTAAAACCCCTAAAGATACTATTTGTCTTTTTTGTTTGTTTTTTAAGATTTATTTATTTATGCATACAAGAGCTGGGGTACAGGCCAGAGGTGGGGGGGTGGGTGAGAGGATTCACCAGAGACAGAGTAGAGAATAGAACAGGCAGACTGACTGAGATACACTGCAGAGGGGAGCAGCGGGCAAGTCAAGAGAAGTCTGCTGTGCCATGTGGGTTGCTCCCTGGCTGGCTGGGAATCGAACTTGTGCTGCAGTGGCTGTGGATAGCTTCATAAGCAGCGTCTTAACCCTGGCGGCACCAGGGAAGCCCCTATTTGTCTTTTGTATCCTACAGATTGCCCTTTGCCTTCTGAGAAGGAATCATGCCAGCTCTTTCCCCTACAGAAATTAACAATTCTATTTCCTCCAGCTGATTCCTAGGTGTACCGCATGACTTTAAACAAATCACTTGGCCTCTGGGTTTTAGTTTTTGTCTCTGTAAAGCTTTTCCAGCCGCAATTCTTAGCTTCTTTCTATTCCTGCAATTCTTAGCCAGCTGACAGTGTCAAGATGGAGAATTTCTGGCCTCGGGATCCTTTGGTCAGGTCCTTACATGGTATCCCTCAAATGTTGGGTCATTGATTTCCGCATCTAGACTTCCCAGCATTTCAGAGAAGTGACATCCTTCAGAGGCAGCACTAAGATAGATTTAGCATCCTAAATGGGCAAATCATTCTGATCTAAATCTTTATGGGCCCCAGTGCCTCATTAAACACCCAACCCCAGAGGCCCTGAATCTCAGCTCCTCTTCCCTACCAGCCCTTTAGGAGGAGTTCTGATTACCCCATAAATTACATGGTGTCGGAGGGTATCTGCCAGCCCTTCATCTTGCAATCCGGCCGCCAACATTTTTATGGGATATGAACCCTGCCAGGCTCCACTCTCTTCATCCCCATGGTTACCAGGGAGGGCCCACGGAACGTCTTCCTGGGAACGCTAGCTCAATCTCCACCGATGTTTCTCCCCTCCCAGAAACGCATTAAATTCGTCCAAGTGGAGAGTTATTTCTACCAGGGGCCTTTGTTCTTAGCTCTCCTGCCCAAATGAAGTCTTACGTGGCCAGTGGATCCTGCTGCCTCAATGAAACTGAGCTACATCCCTGACATGTGAAGAAGAGCCTCTCTCTCAGTCTTGCGGGAGACTGAAGGGGCTGCCCCCCAACCTCCTGCAGAATTTTAGGACCTCGATATCAGGGTGAGACTCTCCAAAGCTCTGTTGGCTGCCAGCCACACAGAAGGAATGGTCAGGGTTTTATAAAAGTACAAGGTGCAAAGAGGCCAAAATCCTCCAGGTTCACACCCCAGGCCCAAAATCTCAGCTCCATGGAAACTACCCTTGACGCCATGGCCTGGATTGCTACCATCCCACCCCTCTGATCAGTCAGACCCATTGTCTACTAGCTTATTTGGGTTTTCCCAGAGGTTAGCATGAGACAAGGATTCAACCTCTTGAGGTTGGCTGTGTGGAGTGGATGTGAGGAAGGAATAGGAAAACATCTGAAAAAGGGGTGTATGGTCAAGTTCCAAACTACTGGGGAATCTGGAGTCACAGTTCTCCATCTCCCACTTCACAAAGCAATGTTTCTGGGGTACGTACACACCACCTTCTGCTGGTCACTCATTGGGGACTGTTGGGAGGGCACTTAATTCTCAAGAGCTTCCAACCTCCCTGGCTTTGCTGGCAGGATAAGCCCTTGGACAAAGAGATGCAGATGCTGACACCTGGAAGCCAGGTGTTTGTCAGGATGGAAAGGGCCAGAGGATCATCTGCTCCACCTCCTAAGACTATTATGCTTGGCAGACCACTTGCCTCCCCTGGGAAGTTGTATTGACTGCAACCTGCTGTGCAACTAGGACAGATTTCTCCCTTTTGTAATATTGCCTCTCTGCAAGGAGGCAGCACATGTGGGGCCCAGGGCCTCAAGGAAGGAGATGAGTGCCCAGGAAGTCTGTGACTGCAAACATGATATCACTAGCTCTGATGTCCCTGCTCTACCCTCATGCCCCTCCATTCCCAGTGCCCTTAAGAAGACCTGGGGAACCCCACAGGGCAGCCTTTGTTAGTTGCCTTCTCTTTCCTACCTCACTCTCCCATATGAGTTTGCTGGGACCATCTCCCAAATAAATTACTTGTTCTGAGCCTCTCTGGTGGCGCAAGGGGTTAAGCACAGTGCTATAAAGTTATCACAGCCTCTGCAGCACAAGTTTGACCCCTGAATGGCCAGGAAGCAACTCACATGGTGAGCAGACCTCTCCCGCCTCACCTGCTGCTCCCCTCAGCAGTGTATTTCAGTTGGTCTGCCTGTTCTGTTTCCCGCTCTGTCTCTGGTGAAACCTCACACACACACACACACACACACACACACACACACACACACACTAGCCCTGCACCTCTGGCCTATACCCCAGTTCTTATTTGCATAAATAAATAAATCTTAAAAAAATAAACTACTTGTATTCAAGCCCTTGCCTCTGGTGTACCTCTGGGGACCCCAACAGTTGCCTCTGGCCCTGCAGACTGGAAATAAGGGTTGACTGAGAAGAGACACCTCCTGGGAAAGCAGATATAATACGTATTTTGTTAGAATACACAAGAAGTAAATATAAATATAAACTAAGAAAGTGAGCAAGGGGCAGAAATGGTCAGGGAAGTGAGATGGGGGTACTTTTCTGGATAAAATTGGACAGCAAGACCGAACAAGATAAAAATGTCGAATTAAATTCTCAGTTTAATAAAATCTAATCTAGAATTTAAATTTTAAAAAGAATTTTTAAGTTATCAGTTTGTTATTGTTAAGTGTGTCAGTTTCCTGAGACTGATGTAACAAATTACCACAAATTTATTGGCTCAAAACAATGCAAATTTATTCTCCTACAGTTCTGGAAGGTCAGAAGTCTGAGATGAGTGTAAGGAGTTAAAATCAAGGTGTTGGCACAGCTAATCCCTTCTGAAGGCTCCAGGTGATGATTTGCTCTTTGCCTTTTCCACCTCCTGGAAGTTGTATACCTGCCCGGCTTGTGACCCGAGACTCCAGTCTCTTTTGCTCATCATCTCCAAACTCTACTACACCTACCTCCTGCTTATAAGGACCCTGGTGATTACTTTGGATAACCATGTAATTGCATAATCCAGGATAATCTACCCATCACAAGATCCTTAACTTAATCACATCTGCTAGATCCCTTTTGCCACATGAGGTTACATTCACACGCTCCAGGGATTAGTACATGGACTAGTGGGGGGCCTTATTCAGCCTACCACAGTTAGATCAGGACTGGAATTGCTAAGAAACTTTTGAAGATTTAACAAGTAATGAAGGTAAACTCACTTACTTGGGGAATAAACTCTCATACTAATCATTGAAGCAGTGTATTATTATTGGTAGAAAAGTCAAAGTAACAGTGGCATAGAAATAGATCCAATTACATATTAAAGGTTAACTCAAATTCAGTAAATCAAATAACTGGGGAAAATAAGAAGAAACTATTCAATGTACAGTTCAGCTGGTCAACTATATCAGATAAATAGTTGCCTTAATACTTAAAAAAATAATAATTATAGGTAACTTAAAGAGTGTAGTGTTTAAGGGTTTAACCAATAACATTGTAAATATAAAAGTAAATATAAAAATATAATACATATTAAAAATATAAAAGTATTTACTAACTTTTGGTAGTAAGGACTGTTCAATACAACAGCAATAAAATTAATAGCAAAAAAAAAAAGCTGAATAAATTCAACTAAAATAAATTCAGTCTTGGACCTCCCCCGTTGTGCAGCGGGTTGAGCACAGCACTGTGAAGCTGTCTGCAGCCTCTGCATCGTAGGTTCGATTCCCGGCTGGCCAGGGAGATTCCCACATGGCACAGCAGACCTCTCCTGTTGTGTCTGCTGATCCCCTCAGCAGTGTTTCAGGTCTGCCTCTTCTGCTCCCCACTCTGTCTCTGGTGAATCCTCTCACCCCCCACATCTCTGGCCTGTACCCCAGCTATTATATAAATAAAAAATAAATAAATAAAATCAGTCTCTAAGTCAAACATATTACTATATGAATGGCCAATAGGCCCATGAAAAAGTGCTCGCTGTCCTTAGTTATTGGGGAAAATGAAACTTATTATTACAATGAGATGGCATGACTACAATTTTTAACACCTACAGCACTAAATGTTGACAAGCAGATAGAGAAATTAGAACATCAAACATTGCTAATGGGACTGTAAAATGGCACAATCACTTTCAAAAAAGTTTGGGAGTTTCATAAAAAGTTAAAAATACACTTACTATATAATCTAGCAATTCCACTCTTAGATTTTTATCCAAAACAAAGAAAAACAAATGTCCACAAACAGATTGGTACAAGAATTTCAGTGGAACATTATTCATTAATACCTAGATACTGGAAACAACCCAAATATCAATGGAGCTGAGAGAATAAGCACACTGTGCTGTACTCATAGGAAGGTATGCCATTAAACCATAAAAAGACATAAAGTGTAGGGCCTCCCTGGTGGCACAGGGGTTAAAGTCTCAGCACTATCAAGCTATCACCAGCCACTGCAGCATGAGTTCGATCCCCAGCCAGAGAGCTACTACCCACATGGCACAGCAGACCTCTCCTGTCTCACCCACTGCTCCCCTCAGCAGTGTATTTCAGCAGATCTGCCTGTTCTGCTCCCCATTCTGTCTCTGGTGAATCCTCTCACCCCCTGCACCTCTGGACTACACCCAGCTCTTGTGTTCATAAATAAATAAAAATAAATCTTTTTAAAAAAAGACATAAAGTATAGCAAGAGTACAACATGGCCAAATCTCAGACACAGTTTGTTAAGTGAAAGAATCGAGAGAGAGGGCCTCCCCTGGTGGTGCAGCGGCTGAGCGCTAGGCTGCAAAGCTGCCTGCAGCCTCTGCAGTGCCAGTTCGATCCCCGGCCGCTGGGCGAGGGTCCCACATGGCGCGCAGATCTCTCCGCTGCTCCCCTCAGGAGTGTATTGTCAGTCTGCCTGTTCTGTTTCCCGCTCTGGCTCTGGTGAATTCTCTCACCCTCCCGCGCTTCTGACTGTACCCAGTGTTTGTATAAACAAATAAATAAATCTTTAAAAAAAAAAGATTTATTAAAAAAAAGAATCGAAATAGAAACCACTTGATTTATGATGCCATTTGCATGAAAAGATAGAACAAGCAAGATATCAACCTCTGGTGATAGAAATCAGAGAACAGAGGTTGCCTCTGGCCATGCAGACTAGGGATAAGTGTTCCCTGAGAAGGGACACTTCCTGGGAGAGCAGAAATAATATGCATTTTGTTAGAAATGTGCATTACACAGATAAACACATTTGTCAAAATACATCAAATGTAACATAATGCTCTATGCATCACAGTAACAAAAGTAAAAAAATAAAGATAAATGATGAATTAGAAATAATGTCTGTGAATGATAACATTTTGTGACCTTAATAAATGAAGATGATTTGGAAATAAAAAATTAAGAAATCAAGATCCAATAAAAGAACAGGAATAGTCAATTCTCTCCAAAAGAGGATGAATACACACACACACACTCAATATATGAAAAAATAATAATAAATAGTAATTAAAATGGTAATCAATAGTAATAATAGTGTAAAATAGTATAAAAATGATTTGTATATATACTTTAGATATATTTGTATATTTACTTTACTTATATACCTAAACATGAAAAGTGACAGAAGAAATCTATAAATGAAAAATAGTAACAAAAGATATATAAATTAAAACCACAATAACTTAGATGCCAAAATCATTAACAAAGCTTGTTCGGTGATGATTACACTAATTGGCTCTCTGGATAAAGAAGGGGGAGGGTGCTTGATAACAAAAAGACTCCTCCCTCATTCCAACTTTTCTTCTACTCTGTAGGCTGGCCGTGAAAGAGCACCTCACCTAGAGGAAATAAGCACATCCAGGCTGCAATTCTGAAAACGCAACCTCAACTGCCCTGGTCACTAGAGTTCCATTCTCAAAGACGGGGTGCTCTGAACACCCCATGTCTCTATGCTATCCAGGAATTATCATCCCAACTCACAAATTCCTTCTACCTCTCTCATCTATACAACCCACCACCATACCTAGAGTCTTATTCATTCAGTTCCCAGTCTACACTGCTCTCTTTATCTTTTCAACCCCTGCCACCACCCACGTTCTCTTACAAAAGATTGACTTAATAATCTGATCTTGGTCAATAACTTGCTGGGAAGTTTCAGAGCCAGAGGAAATAGGCGTTTCCCTGATAAGACGTCATTTTATTTCCTTTGTATAAGAATGCTTAATCAGTCAAAAGGCAAAGAAGAGAAAGGGGCAGTTCAGAGAGATAAAAATGCAGTTAATAAATAAACATGTATTAAAACATTCAACATCACTGGTAATTAAAAAAATCCAAGGGAAATCAATACCCCTGTTTTTTATCCATACTAGCAAAAAACAGTTTTTTATTGAAATACCCAGTGCTGATAAGAGCATAATGAAATTGGGGGAACTGTGTGTTGTGCTGTCCTTTGAGAAAGTGATTTGACAATATGCATCAAGTCATAAAAATGTCCACACTATTGACCCAGCAATTCATTTCCTGAAATGGTAAAGAAAAAAGCCTGAAAGAGAAGAGAAAAGGCTTTATGTACAAAATGTTCCCCATCATTTGGAAACAGCATAAATAACCCACAAGAATATAGTTAGGTCAATTAGGGCACATACATAAAATGAAATGTTCTGCAGACAGTACAGAAGTATGACTCAGTAGAAATGAAAAAAGCAATCTGTTGAAAAAAATCATCAGCCATCCTCATCATTAAATAAATGCAATTAAAACAAGAGCAATGTACCTTTTTTCACCCTTCAGAAAGGCAAAGATTTAAAATGTTGTTAACACCCTGTTGGCAAAATGGGGGCATGCTCATTTACTATTGGTAGGAGTGCAAACATTGTAACCGTGAGTGTGTGTGTGAACCACCTAAGCATACAGAAAAATATGGGTAGGGCTATAATAACCATCAATGGATCTCCTACCCAAGTTTTGAAATATTAACACTTATGGAACTTCTTTGAAGAGCAATTTGTCATCATCTATCACACTTTTAAACATATATCCTCTTACACGCTCCACTAATAACCTGCAATCACAGATGCACTCTTTAAATGTATATCCTATTATATACCCAATAATTCCATTCCTAGGAACTTAATGTACAAAATTAGTCCCACCTGTGCACAAAAATGAATGTACTAACAGGTGCGTTGAAGTTTTATTGCTAATGGCAGAGACTGGGAACAATAGAAAGCCCGCACAGTAGAGGACTGTGGGAACAGGACCCTCTCCAGCTCCACAATAGAAACCACACTGCCCTGGGGACAGACTGAGTGAGCTCTATGTATGCTAATAAGGCAGTATCTCCAAGATAGAGGATCGAGTGAAAAAAACAAGGTGTAGAATAGAAAGCACTGTAGGGTCTCACCTGTCCTTTTAAAAATATATGCACATACACACTTATCTATGCATTAAAAGTGTTTGAAAGAATTCCCGAGAAAACTATAAAAGCAGTTACCTCGGAGCAAGGCAGGCTGGGGGAGATTGGAGTAGAGTCTTACTTTTCATCCTTTATTCTTTTTTGAATGGTTTGCATTTTGCTTTACTATAATCACTGGAGATACTAAACTTGTTTGGTGGAGAGAGCTGTAGCTGCAGAATGAAGCCTGAGAGAGACAACAGAAGAACTGAGTCAGACAGACAGAGCCCTGACAACATCACTGAACCCCTTGATCCAGTCAGGACCAACCAATCCTTGGACTTCCTACTTACATGAGTCAATAAATTGCTTTTTTGACTCAAGGAAGTTAAAGTTGTCATTACGACTCTAACATCTAGAAGAACCTTTGGGAAGAACACTCCCAAACTTGTGTCTGAACTTCCAATTTCACAAACAGTAGATACCTGTCGGAATCAGACAAGTTTCCCCTCCCCAGGAGACCTGCTCTTTCACCTGTGTCTGTGTTCCCAGCCTCTCCAGTCACAAGACCCATACAAATTGCAGGCAAAATCTGCACCAACAGAAACTTGATGTGATAGTTCTTCCTACCTTGTTTGAGATTTTTCAATTTGATTTTTAAAGCATCAAATATTCAGTTGTATAAGCCCCAGGAAATTCAGTTAAATGGCATCTTTAGAAAGATCGAGAATCAGCTGAGCAACTGTGCATTGATGCCTCAAGCAACTGCTTTCCAAAAGGTTAGACTTGCTCCTGCTTGGCTGGCCCAGAAATCATTGCTAATGAGTCCACATAGATTGGATTTCACTTTTCCCAAACCTAACACTTTTAGCTAATGGCAGTCCCAACACTACCATGAGGAGTGACTTGCCAATCACTGCACACCTCCCATTCGATGGCTCCATCCCTGAAGAAACTTCCGTGGTTCCACATCACCAAAAGGTTCAAATCAACCTAGATCCACACCATTCCCTGGACATGCTGCACAGACCCTGCCCGCGGGGTGCACTCACTCTTGTCCCTAGTCCTTCTGTTTCCAACTCACTCTGCTTTCATTCTCCTAAAACATGTTTATGGGGAAGGCTTCATCAGACTCTGCTTCATCAGGAAGTCTTTGTGACACCTTCATTCCCAAGTAGGAAAAAATGTCCCCTCCTTCCAGTACCTAAAGCAGCTTTTTTTGAATCTCTGTTGCTTCTGAGAACATATTGCCTTTGGCCAGCGTGTGTTCACTCAGCTCATCTCCGGGTGGTTGTCAAGTCTGCTTGAAGCCTTGCCTTGGGGCTGGATTGACATCTCTTCCTCGAGCTCCCATGGCAACAGGGCACGTCCTTCCCACCCTGCCTGTCACAGTGACAGTAACTGTCTCTTCCCAAGACTGACTCTAGGAATGCAGACGAACTAATCTCTATTTCCATCAAGACCAGATGCAAGAATGGCCCCTGACACCTTTGCCTGATGCTGTCAGGTACAGTCCCCTTACCAGGCTGCCTAGGTGCCTTTGGGAGCCTGAATCAACGGAGCTTGGCCAGAAAGGGGCTCTCGCTGCTTCATCTAGGGCAAGAGGACTGGGTGGGACTCCTGTGGGGGCCCCAGCTCTCAAGGTTAAATGCATGGGTCACCCCTTCAACTGCTGGCAGCCCCCTCCCTGGGATCCAGATGGCAGGTTTGCACAAGGATATCATACTGAAAACTGCCAAGTCTTCTCCCTTAGAAACACTTCAGGAGCTTGAGGAAGAATCAGAAAAGCCAAGGAGAAATAGTCAAAGAGAAGGAAAACAAAAGAGCTTGGTGTTGAGAAGTCAGGTCGAGAAAAGAGGTATGGAAAAGGAACGGGCAGGCACTGGCTCCCTGGCCTAAAGGAAGTGCAACTTGGCTGGGGGCTGGGGGTGGAGCAAGGCCAACTCCCCTGCTTCTGGAACCCCTCAGAACTTCTCAGATAACTGACAGGAGGAGAAAACTTCCTTCTCAACAACGGCTCCTTAACACAAACCACCCACCTCCAGGCCTTTGCTCTAAGGCCATTTCCTCCCACCTGAAAATTCCTCTGTACCTGCATGCCCTGCTGGATATCAGCTCTCCACAGATCTGACCTCTGGATGTCCCTAAGGAGGGACTGCCCCAGTCACTGACGCCTAGGGAAGGGCTTACTTGCCTCGTGGCCACCGCAGTGAAGTGTGGTCTATCCAGCCCTCCAGGCTGGAAGGAAAGGAGGGAGGAGGAAGGGCAGTGCCTACTTCAGACATACTATGTTCTGGGTCCACACTTGGATGCGCTCTGGAAGCCCCTGATTGCTGAGGAGTGAGTGCATACCCTCAGCAGCTCTGAGGATAAGGTTCCCAGTAGCCACCAGAAGTGAGACCACCAAGACATATTTCTTCATACCTGTTAGGATGATTACTGTGAAGAGGAAAAAAAACAACACAGAAAATAGCAAGTTTCGGTGAGGAGAAATTGGAACCCAGAGGACTGGGGTGGGAATGTACAAAGGTACAGCTTCTCAAAAAATTAAAAATAGGACTACTATCATGATCTAGCAATGTCACCAGGTAGACCCAAAGGAATTGAAGTCAGGGTCTCAAAAAGATATTTGCACACCCATGTTCATAGCAACCTGACTCACTATAGCCAAAGGATGGAAACAACCCGAATTCCCATCACAGATGAATGGATAAGCACACATAGTACATCCAACAGGACAGTATTCAGCCTTAACAGGAAGGAAATCTTGTCACATGCTACAACAGGAACAAACCTTGAGGGCATGACGCTAACTGAAACAAGCCATTCACCAGAAGTCAAATGTTAGATGGTTGCACTTACACAGGGGCTCATCAGATTCATAGAGACAGAGTAGAACGTGGTTCTCAGAGGTTGGGAGGCAGGGGATACAGAGTTAGTGTTTAATGGGGAGAGAGTTTCGGCTTTGCAAGATAAAAAGTTCTAGAGATTGGTTGCATAAAAATGTGGATGTATTTAACACTACTACTGAACTGTACACTTAGAATATAGTTAAGATGATAAATTGTATATTATAGCTGTTTTACCAAAATTGTAGAGTTTGCAAAATTTGCATATTGCTCATCATATATCCATCTGATTTTAACATAAAAATGATACATGAGTTTTCTCTTCCAGAGGCTTTGATAATGACTGATGCTGCAGGAAGTTGGTCTACGTTACCCTGGCCCAGGAAGGAAGCTCAGACACCCAGAGTCCCTCCATGTGTCTAACTCTTCTTGGCTCTTCCCCTCTAGGTGCTCTCCTGTCACCAGCCCTGCTGCCAGGAGCTTCCTCCTCATCACAGTGGCTGGACAAAGTTTTGAATTATCCACTGAGCATTGGGGGTTCAACCACTCTCAGACTAGAAGCCAGGGCAGGACAGCTGGTGAGATATTAGAATATGACCAACAGAAGATGGGGCCTCCCTGGTGGCACAAGGGGTTAAGCACTGCACTATGAAGCAATCCACAGCCTCTTCAGCAAGAGTTCAATCCCTGGCCAGCCAGGGAGATGCCCACCTGGCGCAGCAGACCTCTCCTGTCTCGCCCGCTGCTCCCCTCAGCAGTGTACTTCGGTCAATCTGCCTGTTCTGTTCCCCACTCTGTCTCTGGTGAATCCTCTCACCCCTCACATCTCTGGCCTGTACCCCAGCTCTTGTATGCATAAATAAATAAATCTTTTTTAAAAAGAAAAAAAGGAAGTGCCAACAGAAGCTTCTTCAGCTGATGAATTACATTCCACAGAGCACTCCTGTTTCCCTTTCCTTAGAGTCCTGATGTCTCTCCTGGTTTCCAGAGAGAAACAGCACAGCACAAAGGAGCTCAATTATGCCAATAACAGCTTTTCCATCATTGTGTATGGAGCACTGAGGCCACACTAGAAGAAGCCTTTGGCTTCATGCCCACCCCTTCTTCTGATTTCCATCTCAGCTCATCCTCACCACACATCACTGAAAAGGGGTACAACAGGGCCGCCCAACGACCCTGTGCAGACACAGCGGGGCCACGTGGAATAGGAACAAGTCAGGTTCCATCATGACTTAGCCTTCTGTGACCCTCCATTGCCTCCAGAACAAATCTGAAGCTCCCTAGCCTTGCTCATAGGCCTCATCCCCCACTACCTGCCTGGTGTGCTAGAGTCATGGTTGGCACCTTCTGCTCTCTCTTGTTGATTCCAAAACCACTCTCATCCCTGAGCACCATCTCCAGCTCTCTTTAGGCCTGGGGCACTTCTTGCCTTGTGCTATGCCCCCCTGTTCAACTGTGATCACCCTAAATCCCCTACTGCTTGCAGTTCAACCTCTACAGGGCCTAGTATGTGGGACACATCAACATTCTCAGTGAGTCAACCTGAGTAGCTCCCAGAAAGAGGCTCTCTGACTCACTGTGATTTCTGTTCCCTGGGAACAGCTCCCAACACCCTGTGGTTTAGGATAGGGGGAGGCCTGTCCCAGCCCAGGCTAGGTTCTAGGGATTTCCCCAACCACATCTAGAGAAAGAGAGACCACTGTCTCTTGGGGCAAAAGTCTGAGTTGTGAGACACTGGACAGTGGTCAGTGCTGTGCCCCTCACATGGAAGTAGATATTAGAAAACAAGGCTGGCACATAGACAAGCAAAGATGAAAGACAGGAGGAGGGTCTTAGATGCATTTGAGTCCCTGTGACCCTGAAGTCAGTAGGGACATGACTATTGACATGAGAAAAACCTTTCTATGAGGAAGCCTAATGTCTTCACAATAATCTCCTCTCCCACTTGACCTAAATTTGTGTGAATTGGGTTTCTATGATAATCAAAAGCAGCTGGCTGAATGAACCAAGCACATTCTGAGTTTTGCCTCTGCTATAAGGAATCCTGGTGCAAGCTTGGAAGACTCCCTATAAGAAGAGGCTTCAATTATACCTCCTCATCCATCTGGGCCAGCAAGACACCTGAGTCATTTCCTCTGCTCCTTCACCTACTCAAATGTCTCTCTATCTTGCATTCTGGAGACTTTCTTGAAATTCCAAAGATCCCATTCTCAGAGGAGGCTGCCTATTCATCCTCCTTGGTTCCAGGAGCTCAAGTCCAACAGAGTCTCCCCACAAGGAGTGGTATACTCACTATTATACCACTCCCTGGCCAGACCATCCTGGGATCCCATGCAGATGCCTGGCTAGCAGCAGAACAACTGTGAGGAAGGCCCAGGGTGGCTTCTACTGCTGGGTTTGAGTGAGGGGCATGGGAACAGGGCAAGGGCTCGTCTCACGTAATGTACTATACAAGCTGAGAGCTGCTCCAAAGTCGATTCAAGATGCCATCTCGGTGCTGCCTCTCCAGTTCCTCATCCTTAATGAGATGAGACAAGATGAGATGAGATAAGATAATGGGCGGAGACAGTCTGAAGCAATGGAAATCATGCACTGGTTCAGAAGCCTCGAGCTCTGGGCCCCATTCTGCCCGACTGGTCCCATGGGCCAAGTCCAAGCCCCTCCCCTTCTCTTTCTCCAGCTGTAAAGTGAGGGCATGGGCAATTTCTAGGGGCCAACTCTAATATTAGTAGATTCTTCTGGTAAGTGAAAAGGCAGATGAATGGCAAATTCCAGGGTGGGAGCAGAGAGAGCTACACACACATCAGGGTATAGCCAAATGGCGGCCAGGGTCTCCCATCCCAGATACAGTATGAGGTCAGAGCTTGCACCCCCACAACACCCCCCCTGCCCCCGCCAAGCTCTTCACCTCAGATAGCGAGGTGTCCAGAGATAAGGATCTCATGGGCAAGTCCTCTGTCTGCAGCAAGAGGAAGAAAGTCTCTGTAACCTAAAAGGGCATCTCTTCACATCCCACCTCCTCTCCTCCTACCACTTCATCTTGGCCGTTTTGATGGCAGGGAAAGGGCAGGGAGGATCCAGAACAAGTCTGAAGAGCCAGCACTTTCGAGGGAGGTTTTGGGGGAATCCTTAAGTGGGAGTCAAGAAATTCTGGTTCCAGGCCCAGCTCTGCCGCTGCTGTCCACTGAATGCCCCAGGCAGTCCCTCCTGCTCCAGGCCCAGGTCTGTCCTCCGCACACAAAGGGTGAGAACACTTCACTACTGAGGACCCTTCATAGTGATCTTTCATCTTTTGCAGGCCCACTATTCCTGTCCTGATTCGGGATCTCATTCTCCCACAATGGTACAACTCGAGCCTGAGGAGAGAGAGTCCTTTCCACTCAATTTACAGTTTACAATCCAGTGGCACCCAAGGAGCCTTATAAACAAGACTCCTCCCAGGCCATTCCTTTGACAATCTCCCTCCTGAGGGCCTGGGCAGAAATAACCACCTCCTGGCATGGAAGTTGTAGCCCCAGAGAGCAGCACCTGTGCTATAGAAAGACATGAGGATGGGAGGGGATGCAGGGTGAGAGGGATAGAGGGACACACAGTGTCAGAAAGAGGGTGGCCTAAAAAAGAAGATATGGTCTCTGCACCCAGAAATCAGAGCTGCCCAGTGGACCCCTGGTAAATTCCCTGAGTAAACACTCCCACATTTTAACCTAGATCTAGAAAAGTGACTAGTGGAGTATGTCAACTGCGCCTTGGTGCTACGGATATAGACAGTCGGTTCCTCCCCCACTAGGCACCATCCTCCGAGACCAGGGCCCTGGGCTGGGACCTTGCTATATCCAAACACTGAGACTGTAGGGCTGTTTGTGACTGCAGGCCATCTAGCCTGACTAATATACTATTCGAGGTAAATAGCTACATTCAGCTTTTCTTAACCCTGGATTCCTGTGATTCTCCAGCATAGGGGGTCTCTGGTATTTTTGAAGATTCTCAGGACACACTCCCATTTGTGTGGGGAGTCCTCTGTCCATTCTGGTCTGTACATCTGCACCCAATTCACCCCTCCCTCACCTCCAGCCTTTCAACTCCAACTTCCAGACATGCCCAGAATTCTCCCCATAACCTTCACCCCACTTCTCCAGAACTATTCACCAGGTACACATACATTTACCCAAAGTCTAAAGGTCACAGAGGGAATTGCTTTCCAGAATAAGAAAACCCTTGAAAATGAAACATAGGCCTCACTCTTGCTAAAGCTCATCACCCAAACTTACTATGGGGAGTGCCTTACAGCTTCGGTTTCTGCTAAGACTCTAGCCTGCTGACGCTCATGTATTCACTCAACAATCACTGATTCTCTACCTGCCACATTCTACTGAGGTCATGCAGAACCAACACAAAGTCCCTGCTACCACAAAGCTTACTTTCCAGCAGTGATGAAAGACAATCAATAAACAAAGAGATAAATACTATGATGTCAGAGTTCAGGAAAAAATATTGAAAACATACATTTTAATGTTAATTAAATTTATGAAAATTTAGTTTAAATCATTAAATATGAAAATTCTGTTTCTCAGTCACACCTACCACATTTCAAGAGCCCACCTGCCACATGAGGCTTGGGACATTTTGAAAGGCGCAGATAGAAAACATTTCTGTGATTGTACAAAGTCCTTTTGGACAGCACTGTTCTCAGAAAGTAACTTTTATTTGATTTACTATTTGCTATTGATTCAGGCCCAGACTCTAAGAAGTGAAACATTAACTTAAAGAAGATTGATATGCTGCAAAAGATTTTTGTCCAGCAGAGAGGCAAATGATTTCTCTCTGGAAGAAAAGATAACCCCAAAGGTCGCAGTTTTACTGGGCAATAGGACATTAACCAATTGAGAATCTGACTTGGCCATTCCATCCCAGATCCTTCCCATTGATTATATATGTCAGTTTCACATGTAATTATGAGATTGATCATCTGTTTTTGAACCAGCTTTGTCTTCCTGTTGATTCCCTCATGAAGGAGTTAATAAAACTCTGCCACATCCCATGGGGTGCTTAGTGAGGGTCATGTTTTTTGACTCTTTGGAAATCACTCTTCGACATCAGGTAATGATCAGGGCTGTGAAGAAAATGTAAGCAGAGTGAGGAGTCAGAGAGAGGCAGTGTGCAGCTTCAGCGTGGCAGTCAGGGGAGGCTTTCTGGCCAGGTGATTGTTGGGCAAAGACATGATAACTTACGGGGCAGGCTGGCTCTTTCAGAGTGCCTGGCCCAGCTGGGACACAGGTGCAAAGGCAGGTGGTGAGTCAAGACTGTGCCTGGTGTTTGAGGAGAGTCCAGAAGCTACTCTTGGTAGAGTGTTGTGATCCTAATGGGTGAAGAGCTATGGAGAAGCAGGAGCCTGGTCACAGAGGGCCTCAGAGTCCAAGGTAAGGACTCTGAGTGGCATTTTATAGGTGGGTGTGATTTTAAGGTAGAAGTTGGACTACTCCCTTTCAAAATCTGGGAGAGAGTTGGAAAGCATCCATTGTAACCGGCCCTGCCAAGGCTCTCCCTAGTTGGGAAGGGACGAGAAACGCTTCATGACAACATGCTGATTCCCAGAGCAGGCATTCATGTCATCAAAGCACTGTGATGCGCCCCCAGAGGAGCACAGGACTGTGACCTGAGAGTAACCTCCCTCAACCCTCCTGCTCTCCTGCCCTAGCCCTACCCTCGTTTCTCACCTAAAACCTCTTGAAGGAACTTCTCTAAACAAAGGAGCAATTTTCTCTGGATGAAGACTTTGGCAGATCTTCCAGATAGTTCCAAAACAATCAGCTTTCAAACAAACATTTTTTTTCTTTTCATTTGGGATAGGGGAAGCTGGGTTTTCAGCAGAACTGGCTTTGGGGAGCTGATGAGGTTGCAAGGAGGAGGACTTGAAGGACTTGAAAATAAGAGGCACCTAAGAGACTGAGTGAAAATGAGGGAGCTCTCACAGTCTCTGTGAGGTGAAAGAGCATGGGCTGAGGGAATAACACGTGGCAGCTGGGACTTCAGGGATGAGAAATGGGTCCCGGCACAACAGTGCCTGCATCAAATCCCAGCTATGCTATTTATGACTTGGGCAAATCAAGTGCCCTCTCTGTGATGCAGTTCCCACAGTGCGAAATGGTGGGATAATGGTCCTCTCTCCAACAATAAATACCAGTTCCTACTATTGTTATAAAAGGTGATCCTGGAACTGTGGGACTGTAGTGACCTGTAAGTCCAGAAGACAGGGAGGTCATCTAGGACTTGTGGAAAGGAAGAGTGTGTTGATTGGAGAGCTGCTGACCAGGGCCAGAAAGTGGCTAAGACCAACTGTCAGGATGGCAGCCTGCCTCCTGGGCATCCTCTAGGCCCTCCTCCAGGCTCCAGGCCCTGCTCACCTGCATCCTAGCAGAGCCCAGAGTGAACTCCCAGGGAGCCCTCAGTGCCTTCCAGCATTTGGAGTCCTGAGAGCTTTATATGCTTCATAGCACTTCATCCCCCTAACAGCCCTGGAGACAAGCATGCTCATTCCCATTTCACGAGTCAATCCAAGGCCCTGGAGTAAGCTGACCACAGGCTCAGCTCGGTAGAATCTTCTTCTTTTGTTTCACTAAAAGCAGCCTCTTAATTGTTGTTATCCATATTAGATTTTCACTGAAGATGTTGCTTGACAAAAGGGTGCCACAACTTAAAAAAATAAACAAGGAAGGATCAAAAAGACCTGGCTTGATCATCTTTAGAAAGACCTTAAAATTCTAAGCTTTATGGCCCCAATATTGCATGGAGAACTTTCAGGTAAATCTTAGTCTCAGTAGGACCCAAAGAGGTCTTTTTCCCTAAGGTCACTGCAAAGCATAATCCTTTGGTCTTACAGATCCATGAACAAGCGGAAATGGCATGGGTTCTGGGAGTCAGAGGAGGGGAAGGTGGTACCAGAGGGGAAGAGAAAAGGGACATGATCTTGTTCCTGTCCAGACCTCTTGCTCATTGAGATTCCACAGCAGGCTGCACTGCTGCACTCCGCTACATTCCCGAGGAGTGACACACAGAATGCAATGATCCGTGAAGCTTATCTGCTTGCCCAGGTGGGTCACGAGACAAAGGGCAGGCACAGGGAGCACCCATTCTGCTGCAGCACTCCCCCTACCCCCCAACCCCTTCCCCATCCAACTCGGTGAGCTGTATATCCACTTCCACCAACCCCTGTGCCAGTTCCCTTCCAGGGAGGGCAGGGCCCTTGCCTCTGCTGATGGACACAGCCCTTGTGGAAAATCCCTACCCTTTATTCTGTTACTCATGCTATTTCCTCCATTTGGAAGGAAATGTCCTTCTGTGTGAGGAACTTCCCAATCTCTACATCTGAGTGCAAAAATGGCTTTTCTAGGGGCCTCCCTGGTGGCGCAAGGATTTAAGACCCAACCTGGGAAGCAATCCACAGCCACTGCAGCACGAGTTCAGTCCCCACCAGGGAGCTACCCACATGGCACAGCAGACCTCTCCTGACTTGCCGCTGCTCCCCTCAGCAGTGTATTTCAGTCAGTCTGCCTGTTCTACTCCCTGCTCTGTCTCTGGTGAAGCCTCTCAGCCCCCGCACCTCTGGCCTATACCCCAGTTCTTGTATGCATAAATAAATAAATCTTTTTAAAAAATGGCTTTTCTACCCTACCTTTATCTCTAGGAAGTAAGATTTTGGTTCATTAAAATTTTTCCTTCTTTGTACTCTTCTGTACTTCTTGGTTCTTAATAAATGGGTTTTACAAATATAAAAGTAATAAAACTATAATTTAATGCAAGTTTCTCTTTTTTACGGCCTTTACCCTTCAGGGTAGAAGTAGAGGGAACAGACTTAGCAAAAGAATAGAAGGAGGGAATATTCCTTCTGAAACAAATGAGTAGAGAAATTGAACTGCGATCAGACTGCAGAGGGGTATAGAAAGGAGGAGACTAGAGAAACAATCTTATCCTGGGGATCAGGGGAGCCATTGAAGATTTTTCAGCAGAGGCGTGACAGACTCTGATTTATGCTTTAGAAAGAGGAGGTCACCACTGGTCATCAATGTAGGGGCAGGGATGAAATAGAAGAGACTGAAGACAGAGACTCTGAAAAGACCAGGAGAACAAAAGTAGATGCTCTGCCAACAGTCAGAATGGATTTGTACATCAGCACACACACCCTACGCTATAGGGAGGGGGAAGAAGCCAAGCAGAGTGAGTCAGGAACAGGAAATGAGGTCTGAGTGGACTTGGCAAAGGAGAACTTGCCTTAGAGGACAAGCTTGTCAAGATAGGAAAGAACATCTCAGAAGCCCCGTGAATGAGACTTGCATTTGAAAGAAACCACAGATGATAAATCACCAACATCAGAGCCGGCAGGCACCTTCAAGACTGACAGTTCTCTTTCCCAACTGTATGGATGGCGAAACCAAGGTGTTAGGAACATGAAGGGCTTGCCTGGGTTCTCTGGAAAACCCACGCAGAGCTTAGTCTATTATCAATATCTCCTGCCCCAAACCCATTTCTAACACCATATGCAAAAATTAACTCAAAATGGACAAACATCTAAAAGCTAAAACTATAGAACAATTATAAGAAAACGTAAGTGTCAATCTCCATGACCTTATATAAGGTGACTTTTTAGAATGATACCTAAGGGGCTTCCCTGGTGGCGCCAGGGCTTAAGACACAGCGCTGTGAAGCTATCCACAGCTATCCACAGCCACTGGAGCATGAGTTCTATCCCTGGTCAGAGAGCTAACCCTCATGGTGCAGCAGACCTCTCCTGTCTCGACCGCTGCTCCCCTCAGCAGTGTATTTCAATCAATCTGCCTATTCTGTTCCCCACTCTGTCTCTGGTGAATCCTCTAACACCCCCACACCTCTGGCCCGTACCCTAGTTCTTGTATGCATAAATGAATAAATCTTTAAAAAAAAAAAAGTGGGCAAAATATTTGAAGGGATAGACATGTCTCCAAAGAAGATAAATAAATTGCAAAAAAAACATAAAAACATGATTACATGATTACATGATTAGTCATTAGTGAAATGCAAATCAAAACCACATTGAAATACTACTTCATACCCCTAGGAGGGTTATAATAAAAAGGACAGACAATAACAAGTATTATTGAGCATGTGGAGAAAGTGTAACACTCAGTCAGCACTGGTGAGAATGTAAAATGGTGCAGCCACTTTGGAAAACAGTCAGCAGTTCCTCTGTGATGAATAGAGTTACCAGATTGCCCACATATTCCACTCCTAGGAATACACCCAAAAGAAGTGAAAACTATGCTCAAATAAAAAAATTTTACATGAATGTTCACAGCAGCATTATTCTTAATAGCCCCAATGGGAAACAACTCAAATGCCCATGAAATGATGAATGAGTGAAAACTGTGATCTATCCATGCAATGTCCTATTTTTCCCCCATAAAAAGGAATGAAGTACTGGCATGAAGTATAACACACCGAACATTGAAAAACATGATGCTAAGTGAAAGAAGCCAGACGCAAAAGGCATCCTGTTAGATGATTCCATCTATATAAAAGGTCCAACGTGGGCAAATCCAGAGACAGAAAGTGGATTAGCAGCTGCCAGAGGCTAGTGGGGACAAGGAAATGAGAGAACACTCTGGTGGCCAAGGAGGTTCTTTGGGACTGATGAAAAGGCTCTGGAATTAGATCATGCCTATAGTTGTTCAATCTGTGAATATACTGACAAGCAGTGAACTGGGTACTTTTAAAAGGTCAGTGCTATGGCCTTTAAATTATATCTCAATAAGAACAAGATTGAGAGCAAGAGCAAACTAGCAGGCAGACAGTACTTTCCAGCAGCAAATACTGAGTGGGTATTTAATCTCCAGGGAACATCCAGGACTCCTTTAGATTATCTAGAAAAAACAGATTGTATTCCACTGATAAGTTCTTTTGAACTTATTACTCTGAAGTCTAGCTTCTGTGGTATTTTGTACTACCTTCTTATAAAATACATATTAATTATAGCTAGATTTATGGAGAAATGTCTGGAAGGTTCTTATCTAAAATGTTGACAGTAGTTGCCACTGGGAGATGGTATCTTGTGGGGTTTTAATTTATTCTTAGGCTTTTATGTATCACTTGCATTTTCTATATGCTTATCAAGTTTATCATCAGTAAAATCCATAAAACTCTGTGTTCTGACAAAAAAATACCAGTCATGTTGAAAAATGTTGATAGAATTTTAAAAATTCTTTCCACAGACATGAAACATGAAATGTCATTGTGCTAGTTGCTCCAAGGGAGAAAGGTGTCCAATTAGCCAAGTGATCACAATTCAACAATTATGTCTTGAACACCAAACAGGCCATGTGATAAGCTGTGCTTGCTGAGAGAGAAGGACGTTTAGGGCAAGGTTCCTACATTCAAAGATCTTCTGATGTAGTAAAGGAGCTCAGATGTGTAAATAAATAACTGCGAGGGAGCAGAACAGTCTAACAGGCAGGCACCTGCCAGACGCTGCAGGATCCCTGAGGAAGCTGGCATTCGCCGCTCACAGGTTCAAAACGGTAGGACGGCTTCTGAGCTTGGTCTCCAGGCCGCGGTGGATATCAAGATATGGCAGCCAGGAGGAAGCAAAGGTAAAGAACAAGACCGTGGCCCCCTATCCCACCTCCCTCTCACATTCAGTGCCCTGATCTTCCTGAGTTGTCCAACCTCTGGGCGCTGACCCGAGGTTTGACACCTGCAGGCTGTTATTCATCTGGAATGCCCTTCCCTCCCTCGTCACCTTCTCACTCCTATTGTTCGTCAAGACTGTGGCTCTTCCAAGAATTTTCCTCCACTGAGTAGGTTAAGTTCGCAGACTCCGGCCTGGGACAAGAGCATTGTGAGTCTGTCTCCCTCTCGCACTGCCCCACTGCACAGTGATGACCTGGTGGGTATTTGTTTCCTCCACCAGACTGTTACCTCAGGTGAAAGGGGCTCTGGGAACCTGGCACCAAGCATTGTGCTCTGTAAAATTTTCCTGATGTGTTAGCACAGAGAGTGGGGCCAGTGACCACAGGATTGTGTGCCCAGTGCACATCCCTCCTCCCTTCTAGGAGCCCACGGTGCCCTCCTGACCACAGACTTGGGCCATGCCTACTGGGCCACTTACAACTCCCCAGGACCCAGGCCTGGAGATTGGTCCAAGGACGTGACCTAAGCCCGTGGGTTAGAACCCCGCCCCACACAATTGCATGCTTTCGCCACTAAGGAGCTATGCTGACAGTGGCCGCCTTCTTTTTTTTTTTTTTTTTTTTTTTTTTATAGAGGCATGCTTTATTTATTTGTTTGCTGGTTTTGTTTGTTTGTTTGGTTTATACATGCACTGGGTACAGTCAGAAGCGCGGGAGGGTGAGAGAATTCACCAGAGCCAGAGCGGGGAGCAGAGCAGGCAGAAGGACCGAAGTACACTGCTGAGGGGAGCAGCGGGCGGCAGGAGAGGTCTGCACGCCATGTGGGACCCTCCTCTGGTGGCCGGGGAGCAGCCGGGGATCGAACCGGCGCCGCAGAGGCCGCGCGCAGTTTCGCAACCCAGCGCTCAACCGCTGCGCCACCGGGGAGGCCCCGCCTTCTTTACGATGTAGAGAAAACCTGTCTGCAGGAGAGAAAGAAGCCACCCAGAAGACAAACAGCAATTAAAGGAAAGCCATAAAGGAGGGGTGGGAGTCACAGATGGTTTGGGAGATACAAATACCTGTCCAAGAGCTCCCCAGGAGGGGCTATGGGCACATCTCTGGGGACTTTTAATAAAGACCCTTGTGGGTATAAGCTAGTCAACTGGGTTTTTGTCACCTATAAAAATGCCCTCACACAGGGCCTCCCTGATGGCGCAAGGGGTTACGACACAGCACTATGAAGCTATCTGCAGCCACTGCAGCACAAGTTCAATCCCTGGCCAGGGAGCCACCCATATGGTGCAGCAGACCTCTCCTGTCTTGCCTGCTGCTCCCCTCAGCAGTGTATTTCAGTAGATCTACCGGTTCTGCTCTCCACTCTATCTCTGGTGAATCCTCTCACCGCCCACATCTCTGGCCTGCACCCCAGCTCTTGCATGCATAAATAAATAAATCTTTTTTAAAAAATGTCCTTGGGGCCACCCTGGTGGCCCAAGGGGTTAAGCACCACACTATGAAGCAATCCGCAGTCTCTGCAGCACAAGTTCAATCCTTGGCTGGCCAGGGAGCAACCCACATGGCATAGCAGACCTCTCCTGACTCGCCTGCTGCTCCCCTCAGCAGTGTATTTCAGTCAGTCTGCCTGTTCTGTACCCCACTTTGTCTCTGGTGAATCCTCTCACCCCCTGCATCTCTGGCCTGTACCCCAGCTCTTGTATGCATAAATAAATAAATAAATCTTTTTTAAAAAAATGTCCTCATCCAGTGCTGGTTGTCTTCTGTAAGATGCATAGCTGTAAAGCATCAGCTGGGACCAGGCTGGGGAGGATTCTAAATGTCATCCAACAGGGTTTAGAGCTTATATTGTAGGTGCAGTAGTGGGAGTCAGAGCTTCAAGAGAGCACCAGAAACAAGTAAGTTTTAAATTCGAGAGAGAGGCAAGATGGGAAGCCAGTTGAAAATGCAAAATCAAAAAAACCCATAAATCGACAGAGGTCAAGAAGAAAGAAGATTGAATAAAACCCTAATTTTGTTATGTAGGAAGGAGCAACAAGGCTCGTGATGAACGAGGAAGTAATGGAGAAAGGTGGTCTGGAACAGAAACACTGAGAACAGCCCCGTGCACAGACATTAGTCACTGATACAAACGGGGTCTCAGGAGCTTTCTAAACAGGCACGCATTGCCAACACTCACACCTGGCACACATCCATTGTGTGTAAATACTTCACGTAGCATCGATTACTCTGATCAATTTTAGGCATCTATCATTTTCCCAGCCTGCAACCCGGCACAGGAAAATGATAAAGAAATACAATGTTCTGATCATTCTATCACTACAGCTGGCTCATAGGAAATCAGTAAATAAATCTGGGGCCAAATTCAGGTGACTTTCAAGGCATAAAGGGAAAAATTGCTATTTTGTTTGTCCATACAATTATTTCTTAAACTAGATCAAGAAACCATCATTTTCAAAATTCACTATGAAAACTATTCTCATCTTGGGCAGGAGAAAGATCAATAATGATACAGAGCAAGAAATATGGGCAAGAAGTGCTTGAAACTGGAGCTACAGACACTGGATTTGATGCTGCAGTACAACATCTGCTTCAAGGAAGAGAAAGTAAGACTGGAGAGGTGGAAGGTGAGGACAAACGTGGATTTTCTCTTTTGCACAAAGGGGAAAATGTCCAGACAGAACGGTGCAGATAGACCATTTTCCAGGCTGGGATGAGAGGCAATATGGTCCCTGCATGTGGGGAGCCAGTCAGCAGTCTTGTGGTTAATGGTCAAGGAGGATGATGGGGGGCAGGAGTGGCCCTTGAGTGAGGAGGCTCCCAGGCATGGTGGTAGGTAGATTGCAGCTGTGCCAGCAGAGAGCCACAGGCATGCAGAAGTCATGGAGCCCTCACTGGGAGCCAGGCTCTAGTCTGCCACTTACTACGCATTATTCCATTTAGTCCCTCAAAACAATCCTGCTGGTTGTTATTATGATTTACAAGTGATGGAAAGGAGGCTCAGAAGGGTCGAGTTGCCTGCCCGAGGCCACTTATGGTCTTTGAACACAGAAACCTGTGATCTTTTCAATATGAGACACTACCTCTGCATGCACATTTTTCACCTCTCTCAATGTCACCATGTAGGAGCTGAGGCTGAGGTTTTAAAACGCGCCCACACTCCCCCAACTGGTAATACCCAAGTCTGGCCACAACAAGCTCTCATTCCCCCTCACCTCTCTAGCCAGCCGATCTGTTAAATGAGTCTTTATTCTACCACCTTATGTAACTCCTGTCATACTCATTGTTAAACCAGAAAGTCTTATTGAGTCTGTTTTTAAAGGAAACTTAGGAAGGGCCTGGGGGAATATGCTCTTCCTCCTGCCAGAAGAAACCTCAGCACCTTTGAAAATAATTCCCCTGAAGTTCCCTAAACCCCCAGATCTCTAACCAGCAGCCCCAACCTGTCGAGGTAATTTCCAAAGCCACAGCCTTGAAGGCTCACAAATCCTCTGTTCATGCTCAGACATATAAATTGCATTAGCGGAGAGGAGAGCTATGCATCTGGTGGTGTGATCATGGAAGAGAAGGCGCTGAAGCTCAAGTGTACACACGTGAGCTCACTCAGGGCCTGGCCCGACTCAGCAGAGTCCAGTGGGAGGCCAGGCCTCTCCAACTGTCTCCAGGATGAGATGAAAGCAGCCCATTTCCCTCTTAAGAATGTCCTAGATGTGGGGAGGATGTTTGCGATGCAGGGGGAGACGGATCTCTCACAATAACAGGCACACACACTCACACCCCAGGTCATTCCCACTAGAATAACGTGTGTGCTCAAGAGGCTTGACCCAGGGACTCTAGGCAGCATATGGAGCAAAAATCTTTTCTTGCGGATAGTGCGATTGTTATAGAGCAGCCCCGATATTAAACGGGTTCCTGGCTGTGGGTCCTCACCCGCGCGCTTTAAAGAGACTTATGAATACTCTACTACAGACACATGCAAAAGGGTTAATAAAAGGTTTATTTACAAGAGGAAAGGAAATAAGGAAAATGTACAACTCAGGGAGAAAATAGGGAAATAAAGTCTTTAATGTGTCCTACCCGATCCGACGACCTGGAAACCCAAAGTCACTCTCAGAGCTGGCCGGACGCTGCGAGCTGGCCGAGAGCCCAAAAATGGAGAGCCCCCCAAAGCCCACGTGTCTGCCTTTTGTATCCACCTGGCTGCTTAACCCCACCCTCAGGTCCCAGCCACCTTCCCTTTGGTGGGGATGGGATTTGGAGTTCCCAGTGTCTTTGGCTTTGACCTGGGGTGGGGGTGGAGTCCACAAAGCCTGTATGGAATTTGCTTTGGGACCGCCTTTTCCCCCTAACACGATGACTCCTGGTTTTTTTTTCTTCAGTGCTTCTAGCTAGTAGAATTCCAATAAATTATTTTTCAGTCCATTTACATCTCTCTTGAACTCCTATTTGGGGTCCTGTGCTGGGTTCTTAGGACCCACAGATGAATTGGAAATGGCTCCTCACCTCAAGTTCTCATCTAGAGGGGTGGGCAGACAGTAAATGAGGTCAAGGACTTAGCAAAAGGACTCTGGGCAGTTTGGTGTCAGGCAGACCTGCATTCATGTCACAGGGATCTTGTGTGTCCTTAGGAAGTTATTTGAAAACATAAGCCTCTGTTTCTTTATCCGTATGTTTAAATCAATCCTGCAGGGTTGGTGCATAGACAAGAGACAGGGGGAACTGGTAAAGTACCCAGTATAGAAAAGATGTGTCATTTATGCTATTGATTGTTAAACAGAGAAGAGTAGATGTTTTCAACTGAAAGAATCAGAGAAGACTTCCTGGAGGAGACATCTGCATAAAACCCTAAAGGGGGCCTCCCTGGTGACGCAAGGGGTTAAGTCTCAGCACTATGGAGCTATCTGCAGCCACTGTGGCATGAGTTCAATCTCCAGCCAGGGAGACACCCACATGGCGCAGCAGACCTCTCCTGTCTCACCCACTGCTCCCCTCAGCAGTGTATTTCATTCAGTCTGCCTGTTCTGTTCCTCACTCAGTCTCTGGTGAGTCCTCACCCTCCCACACCTCTGGACTATACCCCTGTTCTAGTGTGCATAAATAAATAAAATAAATCTTTTTAATACCCCCAAAGGATGGGTTGATTTTGACATATGAAATGCCATGTTTAAAAAGTGGCTTCTACAAGTTGGGAGGGATTAAAGAGAAGGGTAAACAGGTGAGGCACAAGGGCTTTTGCGGAGCAGTGATATTGTCCTATACGATACAGAAATGGTGGCTACATGTCATTATACATTCGTCAAAAATCCATAAAATGTACAACAAAGAGGGAATCCTAATATAAACTATGGGCTTAGTAATGTACCAAAATCGGTCCATCAATTGAGACAAACACACCACACCAATACAAGATGTAAATAATAGGAGAAATCGAGAGGTAGGTGTATGTGAGAACTCTCCTGCTTTCTGATCAATGTTTCTATAAACCTAAAAGTGCTCTATAACAAACAAAAGCCAAGCTAGGAAAGGGAACATTAGAAAGATCGGCATAAACAAAGGCAGGGTGGTAGTGAGGCGTGGCTGGAGCCTGGACTACCTGGGAGAACAGTGAGCCCAGACGTGGGGTGAATGTCATGTCAAAGCGGCCATGCTTTAGCCTGCAAACTTAGCAGAGATGGCAACTATTTCAAACAAGATGTTAAAATGCTCAGTTTGCATTTAAGGTTGATCAGTCAAGATTGCCACTGACAGACCAGAAGTTGTAATTACGGCCAGGACAAGAAATGATGACGATTTAAGTTAAGACAGTGGCAGTGAAATGGAAAAACAGGGCCAGATGAGAGAGAAATTTTGAGGTGGTCTTAGGCCCTAGTGACTGATGCTGCATTGACTGATGGAGAGGGAAGGTGAAGGGGAGTCTTCTGGGAAAATGTCTGAGTTCCAGGTTATGCTGGTGGAAGAACAGCCTGCCCTTCGGAGATCTGGGGTGAAGGTGAGGTAGACCTAAAGACACCGCACCCAGAGGCTCCAACAGCTTTGTGAGAGGACATCATTTCAGACGTCATGCAAACTGTTTTCTGGAATTCTCTTGAGCTGACCTCCTAGACAGACTAGGAGATCATACCTGGAGACAGGGACCCAAGCTGGCTTCATGGACACTCAGCCTGCCACAAAGGCCTTTCCAAAGCTGCACTGCGGGCTGCCCCTGAGGCTTCCTCCTGGCCTGACTACCCTCGGAGACCTCACAGACCTGCTCTCTCTGCCCCAGGACAGTCTTGGAGACCAGTAGGCAATGCCCAGTTGCCTTGAGTATGTTCTTCAAACTGAACAACACCAAAGCCATCACTTGGTCTAATACAATGTAGATTCCAGGCCATGCTCCCCACTAGACCCCCCAGATACACTCCAGGACAAAATACCCCAAGGATAGTCTGGTATGGCCAGAGTGAGTAGCACACTCACCCTCGTAGGCATTACTTCAGTGCAGCCTGAGAACCTCTTAGCTCCCAGGGGCAGTCCCTCATACTTCCCACCCATCTCCATCAACTCAGTCCCCCAAAGCCTTCTCTCATTTACCTCTGATGAGCCAGAATTCTTCAACTGGCCAAAAATAGGACTCGTCATTGATCCTGGATAAACTGCACTGTGCTATGGGGCCATCTACAGACAGTTGGAAACTGGAACACCAAGAGCATCGACCTCAGCTCCTTCATCTTCCAAATGGACATGAAAAGTTCTGCTTCCTGCCAACCCAGGAGAAGTAGGTGATCAGATCCCATCTCCCAGGGGCAACAGATTAGGAGAGGACAAATCCTATATCCCTCTCCTGCTGGATGACACTGTCTCCAACCTACCTGGACAGAAAGCCTATAGAAGATATGATGAACAAAGGCATGTGCAAACAAGTGTCTCAATCACTTTGGCAACACACGGCCTTCCCTGGTGGCTGCTGGGGCCCCCTGGCCATGATGAATTATCAAGCTGGGGATCCAAGACATAGAAGAATATTGCAAGACCACACAGGGCTACCAGCTGGGGACTCAGCAACTCACAGTGCATTCCCTATCCCACTGCTTACACTAAAAAAAAACTCTGCCACCTCTCTAAGAAATACAACTGTTCTGTTGCCTGCCCTGGAGCCCTATGTAGAAATTTATTAAAGGTCTAACTTGCTTAGTTGACTCCTTATTTCATTCAACATGTGGCCCACTAGAAACAATACACTTTATAAAAGACATGGGCAATGTGCTGACCGCAGCAGAGATCTAGAAGACAAACCTCAGGGTCACTTATCTTTAAGATTAAATTCATTTTGATTCATCAAAGTCTAATATAAGGTTTAAAATGAAGTGATCCAGAGTGACATCAGCAAAATGACACAGTAAGGACCTCTAAAAGTCCTCTCTGTACAATCAATGAAAATACTGGCCAAAACAGTCAGAATCAACTTTTTTTTTTTAACCCTGGACATTAACTGAAGGCTTGAGAGATGCAGAGAACATTTAGTGCTCATGTCCATTCACAGACACACATGAATGTTCAAAGCAGCATTCTTTCGAATCTCTTTTAAGCAACTCAATTTTATTTGGTAAATCCACACACTGGGGTATTATTCATCCATAATAAGGAATGAAGTACTGATGCATGTTGTTACCTGCATGGACTTGAAAACATGTTAAGTGACAGAAGCCAGTAAGAAAGGTCACTAATACAAGATTCCATTTTTATAAAATACCCAGAATAGGCAAATCCCATAGGAACAACAACAAAAAAAAGGGATTAGTGGTTGCCAGGTATCAGGGGAAATGGGAAATGGGGAGCAATATAAAAGGGTATGGAGTATTTTTAGGGCGCCGAAACAATCTGGAAGTAGAGCATGGTAACGGTGACACAACCTTGGGTGAAAATAGTAAAAACAATTGACATGTACACCTTTAAAGGGTAAATGTTACATGTAACCATGATATCTCAACTTTTAAAAAATACCCAGTAACTAAAAATACAAACAACAAAATCCAAAAAAGCAGTTACAGGAAAAAAAAAAATCGCTATATTGTTTATGTTCCTCTCCTATTTGAAACTCATTAATAATTCCCAACTGCTCTTAGATTGAATCAGACCCTTCAAGACCCTGGGCCCACAGTCCCCCCAGCTCTGCAAGGAAATCACACTGGCCCTGTCCGACCCCTTATTCAGGGGGTTCTCTCCAGAACCCCCACTCTGCAGTCCTGCTCCTTCGCAGTCACCAAGTCTGGGCTCAGAGTCTCTGCTTCACAGACACCGTCCTTTGCTTTCTCCTTTGTTATCCTTGCCCCATCCCCCACCCCCAGAAGACAAGGTCCATGAGGACAGGGGTCTTGCATGCCTTGCTCACCAAGGCTCCAGGCAGAACATTCACTACATGCTTTCTGAATAATGAAGAAGTGACATATGCTTTCCAAGCTCGCTGTTATTAGGGATGAAATATTTTCTTTTTTTTTCTTTATTTTTTTTAAAGATTGATTGATTTATACAAGCACTGGGTACAGTCAGAAGCGGGAGGGTGAGAGAATTCACCAGAGCCAGAGCGGGGAGCAGAGCAGGCAGAAGGACCGAAGTACACTGCTGAGGGGAGCAGCGGGCGACAGGAGAGGTCTGCGTGCCATGTGGGATCCTCGCTGGTGGCCGGGGATCGAACTGGCGCTACAGAGGCTACGGGCAGCCTCGCAGTCCAGCGCTCAACTGCTGTGCCACCAGGGAGGCCCAGGGATGAAATATTTTCTAATGTGTTCTTCACTTCTTTCCAAGATGTCTTTCCCTGAGAGGGACACTTTGTCTGGTTGGCCTCCTGATTAGGATTTTTTTTTTCTGATTAAGATTTTTTGAATTGCGTAAAAGACACACCACAATGTTTTTCTGTCTACCTGTCATTAGGGGCTGGAGGGATAATTCCTGTGTGATAATGAGCTAGTCTGACTCAAGACAAGTTGAAATGCCCTCTGTTTTATTACCCACCTTACTAGCTGGAGGCTCTACTACCAGACAGGCCCAGTGCTCCTAACAGAACAACTTCTTTTCTCAAAATGTGGACACAGATGGAAGCGCCTGGCCTGGCACCCTTCCTATACTGTGTGATGGCGGACTTAGGCATCAGCAGACTTTGCCTTGCAAGTTGTCAAGAGTAAGTTGGGAGAGAAAGCTCCTCTTGGGTGTTGACAGGGGGGCCTTCCGAATATTTCCCAGTTTGCTCTCTCAACAAGTATTGGCCTCTTCCTCTACCCAGATGTCCACGAAATCCCTCATGTCTCCATCTCTCAGACAAGTAGAAGATGCCCTCTTAAATTGGTTCCATTTTTTTTTTCACTATTGCCAGCAATACTTCCTTCTGTACACACTTCTGTGCACATGCCCTTGCATTCTTATCTGCTTATCTTCTCTGACACTTTCTTAAGAGGAAAGTGACTGAGCTCAAGACCATTCACATTTTACAATTTGAGACATGTTACTAAGTTGCCCTTTAAAAAGGCTGAGCCAGTTTATGCCATGTGAAGTCCTGTTTCTGAAGGTGTTTCCCAGGAACTTTTTATTTCTTTTTTCTTCTTTTTTTAATCCAAAATATGTTTATTGGGATGGTTTCCTATTCATCATGATTTCAGGGTATTTTTAGAGCTGCTTCCATCTGAAGGGGTGTTCTTCTGTGAGCCTTGCTTTTCCTCCTCTAGGCTGGCAGAGGATAGCAGGACAGTCACAAACACAACCGTGTGCTGTTCCTGGTTGAAGATGGTAAAGATTTTATAGCATCCTGGGCAATCCACATCCATGAAGTAGAAGTTGAGGCTCTGCACGAGGTGCTTCTTCTTGTGTTTCCTTTTCTCTGGAGAAGGATGAAGGAGATCCTTTGCGAGAGGTATGTTCTTATGGGGAGGTCATCACCTCCAGAAAGCCCAAGAATTTCTTCTTCCCACCATATTTCACTTTTCACAGAGATGATAAAAGTAGAGTCCCTCTCTCACCAGGGAAGTTGTTGGGGGGAGAATCATATGCTCTAGGGTTAGAGTGGGAGAGTGTGTGAGGCTGAGAGGAACTTTGGCCTCCCATGGCGTCCTGGGACAGAGAGAGTTATGTTCTAGGCAGCTGTTCTCCCTCTGGTTGGAAGTGTCCTGAACTAGGCCATCCTAAGTACCCAAGATAACAGAGAAGTGACCAATGACATGAGACAGGCATCATGCAATTCCCTTAAATATTCTAGATATTTCCACGGGGCTGGGGTGGAGTCAGGCCAGCCTTTCCTGAAATCATTCTTTGCACCCTTCTCTACCTCCCCAAGGCCCCACCTCCGCTGATAAAAATCAGACTCATCTTCAATCAAAAAAGCAGACAAGAGAGCACTTTTCTCCCCATCAAATGGCAAAGATATTTTAAAAGAAAATAGCGTTGGCAAGTGTGCTGTGAGGTAGGAGAGCTTCTATGTCTCTGGAGGGGGCGTGATCAATCAGTGGGTCTCCAAAGGCAGAGAAATGTTCACACTCTTTTTCCCAGGAATTCTACTCCACAGCATCTACCCTAAGGGAATACACAGATGCCATCCTAAGTTTTATGTCCAAAGAAACTCATTTCAGCATTATTCATAGTAGCAACAAATTTGGAAAGTACCAAAATATCTGATGATAGGGAAATGGTTATACAAATCCAAAGGAGCGCACACCGAGCAGCCATCCAATATCTCATTCTCTAAGACTAGTTAATGACATGGGGTAAGACTCTTGACTTAGGGAAAAAAAAAAAAAACAGCACTGCCAAATTGTCTCTATACCATGATTTCACTGGTGGCCAACATAGGTAAGAAACCTTCTGCAGAGGGAGAAAATGTTTACAGTACCTTCTTGGGATTAAGCATGGTTTCCAACCTCTTATTTGATCTCTGATGTGGTGCCCACATTTTCCTTAAGGAGCACAGTTACTTTAAAATTGAGGGGTAAAGGGTCTCCCTGGTGGCCTAAGGGTTACATCTCAGTGCTATCACTGCTACGGCCTGAGTTTGATCCGTGGCTAGGGAACTCACCCACATATGGCTACACTCCTAAGTAGCATATTTCAGTAGATCCACCTGTTCTGCTCCCCACTCTGTCTCCGGAGAATGTTCTCACCCCAAGCACCTCTGGCCTACAGTTCTACACAAAAATAAAATAAATAAATCCAATAAAATAAAGCTGGGGGGGGAGTAATATAAAAGATTGAGTCACTGTCCAAGGCTCAGCTTAGATTATACTTTCTCCTGAAAACTCTCCCAATGGATGTAACAAATGTTTCAAGGATGTAGCCATCAGGGCCTCCCTGGTGGCGCAGGCAGTTGAGTGCAGCACTATGAAGCTGTCCGCAGCCTCTGCAGTGCCGGTTGGATCCCCACCCCAGCTGTGGAGATGCCCACAGGGCGAGGCAGACCTCTCCTGACTGGTCCGCTGCTCCCCTCAGCAGTGTGTTTCAGTCAGTCTGCCTGTTCTTCTCCCCACTCTGTCTCTGGTGAATCCTCTCACCCTCCCACACATCTGGCCTGTACCCCAGTTCTTGTATAAATAAATAAATCTTTTTTTTAAAAAAAAAAAGATGTAGCCATCAACCTAACAAGTTCCTGTAACTGTCAGATCTGGTCCATGAGTCTGAGCCCCGCTTTTCTGCTCAAGCACTCATCTCAGCCTGTCTTGGTTTAGAGTTAATGAAGTGCCTGTCTGCTGTCCTCTCCCCAGCCTGCCCTCCAGAAGGGGACCAGAGGGACAGGGACAAAGTGCTACTTTTTGGTTCTGTTTTTCTGAGATGGACTACAGTGAATGTTTATTGAATTGGTTGAATGTGATCAATCAAATTGTCCAGAAAATAAGAAATTTTAATTGTATTCAGAAGATCTGGGTTAGTGAAGCTCATCCTCTAAAATAAAGAGATGCCAAGATGGGGATCAAGACATCTGCTTCTCATCCCGGCCTGTAAAAAAGGATCTGACCAGTCCCTCAGCATCAGCACCAACAAAAGTCCACACCTTGCACACACCCGCAGTTTCCCTTGGCCATGCTGCTCTTCTTCAACTTCAGGGCCTTCACACCTGTTCCTTTTGCACAGGTCTGTTCCCATTTAGCTGGCTTCCTCCTTGTCTGTCTGTAATAAACCATGTTGGTCCCTCCTGATAGCTCTTCTTTTCCTTCTTAGCCTTTTCCACAACCATCATTCTGTAAGTATGAATATTTGCTTCATGCTTCTTTCTCCTGCTTCAGTGGAACACCCAGAAAGCCAGCTCAATGTCTTGTTTTTGGCTGGCCTCAGCATCTGTGCAGAGCTTGGCACAATCATGGGCCCAGTGAATAAAAGGAAACATGTCATGGGAAGGACTTGGTACTTAGCAGGCTTATTTTTCCCATTTCCCTCCTTCCCCAGTCCCATGATGAATGCCACTCCCTGCATTCAAAATAATGATGTGCCCTCAGAATTTAAGAGAGAGTCAAGGCCCAGAGAGGCTCAGAGAAGGGCGGAGTACACAGCTCGTTTGTGGTAGGGTAGGGTCCATGCTACTGACTCCCGGCACTGTGCTCCCAAAAAAGTCAGTAAGGCTGGTAGCAACCTCAGCCTAGATTCTGTTTTCCTGCTGCCCAAATCCCTCCATGGAAACAAGTCTTGATATGGTGGAAGAGAGCATATAAGTCTTTCCCGTGACCGTTTGTCACCAGGGCTGGAAGCCCAAGCTGCTATCTGTCTGATCTAGCTCTGCAGTGGCAATAACCCCCGCATCTTTGCGCCGCATTGCCACTTCCAAGGCACAGTCACTTTTGTTCTCCTCTTTTAGTCTTCAAGGAATCCCATGAGGCTAGGCAAGTCACTGATTAACTCCTTGGAGAAACAAAGGTCTGAGAAGTGTGCCAACTTGCCCCTGGCCACACAGCTGGTCAGTGGCAGAGCCAAGCTTAGAAGGTAGGCCTCCTGATCCTACTTGAGAGTTCTCTAAAGATTTCTAGCATCCAACCAAGACACTTGGTGCTGTTTCTTTGTTATGCACGATTAAGTCATGCCATCTCAGCATTGTTAGTGCTTTGTGTAAATGACTGAGGGAGGAACGGACAGGGTGATGGGTGCGTCCACCCCATGACTCTGGCTGTTGCCAGGCCCGATTTCTATCACCCCAAGCACAGGCTCTGGACCCTGTGGTCCGGATCTTGTGGCTCAACATTTCTTTCCTAGTCCCCCAGTTCTGTTCCTAACTCTGATTTTCTCTCTCCATGCATAGTTCCTGCCAAGCAGACAAGATAGATGGGGAAACCCAAGGAGTGTTTCCCGTGAAATCAGGACCAGGGATTATGTGTACTGGAGAGGAAAAGTGCAAACACGTTCTGGTCAAGAGGAGTTTGGGCTGTGAAACAAAAGGTGGGGGTGGACTTCAGAATTCTAAGAATCTTGTTTAGCGTTTATTAAGAAGAAAGATTGACAGGAAACAGCTTGGGTGTTAAGTTCTGATCTCCAGGTGAGTTTTCATGTTGTAAACTCAGGGAAGTCAGTATTCTTCTGTGGGATCTAGTTTTTTCATTTTTATTAGCCCATCTGCACTGGAGGTGAGGAGAGATCACGATGTCAATCTTCCTATTTGTTCCGGCTGACCCCAAATTCTCGTAACAATTCCCAGATATACCTTAGAATGACCACTAAGTAAAATATCCAAAGAAAGTCAGTCTTCATTACCTGGGACACTTTAGAACATAATGTATTAAAAGCATAGTTTGGGGTCTCCCTGGTGACACAAGGGGTTAAGCACAGCACTATGAAGCTATCAGCAGCCACTGCAGCACAAGTTCGATCCCCGACCAGGGGATGGCGCAGCAGACCTCTTCTGCCTCGCCCTCTGCTCCCCTCAGCAGTGTATTTCAGTCAATCCACCTGTTCTTCTCCCCACCTTCTCTGGTGAATCCTGTCACCCCCCTCCCACACCTCTGGCCTACACCTCAGTTCTTGTATGAAAAAATAAATAAATCTTTTTTTTAAAAAATTGAACAGAGGAAGAGCCAGCAAAGGAGACTAACAAAGACTGGGCATAGGAGGTGGGGGAAAACTCAGGAGAGTGTAATGTCAAAGTATCCAGGAGAAGAAAACAAATTTCAGGGAAACAGGAGGTAGTAATCCATGTCACATTCTGCAGAAAGACTGAGTGACATGAGAACAGAGAAATGTTAGTTGCAGCTATGCAAAGGGAAGCCAAGGAGTTGGGAGATTGTTTTGGAATATAAAATTCAATTGTTGAATTTGAAATCTCCATAGAGACTGTGTCTGTGTAAATTGGCAGACAAGCCCAAGGAATTCTCCAAGAACTCAAAAGAGGAGAACAGAGAAAATAAAAGTGACTTGAATGATGAATCCAGATATTAGTAGGAATACCAAAGAGGAGGCACAGAGCAGATGGAGAAGTGATCATCAAAGAAAACATGTCCCTGAACAGAACAAACACTGCCGTTTTCAGATCAAAAGGGATTACAGAATACCAGACAACACTAAATCAGATGTACAATTTGATATAATCTGTCAAAATTTTTCAGCCATCCAATCAATATATATTTATTAAGGTCAAACTATGTGCCATAGGAATAAAAGGAAACTTCTACAGGCTAATCAGAGCAGGACAAATTACATTAGAATGAAAAACAAATCAAATTCCATCAGTTCTCCGAAATACACTCAAGAAGAAAATGACGTAACATCCAAAGAGTTTGAAGGGAAAAGGTTATACACTGGAATTTTATATCTAATTGTATTGTTCAGATCATTTCTGGAGAATAGCTAAAGCTTTCCTCTGGTAAAAAAAAATTCTTAAGTTTAAATGTTTTTGTTTTAGGGGCCTCCCTGGTGGCATAAGCACTCCCTGCAGAACGAGTTCGATCTCTGGCTGGCCAGGGAGCAACCCACATGGCGTAGCAGACCTCTCCTGACTCTCCCGCTGCTCCCCTCAGCAGTGTATTTCATCAGTCTGCCTGTTCAGTTCCCCACTCTGTCTCTGGTGAATCTTCTCACCCTCCTGCGCATCTGGCCTGTACCTCAGTTCTTGTATAAAAATAAATAAAATCTTTAAAAATATATATTAAAAAAAAGAAAAACACAAAAATAAACTCATCATTCAATATAAAAAGACAGAATGGGGATATTAACCCAATTAATCCAATTAGCAGATGTAATAGTAAAGGTAAATACACACAAAATAGAATAAATAAAATTATGAGCAAATTCCTTGAAAAACCAACTGTAATCTCTAATTAAGGAAAAGAGAAATAAAAGCAAATAAACAATAATGGGAATGGAATTTTAATATTTGAATTAAAATAGGCAATTTTCTAAGAAAATATAAATTAAACTAATTTTTTATGACTAAGATGTGGCTAGAAAAATAGACTTTTTAAAATGGAAGGACCAAGATTATGATAGAGACCTATGGGTATCTTGGTGTTGGGTGTGGTGTGATAGAGGTACAGGGGGTGAGAGGATTCACCAGAAACAGAGTGGGAAGCAGAACAGGCAGACTGACTGAAATACACTGCTGAGGGGAGCAGCGGGTGCCACAGGAGAGTCTGCTGCGCCATGTGGGTAGCTCCTGGTCGGGGATCGAACTCACGCTGCAGAGGCTGCAGATAGCTTCACAGTGCTGTGCTTAATCCCTTGCATCACCAGGGAGGCCCAATAAAATAAATCTTATAAAAAAAAAAAACATGAAGTCAAATACAGGCAAATTAAATGGAACAATATGTTAAAAGACTATTTCATGATGACTACTCAATAGCCAAGAAGACTGATTCAGTATTATAAAATCTGTTATTACAATTGTTTAAATAAGTCAGGAGGGAGAAATATGAGTATCCTGATCAATGTCAAAAAGGAATTTGATAAAAATCCTTCATAAGATAAATAATATGTAATGTCACTTACACCCACTCAGTACCAAGACACTGAAATAGGAAGAGGAGAGTAATGTTACCACCCTCATTGTCTGAAGTTGTTCTGAGAGGCCTTGTCAATGGAATCAACCAAAAATATAAACAAACCTAAAAGCTTGGCTCTAGATGAACAAACGTGGTTCAATCCTACTATAAGAAATTCTGCTGCACATATCAGAGTAGCTGTATTGACAAAAAAAATATGAATTACATAAGGAAGATAAATTCATAGATGAACCAGATTCTAGATATAGACATAGGCAGAGTGCTGGGGTATACACGCTGAGATGTTGGGTGGGGAATGTTCTGTTGGTGGAGACAGTGGATTGGCTTCCTCAGTTGGTTTCTCATCCACTATTCACGGAGTTTCAAGGGATTTCAAATAAACAGGAAGGGGTCACACCACTGTATCAGTTAAGGTTCTCCAACTAAATAAGATCTATATCTATGTTTGTATTTATATTTGGGGGGCTGGGGGTGGGGAGGAGAGAGAGAGGCTTTATTACAAGAAATTGGCTCATGTGATTATGGAGGTAGGAAGTTCCACCATTGTAATCTGCAAGCCAGGGATCCAGGAAATTTAGTCCAGTTCCAAAGACCCAACAACCAGGGGAATAGTGCAAACTTCAGTCTGGGGTAGAAAAAGAGGAGATAAGAAGTCCCAGTTCCAGTAGTGAGGCAGAAAAAAGGGGGTGAGTTCTTCCTTCTTCCACTTTTTGTTCTACTCAGGCCCTGGATATAGGGTAATGCCCTCCCACACTGGAGAGGACAGTCTCATTTTTCTGAGTGTGCTAATTCAAATGATAACATGCTCCCAGACACCCCCAGGAATAATGTTTCATCTGGGCATCCAAGATGAGTCAGGTTGACATAAAATTAAACAGTCCATGAAGGAAAAGAATTTCACCTGGCCCCTATGCTTTGGATCAAAAAGGTGTTGTAGTCCCCTGGCTAGCAGGAAGCTACTCCAGACCAACCAGGAGTTGGTTGAAAATGAAAGGGTTCCCTGAAGGGACCAGCCCCTTGCAACCATGAGGCCTTTATAACTCAGCCATTTGAGAGGATCAAGTAATGTGAGAAGTGGAAAGAGCTCAGGCTCCGGTATAACTCCAGCACTGGCTCTGATATGTAACCATGGAAAGTCCTTGCTTCTTTCTGGATGTCCATTTCCCCATAACTGTAGACTGGATCATATCTAAAATCTTTTCTTCTGAATTCTAAGCTCTCTTAGATAAAACACCTGATAAAAGCTCACCTCCAACCTGGCCTGGCCTCTGACACATGTTGAAATCCTGTCCCTGGCCTTCAAATGTAAACACTTTCCCTCAGAGAGGACAGTCTCCAGAGCCCAGCACCCCAGCCCCCCCCCCCCCACCAAGCCCACCCTCCTTGCATCCCCAGCTTCCGGGCTGACAGCAATGTTACACTCCCAGGCTCCTCTGCTCTTCTAACCTATTAAAACTCAAGCCTGTTCGGCAAGAAATTCAGTCCAGTGATGCCAAGGGTGGTGGTGTGCCCGCTGTCCAACTATGTGCGGCCCAGCCTGCAGGGTCAAGCTTGCTTCCCTTATACTCAGGGTTTGCCACAGACCAGGCAGAAAACATTTCCAGCAAGACCATGCCAGTACCTTGAAGGCACCCCTCTCAGCCCCTCTCAGAAGAGGCCCTGGTTGCTGAACAAGAGCCTGTGTGGGTCCTTGTCACTGACAGAAAGCCCCTAACTTCCCAAGAGGGAAAGTCTCTCATTTTTCGTGAATTTGAGAAACTCTGTTTTTTGAAACCATACCTCAAAGTTAGATTTGAAACTCTTTCAACTTGATGGAAGAAATCACTCCACTGGTCCAGAGAAAGTGGAGGGGATAGCCTCATCCAGGTTTCAGGGTCAGGCAGACAAGTCTGGGCCAAACTCTTAGTCAAGTTCCCTAATTTTGCTTACAAGATTGTTTTTGTTGATTTTTAAGTGTTTTAAAAGCATGGCACAGTGTATGGCACATAGCAGGTACTTCCCCATGCTGTATGTCCCAACACATAGACACACGTGCACATGCACAGCACACATGCCTTCCCAACCAGGACCTGAGGCCTAGATCAAGGAAGAATTAGAAAGAAGGGGCCTCCCCGGTGGCGCAGCGGTTGAGCGCTGGGTTGCCAAGCTACCCGCAGCCTCTGCAGCACCGGTTCGATCCCCGGCTGCTCCCCGGCCACCAGAGGAGGGTCCCACATGGCGCGCAGACCTCTCCTGCTGCCCGCTGCTCCCCTCAGCAGTGTACTTCGGTCCTTCTGCCTGCTCTGCTCCCCGCTCTGGCTCTGGTGAATTCTCTCACCCTCCCGCGCTTCTGACTGTACCCAGTGCATGTATAAACAAAACAAACAAATAAACATGCCTCTATTAAAAAAATTAAATAAATAAAAAATTTAAAAAATACATAAAATAAATTTAAAAAAAGAATTAGAAAGAAGATAAAGGGAGCAATTCATGCCCAACCTTGGCCCTCTTTCCAAGTGGGATTCTTTGCCACCCACTAACCACATACCCTCAACAATTATGGACCATGTCCTCTGTGCCCGGTGCTGTGAACACCTTGTACGCATGATTCCAGCAGCCAGGAACCAGTTCAGCCATCCTCAGGGGTCCCCCCTTGTCACACTATCAAGAAAAAATCTTGGTGTATGGGGAATATAACAATAAAATTTTATAAAAAAATAAAATAAAAAAAAATAAACTATGAATTATAAGTGTAAAAATAAAAAAAAAATAAAAAAGAAAAAAAAAAAAAGAAAAAATCTTGGGCCTCCCTGATTTTTGGCGCAGGCGGTTGAGCGCAGTGCTGTGAAGCTGACGTCAGCCTTTACAGTGCCGATTCAATCCCACCGGCCTTGGAGATACCCACATGGCACAGCAGATCCCTCCTGTCTCGCCCGCTGTTCCCCTCAGCAGTGTATTTCAGTACATTTGCCTGTTCTGCTCCCTGCTCTGTCTCTGGTAAATCCTCTCAACCCCCACACACCTCTGGCCTGTACCCCGGTTCTTGTATAAATAAATAAATCTTAAAAAAAAAAAAGAAAAAGAAAAAAATCTTCTGGGTCTCCCACTACCTAGAAGAAAGTCCACTCCCTTAAGACAATGCCATCCCCAAAGTTCCCCAAGCATCATATTCTGAGGCCGTAGATTCCCCCCACAGAGGACCTTGACCTTCACTGCACTCCTACACTCCACCCATTTACAAAATTTTTAGAGTATCTTTTAGATTTTTTCCCTCAACTAAAATAGCAGTATTCCCTAAAAAAAAAAAAAAAAAAGAAAGAAATTATGACATTTACCAATGTCATTCTTTTGTTGCCATTTTGCTCATTTATCAATTTTGCTTTTCAGTTGGGTTTTACAGACTGTGACAAATTGGAACTACAATAACAGCTTTCTAGTCACTTCATAAATATAAAGATCCTCAACTCTGCAACTTGAAAGGAAAGGAAATTATCCGTTTAAATAGACCAGTTGTTTTGCCCACCAGCTCCCTCTCGCCTTCCTTTCCCTCTCTTTCTGTACCTATTAACATAATTTCATAAGACGTCTCCAAGCAGCATTTCACTGTAATTAATTGCTTTTCACTCAAAGTGACACATCTAAGAAGTGAGCTAGCACAAAGAAAGATATATTTAAGAAATTGAAAGCTCAGTTAACTTTGCTACTGATTGCTGTGAAAATGAGTACTTCTTCTTTAGAAAAAGAGAGACTCTCAAGGATTAAAGAAGTTTGCCTCACTTCGAAAAAGAAACTACAAGAGACAGATCAAAATGTTATCGACAGGGTGATAGAATGATGAATAAATAGCTCTTGCTTCTAATCCTTCTCTGAGCTTTCTAATTAAAAAAAAATAAGCAAGAGCTATTTTTATAACAAAAAGAAAGAAAGGCGGCTTGCAGGGTGACGGCTGCTGAGATTAAGACCCATATCTAAAACAAGTCATTTCCCATCTCTCGCTTCCTGTCTTTTCCTGGAGGAATGATCAGGGCAGAGGAGGGGAGGCTACATCAAGAAGGGCTTGTCTTCAGGGAGCAGTTGGAAACTCAGCTTGCACAACTTGCTTAGAGTCACAGAGCCATTTGCAAAATTAGAACTGCTCTCTGTGTCTCTCGGTTACCAGCAAATCTGTCTATAATGCAGTGCTATACGTCCCCCATTATCAATTTCAGTGAAAATTAGAGATTACTCTAAGTTATTCCAGAAACACAGCCTCCTGATCAAGAGTACACTCAAGGAGGGGGGCCTCCTTGATGGTGCAAGGGGTTAAGTCTGAGCATTATGAAGCAATCTGTAGCCACTGCAGCAGGAGTTCGATCCCCAACCAGACAGCTACTCACAAGGTGCAGCAGACCTCTCCTGACTCACCCGCTGCTCCCTCAGCACTGTATTTCAGCCAGTCCACCTGTTCTGCTTCCCACTCTGTCTCTGGTGTATCCTTCACCCTCTGTACCTCTGGCCTATACCCCAGCTCTTGTATGCATAAATAAATAAACCTTTTTTAAAAAAAGAATACACTCAAGGCAATCCACACTTAGCACGGTTTCTACATAAAAAAAGAAGAAACAGAATATAACAAGTGTTGACAAGGCTGTAGAGAAATCGGAGCTCTTGTGTTCTGTGGGTGGGCATGTAGAGTGGTACAACTCTTATGGGAAACAGTATAGGGACCTCCCTGGTGGCCTAGGGGTTAAGTCTCAGCACTATATCTGCTGTGGCATGAGTTCAATCCCTGGCCAGGAAGCTAATCCACATGGTGCAGCAGAACTCTCCTGTCTCACCCACTGTTCCCCTTAGCAGTGTATTTCAGTCGATCCATCTGTTATGCTCCCCTCTCTGTCTCTGGTGAATCCTCTCACCCCGTCCCCCACACTTCTGGCCTATACCCCAGTTCTTGTAGGCATAAATAAATAAAAATAAAATCTTTAAAAAGAAGGAAGTGCTGACACCTGCTACCACATGAATGAATATTGAGGACATTATGCTAAGTAAAAGGAGGCAGACACAGACAAACACAGCATGATTTGCTTATATGAGGTCCCAATACTGGTCAACTTCACAGACACAGAACTAGAACCATGGTGACCAATGCCTGGGTGGGGGAAAAGAAAAGTTACTGGGCCTCACTGGTAGCACAGGGTTTAAAGACATCACTATCAAGCTATTGCCAGCCACTATAGCACGAGTTCAATCTCCCACAGGCCAGGGAGCTACCCACATGGCCCAGCAGACCTCTCTAGTCTCGCCCACTGCTCCCCTCAGCAGTGTATTTCAGTAGATCTAATCTGCCTGTTCAGCTCCCCACTCTCTCTGGTGAATCCTCTCACCCCCACACCTCTGGCTTACACCCCAGTTCTTGTGCACAAATAAATAAATGTTTTTTAAAAAAAAAGAAAAGTTGCTGCTGCTTTTGCATAAACAGTTTTAGTTTTGCAAGATGAAAACATTTTGGAGATCTGTTTCACAGTGATGAGAATTAATACAACTGAACTGTACATTTTAAAATAGGCTGGTAAATGTCATGAATGTGTTTGCTTAACCACAATTAAAAAAAAAAAAAAAGACTAGGCCGAAGGCAGGAGAAGGCCGCTGCCTACTATTTCGCAGGCTTGAAGGAGGGATTATTACATTACTATAATAACCTTGGCGGGCTCCGTGATCACCCTCCAAGGATCACATTGACTCATTGTGTAAAGACACATGTTACACCATGGCAAGAGGCAGGCAGAGGTGCACCAGACACACAGGAGCTGGAGCCCAAGAACAAAGGGACGCTGGCATGGAGCCCTCTGCCTGCTAGCTGAGAGCCCTGAAAGACAAGATTGGACTCAGAGCTCCCCAAGTCTGAGCCCCTTAGGAGAAGAGGAGGTGAGATCCTCTCAGAAAGAGGAGAACTGCAGAGGCAGGAAGCTAGGAAGAGAGTTACAGCCAGGTCCCTGCAGCGACGGGGAGGGTCGGGACACCAGGACTGTCGTCCAAAGCAGCAACAAGAAGAGGTCAGCCCCTTCCTGCTGCCAAGCTGCCTTTTGTGTTCAAGTCCTGGTTCATCTAGATAAGTAAGTCCCTCAGCTTGTCTTCCTGACCGCTCCTGACTCCTCCAGCCTCTGCTGTCCTCACACCTACCTGGGCTCCTCCCTCTGCGTCCTCCGGCACTGTGTCTGCTGCCTCTGCACCTACATTCCTTCATTTGTTCTTCCACTCATGCTCCTGGTCGTCCATTCATTCACTCTATTACAGAGGTTAAGGGCACAGGCTCTGGAGTCAGACTGCCGCTTCCAATCCCAGCTCTGCCCCTTACTGGCTGAGTAATATGAGCAAGTTACCTAGCCTCTCTGTGCCTCCATTTCTCCATCTCTAAAATGAAAATAAAAATGGTATCTACCAGGGGTCTCCCTGGTGGCACAAGGGGTTAAGTCGCAGCACTATGAAGCTGTCCTCAGCCACTGCAGCACGAATTCGAATTCGATCCCCGGGCAGGGAGCTACCCACCTGGAGCAGCAGACCCCTCCTGTCTCGCCCGCTGCTCCCCTCAGCAGTGTATTTCAGTCAATCCGCCTGTTCTGCTCCCCATCTTCTCTGGTGAATCCTCTCACCCTCCCGCGCCTGTGGCCTGTACCTCAATACTTGTACGCATAAATAAATAAATATTTTTTTAAATGGTATCTACCTCAAAGGGTTACTCAAAGATCAAAGGACTTTAATCCATAAAAAATGCTGGAAACCAGAGTCAGCACTCAAAGAATGTTAGTCCTCATCATCCATTCATTCAGTGAACAGTCAAGGAGTGACTACTACATTTCAGGCACCGGCAAAGCTATACTGGAGGCCATAGGAAGAAGGATCTAGTGCTTGCCCAGGAGTTGTTCCCAGGTCAGTGGAGAAAACAGACTTACAAGGAAACTAATTATAAATCCATACTGGAAACAAAATTGTGTGGGGCCAAGGAGACAGAGAGGAAGAAGGAACTGATTCAGGGTTGATATCGTCACCAAAAAAAATATGGGATTTGTCCTGGACTTCTAAGACAGTGTAAGTTTCAAGAAACTGAGACCAGAGCATGCCACTTTCTTGTGGAGCTTGAATTTGGAAATGTTAAGTACCTAGAAGCTGAAGGAAATTTTTGGTTCTCTGGGTTGGGGCTGCCAGGGAAAATACAGGAAACCCAGTTAAATCTGAACATTAAATAAGCATAAAATTTTTTAGTAAAAGTATTCCCAAATATACTAAAAATTATCCATTGTTTACCTAAAATTCAAATATAACTGGGCATCCTACATTTTTCTTGGCTAAATCTGGCAAACCTACCCTGGGAAGGGAATAAACCCATTCCAAAGCCTGTGTCCTGGTCTTGACTTCCCTCCACTAGCCACACCCCCATTTGTCATCTGGCATTGTTAACTCTGGGACCCAGATGAATCATCCGTGCTACTTTGTTATTAACCATCACCCTCCCCATCCCCCAGATAGAGGGGAATGGAAAAATCCCACATTTCTTCATTTTGTTGAAGGTCACTGTGTCTACCTTTTTTATGTTAGCTTCTTGATTTTTTTTTTCTGAAATCATCTTTTTTTTTTTCTTCCTTTGAGATTCATTGACACCATGATGGGAAAGAATTCATTCCCTTTATTGCTATAATAAAGAGAGAGGAAGGAAAATAAAACAGTAGCAACATAATGAAGTATCTGAAGAACCTAGGTCTTCACAGAGGGGTCAGCGTGTCACAGGCTGGTGCGACAACTCTTTGGGAGTCTTTTGCTTCCACCCAAAATCTTTCAAGTTTCAGGTGAGCAGCAGTGAGCCAGCGGCTGCCCAACCATCACCTACAGAAAAGGAATGAAGAAACTGCAACCAGGTCAGAGGCTGGGAAAATAAAAGGCAAGCCTTCCGACCCTCCCCTCATCCACAAAGCATGAAAAGTCATTTCACGCCCCAGCATCTGCCCACTGTTCCAGAAAGGTATGCCTATTCATCTCTCTCAAAAATATTTATGGAGAGAAATTATCAGCAAGAGAAAACAAATTCTCCAGCAAGATACTGCTCATTGTGGAAGGAATATCTATTTCTGTGGAAGCACAGACAGTGGGGATGATGTCTGGCTTGAGAGAATTGGGAGGAGCCCATCTTTACAAAAATCCCCAAGCAGGGAGATTCTGCCACCTCCGTGCCTGCCCATATGACTCTGGCTGAGAGATATGGTTACAATAAAGTTTCTGAGATTAAAGGGAAATGGGAGGAGGCTTCCTTTTCTTGTTGATGTGCTCAAAGCTTGCTTAGGCTCCCAGGCCAGAAGACATGAAACAAAATGTAATAGCTGAAAGAAATGACCCTCCCCAACCCTATCTCAGCTGCCTCAGGCAGGAGGGATTTATTCATCAGGTCCATAGACGCAGGACTGAAGAGATACGAGCTTTTCAAGAGGCTTGGAAAATATTTGCACACCGCAAATATTCTTGTTGACTCCAAGATACAAAATGTAAATTCCAACCTTGAAATTTAAATGTCCGCAAGATACAGTATTATGTCAATTCCATAAATTGTTCGATTTGGTATCCATAAAGAAGTTTATTGGGCCTCCCCAGTGGCACAACGGTTGAGCGCTGGGTTGAGAAGCTGCCCGCAGCCTCTGCAGCGCCGGTTCGATCCCCGGCTGCTCCCCGGCCACCGGAGGAGGGTCCCACATGGCGCGCAGACCCCTCCTGCCGCCCGCTGCTCCCCTCAGCAGTGTACTTCAGTCCTTCTGCCTGCTCTGCTCCCCGCTCTGGCTCTGGTGAATTCTCTCACCCTCCCGTGCTTCTGACTGTACCCAGTGCTTGTATAAATAAATAAATAAATGTTTAAATAAGTAAATAATTAAATAAATAAAATAAACGGGCCTTCTTTAAAAAAAAAAAAAAAAAGAAGTTTATTGTTTGAAAATAATCCATGGGTCTCTTCAAGGAATTCCTATGTGATTCCTAACCTAAAATGATTTCTGAGCAATCACAGCCATTAAAAATGAACTTACCAATAATTTTTAAAGTACGATTCTAAAAATGTGTTCAAGACTATTTTAAAGCAAAAATAATTGCATTTCAATGGGATGTGGGGCTTTTCCATATGGGCTATGGCGTGGGGTAGCACATCCAAATGGTGGGCTACTTAGTTCCTACAAATAGCTTGGAATGACCCTGGCCCCATGGATCAGGGCCCATTAAAAGTTTTAAAGAGGGAGTCTCCCTTGTGGCGTAAGGGGTTAAAGTTTCAGCCCTATCAAGCTGTCAGCAGCCACTGCAGTATGCGTTTGATCCTGGGCCAAGAAGCTGAACCCACATGGCACAGCAGACCTGTTGCCCTCCTCAGCAGAGTATTTCAGTAGATCCGCCTGTTTGCTACCCACTCTGTCTCTGGTGAATCCTCTCACCCCACACCTCTGGCCTACACCCCAGCTCTTGTATGCATTAATAAAATTAAATAAATTCTTTTTAAAAAAAGGTTTTAAAGAGGCAGGTGTGCACAAAGGAAGTAATGAAGAAATGTCTTTGTAGCCAACTGAACTGCTTTATTCACATAACCACAGAGACCGATTAAGCGGGACAGATCTGGGGCCATGGTGGAGTCCAGTGCAAAGATCGGGCTGGTCTTTGAGTCTCCAGTCACTGATATTCTTTATATAAAACAAGAAACCCAAAGCTCAGAGAGAAGGTCATGCTCTAGGTCACAGAGCAGAAGCATCACCAGGTGTCATTGACATAGGGTTGAGGACCTACAAGCTTAAACATGGGTCTCTAAGACTCCTGCCTTCCAGACTTTGCCACTGTACCATGTCTGGGCTTCCTGTTTCCCTCAGCAAGGACATGAGGCACCCCTTTGTCCTTAGCAAAATATCTAGATCTCTTCAAGTTCACTCACTGCTTTGATTTGGGAGGAGCCAGCTCATATCTCAAATGCCTGATGATGTCCACTTGTTCATCCCTTGGCTTTCCCGACCTTGTTCCCAGGTACCTGGCTTGTCAAACTTTCTGACAGGAGACCCATCTTATCCTGTGCAAGTCTTGACCAAGGTCTTCTTTCCAGGAAGGCACACCTAGCTGGCTGATGCAGCCACCATAGCTTCCCGCCTGATACCTGGACAATGCCCTCTGCCGCCCCCTTGTGGCTATTAAGAAAGGTGCACTGATTGGGACTTAGGGTCCACCGTGTGCAAAGCATATTTGAGCCAGTCTGATTATTCTTTCTGGAAAGGCTTCTTTATTCCTGGATAATTGGTACCCGGGCAGCATTCCTCTCCTCCACTCTTACTCCTCCAGTTAATTACCCAAAGCAACTTCAGCTTCCCCATTAAACAATCAGTCTATAAATTCCCGAGAACTAATTGAGTACCTATTGATGATCATAAACTTGGGGCCATAGGGGATGCAAATAGGACATAAGATGTAGTCTGTGACTCTGAGGAGTTCACACTCAACAAGAGGTGTCAAAACATACCAAAAAAATTTTAAATGATTTGCGGTTCAATAGTTCTGTGCCAAGAACGTCAAGCATTCAGAAATGGGGTGATGTAGTTAGGGAAGTTCCTGGAGGAAGCAGATCCAAACCAGTGTTTGGAAAACAGTAATTATTTTTAAAACAGAAGCGTAAAGGCAAATCCCTCCTACGTATCTCTTTTACTCTCACTACCACACTGCTTCTCACACCAGCCGTGTGGGTTTCCCTCACATCATACAATACCAGCTGGGTAGCATAACTCAATCCTGACACTGTATCACATCCCACAGTTTAAAGATTCACAAGACTGCCCGCCCCTCACTTCAGATGCCCATTGCAAGTCCAAATGACTTGTGCCGCCAGATCAGTTATAACCTAGTGGTTTCCACTGTAACAGGGTTGTCCCCAGGAAAGGGGGAGGTTCCAGGTTTCCTACCCCACCCAAAGGAGGGTGTTGTTGAGCAGGGAAAGAAGAAGCTGCAGAGGAGATGGAGGAAGGAAGGAAGCAGGATGGAGCCAGAGGAGACCTGGAGACATGTGTTGGCACATGGAGCCGAGAGACACTTGAAGAAACTGTGCTTGCCTTTTGGTCGTGGGCTGGGTGACACAGATGTGGGTGAGAGACCCGTGGGCAGGTGACAATGGCAGTTTTTGTCTTGTTTTGATTTTGCTCTTTTCCTTCCAGCCTTGTCTGGTTGTTTCTGATCCTTTTCTGTGGGTCCCCACTAAAGGATGCTTTAGACTTGTGGCAGGCTTTGGGGCCTTGTTCTGGGCCAATCCTGCTTGGGTGGACTTTTATCCAGGAGGGGTCAGTTCACTTTGGGTGTTTGATTTAGAAACTATATTCTTTGCCTTTCCTGTATTGTTTCCTCATTGTTTTAAAATTCCTTCCCATGAGAGTCTCATATGTTTTGTGTTGATGTGGTAGATGGAAGAACCTATTTAGAGCAAGCAGGTTTGCAGTGTCTGGGGTGCCCCTCTCCTGCCCGGTAACACCATGACCCCCTCAGGTTTAATTAATTTGCTAGAGCAGTGCACATAACTTAGGAGATGTTTACTTGCTAGGATACAGGTTTAATATAAATGGCTACGACTCATCAACAGCCAGATGGAAGACATGCTTAGGGCAGGGGATGGGGATAGGGCAGGGCCCTTCCATGCTTCTCCACGAGCATGCCAGTCTCCCCACCTCCATGTATTCAACATCCCTGAAGTTCTCTGAACCCCACCGTTTGGGGTTTTATGGAGGTCTTGTTCTCCAGGAGCAACTGATTAAATTATTGACTATTGGTGATTGATTCAACCCCCAGTGCCTCTTTCTTAAAGAAGAGGGAAGGAGGTTGAAAGTTACAACCCTCTAATCACGTGGTTGGTTCCCCTGGCAACCAGCCCCTTGTACTGGGACTTTCCAAAAAATCATCTCATTAACATAAACTCTGGGGTGGTTGAAAGGGACTTGTTACGAATAACAAAAGACACCCATTTCACTTAATGCTCTTAACACCTAAGAAATTCCAAGGATTTTAGGAGCTCTTTGCAAAGAATAGGATGAAGACCCAATGTATATTTCTTATTGTAAATCACAATATCATTAGAAGTAAAGGAAGCAAAGGCCAGGAAGGAACAACTAAGATAATATTTACGGCTAAGACAATATTTCTGAGATAAAAGCTAAAATGGAGAAGTCGCTCCTTATTTTCTTCTAGCCCAGGTGCTCGTCATTACCAGGATACAGGTTGTGGGGCCGCCTTGCCCAGCATATATAGCACTCACTCTGTAAGTTTCACAGGACTCCCTTCTGCTATTCATCAGGACCCTTTTAATTTTAAGTAACAGAACCCAACTTAAATTAGCTTAGGCCACAAAAAGAAAGTGATAGATTGAAAAAACTGATGTGGAGACTACCAGCCAATGGTATGACCAATCCAGGACTGACACATGTCACATTGTTAGCAGCTTGCCCTCTCCCAGTGACACCAGCTCCAGCTGTTTTTTTCACTCTGTTCTCATCCTTTGAAGGCTTCCTTCTCTCCTACTGTAGCCGAGCTTCCTGCAAAAGTCCCAGGAAATGGCCTCCATGTAGCAGGCAGAAGCCAGAGTTTTGCTCTTCTGGCAGTGTCGAATTTTAGGCTTAGGCAGACATGACATTTTGCAGAGGGAAAATCTCGGGCCTCAGGATTAGAGGCAGCTGTGATCATCCCTACTGGTTTCCTGCATTCCTCCAAATTCCGATCTATAAAAGCCAGTGACAAAACAGGTGGCCTTCCTTGACCTTTGTTTGTCCATGATTTTGTGGGCAGCTAATTCCCTTTATTAAATTCCTTCCTACTTGAAACACCTCCAGCGGTTTTAAATTATATGCACTTTTTATTAAAATAATATACCTCTGGCCTTATGGGCACAAATTATTAACTAAAATTTTTTGAGGAATCTTAGAAATCGCTTAGCAAAAACCTCCATATTTTTGGTTGGTGACCTGGATAGACTTAAGATGCACACAAAAGGATAAGTCCTCAAGTGTAATATTCACACACAATTTCTTTGGTCTATTGGGACTGGTTCTCGCCCACGACACTACCCTCAGTGACCCATACATACATATCCCAGGGGTGTAGAAGGAGGAGGACTCTGTCTCTCTACTGAGAGGAGGAAGAATGTGTGAGCAGTCACACTTCCCCTTGGCAAATAGTGGGAGGTGAGTCCAGGTAAGTAGGATGGGGGGAAAGTGGTGACTATCAGGTACTCAGGCCTTGATGTTCTGAAGAAGGAAACAGGTGGATATGATGGCAAGGGTCACATTTTCTGACAAACAGTGGTGGCATGTGTGGGGCAGATAAGCATATGGACTACAGAAAGGAGGCGGTGACCTCAGAGGAGCCCAAGAGTGAAGGGAAAGCACAGCAGGGGCTGCTTCTGATTGAGGGGTGTGTCTGAGTGAGGAGTTTTTTTAATTAGTGCACGTAAGAAAAGAAAAGGGATATTTCAGTATATCTTTTTTTTTTTATTTCAGTATATCTTTGAATATATTGAAAGACAATAATATATTGAATATATTGAAGGACAATAATAACTGGTATCATTTGTAGAGTTATGGTTAGTTATATATCCAGTAGGTTCTGTAACTAGATGGGCTGTAATCCTACAAGGCAGAACTCAACTACATTTACAAAAGAGCTTCACTGGCAACCAGCTAGAGATCACAGTTAGGATTTGAACTCCTGTTGCAGGTCAAAGCCTGCACTCAGTTAACCAAGGTATACAGTATTTCTACAGACCTCCATTTCTCTTTTTTTCTTTTTTTTAAGATTTGTTTTTTTAATGCTTCTTGGCCTTTAGGCTGAGATCAAGTGTAAAGATTTGTTTATTTACTTATGCACAAAACAACTGGGGTATAGGGCAGAGGTGCAGGGGGTGAGAGGATTCATCAAAGTGGGGAGCAGAACAGGAGGATCTACTGAAAGGCACTGCTGAGGGGAGTGAAAGGTCCATGCAGCAGGCCGGAATGCAGGAGCCAACCAGGAAGCCCACCTGGGGGGCAGGAATGCGGATACCTGCCTGGAGGACTCAGACAATGAGCCTCCCCCCTCCCACTACGAGTCTCATCTCAGACAAAGAACCTCTACCTGCCCTACAAACTTTTCCCGCCTTACGAGCCCAACTACCCACCTGACCTCTCCTCACCCTATAAAACCCTGCTTCCCCCTAACAACGTGCGCTCGACTCCACTGACCCCCACCTTGGATCTGTGAGGTCCACCCGGGGCGCAATAAACTTTCCCTCCCTTTGAGAAATGTAGCCTGGCTCTCCTTGTCTTTCCCGCGCCGAACCTTTCAGGGAGGAATAGAAGAAACAAGAAAAGTCTGCTGCACCACATGGGTTAGGTACCTGGCCGGGGATCAAACTCAAGTCATGGTGGTGGTAGTGTTGAGACTAACCCCTACACCACCAGGGAGGACCTTGATTTCTCCTAACTATACAAAGGGCCAACCTTAATCCTCGCTGGCAAGAGGAGTAAAGGACAGTTGAAAGGTCACTGCCTTTATCCTTCTGATATAGTCCAAGAAGACAATTTGAGGAAACAATCCTACAAATCCCGAATAACCAGCCTGGCCTCTCTAAAACAGTCGATGTTGGGGCCTCCCTGGTGGCACAAGGGGGAAAGCACAGCACTGTGAAGATATCAGCAACCTCTGCAGCAGGATTTCCAGTCAGGGAGGTGACCCACATGGAGCAGTGGACCTCTCCTGACTCACCCACTGGTCCCCTCAGCAGTGTATTTCAGTAGATCTGTCTGTTCTGCTCCCCACTCTGTCTCTGGTGTATCCTCTCTCATCCCCCCATCTCTGGCCTGCACCCCAGCTCTTGTATGCATAAATAAATAAAAATCTTTAAAAAAAAAAAAAAGAAAGAAAAAATCGATGTTATAAAAGACCAAAAAAAAGACTAAATGAAAAGAGACTAAGGAAAGAATGACAGCTAAACACAGTAAATGAGCCCAGATTGGATGCTGAATCCCTCCTCCCTCCCAGCCTCCCAAAAAACATGCTATAAAGGGCATTTGATAAGCAACTGGTACAACACAGCAGATATTAAATAGCAATGTATTAATGTTAAACTCCCCAAAAGTGTTCATTTTATTGTGATTTTGTGGAAGAATGCCCTTGTTCTTTGGAGGTGAGCTAAAATAAGTAGGAGTAAATCAACAGAACACTTCCAAGTAATTTTCAAAATCCATTAAACCAGCCACTGAGGGAGATTTGCTTAGGAAAAATGAGAGCTACCACGTGCACAGTTGAGGCAACATGACGTCCTGCAGAGACCCCTCCGGAGCCTCCCTGGGCCTAAGCTTCAGGCTGCTGCCCTGCGGAAGCTGGGACTAATAGGGACAAAAGTCAGAAATGCCTCCACCCATGACCTGCTGTCTCAGGATACACACAGGCGCTCAGAGACTCACCAGAATTTCTCAAAGTGGATCCACTGGTCCCCCTGAGCATTCTGTAAATCAGCCACACGATAAAATGCAGACTCTTGAGCCCCACGGGAAGTGGCTTCTCTGTTGGAAACATATATTTTTTTTTTTTAAGATTTATTTATTCATCTACACAAGAACCGGGGTACAGGCCAGATGCGCGGAAGGGTGAGAGGGTGAGAGGATTCACCAGAGAGAGCAGGGAACAGAACAGGCAGACTGACGAAATACACTGCTGAGGGGAGCAGCGGGCGAGACAGGAGAGGTCTCCTGTGCCATGTGGGACCCTCACCGGCCGGCATTGAACCGGCGCTGCAAAGGCTGCGGACAGCTTAACAGCGCGGCGCTCAACGCCTGCTCCACCAGGGGAGGCCCTGTTGGAAACATATTCTAACACGCTTTTCTAGGTGATTTGGAGACACACAGAATCACCTAGAAGTTGGAGGGTCCCTGACAAAGGCCTGGATGTGCTACTTTACAGCCCAAGCAGTCCCTTGGAGAAGTGAGTTCTTGCCAAATAACAACACTGAAAGGTTAGACTTGATGCAAAAATGTCCTCAAATGGAGCAAAGAGAAATACAAATCCAGTTGTACATAAAGATAAAAACAGAAGACTTAGGAAGAAACCAATGTTTCTCTCCAGGCGTTGCTAACACCAGATTCAAAGTGTGTAAAGAAAGCGCTGGCCTAGCCTTAGAGGCAAAGAGAGCCAGCTGTCTAGCACCCCTGTAACCATCACTATCCACATGTCAGGACTCAACTGATCTGCGGGGGGCCAGAGGCGCAGCAGCTTCCACTCACCCTGATTCTGGGGAGCTGCAAAAACCAAGTTTCCTCCCTTTGACATGTGCAATAGGTGGCAATTCCACTGCATCTTGCAAGCTCCATAAATCCTAACGAAGGCGGGATCCCTTAGAATCTGCCCTGGATCTGCCCCCTCCAAGCCATGCCCACTGGCCTTACAGGACTGTCTGAGATGTTCACTCTCAGAGGCCCTCGGGGTAAAGGCCACCTGGTTTCCCTGTGGCCAGGGAGGGCTTGTTAGTGGACATTCAATTAGAAGTAACTGGACTCTCTTTCCCAACCTAAGAGATCAGACTCTTAGCAGCAGAAGTTGGCTTCTGAGAATTCTTTCTTCCAAACCAACTCCTGGCAGGCATCTACCCACAGGGTCTGAGTTATTTTGGGAGACTCAACAACCTGCACTCAGCCCTAGGGAGGGAAGTAAGGACAGACAATTGGGCAGTCTCCACCCCCAGCCCACCCCCAAGCTCAGACAGACGACAGAAGGCCATTTGCAACTTTAACTCTTTCCATGCACTGGCAAACAGGATACAGCCCACTTAGGAAAGCCTCAGATGGCAACATGGTAACCATTTTAACTCAAGAAAAAAAATAACAAAGTGTAGGGGGAGAAAATTATGCAGGGAAAGTGGCTTTTTAAAATGGTCTTTAAATATTACAGCCAAAGAGAAGATGGAAATTGCATCAGAAGAACATTTTTTGGGTGCAGTTTAACATTGAAGAAATAAATCGCTTTCCCAACTGTAGGGCTTAAAGTAATATTTCATTTCTCAACAACTCCAGAGTTTATTTTGGAAATGCGGAGAATCAGATTAAACTCTTCAGATTTATCATTTTTACCCACTAACATGCTAAGTCATTCACAGGCAGGTATAATCTTGGTGGTTTATGCTTCTTTTTTCCACTGTTGTTCTGCAGTGTGCAAAGCTGGTGGGGGGAGCCTGCTCCATGGAACACCTGCCTTGCACAGGTGAGCGGCTCAGTGGGCGGAAGGGAAAGAGGCAGGCAGCAAGGAGGAGAGGCTGCTGTGATTCCACATGGCGGATGGCAAGTGCCTTTTGCATGTGGAAGGTGTGTGGCTCCTCAGAGGTAAGATGTAAAAAGCCTGGGGTGATAATTCACATTTAAATGATGATTTGGTGGAGCTCTACTGGATTCAATTTCGCACACAGTCCCAGGGTCTAGCATTTGGCAGGCACCAAAAGAATCCTGAGGATGGACAGATAATGAATAATGCACAGCTCCTGCTGCTTGCCCTCCAGATGTCTCACAAGGACAGGAGGGTGACACATCCTGGGACCTGGCATCACTGAAACCACTCAACCTGTGAGTATGAACCAGGTGGTGCTGGCGAGCTCATGTTGAAGTCTCCCTCCAGTGCAGAAAATGCTGTTGTTCTTTGCTGGCCACTTGCTTCTTAACACAAAACAAAGCAAGGCAAAACAGAAACAGCCATTCTTTTCTGCCTCTGACAGCCATCCCCTCCAGTTTTGGCCTCAGCTCTGGCCTGCCCTGATGCTAGTTCCTTACAACTCCAGTGCCTCACCCCACCCCACCAGTCCAGGACTTGATTCTCAGTATCCCCAGCCTCCCTGGGAGCGGACCTACTGTCCTCCTTGATCCTGCTGGTTCCTTTCTGCCACATTTCTACTTCCTCTTGACCCCTGGACTACAAGCCCTTTCTGCTGGCCTGAGCCCACTTCACCCAGCATTTTATGACTTCAGAACCCTCTGACCCACTTGTGGCTTTTACTAGCTTAACTTGTCCTATTATCAGTAAGTGCCAGGTGCCACTGGTGGCCTTCAAGATGGCCACTAGACTGGTGTTTGGGACTGAAAAAGCCATTGCACACAGTGGGTTTGCAACCTCCATAATTTATACACAATTGTGGCAGGTAGTTTCAACACTGAGATGCCTCACTGCAAGGCTGTTAACTCATTTGCTTTTCTAACACCCACTTGTAGATAAGACCCCAAAGGACTGAGACCCATTGTCATCAAGGGAACTTGCAGATACTCTGTAAGCTGGCTCTCAAGCTTTACAGCAGAATCACCAAATCAGGGGAGTAATTCTAACAGGGACTCAGGTGAAGGTGGTGAGGTGAGGCTGATGAGGCCACGGACCTCACTCTGCGAATCCCTGCTCTAGTCCAGTAGTTTTCAAACTTGGCTGCCCATTGGAAAATTAAAAAAAAAAAAAAAAGTGTGTGAATCCACCCTCCCTCCCCAGAAATTCAGATTTAATATCTGTACTACAGACTGGTCACTGATTGTTATGCAAGCTTTTTAGGTGATCCTAATCTTCATCTGAGGTTGAGGACCTCTGTTCTTGTCTATTTCATCAGCAGAGGCAGAGCTAGGGGTTAGAGTTCTCTTTATTCCCCACTAGGAGCTTTGAGTGAGATCACCAGATAAAATATAAGAGTCCCAATTAAATTTGCATATCAGATAAGTAAGGAATCACATTGCAGTCTAAATAGATTCCATGAGTTGCATGGAGGCTTTCATTTCTTCTAAATCTGACAGCCCTACCCATGGACACTTGCACAACACAGAATGAGAAGCAATGATCAGCTCATACACTGCACATAGTAACTCTGAGGCCCCGAAGACCACGCAGGAAGTCTGAAGAGAGCCAGGCTAAGACTCAGGAGTCTTGACCTAAGTCCAGAACTCTCTCCTTTCCTTTCATTACACTAAACTGCGCTAAAGACATTGGCACCCTCCTCTTGTTAAGGGATTATTGTCAGTTGACTGGAGATGACTTCAAAGAGGTCAGTATGATTTATGTCCTTTCTGCTTCCCTCACTCCCCCAGCCCCCAATGCTCATACCCACCTCTTTCCACTGCAGCAGATATCACAGAGGCTGTCCTGGGGTCTGGCCATTCTCAGAGCCATATTGTTAATGGCCACCTCAGGGGGAAGTGGGCTGGAAGTGGTACCGGCAGAGATGGCTGTGAGCAAGAGCCCATAATTGGGCAATACAAGGACAAGTGGGATTTGGTGCAGGCAAACTACAGGCAAAGCGTGTTGGAAGAGGCCCACCTAATTTGCAGAGACACTTGGAATTAGTTGTAAATTCTCTGGGAAGAGATCAAGGCAGCGGCATAAACAGCTCAATTAAACTGTCGGCTCAATGCTCAATGTGCAGTAATGGTCAAAACACAGCCTTTAATCTAGATAGAGAGGATTATCTTTCAACCCGTAATGAGATTCCTAAGATTACTTGTACCTGAGGTGGAGAGAACAGCAGAGCTGGCTCAGCGACCCACCAACAGGCTTGCGTGTCAGCAGGACAAGAACTTGTGTGGCAGAGGCTACCTGGAGGTCACAACCTTCCCGGAGACCCCTCTGGGTGCTGGGAAGACAGGAATGACTCTCCCGTTTCTTCCACTTCAGGGTTCTGGGAACAGAACACCAGAAAGAATCTGCTTTAGCAAGACAAGTCTGACCTGCCTCCACCTCCAGACCAAAGCTAACAGTCACAGCACCAATCCAAAACAGAGAGCCCTCTGCCTGCCATTCCCCCTTCGCTGACAACCACTCACAGCCACTCATTCTTTTTTTTTATGCATACAAGAACTGGGGTACAGGCCAAAGGTGTGTGTGGGGGGGGGGGTGAGAGGATTCACCAGAGACAGAATGGGGAACAGAATAGGCAGACTGACTGAAATACACTGCTGAGGGGAGCAGCGGGTAAGACAGGATGTGGGTAGCTCCCTGGCCAGGGCTCAAACTCATGCTGCAGTGGCTGCAGATAGCTTCGTAGGTTGCGTCTTAACCCCTTGCGCCACCAGGGAGGCCCCACTCCTTCCTTAGACAAATATTTATTACGTGCTTACTAGGTGGCAGACACTGTTCTGACACTGGAAATATGCAGTAAACAAAGAACAAAGATCCCTTTTCTGTGGTGGAGCATACAAAGAATAAACAAGAAAAATCAGTAAAATATGCAGCATGTAAAAAGCGGATGAGCCATAATCAGAAAAATAAAATTGGGAAGGATAGAAAGTGTTGAGTGGAGATGACAATTCTAGATATGGTAGCTTGGGGAATCCTCCCTGAGCAGGTGACATTTAAATAAGGACCTGAAGGGAGAGAAAGGTAGGTCATGGGGGCATTGTGGGCTTTCCAGGCAGAGGAGGCCACAATACCACAGCCCCAAGGAATAGCAAAGAGACTGGCTGGGAGGACAGAAGATGAAGTCATGAATTTAAGGGGACCAGGTAATATAAGGATGTATGGACCACCAAATGGATATGGGGATTTACCATTAGGGATGTGGGGATATAATGGGGGATTTGAGTGTAAGAGGAACATAGACTCCATTTTAGCGGGTTCTCTGGCTACAGTGTTGAGACAGAATCAGAGAAATGAATAACAGATGTCTGCAATGATCCCGGCAAGAGATGAAAAAGCGTGGGACATGGTGGAAGCAGTGAAAGTGGTGAGAGGTGGTAGAAGTATATTCCTTGGTGATGGATTGGATGGAGTAGGGATGAAAGAAGACATCAAGGATGACCAGAGGTTTTGCTTAGGATCTTCACTGAGCACTAATGACTCCCAGATCTGTGTCTCTAGCCCAGTCCCCTACTCTGAACTTTACATCTGCTTATACATGACAGCTAGTACCGTGTCAAACATCTTCCCCTTCCAAATGCCCCTTTCTCTTTCCTCCAACATTATTCTTCACTCACAACGATCTGGGCACTACGTACCAGGCAGCCCAAAGTCCAAAGACCTGAGAGTTTTGCAGAGTCCACCCTCAAAGATGGCTTCTTCCACTATCCCAACAGTGTTCATTCATTCCACTAACAGATATTGAAAGCCTTCTGTGCACCAGGTACAGTTCTGGTCACCACGGTATGGTCTATAACATTCTTTTAACTGCTCGGCCTACTTTTCATCTCTTCCCATGAAATGCATCCCCCACACTGCTTCCCAAATGATCTCCACAGATTGCAGAAATAATTAGGTCATTTCCTTGCTCAAAGACCTCTAGTCACTTCCTATAACTTATTAAGTTCCATTCCCCTTAGTTTAGTATTGAAGACTCTTCTTGATGGGGCACAGCCTATCTTCCTACCTTTACCCACCATTTCATATCCTCACAAACTCTCAGCTATTTACACTCCTCCACTCAAACCAGATGTTCCTGCTTTGATGTCTTTACTTATGTTGTTCCCTCTGCCAGAAATTTTCTTGCCTACATTCCCACATCCAAATGCTGCTTATTCTTCAAGGCCTAGCCCAGATATCAACTTCTTTAAGAAGTCTTCCATGAATTCCCTTCCCCAAGGCCCCCTGTCTCTGGTCCCGTCCTGTCCTTCCCTTTTCTGGCCTTGTACGTTATTGGTGAGAGTCAGCAATGCCATGGGAATCATCGCTGCATCCCCTGGGTGTGGTACACAGCAAGGCATTGACATTGACGTCTAAACCAAAAGACGTAGATGAGTCTGTTGGGGTGGTGGCACCATTTTCCCAGCCCTGGTACAGCCAACCTCCAGATACTCCAAGACAGTGCAGAGAAAGAGCTGCCATGTCCTTGCCCTTGAACAGCACTTGGTCTATAGTGAGTTGATGTAGGACAGATCAGAAACAGCATCATGCCCAGCCCTTCCAATAAGAAAACAGGGGTCAAGGGATAACATCAAAGTCAAAAAGGCCAGGAATGATGAGTCCGATGTTGGGTTTGTGATGTTGAGATGGGGTACAGATCCTAGCTGTGCCTTTTGACTCAGACTCATCCGTTCACTAGCTCCTGTTTTCTCTCTATAAAATGAGGTGGCTGGCTCTCTAAAGAGTCTGTCCAGTGTTCTTTGTAGTGTTTTGATCCTCTTTCTACAAGTCCTTGTCTTCTCAAACCATTCGACACTCTGCTTCTCTGACATCATCCTCAGGAAACTTTCCTGTTTCTTTTCAGAATGATTGTTTCTGACTCTGAGTCTCATAAGGTGTGTCTCTACTAGTTCCCAAAGGAAAACACCCATGTGTTTCTTGCCTGCTTGAAGTAAATACCACCTTAGGTCTGTTACCCATCTGTAAACTGGAAATAACACCAGATTGCAGGGATGCTGGGGAGAGTTAATTATACACAGAGCGTGTAGAGGTTGAGCAGATACACAAGTGCTCTGGAAGTTCTTGGCATAGTACTATAGCATTATAATAATTCAGGCTTGCAAATTATACACCAGCAGAAGCATCACATGGAAGAGCGGGTTTGACCCCAAGGCCTACTGAGAGTAAAGTGGAAAAAAGTTGTGAAATTTAACTTTTCTTCCTAAACTTTTGGAAAGGCAGGGATAACTCTTCCATGTGTGACCCACATGCAGGGAACAAGTTTTGAGATCCTGGAAAGGACTTTCTTGTCTGGATGACCTGGCCTGCTGCCAGAATGTGGTTGTTCCTCCTTCCTGAGCCTAGAAGCAGAGATGGGATGGAGGGAGTCAGGGAGGTTTGTGGTTAGTTGAAAGGTGGGGCTTACATTAAGGATGTCCTTGCCTTTCAGGTTTTCTATTTGGGCTTTCCCTACTGCAGGATAATTAAGTGCTTACATAGCAGAGGAGTGATTTAAAGGGTAATTTGAGATATTTAAGTCTAGGGATACCCAAAATAAACATCTTAGCCCGGGTCAACTTTTGGGTCTTCCCACCATTTGTTAGATAACACACACACACACACACACACACCAGATTAATAGATTATTTCCTGTGAAATGCTAAATAAGTAGATTTCAGGCAATGAGAGGCCGTGTAGCTGGTGATGGAGTCTGTGGGGCCACAGACTCTAATACTGGGTTTGGAAAATTCAACCTGTGGAGAACAATAGCCTTGATGACCAAAGGGAGAAAAGCAAATAGCCACATCCTGAAGAACAACTTGCCATCACTTTCACTGCATCTCTGTGAGAGGACAATACATAGGCTTCAGAGTGAGACCCAAGTTGGAGACCTGTTTTTGCCACTTCCCCACTGCAGCCACAGAGAGCAAGAAGCTACAGCTCTGGGCCTCCCTGTCCAAGGGCCTCACACCTGTCCTCCAACCCCATCACTGCCAGAATGGGGGCATGGCTGAAACTACTCCTGACCTTGTGCCTGCTCTAAGTTACACCTTTCCTACAGGTTACCGGAAAAATAGACTCACTCAAAGCCATCTATACAATAAACTGGTAGCAAGTGGAGATTATTAATGATTTGGGCTATTGCCCTAGTATAGCAACATTCTTTGGGAATTTGGCAGATCTCAGGTCTCACACCTTTAAGTCATCTGCCCACATTCAAACAAGCACTGGCTTAGAGGCAGCTACCTCATTTCCAGATGCTCTATGTTCAGTGGGGAGCATTCCAACCGCCCTGGGTGCATACCCCAGGAAAAGCTATGCTGAACAAACTGTTACCGTCCCTCGCGGTCACTTTCGAAGGACAATATGAAGCTGCCACTAAGAGACTATTAGAAATGTTAAGGGGGGGGGGGGAGGTTGGTCAGGCAACTGACTCGCAGGCCCTTCCTCTGGGTCTCAGTTTCTCCGTGCGTAAATTGAAGACCCTGGTTTACAAGGAACCTTAACAGCTCCTGCACCGCAGGCATTCAACGTCTGCACAGCCAGCTCTGCCAGGTTGGCAGTGCACAGAGTTAAAGACTCGACTTCCTCAGAGGTGAAAAGGTAAGCAAACACGCCGACCTCCCCACAGCCTAGCGCTCTGATTGGTGCCAGGCCGGACCCCGCCGCCTATCCTGGCCGCATCCGTCATCTGGATTGCTAATACACTCATTAGCATAAAGATTACACCAAAGATCTGGCACCCGGGGATTGAACCGGAGTCTCCGTCCCCTTGAGAAGGGCAGAGTCACCCTCTCCCCAAGGGTCTGGGCACCGCATTTTCTCCACTGGGACCAAGCTGTAAACTACAAAGGTCGCCCGCCGACCCTCTCCCGCACCCCACCCCCAACGGTGGGTATCCTTGGAATGCACAGCGCGCGGGTGCCCCGGGAGGCAGCCGGGCTTAGCCACTGAGGCGGGCGGCCCCTCGCCCCAGGCGGTGGCGGGCTGTGGTCGCGCCGGGGCCGGCCGCGCCGCGGCACCTCTGCGCCCTCAGCCACAAGCCCGGGCCGGCGCCGAGGCCGCCGCGAGAGGTGGCGCGAGCTGCAGGGGAGCGGGGCGCCCGCCGGGACTCGGGCGCGAGGAGGCGGGGCCTGGGCCGCGGCCCGGCGTTCCGGCCGAGGGGGGGCGGGCCGGGGGCGGGGCGCGCGCGGGCCCGGGGAGGGCGGGGCGGCGGCGCGGGGCGGGCTCTGGCGGCCCGAGTGTCACACACGCGGCGCCTCGGGAGGCGGCGGCAGCGCAGCGCAGCGGCGGGCGCCGCCGGGACGGGCACGGGCGCGCGGGCTCCGGCGGGCGCCGGCCGCCCTCCTCCGTCGCTCGCTCGCGCTTCCCGCCCTCTCGCTCGCCGGCCGCGGGCCCGGGATCGCCCCGGCGCCCCGGGGAAGGAAGAAGGGGGGCCCGGGCGCGCGGATAAGTTCCCTCGGCAGCCGCGGATCCCGGCCAAGGCGGAGGCTGCGGCTCCGACGGGGCAGCACGCGCCTCCCTGCGCAACGCACCGCCGCGCGTCCGAAGCGAGGGGCGCCCGGGCCTTTCGCTCTCCGCGGCGCCGCGGGCTGCGATCCCATGAGACGCGCCCGCGGGGGGCACGAGATCCGAAGCCCGGGCAGCGCGCGGCGGAGGCGGAGGGCGGTGCTGCAGCTGCCGGAGCGCGCGAGCGGCCGGCAGGAGGCGGCGGAGAGAACTTGAACTTGGCGTCGGGAGCGGGCGCCCCGGACGCCCCCCGCCGGGGCCGGGGCGCCGAGGGACCTGGGCGGCAGCGCTGCCCCCCGAATGGCCGCGGCGGCGGACCGGGCTCCCGCGCCGCGGCCCTAGGCGGCCTCTCGCCATGGCCAAGTGGCTGAACAAGTACTTCAGCTTGGGCAACAGCAAGACCAAGAGCCCCCCGCAGCCGCCGCGGCCCGACTACCGCGAGCAGCGGCGCCGAGGCGAGCGGCCCTCGCAGCCCCCCCAGGCCGTGCCTCAGGCCTCGGCGGCGGCCTCGGCGTCCTGCGGTCCAGCCGCCGCCTCCTGCTTCTCAGCCTCGTCGGGGTCGCTGCCCGACGACAGCGGCAGCACGAGCGACCTCATCCGCGCCTACCGCGCGCAGAAGGAACGCGACTTCGAGGACCCCTACAACGGCCCCGGCTCATCGCTGCGCAAACTGCGCGCCATGTGCCGCCTGGACTACTGCGGCGGCGGGGGGGACCCGGGCGGGGGCCAGCGCGCCTTCTCGGCCTCGTCCGCGTCGGGCGCCGCCGGCTGCTGCTGTGCCTCCTCGGGCGCTGGCGCCGCCGCGTCGTCCTCGTCGTCGTCCGGCTCCCCGCACCTGTACCGCAGCAGCAGCGAGCGGCGGCCGGCCACGCCGGCGGAGGTGCGGTACATCTCCCCCAAGCACCGCCTCATTAAGGTGGAGAGCGCGTCGGGTGGCGCCGGGGAGCCCCCGGGGGGCACCTGCTCGGGCGGTCGCACCTGGAGCCCGACCACCTGCGGGGGCAAGAAACTGCTCAACAAGTGTGCGTCCTCGGCTGCGGAGGAGAGTGGGGCTGGCAAGAAGGACAAGGTAAGGCGCCCCTTGACCTGGCCCGAGGTTCCAGAGCCACTGTCCACGCCGGGAAACTGGTTCCTAGTCCCCGCAGCAACTTTGGGATAGGACCCTAGAACCAGCGTGCTCCTGTGTTCGTGCCATCTGCCTCCTCCCACGCGCTTTTCCCGGGATCACTGGCTTCCTGGCATAATGTCTGTGGGTGCTGCTCTCCTCTCCAAGCGCGCAGTCAGGTGCTCGCTTCGCAAGCAGCATGACAAGAGCGTCCCGCCCTGCCTGGCCCGAGAGAGAGAGGCATCTAGCCAGTCCTTCCGGCCCCTGAGGAGGAGGCAGAGCTGTCACGACTTAAAAGAGCCTTTACTCTTGTCTTCCCTCCACGCGCTCCCCACCCCTACTCTGTAAGTTGGGCAGCCGAGGTCCAGGGTTGGGAAGGGATTCGCCCTATGTTACACAGCTTTCTTGGTGGCAGATCCGGACTGACTGTCGCCAAACATGTACATGTAAATCCCTCCAAACGCCTTGGCCTGCCCCACCCCTTCTCCCCTGGCCGGATCCAGCTTCAGCTTTCCAAGTCGGGGAGGCCTTTTGTACTGGAGCTGTCCTGGGAACCCCCACGGGTGCCTTCTGGTTGAAACCGCTGCCTCCAAGAGCGATCCACTCCGACCCTTCAATTCTTCCCACTTGGCTCCCGAGAGGGTCCACCTTTCAGGCCAGTCTGGAAGGCAACCCATCTCCAAAGTCTAAGCCCTTTCCTTCCTGACCGAGTCCCCGCGCCATACTGTCGGGCATGAGGGAGACTACTTTGTGACAACCCTCCTGCCTAGTTTTATCTGGCCATCTTGACATTACACCCCCCAACCCCTTTTGAAGCTAGCCAGTTAATTACAGCCGCTCCGGGCCCTCTCCTCCTCTTTCACACTCCTTTGTGGCCCTCCCTTCCCCTATAAAACAATGTTTGTTCTGTCTACTTCGGGCGAAGGGCAGTGTTTTGATTACCTATGAGGCCCAGTGCCCCATGCTGTCAGGCTGCCGCCCCTCTTGTTCTTCCCATCACCTTCTCCCAAAGGTAAACTTTTGCCCAGGCCAGGCTGGGGGACTGATAAAATTAAAAGGAAAACTGATTTCCTTTCAGGACTGGATGTCCGGGCTGGATGTCCACACTGGAGGGAGATAGGCTCCTACCTGCCAGCTAGTGCTTGGAAAGGGACTTTTTTGTTTTCCAGGTGGGAGGAGTAAGGGGTTGGCTCTCCCTTAATTTTTCTGCCTGACTTCCTCTCCCTGAGGTCCCAGGTCCCTTGAATGGATATCCCCTCCCCTGTGGGTGTGTTGCTTGGGCACTGGAAGGTCCCACCTCCCCCTGGGGCCAGTTTGGGGACATACCTAGGTAGTGTGGACTCTGGGCTTCCTAAGCCCCCAGGATGCCACACCTACCTGACAAGGAACTGGGAGCTAGGTGGCCACTTCGTGCTCCGTGGGGGAGGGGAAGAGTTCCCCGGGAGCCACCCCAATCACAGGCTGGGGATTGATCTGTGAGGGAAACCCCAAGACAATTCCTGCCTCCTTGTGTACAGTCCAAGCTTGGCTAGTGCTAGCCTGGGAGAACCTGAAGTTCCTGGATGTAGAAGATGTCAGGAAGGTTTAGGCCTGGCTGGCTGGGAAAGCTCACAGCCAATGGTGTTGAACTACCTTGGTCCTTCCCCCTTGTTATTTACTTATGACGCCCTCCCAGGCCACAGGTCTCCTTTCTCTCCTGCTATTCATACTTCTGCCTGCACACTGAAAGTCTTCTTGTATGGCTTCAAAACTTTCGTGAACATTTTTTCCTAATTACAATTAAGACTATCTCAAATCCTGAGGAGTAAAGTCTTTTATAGTTGGAATATCAAGCGTGGTAAAGACTTGGCTTCGTTTTTGCCATCAAGTACTCTGGGTTTCCTCTGCTCTCCCTGCTGGGTGCTGAGAAGCCCCCTTGGTGAATGCTGTGATGTGTTCTTTGGTGGGCCTTTGTGTTACGGGAAGCCAGGAGGGGGCTGGCCCCTGGAGTGTCTGGTAGGTGGAGCACACCTGGGGGGTGGTGCCGTTTGTTGGCTGCAGTTTGCTGTGGTAGGGAGCCTGTTGCTAAGAGAATTGCAGCATAAGCCCCTGTGACTGTGTTAGAATTGGGCAGGACCCCAGAGGGGCAGGGAGGACCTTGTAAGCTAAGCACAGAGAGGGCCAGTGATGGGATTCAGTTGCTCAGGGATGTGAGCAGGTAGGATTTTTTGGGAGATCTTTGGGAGCATTTCATGGACAGGGTAATGACTTGAAGCCCTTTGATCTTTTGAGAGGTTGTTCTATTCCTTGGGACTGAGGGGTTGCAGCTACCAGATGTTCTTTCTAAAGAGGAGGGGAGGAAGCCAGGGAGGATCACAACATGCTGTGGTTCTCAAATCAGTACCTGGAGGGCTGCTTACAACAGACTGCTGAGACCATTCAGTCTCCCACAGTTCAACAAGCCTGGTGTGGGGCCTGAGAATTTGCATTTCTCTAACAAGTTCCCAGGAGATCTTTGCTGCAGATCTTGGGAGCAATTCCTTCTGAACTCTGCCTCTGGGTCTTACAGGTAGAGCCCTTTGGGAGACAAAAACTCCAGATGTTCTCATCTCTGTCCTCTGCGTGTGTCTAGTTTCGAATCTAGGGGCTAACACCTACCCCCTATTTCTGGCCAGGCAGTGAGGAGGTAGTCTGGTTTTCACATTATTTCCAACCAGATGGTGTTTGGAAGGCCAGGTCCTTTTTTAAAAAAAAAAAAATATATATTTTTATTTTTGCATGCATGCAAGAACTGGGGTGTAGGCCAGAGGTGCGGGGGATGGGGGGTATGTGAGAAGATTCACCAGAGACAGAGTGGGGAGCAGAACAGGCAGATCTACTAAAATACACTGCTGAGGGGAGCAGTGGGCGAGACAGGAGAGGTCTGCTGCACCATGTGGGTCAGTTCCCTGGCTAGGGATCGAACTCAGGCTGCAGTGGCTGCTGATAGCTTTATAGTAGTGAGACTTTCGCCCCTGCGCCACCAGGGAGGTCTGGAAGGCCAGGCTTATTATAGATCCAGCCTTGGACACCCCAGGCCTGCTTTCTGTTCCCTACCCATGGATCCAGGAAAACCTACTTCTAGCACCCCACTTCATCTCAAGCCAAACTTCCTTTGATAAATTATTAGAGGCTGTGGAATGCCCCCTGTGTACCAAGCCCTGTTGTTTTGTTTTTTTTTTAAATTGATGATTTTTTTTTTTGAAGATTTATTTATTTATTTATACAATCACTGGGTAGTCAGAAGTGCGGGAGGGTGAGAGAATTCACCAGATCCAGAGCAGGGAGCAGAGCAGGCAGAAGGACCGAAGTACACTGCTGAGGGGAGCAGCGGGCGGCAGGAGGGATCTGCGCGCCATGCGGGACCCTCCTCCAGTGGCCGGGGAGCAGCCGGGGATTGAACCGGCTCTGCAAAGGCTGCAGGCAGCTTCGCAACCCAGCGCTCAACCGCTGCTGCGCCACCGGGGAGGCGCCCAAGCCCTGTTTGTTTTAACAGCAGACCTGAGTTGACAATTACCATGGTGTGGTAATCTGTTGGCCCAGATTTTCCTTTCCATATCTCCATTTCCACCCCCCACTCTGGTTTTTCTTTGGGGGTTCCCTCTCCTGCCACCCTCCATACCTGTGTTATGTACTTAGCCATCCTCCTGTTCTCCTAGATGAGTCCTAGGCACACACATTTTCCCTGCCATTGCCAGCATCCAGTTTGGGGCATTTTCCCTTTTAGAACCACATAGAAGAGAACCTGTGTTTTCCACGGGGCCAGCTTTTACCCAACACTTACTTTGTGCTGGGAGACCTCTTAGTACCAGGGTAAAGTAGGAGGAGAGACTTGTCAGTAATCTCTGACCTCAACCTCTGGAGGAGATCAACACACATTGTCTTTTCATCATTTGTTTCCCAGTGCTTTTGTCTTGGCAAATTTGATGAGGTCTTCACCTAAGAGCCAAATTCTAGCTGGCTCTGGAGGTGCAAGTGGAATTTCAGTGCTGGGAAAAGAGGTAACTGCAGCCTGCAGGGACGCATGTGTGTGTGTGTAAAACCTCAATGTGGAATGTGTTCTGGGAAAGCAGAGCTTTCTTGTAGTGATCCTCGGTTGGAGAATGAGAAAGGACAATGGGAGATAGGTGGAGCCAGAATTTGGACTCTGTAGGGGAGTTCTGGAAGACTCTGGAGCCAAGGAAGGGATGAATTCAGAGCCATGGTTGATGAGCATCACAGGCAATAAATATCCATACCTGTTTAGTGGGGGAAAAGGGTCAGAGTTAAAGGATATATGTACACACACACAGAGTACAGTCCAGGTGAAAGACAATGAGGGTCTGAGATCCTGGGAGGAAGAAATGAAACTTTAGGTAGAAATACTATTCCTTTAGGTTGTCATTATAAAAAAATAATGATGACAAAAGAGGCCAGTCCCTTGGCAGTTTTCCTTTTGTACATCCAGTTACGTTTTCTGCTGAAGTCTTGTTTCTTTTATCATAATTAAGTAAATGTTTCCGCCACAACTGAGAAAGGCAAGATGCATCATGACATCAGTTCCCCAAGTTTTAAATACACACTAATATGCACCAGCACTTTATATTTTGTCAGTGTTCACAACATTAAGTAACACATTTTCTAAGGAATAAACATTATGTCTAACGTTCTTTTTTTTTTAGGCATTCAGCAAACAGTTTCTGAGTGGCCTGCTAGGCCAAGGACATTCAGAGAGAATAAGGGGTGGCGGCTTCCCTAGAAGGAAGCTTTTTAGTCAGCAAATACCAGCTTCTCCAGGTCTGGTCTAGGAGACAGATGTAGCCAAAAATCTACATCATAACCTGAGGAATGCAGGATAGAAGTCTGTACAAAAGGTTAGGAGGATCTCAATTCTGTGTGGGCAATCAAAGAGGACTTTTAGGAAGAAGTGGCATTGAACTGATTCTGAAAGGATAAGTAGAAATTCTCCAGGCAGGGAAGTGGGGAGGAGGGCTCTCTCCATCCAGAAGGGACAGAACAAAAAGGTCTGGAGGCTTTGGAGAGAGTGGTAGGAGGCCCAATGGGGCAGGAATAGTGGGGGATTATAGAGGGAAAATGGAGCCACAAAGGGAAGAGTGTCTCAGGTATCTTGCTGTGGGTTGTGACTTGTCTTTTGGTCCTTCACTTAAAATCATTGATGTGGGGCCAAACATTAGTTAATCAAATTTCCATTTGATTAACAGTCACTTCCTCCAATTCTTAGAAAGTAATTGACGGAAATGGTAACAGTCGAACTTGGTAACTGGTTTGGCTTGGGACATGTTCTCCTTTGAAGTCCTATCTGGTGAACGTAGGGTAAGAGAAATGCTATGGATGTTATGTCCGCTTTTCCTTGTTGATTCCCCAGAAGAGAACTAGGCTTCATTTATTTGGTCATTTAATTCTCGCCATCACCCTTGGGGAGGATGTGGCATTGTATTGGTTTGCTGTTGCTGCCTAACAAATCACCCCAAACTCTGGTTTTGAACCAGGGGTGAGCAAACTTTTCTTAAAGGTCCAGACAGTAAATGTACTTAAGGATGCAGGCTGAACAGTCTCCATCATCAACTGCCATTGTAGCATGAAAGCAGTCATAGTCAGTTATAAACTGAAGGGCATTAACTATGTTCCAATAAAGCTTTATTTGTAAAAACAGGGAACTTGACTGTGGGCTGTAGTTTCCAACACCTGCTTTACACAATAAGGCTTTGTTTTTGTCCGTGAGCCTGAATATCAACTAGTCGTTTTTCTAACCTCAGTCAGGCTCACCCAGGCATCTGCGGCCTGTGTGGGGCAGGTCTGCAGCACTGCTGATTCTAGCTGGCTCTCTGGCTCGCCTGCATGTGTGGGGGTCAGCTGGTTTAGGATGGGCTTGGCTCAATTCCATGTGGTCACTCATTCTCTAGTAAACTAGCCTGTTCCTAGGATGGTGGCAGGGTTCCAAGAAAAAGAGAAGCCCTTAAGTTTCCTTGAGATTGAAAATTGGCACACTATCCCATCTTCTGCATTCTGTTGACAATGCAAGTCCCCAAGCCAGCCAGGAGTCAAGGAGAGAGGCAGAGCTGCCAAGTCTAATAGCAAAGGTCAGGAATATGGGCAGGCTATGAGTGAGGGGCTTTGGTGCTATCCATCTACCATAGCTGGTATTAGTCCTGTTTTCTAGATAAGGAAACTGAGGGTTAGAGGTTAATGACTTGCCTAATGTTACCCAGCCACTAAGTGACAACCAGGATCACACGTTTGTAGTCTGCGTTCAAGACCTGTGAGCTTCTTCTATGTGCAATTTCCTTCCACTCTACCATCTCTAAATGGAGATGGTGAGGTTCTGATGTTTACTGAAAGGTGCAGTGGTGTCTCCTCACCCCTTCTCCTGCTCTTCCTCTACTTGCACCCCTCTGCCCGAATTCCTACCCCATTCAGTCTGGGCTTTGGTGGTCCCCAGACGAGTGGCCAGAGCTGGCTTTTCTCTCTCCCTCCCCCATCTGCTTTGGAGTTCCATAAATGAAATGTTAATGCAGCACTTGAGTTATTTTATAGAGAAAATCTGCCCACAGAGTTGGCGCTTCCCAAGGGACAGCTGCACAAAACGTGTGTCTTGTAACTGTCATGTCTTCTCATTCGAACGCCAAGCGTTGTCTCCCTCCAAGGATTGGCAAGGCAGGGTATGCTCTGTTTTAAGAAAAAGATAAGTGGTGCCTTGGTGTCCTTATCAACAAGAAACCTGAGTTTCCTTAGAGGAGATCAGGTGACCATCTAATCTAACAATCTCAGAACATGACTGATTTCCCCTTTACTTACCCTAAGACTTGACCCAATCCTCTCCCGCCCCCCACAGCATTTCTGACCCATCAAAAAGGTGTTAAGGGCACATGCGTGGCTTCCTCCAGACATTTGGCCCAGCTAAACTTGCGTGTGGTCCGCCCCTCCCTTGGGCAGTTGAACCTGGAGCTGACCTTCATATTTTGAGTTGCAAGAGCCCAGAGGTAGTGGCCTGTGGGGAAGGGGTAGTTAGGCTTGGCCCTAGAAAATAAATAGGAATTTGTGGCTTTGAAGCTGAGTACTGAGATGCTGGCTGGCTGATGATGGCAGTCTACCCGCCCACTTTCTGAGGTTGGGTGATAATGGTGGTGGAGGATTTCCTGCAGGATGGAGACTGGCTGCGGTGGTCTCTGCCTCCCTGACTTTGCGTCATTGGTTTGGCCACTGCCCGAGCTATGTGGATACAGGCATGAGCAGGGGATGGAGCGGTGACTGCGCCTAAGAAGCGTATCTTCTGGTGAAGATACAGGAACCAAGGTTGGGACACAGATCTTTATGGCAGAATTTATATATAAACAATGTCGTGTGGGTGTGCTGAGAGTGATCCTGGCGCAGAAGATGTTCTGGGCAGGGCCTTGATCCCATGGCACCAGAGGAGAAGCAGGATGAGGCTAGTTTCAATTGAGGGAAGCGGGGAAGACTTCTTGGAATAAGAGGTATTTGAGGGCCTCCCCGGTGGCGCAGTGGTTGAGCTCTGCGTTGCGAAGCTGCCCGCAGCCTCTGCAGCGCCGGTTTGATCCCTGGCTGCTCCCCGGCCACCGGAGGAGGGTCCCTCATGGCATGCAGACCTCTCCTGCCGCCTGCTGCTCCCCTCAGCAGTGTACTTTGGTCCTTCTGCCTGCTCTGTTCCCCACTCTGCCTCTGGTGAATTCTCTCACCCTCCCGCGCTTCTGACTGTACCCAGTGCTTGTATAAATAAATAAATAAATCTTAAAAAAAAAAAGAGGTATTTGAGCATGGAAAAAGTAGTTACTTGAATTAAGGGAGCTTTCCACCATAGTAGTACTAGCCAATACTTCTGTTGTATATACTCTGAGCCAGGCACTGTTCTGTGTGCTTTATATGTGTTAACTCTTGTTCCTCATCAATGTTCTTTGAGTAAGTGCTACTCTCATTCCTATTTTACATATGAGAAAACAAGGCACAGGGCCTCCCTGGTGGTGCAAGGGGTTAAGCACCGCCCTATGAAGCAATCCGCAGCCTCTGCAGCACAAGTTTGATCCCCAGCCAGCCAGGGAGAAATCCACATGGCACAGCAGACCTCTCCTGTCTCACCTGCTGCTCCCCTCAGCAGTGTATTTCAGTCAATCTGCCTGTTCTTTTCCCCACTCTGTCTCTGGTGAATCCTCTTACCCCCCACATCTCTGGTCTGTACCCCAGCTCTTGTATGTATAAATAAGTAAATCTTTAAAAAAAAAAAAAAAGAAAAGAAAAGAAAACAAGGCACAGAGAAGTTAAGTAACTTGTCTAAGATCACAAAGCCAATGATATTAAAGCCAGCCCTGGAGTCTGTTTTTAACCACTGTGCTGGGTCACCTCAGGCTGCACAATATTGTGCCTTATTTGTGGCTAGACTAGTTCTTTATAAAAATCCCCTCTGTCGATATTGTAGGAGTGACTGAGTCCTACTGATTTGTGTAATAAACATTCCGTAACCTAAAGGGCATTCACACCCGTGATTTATTTGATTCTGAGCCAGTCTGTGAGGAAAGTGCTATACTTAGTCCCCATTTTACACATGGACAAACTGAGGTTCAGGGGAAGAGAGGAGCCTACCCTTACCTCGCAGCAGTGCTGGCAGAGCCTTGGCCATGCTGTTGACCTCCGTCCTCAGCCCATTGCCCTTTGTGCCGGGGTGTTGTGGAGATGGGTTGGCCAAAGCTCCAGTCCACAGGAAGGGTGACAGCTGATTGATTTCCGGTTCTTTCTGTGTTTTGATTCTGGAATGCTTTACTGAGACCATTAAGGAACATCGACAGAGGACTTTGCTTCCACAATGGAATTTTCCTTCTCTTCCTGTTTGGTATTTTCCAGTAATATTTCTATTAATGTTTCACTTTCAGAGGCACTAACTTCCTGAGAATTTGCGCTTTCTCAACTGCTGAGCCAGGACGAATTGAATTTTCCTCTAAATCATTCAGTTCCTTTCCTTTTTCTCTTAAGGGGAGCTGTCTGGATTTCCCATTATGCAGTAGAGGAAGGATCTTAGAGGTGGGTCTAAGGGATGGAGAGAGAATTAGTCAGGGCCCTAGGGAATGACTCAAGCCCTCTGTTTTCCAAGCAGCACTTAACAGTAATGGTCAGAAAGGGGCTTCCCAAGGCCCGTGAGGGAAGATGTGACTTGACAGGTGCATGGGGAGGGGCCCACTGCTGGGCCTTCATTTGCAGGCTGGACTGAGTCCTCGGCAGGGCTGTGAGAGCCCATGCCAAGTCATTTCTCCTCCTTCATTCATTCAGCAGGCAATTGTTGAGAGCCTGCTACGTGCTGGGTATTGTTCTATTTAGGTCTGGGGATACAGCAGTGAACAAAGTGGATAAAATTCCATGCTCCCTGCACTGGCGCTGTCCTGAGAGAAGTCAGGCAAGTGCAGAATATCAGGTACAGGGATGGAGAAAAGCAAGCCGAGAGACTTGGGTGGACCTGAGGGTGGGAGGGGGTGAGGACTTGGCTGAAGGATGTAATAGTGTAATTCACACAGCCCTCTGAAGGAAGGGCATTGAGGACAGAGGGAACAGTCAGGGCAAAAGCCTGAGGCAGGTATTTCTGGGAGATCAGGGAGCCTGCACAGGGGAGGTGAGGTCTGAGAGGTAGGATGGGGGAAGCACTTGAATTTGGGCTTGAGATGGGAGGCCAGTGGAGGGTTCTGAGCAAAGGTTTTAAGATCACTCTGGCTGATAGACTGGAGCATAAAAAAAGGGAGGCCGAGACAAGTTGGGCGGCCAGCAGCTGGTGGAACCGGCTCTAATAGTGGGTGGCGAGAAGAGAGAGATTTTGGACATGAGAAGGTAGAGCTGTGGGATTTCCTGACTGGTGAGATAAGAGTTGTGAGGGGGAAGAAGAGTCAAGCATGACTACAAGGTTTGGGTTCCAGCAATGGCAGGAGGAGTGTATTAGGTAAGACAAGCAGGACCTGTGGCTGGGGGCAGTCCTGGCTCTGCCAGTGGACTTGCTTCAGCAGCTGAGTGCTTGAACTGAGAGCAAGACATGCTCTGCTCATCCCTCTGGGGCAGGAGGTTCCTGAGAACCCAGAGACAGGATGGGGTGACCTCTCTCTGGGGTTGGGGACAACCACCAGGAAGAGGAGGCCACATGGCCGGGGGGGCCAGAGGAAGGTGCAGTGGGGCATTCCAGACAGTGGGTACCCTTTTCTTCATAGAGACTGTGAACAAGAGGGGAGCACTGCTGTGCATTCAGCTGTCGCCAGAGGCTGGGGCTCTCCTCTGTGTAACTGCAGGTGATAGACCTCCCCTGCCACTAGTCTGAAATCGCCCAGTTCTCCAAATTCAGAAAGGGCTGCCTGCTATCTCTCAAGCCTGAGCTGGGACTCGAGGGAGGGAGGACAAAGATAGGGTGAGGATGAGTGCCTCTGCTAGCTCTCTGGGGCCAGAGGTGGAACCTGCTGCCACTGTCAACTAAACAGAGCATTTTGCTGCGGAGCTCTTGTCATTGTTGGCAAAGTTCTCCATTATATGGGGGTTCAGTGCTTCAGGGGCTACATGGAGGAGGCAAACTGAAGGAGGAGCAAGGAAACTCTCCTACTTTCTCCAGGCCATGGCTGCATTCTAAAAATGAAACTGACCAGAAAGTTCTTCCCAGTGTAGCCTCACTGTTTTGTCAGACCTGCACTCCCAGAAAGCCAGACGGACCCATAATCCTTCTGGTGCATTCCAGAGCCACCATGTGATTTGGGGCCTGCGTGGCCTCTGTGGAATGGGGCAGCCGCTACCGGCCCTTCCGTGTGGGACAGATGCTAGTTGGCTGTGTTCTGAGGCTGCTCCTCAGAACTGCAGGCTTGGATTTTTTCTATATATTTTGATGTTTATCTCAATGTTAATTTTTTAAAAGATTTATTTATTTATGCATACAAGAGCTGGGGTACAGGCCAGAGATGTGAGGGGTGAGAGGATTCACCAGAGACAGAGTGGGGAACAGAACAGGCAGATTGACCGAAGTACACTGCTGAGGGGAGCAGCCGGCGAGATAGGTCTACTGCGCCTGGTGGGTTGCTCCCTGGCCAGGGATCAAACTCGTGCTGCAGAGGCTGCAGATTGCTTAATAGTGCAGTGCTTAACCCCTTGCACCACCAGGGAGGCCCTCAGTGTCAATTTTTTTCTTCCCCTTTTAATGAAATCAACACAAGTTTGGTATAGAAAAGGTAGATAAGCAAAACCAAAATAGAAACCAACTCTAATTCTATAACTCAAAGAAACCTCTGTTAATATTTCACTGGTTTTCTAGGTAACCCTTTTCCAAAACATCGCTATACTTTTCCCCTCTACAAAAAAATTAAATAATACTGTGTGTATCCATTTATTTTCCTTTTTCTTTTTTTTTGTTAAGATTTATTTTATTTATTTATGCATACAAGAATTGGGGTATAGGCCAGATGTACGAGGGGTGAGAAGATTCACCACAGACAAAGTGGGGAGCAGAACAGGCAGATCTACTGAAATATATTGCTGCGGGGAGCAGCAGGCGAGACAGGCGAGGTCTGCTGTGCCATTTGAGTTAGCTCTCTGGCTGGGAAATAGCTTAATAGCACTGAGATGAGGCTCTTCCTTTTTCTTGAAGACATGGGAAGAGTAAACACTCAGTAACAGTAACTTACTGGCTAAATAGTATTCTTTTGGCGCATTTAGGCTCTTCCTAGTCTTTGCTGATTTAACAGCGCTATAATGAACATCTTTGTCAACCAATTCTTTGCACAAATCTATGATTATTTCCTGGAATTGATTCTGAGAAGGAGAATTGTTGGGTAAGAAGGTAAAATCTTTGATACGTGCTTTCAAATTGTATTCTAGAAAGACTTTACAAGTTTATGCCTGTTTTACTGTTCTCTGCCAATACTGGGAATTCTAATGTGATAGAATTTGCAATTTCTTGGGTTACTAGCGCACACACACGCATCGAACCATTTGCCTTTCTTTTCTAAAAGTGTTTACTTATATCTTCTGTCCATTTTTTCTACTGCAGTATTTATCTTTGTATTGATTTGTAAGAGCTCTTTAGGTTGAGGATTGTAGCCCCTTGCCTGCCATTTGAGTTCTGCATCTGGTAGTTATTACTGCTTAACACTGAATTATTTTCACTTGTTAAATCTGTCTCAGTGGTCTCCAGGATTTCTTGAGTGTGCTACTTAGAAAAGTTCCGTGTTCCAATATCTACTTACATTTTCTCCTAGAGCTTTTAATGGTCTCTCTTTTTTTTTTACATTGAAATTTTAATCTGTCTGGAGTTTGATTTCAGGGTCTGAAGTAGGGTTTTAATTTTATTTTTCTGAATGGCTAGTCTGTGTCTGGACATCCTCTCCCCATTGCTTGCTCTATGATCTGTCTCTTTCTTCAGGTGCCTTTGTAGACCTAAATATTTTGACTCTGTCTCGCCCTGACTGCATTTAGGTCTCATCAGCTATTATGATAATGATGGTTTCACCTTGTCTTTATAAAATGACACCTTTCGTCTGCAGATATCCATGTGCTTATTACGCATTCAGCTCCTGACACCTGAGGGAAGTAACTGGGTATTAGCACTTCATCTTAGATGCCATACTTGACGCTACAGATGGGAGGAAGGCAGGAAAGCCTCTGCTCACCTCTGGTCAAGCTGGCTTCCCCCTCCAGGACCACAGAGCCGTCTGGATGTGTGGCTCACCCTGCCTATGTGGGCTTCATCGGGTGTGTCTGCTTTAGCTTTCACACGGTGGCTTTTGTGGAGACAGGCATGTAACATTTGGCTGTGTGTGTGGCGACCTCTTTTAGATCTACCAGGTTCCAGTGTTGACATCCTGCAGGACAGTCAGGGCCCAGGAGTGAATATTGGAAAGGCCTGCTCTAATGCAAGACAGAGTCTGGAGCCAGGGTAGAGAGGCAAGTGAGTAACTCCGAGGTGGAGTGCCCCAGGTGGGCACAGGTAGTAGTGCAGTACACTGTGAGGAGGAGCGTTCAGACTAAGGATGGGTGGGTAGAAAAAACTTGAAGGTGTGGCCTGTAAGACCACCTTATTTGGGTAACTTAATAATTTTTTCAGCCCTGCGAAAGTCCAATTCAAGTGATAATTCACATAGTTCTTGCCTGCCCCCCAAATTTTCTTGTCCCTCTCAGCCCAGGTATCCTGTATCTTCAATCAGCAAGAGACTCTTTCTGAACTCTTGTCTGTTTCTCTTTTTCTGGCTAAGACCAGTGTCAGCACTACCCATCCTGCAGCCTCCGCTGTGAGGTTTGACACTAATGAACCGGAATTGGAGGAATAGACTAAGTCCAAGAGTGTTCATGGGGAGTAAGTCAAAACAAAAATGCAGGCAGTTAAGCAACAGTGAAATTTCTGTGGTTGTAAGAGGTTGAAGGGGCCTATCTAATTCCCTTTACTATGTGTCACACCCTAGACCAGCCCTGACAGCACCATAGAAAATACTGAAAGTATTTTTCAAAATTTTCAGTTCTCTGGGCTCCACCCCACACTAGAGACTACATGGTTTCTGGGTAGCACTATTTTTGGAAGGTCCCCAGATGATTCTGATATGCAACCAGGTTGAAAGCTGATGTCCTGGACCTTTGTTTGGGGCTCACCCAGTTCAGTCCTCCTACCTGAAAACTTGCAGTGATGAGGGAATTTGTCACCTCCCAGGACATGTAACCACCCAATCCTTGTCACAGTTGGGCTTCACGGTGTTCTGATGTTCTCAATTTAGCATAGTTGGTTGAGTACATGCTGTTTACAGGAGCTCTGCTGGCTGGCCACCTACTCTCTGTAGATTCATCAACTGGGTTATTTGGACTCCTTGAGGTCAAGTAGAACCAGTCTGACCTTCCTCCACATGATGACCTTCATATGTGTGATCCTCTCTTCAAAGGCAGAGGAGGCTGCAGGCTGTGACATTTCTGCACTGAGTCAGTTCACAGCCAGGACACTAACTGCAAAGGGCAAGGACTCCAATATTCTAATAGGGAAGGCATTGGTGAACCCCAAGTCTGGGAGCTGTCGGGACTGGAAGTGGCAGGTCAGAATGGGTTCCAAGTGGGTGGGCTGAAGTTAGCACTGAGAAGTTAATTGTGCGGACAGGTGACCAATTGGGGACCAAAGTCGACTCCCAGGTGGACATGGGGAGGATGGGGGAGGTTCCAGGGCAAAGAGAATAGGGAAGCAATTAGGAGTAGAGGGGAGCATAGGGAATCTCACCATGTAGGGTCTCAGCTCTGAGCAGGTAGCAAGTCTTAGTGAGAGTTTTACCGTCATGGTGTTGGGCACTGGGTGTTCTCTGTCCTGGTTCTTTGTCTCTTGTTGGGGGAGGGGAGTAGCCAGCTAGTCCAGGCAGTACAGGGCACCCAAAGCTGTTGATTCAAACACACAGGACCCTGCTGGTATCCACTGTGACAGTGTGAAATGAGCCCCAGTTCCTAGCCTGTAGTGCTTGGAGCTCAGTAACTTGGGACAAGTGATTGACTTTTCTGGACCTGGAATGCCCCATGTGTTCTGACGTGGGCATGATAATACATGGCATCTTCCGAGCGCTCTCTCTGTGCCTTGCACTACAGAACACTTTCCAGGTAGGATCCTCATGACAGGTCTTGGATGTGGTCCTGTTAAATAGAACCCCCATTTTACAGATGATGAAGACTTCTGGAGATGAGGTTCAGGGGCAGTGGCAGAGAATCCTTGTAAAATCATTTCTTTAAATGGCTGAGCGCCATGCCTAGCTTTATGCAAGTTTTTGTGTTCTTTTGGTCACAGTATGTCCGGACCTTAGCCTAACCTAGAACTCTGGGCTTCCTAGAGCCACAGTCAAATCAGTGTGGCTGCCCTTTCTGGCCTGGTAAGGTCATTCTTCTCCTGATGGTCAGTTTGTGGTTGACCCATGACTCCTTGGTGTTGCAGACTAGAAGGACACCTCTCCATTCTAAGTGCTTTAAATATATTAACTCACGGAGCCCTACCACACTCCCTCAGAGGTGAATTCTAGTAGGAGTCTGGTGAAAGTGAAGCAAACAATTTGATACATTGTTGTAGGTGACACAGGTACTAATGGGCATTGAGCTCTGGCAATCAGTCTGACTCCTTTCTGCCCTTAATCTCTATGCCACCCAGCTGCGGAGAACAGTGACAGAGGATAGTTCTATATCACCTTGGGGTGGGGGGGTGGGTCGCAGAACCAGGAATCAAAAGTCCTTGAAAATCAGTAAGTCTCTGCTGTTGATAAGCATCTGGTTTGGGCCAGATACTCATCTCCATATGTTCACAGGATAGCGCTGCCAAAGGAACAAAGGAAGTCTTCATGTAAGAGGTGACACAGGAGATGGGCTATGGATAGGGATGACTTGGATATTTAAAGATTGGTGGGCATTCAAGGGTGTCGGGTGGGGGGGCCTGGGGGTGTCCTGTCAATGGTCCCAAGTAACTGGAAGAGAGGCTGTGGGAAGTCACACACAGGACCTGCAGAGCCCGGCCACAGGGATTGATTTCTGTCCTGTGGATAAGTAAAGAGCCAGGTTTGTGCTTAGGAAAACCTGTCTGCAGCTTCATAGTATGGGTTAGAGTGTGGGTAAGGGACACCTAAATCAATTCTGGAGGTGGGGACCTCATTTAGGAGGACAGCAAATGCTTCAGGCAGGGGCAGCATGGACCTGCCCCCACTCTGCATCCTTAAGCTGTGAAATACTAGGACTGACTGCTCAGCAGCTCTCAGATGACACTTGTCGATGGAGGGAAATTGACCGAGCACTTGTCAAGGAGATAGATTTTTCTGGATCACTACTGTCAATGGCTGAGATGTCCTTTATGGGAGTTGGTGAGTTACCCAGTCCACCAGAGTATTTGTCTACATTCTGTCAGACTTGGATGGATTGCAACAGGGGCAGCAGGGACCCTGGGACCTGGGTTGGGAATGGAGATGTCTCCAGGCGTGGTTCTTCTGGTAGTAGTGGGTAGGAGGCAGCCTTGTTTCTGCAGAAACATGGAGCAGGAAAGGGCAGAACCACAGAACAGCCCACCATCAGGGAAGATTTGTGGGATGAAGGAGAGCGGGGAGTCGACACAGAGCTTGTTACCTGACGTTGAGATCAGAGGCGCAATTCTCCCGTTTAATGGCAGTGCCTCTTGGAATTGGGAGGCATCCTAGGATGTCTGGGCAGACTATAGCAGGTAGAAGGAAGCCATCGGAAGAAGGAAATGCAGAAGGGAGAAGGGAAAACTGGGATTCTGACCTTGAGAGGTCATCCTCCACGGGCAGATGCTCTTAGAGTAAGTGTGCAGGAGCCTTCAGGTCCCTAGAGGGGAAGAAACATTAGCTTGGACAAAGATGTTTGCTGAGCTCAGTTGAAGGCCCCCCTGAGGATTCCTGGCCAATTCCTTCCACATTCACCGCTGAGTCAGACAGTGGGGATCTGGCGCTCTTCAAATCCAAAAGGGAAGCTTTTTAAAGATCCAGGAGTAATTTGCCATCAGTCCAGTTCAGGGGACTCTTGCTGCACACTGGGGCACACGCTTGGCTGGCAGTTGGCTCCTGCTTGCTGAGTTGCATGGCTGGGGGTCCATCTGAAAGCCATCTGTGGTGTGACTGGGAAGTGACAAGATGGTGGGAATTGGTGTCATCACTTCCTACTCACCCACAGGGTAACTGAGAACATTGCCACGGCCCGGATCACACGCACAGGCCCCGGGCTGAACGCTGTCCAAGTGCAAGCATGCATCTGCCTTCCTTCCACAGTGATACTTGTCTGCACTCTGGATTCTGATTCTTTGTCACCCACAGACTAGGGAAGAAGTGGGTCTTGTTTAGAAAAAGCAGAGGAACTATCCTGTATTCTGCAAACCCTTTGTTTTGCGGATTCCTTGGAGATGATTAGGCGTGAAGCCCCCAGAGGAATCTGATACTGCCCATAGTGACAACTCATGGAGGATGCTAATGAACAGTTTGGAGGTAAGAAGGTGTAGTCAGCGTATGGGGATGAGGACATCCATTTATTTATTTGGTATTCAATTCCTCTCCCTCTAAATTAGAAATGCATTTTTTATACCTGATCCTTTGGGGAAAGGTCATCCCAGAAAGAAACATTAGCCTGGACAAAGATGTTTGCTGGTCTCAATTGAAGGCCCCCCTGAGGATTCCTGGCCAATTCCTTCCACATTCACTGCTGAATCAGACAGTGGGGATCAGACGCTCTTCAAGTCCAAAAGGGAAGCTTTTTATTTTTTAAGATTTATTTATTTATACATGCACTGGGGTGCAGGCCAGAGGCGCGGGAGGGTGAGAGAATCCACCAGAGACAGAGCTGGGAGCAGAACAGGCAGAAGGACTGAGGGGCGCAGCGGGTGACAGAAGAGGTCTGCACACCATGTGGGAATCTCTCCTGCAGGGCGGCGGGAAGCACTGCGCTCAACCCACTGTGCCACTGGGGAGGCCCCTAAAAGGGAAGCTTTTTAAATATAGATCCAGGAGTAATTTGCCATCAGTCCAATTTGCCATCATCCCAGAAAATTTTGTTACCCCTTTGCTTTTGATGGTTTCTTGTAGTTTAAGCAGTCTTTCTACCTCTAGGAAGGAACTTGTATTCCTTCAAGTTTAACAACTCTTGCTGGTTTGACCTCAAGCATTTCGTACTAGGTAAATTTCAGCTGGAGGCTTTTATGTTTCATAGCGGCACTTTGTACATGGACATTTCTGATGTCTACCTTCATAGTTTGGGACAGAAAGTGACTTTAGATCTATAAAGGGTCACTAAGTAAAAGTTAGCCCTGCCTGCCCCAAAGTTTAATAAATTCATAACTGGGAAATCAGGGCTTCTCTTGGAGGAGGAGGTCTGGCTTCCTTACAAGATCCATATATTTGAATTTCAAAGGCCTGTTTGAATGTGAAATCTAAGGTCATCTTGCATAGTCTAAAAATCAAAGACAAGTGAGTTCGATTGTCATTGTTAAGCCTATTTCTATAGCTGTATGGAGTATGACATTTTCTACTCCTTAGGTCTTTAGTGCTAAAAGGGAAGCTTCCTCATTGTCAATTAAGAATGACCACTGGAACACTTTATTGAAGGACGGAGACCTTTCCCTGCACTGGTCTGGGCTTGGGTGGTCAGACCTTGACAGGTGATCCGGGATCACAGGTGTGACTTGAGGATTTGGGGCATGCTCTGTGTGTTGTTGTGCCCAGGATTTTTTTTTAAAAAATATTTATTTATCTATCTATCTATCTATCTATCTATCTATCTATTTATTTATTTATTTATGCAAGCAGTGGGTACAGTCAGAAGCGCAGGAGGGTGAGAGAATTCACCAGAGCCAGAGGGGAGAGCAGAGCAGGCAGACTGATGAAGTACACTGCTGAGGGGAGCAGCGGGCAGCAGGAGAGGTCTGTGTGCCATGTGGGACCCTCGCCTGGCGGCTGGAGAGCAAACTGGCACTGCAGAGGCTGCAGGCAGCTTCGAAGCCCAGCGCTCAAACTCTGCGCCATGAGGGAGGCCCTGTGCCCAGGATTTTAAATACCCCCCAGTATCTGCTCACACGCTGACCTAGGGGCCTGTGAGAGAAGCAGTAGGGAAAAGGGACAGGAATACTGCTCACGCTTAGTCTGGGTTCATGTTGAGGTGGCCTTGGACAAGTCACATGTCCTCTCTGGTTCTGTTATCCCACCTTTAAAATGAGGGTGTTCAGCCCTATCATTAAATCAACCAATAAAGCTGTTGCGGAAGAATTTTATAAATCACCTTTACCCAAAAAAAGTGGTAGATTTGTTCCAGGTTTGCAAGAGGGACAGAAACAATGAGGGAGCAAAGAAAAGCTTAGAAGTTTTGACTCTGTGACCCAGTGGTTCCCTCCAGGAATTTATCCTAAGGATTCAGTGAAAAGAGTCGCTGTGATTTAGATGCCAGTAATCTACAGCATTTGGAAAAACAAAAAACTGGAAATCACCTAAATCATCCAGCCTTGGGAACTGGTTAACATGTGGCACACAAGATTGTGAGAAGGAAGCAGCCCAGAGACGAGCAACACGCAGAAAAGTCAAGAGGGAAAAGGTTCATCACAGACTACCTTCTAAAAACAGCTTATTAAAAACTGGATATTCATTTGTTTTCTCCCCCTTCCCACATACATGTGTAGAAAAAGGCTAGAAGTAGGTAGACCCAAATGTAAACAGTGGCTATCACCAGAAGTTTGGAATATTTTTCAGTTTCTAAAAGCAAACATATTATTTATTTGATTGCAAAGGTTACATTTTTCAACAACCAGAGACTGCTCCAGCACAAAGCGGAGTGAGAAGGGGAGCCAGGGTACTTCTCTCCAAGTCCAGGAGCTCTTGTCGGCCATCTGAATGAGATGTTCGGCCTCAAAGCTGGGCCTGAGTGCACGTCTCATTGTGTTGGAATGTGGGCGATGAGGATCACAGGAAGTGGTGACAAGTCCTTTGTTACAGAATCTTACCCGTCTTGCTTTCTGGTGCCAGTGCTGGCTCTTGGTGATCATCTGTGTGTCAGTGGTCACCGCCTTAGCTTGGGCAGGGACCTCACAACTAGGCAGGAAGCTGTGGCACACACCCTGTCTCCCTCGACTCCCATGGCTGCTTGGATCTCTGAAAGGAAAAAGGCCAGAGTGGAGGGATTCACAGGTGTTCTTCCCAAACTGGGAAGGTGTGGGGTTTTCCCTTGCCCTCAGAAGGACTCGATCTTGGCTGCCTCCAAAAACAATAGCAGTCTGCTTTTCATCCCCTTCTGTATCTCAGTTCTGTTTTCCTGTCCTGTGTTTACAACTGTGGTCTTGCTGAAGAAGTTTGCTGAGAAGGGAGGCTGTTCTCTCGGACTGGGAAGGCCGCTGCTTCAAGGCAGATGGCAGTTTTTCCCCTCTGTTAACTTCCCGGTAGGAGCCATGCAGAACCCCACCTTGCACATGACAGGTGCCCAGTGAAGCCTTGCAATGTGAAGAGTTTCCTGGATGGGAGAGAGAGAGAGAGTGCGTGCACACACACACACATACACATGTGAGTAAAGGTAATGGAATACTGCAACTAGAAAATATCTCGCCTCCATGCCTGCGGTTATGAACTCCTCTACTGAGCACACACTGTGTGCTCTACTGTGCTGGGTGCTTTAGATGCATCATTTGACAGTGTTCCTCCCAGGATTTCTGCAAAGGAGGGCGGTCTCCATTTTTCATATAAGTAAATAGATTCAGAGAGGTCAGGGGACTTAAACCTTGTCAAACCTCGATGTTCTTACTGACATGCCCATCTTATTGGACACCAGGGACTCATGAGATTGTGTATCCATTTATGATTTACCCCCCTGCAGCTTCTAGCTCAGAACCTGGAATACTACAGCCACTCTGGAGAAATTGAACCTTGGGATTCCATGGCTGGGTGATGCTGGACAAGTGTCAGTCCCTCTCTGTACCCTCTATTTGTAAAACAGCCAGGTGTTCTTTTCTGTCACCCAGCCCTGCCTTTTCCAAAGACCTCCCAGAACAGCTCAGAACAGCCATCTCCAGACTGCAAGTTCTGTGGAATGCAGTTGGTCTTGTAAGAGGTAGTCAGAAGCCACTGAGGGTTTTTTACTTTCAGGCTGAGGCCCAAACATCAGATGACTGTTGTCCCCAATTAATGAGACACAAGAAATAAAGTTGCGCAACTTTACAATGAAACCACATTTCTCTCTGCAATTTCAGTCCTTCCAGTGTTTGAGGCACACGTCCTGCTCCTGGCAAGCTTGCACCTTCATTTCATTCCTTGGCCTGATCACCCACCTTTTCACCTGAATCAGCTTGGAGAAGCCCCGGAGCAGTTTCCAGAAATTAAATCCACTCTAGAGGATGGAAAAGTTACCCCACCCCATAATATTCACAAAAATGCATGGACTCCCTTGGGGTCCAACTTGCCCAGAGACAAGCCCAGAGGAGCTTTGGGGACCAGTATGTTGCCTTGCAGGGTGGCCCCTTGTTCTTGTTTGCACGTGGAAATTCTTAATGTGTCTGAAACAGAAGTTAGCGGACTTTCTGTGAAGGGCCAGACAGTAAGTATTTTAAGCTTTGGGATCAACATGGTTCCATTGCAGCTACTCAGTTCTGCCCTTGCTGTGTGAAGGTGGCCACGGACAATATGAAAATGAATGGGTATGGTTGCATGCCAATAAAACTTTATTTGCAAAAACAAAACTTTGCAGATGCTGGTCTCGCACACAGCGCTCGCGTGGACTTGTTCTCCCTCTGTTTTATATACACCTGTTTTGACTTCCTCATTGTTTGGAATCCGCCCCCACCCCCTGGTGTCTTACACACTATCTCTTCTGACCTAGACATGATAGAATATCTCTGATCAATATTAGCTGCACAGAAGTTGCCCACATTCTCATATTAAAAAGCACAAGTCTTTTTAAAATGTAGGGTTTTTTTCCTACAAGTGTCCTACAAGTTTCCTAGAATTTCTTGCTGTATCACCTGGTTCATTCTGAAGGTATGGGAAATTGATATATTGTTCACTTGCTTACCATTTGGCATTTTCAAATGCCTTAAGAAGAGAAGCCCATTATCTGACATCCACAGGGTTTGAGTCTTGACTCATCCGGTCCTTCTTTTGTCTGTCTTTCGAAAGTGACTCGGGACTTGTCATTGCTTAAACACTCTTCCTGGCTTCCGTCTTGTTCAGACGCATAACGTGATATTCAGGTTGACTCTTACCTATCTGAAAGCCTTCCTGCCGCTCCAGTGTTGCCCAGCCAGAAATCTCTTGCCTTCCTCCAGGATTTTACCTACATGGCCCCATGTCTTTACCCATGTCGTGCCTCAGTGTCTTCATCCTTCCCACTCCAGCTCAGCTGCCATGCCATCCAGGAGGCATTTCTATCTCCTGCCTTCCTTTCTGTATGTGCCCATGCCTCCATGACGGGCCACCACATACCATGTGATGTGTGTGATGGTTCCTGTGACCGTCAGGCCCTTGGGGAGCTGAGGTGAGAGCACCTCACATAACACCTGACCTAGAGGGGACCCAGAAATGCTAGTCAGATCAACCTCAGAGGGGGTCCCATGTCATCAGAGACACCCCCTTCCCTCCCCCCTCTCTGGAGTTCCCAAATCTCCAGTCACTCCAGTACAGGGGAAACACCCCAAACTCTGGTTCCCTCCAGAACAACGAGCACACTAGAGGATAGGCACCTGGTGACTTCCAGTGGGAAGAGTAGTATTTGGTGGCTTCCGGTGTGGTGGTAAGACTGCAGGGGAGCAGTTGGTGGGCTTCTAGGAAGAACAAGTTTCTCCCTCCTCGGCGCAGGTGAGAGTGATGATGAGAATGGTTTCAGGTATTGAACACCTCTGTATGCAGAGCTGCTAGTTAGGGACTGTGATGGGCGCAGGTTTCAGGGCAGTGGGCTGAAGGGTCCTTCAGTGCCTTCAGCATTGGGCTAGCACATAGTAGAGCTCAACAAATATTTTTTGAATCCACTAGATTTTTCTGGAAAGATATGTTGTGGCCAAAATGGAGGGCCACAGATGACATACTAAGGAGTTAATTGAGCCTTCACCCCATAGGCAGTGGGGACTCAAAGACAGGTTTGTGCAGGGAGGGACGTCTGCGCAACATGTGTCGCACTTACCCCATTATTTGCTCTTTCCGGTGTGGCTGCGATGCCAGATAATGAGGTGTCGGGCTGCACAAAGCGCTTCCTTGTGCCGGAGAGAGGCAGGGCCGGCCTTGAAGCCAGTTGGCCACCGGCCTCCTCCCTGTAATTTATGTGCAGTGGCAGGTTGGAGAGGGCTGCCAGGCAGAGCCAGGGCTTGCCCGCCTCTCCAGGTCGCCGCCTCAGCTTGCTGGCTTCAGTGTAGGGGCCGCGGCCCTGACGCGAGGCCTGCCCTTGCCCCTCTGAGCTTTCTCTGCTGCCAGCCTGTTCTGAGAGGATTAAAGGCAGCCGCCTGGCTGTTCCCAGGATTTGCTGACTCAGTTGGTGGTTCTCAGCACAGAGAAGGGGGGATATCACAGACCCCCAGTTTCTCTCCCCCAGCCTTCCCCACTCCGGTTCCACATCACCAGAGTAGGTCAACTTGGGCTTTTTCTGTCTCAAGGCAGCTGGCCCAGCGCTAAGTGGTTTTGCCTCCTGCGCCCCCAGAGACCACTTTTCCAGGGAGGCTACAGCTCATTGTTTTCAGCTTGGGAAATGCATGGGTGGTGTCAGTCCCCGGCGTCCAAGTATGTGGAGATGTTACCTTGTTCAAAAGAGGGGTGTTCCAGTAGTCTGTTACCAATGCCTGCTCTGGGTGAGCCCCCGGCATAGGCATGTTGGAATACAGAACAGGGCACTGAGGATGAGGTGGGGGCAGGGCAGTGGATATAATGTGCTCCACTGCAGAGCAAAACAGTCATGGTTACAGGGCCTCAGAGCCACTGATTTCTGGCATGGTGATTTGGGCAGCCTTCTTGGAGGAGTTTGGGGAGGGGGTTGAATCTGGCCCTGAAAAGAGAAATATCCTGGGCAGAGAACACAGCTTCTAAAATCACAGAAGTTGGCAAGTACAGGTGGAGTGTGATGGGAAAGGTGTGGGGCTAGAGCTCTTAGTGGGAACAGGTGGGGCTGTAGCTGGTCTGACAGTGAGGCTCAGGGTTTGGCCAGAGCTCGCCATGCAGCTCTATAATGTGATAATGGGCCTGATGAGCCCCTGCATGGGCCTTGTCACTGCAGGGACTGAGGAAAAACCCAGGGCCAGGTCTATGTCCGGAATTAAGAGGCATTCAACTTCTAGCTTTGGGCTGGGTTACCCACCTCACCCCTCCCAGGAAACCCATGCTTGGCCAGGCTGAAAGTGAGCTTCTGTGATTCTGGCTGCAGCATCTGCTTCCCGGGGCTGGCCTTCTAAGCGCCTGTCACAGTGACTTTTGAGGGAAGGTAACAGATGGACAAGATAGAAATGCCTCTTATCCTCCCAGCTGAAGCTGGAGGCAGAAGAGCATGGACCCCTGGCAAGGGCACTTCACGGTTTGCTTTGGGCCCTCGAACTTGTAGTGCCTCAGCTACCTGCAGGAGGCAGAGAGTAGGGATTTCCAGTTCCCATTTTAGGGATGAAGAAGTTACTTGCTTGAAGTCACCCCAAAATCAGGCAGCCTTCAAGTGGGGCTGGACCTCCCCATTCCCAGCCCAGTATATTAGTCACCACACAGCACTGGCCTCGCTAATTAAAGGGCACCATTTGGAGGTGAGGTTTGCAATTAAATGACAACTGAAGATGGTGGGTGGTTTCTGGCTCCTCTAACACATGTTAAGCTCCTACTGTGTGCCAGGTGTTGTGCTAAGCTCTTCTTTGCTTCATTTTAGCAATGGCCCTCAGCAGTAGGTACTTTTGTTAACACTAATGAGACTAGGCCACAGGGAGTGTAAGGAACTTATACAACAATCCATCATGGGACAGAGATGGCATTTTGATCCCAGGCGGTTCCTACCCAGGGCCTGCTCCTAACCCGATGCCCAGGTGCCTCTGTGAGGCCAGACGTGGGCACAGGCCCATCATCTGCCTTGGCACCCCTGGTGTGCTTTATAATTAGAACAGACTGCAGTTTCTGCTAATGACTTCCTCATGAGATCCATACTCAGAAACTCACGAGAAAATTGAAGAAAAAGAAAGGAAATAGGTAGAGAATGAGGTTGTTTCCACTGAAGCCCAAAGCACTATTTATAAAAAGAACTTTAGGAAGCCAACTTTGGCTGGCTATGTTTTGGCAGTTGGCAGGCTCCTGCCATAGCTCTTTCTTCTCTGCTGTGTGCTGTGCATTTAACTTCTCAGAACCTCTAGTGACTTCCCACTGCCTTTGGAATATCATTGAGTTGCTTTAACCTGGCATTAGAGGTCAGGTTAGTTAGGTGGTCCCCAACTCCCCTTCTTGCCATGACAGAGGACATCTTTCCCTAAACTTACTGAATTTTTCCACCTCTACCCCTCGCCTATTCTTTCCTGAGGCTGGCATGCCTGACCTCTCTCCCACTACCCCATCCCTCCTTGCTAATGCAGGTTTGGCTCAGATCTTGACCCTGCAAAAGTCTGACCTAGTCTCTTTCCCCCTCCTGTGGGTCAGGCCTCTGGGCCTTGTTTGTTGCTGTGTGGTGGTGTCTCTGCCCTGACCCCATACAGGGCTCCTGGCTAGGTGATGCCTTTGCATGATAATGGGAAAGGCAGCTAACATAGTCTTTACAGGGCAAAGGCAAATGAAGGTCGTGATGTGAAAAAGACTTTGTGCAGAGAAAGAATAAAGGACACCCCCGTTCTCCCTTGCCCTCCCTTTGTACCACCCTCCCCCCGCCATAGTGACTGTACTTTGATCCTGGCTGGATGAAACTAAGTTGTGGCTTTTTTTTTTTTAATTTTTGTAAAATATTTATTCATGCAAGAACTGGGGTACTGGTCAGAGGTGTGGGGGGGGGGGTGAGAGGATTCACCAGAGACAGAGTGTGGGACAGAACAGGTGGATTGAGTGAAATACACTGCTGAGGGGAGCAGCGGGCGAGTCAGGAGAGGTCTGCTGCACCATGTGGGTTGCTCCCTGGCCGGGGATTTAACTTGTGCTGCAGTGGCTGCAGATAGCTTCATAGTGCATCTTAACCCCTTGCGCCACCAGGGAGGCCCTGTGGCTTTTTAGCTTGGAGAAGAGAGGTGAGAATAGATGTCCTCAGACTGCCTCTGTTCTAGTCCTGCCAGGTTCCAGGTCTCCTGGAAGGAACTTCCCTCTAAAACATCTCTGGGGCAGGTGCCTTCTAGCTCAACCATGTCTCCTGTCTTTGGGACACCTACATTACCATCCCACCCCACCCTGCATCTTGTTGCACCTGTCTCAAAATGTTGATAAGTGCTCTGTTTAGAGTAAAAGCCTCAAAGATTTTTAGCTTTCAGGGCCCTCAAAATCTGCCCACAAACTCCATTGCTTTATAATCCGCCACACTAGAACACTTCAGCATTGCAGCATGGTCTCTGCTGCTCCTCCTTCACACCCACCTGAACCCAGGCGAGGCCATTCCAACCAGCGGAGCACTGTCTGCCACCCACTGTCACCTGCGCTGTGGCCAGGGACCAGGTGGCTTTTCAAGAGTCTCACTCTCCTTTTAGCAGAGCCACCAGAGCCTGTGGGTTGGTCCTGTCCCCCTGAGCATCCCCTCTTCTACCTCAGGCCTCACAGGTGCTAATGGGTGTCCTAAGAGGCTGTCCCTCCACAGCCTGGCACAGACCTGTGTGTGGCTTCACATACACAGATTCATTTCCTCCATTAGCCCTCAGGTGGCCATCGTGTCTGTTTTCTTTACTGAGACGCTGAGACTTGCCTAGGATCACACACGTTGGCCCAGGCAGGACCACAAACTGGTCTTTTCCTGTTCTCTACTTCCCTGATCTTAGAAGTTCAACCTATCAGTTTTCTCTGAGGAAATCAGGTCTTTGAGGGGGTCATCTTCCCTCAGATAGGGAAGTCTCTATGAGAGCGAGCTCTGGAGGTGGTTTGTGAACTCTGAGGAAAAATAACCACTCGCCCTCTGTGAATAATTACAATACAAGAATCAGGTCGCTATCAACACACTTGTCTGTGCAACTCTAGAATGTGACCTCAGAACCCAAATCAGTGATTCTGGCTCAAAATAAAACTGGCCTCGGAATTTATGGAGAGTAGGGCACAGGCTGCCAGAATCCTCCTGTCAAGATCTGCCTGGCAGAATTCCTCCTTCTCTCCTCACACCCTTCAGCTTCAAGCTGCCATAAGAACCAAGTTGATGGACACAGGCCTCTCCCAGACAGGCAGTCAATGGCAGGCCTGGGTAGGGTATCTTGGACCTAGGCAATAGTTGAGCTTCTCTGAGGTATTTCTTTCATCAGAGCTGTTTCCTGATGACCGCAGGTTGTGCGGTCAAGTTGAAGAGGTTGTTCAGAGAGCCAGACTGGCATCTACAGGAAGTAGTATTACAAGGGGACCTTGTGGCTTTGTGACCTCTGTTCTCTGGTAGGGGGAAGGATGAGGGGCAGAGGGTCATCATAAAATCTGAGCGCTTGAGCCAAGAATCAGGGAAGCCATTCATTCACACACTCCTGTGCCTCAAAATGGGGTGGAGTCCTTGGGACCAGGGCCATGACCCCCCTTTCTTTGAATCTTGCAACCTTGAAATCTGCAGCAGCACAAACAGCCTGATGACAATTGCCACACAACAACAAAAGCTTGCACTTGGCTTTCTCTTAGGTTTATAATTCAGAATGCACTTTTTTGGTAAAATAGTCCATTTCCCTCTGATTTAGATTTAATGACAAAGCAGAAAAGAGTTTGAGTCTTTTTTTTTTAAGACTCCGCTTGCTTGGTTTAGGGCAGTATTGGAGACGTCAGGGCTGATGGCAGTATTTAACAGGACACTTTATCTTAAGAGTCTTTTTCATCATTCTAACAATTATCCACATTTTAAGGGAAGAAAACAGTCAGTGGCGAGCCGCTTCCTGTGCCTTACTGTCCTGAGCCATCATTCCCCCCCCCCACCCCAACCCTGTCTGCTAAGTTTCAGGAGTTCAGAAACATGTTCTTCACGGCTGACAGTTTCTCTCAAAATGTCCATCTCACTTCCTCCATCCTGCTCTCCTTGCCTGTCTTTGTTCTCTCTTGGGCTGACACTCCCTCCCTCGGGCTTCATCTGCCTTTTTCCACTCTTGTCGCCTTCCAGTCACCCCTACCCTGTGGGTGGCCCCTTGCGCACTGTTGCTCTCCTTGCCTCCAGGCCTGCTCATGTATGCTCAGCCAGCTCATGGGGTTGGCAGGGCAGCTGGGCTGGCTCATCTCCAGAGTAAGGAACAGAGTGGGCAGCACCCCATGTGTCTGAGAGGAGAGGCCTGGGCAAGAGGGAGTCTGAGTGTCAGGCAGACCTGCTGCTTTCCTTTGCTGTGTGACGTTGGACAAGTTTCTTTACCTCTCGGAGCCAGTTTCTTCACTTGTAAAATCCACTGAGCACCTTCCTGTGTATTACGCCTTGCATACAGTGGCCAGAAAGATGAATGGACATAGGCCTTATCCTGCAGGTCCCAGTTTAGGAGGTCTTAATAATCATGGCAGGTGACATCATGGGTGTTTGGAAAGAGCAAGTGACATTTGACATGGAAATATTTTATAAACTGCTAAGTGCTGTGCTCTAGAAAGAGTGTTGGTTACTGGAGTCCCCAGGTCCATTGCTTTGTTGAGGTCCCTTCCAGCCTGGTGCCTGCCCCCACTCTGTTCTGTGGCTGGTGAGCTCTGGCGTTTGCATGGACCCATGAGCTCAGGCACATGTGCATGGGGGAGGGAGCTAAACAGCAAATCCAGACTGTAAAGTAAAGAAGGGAGAAGATTTGGGAGCTGTGTGAAGTTCTTCAAATGTGGTTTGACCTGATTTTTTAAAAAACTCTTAACAATTTGTCATGAGTGAGTGAAACTGCCTTTAGTCAGTGGGAAGAAAGCCAGACAGGATGTGAAATGTCCCTTCTTAGCCCCTCCCATTGATATGTGAGCCCGTGTCTGTCCCCCTGAGTAGCCTCTGGGCTCTTGCATGCTGTGCTGCTCTGCGGTGGTCTGTGCCTGTCCCAGGGCCTGGCCTTCAGGGGTCCTGCCTCAAAGTCAGCCCTGGGAGTGGGAGGGGTCTGGGAGGACAGTACCGAGGGCTCGGGCGGTGATGATGACAATACACAGTGGAGCCTACTGTTATAGGCACTGGGGTGGACTCTGTTGTCCTTACTCTGTGGAATGAAGAGGCAGAAGCCCTCAGAGGCTGAGCAAGCTTCCCAAGGTGACACAGCCAGGATTTGAACTCAGATCTAACTCCAAGCACATGTTCTCGAGTACTGTACCTTGGAGTCTAGGTTGGATTTGAATGTGCACTGATGAGAGAATGGAGCACCCTGGGAAGGCACACCATGGGCAAGAATGGGAGGAAGGTGGGGCTGGTGACTCCTGGTGGGGAGGTTCCTTGAGGGGAGGACATTTGGAAGAAACATACTGCAAACAAGCTGGAGGTGAGACAGGAAGTTCCTGAATGACATGGGGTCTCCTAGGAGGTTGTCCTTCACACAGGCTGGAGGCTGATAGACAGGAGAGCTCAGCTGCATTCAGCACCTTGTTTGAGTCCATTGTATGAGTTATTAATGGTGGCAGGACCGTCTCCACACTAAAAAAAGAGCTCTCAAAGGGGTGATGCATAGAATTGGTTTTGCCCCCCACCCTCTACCAGTCCTTTCCTTTCCCTTTGGGTTTTCTTGGCCATTTCTGCAAGGAGGAGTTGCATTAATAAGTCATTTCCGAGCACAATCCTGATACTATAACTACCTTCCTTGGTGACCTTGTGCAGGTTACCCAGCTACCCTGTGCCTCTTTTTTTTTTTCCTCACCTGTAAAATGGGGACGACACAAGAATCTACTCCACGGGTTGTTAGGAACACGGAGGAACTGAGCTGCTGGTAGGGAGCTCTCCCAGTATCTGTTGTATTATTGTGGTACAGGTCCCATCCATGTTCTGTGCAGCCTTTGACTGTCCCCGTGACTCAGTGGGAAGGAAGGAAAAGGCCTGGGGCCCAGAGGCTCTCTGGCCACCCGCAGAGCTTCAAGGCCAGGGATCCTGGGTTTGCCCTGTCTGCTGCAGCACTTTGCTCTGTAGACGTTGAGATCATCGCTGCCAGGGGCAGCCCAACCTCAGCCAAGCTCTTGCAACATCTCCAGGGCTCTGGGGGTTCCTTGTGCCCAAGTCTGCGTGGGCAGAGCTCCGGGCAGGCGGCACGTTTTGGCAGGTTCTTCGTGGTGTCATTGGTAAAGAGTTTCCTGTGGCTGTGCTTGTTAGGGCTGAGGAAATACAGTTTTTACAGTCCTCTTTTGTTCCTCCAAGATGCTAATAAACTGTTTAAAATTTGGTTAAAATGCAGCTTCTCAAAGAAAAGGGAAATGTTTAGGGAATTCTGTCCCCGTGTTAGTTGGGGGTTGAGATCATTGAGATTTGGGTTGGTGAGAGGGCCATGCCTCATGTGTCAAGAATGGGTTGGGTGAATGTGGTTGGTATTTATCTCTCCAGGGGCCTCGTCCTAGAACAGTGGGCATGAGTTCCCAGGCATCCCATGCTCTGCTGTGTTGTAGGGGGAGGCCCAGGGGCTGGGTGGGATTCCTCACCTCTTGACTCACTGTACGACCTTGAGCGAGTCACTTCCCCTGGGCTGGGTTTATGAGAGCCTGTGGTTATAGTGAAATAATAGTGGGATTACCTGTACCTTTCTTCTGCTAGAGACCCGTGATTCTTTTTTTTTTTTTAAAGATTTATTTATTTATGCATACAAGAACCAGGGTACAGGCCAGAGGTGCAGGGGGTGAGAGGAGGATGCACCAGAGTGGCGCAAGGGGTTAAGCACAGCACTATGAAGACCTGTGATTCTTAATCGTGGTTGCATAGTACAGTAACCTGGTGGGGGTGGGGGTCTTTTTGAAAACACTGAGCCAAGACCTAACCTTGGGACTACTGAAATCAGTGGGCAGAATTCAGGCTTTGGTGCTATGTGCAAGCTCCCAAAGTGATTCTTATGTGCAGTCAGTTGAGACCCATGAACTAGACCAGCTGTAGGTAAACTGTGGCCCATGGGACAGATCCAGCTGCTGCCTGTTTTTGTAAATAAAGTTTTATTGGCACACATCCATGCCCATTCATTTAGTTAGTGTATGGCTGCTTTAGGATTGTGACGGTTGAGCTGAGTAGTTGTTCCAGAGACCATGGTATGGCCAGCAAAAGTAAATCAAAATATTTACTATTTGGCTTTTTACAGAAGAGCTGTGCTTACTTCTGCTAGACTATCCCCCTCTTGTGGCAGACCCAGCCCACCATGAGCACTGTTGAATTCTTGGACAGAAGCGGTTGAGTCCAATTCACAGCACCCAAACTATCAGATGCTGTTGTGGGAGGAGGCCTGAGCTTAGCTTAGGCTGAGCCCTCCCTGCCCTGGTGACCCAGATCCTACCCTGGAACCTCCAGTGGAGGTGCTGAGCTCACACCTGCCTCCCACCTGCACGTTTTGTGGGGAAATGAGCCAGTTGTACTGCAGAGCAGCATCCTTTGGGCCTTAAAGGTGGGAAGGCTTGGGGGCTCCTTGTGGAAGTGAGAGAGAGGGCTGCACTGCTACACTTGGACCAACCCCTTCAACACGGGCTCCCCTATTTTTGCTTTCAGTACCATAAAAATCCAGGAGGAACTTAGTTTCCAGCGGCAAAGATTGATCCCTGCTGCTCCTGCTGGCCAAGTGCACAGCCAGGTTCTGCCCGGAGATCTCTGTGACAGGGAGCTCACTACCTTCCCTGTTCTATTTTACACAGCTCCATCTGATTAAACATCTTAAAATTAAGTTGAAGTCTTTTCTGATTAGCCTAAATTCTGTCCTCTCTGACCCCACAGAACAGATCTGCATTCTTTTCCTGGCACTAATCATCCACCCCATGCTATACACATACCTCCTGAATCTTCTCTAGAACATAACCTACTTCTTGCTTTCTTTCATAATGACTCATAAAACATGGAGTTTAGGCTCTTTATCATCCTGGTGGCAACTCTTAATTAAAGTGCAGGGCCAGAACTGAAGGTGATTCTCCAGAGGCTCTTGAATTTGAGCAGATTGGAGGAAGGCCATCTCCTCCCTGCTGGTGGAAGTCATAAAGCCACAGAACTGTTGACACATCCTGTGGGCAGGCTGGCTTTGGGGCAGTTGTGTTAGACCATGTGAGCATAGCATCGCTTTTAATAAACATCCCAGGCAGCTGAGACCCTGGGTTCTTGCATACCTGTATCAAGTCATAACATAGCTTCTCCCTCCTGATCACCTGCAGCTGGCTTTGTGGGGCACTAATAGATTCTCCAGAGGACTCTGTCCCTTCCTAGACTCCCCGTCCCCCACTACCCCCCTACCCCATAAAAGGCATGCACCCTCACCTGGCAGATGGGAAGTATGGTTGTGAGAGAGCACTGTGGACCCTGGGTTTATGATGTGGTTGGGCCAGGAACAAGGTTAATATTTTTAATGGCGAAGGGTGAGCCCCATTATTACCTCAGCTCATTAATCAATGGAGGAACCCGTTTTACCTGTTAGGTGCCCTTGGTGTGGGGAGTTCATGAATGGGAATCCAATTTTCTCTTTAAAACCCAAGCTACCTCTCCCCTTCTTAAATCCAGGAGGCGGTTCTGGGGAGGGTGTCGGTATTTTACAGCAGAATCTTCTGGGGTGGAATAGGCTCTGGGCCGCCATTGAGGGCCCTCCCTGCCTTACTCACCAAGCAAACTCACCTGGCCAGGGGCGCTGGGCAGGCAGCAGGAGCTGGGCAGCCTGCCCAAGCCAGTTCATAAGCCCAAGACACCAGGGCCACAGCCACTCGTTATGGACCCAGGATGGGTCCACCTGTGTAGACCTGTCACCCACAGGTTGGAGGGATGGACTGGATGAAAATGGGAGCAGGGGAGTGGTAGCCAGACCAGTCAGATAGACCCGATTCAGCCCTTTCAAAAAGGCTGGTCAGCTGGGGTTTGAGTGTCTCCAGGGAGTATGTTCTTTTGTGGTATGTTGGTTGACAGGATACCCCCTCCGCATTAGGTTGCCCAAATCACCTGGGTTATCCCATAGAAGCAGGCCTTCATGGGGTACCATCAAAGTGATGAGGTGTGTGCTTTTATCTTAGGAGTTGTTCCTCAGTGCTCTATCACAACTGCCTCTGGGCGGTGAGGGCTCCTAGGGATTTCAAACTGGTCCCCCCTCCAAACTCGGGGCCTCTTCCTCTCCACAGAGGAAAGGGAACATCTCCCATTCCTCTGGCCTTAACTGTAGGTGTTGGTACTTGTTTGTTTGTTTTTTTCTTTTCTTTGAGTCCAGCTGAGCTTACCCTAGCAAGATGAAAAATGAACCAATTCTTTCATAGTGTTCCCTCTCGCTTTACAGTGAGAACAGTGAGACTTACTTGACACTCATCTCTGAAAATAACAATAACTTGCCGTGTGCTGGATGCTGTCCAAGTATTAACTCTAGTTAATGAAGCAGGGGCCGACATTCAGGTTCACCTTGCAACTCTCAGTCCCCTCCTGTGCTCGGTGAGGCTTCCATGTGCAGAGGCTTGGGGGTAGGGACAGGGCCCTGGGCCTCTCCACTGCTTCTCAGGGGCTGTGGACATTGGAACAGCATTGGGGCTCATTCCCTCTAGCATAAGAACACTGCCTGCTGTGTGCTGCGCTGCTTTTGGTGCTGGGCTGGGGGAGGAGGAGGAGGCAGGAATCCCCAGGCCAAAGGATGAGGCCAGTAGAGGAGGGAAGGAGGTAGTTGCCAGAAGCCGTGCACATACACAAGAGCCATGCTGCAGGCGGAAGTGACTGCTTCCCCAGGTGTGGCCTGGGCAGGTTGCAGGTGTGTTCCAGTTACAGGGCAGCTGAGGAAGAGGAAGGGAGACTTCCAGCACCCAGCTGACTAAGGGAGTGTCAGGGCTGGCCCTTGCCTGGGGTTGGCACAGCCGAGCCAAATTGGCAGTGCTTCCCTTTCTTCCTTTCAAGCTCCCTTCAGAGATTTCCTCTTGCTGTCGGGAAGGATCCCAAGGTATTAGGAACTGTATACAGCTGGCCGTGGGTGGCATAGAAGAAGCAGATTTGGGCCAGAGGCTGATCCAGGTTGAAACCTACACTGCCTTGTGTAAATTACTGAACCTTGGGGAAATTACTAAACCTCTCTGAACTTCAGTGTTCTCATCTGAAAATGAAGAATTTGGGAGATGAGATAAAACACTGCATAGCGGTGGTCAGGTGCCTGGCACATAATAGGCACTCCTTTCGTCGTCAGTGTCAACTCTCAGGCTGTCGGAGGGTCTGCTGTAAGGTTCTCAGGTCCTGGCACCACATCTCCCTAGTCTCCAGAAGTCAGTCCCTGTGAGTCCTGTCTGGCAGGGTTGTGTGGAGGAAGGAAGCAGTGGAGAGCTGGGGATGTCTTGTGACAGCCGCCTTATCAGCAAGGGGCCAATCACTTGATTTACACAGCAGCAGCAGATCAAAGTTTGCTCTTTTGAAATTGATAAGTCTGGGATTCCGTTCAAGATACCTTTGCCTCCGTTTAAGGACAGAATGTTTCCGGTGGCAACTGATTTATGACCTTCCATTTGGAAGGGGATTTTACACTGTGCTTTAATAAATAAGGGCCATTACATGCCTGATTCATGAGGCTGCTGTCAAGAGCTTTGTTGGTGTTTCATAGAGACAGGTCCTCAGTGGTGGTCCAGAATGTGCCCTTGGACTGTGAGGGAACCTGGAACAGGAGGGATGAGCTGCTGGTGGTGCCCTTCAGAGTTGGACATATATCAGACCATTGAAAACCAAAGGCGGCTTGATTTTTTTTTTTTAAATAATGTTGTCCCGCCCATGCAGTCCCGTGCTTTCCTTCAAAGCATAACAATTGCCATTAAAATTAGAAAAATGAAAAGTTAGGGAGTATTTTTTGAAGCTAGATTTGTTAAGGACTGTGCTTCTTTAATTCTTGATTTTCTGTTTGTTATCGTTCTCTGTAAAATATTGGTGAGGACAATGGCAGGGGTTTCCTTTTGCTTTTGTGGTCTACGAAATCCAGACTTCCGGCCCCAAGGACCCACTTTACCCTTTCCATTTTACAGATGGGAAACTGAGGTACAGACAGAGAGTGTGACTTGGCTGATGGTGCCCAGCTGGAGAAAAGAGAGGATTTGAGCTTAAGTCCTAAACCCTCCATGGTAACTTCTGGATGTGGAGGACAAGCAGGATTGGCTACATAATTTGTCGGCCCAAATCAGTGCAGAATAAGAATGTACAGGGACCCTTATTTAGATACTACGAATACCATCTTGGTGGTGATAACAGAGCATTGAACCAAGGTCAGGAGCCTCTGTGACTGCACAGACCATACATCCATGAAGCTGACTTGGGCACCATAAATGTCAGAATTGGTGAAGCCCTGGAACTCCCTTTCTCCACTTAAAGCATTTCCTCTGTTCTTCATGGTCCTCTGTAAGGAAGCTTGAGTTAGAGTAAGAAGCCAGAGGGTAAGACCTCTCATAACCTGTAGAAAGTGGGCAAGGCAGATGGTGTTCATCTGGGCTTGTTCTGCTCTCTCCCTGCAGAGATGTTTGCTCTGATGGTCCTGTATCTCGGGGGGGGGGGGGGAGACTGCACATCTTTGAGAACCAGTGGGCCTGGTGTCACCTGTCGCAGTGGCCCAGGTTAGGCCTCCCTTTTGCTCTCTAAAGGGAGAAGTAGCTGGTGGAAGAGCCTGGACTGGGCAAATAAAAGGGCTGATGTAACTGGCCAGGGTTCACTGGCCATGGCTGCCGGTCAGTGCCCTCACTGGACTTTGCTTCCCTGATTTTTTTTGGTTTGGGGCAGACTATAGCCCTTTTGCCCCTGCCCACTGGCTATGGTAGAGTGTACACATCTGACTTTATAGCGTATCTGGAAGAAACAAACCAAGCTCCATGTCCTCTTGCGTTCGTGGATCTTTGTGTCCAGGGGCAGGTGCATAGGCTAGGTGTGCACACATTCCTCATTATCCCAGTAAAGGTGGGGAAGCTCCAGCTAAGAGAAGGTTCAACATGCTGAGAACCCCACAGCTGGTGAGACCAAGACACTGAAGCTTGGTCTCTGAATCCAGCAGCACCCTGTATATCCCCAACTGCCCTTGCTCCTGCCCAGCATACCTTGCTGGCCCTACTGTGTACCAGGGCTGGGTACAGTAGAAAGGGAAACAGCTCTGGAATCTGCCTCCCAGATGCAGCAAAGCAGCAGGCCTACCCATGGCTATGATTCAGGACAGGGAATGAAGGAGCTTCCCTATACACTTACTCCTCGCCTGGCTTATGCTGGCTGAGTTGCTCCCACCCTTAACTGGCTGTCCTCCCCAGGGAGGTGAACCAGTGGACAGGGTCCTCCCCAATGGGGCTGAAAGCTCCACGAGGGCAGGGGAACAGGCCTGTGTTTGCTCACCTCTGCATCAGAACTGACACCTAAACACACGGTAAGTGTGACCACGCCACAGACGTCATTACAGACAGATGTGACAGTGCAAAGCTCTGTCCCTACTCATTTCCTGTACATTAGAAGGTGCTGAGAACATAAGAGAAAAAATGCTTTGGGGTTCAGGGAAAGTTTCTTAACCCAGAGTTAATAGAGTCTGGTTGCTGGAGGATTTGAGCAGTATTTTAAAAAATGAAGGTGAAGGTTGGAATTGGGCTTTTTGTGGTGAACAGGATGTAGTATTACAGACGTTGATTTATAATGATGGATTCCTGAAGCCTGTATAAAATTATATTACAATGTTACTTCAATAAAAAAAAATTTAAAAAGTAAAATAAAAAGTGAATCAACATTTATTAAGCACCTGCTATTAAACTGAATCTAATGGGCAACCCTCAAATATGATGGTGATAATTATGGCCAATGCTGCGTGGCCTCATTAAACAGTCAGTGACTTTGGGGGAAGGCAGCAGTTCAGTGCTGCTTGTGTCTGAAAGATGTTCCGGTTTGTTTCCAGCTCCCTTGTTGGAAACGTGCATGAATCATCCTAATGGACCCCATTTGGAGAGAAACGATCCTTCACTTAGTATGGGTCCTGTGACACCGTTGCTGGTGATTAAAATGTGCTGAGCTCTGGTCATATGGGCTGCACCAGGCCTGAGCTCCTTTTCTTCAAACAGCCCTGAGCACAGCCTGCGGGAGTACTCACTGGCAGGAGAGACCGCCTGGCTGTCCCTGGTCCTGCATGAGGCACCGGTGTCTGGATTTTAAAGGCTCTGTAGCCCTCAGGAAAGGCCTTTAGCTTCAAGGCTTTGTCATTTTGCTTTACATACTTTTCCTGTGAGCACATAGAGGAGTTGTTTTTACTGTACAGAGCCTCTGTTACCGTGAGAAAGCCTCACAGGTATTCCCCATTCTTTCTTGGGACAGGAGCAGTGACTGGGCCATCCTATCAGGCATAGAAAAATGACTCAAATTCAGCTGTGTGCAACCCGTTTTGAAGCCAGCAGGCTATACACACATAGGTCACCAGATGTCTTGGGTTCTCCTGTGCTTGGGATATGGTGGGAATCCAGTTTTGTCACCCTGCTCATGAGAGTTCTGTTACTGGATACCCAGGTGGCCTCTGCAAGACCCTTCCCCTCTCCAGCCTCGGTTTCCACCTCCAGAGGAAGAGGGATTCCTTCCTCAGGCTGCCAGAGGAGTTAAGCTGAGAGGGGTTGAGAAGATAATCACACCTGACATTTTATTGAGCACTTGCTGTGGGCCAGTACTCCTTTCAAGCAACCACTAATATTGGCTCATTCAGTCCTCACCCTGTTGTCATTTTATGAATGAGGAAGCTGAGGCATAGAGCAGTAGATGAGTTGCGGAGCCCTCTGGCGCCCGTGTCCCTGCCCCGATGATACATTCTCTTACCCTTTTAGTTCTGACTGCCCTGAAAGGGAAAAAAGAAGAAAATCTTGACCCAGGTCTGGCCTTAAGAGCATTTTATAAGCAGTGGCTCCAAGCCCCAGGAGGAGCACTTGTTCCCCTTGAGCAGAAAGAAGCTTGGGCGAAAGAACCCTTTGGGAAGGTGGGGAGAAGTTGAAGGGCTTGCAGGAGAGCTAAGGGAGGCCCAGGAGGGACCCCCATATACACCAAGCCTGGCTTGTGGCCTGCCTCCCACAGGGACCTGTCTGCAGGAACAAGTGGTGGTCCTTGTGAGAGGCACTTAACAGCAAGTTTTTTCTGGTGGGTGGTTGTGGTGGGTATGCCCTGGAAATTGAGATCATCTGCCATGCAGGTGTTACACAAACAGTGGGAACCAAGGAGTTAAAAAATGTGGGTCTGGTTACCTGCTTCTGGATCTTTACTGCCTTCAGGACCTCCTCTCCCCCCATGGGTTCATAGCTTCAGACTATAGATAGCTCTGCTCGGTGAGGTTTCAGGTGAAATTTCCTTTGTGCAAGTCACATATGTATAAGTTGGAAAATCATTGGACTAGACTGCACCCCTCTGGACTAGAACATCTCCCAAAGCCCTTACAGCTCTAACCTCAAGTATAATGACTGTGCAGACTCCTGGTTCTTCTATCTTGGGGAGGGACACATTGAATTCTCACTGTCCATAGGCCCTGATTGAAAGCAGTTAAGAAATTCTAGGATTGAGCTATTTCTGAGTTCAACATAGAACCTCCCACTGCTTGAGAGATGCTGAAAAGCCGGTTCTTACCACTTAACAGCAAGGTTTTGGGGTAAACAGGGCCGGGCTGGGCTCCACTCCAGCGGCCTCCCACCCAGGACCCACCGCCTTCTCCACAGGGGTTCATCTGAAGGAAGGTGTGAGAGAGAGGGAGAAAGAGAGGGGCGGGCTGGGAGAGAGGCCGAGCCAGCAGGACCTGAGGAGCTGACAGAGGCTGTAATTTGGAATGCATTTTTCCTAACAAGTTGGAGCCTGCAGGTGTCTAGGCAAGCAGCTGTGGCGTGGGAGGGGCAGGGCTGGAAAGACCAGTGGAGACCACTTGAAACACCCCTTGCCTCCTGACAATCGGGGCAGGGAACTAGCTGGTCTGTTGCGTTCTCTGTGGCTCCCACGTTTTGCACAAAGAGATGAAGGCAGACAGGCTGCCCGAGGAAGAAGCTGGAGCAGTGGTGATCATCCCAAATGACTGAATGGTGAGGTCGTGAGCTCCCCGCAACCGGAGGTTTCGGGGGCAGAGCAGTTGACCTCCATGTGTGAAAGAGGCACCTTAGAACTTTGAGGTGTCTGCGTGGCTGCATCAGACCTTAGCGTTAGGGATCGACAGTCCTAGGTGGGTGTGGAGAAGTGCCCGCCCCTCCATCTGATTTCCAGGAGTATGACTGAAGTCGTGAATGTAGCTAATTAATCTTCCCTAAATGAATTTCCTTACTGGGTCAAAAATGATTTATTGCTGTATCTGTAAGGAGAGTTGGTCTGTGATGGTCAAAGTTAAGGCCAGGTAGAAACGAACAGGGGATGTTTGTTCATGTCTCGGCGTGGGGTATCCCCTAAGCCCCCGTGTGGGGTCACAACTTGGTTCTGTGGGCCCCTCAGAACCAGCACATGGGCCTGAGACACACTTCTCCCTCCCAGCCCACAGGCCACTTGGCTGAGGGTCCCCTCAGGTTCTCCACCTCTTGGCCAGGTGCCCTGATTAGGAGGGGCATCCTACTCAAAGCAGAAAAAGGGGGAAAAGGATCATTCACAAGCATTCTTGTTTTTGTGGTTGAAAAATATGACAGCTGTTGTCAGGCCTAATTGCAGCCAATTTTCCCTGTGTAATCATTGGGGCCTTAACTTGGGGTTTTGTCTTTGTCTCATCTTCCCCACTAGCTTTTCAGCTTCTCGTGGACAGAGACCACAGCACCTGGCTCGATTCTGAGCACCCAGCAGGTGCCACCATAGCCTTTTCTTTATAAACTATTGACTCGTCCCTAAGTCATCTCATTGTTGACTGCTCACAGTATTCTTGTGAAGCCAAGAAACAATTTTGCCCCAGAGATAAAGCAGGTTGCCCAGAGTTACCCAGCCTAGGTGTAGTAAAACCAGCTCCGAGCGCCACTTCCCTGCACCGTCCCTGGCTGGCTGTGTCCTTTCTGCTCTCTGTATTTGCACCGCTCCTGGCAGCTGCTGCAGCCCAGCGGCCACTGGCCAGCCTTGGGGCTTTGAAAACCTGGCCTGCCTTGGTCACACTGGAGGTTCTGCAAATGCCCACCCACCTAAGCATTCCTGAAAGCAGAGTTCTGCCATGAGGCTGCTGACTGGGCTCAGGAGACAACACAGGCAGGCAGCTGACTTCCATCCAAGGCAGATGCCCACCTCATACCTTCTGCTCTGACTCCCTAACACCAAGTTCCCCGGCTCCCGGGCAGCAGGTCCCTTCTTTGTGAGATGCTGTTCCTGACTCACTCAACTGGCTTCTAGGTAGTTGCTGTGTCTGTGCAGAACATCTGCCCATTAGTCTCTTCCCCAAGCAGGCCCCATGTCATTTAAAGCCCTCTCCTGAACCCCCAACCCCTGTTTCCTGAGTGCCCCTCTCTTGGTCAGCATAGCAACATAGTCTCTGTGCTAGGCCTCGCTGTGGGGCCCACAGGAGGGCGAGGACTCCAGCCTGCCCTGCCGCTTGATGGGACAGTGGCATGCAGCCGCCTGGCCGCTACTGCTGCTGCTACTGCCCCCCACACCCTTGGCTAGTCCTCAGGGACCCTCTCCTGACCCCCATAGTAAGGAAGAGGGCTGGGTTACCGCTGCTCCAGAGGGCTGTGTGGTTCCTGGGTCTTAAGCTATCGAGCACCCCTGGCTGTCCTCATCTCACAGTGCCCCCTGCACAGTGGAATGACAGGCTAGTCACAACCAGGTGACCCTCTGCATCATGTTGTTGCCCCCCACTCCCTCTTCATAGAAAGCAGTTCTCTGGCCCTCAGTGTGGCCTCCAGAATACTTGACCGTCTTGTGGAAGACTGACTGAGGCAGGGAGCTATTGACCAGAGGGACTTAGGCCAGATTTCTGGAGGGCAGACCCTTGTGCTCATTCCCTTCTTCCTGTTCTGGCAAAGTAGCCTCTGGGAGGAGCAAGAGAGAACTGAGAATGTGTTTGGGGCTAGGGTCCCCAGGTGAATAATGCCTGCCGGGTAACAGACAGGCATAGAGCCAGCGCCTCTTAGTCCAGCCCCCACCTCCTCGCTATGGAAAAAAGAGTGCATATGTCTCATCTTGCCTGTTCTTGAAAGTGACTTGAATGCAGGGGGCTTAACCTGAGCGCAGGGTCTTTCTGAGATATGCCCAATGCTCTGAGTGTATACAAATGTGGGAGGAGCCACAACCTCCTCAATTATCAGATTCCTTAAGAGATTGAGGTCCCCAAAACTGCCATGAAAACTAATTGTACATCTTAATGGCAAATTGACAAGGAAATGGTTAGACTGGGACCACATAGAACATTCCCCATGTGTAGCTTGCTTTGGGGTAGAGCACAAAGTAATCATGGGCCTGGAAAGGACCCAGGATGACATGGGGTGCCACCTTCACTTTCCTGGGAGAGGAGAGCAGCACAAAATGGGAGACTCGTATTGCCTCATTCAGCAGGTGGTTGAGCTGGGGCAGCCCTGACACTGCCTGTTCCCACAAACAGCAGAGCATGTGGGAAGCTCATAGGAGGTGCCTGTGGTGGGCCATTGGGGGACAGTATGGGTTACCCACCCCTGGAAGGCGGCGGCTGCTCTGTCTCTTATCCCTCCCTTGTAGCCGGTTTGAGTGATGTTAGCAGGGATGCCCCTTGCATATCAGCAGTGACTGTTCTCAGTGGTCCTTTCAACCCTTTGGTAGAGCCAGGCGTTCATCCTGGAGAGCTGCCAAGGGCCTGGTGAACTTGTCCTGGAAGGGTCTCTGCTCTTGAACTGAGAGCCTTGCCCATCCTCAGAAACCAAGACCGTTGTCAGGCCTGGCTCCCCTTGTGGGGTAGGGCAGGGTTTTGCCTGCAGAGCCCTGCACAGGCCTTGTTGCTCAATCTGGGGCCAACCCTCAGGATTGCACGGAGGATGCCATTAGCTCCGCGTCTTAAGTTCTGGAGATGGTCCAAGACATGTTGGGTCATCTCTTCTTCCAGTTGACCCCCAGGGAAGAAAGCAAGAGAGCTGCATTTACATAGGCCTCTTGCTTCACTTTAATGAACAGGGCTGAGAAATACCTGGGAAAAGTGAAATTCCAGAGAAATATCTGGAGTCTTAGCTTTAGCCTGGTGGCGGAGGGGCTGGCTCTAGCTTCCTGTTTCCCAAACTTTTCTGATAAGAATCACCTGGGTTGCTTTTTAAATAGAGTATTTGGGGCTAGGAACCAGTCTCTTTTGAACAGGTGTTCCAGGCCATTCCTGTCTTCAGGAAAGTTTGGGAAACAGTTTTATCTATCTACTCTCTATGAAGAGAGCATTTAAAAAGTTTGCATATATTAACTGGTCCAACCACTATGGAGAGCTGTGTGGAGATTTCTTGACCTACTAAACATAGAGCTTCCATATGATCCAGCAATTCCACTCCTAGGTATTTACCCAAAGGACACAGAAACAGTAATTCCAAAGGGCACCTGCACCCCTATGTTTACAGCAGCACTATTTACAATAGCTAAGCTATGGAAACAACCCAAATGCCCAAAAATACATGACTGGATCAAGAAGATGTGGTACATGTACACAATGGAATATTACTCAGCAATCAAAAAAGATAAACACATGCAGTTTGCAGCTACATGGATGGAGCTGGAAGGGATCATGCTCAGCGAAATAAGTCAGAAAGAAAAAGAAAAATATTGGATGGTCTCATAGTAGGAATTTAGAAAGCCTAAATAAGGGACCAGAAAAAAGACTAATTAATACAAAGTAAAAATCAAAATCAACAAGCAACTATGGACCAGAGACACACTGCGAGGGGTGGGGAGGTGGGGAAGGGAAGCATTAGGGTCAAAATAAGGGGGGTGGGAATTGTATGGGGAATATAACCAAAATGAAAATGCATACATTGTGCAAAAATGAAAAATGATGTAAGAATTATATAAAATAAAATATTAAAGTAAGAATAAAAAATAAATTAAAAGTTTGCATATACTAATAACTTTTTCTTGTTCAAAAAATGTGGTAATATTACAGACAGATCTTCTTAGATTTCTTCTAATCACCCAATCCCAGTCCCTCCTCCGCGGCTCAGTTTGGGATGCATATTTCCTTTTCTTTACATAGAAATACAGGTTTGTTTTGTTTTTCATAAATTGGTGTCATGTTGTATTCGTCATTCTACAACTCACTCTCCATTCAAGACTATGTCATAGAGAACAATGTTAGCACAGCTAGAGCGTTTGCCTTCCTTTTTCAATCTGCTGTATAATATTCCGCAGTGTAGAATCGGCACTATTTATTTAGCAGTTCCCCAGCTGACAGATATAGCAGTTGAGCACAGTTCTCATTACTGCTTGGCTAATGAGCATCTTTGCCCATGTTTCCAGGTGCACATTTGGGAATAAACACTGAGAAGTGAAAGTGCTGCTTCAATCCCTGTACATGTTTTGATTCTAAGAGATTCTGTCAAAAGTTGTCCTACAAAGTGACTACCAGTTTACATTTGCACCAAGAAGTTGTGGAGAGGACCCAGTTCCCCACACAGGTGCATCCACCTCTTGGAAGCCCTGGTACTCTCACTGGTGCCTGTGCAAGTGTGACTGGGTGGGACATGCCTCGCTCCAGTACTTTCCTTCAGGGTGAACAGGAAGACTACTTCCTATCACAAAGCTAAATCCCCAAGATAAAAACACCCAGGCCTGGGACTGTTGGAAGGGAGGGACTGAGTTCCACCCAGCAGAGTGTGTGTATCAGAAAGGAGCCATGTGGAGCCAACTCCCACCCCCTAGCCAGCTCCCAGTCCTTGTCAGAGAATCAGTGGGCGTGGTGGAATGCTAGAACCCTCTGGGCTGCAGTGGGTCATGTGCAAATCAAGGGGAAGGTGGAGCAGGTCTCCCAGAGTCCCCCAGTTTTGCTACTTTATGAGTGTGAAAGTCCTTTAGGGATCCTTGACTGACCTGGGTTCTTTAGTTTTGCTCAAAAGCAAGAAAAGCTGTGTGTGGGTGTTAACCTCCCCCTTTCCTGGGGACCACCCTATTACATGGGGTTTAGCCACAGCTGGGCTCCTTTTGCAGAGATGAGCCAGTGTGCATCTATCCCAGGAGGCCAGGAAAGAAAAGGTGCCTTCTGGGTAGCCTGCTGGGTAGGCGGCCACCCTACAGCGCCACCGTCCCTTCCCCCCATTGGATGCTGCTCAACTCTATGGTGAAGTGGTAGGACCACTGGGGTTCCTCTCACATCTGCACCTCCCTTCCTGACTATGAGCAGGCCACATGAAGGGGTCCCATGCCCTGTCAAGTCTTAGCCAATCCAAAGTGAGAATCGAGGAACGCTTGTGTGGCAAGTGGCCTGGCCTGCAGAGCAGTCCCACGTGGCTCCCTTTGGGTCCAATTGTTCAATTAGATTTGAGGAACTTATCCGCTAACTGAACCATTTTAAACCCAAGCAGAAGCAACTCCAGCAGGAATACAAGCCCACATCTGCGGATACTCATTTCCTTTCTTTTAAATCAGAAAAGCCACTCAAACCCCCCTCCCCTTGGCCTGCTCAACTGGGCGTCTTGGACAGTGGTCGCACTGCCCAGTGCTTGTGGCTGGGCCCATGGCACTTTGCAGGGTGCTCGGTTAACTACCCACTCAACTCTCCTGACACCTGGTTAAATTTTTACTCCTAAAACTAGGACGTGATTTTGCAAAAGGTCAGACAGCTCAGTGAGTGTTTGCTGAGTTTCAGGTTGCTCAAACCTCAAATTCCCTCCCCTCCATCAACCTCACTTTGAAGTTTGAAAGCAAATTGATTAAATATACATTTTAGGAACCTTCCGATTTGCTTCTTAAACTAACAGAATCTAAACTTTTTTTTAAAACGGAAGGATTTTCAACTGTCAGCAGGTATAACTGGAACCATATGTCAGCAGAGACCAGAGGCTTTTCCTGGTTTTAGGATTTGTAAATTCTTATTGAAACGGAAGTAAGCAGGGCAGGCAGTTGGGGACCCGTGACAGCCCGAGCTCAGATCTCATTTTAATTAGAAAATACAGATAGCGCCTGCTGAATCGAAGCCCTCCCAGAGCTCCCGTCCCAGGGCGAACAAAGATTTGGTTTATATCCTGCAAGCCTCCGTGTTTGCAAATTACTGAGCACTTCAGAGAGGAGCTGGAATGTTGATTTCTAGATTATGGAGCCTGCAGCCCTTCTCCCTTCCTGCCCCCCCCCAACAAAACTGCCCCCCCCCATGATTTTTTGGGAAATATATTCGCTCCCTTCCACACTGCAAAATAAATGGGAGATGCTGGTGTTGAGAAAAGACAGTAATGAAGGCCAGGACGAGAGCAATGAGATTAGATGTCATCCACAGCAGGTTCATCATTTTCTCCATTTGGACTTCTATTCCCTTGAACTCTCAGACATAAAACCTTACACCAGATCGCAGCGTCTGAGCTTTTCTGTTTGACAGTGGTTCACGTGTATAATTTTCTCCCTAATGCGTTCTGCAAATGGTAGAGTAGAACTATCAAATGAAAGACATCTCCAGGCCCAGCTCTCCCCCACCCCCCATCTTCTCCCTGCCTGGTGTCATTTGAGCTCAGTGAGTCTCAAGAAAGGCCACGATTACAATGTCAGCATCTGGTAGCACCCCCGCTGGGATTCAGATCCTGCCCTTGGAGGCTGTGAAGGCGGCAGGCAGTGGTGGGCTGGGCGCATGCTCTGATGATGGGCACCCACCTTGGCTTGTTCAGGGATAGGCTTGCTCTTGTTTTGGGGAGCAGTGTTGTGTGTTCTGTCCCTCCCACCTTGCCCCTGCCACCCCACCCCCTGCCACACGCCGGTGGCAGGACTGCTGCCTCTCTGGGGACATCACATTCCCAGCAGCAGCTTCAGGTCACTCACTCACCCAGCCAGGCTGCTGCCACAAGCGTCCATTTACCAGGCAGACAAAGGGGGGATTTTCCCTTCCCCTGGGTTTATAGGCCCCTCAAATACCTTACATTCCAGGAGCTGGGGGAAAGAGAGGAGGCTCCTGTGGTTTCTAATTAAACCCACAATTTAAATAACAATTCCTGTAACCCCAAGGGTTGAGGGAAATGCTAACTTGCCCCCACCCGGGAGAAGCAGGTGGGTGGCCTGGCTAGGAGGCTACAAATTCGCCCTTTGCCAGATGTGTGGCCCAAAGGACAGAGAATGTCCCTGGACTTTGTGGTAGAGCTAGCGTGCGCAGAAGGGGAGCAGGTTCCTGCATTTCCCTTCTGGTAAATGCACCCTTCTTGAAGGTTAGGAAGAAGTGCCATGTTTAGTCAACCTCCTGGAAGTTTCACCCTCTCCGGGGAAAACGTATAATTTGTCTCTAAAGTGTTGGAAATCCCAGATTCCGACAACCCTCCCTATCCCTGCAGCCACCTCCAGGCAACTCGCTCTCTGTTTATTGTGGAACTTCTCTCTTGGCAGAGAATGGGGCTATTTTCTGGAATAGAGACAAGTGAGGGAGTCAGGAAGGACCCGAGAGGCAGAAGATCTGGCAGAGTCTGCTTGAGCCCCAGTCCTCTGTGGACCCATTTCTCTGTTGGAGAGGCCCTTTCTGACCTGAGCCGCCTTTGTGTTCTCCTTGGGCCTGTCTGGAGCCCCAGTCATCTTTGCAGTGCGTTGATCTCACCGAATTGTTGTCTGATTACCCAAGGCATGGTTGTGTTCCAGATTGGGGGAAAATGGGAGGCTGAACATAATTATCTCTAGACAAGCTCTTCTATGCCTCAGCCAGCTCCTGGAGCATGTCAGCATTTCTAGGCTTTCTGCAACCTCCTTTCCAACTTTCTTCCATTTCTGTTCCATTAAATAGAGCAGCTCACATATCCCAAAGACACCCTCTGGGTTCTTTGCCTCAGCATCTCCACCTGGGTGTCCTGTTCTTACTTCATTGTGTCCGGAGTGGCCAAGCTACACGCGGGGGCTCAGAGGGCCCTCCCCTGAGTATGGTCCCTTTGTTGCCCCTATAAGAATCGGTGCTCCCTGAGGGCAGGCGCCAGCTCTGCTTCCTGCCTCCTCCTCCTCCACCTTGCTCACCTAGCACAAGCTCAGTTTGTCAGAGCAAAGCCTGTCTGTGAAGAGAAGTGAGGAAGAAAGCTAAAGGTGGACTCACACCCCCGCCATCTTCCTCCCTGCAGGTGACCATCGCCGATGACTACTCAGATCCCTTTGATGCCAAGAATGATCTCAAGAGCAAATCGGGAAAGGGGGAGAGTGCCGGCTACATGGAGCCCTACGAGGCCCAGAGGATCATGACAGGTAAGCCAAGAGGCTGGCACAGGGTTCCACAACACAGCAGGGAGGTGGAAATGGCATTCCTGGGCACCCCCCCAGTCAGCCTTAGTGTGGCGGCTAGGGGCAGTACTCTGTTAAATCTTCACCACAGTTGGTGAACTCATGTTTCAGCTACACCAAAGAGAGTCTGGCAGACTCCAATGAACGTCCAGATACCAGGGTACCAGGTACGGTGAACCAAGATGGGGACTAAGGGGTGAATGGGGAGTCGAAGGAGTTCTATCAACAATTTCTGACTGAAGAGGATTTGAGATAGAAAACTTGGAACTTCCTAAAGGCCAAGGCAATCCAAGAAGCAGGTTGAGTCACCTTGCTTTCATTACCTATTAGGATGGGTAATCATTAAGGACAAAATCAGCCGTCACTGCATACTCAGATATCTTTGTTTTGGGGCTGGAAGCAGCATAAAGAGCCTTGCTCTTTGCACAGGACTTTCCTTCTTTGGCTGTCTACCTGGATGACAAAACCTGGACAGAGCAATTGTGTGGGACCCAGAAGAATGTTGATAGGTATACAGTATCTTTGTGACCTCTTTTCACCACAGTAATGCTTGGAGCAGCTTTAAGGAGTGAATGGTAATCTTGGACAGACTTCCTGCAAGGGCAGGGTCACTGGGGAGATGATAAATTGCAGAGGGCACCCCTTTTGTGGATCTTCCTGGCTTAGGATACCTTGTTCAGAGACAAAAGAGCAGCTGTATGGTTGGTGCCCTCTGACCTGGCACCAGGCAGATGGTGTGCTGCAGAGTACAGGAGGGTGGCCAGGAGCAAGCTTGGCGCCACTCCAAATTTTGAGACCTAGTAAATGTGTGCCTTATATGTCTTGGGTTTGGGGATACAGATGCCGCCTTCTGTGATCCTGTTCTGTGTTTATTCATTTTTAAACTATTGCTTAATTAAAATAGACCAGGCATAAAACATCTAGTTTTAGGGGAACAATGATTCAATATTTGTGTAAGTTGTGGAAATGATCACCACAATAAGACTAATCTGTTACCACACATAGTTACAATTGTGTTTTCTTGTGATGAGAAAGTTTAAGATCTGCTCTCTTAGCATCTTTCAAATATACAATGCAGGATAATTACCCGTAGTCTAGGCCCATGCTGTACATTTTATCTCCAGGAGTTATTTATTTCATAACTGGAAATATATACCTTTGACCCTCTTCACTCATTTCACTGACCTCAGGCCACCCCCGCCTCTGGCAGCCATCAGTCTGTTCTCTGTATCTGTGAGCTTGGTTTGATTTATTACTGGGGTTTTTTGTTTTTGAGTCCACATACAAGTACGATCATACAGTGTTTCTTTTTCTGACTCACTTAGCATAATGTCCTCCATTCATGTTGTGGCAAATGACAAGATTCTGTCTGCACACACACAGGGAGGCACATCCCATGGGCACTTAGGCTGCTTCCATGTCTTCTTACTATTTATTTGGTTTTCATGTCTTTGAGCACTTTCTAGATTCCTCTTGAATTAGAAGAAGGAAGGAAAGAAGCAACATTTACTAAGTACTTAGTGTGTGCTGGGCTTGTGCTGAACTTTAGTTCATAAGACTGTGGAGACCTTGAGGGACAATTGGGTCCAGGCCCTGTCGCATGACCCTCTGCCTCATGTTGCTTTGGAAAGCAGTTTCTTTGGCCATCAATGTGGCCTCCAGAATGCTTGGCCATTTTGTGAATGGCTGAGTGAGGCAGGGAGCTATCGACTAGAGGGACCAGAGAGACCAGAGGGACTTAGGCCAGATTTCTGGCCTCATGCTTATTCCCTCTTTCTAATCTGGCAAAGCAGCTTCTGGAATGAGTAAGAAAGAATTGAAAGTCTGTTTAGGACTTTCCTCCCAGGGGAGGCAGCCTGCTGTCCTCCAACCGCTCAGGAAATGGGTCTGCTGGTGGGGTCTGCACTTCATGGCTCCCCCACCACACCCATCACCTCCACCAAGCTGGGTAAAAGGCAGGCTCTGCAGGAGCACCGGGTGGAGTGCAGCTCTTGGGGCAGGCAGTGGAAGCTGTGACCGCTGCAGCTCCAACCAGTCTTGCATTCAGCAGCCATGGGTCCTGGAGTGGTGGTTACAGGAGTGATTTTGGGATACTGGCATATTCAGATGTCAGGACAGCAAAGGATCTTTGGGGTGTGCAACCCCAACAGCCTCATTTACAAATGGGGAAACCGAGGCTAGGGAGAGATGGACTTGCTCATGGCCACCTGGCAAGTTGGTGGCCAGTGTGGCTTGTGCTTTGCAGGCAGTCTTTGGAGTGCAGCACCAAATGAAATGTCTTGTTTGGATTGGGTGCTGGGTTGTCCAGGACAGGAGGAAAGGACGGGCCATCTGAGACTGGTGCCCCTGCCAAACACTATACCAGGCCCTTTGACATGCCCACCTGTTAAACCTCATGATGTCCCTTCCAAGAAAGTGTTGTTTCATTTTACAGGTGAGGGATAAGTCACCTCCCTGGGATCACACAAGCAGAAGGAGGGGTTTAAGACCTGCATCCACGGAACATGGGGGCAGGGGACTGGTGGGGGCTCAGAAGGGGTGGGTAGAGAACACATTCTGGAAGCCCCAACTCTGGAGCCTCTGCACTGACTGTTGTCTTTGGAACAGAGCCAGAGTTCCTCCTGGGTGTTGCTCTGGAGCTCAGTATTGAGTAGTCATCTCACTGTGTAGAATTCTCCTGTGGGATTTAGACTCTCTCTAAGGCACACCCATGGGGCCAGGTCCAAGGCAGGATGGTTTGAGTTAATTAAGAACTGTTGTGGTCTCGTGCATTCTCTCCATGGAAGACGCATCCTTGTATTTGCAGCTCTGTGCTGTCTTCCTAGTCCCCAGGCTGGGCCCAAATTTACCCACAGTTTTTATTTCTAAGGTAATGGGCGATTAAATGGGATGTTTGCTGGTTATAATGACCTTGGTACAGCTCCCTTTAACTTGGAATTCTTTGAGTGTAACGTCACAGCAGTGACTGATGGCAGGGATGTGGGCTAGGGTGAGCCAGCACCATGTAAATGTTCCAGGAAGCAACTCATTGAGCTGACGTGAAGCTCCTGAGGGGAGGAGAAAGTGGGAGATAGAGGTTCATGCTGGTGATGACAGTGGAGCTGGGGGTGGGTAGCACAGAAAAAGTTTCATTCAACCTTTTAAGGTGACCTGTTTTAGAGGATAGAACATTTTATGTTCTATCCTAACTTCTAGGAACAAGGCAGGCATCAGCAGTACATAAGAATGATGCTGCGGGGAAGAGCAAGAACTTTGCTGCAGGAAAGAGCGTGCCCTTTTGTAAAGGCAGGACATGGCACAGGTGCAGGTTTTCTGATCACATGCAGACCGGGTAAAGGAGGAGTCAGAGTCCTTAGTGGGTTTTTTGCAGGTTTTTTATTTGGGGTTCACCAGGCATATGGCAGGCAGGGGTGCTGGCTGGGGGGCTGGGAGGCTGGCTGGCCTGCCAGCCTCCCAGCCCCCAGCAAGTCTTCACTCTATCTGGGCTCTCTGGAGTTGGTTCTGCTGCTTCTCGGCTTCTCTTTCGGCTTCAGCTTCTACTACTGCTGCTGCTTCTGCTGCTGCTGGTGCTGCTGGCGTCCCTGTGACGCCGCCCTTAAAAGCACAGTCTTAGCTCAGCTGAATCCCATCTACCTATGCCCACACCCTACTCCAGGTGCCCGCCATCAGGCATGCATTCAGGACAAGGATCCATCATCTATCCTGATGGCGGAAGGGCAGAAAAGCCTGACATTTTCTTTACCCTACACCTTTCAACCTGAGACAGAGTGTCTCTGCTGGTGCTGGAGGCAAGCAGATCTGGCCTGGCCACTTGCCACCTGCTTGTTCCCTGCGCCTCAAGACCCCCCTGCAAAGCAGTAGCTTCAGAACAGGGAGTTAATAGTGTTTTTGGCTGCAAACTCTTGACCTTGGGCAGCACATTGTGTGCTTGTGTTTTTACCTATCTGTGGAATGCTGGTTCAGAGAAAGCAGCAGCAACAGTGGAGACAGCTGTCAGTTCTCTCACGCTTCTTTACAGCAGTTGATGGTGATTTCTTGTTGGATCTTCTCCATCACCCTTTGAAATGTAGGTGCCTGCTTTGCCAGTTTAGAAACCGAGTCTCAGGGAGGTTAAGGAACTAGCTCAAGGCAACCCAGTGGTGCTGACAGCCAAAGCCCTGTTATGATCACCACGGAGGACCTCCATCTCTCTCCCTCTATGTACCTCAACTTAACCCTCTCCACACACTCCACTTTGTCACCCACAGCAATTAGTTCTGGAGGTTCAGCTTACACCCCAAGTGCTCATGGATACACGAACCTGCTTTCTTCTCTGATTGCCCTCCTTACCCCAAAAGCAGCTCCAAATGGAGCTGCTTAAAAGCTTAAAAGCTTCGGATTCTGTGGGACCTATTGGAAAAGGCTGTTGACCCAGCTCAAGCTTTCCTTTTTGTAGGAAGGAAAACGGAGGCTAATAATCATTGTCATTCTTTTGAGGTTTTTTTTTTTTCTTAATCTGATTCAATCACTAATTAATTGGGAAACTGTCTTACGAATTGTGAGCTCCCTGTCCCTAGAATCCCAGCTGAGGCAGGACCGCCACCGCTGGGAGATGGCATGAAGGTAGTTTAGTTTCAGTGCCCCCTGAGGTCTCCATCACCCTGATCCCAGAGACATGATGATTCACTGTGCTCTGCCTCTTCCTCAGACACCCAAGGCCAGCGCCTGAGACCTATTCTGAATACACAGGCGAGGATCTGGCTAGTGCTGGAGGCTTCTTTTCTCAGTGCCAGTTCAGCTGATGCCAACTCTTCAGCTTTATTTCGCCTCCTCATCTTGTTTGAGGTCACATTCTGGCCTTTCCAGTGTCATCTGGGCCTCATTTTCCTCGTGTATAAAATGAGAAAAAGAACATTTCTGGGTTTCCTTCCCGCGATAGAGTCTATATAACAGGTGCTCTCCCCACCCGCACTGAGTCAATAGGATCGGGCTGCCACCTCCCAAAACCCTGCTTTGCACCCCTTCTGTTTCTCTCCCCCTAGTGCACCCTGGCCTTGAGGTCTTGGATGCGTGGAGACCCACTGATAGAATTGGGAGGGTGCTGGGTTCGAATTAAGGCCATTTGGGCATCCAGATGTGTCACTGAGGGCCGCAGGGTCCTTATAAAACGGAACACCAACACTGGGGTGAAAGAACAAGGTTCGCGCATTTGCGTGAGATTGTTCCTGGGAGTCGGAGAGTTGTCCCACGTGGGAGTGAGAGCTGGGTCTGACAGCACAGGGAAGAGCTTGAGCAAAGGCAAGGACATGCAGGAGAGGAGTGTCAGGAGATGAGGCTTTTGATAGGATAATGATAGAAGAATTCATGGGGCAAGAGCTTGTCAAGATTGATTGGATCGTGAATTCCTTGTTAGCCTAAAGGCACAGAATATTTCTCAACTGGAATCCTTGCTCTCTAGGTCTCCAGCCCCAGGGATTCTCAGAGGTGCCCAAGGTGGTGGCGGCAAGATGGTGTTGGGGGAGGGCCTGTGTGCCTAGCCCTGCTCCCAGCACTTTGCACAGTTTAACCCCCGCAAGGAGCCTGTGTAGATACTTCACCCTCCTCATTTTACAGACAAGAGCGCTGAGTTCCAGAAAGGTTAAGGGGCAAAACCAGGAAAAGCAGCAACCTCCCTACCATTGCCTCCAGCCCAGACATTCTCACATCCCATCCTGTACTCCCAGAGGGTTCACAGAAATAACTGGATATCATACCTGGAAGTGTTATCATTACTTTGGCCTTCTCTTTAGCTGCGACTCCCCCACCCCTCGACATTCCTTGTAAAATTGTTCCGAGTGTCACCTCACAGGATGAATCATGTAAGCATTAATTGAAAGCATTTTCATATAATTTTTAATATGTAAGCAATTACACATTAAAAAGTCCTTAGCATGTTTTATTATTAAATCAACTTTATGGCATAATAAGAAGAAATTAAAAGAAAGCCATTTCATACAGAGCCCCGTGTCCTGACCTGGCCCTTTTCCTTACTCACAACTTGCCTTCTGCCCTTTTTAACTCCATGTGCCAGAGGCAGGCTCTGTGTGACTCCGAAGGCCAGAATGGACGTTCTTTTGTATCTTCTCCTCCTCTGACACAGGCTCCTCCAGTAGCAGTGTGATTTCTGAGAGAATGGTGATGTGTGCACTGAATTCTTTTTGTTCCAGTTGTGACCTATTTCAGGAGAAAGCAGTCAGGAAATGTGGACTGTTGTTCTGGCTCTGCCCTGGGGTGCTGTGTGATCTGGGACAGGTTGCTTTCCCTCTCTGGGCCTCTGTTTTCCATTCTAGAAAGTCAGTTTTGCCTCCTTAGCTGGGTACCGTGAAGATCTGTATAAACCTTTCAGTTCTTTCTTTGGTCACTTTGGGCTTCCCCAGCTTTGGATTGTACCTCATCCTGTCCTGCCCCACCCACCTCCCCAAGGCACTAACACAGGTCTTTCCGGATGGTGAGGAAGAACTGGCCCTGGCACCCTCTCCGGAGCAGGCATACTGCCCTCTCTGCTGAAAGGACTGGGAGCTGCAGGGCTGTACCCCCTGGACAGTCAGTCTCCAGAGGCCCTTCCTGGATCAACTACTCTTGAGTTCCAGAAAGAAGGCCCTAAAGGCCAACATGTTCTCTCAGAGAAGGGGCCCTGATTTGTGACTGGGTGTCAGGAAGTCCAATCTGAACACCCTCTCTGAGAGCTCCATTCTCTTGTTCACGATCATCTGCCCCCTGGTTGGAGGCAGCGTGGACTTCCACTGTCCTCTGGGTAGTTGGGGAACTAAAGGGTTTTTCTCTCCGGTCCCCTGACTCCAGGTCCTTCCCAGCTCCGGAGTGCCTGTGGACTCTACTCCCAGAACATCTGTGCTCCAGGTTTTTTTACATCTGGCTTGCTTTGCACACCTCTGCTCCCAAACCGTGCCTCTACTCCTTTACTCCCCTCCCATGCAGTTGCCCCTGACCTCCTGAGCCCCTGTGTTCCTCCCTGGTCAGTCCTCTCCCTGAGTCATCGCAGGTCAGTCTGTCGTCATGGTCACAGCTTTCCACCCTGCTGAAGAATGTCAGGACACAACCTTTATCTCTTGAAGTGCTTTTGACCTGGCATCCTCTTTCTACTTGAGGCCCAGAAGGGGTGTAAGCTGGCCTCGGCCACACAGCGCTTCTAACCTGGGGCTTCTGATTTTGAAACCTGCGCTTACTCCCTCCTGCCTGGCAGATAGCAGGCTTGGTTATGGACTGTGCAGAGTTCCCCTGCTGGTCTATCATTTACCAGAATGACTTACGTACCAGACAGGAAGGAGATAATCAAGTGTAAATAGATTTTGTATTAGTCACCCGATGACTTTCCTGTTCTTGAGAAACAGCATGGCTCACACACCCAGCCTGGTGCTGCTCACCTGCTGATCTCCAGGCCCAGGGAGGCAGGCAGGGAGCCTGACACCTAGGTTTCCATGGTGACCAGTGGGCTCACACTGCCAGTCGCTTCCTATTCTCACTGCAAACACCTCTCTTTCTTTGACCCTTGATATGAGCTTGTCTGACTTTTCAGGAAAGTTGCAACAGGACTAGAACAGACCAAGGGAAAATGACAGTCATTGATGGCATGACTGCGGTGTCAGTACTGCCCTCCAGGTGCCCCTGTCACATGGGGCAGGTTGACAGGGACCCAGACAAGCCCTGACGTCCTTGTATAAAGCAGGCCAAGAAAGAGCGAAGAGAGAACAGAGAAAGGTGGCACGGCCTCCTGAGGACTGTGCCGGCTGCAGATGGGGTGGCATTGAGCAAGGCTGTTGAGGTCTTGACTTGAAAAGGCCTTCCCAGCAAGGCCCTCACTGGCCACTTATTTTACATTTTAACCCATTTCAACACATCCCACCTCCCTCTCTCCTTGTTTATGCTCCTTGACACTGACCAATCTTTCGCAAACTATCTGTTACTCACACTCTTATCTTGTTCATAGTCTGTCTGCCATTCAGATGTGGGCTTCCCAGGGCAGAAAGGTCTGCTGTGTCCCAACTGGAACCTCAGTACCTAAAGTAGTACTTGCACAAAGTAGGCGCTCAGTAAATAGCTATTGAGTTCACAAGGGTCCTAATTAATTCCAGAGACCCAGGGCAGGTCAACAAACATGCTGGACACCGCTTCAGGGGCCAAGCAACCTCCCATCCTCCTCTAAAGATTGCCAGATCTGAGAAGTCCAAGATTAGACTGTTGCTAAATGGATAGGGGGGTTGGGAAGCAGCTGTCTTGGCCTCTTGGCCCCTTGGTGCCTTGTTCTGTCTTGGAAATCAGTTCTTTTTCTGCTTGCCGGTATCTGGTTATGTGTCTCCTCCACCCTCCTTCCTTCCCTGGACTGAGAACTCCTTGGTCTCTGTCTCCTCTGGGCTCTGTAAATACTCGCTGGTGGAATGAATGAGCCCAGGTGTACAAGTCTATATGGAGAATAAAAGAAAGAAAAGTAAGCAAGCAGTAAACAGCCACTCAGTGTAAACAACTTTTCCCATTTTGCCAAGAGCCACATACCTGAAGTCACGGTGCTTTAGTCAGGGGACAAATGCAATGCATTCATTCATTAGATGGGTGTCCGTCAGGGGCAGGCTGGGCTGGGCTGGGCTGGGCTGGGCTGGGCTGTAGGTGTTGAGCAGGAAACACAACAAAGTTCTCGTTCTCATGAAGCTGACACTCTGGATGCAGGATCATGGGGGACATATTATCTAGTTGTGCTTCACATAAACTCAATGCTGAGAACTCTGGTACACAAGGTCTATATCTCTGACTCCTCACGGCCTCCTGCTCCTGCCGCTCTGGGTTACTGAGGCCTGGAAGTCAGGGGCTTTCTCAAAGTCAAGGGCAAAATAGAGACTTGTCCCCAGGGCCCTGGGCATCTTCAGGAGATAGGATGGTTTTGGTGCTGTCTTTGGGGGTGAGGGGCACTGCTGTGTCTCTCTCTTTCTGGGCTTGGAGAAGGAGCACAGTCTTGGGGGGGTGAGGTGGGAATTGAGGCCCATAGGTGTGAGGGCTCCTGATCTGGTTGGGATATCTTGCTGAGCACTTGGCAGCTGAGCACCCAGACTCCCTAGGAACACAGCCCCTAACCTTTTTTCTGCCCCGCAGCTGTGAGAGACACTGGTATTCTCCCAGAGATAGAAACAAAGGAACTGGCCTCCTTCATCCACCCAGCAGCACCCTGTGTGGGGGCAGAGCATGGAGGTTGTAGGGAAGATGCCACCCGTTCCTAGCAGGGGTGTGGCATGGTTAGGAAGTTGTTTAGGAAGTTATGCCTGCCTGGGTGTGTGGACTGGATTGAAACACAGACAGAGAAGCAAGAGGCAGAGAGACTGGTTCTGTGGCTACAGCAGTCATCCAGGTCAAAGGGCTGTGGCCAGAGCCTGGGGTCGATTTAAGAGCTTGATAGTCTTTGGGTACAGTAGGCAAGAGAGGGAGAAGCTGGACTCCTGGTAAATGGGAAAATGAGATTGTCAGTTACTGATGGGGCTGTGCCATCTAAGAAGGGGAAGGAAGGTTCTTGGGAGAGCAGTTAGGGGGTTGGAAATGGGCTCCACCTTTGCTTTCATGTGTTAGAGAGGCTGCTGGAATCCAGTCAGAGGATGTTCTCCAGTGGTCTGGGAGTCACCCTGGGGAGATGAGCTAGTTTGCAAGGGCCATTGAAAGAGATTGCCAGCCTTGGTTCCTGCTCCTCCAGAAATCTGAAGGACATTCAGTGATTAGCACCACACCCTGTTATTTAACTAATTAATTGGCACCCTCCTCTAACTAAGTAGCTCAGGCTAGCTTTCTGGAAGCTTGAAACCATGACAGAGGGCTGTATTTAAAGGGTACCTTTTATAGACTATGCCAGTAATCTGCCTGTTGCTCTGGGAGGAAGCAGTATGATTATTTCCATTTTGCAGATGAGAAGGCTAACTCCTGAAGGCTGACCAGAACTTTGTACCACTCCAGACCCTTTTCTCCCTGAAGGGGTTCTGCCTGGCAGTGGATGCAAGAAAGAGATGCTGAATAACAAGAGTTCTGCATTTTTTTGATGCAGTCTTCCAGCCTCTGGGGCTACTTGGCAGGTGCCTCAGACTCAATGTTCCTTCTTCTCCTGGGCAGTCCCTCCCTTCAGCTGGCTTGGTCCCTGTGTTTTAATCTGGCCTCCTCCTTTTCTGAAACAGGCATTGTGAGCAATAAATAAATAACATGCCACTTCTCTCTCCCTCCCAGAATACCAGCTTATAATTGTACCTGGCAACTTTAAAAAGTCATGCCCTGGAAGAAGGGCCAGGTCCCAGACCTGCTCCTCATTGTAGGTCCTCCCTCTTCCGGCTGCCACAATCCCTCTTTGTCCTGTTCATGCTGATACAGCACCTAGCCTGCTGCGTCGTCATTTATCTGCTAGACTGGGTTGCCCTGGAGGACGGGACCCCAGGGCCAGGAGTCTGCCCTCAGACTCTCGGCGCCCACTGTTTGAGGTCTTGGCCCAGAACTTTTCCATGAAGAATGCCCCAGGTCAGAACTTGCTGGTTCTGGTAGAGTGTTGTGCAAGTGAGCAGTAAACTCTTCCCCGAAGATGAAAAGCATTTGGGTACTAGAACTGGGTTTCTTCCTCCCCCCAGGCCAACTCACCTCTTGGCCCTGCCAGTGGGTCCACTCATCTGTCTCTAAGCCTGGCTCATGCCTGCTGGCCTGTGCCTCTGTGGGCTCACTTCCATCCGCGAGGCCGCAGCCTCCATGTGGACACCGGCATGTCCCCGAGCCCCAACTACATCACCCACTGTGAAGCCATCCTTTCCTGTGCCCCATCACCAGATTGAGGGTCCTGTCAAGTCTTTGTGTTGTCCTTGTCGCCCTCCCTTGACCCCTGCTGCCCTCACCTCCTGCTTCCGCTCCACCTTTAGCTTGTGCTTGAGAACCTGGGCCCCATATCCCTCACGTTAACAACCTTCATCATATGCCTTTCTGGGCATTAGCATCTTGCCCGCCAAAGCTGGGGCAGCCTCTACCCTGGCCTGACCCGATCTTTCTAGCCCCCTGCCTGAAATTTGCCAACCCAGCCCTGCACTCTTGGGGGAGAGTGTCCTGCCAACCCCTCCCTCACTCAGCTCCAACTCATTACTGTGGCTCATACAGTGCCCTTCCCTTCTAAACCCAGCCCACCCGCTGCTCAAGGTCACGTCTCTAGAAGCCCTTCTTTCTGCACATCTGTCCTCATTGACCTACTTCATTCCCCAAACTCCCAAAGTTCTTCACGTGAGAACCAGACTGGTTAGCATTCCTTTAAGAACTCTGCCCTGCAGAACTCCCCGCTCAGCCTTCCTAGGAGGTTAGTGCATGGGATTGTTTCCATTTTACTGGTAAGAAAGCAGGAGCCAAGGTTTGGACAATTGCCCAGGCATCACCGAGAGGTTTCTGGCATCCTCAGAGCATCCAAAGGCCAAATAGGAGCAGGTCAGGTGGTCAGTGGGATAGGGGGAGGGTCTGGGCCTGAAGGAACCCCATGATCTGAGACTGGTAAAGGTAGGGATGGGCAGTGTGAGGTCAGGCTGGATGGATCCAGAAGGGCCAGCTCTGGTCCCCTCTCCCTCCACCCCTGCCCCCAACAAAAAAACAGAAGCCTGAAGTAGGGCAGGGGCACCCAGCAACAACTTCACAGCCCATGAGAACTGAAAGCACCAGTGGCAGACAGCATGCCACTCTCACCCTTGCACCTCATTGGCTTCTTGGCTTTACCCTCATCTCTGGTTTTTCCCATTCCCTTACTCAGAGCTGCTTCTGCTGAGAGTCTTTGCTAAGAAAAGAGTTGATCATGAGGTCAGCTGCCATTGCGGGGAGGGCTGTGGGACAGTCAAAGGGATTTGAGAGTATTAGAAAGGCCCAGGTTCCTCTGCCCCCCTTCAAAGTGAAGCTGAGGAGGGGGCTTTGCCAGCATCTACTGGGTCCCTGCTGGGCTGGGAGGTGGAGCTCCCTAGGACTGACCCCAGCCTCAGATCAGTCCAGTGAAAGGTAGCCCCGAAACTGACCAGCAAGGTCTGTCAGGTATGGACTGTGAGGAGTGGGGCTTGGGCTAGACGGACTGGGTGAGTGGGCTGGGAAGGGTGGTAGGAGCAGAGGCGTGGAGGGGCATGTTCAGTCCCACACTCAAGGATAGAGTCGGAAGGAAGAGCTGGGGAACTGGCCCCACAGACCCCACGGAGGTCCTGTATTCTGCTGAGGGGGCCTTAGAATTATGGAAAGCACCCACCCAGGCAGCACCTACTGTATGCTCACCGGCTGCCCTCCCTTCCAGCCGCAGCTCAGCCCCAGCTGCGTCACAACAGAAGCCTCAGAGGGAACTAGGTCAGGTTGCCATAATTTTCACAATTTACACCCAAATATTAGGAGCGAGAGTTTGTTTGCTATTAATACATTCAGCCTGTTTACCCCCTAGACTTGAAACTAATTTTCATCTGAACCAAAATTTGTAGTAAATTCCCAAGGCTCCCAGTGCTAATGAAAAGCTCTGACTGCCTTTTGGGGCCCGGCCCTGCACCGTGCTCTCAGCCCCTGAATGTTCAAGAAGTGCAGGACCTGAGATGGAGTGGCCTTTGGTTCTATTAAACCCTGGGACCCTCGGCCTCCCTAGGGTTCCTGAGTCAGGCAGACCTAGTGCTACCTGTCAACCACGTGGGTTTTCAGCTGACTTTGACCAAAACTGTATGTGGTGCTGTTTAAAGGGCTTGAATTTGAGTGTTAAAACCTTCCTCCAGAAATATTCCTTCGTAGAGTGAGAATTTTAGAGCCGGCCTAACCTGGGAGACTATCTGGCCACCCCCGTGTCTTCGAGGTGAAGAAACAGAGGACATTTCTTTGTTTCGGGAAATCTGTGGGCCTATGGAAGCTTTTCATTAAAATTATCAAATTCATTGGCCTTTCTCTGTTTCCAGAACCTCGGCTATCAGTTACATGTGTGGAGCTGTGGTCTTAGCAGTATATGTTTACTTTTCCTTTTGCTGACTGTGGTGCTTTCCTAGACATCATCTCTTGTCATCCTAAGAACAACCCTGGAGGCAGCCCTTGTTATTCTCATTTTTATGGTGAAGAAAAACTGCAAAATAGAGAATGGAGGAACCTACCCAGCAGCTGTGCTTTGGCCTGACCTCAGGTCTTGGGACTCCGAGTTCTGGGCTCCTTTTACTCTACCCCTGAGTCACTGTCCCCTTCTGCCATTGTCCTAAGTCCATGCTCTGAGCCCAGGTCCTATGGGAAAGGATCACAGGGCAGAGAGATGGTGGCAGGTGCTCCTGCCTGCCAGAGCTCGGGCCACAAGGGCAGGGGCCTCTACCCACAGGGGTCGGTTGTGCTAAGTATGGGTGAGCTGCTGAGAGCGCCAAGCAATGCTCTACTTCCTTGATGGGCGCTGTGAGAGACAGTCCCGTGTGCCAGTGAGCACGAGACCTCCAGGAAGCCGATCTAGCCCTCTGGAGCCAACCTCTTCCCACTCTCAGGGGTTCCCTGCTGCCTCACCATCCCGGCACCTGGTCTCATTCTGCCACGAGGCGACACTGCAGCGGACCCAGCTCGAACCGTGCTCGGCCTAACTCTCCCAGGCAAAGCATCCGAAGGACTTGGCATGCAGATGCCGCCCTTGGCTACAGGAAAGAGTGGCCCAGGCTCTACCCATCCACAAAGAGCTTTGTGTGTTTTCACACACAGGGGGAAGGAGGCACAGTCATGTCTGGAAAGAGCCCTGGGTTTGACACTAGATGCGGAGCTATAATTATCGTCTTTAATTACACGACAGAGCCTCTGCCAGAGAGACGTGCTTGACGATCATCTCCTCTCCTGACAAGGGTGGTTCCGTCTCCCTTTTTAAGTACTGACACAAACATACACACACACTTGCTCGGGATTTCAGAATCATGAATGGGCCGTTGAGAGTTGCCTCCCAGGACCCCTGGCTTCTTTTCCAGAAGAAAGGGGTGACCCAGGTATAAACCATGCAAGTGCTTTCTTGCCTGCTGCTGGCAGAGAATGCCCATTTCCCTCTGAGTTGACTTGATCTCTAAAACTGAAAGAAAAGAGCAAGCCTTTTCCTGAGGCTTAAAAAAAAAAGGAAGAAGAAAAGGAAAAAGCCATTTAACAATAGCCCTAAACACACTAAACACATCCATGTTCATTTGATTCCCAGTTCATTTGGGGAGGTCACAGAGCCTGGAATGAATGATTCCCCCGCTATATAGGTGGGGAGATTAAGGCTCAGAGAAGTTAAGGGACTCACCTGAGGTCACACAGGAAACCTGGACTGGAACCCAATGCTCTGGCCGTAAGCTAGGCTCTGTACTTGCAAGGCAGTTTTTGTGGTTCATTTTCAAGTTCCCTCAGCCTCTGACTCAGCTGGGTCTTATATCTGGTCAGTTAATCCGCTCAATTCCAAGGTTCTGAGGGCCAGAGCACTGTGTACTTTATAAGACTGTGATGAGGGTAGCCCTGGCAACCTAGAGGGCAAATCACTCTCCAAGTCCCAGATGGACAGTACAAGTTAGCCCCACCTTACAGGCAGAGTCAGCCCGTGCAGCCTCCGAACAGGCCTGCCAGGGCAGGAGCATGCAGTGCAGGGGATGTAGAGGCTCACTGGAATCCCACCCAGGGCCTGTGCCCCCTGAGCTGCTTTCCCGGCCAGCTAGGAGACCCCCTCCCCAGCCAGTCTATAATACACAGGGAGTACCAGTCCAACACGCTGCCCACTATCCTGGGTCAGAGTGAGGGGCAAGCTGCCCTGGAAACCCACAAGTGCAGGGCTTCCCAGCGTTAGTTTGTACCCAGTCACGTGGTGGGGGGCGATGTTAAATGCAGATTCCTAGACCCAACCCCATACGGCACTCATTGGAACCCAGGAATTTGCATGTTAATACTGGGCTCCATAATTCTAGGACACAGGGTTTCAGAGGCGCTGCTTTAGCCTCCTGAGTTTTAAATTCCTGAGCTCTGGTCTGGTCTGCCAGTAGCATCCCTCTCCCTGACTTCTTACCTCCTTCTCTGTCTCCCTTCATTGCAGGGGGTTGGACATCCATGTAGTGTCTCCTTGACAATCCTAAAACCAGGCCTGAGCACCCAGCTTAGGGCTGCAGGGAGGAACAGAAACCTTCCACTGGTTCCTGGTTTGAGCTTGGGCAAAATATCGCCTCTCCCCAGGCCTCAGATTCTTGTCTCTAAAGTGAAGGCTTGGACGTTGGCCCAGAAACTAAAATTCCTGAGGTGACTTTCATGCGTCCCCACTCTGGTGGTGGCTTTGGTAGCACTAAGATGTGCTAAAAGCTCAGATCCCCCAATAGGCTCAGGGGCACAGTTCCCCAAGAGCAAGACGCTTTCAGTATGCTGGCTGCTGACTGCAGTCTTCAAGGTGCTTTTGTTCATTTGTCCCCAGTCCAGATCAGACCTCGGCAAAGCGTGTGACTCAGCGTCCTGGAAACCTGTTTGTGAGCTGAAGTCACACTAGCCTCCCTGGGGGATGTCTTCACAGAAGCCTGCTTCCTAATGGAGCATAATTTCACTTTGCCTATTAAAAAAAAATGTTTTTAATGTATAATAAAAGTCTTACTGTTTCGCATGTGCATCATCCCAGTAAAGAAGAGCTTCCATTGAACTCCCAGGTATGGGGTCACCTGTATACACAGCACAGTCTTTCACAGGGAGAAGCTCTGAGAGTGGAGAAGGCCTCCCGCTCCCCCTTCCCAGGTCCTTCCCTCAGTGTTACCTACCAGATGGTTTTCTGACCAGGGTCCAATCCTGAGACTTTCCTTCACCAGGTCCCATCAATCCAGTAGTCTTTTCCAGGCCTTCCTCAAGCCATAGCTTCCCTCTGCATCTCCACACCCACCTTGAAGGACCCAAGATTCTGGGCTCCAGGCAATACCTCCAACACCCCTCTCTTCGACTGTGTCACTTCTTACTGTCACCTCCTCCAGGGAGCCTTCTCCAGGCTTCTTGCTCCCAGGGGACTCGCTACATACTTCCCTTCCCTTTCTCTGGTTCCCCAGGCTTCAGAGTTGCGAAGCAGCCCGGGCAGGGAGCAGTGATTCACAGCCAGTTCCCCAGAGCCAGCACAGGCCGGGTGCTGGGAAAGAGCTTGTTGAAATGGGATGAAAATGGGCCTTTCTTCTGTACCCAACTCAGCCTGGCCATGGCACTCAGTTTAATGGCAGCAAGTATATTAATGGTTGGACTGTTGGATATCTTGTTTGTCCTTGAAAAATGAGCACACACACCCAAAAAGAGTGAATTTGAAGCTAGCAGAGCATGTGCTTTCCTGAATTTGCAAACATTGGTGCAGAGATCATTAGTCTTGCTGGGACTGAGATGGGGGAATGGTGTGAGTCTCTGGAGCATCTTACGGTTTATGGAGCCTTTTGCAATTGTGTATCCCAGGCGGGCAGGGGAAGGGTCTGGTCCAACTCTGGCCCTAGTGTTGCTGCTCCCACCCCAGGGCTGCCCACTGCTGGTTGCTGGTGCCTTGGAATCAAAACTCATCTCAGAGCACACAGATGCTGTAAATGTCCATTGGGTTTCCCTCTATTAGAAGGCAGCTGGGTATCAAGACCCAGGAACAAATACCCTGACAGACCCTTTGTTGCTCAGGAGGGCCAACTGCTGTGACCTTAGGCCTCTAAGGCCTGTTGTCCATTTTCTCATTTGCCCCTGTCACAGGGCAAGCACCCCTGTCCACCAGGGCTGGACGGACCGGCTGGACTTGGGGAAAGGAACAGTGACCCAGGGCTCCATCTCTCTTGGCATAGAAGACTCAGGACTGCAGGCCTGGGAGGGTAGAGAGGAGGATGGGGTCGAATATCACCTGGGCCTCTCTAGTCAGCCACAAAAGGACAATTTGGGGGTGGGATGCAGTACTCTGGGAGAATTGCGTTCATTCCACAGTCATCTTGGAGCTCCCTGTGCCAGTTCCTGTACCAGGCACTGAGCGAGGCAGATATAAATGAGAATCCAAGAGACAGCAGACGCCCCACAGAGATGGTGTGATCGCTCCAGTTCCCAGGGGTAGGGAGGTTGGAAAGGCTTCCCAGAAGCTTGCCCTCAATCTTGATTGATGAGCAGGCCAGGAGGTGGGGACCAGTGTAGTGACCTGGGGACCCACCAGTGGGTCCTGAGGTGCTGAGCTGGGTGCTGAGGATAGCTCAGAGCCTTCTCCAGCAGCCCAGGTAGAGGGCCGCCTGGGGTGGGGGCGGGGAGAGAGGAAGGATAAACTTGCAAGGGGAGAGACAGCCTATGCCACACCCTGAAGTGAAGAGAGCAGCGCTGAGAGGCCAACAGAGCAGACATAATTCCACATCCAGCACTCAGGAGATGGGGAGCCAGCTAGTGTCATAGGAATGAGGGTTTATGCTCTCACCTAAGTGTTCTTTGGCTGCCAAATAGTTCTAAGGAAGTGCTGTGTTATGGTATGCTTCAAGTGGGCTGACGTAGTCTGGGCACCTGTGCACATTAAAACAGATTCTGCACATACATTGGGACCTGGGTTAGGGACCCTCCATCCACGGCTGTAAGACTGTTCCCCCAGTGTGCTGCTTCTCCCCTGGGCAGGCTCCCACTGGAGGTGCAGGGCTGCTCGGTTAAGCCTGTGGACAGGTGGCCCAGAGCTCTGAAGGAGGCCACCCCTTGTCCACTCCCACCTGCAACCTGCTGACTGCAGGCGCACAGAAGGGCTGCAGTCATTTCAGCTTAGGCATTTCGAAACAGCCATTTCAGGCTGTCCACCACGTAGAAAAATCTCCATAAAGCATCTCAGTACTTCTAATTTTAAACAGCAGGGGCTTCCTGGTAACCCTGTAAAAGAAATTAGTTGCAAATTAAACCCCTAGGAAACAGAATGATTTGACCTATTGTATAGAATTGTTGGATGTGAGCCAATTGGATGTTGAAAGACATCTGTCCAAGATGATGATTTGGCCCTCAGAGTAATTGATCTTAAGCCATTTCTTTTGGCAGATATAAGGGAGTGCAATGGAAGGGTCCTAACCACAGGACCCTCTCCAGAGCACATAAGAGTGATGCGGAATTAGCCAGCTCCCTCTCCCTTTTGAGCACCCCTTGTGTCCGTCCCCCCGTATTACTCCTGTTATTAGTGTACTTGACATTGTTGGGGAGGAAGAAAGCAGACTCGGCAGAGAAGGCTTCCTCCCAGCAGAGGATGAAGATTTTTTAATGTGCTTGCTGCTGACAGGAAGCTCTTCAGCAGGACCTCTGGGGTCCTGCACCACCCCCACCCCCCAGGCTTGGGATACACTCTGACACTCCCCACCCTCCAGGCAGCCAGTGGCCAGAGGCTGCTGAAAGGCTCAGTGGCCAGCCCCCCTGATTTGGCAGTAACGGGACAGAGGAGCCTCCTCGAAGTCAGTGGTGGGCAGGTGGTTGAGGCCCAGGGGGCAACAGGTTTAGACACCAGAGGAGAATTTGCACTAAAGGGGAACTAGGATTCCTCGGGAGGGCGGGACATCCCGGAGAGGCACAACCTCTTTGTCTCACCGGGACAAGATGAGCGTGGAGGCCGGCCAGCCTTCACGTGGCCTGTGGCTGCTGCCTCCATCAGGGGGACGTGAGTGAAATCTGAAGTGCATGTCTGCGTGGCAGCAGCTGTAATGTGACAGCTGCCGCCTCCCTCCCCTTCTCCTTCCCTGCTCTCTCCACCCCCACCCCCGTTTCCGAGCGAGGAAGCTTGTCTGGCAGCCCCGACTCAGCTGTCATACCACATCAGTTTTTGTAGGTTCCCAGCTTGTGGAAAAGTGCCAAACATGAGCAGATGATATATTTAATGAAATTCTCAGCAAGAAAGCCTCGGTTCCAGTTATTAGAGGGTTTATATATACCGTAAAGGCACTCCTTTTCCCAGAACATTTCTAAATTGTTCAGTGGTGGGTGCCATTTAAAAAAATGTGTTGTGTTCCCACCCCCGATCACGCCTTCTCAGCACCTTGCCACAGACTGCAGACTTCTTCCTTTTAGGAATCAATATGGAAAATATAGAATAGTAAGGTAGATGGTCATTCTGTTTGTTTAGTATCTGTGAAGGCGCTGTATACAACGGATACTATGAAAGAAAATTAAATGAGACATCTTTGTGGACATAAACCGATTGAATGGCGAGTCATTTATACCAGATGTCAACAAGAAATGAGGTTGTGTGTCTGTGCACATGTATGTACGTGCTGCTCTGATCTGTAACATCTGCAGAGGGTTTTATGGTTTACAAGGCTCTTGTATATCCGTTGTCTGGTTTTATTTCATAACAGCCTCATGAAGTTGGTATTAGTAGTCTCCCAACTCCACAACACAGGCCGCTGAGGCTCTGCGGGGGCAAATCTCCCCCCACAGAGCTGTTAAGTGCAGGACAAGGCCTTGAAGCTAAGGCTCCCTAGTCTGGGTCCAGGGTGCATATCCTGGTATATAGAGTTGCCAACATATATTCAGTCCTCGGGTTCAAAGCCCTGCATTATCGTGGGGAGTGGGAAGTTAATCATTTGAATGATATTTGCATTTATTCTAAGATATCCAGCTCTGAAACATACAGGAGTGAAGGGTGCGGCAGACCAATAGTATTTGCATACCCAGCACTCTTCATGAGTTACTCATTGAGGTCTAGTGATGTCATTTGGCTGTTGAGGAGCTGGGGTTCTAGAGAGATTGGAGGACTCTCTGGGCTCACGCAGCTCAGAAGTGGCTACCTCAAAGTCAAATCCAGGTCTAACTTATGGACAGCTTCTCTCCCAAGCCACTGCACTGCTACAACCACATGTAGAAAAGTGAAAAGGAAGGGGCAATATGAAAAGGGTGATTGAATAAATAAATGGACAACTGAGGTCAGCCGGTCACTTTGCAGATGAGGCAGCTGCAAGGAGGGGCCTGCCCAGGGTCTGCTGGCAGAGAGCTGAGACCGGATCTGGGCTTCAGACTGACTCGCTTCCCATTCTGAGTTTTCTGTAGGCCTTTGAGCCAACAGATAGGAATGCTCTTGGAGCTGATCTCAGCCCTCTATGTCCAGCTTCAGTTGGAAGAAAGCTTTAAATTCCAGTTTGCGGGCAACCCCTCCCTACCAAGTGAGACTGCACTTCTCAGGCTCATATCAGAAATTCCACATCTCAATGGTGAGGCCTCATTTGCAGTATTCCAGTTATTTTTAAGTGGGAACTTTATATTTTCCATATAAAGTATTTGCATACTCGGCACTCTTCAGGAGTTACTCATTGAGGTCTAGTGCAAACTTTGCCCAGTTCCATACCACTTTGATTTTCCTGAATGGTTGGGGTTTTCTATATTCTGTCCAGTTCTAATGTTGGAACTGCCTTATTTTTAGGTTCGTTACTTTTTCTTCCTGTGATTTCTTTTTTTCCTCCTAATATAACACACACATATACTTGCAAATTGGCTTCCTTTCTGCTCCCACCCTCCCTGCAGTTCACTAGGTCACCAGAGTTAATCCAAAAGGCAAGTACTAAGCCTCACCTCCAGGAAAAAGGAAGAGGGAGACTTTTCACCAAGCCTTGATTATCTGCTTGTAACACGATTGCTGCTTGTCACTTTATTAACATCTCTTTGCTTTTCACTCACCTCACGAGCTCCTGGCTGGGACACTCAGGTGTACATGCTTGATAAGAAATGTTTCCGACCTCTGCATCCCATCCCCACGCCACAGAGAGAGGCTTGCTGCCAGGTGGGGGTGGAGGTGAGGTGCTCTGGGCATTAGGCCGCTAGAGGACCAGGCCTGTGACACTGTGTGTGCATACATATGTTTGTATGTATATATGTTGTGTGTGTGTTTATACATAGAAGTGCACACACATGCTCTGGTGCTCCCCAGACCCTATTTCCATCCTTGATACCCATAGCCTTTGATTCTGGGCATTTGATTCATGGGCACCTCACAGATAACACTTGCTATATCAAATATTAGGGACCCATGGTCCATTTAGTGCACTGTGGTCATTTAGTTCATTCACACCTCTCTATGGTGGGTGGTGACAAGGAAGCAGTGAGAATGCTATTGAAAATCTGGAGAAACAGGTCCAAGTGGACCTGACTAACACAGCCCCCGGCATAGGATGAAGTGGGGTGCAGCAGACCTGGGGCCTCTGCTCACTGCTTGGTCTCCACAGAGGTTTTTAATGACTCCCCATTCATTTCCTTGCTGCTAAAATGTGAGCCTCTTAGAGGCCTGATAGGCCTCGGACAGAGGATAACTTAACCAAACAGCCCTCGAAAAGTAACGTTTCAGGCTATTTCTCCTTGAGCAAGGACCATCTTTGATATAAATCAGTGTTTTCCCCATAAACCAGTGATACTTGTGCTCAGTGGGGTAAGCAAGGGAAAGAGTAAATGAATGGAGCTAGTGGCTGTATCTGGGCTCCCCCGTCCCCCTGAGAGCCATATGGATTTCCAGAGTCTTTATTGGAGCCAGGAAGCCTGTCTGTCCCATGGGTAAGAACTTTGTTGTAGCTCTAGTAATCCCTTCTCATCCCTTTGGCAAAGAGCCGCCTATCAGGAAAGCAGCAAATTCTGTAACTAGGCATCAAGGTCTAGACTCCACTGTCCCCAAGCTCTTCCCTCCCCAAGGGGTAACCTGTTTGCTGGCACTCTCCTTAGGTTGGCTTTTGATTCAGACCTTGCTGATCATCTTTGGTCAGTGGGAATTAACCTTGACTTAATGACTTAAGAGGAAAGAGGCCGGATCCTGGGAGATGGAGCCCTTAGTGACCAGCCCATTCCTCATAGCTGTGTCTTTTGGGAACACGTTCGTTGTTTGTGGTACCAAGACAGTAGCTGTGATTCTTTTATGTGCATTAAAAATCAGGTGCCTCCCTGGACGACTGGGGCATGTTGGAAGGCCACATTACAATTAAAATGCACATCTTAGAGATGAAAACCCAAGCATAATTTCCTCTGAACTCCATTTCCTAAATCTCAAATGTGTAAACATGACATGAACTAGAAATTGTTTAGAAACAGTCACAAAAGCACAAGCTGCTGATCTAGAGCCTGTCCCACCAGAATGTTAAGTAGAAGCTGAGAGACTCGCACAGCACGGTGCTTCCGAGAGCAGCAGGGAGCGAGAGGGACCCACGTGGGCTCTGATGAGACACAGACCTGGCAAGTCTCAGTTTCCCCACAAGACCTGTTGTCTCCTCTCCCTGACGCAGCCTCAGTTTCCTCAGCCATCCTGGAGTGCATGTAAAACCGGCTCAGAGCCTGATTCAAAGCAGACACTCACCAAGTACTGTTATGAACACTAACATTAAAAGGGCTACATTCATGTGCTATGTCTGTGCATGAAATTTCGTTTAAAATTTTCTTTTTAATTATTACATTAAAAAAATACATGCTCTGGGTCAGGAAATTTGACTTAAGTCATATTAGAAATAAAAAGTGGTGTCATTCCAGAGATGAGGAGTATAATAATACGTTACGTGTTCTTTTCAGAAAAAAAAAAAATCCCTATAGATCTATAAATACTTTTTTCTACATAAATGCTAAGCTAATAGGCAGCTTTCTGCATCATAGATCTTGTCTAAGGTCATTAGTTTTTTTTTTTTTTTATTTTTATTTTTTTTTTAATTTTTTTTTTTTTATAGAGGCATGTTTTATTTATTTATTTATTTGTTTGTTTGCTTGTTTATACATGCACTGGGTACAGTCAGAAGCGCGGGAGGGTGAGAGAATTCACCAGAGCGAGGAGCAGAGCAGGCAGAAGCGAAGTACACTGCCGAGGGGAGCAGCGGGCGGCAGGAGAGGTCTGCGCCATGTGGGACCCTCCTCTGGTGGCCGGGGAGCAGCCGGGGATTGAACCGGCGCTGCAGAGGCCGCGGGCAGCTTCGCAACCCAGCGCTCAACCGCTGCGCCACCGGGGAGGCCCTAAGGTCATTAGTTTTTTGGAATGGTTCTCTAATGGGCCTGTCACTGGTGCTTTCTGTCATTCTCCTGTTTATAGACTTTTAACTTGTCTCCAGTTTTTCGTTCTTAAAACTCTGTCACAAACATCCAAGTACATTTATTTCTGCACATGGGCCTGGGTATTTCTGGGGAATCGATTTCTAGAAGTGGAAATTCAGGCCCCCAAGGTATTTTATTTTTGCTAGAACCACCAATTTTATCTCTGTAAAAGACCTTTTCCAGTTTATTCTCCCTCCGCCAGTCTGTGAGTACATTCCCCTTCCAAAGGTAGACAGATGTTTTAAAATAGTTTTTCCTGTGCTAAATTCTGAATTTGCAAAAGGCTGTTTGTTTGTGTTGTTCTTTCAGCCAGTATTTACAGAGCATCTGTGGAGCCAAGTTCTGTACTCAGAATAGCAGGGAATGTGTCAAGATGAATTGCACCCTCAGAAGCTGCGGTGGGGGCAGGAGCAGAGCATGCAAATGGCTAAAACACCAGAGACTCTCGGTTGCTGGTCTGAAGTAGTCTCACCACTAACTTGGTGAGAAGCGATGGGGGGTGGGAAGTGATGTCCAGACACCTTCCTGGCTTCTTGAAGGAAGTGTTAGTGACCATATCCAATATACTTTTGAGCTCCTGCACACCTATAATATGTTGGGGGTGTCAGTGGTTGGTGTCCTAAACTGAACAGAAACCTAGGACTTTCAGGCCTTGGGCAGCAGCCATCGGGTTGGTGCACCTGAGTGGTAGCCCCTGGAAGGAGTCACCAGCAGTCAGTGTGTCTCCCTCAGAATCTCCAGGCACCTCACCTCTGGTGTTCCAGGTGTTGATGACACACTTTTCACAGTATTACATCTCTTCAGAATACCTTCGTAGGACCCAGAGGAGGAGCTGTTTTTGTGTTTTCCTGTGTTCCTAATGAATGTACCCATTATCCAGATGTCTCCTTCCAAGCAATTGTTGAGATGGTTGTATGGATGAAACCATCTGTAATAGCTGTTGATGGGGAAGAGCTGTTTGAAAGTAATTCCTAAGGGGGCCTCTCAGGTGCACACAGCGCCCCACATACATTATTCCTTCCTCCCTCCTCTTTCAAATAAAACAAAAATCACTTCAGTGGACTTTTTGTGCTCTGACACCAAGAAACACCAAGACATAATGGCAGAGTAGGGATGGCCAGTAAAACAGGTAATTGTGATAACTTCTCATTTTGTGACTTTGGCAAGTCCGTGAACCTGGATACCAGTTCTGTCTACCAGAATCTGTCTATGATCAGATGTTTCTAAGAACCAAAACACATCCCGGGCTTTGTAACTATAAGGTGCTTATATGGGATGAGGGAGTCTTGCTTTAGTCTTTTTTGTTAAGTATGGGGTGGCTCTTGGCAGGGCCCTGCTCAGGTCCCCAACCTCCAGTGGCTTAGCTGCTGATTGGTCTCCTGAGGGTAGACAGGAGGTTCCTCTCAGGGAGGATTGATTGTGTCCCTAGTTCTTCCAGGTCAGGAAAGTGACGATGCACAGTCTTTGCAGGAAGTGTTTCTTGAGGACAAGAGCAGACAACAGCCCATCCTGGGACCACGTGCTGGGCATGTGCGGGATGATTCTTCATGGAGGATATGTGTTAGTCAGGCTTTTCCAGGGGAATGAAAACAGTAAAAGGTTTGTTAAAAGGAATTGCCTGGTGTGAAATAGAGGCTGGCAAGTCCTAAGACCTACAGGGTGAGTTAGCAAGCTGGACACCCAGGACAGCCAGTGGTTTAATTTAATTCCAGTCCAAGTCCAAGCATAAATGATAGTGTCCTTTCAGTCCAAAGACCAGCAAGTCCCAGGAAAAACCAATGTTTCAATTCAAGTCAAAGAGCAGGAGGAAGGACAGTGTCCCAGTTCAGACACTGTTAGACAGAAAGAATTCTCTCTTAATGAGAAGAGGTTCAGACTTTGTTCTTCAGGTTTTCAGCTGATTAGATTAGCCCCACCTCATTAGGAAGAGCAATCTGCTTTACTCAGTCTACTGATTTAAATGTTAATCTGTGTTTGACCAAGTAATCTGTGTTTGACCACATAGCTCGATACCCTGTGACTTAGTCAAGTTGACATCACAGACAAGAAAGCACAACTTTGTCCAACCACTGTGGAGAGCTGTGTGGAGATTTCTGGACCTACTAAACATAGAGCTTCCATATGATCCAGCAATTCCACTCCTAGGTATTTACCCAAAGGACACAGAAACATCAATTCCAAAGAACACCTGCACCCCTATGCTTATAGCAGCACTGTTTACAATAGCTAAGCTTTGGAAACAACCCAAATGCCCAAAAATAGATGACTGGATCAAGAAGATGTGGTACATATATACCATGGAATATTACTCAGCATTCAAAAAAGATAAACACATGCAATTTGCAGCAACATGGATGGCGCTGGAAGAGGGATCATGCTCAGCGAAATAAGCCAAAAAGAAAAAGAAAAATCCTGGATGGTCTCACTCATAGCAGGAATCTAGAAAACTTAAATAAGGGACCATGAAAATGAATAACTATAAGAAAGTGAAAATCAAAATCAACAAAAAACTATGAACCAGAGACACTTTTAGGGGGGCGGGGGCAGGAGGGGAGGGATTGGGGTCAGAATGGGGGGGCTGCAATTGTATGGGGAATATAAAAATAAAATTTATTATTTAAAAAAAAAAAAAACAAGAAAGCACAACTTTGTATTGGAGTAGAACGCCTCAGTGGGCAGGGTTCTCACTGCATATTGTGGTTGAATTTTGGAGGAATTTGCTAGAGGTGGTTAGGATACCAAGGTCAGGATAGGTTAGGATACCACACTGGTAGGAGGAGTGCTCTTTGATTGTCCCCTTCTTCATATGCTGGAGCCTCAATACTGGGACAAGAAGGGTTTGTGAACATCTGCTCTTTGTGGAGTCAGACTGAGGGATCCTGGGCCTGAAAGGCCTCCAAGATCATCTGCTTCACCCCCTCCTGCCTCACATGCAAGGAATCTTAGGCATAGTGGGTCAGGCAGCTGGCCAAGGTCGCACAGCCGGTGAGCGGAGGGCCAGACTCATCCCAGGTCTCGGCACCATCCAGAAGGTTGAGGTCATGTACAAGTCCCTAGGGGGATTAGTTCCTATCTTGAAACAGTTCCAGAGCAAAGAAGGCTGGGGCAGAGAGGTTTGCCAGATCTCTGCACGTCTCTTCCGGCTGGGCAGCTGGGCAGGGCATGATGCCAGCAACACCCCTTAGTGTGAGGCAGTGACCCTGTGACCAGCCCTGAGGTTGCTGCCCTCACCAGATGGCTACTAGTAAGGTTTGATCATTTCAGCAGCAAACCTGGCATGTGGGCAACATCAGGTATAGGTAAGAAGGAAGGCCTGGCTCTACACTGGGAGGTTGGTGTCCTGTACCCAATGCCAATTTGTCATCACTTAGTGCCAGCAAGACTGGGACCAGCAGCCTGTTGGCTGCCCCCTAAAGATGTAGAATGTGCTTGAATCCTCCTTGACAGGTAGCTCTCTTGCTCCTGATACCACCCTTGGCTCCCCTCCCAGACTACCTGGCCCTAATGATTCAGGTATTGTCCTAGTCATAAACCTCAGGGCTGGGAAGGGCCCCCCAAATGACCTGAGTTACCCTGAGTAATGAGCAGATTGATGACCAGAGAGAGGGAGTGACTTGCCTGGCATCCCTTAGCTGGGTGGAGCAGGGACCCCGGCTGGAGCGAGGGCTTCAGTCTTCCAGTGTGTGTTTCTTTTGCTGACCCGTACCCCTGGTGTTATATTGGAGGTAGAAAATCAAATTTGTTGGGAAATGCTGTGTAGACAGCTACATGGGCAAAAACATGGACTTTGAAGCCAGACTGCCTCCCTCAGTGGCTGTCACCAGCACCTTCTTGGAGAGCTTTGTGAGAATGAAAGGAGAACCTGAATATCCTGCACTTAGCACAGATCCTGGCACAAAGGGTCTCAACTCTTAGTAATTGTGAGAGTGGCCATGCTGTATTCTTGAGAGGTGAGCCTTCCAGACCTTGGCTGAACCACTCGCTTTGTCTGAGCTTCAGGGACTTAGCAGTCAGGTAAGGAAGGGGCTTGGATGTGTTTGTGGCTCATCCGAGGCTGGCTCTGTGAGGTTCATGAGAACACACAGCATGCAGGTGACACTGCTTGGAGAGGGGTGTTGCCGTGACTGGGCTGGGGTGAAAGCCTGTCCCCCGTGGCTTTATCACATTAGAGTGTGGCCTGAGGCCTCTCTGGATTCTGAGACCTGACTGTGCCTAGCAGACCAGAAGATTGCACCAGTGGGGCAGCTGGCCCTTGTATAAGTGCATCCTATCAATTCTCGGAAGACGCAGACTGGCTATGTCTGGCCCTCTTTGCTGGGCCCCTGCTGGGCCCTGGTCTCTGTCTGCAGCATGGAGGGTTGGGAGACGCCCACTCTTTTGAAGGTCGATCTGAGGGTGCTAGAGCCACCCGAACCGCTGCTTCTCATCCTGGTGGAAATGCTCACATTTCCGCATTTGGGGGCTGTTGGCAAGAGTGTTTCTTTGTGGCGCCCTGGGCATCCTCTGGCCACAGAAAGACTGGAGCCCTCTTTGGAGGGTCAAACCTTCAGGTCATCAGTACTGGACTGGTATTTCCTGCCAGTTTCTAAAGAAGCTTTTTTTTTTTTTTTTTTTTTGTGAAAACACAGACCTGATCAAGGCCCCTGGCCTATGTTTTCCAGTTTCCTATCCTTTGGAGTCTGCACCCCTCCTCCTGGCATCTGAGGCTCCTCATTGCCCAGCCCTGATTTCCTTTTCTAGCCTCTCCCCACCTCTTTTTCCTCCTGAGCACTGTGCTCACAGCAGTGCAAACTGTTTGGTTTTTCCTCAAAATCCTTGTCCGTTGCTCTTTCTCCTCATGCCCTTATCTTCACCTGTCTGACGCGTCTTCCCTTCCCTGAGTGTGTCCTGCTCCTGGGTCCACCACTCACTGTCTTGGACTCCAGGTAGTTTCCTCGATTCCCTGACCCTCGAGGGATATCCTTGCCCTGGAACGCTAGGTTCCGTGAAATGCCACCTCCTCCCGGGAGTTTTTCTGCAGCCCCTGCGTTCTCCTCTAGTGAGCTGCCACTGGAGGTACCTCTTTAGGGTACTTGGGACCATCGGCACTGGATTAGCACTGGCTTAGCCTCTGAACCTGTCTGAGCCTCAGTTTCTGCAAATGCAGCAGCACTTCTCCATGCCGAGGGGTGGAGGCCTAGTACACAGCTTGATAACGCTGTATAAGTGCCCGGCACAGGCAGGTACACAGTGTTAACTCCTGTTATTAACTCAGTGTCCAGTTCTCCTGCTAAACCAAGAGTTCTTTGGTTTTCCCACCTGGGAGGCTCATTTAATGCCATGTGTGCACTCGGCCTCTGGCCTAGAGTCCACGTTAGCCCGCACTAAGGGCTCAGGAGATGTTTGAAAAAGTAAACAGGTAAGCTCCCTGCTGGCTGTGAATTTGGGTCTTATAGTGGACATGGAATCAGAAAGCTCTCCACAGAAAGTCTCTGCTCTAAAGGGAGACTTGTCTATGCTCTGCCAGAAGCCTGGGAGCAGTCACTGTGAGACTGCAGAGAGACAGCGGGCTGGGCTGAAGGACTCCCACTGAGGATTCCACACCAGCCCCATGTGGCCTTTGAGATCTCAAAGAAAGCACGTTTGCTGTCATCAGGCCTGCGGGCTTGTTTCTTCCCTGTTGATTCAGAAGAGGGGCCAGGCTCAAGGAAGACCCCAGCACTGAACACATGACCCAGGGCAAGGGAGGCATCCCTGGTTCCAGACTCAGAACCGGGCCTTTCTCTCGCTGTGGACTGAGCATAAAAGAGCAAGCAGCACAGGTTCACTCGGGCCGAGGCCCCCACTCACTTCCTTTGCCACTAACCCCTGCTTCCACAGCACTCAACCCCTGTTTCTTGGGTGTTGGAGAAGAGATGGGAAAAGAGCTCCAATTAGTCAGTCTCCTGGCTTCTGGATAGCTCCGGAAACTGACTAGATAGAGGAAGAGGTGGGGCCTCCTGCTTGGGTTAGGTTGCGTTGGGTTGGGTTGGGTTGTGTTGGGTTGGGTTGGGTTTGATCCTGTCCCGTAGCTGCCCTGCCCAGCCCTTGCCTGGCAGCAGCATCTTTCTAAAAAGACGCCACTGCCACTGTGGCCTCCAAGGGACACCTGAATTCAGGCATCCGTGGATGCACTCAGGCCAAAGGGTCTATCCCCACCACTTGTTTTCACAGTCCACATGGGGAAAGGTCCTCTGTCTTCCCTTTGATGCAGTGCCCTGGACCTTGGCTGGGTTCCCATGGCGTGTCTAATTAGGAACAGCCGCCCGCCACCCCTGTGGACTCTTCACTCACTCTGTGGTATCAAGTGCTTTTTAACACCTCAGTCCTGACGGAAGTAGATACCCCTGCCTCCAAATGAAACACTGATAAAAGAGATGTCAGAAAGCACCTGGGAAAGGCAGAACGAGCCCTGGCTTGGGATTTAGGGAGTCTGAGACCCCTCTCTGCTACTTCCTTCCTTTCCCCAGGCCTCAGTTTCCCCACATGTAAAGTGTGGTCATTAGCCTCTTGGTTGCTGAGGTCATGTTACCACAGGGCCTGGTCTGTAGCACAGGTCCCACATGGAGGTGTCAGGCAGCCAAAGCAGCTGCTAGAATCAGAAGTTGTCAATCCAGATATAGAAGTAGTTCAGAGGTTGGTGGTAAAATCCTTTCATTTCCAGAACAGGTTGGCCTGTCAGGTTTCAGTAATCAGGTCTTCTGTGCTTCTGGGGAACATTGGCAATCTCAGAGGAGAGAGGGAACTTGGAATGGTCTTCCAAGAAAACTCCACTAGTGGGAATTGAAACAACATTCGCCAGCAGAGCACTTCCTGTGCACCAGGCACCGTGCAAAACATCGGATGACTATGAACTCACTCATAACATCCTCAGAATGGGTACTGTTGTCCAGAGATGAAACTGAGGCAACTTGCCCTACATCCCATCTCCACCCCAGGCCCCGACCAGAGTCAGGGGTCCAAGGAGGGGGCCCAAGCTCTCTGGCAGGATCAGTATTTGTAGCCCCACTGTGCTGTTGAACCTGCTCACTCCCCTAGATCTAGGGCTTTGCTTCACTCTAGGTGGCTGGTTTCCTGCAGCCCTGCTCAGTGGTGAGTATGTGGTTCTACTCGTCATGCAGCCTTAGACCTCTGGGTCTAGTTCATCTGCACCCCTGGCATCTCAGAATGGACCCCAGTGTCTTTAAACCTTGTGGGATAGGTCAGGTGCCCGCTACTGACTGGGTAGAGGTTGACTGGGCTGAGAAGTGGCGGTGGTAGCAGGACTGGCAGAGACCTGTGTGTGTTACACGTCCCCACTGAGCTCAGCTACCCTGTGATTTGGAATCTGGTGTGAATTCCCAGACAAGCCAGGTTGGGAATATTAGAAGACCAGCATCTGTCATTTCCAACCTTTCCCTAACCAGCTCCCTCCTGCTCAGAGGTTCAAGGGCACCTCCTCTTAGATACTCAAGAGTGCTATCATCCAGCATTTGAAGCCAGAACCCACTTCACCTGCCCCCAGCTTCCTCTCTCACTGGGCACCCTGCCCTGTGCATACCTTGGATTTTCAGCCCCTGTACCTCTGCTGTGGCCCTTCCTCCATCACATGCCTCATTCCCCCTGCCAGTCATGGTGCCATGACCTCTGGGTTCTCTAATGCCCTCCCAGGTTTTCTCCAGCAAGTCGCCATGTCACATCTGTTCCCTTGAGGAGCCAGAGCTGTCTGTCTGTGAGGGGGCCCTGGGCCTCTTTCCCTGACGGCTCCCTGAAGGCTATGTCTGCATGCCATCCATCTCCCTCCAGTTTTGGGCTAGGGCTGGGCATTCAGCAGGTGCCTGACTGGGTGCAGGATGAGCAGATCTGGTGCTGCTGGGAGAGGCGGAGTGCTGTAGCCCTCAATCTCCCAGAACACAAAGCCAAGGTCTGTCCTCCTGGTTCTGTGCCTGCAGGAAAGGTAAAGTGGTAGCAAAAGGGTTTTCTAATCATTTTACTAGGAAAAAATATTTAACATAAAGTGGGTTGTATGTTTTTTCATTTAGATGCATGTCCATCTGCTTTCAAAATATCCATTGGATGCTATCCATAATAAAAATAAATACATGTTTACATAATGAAGCTATTATAAATCAAAATGCCTGTAGAAAGAAGGGCAAGTGACTATCCAATATCAAAGCCAATATAACTATTAAGGGTAAGCACCAAAATAAACCCTGAGCTTCCTCTGATAGCCAAAGCAAGAAACAAGTTCGGTGGTTAATAGAGCAAAGTTGTAACTTGTTCCTTGTGGGATGGAGGAGCTTTGAACCCTGGTCAGATCCGCCCAGGAGGGCCTGGTGTGTGCCGTCCTGGGTCTCTCCATCAGCTCATTCCCCGGGTCCTTTTTCTCCAGGACTGCCCACCTACTGGTTCTGTGCCCTCGGTGCATGGGCCAGGTTTCCTTCCAGTTTTAATATTCCCTGGTTCTAAAGAAAGTGCTCTCTTTTTAAATCCATTCCATATATTGTTCCACTTGAAAACCTTCCTACTCCAGAGGTCAGCAGAAATCCCCACCCTGTGAACTTAATATTTCTGCTCACTGCCTAAGAAGCATGAAATTACAGCCTGCTACCCAATATTAAAGGTCATTTTTTTATGAATTTATAGGTGATGTCCAGATAGATAACTTATGTCTTAAAACATGTGGTCCCCAGGTCCCCATTAGATCAGCCCCTGGACCATCACAGATCAGACTGGGTAATCGGGAGGATGGCCTGGTCATTAGGCAGGAGATGATGCTGTCTGGCGAGCTGGCCTGGTGCGATGGCCCTTGACTTCCTGGGGCTCTTCGGAGAACATCTCCTGGGAGAGAGGAAGCTCCCTAAATGGGCGTTTTCTCAGGGAAAGACAGCTGCTTCCTAAACACTCAGCCCCTGAAAGCCCAACCTGCTCAAAATCATATTTACTTTCATGTGTTCCTGTCTTAATTACATTTTTTCTTTATTAGCATCCTTACTCATTATTTAAAACAACTCTCAAAAATAATTATGCAAAGATTCCTTCCCCTATCAGTAGCTATTTACCTTCCTGTATTAGGTCTTTGGCTTCTAATTCTCATGTATCTGTGTTTACAACATTGCTGTCATCAGAGTTTAGAGATTATGGGGAAAGCATGTGATGCCAGTACTCAGCATTTCCTAAGCAAAGAGTTGAATTCCCTGTAGAGCATTGTTCACAGTGCCCAGGACTTGTGTAGAAAGCCCACATTATACAGTTTGCCCATAACACATAAAGAATCTTGTATTTTACTTTTTAACTTAGCATAATTTCATGCACGCTTTTCCATGTAGCTACATAATCTTTCAATTTATCATTTTAATGGCTGCTTAATATTCCATCCAGTTTAGCGTGCCATAATTTACTTAACTGTTCCCTATTGTTGGGACCTTAATGAAAATTTGAATTCACCATGTAATACAGGGGGAAGCTCATTTTAATGATTACCATTATAACATACTCTGCTCTAACAGCATGCCATTACTAACCCAGCTTTGGTGAGGCACAGATGCTTTTGGAACAATAAATCCTGTCGGAGAGGTGCATGTACAAGTCCCTCTGATTTAATAGCTAATCCATTCACTGCACATGTTTTCCTTTTAGGATGGTGTTTATGTAGAATATTCATCTCTTCGGAATATTGTGTAATACTAAACTAGATGGATTTGGCACATTGTTTCAGGTAGTTTATCACCACCGTCAAGAGATTGTGAACGGGAATTTGGGAGTAAAGCATGCACTCTGGCTGTCCCTTATCATTCATTGATCCCACCCATATTTATTGAATATCTTTTTGTAGTCTGGCTCTGAGGCTAGGGTAAAGGGTCCTGTTATTGGGGGCCGCAGGCATGCATGCATTCATCTATTGCTTTGTAGTACCCAATGTTAAATGGCAGTTTCTATGCAAAGTACTTTGTTGTTGTTTTTTTATGATTTATTTATTTATGCATACAAGAGCTGGGGTACTGGCCAGAGGTTTGGGGGTAAGAGAATTCACCAGAGACAGTAGGGAGCAGAACAGGCAGTTATACTGAAATACACTGCTGAGGGGAGCAGCGGGCAAGATTGGAGAGGTCTGCTGCGCCATCTGTAGCTCCCTGGCCAGCCGGGGATGGAACTCTGTGCTGCAGAGGCTGCGGATAGCTTCACAGTGCTGTGCTTAACCCTTTGCGCCACCAAGAAGGCCCCCATAGTACTTTGTAAACTACAGAATATACATTGGTGGTTGCTGGTGCTGCTTGTGAAGTAGTGTAAGGAGAAAGTGGTTTGCCTGGGTCTGCGTCTATCAGCCACACTCCCAGTGTCCCCAGCCCTCGGAATTCTCCAAAGTCAAGAGGCTAACTAGAGGGCCTCCCCGGTGGCGCAGCGGTTGAGCTCTGGGCTGCGAGGCTGCCCACAGCCTCTGCAGCACCGGTTCAATCCCCGGCCGCCGGCGAGGGTCCCACATGGCGCGCAGACCTCTCCTGCCGCCCACTGCTCCCCTCAACAGTGTGCTTCGTCAGTCTGCCTGCTCTGCTCTCCACTCTGGCTCTGGGGAATTCTCTCACCCTCCCGTGCTTCTGACTGTACCCAGTGCTTGTATAAATAAATCTTTGGGGAAAAAAAAAAAAAGCGGCTAGCTAGAACCAGGGCCAGAGTGAAGCAGACCATGACGACCCCAAAAAGACGTCAGATACTTCGGGAGATCACCACTGGCCTCAGAGTTGTATAGAGTACTTTACAGTTGGTCTACAGTGACTATGCTACCTTCAGTAGCTCTTTTCTTCTTCCACTCTCCATAAAAAGGGAAGTATCGTAGCATTATCTTCAAAACTAATCCCTAATCTTGTTTTTCTCATGGAACCCAATAAAACATAGGACATCTCAAAGGAGATGGGACTTTAGTGGCCCATGTAGGGAGATTTTTCCCTTTTCATTCTTTCCCTTTCTTTACATAAAAAGCTATTCTTATTTGCCAAAGGTGGAGTTTGCGTTTGCTCCTTGCAAACGGCCCTCTGATACTTACTCATCCCTTTTCAGCAGAGGGAAAGCCAGCTTCGTGCCAGCCTTCCAGTGGGCGATCGCACCCACCTGGCTGATTTTGTTCTCATTCATTGTTTTCATGCTTATCATCTATGTTTGGTAGAGGATAATGGATTATGCAATGGTGATAGAATTTCCCTCACTAAGTGAATTTATTTGCTGTCAAACATAAAAATGCCAAATAATAATCCAGGTTGTACCCAAACTCAAAATCATGAAGTCACTATTGAGCAGATGAAGTTATGGACCCGTTACCATCCCGTTACTAACGTCAGCACTGACGGTCACTGGCTCAGCATCAGCTGGCTTCCATGGTATCAGGGCATGTGCACGGGGTAGGATTTTTTTGTCATGCCCGTGAGCTGACCTTGGATCATGAAGGCCAGTGTGAGAGCAGTGCTCTTGCTCGGGAGGGCTGACGGGCTGATGTCAGTCCTGTGTTTTGTCAACTGTGTTTTATCAAGGGATGTAACTCCTGTGGGCTTCTGCCGTGTGTTCCTGCAGTCGGAACTCTGCTTTGGAGTCCATTCAAACGGCTCACTTTCATCCCTTCTGTACGACACCCCATCTCTACTCGCTCACCTCCTTGCACCCACTGCTCCAGAAAACATGGATGGTGAATAAACATTATTTGGCCTTAAAAGGAAATGAAACCCTGACATGTGCTAAAACATGGAAGAGCCTTAAAAACATTATGCTAAGTGAAATCAACCTGTCACTGGAGGACAAATACCGAATGGTTCCACTTAACATGAGGTACCTAGAGGGGTCAAATCCACAGACAGAAAGTGGAGGGTGGTGGCTGGGGCTGGGGGAGGAGGTGGGGTGTTGGGTGTTTAATGGTGGCAGAGCTTCAGTTTGGGGAGATGGCACAGCAGTGTGAATGTGCTTAATGCCACTGAATTGCACTCCAAAAAATGGTCAAAATGGCAACATTATGTTACACGTGCTTTATTACAATACAGGAGATGAGGCAGTGAGCACAGTGTCTCATCTGCCTGCCTCTGCTTGCCCTGTCTTCCAACAGGGAGGCTGACCATCCCCCATCTCCACTTGTCAGAGCCATCACTTCCAGTGGCAGCTCTGTCTCCTGCCTTGCCCCTGGCAGGGTCTCACAGGCCCCGCACTGAACCCCTTTCTGCTGAGTATTGTGGTGATTTATTGCATGTCTTCTGGAAAGCAGGCTTCCTGAGAGCAGCCTCACCAGCAAACCCTTTCCCTTCCCTCTGTGCCCTGTCCCCACGCAGGCTCAGCACACAGTGGGTGGCCTATCTGATGAGCAGTTGCGGCGTCCTTGACTGACAAGGAGGCACCTGGGATTAGCTTCCTAGTATCCTTCAGCCACCACTGGCCTCAGGAATGAATGTTCCCTCTTTGGGACCTCATCTAGATCAGTGATCACCCCTCAGCCCACACCAGAGTCAAGTCTCGGCTTAGGAAAAAGTGTTCCTTCCTAACTCAGAGGTGTGCGGTGTGTTAAGGCTTTTCTGGCTGAGGTAGAAATGCAGGGAAGGGGTCAATTATAGGGCTTTGCAGCAGGGAAATGAAGATTACCCTAGACATAGACATGCCCATCTTTTTTCTGAATGTGTGAACTGGGTGGAAATTTGACGGTCACTTGACCCAACTTGATAGACAGGTAATGAAAGTCCGGAAGACAGGGAACCGCCCTCATGGGGAAGGCCCCTGCTCATGTCTGTCAGCGAGGGGAATGAGAGGTCCATCTGTTCTGGGCAGGTGTCTGGACACCCCCAGGACATCCTGTGCATGTCTGGGCCTGCCCTTGAACGTGATGAGAACACGTAGGCAGTGGCAGGCAGGTTCTGGTTCTGTTAGATCCAGAGCCTGAGGTCCAGACCACTGACTAGTGAGAGCAGGACCATTGCCATCGAGGGATGGGAAGACCAGTGCAGCACAGGAGGGGCCTGCTTCTGTGCCACCCTCCCCTCTGGGCTGGCAGCTGATCCTCTGTGGGTGTCGCCCGGCAAGGTCCTGGTGGGGTCTGGATGAGGAAGCAAGTACTACACATCCATTAATTCTCTGCTCCCTTCCTTTTTTGCCTGCAGAATTTCAGAGGCAGGAAAGTGTCCGGTCCCAGCACAAAGGCATCCAATTATATGACACCCCTTATGAGCCTGAGGGCCAAAGTGTCGACTCGGACTCTGAGAGTGCGGTCAGCCCCCGGCTGCGGGAGAGCAAGCTGCCCCAGGACGATGACAGGCCTGCCGATGAGTACGACCAGCCATGGGAGTGGAACCGGGTCACCATCCCAGCCCTGGCAGGTAAGGAGCCGGTGGCCCTGTTCCGAGATAGCCTCTGGCAGTCCTCAGCCTTGACCTCTGGCAAATGGGAAAAGTGCAGAGGGCCCAGCCTGCCCTTAGGAAACTTCTGGGCTTTGTTTGAGAATCCAGTTGGGCTGTCCTTTATTCTGGATCCTTCACAGATGAGACGATCCTGGAGCAAAGGGCAACCAGGCCCGGGGCAAATTCTGGGTCTTCCTCCAGGGTCTTGGTTCTGGTCTCTCCTGTCTTCAGACATGACCCCGAGGCGCTCATTTTCATTCTGTCTTGGTTGTGTTCTTAATTCTCTAGTTCACTGAAGCCAAGATTTCAGATTTTGGAAGATAATTTCTTAGAAATGAAAAGAAATTCATTCTGCAGAGTGGGTCACATTGGGCCTGATGGAGCCCAACTGTTCCCTCCAGTCAGATGGCTGCCATGGACCTGCCTGCACCCAAGGCCAGTGCATTTGTGGTCCCAGTGTTGGCAGGAGCCATTCACAGAGTACAGGCAGGGGCACATCCTGGCCTCAGGGGCTGACCTTCCCCCTGGTCAAGAGCCCTTTGGACAACTCAGGTGCCTCCCTCCCTCCCCACCGCAAGGCTGGTTTTCTAGAACCTGGGTATCCATCCCAGTACTAAAGCTCCTCTCACATGGCCTTTTGGAATGCTCTCTGCCACGAGTCTCCAGCTTGTGTTCACACCCTCTGATTTTATGCCAGTCCTTAGGCAAGTCAAGGTTACAGTCTAAGATTCAGAAAGGCACTGTTTATGATCCTGAGGGGTGGGGGACAACCTGAATGTCCAGCAGATAGAGCTGGGTTGAATGGAATATTGTGCAGCCACTGGAAGGTGATGTAGACAAAGGGTTTATAACAGTCTGGGAAATGTTCCCCTTTAATGTGAAGAGATGAAAAGCCAGAAGCAAAAAGTTGTGTTTGTACCCAAGAGTTTAGGCATGTGAAAATAGTGGCATTGAGTGACTCATTTAAGTCTTACCACACTGAAGATCATCAAGGAGGTTTATTTTTAATTATTTTAAGGTAAAAAAGTCTTCCCTTTTTATGTACAAATGGACCCTTTTGCTATCTCTAGCCCCCTACAATAGACAAACCTCTGCCAGGCTCCTCAGCTGATGTTCTTAGCTGTTTCAGCACATACTGCTTACAGTTCCCTGGACATGGCACACTCTATGCCAATGCTGTTCCTCTACCTAAATGCCCTTCCCTGCCACAGCCTAGCTGGGAAAATCCTGTGCCGTCTGCAAGGCCCAACTCAAACGTTGCCATCTTTGAGCCCTCCCTACTATACAACCATGTCCCTTGCTGCCTCTCTGGACCTGTCGAGCTTCCTGCACTTGCGCCTGGTGGGACACATCTCTCAGCACCTAGAGTTATTTCTGTAGGTGCTGGTTACACCTGCCAGACTGTGTGCACTGGCTGAGAACCAGGGACAGGAGTAGTTGTGTGGCTGAAGGTCTTTGGTCTCCAGAGCTCTTCTGTTTTCACAGCCTTCTCCCTCCCCAGTACAGGAGCTAGAACAGAGCGAATGCCAGTGGAAAGCTGGCTCATTGCCAACAACAGTTTGATTAAAGGCCTACAGGGGCTCATGTGACAACCCTCACAGAATAGGGGCCTGAGATAGTACTGCAGGCAGATGTGAGGTCTCCCCATCTCCTGAACCAACCTCCAACATGTCACCTGTGGGCTGTGTTACTACCTTTCATGTGTTGGTATGGTGCTTTGCTGTTCAAAGAGTGGTCCCTGGACCAGCAGCATCACATCACTTGGAGCTGGTGAAAAATGGGGGATCTTGGGCCCCAGCCCAGACTTCCAGAGGCAGTCTGAAATCTGTTTTAACAAGACCCCCAGGTGATTCGTGTGCACATAAAAGTGAAAAGCACTTGGCCCTGCAGGCATCATCTCTGCAGAAGGCTCTCAGGCCAACATGTGCCTATTTCTGCCCAAAGGCAGTTTTACATTTAGTTTATCACAGAGGATCATAACATCTCAAACTGGACTGTCACAGAATAAATTTCCAAGCCACATATACCCATTCTGGACTTGGTTTTATGTCTCTTGAGTCAATGTGACAAGGGTCATAGACTTAGAATAATACCCGGTCAAGACCAGTCTGATGCATCAAGTCACTTCCCTGAGTTTCCTGCTCTGGAGTTGATACTGATTGTGGTTTTTCCAAGAGTTTGACTAGATTCTAATTTTTGAGGCAAAGAAGGAGAAAGCTGTTCCAGTTGGGCTGGGGGATGCTGTGAGCCCATGGTCAGAACTTGACCCTCCCCGTGCCTGTGAACAGAGCCTGTCAGTGCAGCATTGGCTGGCCAGGAGAGGCTCCGTTTCCACCCCAGAAAGGAGCTGGAGGGAGAGGAAGGTGGGGGGAGGGTAACAAGGATGTTACCCCCCCACCCCCAGGTAACAAGGATGCATGGAAATAGTTCATTTGCATGCTGAAGTGTGGCTGCTCTGAAATGAAGGTTAATGTCCCCACCCAAGTCAGAGAGAGAGAGTGTGTGTGTGTGTGTGTGTGTGTGTGTGTGTGTGTGTGTGTGTCTGTCTGTCTGTCTGTGTCTGTATACATGCATGTGCACCTGGCTATAAGCACACACATGCTTCAGGAAGTCATTAGCATTGTCAGGGACACAGGCAGTGCTTATCTGTGCCCCTTGTCCTTATTACAATATTTGGGTACAGTTTTTCTGAGTTTTCAGGAGCTCCCTGTGACAGATCATGGGAGCCTAGGGCAGGTGGCCGATAGCTGTGGGATAGCTTATTCTCAGCAAATTCATTACCATTTCTTTTCACCCCTTATATTCCTTGTTCTGCATGTTTGTCCTGGAGGACGAAACTTGGGCAGGGAATCTGGTGTTTTTAATCTTCAAAGGGTATGTGTGGGGGGACCCCAAAAGGGCAGAGCTGGGCCCACCAAGGACAAGTCATAAGGATTTAGGTTCCAGGGGAGTGGTAAGAATTTCAATTTCATCTGGAACTGTTGTAGAGCAACCCTGATATAAAACGGGGTGCCTGACTGTGGGTCCTCACCCACGCGCTTAAAAGGACTTATCAATGCTCTACTGCAGGCACACGCGAAAGGTTAATAAAAGGTTTATTTACAAGGGAAGGGCAAATGAGGAAATGTACAGCTCAGGGAGAAAAGTGGGAGACAAAGTTTTAAATGAGTCCTACCTGATCCGCCGATCTGGAATCCCAAAATGGCACTCTGAGAGCTGGCCGCCAGCCAGGAGCCGTGAAGCCAGGAGGTGAGCGACAGAGCGAGCCCCCCAAGGCCCACGTGTTTGGTTTTTATATCCAACCTGGCTGCCCAACTCCACCCTCAGGTCCCAGCCACCCTCCCTTTGGTGGTGATGGGATTTGTCTTTCCCAATGTCCTGATGGCTTTAGTCTGGAGTGGGGGTGGGGTCCACAAAGCCTGTATGGGATTAACTCAGGACATCAATTTCCCCTAACAGAAGTACAGACTGAGCTTTCACTGGGGGGTTGAGTGGGGAGGCCTGCAAATTCTGGGGATTTGAAGTGAAACAGGATTGATGTAGGAGGGCTTTGCATAGCAGTTGGAGGGGTTGTCTTGCATCACCCCCAAGGCTTCATTCCTTGGGAACACCAACATGCTCATCAGGGATGGGGGACAGGGAAAGCCTCTGAATTATCTCCTTAATACAGTCTCTGAAGCCAAAGTGTCTTCTGCCTTTCAAAGTGCTGTCCTGCTTTACATTCGTGAAAAGAGGCCAGTCTCAAAAGGAGGCTCTGGCGTCCCCCATAGCAATGGCTCTAGACTGACCCTAGGGAGGCAGACCTTCCCCATCTCAGCCAGCGAGGGAAGGCTTGATTAGCACATACTCCTTCCTTTACCTCAGTTCTGTGGCCACTAGCTCTCCAAAAAGCCCTGGGCCTTCGTTGCCTGCTCTCCTTCCTTGAAGCTGACTGTGGGCTCAGTCAGAACCCCTGCCTCCACCCACCCAGACTGATTTCCATCCCACAGGGGAAACCTTTGTTGATCCCGGCCCCCAGGGCAGATACAGGCCAGTTTGTACTGAAGCCTTCAGCGAGCAGGCCCAGCCCTGCCATCTATAGAGAGGTGTGCGCCTTCCAGCCAGCTGTCAGCCCCCTTCCACCAGTAGTTCCAGCTTCAGAGCTGGCTGGACTGAGTTCCTAGCTTACTCTGATCAGCCTCTGAGAGGCTGTACAGCAAAAAATTGTGAGGCCAGCAGGTGGGTCTAGAAATGGCCAACCTGGCCCCCACCCTGCAGATGGAGCTCTGGGCCCACACAAGGGGTATGGGGCACTGCCTGCCAGCATGGGGAGAAGCAGCCCGGTGTCTCTGTCTTGGGGCAGCATCTGTTGGTGTGGAGGGCCTGACCGACTCTGGGCTTTGTGGCACGGCCGTGAGATGGAAAAATGAGCCCGAACAGGGGGTGGCCACACAGGGAGGGGCTGAGAAACTGGGTGGATAACCTGGAGAAGCAGACCCACATTGGGAGTGTTCACACCTCTGAGGGGCCATCGTGGGACAGGGATTGGACCTGTTCCTGGAACCATCTCTGGGAAATGTGCCGGCTGCAGAGGATGAAAGGACTCCATGTTAGGAAAGTGCTGGATCCCTGGCACTTACCGAGCACCTTCCGTGTGCATTATCACACTTAATCCTCTCACTCTGAGAGATTCATTTCCTCCTTTTACAGATAGAGAAACTGAGGTCCATAGAGAAAATAATAACTTGCCCAGAAACCTGCAGCTACTAGCCACAAGGATGGGATTTGAACCTCCCATTCCCAGAACCCTCAGGAGTGTGCATGCCTTTCGTGGTTCTCATACCCATTTCGCCCGCCCTATGTCTCCAGCTGGTGGGATGCTTTACTGGGGTATGCATTACCATTTGGAATGGATCCAGCTGAGAATTCTTAGGGGCCCAAGATCTGAAGGTTGGTACTCGCAAGAGGGTGGCCAGTGCCATCCCATGGGTTGGTCATACCCTGCCACCATTCAGTACAGGAAGAGTCCCCCACACCATGACATCCCACCCCTGCTTCTCCAGCTGGAGAACGTAAGACCCAGAGAGGGAAGGGGGCTGCCAGAGTCCTCTGAGAGCCAGTCAGGCCATACACAGAGTGTAGATCAGCATTTCCTTTAATCCAGTGACTAGAGGTAAAAAATTATGTCCCTGGTGACTTGCAGGGGAGTCACCAGGGTGCCAGGAGGCAGGGGAGTGCAAAGGGTACCCTAGAGATCTTTTGAGAAACAAAGCAATTTTATTTGCAATTCACCATCTGAAGATTTGTCTCCATTGAAGCTACTTTGCAGGTGATATCCTGAGTTCAACCAGCAACAGGTCTGCCTCCCTGCAAAGGTGAAAGGATGGGCCTATGACTCAGCGCTGAACATAGTTATTTTGGGCCTTGTCTGTCTTCCCCAATAAGGAAGGTTTCTCTGCCCTGGATAGCTCAAGACAAGTGTCTTACCCATCTGGGATGGTAGAACTCAGACGAGTTCAGGTTCACATGCCAACTCCATCATTCAGCAGCTTTGGGAGCTCTCACAGACTGTTCAGTTGCCCTGAGCCTTAGCTTTCCTGTCTGTAAAATGGAAAGAGTAACAACCTTTATCACACTATACTCTGATGATGAAGGGAAAAGATTTCGATGAAAAGACTTCAAGACCTGAAGGGTCACACATGAAAGAATGGTTATTGGTGTTATGGGAAGACTTGTATTAAAATTTAATTTCACATTAAAACAGTATTGCATAAAGAGGTACTTAGAGGGCATGGAGGACCCATTTACAGAGCTCATTCCCAGTTAGGCCTAGCCATGAGAAGCATGGATGGAGTAGAATCAACACTTCCATAGGAAATCCTGATTTTCATTTTTAGCAATAGTCCTAACCATGAGCCAGTCAGTTCTTCCAACCTTTATTCAGTCCCTTCTGAGGACTGGGCCACTGGCCCCTGGATGTGAGGGAGTCACCACCACCCTACTCCCTATTCTAGCCATGACCCAGTTGTGAATTGGTTCATTTGCCCAGAGCATGCCTCAGAACCCCAGGAGGAGATACTAAACAGATTGCTAAGTCCCATCTCCAGAATTCAGTAGGTTTGGGTATGAGGCATGAGAACTGACATTGCTAACAAACCCCAAGTACTATGATGCTGCTGATCTAAGGACCCTATTTTGAGATCCTAGCACATACTTGGTATACTCAGTGCTGGGTTAGGGTAGAGTTGGGGAGGGGAAGGAATAGGCCAGCTGGGTGATACCAGTGCCACCTCCTCCAGGAAGCCTTGCCTGACATTACAAGCCCCTTCCCACCCTCACCCCAGGTTGGGTGGGACTCTATTCCTAACACATCCTGTACAGGTATGCATTGGTTTGTTCTGGAAAGCCAGATCTACACTTATTACTGTCTGATGGGGGGGAGGGACGGTGGATACTAACCTGTTGGTCCCCCTTAGCCAGGTAGCCTTTGAAGTTTTGATACCTTGCCAGCCCATCAAATGAGGCTTAAAGGGGAAGAGAAAGGGAAGGAAAGGTCCCAGGTACGTCTGTCTAAACCATTGTGAGTCATCTCTGAGCCAGCTAAGTTTAAATAATCCTGTTAGGGTAAAGGAGAGGGGAATGGAGAGAGGACAGGAAATTAACATTTATGAGCACCGGTTAAGCAGCTAGTCTGGGCTAACCCTGTGAAGCCCTCAAGGTGGCTCTGGTTTCATTGACAGCACTCGGCTCAGAGAGGGCGAGCGGCTGGCGTGGTCACACAGCTGGCGAACTCCGGTCAGTCTGCCCACAGCGCTGTTGCCTCTCCGCTGCTGCATTGACATCTCCAGTGTGGGAGGGGCTGGTTATCCCTTTTGCCTGGTGCTGGTGTGAGGTGGTTTGGGTTATTGAGACAGACGCCACTGCTCCCTCTCTGTGCTGACTTCAAAACTTGTCACAGTCACCATCAAATGCAAACATTCTGAAGCCTGTAGCGCTGACGTGTGTCAGACCCTGCTCCAGGCTTGCTGTTCCCACCGAGCCCTGTGACTCATCTTCTTGCGCTCAGAATAAACAGGCTTGGTCTCTGCAGAAGGCTTCTCAGGAAATCTCAGACATGCCACCGACACCCCATGTGCCCAGCGCACCTCCTTAGCACCGGCCCCGCTCAGGCTCCCTCAGTATTCCTGCCCCCCCTGCACAGCTTCCCAGAATGCCTTGGGCCTGCAAGGAAATTAACAATTGTGTTTGTACGGGAGCTTTTTGCTATGTAATGAGTAACAGTTGTAATTAATGTTTAACACGTGTGAACAGCAGGTCTGCCGAGAAAAGGAGATTTAAATGAGAGAGCTGGGATCACTTGCTTCCTCTGGCTAATATGTTACTGAGGGACAGGTTTTTCCAGTTGGTTTTTTCTATTTGACATATGAATGAATTCATTTAGTAGCCAAAAAAAAAAAGAAGAAGAAGAAATGCACTAGCGTTTAATAACTTTGGTTCATCTGCTAAATTATATTGATAGAAACGTTCCTTCAAGTGCCTTTGTCTGCAAGTGAAAAAAAAAAAATAGACAAAACCCAGATACTATAGAAACTTATCTTTGCTCTTCTGTTTGACTAGTCAGAGATCTTCGTGTGATAGATTCTGCCTGCCTTGTTCATACCCAAGTCCCCACCTGGCTCAGTTCTCTTTAGGATGCTGAAATACATGGTTTCCTGGCACAGAGATGCTTTGTCTTAATCTGCCATACACTTGTCTTCTCTTCATGAGGCTGAGGGACCTGTGTAGTGGACAGCATTTTTGAGGGGCTGTTGTCTGGTCTGAACCCCAGGGAGCAGCTGAGGGTGTCCCTACCTGTCTGAAGGTTGGTTCCTGGGTTCTGAGGCCATATTGGGAGTGGGGACACTGTGTCAGTGGGTGGCAGAGAGGCTCCTGAGAGCCATGCACCTGTCTTCCTGCCCCCCACCAATCGCCCCCACCCCATCACTCCCTTCCCTTCTGTGGACAGCAGCATCGGAACCAAACATGCAGCTGGACTGGGGTTCTGGGGCTCCTGAACCAGGAGCATTTCCCAGCCTGCTCCCTGGGGGTCTTCTGAGATTTGTGGAGGGGAATAGTCCCTTTCCCGGACTCTAGAATTCTAAATACTGGGGGTGTCTGTGGGTGGATGTGTCAGCCAGCATGCTGGCTTCTCCAGCCAATGGGGAAGCCCAGTCCTGAACCAGCAGTGGCACACGCACAGGTGCCAGGGGATCTGGTTTAAAGCTCCCCCAGCTGCATCTAGCTAGCGAGGTGACCTAGGTCATGATAGGTGCTGAGAGTTGGGGATACAGCCAGTGCTCATGGCGCTGACTCTTGAATCACCGTTACTACTACTGTTTCTGTGAGTGTGGTACCCCTACACAGGATTACTAGATGCCTCTGGGATCCAGCCTAACTGTTGAGTTGGGGCAAGTCAGTCCCTTTCCAGCAGCATTTTCGAGTGGCTATTGACTGCCGTGGCAGCCACCTGTGGGCTAAACTCCCAGGGAGAAGGGGAGTTCACCAGCCTCCTACTCCTTGTCTGTGAATGAGTTACGGTGAAGCTGGCTGGCTTCGACAGCATTTGGGTCATTTAATCATTTTCGTCAGGATTCTTCATTATATGTGCTGGAACCTCAGCAGCCCTTGGAGTGAGTTCTTTGCACCAGACTGTGGTATCTGCTCTTCCTTTGGGAGGGTGCAGAATAAGAAGACACGGGCATGCCCCCTCATGCCAGGCCCTCTTTCCTGGCCCAGGAGTGGGTGTGCGTGTGTGGACGTCGATCCTGCAACCCAGCCAGTGTCCTGGCACCTGCCTCACAGCCTTCCCAATGCCCAGCTCCCTGCTGCCTCCCCTCACAATGAGGACTTCTGTTCTCCACACCACCCCTGACATGTGGCAGTGCAGTGCCCTAGGGCCTGCATGTGTCTGCGAGGTGAAAACAGACGCCTCTTGTTGGCGATCTGGAATCCAAACCAAACATTTGCTGAGCTGCCTGTTGTCTTACAGCCTAGCCAGAGCTGCAACTTTCACTGGCCAGGCAGGTGGTGCAGAGGGGAAAGTGAGGCCTGCTCTTGAACTAGAGGGGGCTTCACCGCTCTGGGCCTTAGTTTCTGCATCAGTCAAATAGGAGTTGTAATTCTTGCCGTGCTGTGAGGAGCAGATGCGATGACACAGAACATATGTTTAGAAAGGTGAAGCAGCAGAGGACTATTGTTCTGGGCAAAGTTTTAAGTGTCATGAAAGTATAGACTCAAGGGTCATGTGGGCCACTCCACCTTCCCCAACCAATGCACAACCTCCCTCCTTGCCCCCCGCCCCCACTCCCAACAGTCAGGCAGCACCCCCTTCTGTGCCTTTCCAACCTCTTCCCCTTTCCCCTTCCTGGCCTCCCCCACAAACACCAGAGCCCCTGCTTGGCTGCCAATGGTGTGAAGGAATTGGTCCAAGGACTGCTTGGAGGAGTGTCTAGGGCACCTTCATTCTATTTTCTGTGCCGTGATATTTTCAGAGTAACAGTCACATCTGTGAACAAACACCAGGCCTGGAAGAGTCTCCAGGCCCCTCCCATCCGCCCCACATGGTTTACAGACTGGGTGCATATTCATTTCTGCCCCATCCAAGGCGGTCTAGAGCAGCCTCTTCCGCAGGCAAAGAACTATGAGTCACTGTGCAAGTGTCTTGTTTCCAGTCATTCTGCTGAGAGGACTCTCCATCATGCACTGGAGAACCGGGGTGGGTGAAGACTCCAGGCCAGCCAGAAAAAAGCAGTCCCTAAACTGGAGCCTGTTGCAGGCCTCATTCGGGGCTCCCTTGGCTCCCCTCCAGTTCCTGCAGTGGTCCCTGTGCTCAGGGGCCACCGTCCACACCTTGGGTCAGCAGGGCTGATTGGGAGATTTGTGACCTGTGCTTCTCTCCCTGCCTCTCCCCAGGAAAGGCATTTTAATAGCACCCCCCAGGTGAGAGGAGGCCACCCCAGGAGCTCCCAAAGCAGAGGGGTCAAGGGCCGAGTCTGGGGCTCACTGCTAGGGACCTCACCCTGCCCATCTGAGTTGCCCCTCCCTCTTGCAGAACTCTGACTCCCCGTTAGTAATTGCCTATAGGCAGAATTAATTAGGTTTTGTCATTCTAACGGTTCGCAGGGGCGGCATATTTTTTTCTCTAAATACAGATATTCTTTTGAGGACTTGTGTATCTTTTGCAGAAAATCGCTAAATTAAAAGAATTGCCATTTTAAATTGCAGATTAAGAAGAAACTTAATTAGAAGGAATGAAAGCAGTTGTGTTCGGAGCTTTTGTTCTTAGTATTTTTTTTCCTTCTTGTGCTGCTGAATCACTGCACTTGGAGTTTGTATATTTTTATTTTAGGTGAAGTGATTTGCCTAATTAAGCCTGTCATTCATCACCACCTGTTCCCTCTAAAATATATAGCTATATTATTAAGCTTGCAAGCGAATGTATAAATTAATTCAGCGGGGAATTACAGTGTTGACTGGGACATTATTAGGTTTTATCCAATTTATCTGGTATGAAAACCGATACTTTTCCCCAATAAATCAAAACAGCAGCTCATTAAGTTTCTTCACTCATTTGTTGAGTACTTACTATGTTTACGGCATGGGCTAGGTGTGGGGGGCAGGAACAAATAAAGAGCAGCCCCTGCCTTCTAAAGGCTCATGGGGAGTCAGACTAGAAAACTGGCAGCTGGGGTACCATAGACTAAGATACAGGTGAGTCTGGAGAGGAAGTGAAGTCAGGGAAGGCTTCTGGGAAGAAGTGATCCCTGACGGGCACGTGGAGTCAGGCAGAGAGGCTGATGGTGGTAATGGGGGCAGGAGAGTCTCAGTAATTCTGGCAGACAGAGGACACAGCCTGGAAGGAGACTTGGTGAGACCCGAGACTGAACAGGCATTGAGGTCCTAGACAGGCATCGAGGTCCTAGAAAGCCACTTTGGTCCTGCTGGGGAGGTTGGATTCCTCTCCCAATCCATGTTCCATGCTCCTCTCGCCTCTCGTCTCGCTTTCTGTGCCAGTAATGTGTTACAGGATTTTGTATTGGCGGGAATCCCCAAATTTTTATTTTAGCCAGGGAACCCTAGGTTGTCAGAGGTGAAAGTGCCTCCCAATTCATTTTGTCCCTCCCTCTCCTCAGCCTGTGGCAAATCTAAGCCATGCCATCAGCTGCCTGCCACATTGTTGACAGCTGGAATGTTAGCAGAGGGGAGCTACGGTGGTGAAGGCACGCAGGTCCCATGCTCCCTACGTAGCGCCAGGATCTCCATTCCAGTGGGACCTCACACAGGGGGTGTCCCTGATTGCCCCATGAGTGATCAGGTCCTGCTGGAATCACCTGCTATATCCTCCTGTGAAGACAGTCTCCCACCTCCCTGCCAGGGTTGCCCCCAAACCCTTCTCCATTTTCCTGGATCACAGGCTGGGGGCATCTCTAGGTTGGGTTGGCCTCCAACCTGCCGTCTCACAGAGTTTGAGTTTGCTGTGGTTCTTTATGCCAGCCCCACCCCCCAGTGCTCAGGCCGAAAGCCTGTGTCACTCTCACTCTGCTATGTCTGCCTGCACAGGGCCCAGAAGCTGCCCACTCACTGCCACCTCCACCCACACCCCCAGTGCCACCAGCAGCAGCTTCCTTATTGCCCCCTCCATCTCTCTCATCTATTTTAATTAATATACTTTAAAGAGCAGTTTTAGGATCACAGCAAAATTAAGTGAAGAATACTGAGAGTTCCCATTTATCTCCGCCCTCTATGTCTTAAGCACAGCAATCTGCTTTTTTGATTTTTTTTTTAAAGATGCCAAGTCAGGGCCTCCCTGGTGGCGCAAAGGGTTAAGCACTGCACTATGAAGCAATCCGCAGCCTCTGCAGCACGAGTTTGATCCCCAGCCAGCCAGGCAGCTACCCACATGGCGCAGCAGACCTCTCCTGAGTTGCCTGCTGCTCCCCTCAGCAGTGTACTTCAGTCAGTCTGTTCTGTTCCCCACTCTGTCTCTGGTGAATCCTTTCACCTCCCGCATCTCTGGCCTGTGCCCCAGCTCTTGTATGCATAAATCTTTTAAAAAATAATAAAATTACTTAAAAAAAAGATGCCAAGTCAAAACCTTCCCCAGCAAAACATCAGGAGGGGTCTCCATTTTTCTCAGAATAAAACCAAACTCCTTCCCAGGGCCCCCAAAGCCTCCAATCTGGCTCTGCTTCCTATTCTCCCTTCCCCCTCCTTCACTTCACCAACACCCTAGACACGTCCCCACCTCAGGGCCCTTGAACTTGCTCTTCCCGTAGGCTTGGTATGTCCTTCCCACAGATGTCCACATGACCTGTCCCTCCTTTCCTTCAGGAATTCATTCAGATGTCACCTTATATTAAATAAAGAGGTCTTCCTGCCCTGCTTTATTTTCCTGCAACGCCCTTCCCAGCAGCTGGTATGCTTCAGATCTCACTTCACTCATTGTCCCTCCCACATAAGGCTGGGGTTTTGTCTGTTTTGCCCACTGCTGTTTTTCCCATCCTGAACTGTGCCTTGCACCATGAGAAGGTGTTCAGGAGTCAAATAGGTGGATAGATTGCCTGCCAGACCCTGCTGCAGCCACCAGAGTGACCACACTCATGTCTGGAACCTTCCATTGGCAGGACCCTCCCTTCCTGCTGTTTTCCAAGATGGCTAATAGAGCAGAGTCTTTTGGAGGAATAGAATGTTCCACAGTCCTGATGGGGGAACTTCCTCAGTGGATAGGCCAGGGACAAGTTTACTCATATCCTCCCAGTAGACAGCACATCACCATAGTCAGGTCTGGGGCCTCCCACCACCCTCGTGAACGTGAGGTTGATTGCTCTGTGTCTGGCGAGGTCAGAGGATGCCTCACCATGGCCTTGCTTGCTGGTTGGAAGGAGGTGTCTACTTTTGTGTGGACCTGCAGCTGGCTTTACAACCTTGTTCTGCAGGTCCCGGCCCAGTTAACTCTTCACAGTAGCCTAGTGAGGTAGGAAATGGAACCTCAGAGAGGTTAAGTGACTTAGCAAAGGCACAGAGCTGGTCATAGCATGCTTAGGAGAGGAACTTGGCTTGGTTCAGAAGCTTCTGTGAAGCTTCTTGGTTCCACCATGTCCACAGTGAGCGGACACAATAGTAATATTCATAACCCCACTGACAGAGTATAACACACAGGCACTCTGCTAAGACCTCTAGGTGCAACACTTATTGAATCCTCAGAGCAACCCCCTGAGGCGGGTGATGTCATTATCCCTGGTTTTCAGAGGGGGAATCTGAGGCCCAGAGAGATAAGTGAAAAAGTGGACTAGCTGGTCCCCAGGAATCCTTCCAGCAACTCCAGTTTCAGCTCAGTATTTTCTGTCTTTGTGGGGTATCTTCAGGATCCTGCCCTCAGGGGGGCAGCCCCCCACCCCAGTCCCTTGGGGGTGAACAATGCTGCTATGGCCCAGGGCAGAGAGGGAAGCATGTGGCAAGATCTGTCCCACGTGCTGGGTGCTGCTCCAGCCTCACCACGGGGCGGGCAGTGTGTGGGACCCACACAGGGGCCCTGAATGAAAAGCATTAGACTTGCAGGACGCAGCATGACCGTGGACTAGAAATCTGTAGGGTTTTCCCAGGAGAAGGGCAGATGTCACCACTGGTGGGATGGAGAATGGGAGGAAAAGAAGCACTTGGAGGCAACTTGAAAGAACAGCTTTCTCCCCAAAGAACTGTCCAGGGGACTGAGACCCCCATTGGAGTGCCATGCTCCCTGCTTGAGGGGGAGCAGGGGATTCCTTTGGGGATGAGGCGGAGTAGGTGGCCTCTGGAGACTCAGCCAGCCCATTGAAGGCACCTGGCTCTGAGGGCACCTGCACTTCCTGTTTTTGGAAGCCCAGATCTTTTGGGCCATCTTTGTTCCCTGCCTGGAACCGTCTATTGTTGCCCTACTATACGCCTCCCAATAACTCCTCGCACTGAGCACTTAGTAACTGTACTTTCTCTCTCCCACAGCCCAGTTCAATGGCAACGAGAAACGCCAGTCATCCCCCTCGCCTTCCCGGGACCGGCGGCGCCAGCTTCGAGCCCCTGGAGGGGGCTTCAAGCCCATCAAACACGGAAGCCCTGAATTCTGTGGGATCCTGGGAGAAAGAGTGGACCCTGCTGTCCCACTGGAGAAGCAAATGTAAGTTCTCATGGAGCCAATCACAGCCTCAGCTCCCAGTTCAAGGTCAAGCCACCATCAGGTCAAACTGGGATTAGGATGTACGTCCCCTGACTTTCCAGCTCCATGCTTTCTCTCCACACTCCACTGCCACCCTTACTTTTGATGACTACTAGGAGGGACTACAAAATCAGCGTCCTCACAGGTCACCCCTCACCCTTACATCTAGTTTCTAATTGCATCATGCAGCAAATGAGTTCTTGACAAGCTAAGGATAGATATACGAAATCTGGCCCGCTACAGGCAAAACAGTGTAAATTAGATCTGTTTTCTAGCTACTGTGATTTTTTTTTTTTTTTTTTTTAATACAAGCACTGGGTACAGTCAGAAGCGCGGGAGGGTGAGAGAATTCACCAGAGCCAGAGCAGAGAGCAGAACAGGCAGACTGACGAAGTACACTGCTGAGGGGAGCAGCGGGCGGCAGGAGAGGTCTGCACGCCATGTGGGACCCTCACCCGGCAGCCGGGGATCAAACCGGCGCTGCAGAGGCCACAGGCAGCTTCGCAACCCAGCGCTCAACCGCCACACCACCGGGGAGGCCCTACTGTGATGTTTTTGCCCCACATAATAGGTACAAGGTTGATCAAGACTTTTGCACTCTTGATTTGGGTTTTCTCAGCCCCTCTTCCCAAAGATTTCCTACCTCCACTCAGTGGCCAAGTCCCATCCCTCCCTCCTGCCCCTTGGCTATGATTATCAGCTCCCTTCTCTGCTGGGGTCTCACTCTGTGCAGGTCCCCACCTGCCCTGAAACCTTCATTGGCTCCCCATCACCTTCAGGTTAAAGTCCCCTCTTACTTAGCCTGTCCTCTTCGACCCCCCTGCTCTGTGAATTGCCTCCAGGCTGCCCTTTCAGTTTCTCACCTTGATAATGCAGGTCCTGGATCTCATGCTAGTGCCTTTGGTTGTATCATCCTCTTAGCAAGCATGTGATAAACGGGGTCATCCCCATTGCATGGATGAGAAAATCAGGGCTCCGGGTGATGCAGAGCTGTGGCTGGGATCTCTCAGCTCAGAGTGCTAAGGTAGGATGCGAACTCCAGCTGTGTGACTCGACCTCACATGCTCCCCTTGCTTCCTTCTCCTCGTCCACACCTGGCTCTGAGCCGGCACTCTGTCAGGCCAAGACATTAGCCAACACCAACCTGGTTTCTCGTGGGACTGTCTTGTGCGATCGTGGTCCTATATTAGTTCCCCCTGGGGGATTCTGGTCTCTGCACAGCTGGCAGCGCATCCCTCACAGGAAACGCTTGCTGGGTGAGCAGGATGCAGGGCTTCCCGAATGATGTCATGTGTTCGGGGGCCCTGTTTAAGCATGTGCTGTCATCTCAGGAGGCTGCAGCCCGCGCCTGCTATACCCAGCACGTTGGTGAAACACTCCCAGCGGGTGTTGTGTTAATCCTTTCTCACAGCCACCCAGATTGGGTGGCAGGTTTCGCTCATTTCTGATCAAACTGTGCATGTTTTAATCAACAAACAAAATATCACCCAGAGCTGCCTGGGAGCTGTTCAGCCTGCATCCTGACCCAGGCTGGCCTAGGTTTGTCCAGCCAGCCCCGACCCACCTTCTTCGCAAGCCAGGGCAGAGCCTTCTCTGGGTTGGGGGTCCCTCAAGGGCACTTGTGCTTGACAAGGCCCTGGCCAGCTCCAGTGTTATGACTGGCTTTTCCTCCCCTATCATCGTGACTCCCCAGGATTATTCTGGCCTGTCAGAAACCCTGACTCATCACCTGAGAGGTATGCTTAGGTAAAATCCCACTTCCTGCAGAGCCTGGTGACCCAGGCAGAGAGGATCACCTAATCCCTCACCTGGCTGATGGTGTCTGAGTTTAAGAGGCACCTTCAAGCCCCAGCCTCTCCTCTACCCTAGCTTAGGTTAGGGAGGGTGGCTGCTGAGGCACTAGAGGGGATGCCCCAGGTTTGAGGGTTGTTGACTGTGGGCAGTCCTTCCTATAATGCTTGGATAGTAGAAAGACTGCTCAGGTGCTCGGGGACCACCCCCTGCCTCCTGGAAGTAGTTGCCCACCCCACCCCCTCCATCCTGCATCATTATTACCATCAGCATGTTGACTTGTTTTGGTCATGAACTTCTTTAAAGCAAATAAAGAAATAAAACAATCTTGACCTCATATCCCTTTCTAACTCTTGCCCTGCTGAGAACATACACTCTATGAGGGCCAGAACCTGTCTGGGTTCACCGCTCTGTCCTAGGTGCCTGGAACAGGGCCTGGCATGTAAGTGGCGCTCAGTAAACAGCTGCCCGTTGATTGAGCCAAATCCCATCAAGCTGTCATACTTCTCTCCCACTCTCTCACCAAAAGCTGCTTCCCTTCTCTGCCCAGGTCACCAGGTGACCACCCCTGTCCCCCATGGCAGTCCACCCCCTCCTTTGGAGACTTTCTGTTCCAGTTTTTCTCCTGCCTCCCTTGGCCACTCCTTCCTTCATCTCCCCAGCTGACTCCTCACCTCAGCTTGACCCGGAGATCAGGCTGTCCTGGGTTACCAGCTATGTACTGTGCTCCAGACTGGTGCCTCACCAGTATGCATCCCCAGCTCACACCTCTCCCAAAACTCCCCACTCTTACCTCCAGCTGCCTTTTTAGCATCTCCACAACTCATGTAACTGTTCACACCTGGGCTTCTCATCCTCTTATTCCAGACACTTGCTCCTCCCCCAGCTTCCCCATCACCACACAGGAAAGCACATCAGCCTCGCTGCTCACGCCACACACCTGGCGTCATCTTTGTTCCTTTTCAGGTCTTGCACCAGCATCTAATGCATTGTCATGTTCCACCAGTCCCCATCCAGATAAGTCCAGAGCCATCCGTTCCTCTCATCTCCTGGGCCACCTCCGATCTGGACCACTGTAGTAGCCTCCTGACCTGGCTCCCAGTTCACTTCAACTCTGGCCCTCTTCAGGGCAACCTGGGCCATCTTTTACAGGAGAATGAGCAAGTACTATCTCTCTGTAAAATCCTCATTTCCTTGCACTCTGCTAAGCGCAGGGCCTTAGGTAGCTGGGCCCAATTTAGTGTCCTTTGACTCATTTCTCCCACCCTCTGCCTGAGTCTTCTTTGAGACTGCCTTTCTCTCCATGTGGAGTAGCTGGAGCAGTCAGGGAAGGAAGCAGCAGTTTATCCTGCTCACCCACTGGGGATTAGCCTTTAACGAGGCCCCAGAGCCCTCCGAGGCCCAACTGCCACCACCTCGCCTCTCTTCCGCGCAGCTTGCTCCTGTGCTCGGGAACGGGCAATCTGTGAGCAGGACTTCCCTGGAGACCAATTCTAGGCCTTTCCCCAAGGATGACTCTGCTTGAAATGGCTGGAACTTGCTTTCCTAATAAAGCTACATTTTTGTCAGCTCACTGTGGGGGCAGGGGGGTGGCAATGGTGTGTTCCACAGGTGAAACTTCCTGGAAAGCAACCCAACCTCACCAATTCTATTTTCTTCTGTTGCTCAAGTCAGCTCCGTCCTTGTGTTTCTCCCAAGTACAGTCTTGTATCCTTCCTAAAGCATAACTTAAGCCTTCATGTCTCTGGAAGTGTTTTATTATGACAACCCTTGCAGACTCCGACTTGGTATTCCTCTTTATTTCAGTGTTTAAGTTTAGAAAGCAAGGTGGGTCTGTTGCTGAGTCCCCACCAGATGTCCAGCCTGGGGAGTGGTTGCCACCTGGGTGGTCAGCAGCTCAGTCACATGCCCATTAGACAGGAACATTCATGTCCACTGTCCGGACCTTGCTTTTCTAAAGCTGGCAGGATTTTTTTTTTTTTCAGGTTATAATTCTGTCACTGCCAGAATTCAGAACACTGCTTGTGCAGAAAGCGCTTAGTGAGGGCCTCCCCGGTGGCGCAGCGGGTTGAGCACAGCGCTGTGAAGCTGTCCATCAGCCTCTGCAGTGCTGATTCGATTCCCGGCCGGCCAGGGAGATACCCACATGGGGAGGCAGACCTCTCCTGTCTCACCCGCTGCTCCCCTCAGCACTGTTTTCAGTCAGTCTGCCTGTTCTGCTCCCCGCTCTGTCTCTGGTGAATCCTCTCACCCTCCCACTCCTCTATCCTGAACCCCAGTTCTTGTATAAATCAAATCTTTTTTTTTAAAAAAAAGTGCTTAGTGAAAGGCAGCGGGACAGTTTTCTCCAAGCAGAACATCTGTCAGTAACAGGCTCTTAGAGTGCGGTTTGCAGAGCACTCCTGGCCAGGACCAAGCAGCATGCCTATTAAACTTGAGAACTTAAGGAGCAGCCTCTGGAATAGTAGGAGCCTAAAAGCATGAGAATTAGGGGAGTTAGACACATACGTCTGCAAGTTTTCTTTACTTGCTTGTAGCTGCCATCTGTTGAAACTCGCCCCATACCAGTCCCTGCACAAGCCCATCTCTAATAGTCCTCACAGCCTCAAGCCGGCATGGAGAAAGTCTGCTTGATAGTAGAGAACCAGGGTGAAGACAGGTTCAGCCCTCTCTCTGCCTCTGCTGTCCAAGTGTGCTCCGGCGCCAGTACCTTGGGTTCTCCTCCTGGCCCCACCTCTCGCCACATGCCTGCCACCCCTGTCCCTCAGACCAAAATGGAAACAAAAATGCCCGCTGAGGATGCCCACTGACTGGCACCTGTGATTGTCACTCTTCCACTGAAACACCTTCAGTGTTTCCAGTCTCAAAAATCAGTGTTTCCCCTCCATCCCGCAGTTGGGAACCTGGGCCTGTCTGCCACATTGTCCTTCCCTTCTGATCCATGCCCCATATGCTCAACAGGGACCTGGTTTGGCCACTTCACCCCCTGTCTTTCTCCTTAGACATGCGCTCTGCTGCCCACTTGCGCTGTAGCTGTCATGGTGAGCACCCTCTGATGGCTCTTCCAGACAAAGACAGGCCACACCTCACATTGCACTCAGGTCCCCCAACCCAGCCCTGGCTCATGGCCTTAGGTCTCACTGCCGCCCCACCCCCTTGCCTCACCACCACCCCCACCTACAACCCCACCCCCCCACCCCGCTCCAGACTTCCTTGTTCCTAAAACATACCATGCACTGCCACCTCAGACCTTTGCCTTTGCTACCCTTCCCTGTACCAGAAATGCTCTTCTCCAGCTACTCTCCTTCAGGACCTTCTCCCTCACCTCTTCAGGTCTATGCTGAGATGTCACTCTGCAGAAGGCTTCCCTGGTCACTCTGCTTCAGTAGCAGTCCCTACTATGAGCTCCCTGCTGCCCCACCTGGCCTTTTTCCTCCATCCCACTTAGTGCCGTGAGACTGCAGCGTGACTGCCCGATTATCTCCTGTTGTCTGATGCCCTCACTAGAATGTAAGCTTCACGAGGGAAGAGAATGCGCTGTGCATACAAGTCTCTCCCCAGGATCTGGGGGCAACACTCAGTAAGCTCCTACCATATGAGCGGCTGAACGCAGGCACACATACTACCTGCCTGGCCAGGGCCTTGGCCCAGGATGCCGGCAGCTGCCTTCTGCTTCTGAGGGCCTGAGCCTTCTCAGGGAAGAGCAGACTTCAGGGTGTCGACTGCGGGTTCTGACCCTCTGTCCTCTCCCCAGATGGTATCACGGAGCCATCAGCAGAGGAGACGCTGAGAACCTGCTGAGACTCTGCAAGGAGTGCAGCTACCTTGTCCGGAACAGCCAGACCAGCAAGCACGACTACTCCCTCTCCCTGAAGTGAGTACAGCCTCGCGCACCCTGACCCGAGGGCCGCCAGCCCGTGGCAGAAAGGCCTGCACTGGCCCTCCGGGAAACTTGCCAGCACAAGTTATTTCAAGCCTTGCTGTTTCAATTTAATCTTACTCTCCTGGGATACAGAGGAGTTTTTATATTCACCATTTCTGTCTCCCTCAAAGAGGAGGAGCCTATTCTAGGATTTATATTAAATAACCAAGAATAGCTTTCACATCTGCCGTGGGCCAGGGACTGTCTACGCTCCTAGCATATCTCACCTCTCATACCTCATGGGTCCTTTGGCGAGAAGCATGTCCCCATCTTCAGGTGAGAAAATGAGGCCCAGAGAGGAGACATGGCTGGCCCAAGAGCAGGGTCATGATTCAGGGCCAGCAGTGCCACTCTCGGGTGCCTCACAGAGCAAAGATAACCACCTCTGGTATGTTCTAGGGGGCTGTTTGTGCCGGTCTGATTTTTATGCATTACAGAGGCTGTGAGGAACTCTGGGAAGTGCCTGGAAGATTCCTACTTATGTTATGACCTGGGATTACTTTGTAACCTTGTTGACCCTCCAGACGTTGCTATCTGTGTTGAATGAGTAGGATCCAAAATTAGAAAAGAGCTTTTTTCTGATAACATAAAACCCATTTTATTTATTTTTTAAAGATTTATTTATTTATTTTAATACAAGAGCCGGGGTGCAGGCCAGAGATGCAGGAGGGTGAGAGGATTCACCAGAGACAGAGCTGGGAGCAGAACAGGCAGAAGGACCAAAATACACTGCTGAGGGGAGCAGTGGGTGAGACCACAAGGTCTGCCCGGAATCAAATCCATGCTACAGTGGCTGCGGACAGCTTCACAGCGCTACGCTCAACCTGCTGTGCCTCCCGGGAGGCCTGAAAACCCATTTTACAGATAGGGAAACTGAGACCCACAGAGAGGAGGGATTTCCAAGGACATGTAGAGTGAGTTTGGGGCATAAACCCAGACTCCGAAGGCAGCATAGACGTCTGGCTCCCTCTCTGCTCACCCACTGTTGTTAGCTACGTGATGAACAGTGGGCCTGCTAGGATGCAGCTGTCGGGAGAGGTGGTGTACAGGCCAGCCATGTGCAGCAGGCCCCGGCAGCCAGGGAAAGAGAGATGGGTCTGTACTCACTGCTCAGGCTGACCCCGCCCAGTGTGCTCAGCCCTGAGAGGCACATGACAAAGCACAGAGCATGGGCGGGAAACAGGCTTGGAAGTTCACCTGGAGCAGGGAGGATATGCAGAGACATGATCTGAACCACAAGTCTCAAGCACTGTCAGAAGGCCTTGTCATGGTTAGGGGGCTCCCAGATGGGGGAGTTAGGGGCTTGCAGTTTCCAGCTCAGTGAGAGGAAAAATTTTTTCTCAGAGCTGATCAAGAATTAGAGCCGAGAGGAGGAGGGCGGAGCAACATGGCGGCGAGGAGACGCTGCGAGTAAGATCTCCCATTAAAAGTTAATAGGGAGGAAAAGCGGCAGGTCCCAGTGAGAAGTGGGACACGGAAGATAAACGGACGACTCCAGCAAACTGCCCGAAGAAGAAAGTTGCCATAAAAGAGGACCAGAAGGGAGGGAAGCGCAGAACCCTGCTCCCCTCCCCCACCCACAGAGGCGGCACTCTCCGACCGGCAGAGAGGAGGGAAAAAACAAACTAAAAGGACCAACAAGAACAAACTACGCAGCAAGCGGGACTGTGAGTGGAAAGGAACTATTGCAGCCACCACAACCCGTGAACGGGAGCTGTGGAGAACCCTGCAGGATTCGCCACGGCGGTGAGCGAACGGCTCCGGGCGCCATTAGAGAAGAACAAAGAGACTCTGGAGACGCGCACTCAGCCCCGGGCTGCCAAGTAAGCTTGCGTGGAAAAGCGGCGCGCTTGGCGCGCTTGAAAAGCAAACGCGGATCAGGATCGCGGCTGCCCAGGTCCCCGCGCCTGCGACCTAGGCTTGCGGGGAGACGCGCGGAGGCCCTCACTGAGGTGAAAGTCCCTCACTGAGTAAGCAGGAACCAGGCGCCCAGGCACGGAAGCGGGTGCAAAAGGCGCCATTCCCGCGCCACTGAACTGGGCTACAGCCCGCGTCCTGGACCTGAGGGCTTTGAACTGAGATCCGGGGCACGAAGTTCAGGGCGTGGGTTCTCCATGACGGTGGGGCACAAGGCAGACACAGCACCCCAAAGCCGTTGAGGTTTACCCTACCATTCCCGCTCTGTTCCCTGTCCCACGGGGTGGGGGGGGGGCGAAAAACAGCCCCCCAAGGACAATAGGAGAGATCTCTGGCGCCACCTAGCGACCAGAAAAAAAAGTCACTAACACCCCATAGAACAAGGAAATTTCTTAAGTCTGCTTGAAAAGGGCAGAAGGTTCCCGGAGGAGACAGTGACCAGCTGGGAAGTTAGCCCACGCCAGGCCCCTTCCGACCAGCAGTCCGAGCCCACAGAGGGAACAGGCACCCACGGCCGGGGCAGACCGGGCGCGTAGAAGAGTGTGCCTGAGACCGGATGCTCAGGGACTGAGTCCCGCGTTGCCATTTTAGAACAGGGACATTTCTTCAGTAAAGTCTTCCTGAAACCAGCAGAAAGCTCCCTCAGAAGCCAGAGATGGCTCCTGGAGGAGCCAGAAGGGAGTGGAGAAGTTCACCCAACATGCCGGCCAGTCCGAGCAACACAGTGTCCCAATGCATACGACAAATTAGAAAACAGACAGTAGGGAGTAGAAGAACCACACGCAACCTAGCAACTCCTCAGGAAAAAAGCACACCACAAAAAGAAAACCACCCCCCAGATTGCAACGACAGTAACTTGGAAGAACTTCTGAGCCTTCCAGAAAGAGAATTTAAAATTGCCGTGATTAAAAAAATGACAGAACTCAGATAAAGGAAAACAATGATCAGAAGAAGGAAATTGAGTCCCTAAAGAGGGAAGCAAAAGAAACGCAGGAGATCAAAGAATTAATGGAGGAACTAAAGAACTCTGGGAAAAGCAATGAAAGCAGAATAGATGAAATGGAAGAACGAATAAGTACTCTTGAAGACACAGAAATAAAAAGAACCAAAACAGAAAAGGAAAGAGAAGTACGAAGGAAAAAAGAACGAAGAAAAACTTCGGGAACTATCTGACTCCATGAGGAAAGGAAATATAAGAGTTATAGGAATCCCAGAAGGAGAGGAGAGAGATGTAGGAACAGAGAAAATATTCCAGGAGATAATTGAAGAGAACTTCCCAGACGCGAAGAAGGAGCTGAAAATTGATATACAAGAAGCAAAAGAACACCAAACTTCCATGATGAAAGGAAAAATACAGCAAGACACATAATAGTAAAGCTCCCAAGAATCCAGGACAAGGAAAAAGTAATGAAGCTGACAAGAGGGAAGAAACAGATAACATTCAAAGGAAAACCAATCAGGCTGACATCAGACTTCTCTGAAGAAACACTACGGGCAAGGAGAGAGTGGAGGGACATAGTCAACAGACTCCAAGAAAACAGATGCCAACCAAGAATACTCTATCCCGCAAAGCTCTCCTTCCTCTATGAAGAAAGAATAAGGACCTTCCCAGACAAAGAGAAACTCTGGAATTTCATTACGACTAAACCCCCCACTCCAAAAAATACTACAAGGAATCCTAAAGCCAGAACCTCAGAAGGACGAATAACAACGAAAGAAGGCCAAAAAAAAAAAAAAGTTATTAAAAGAATAAATAAAATCAAAGGAAAGACAAACACAATGGCAAATACAAATGCTAACATATCAATATTAACTCTAAATGTAAATGGACTAAACTCTTCAATAAAAAGACACAGAGTTGCAGCCTGGATTAAGAAATAAAACCCAACCTTTTGCTGTCTCCAGGAAACACATTTAGCTACAAAAGATAAAAATAGGCTCAAAGTTAAAGGATGGAAAACAATCCTACAACAAATGGACCAAAAAAGAAAGCAGGAACAGCTATACTTATATCAGATAAAACAGACTTCAAACTCAAAAAAATAAAAAGAGACCCTAATGGTCACTACATCATGATCAAGGGCACAATACTTCAAGAAGAAATAACGCTCATTAACATATACTCACCAAACAAAGGAGCACCAAAATATATCAGACAACTGTTGTCCTCTCTGAAAACAGACATCAGAGAAAACACATATGTAGTGGGAGACTTCAACACACCACTATCAACAATGGATAGATCAACAAGACAAAAAATAACTAAAGAAACTAAAGCTCTAAATAAGGACCTAGAGCATTTGGGCTTAACAGACATCTATAGAACACTAAACCCCAAAAAAACGGAGTACACATTTTTCTCAAGCGCACATGGATCATTCTCCAGGATCGCTCACATACTGAGGCACAAGACAAACATCAACAGATACACCAAGATTGAAATCATATCAACCATCTTTTCTGACCATGAAGGCATCAAACTAGAAATAAACCATAAAAAGAAGGCAAGGAACTTCAAAAGAATAATCAGTAACTATTATGAACAGTTATATGGAAACAAGTTCAACAATTTAGAGGAGATGGACAAATTCCTACAACTCTACAATCACCCAATGCTAGATAAAGAAGAAATAGAACACCTAAACAGACCAATTACAATTAGCGAAATTGAAATGGTAATCAAAAACCTCCCCAAAATCAAAAGCCCAGGACCTGATGGATTTACAAATGAATTCTACCAAACATTCAGAGACGAATTAGTGCCTATCCTTCACAAACTCTTTCAAAAAATTGAGAAGGAAGGGACAATACCAAACACGTTCTATGAAGCCAACATTACACTAATACCAAAACCAAACAAGGACAACACAAAAAAGGAAAACTACAGGCCAATCTCCCTAATGAACACTGATGCAAAAATCCTCAATAAAATTTTAGCTATTAGAATCCAACAATGTGTCCATAAGATAATTCACCATGACCAAGTAGGATTCATTCCAGGGACACAAGGATGGTTCAACATCCGAAAATCAATCAACGTTATCCAACACATCAACAAAAAGAAATATAAAAACCATATGATAATATCAATAGATGCTGAGAAAGCTTTCGACAAAGTGCAACACACATTCATGATAAAAGCCCTTGAAATTCTTGGGATACAAGGAACATACCTCAACATCATAAAGGCCATCTATGACAAGCCAACAGCCAGTATCATTCTCAATGGTGAAAAGCTGAAAGCAATTCCATTAAGATCTGGAACAAGACAAGGATGTCCACTCTCACCACTGCTCTTCAATATAATACTGGAAGTCCTAGCCAGAGCAATAAGACAAGAGAAAGACATCCAAGGACTCCAAATAGGAAAAGAAGAAGTCAAACTATCACTATTTGCAGATGATATGATAATATACATAGAGAACCCCAAAAACTCCACAGAAAAACTAATTCAACTCATCAATCAGTTCAGTAAAGTGGCAGGATACAAAATCAACACGCAAAAGTCAGTAGCCTTCCTATACACAAACAATAAATCTGAAGAAGAAATCAAAAAAATCATCTCTTTTATTATTGAAACAAAAAAAATCAAATATTCGGGAATAAATCTAACAAAAGAGGTAAAGGACCTACACAAAGAAAACTATAAAACACTGTTAAAAGAAATAGAAGAAGACACAAAGAAATGGAAAGACATCCCCTGCTCATGGATTGGAAGAATAAACATTATTAAAATGGCCATCCTACCAAAAGCAATATACAGATTCAATGCTATTCCAATCAAAATTTCAATGTCATTCTTCAAAGAAATAGAACAATTATTGATGAAATTCATATGGAATCACAAAAAACCCCGAATAGCCAAAGCTCTCCTGAAAAAAAAAGAAGGGAATGGAGGCATCACACTCCCAGACTTCAAACTCTACTACAAAGCCATAATCATCAAAACTGCATGGTATTGGAACAAGAACAGACACACAGACCAATGGAATCGAATAGAAAATCCAGAAATAAACCCACAGATTTATGGTCAACTAATCTTTGACAAAGGAGCAAAGACTATGCATTGGAGCAAAGAAAGTTTGTTCAATAAATGGTGCTGGGAAAACTGGGTCGCTACATGCAAAAGAATGAAGCTTGACCACTACCTCACACCATGCACAAAAATCAACTCAAAAGGGATTAAAGAACTAGACATAAGACCTGAAACCATAAAATATATAGAAGGAAATATAGGCGAAACACTCCGTGATTTGCACATCAAAGACATCTTTACAGACACATCGCCCAAAGCAGTGATAGTGAAGGCAAAGATAAACAGCTGGGACTACATCAAATTAAAGAGCTTCTGTACAGCAAAAGAGACAATAACAAAAACAAAGAGAAACCCCACCAACTGGGAGAACATTTTTGCACACAACACTAATGATAAAGGACTGATCACAAAAATCTGCAAAGAGCTGATGAGACTCAGCAACAACAAAGAAAATAATCCCATCAAAAAATGGGCAGAAGAGCTAAAAAGAAACTTCTCTGAAGAGGAAATGCAAATGGCCAACAGGCATATGAAAAAATGTTCAACATCACTTGTTATCAGGGAAGTGCAAATCAAAACTACTATGAGATACCATCTTACACCAGTGAGAATGGCACATATTAAAAAAACTAGCAACAACAAGTGTTGGCGAGGGTGTGGAGAAAAAGGAACTCTTCTGCACTGTTGGTGGGAGTGCAAACTGGTCCAACCACTATGGAGAGCTGTGTGGAGATTTCTGGTCCTACTAAACATAGAGCTTCCATATGATCCAGCAATTCCACTCCTAGGTATTTACCCAAAGGACACAGAAACATCAATTCCAAAGAGCACCTGCACCCCTATGTTTATAGCAGCACTATTTACAATAGCTAAGCTTTGGAAGCAACCCAAATGCCCCAAAATAGATGACTGGATCAAGAAGATGTGGTACATATATACCATGGAATATTACTCAGCATTCAAAAAAGATAAACATGCAATTTGCAGCAACATGGATGGCGCTGGAAGGGATCATGCTCAGTGAAATAAGCCAAAAAGAAAAAGAAAAATACCGGATGGTCTCACTCATAGCAGGAATCTAGAAAACTTAAATAAGGGACCAGAAAAATGAATAACTATAAGAAAGCGAAAATCAAAATCAACAAAAAACTATGAACCAGAGACACTTTTTGGGGGGTGAGGGGCAGGAGGGGAGGGATTGGGGTCAGAATGGGGGGGTTGCAATTGTATGGGGAATATAAAAATAAAATTTATTATTTAATAAAAAAAAAAAAAGAATTAGAGCCATCCAAAGAGGCGTCTGGAGGTGGTGAAGGTCTTGTCACTGGGAGTTTGCACCCAGGGGGCTGGTCAAACACCTTGCTGGGGAGGACACGGAAGGGGCTTCTGACCAGCTCAGAGAGCACTTGAGACACCGTATTTGCGTATTTCATTGTCCGCCATCAGACCTGAGGCTTTAAGAATCAGACTGGTTATGGCTCCCCAGGAAAACGTAATGTGCTGAATACAGCTCCACTGGGAGGCTGGGCTGGAGGTGGCCAAACCTGCAGGCTAACATTGGGCTGAGGAGAAGGCAGAGACAAAGCAGGGGCATACCACTGGCTGTGCTGACAGAGGCTGCGGCCCCTCCATGCAGCTCTCCCCCATCCCGTGACACTGGAAGGGCTCACCGTCCCTCAAGCCACAACGCTTGGTGTCTCCACCTTCCCACCTAAAGGTGAATCTCACTCTTCTGGGCTGGCAGGTGACTTCAGAGACAAGTGGAGGGCGTGTGATAGTGCTCTTCTTACCACCAGAAGCATCTCCAGCCCAACCAGCGCAGGGTGAGGACCGGAGTTCTGACAAGCCCTATCCTTCCTCTCAGTGCTCACCTTGCATGTCCCCCTAGGCCTCAGCATCCACCTCTGCCCAGGGAAGCCCTTTGTCCATAGTGTAGCAGTTATCACGTTAGCCTCACATCTGCCCAGTCAGAAGTAGCCTTTGACGCTTATTAAAGGATGCTTGTGTCTAACAGTGAGGTGTCTCTGACTCACAGAATTTCCCCTGTCTGTGGACTCAGCTGCCCTTTGTCCTTGAGGGTGCTCTGGCTGGATGGCCTGCACCTTCTAGGTCACGTGGGGAGACTGAAGGAAGACTGGACCAGCACCCCAGTTAGGACACTGTCCTCAGGCCTGACTCTGTCTTCCTGCATGCATCCCGTCAGAACCACAGTGTGGATAACTGGTCTCTGCCCAGCGGGACTAGAAGTGGAGGGTTTAGTTCTGCATGCTTGTCTCGAGCCATTAAATCACCACTCCCAAAGACCAGAGGGGTGATCTCACCTGGTCAGCTCTACCTTTGAAGAACCCAGAATTGTGGCATGAACTTGCTTCCCAGAGTGACCCCAGTTCCCAGTGACCAGTTGCACTGACGGCCAGGGAGTGACACTTGGCATTGATCACCTTGACTACAGATAGGCTGGTCCTGGCACTGACTATCCCGGCTACTTGGGACAAACGCCAGCTTTGCTGGCCACCATGTGAGGTGTGGGGCCTTTCAGATCCCGTGGCCTGCCTGGCAGGGCCAGGGGCAGGGTGGAGAATGGCATTCCCCATGCATGGTGTTGTCAGGAGCGTGGTGCAAATCGACACTGGAATTCCAGCTATGTTTTCATGTGAGCCTTGGGTCCCGCTGTGAGGGTGTTATAGAGTGGAGAAAGGATTTGGGGGAGTCTGGGCTTGGAGGACAGGACCCTCCACCCCTTTCTGCAGCAGAGATTTATCAGAGCCCTCTGTACCAGGCACTGGGCTGGGCAGCCACAGCGAGATGCAAGGTGAGAACAGCCCAGCCCAAACTGCAGGAACTCACGGTCTGGGCCGTCCCTGCCATGGAGGTTCAGGAAAAGCTGCAGGGAGGGGGTGCACTTGAGCCTTCAAGAGAGTGGGTAGGTGGTCCCCAAACAGGTTGGCAGGCATCTCAGGTGGAAGGGGCAGCCCGGCAAAGTCCTGGGAAAGGGCCTTGGCAGAGGAGTTGAGATTCAATCAATTCTTAATGATGGGGCTACTGAAGTGGTGGCACCCACCATTAGGCTTAACCCCACTTTTCACCTGACCCTGCCTACCTGCACAAACATAGACCTTTCCTTTTTAGAAGGGCAGCCCCCCAACTCTCCCCCTGCCCCCTGCCAGTGACTTGGGCAGAGATCACCATCCTCTTCCTTACCTGAGGGTGACATCTGAAGGACCTGCCAAGACTGGAGTGGAGGCCAGTGGACCCCCACCCCAGTGTCTCCCTTCCCCTCCCAAGCACTCCTAACATCCATTCAGAAGGTCTTCAGATGTCAAGAGACTTGTCTAGTCCATTCCCTTTGCTTTGTGGGTGGGGAGACTGATAGCCAGAGGGGATTCATGATTGACCTGAGAGATGGGCAGCTGTCCCCACTGAACCTACCCAGGCTGCCACTCATCTGCCCTTCCACTGAAAGCTCCCTGCACCCATGGCACCCAAGATGGCGCCCACCCTCCCTACCCCATCACATCTGAGTCCCTTTCATGGCAGACATCCCTACCTGTGAAGTAGTATTCATTTACTGAGTCCCCCCAATTGCCTCTGAACACTGCCCCCCCTTCTCCCTGCGGAACTCCCCTCTTCCCGCTCTCATGGTGTGCACTTCCTCTCAGCTGCCAGCAGACACATTGGCCCTGGCACCAACCACTGACCCCTGGGTACACTCACTCCAGCCTCGGGGAAGCAAAGGGTTGAGCCTTCAGAAACTGGCAAGAAAACGTCACACTAACAGTTTCCTGTCTGGAAAGACAGGCAGTAGGGAACAGGGATGAAAAGTCTTGAAAAATCTCATTAAAAGGGCTCTTCAGGCACTTTAGACTGTGAATGACTCTTTGCAAGTTCTAGTTTCAGGAGTTTTTGCGCAGGAGTGTGGACAAGATGAGTGAAACAGGACTTGAGATTGGAGGTTTTGCCTTGAGGGGTGGGGAGGCAGGGTGAGGGCCCCCCACACCCATTCTGCTTTCGTTGACCACAGTTGGGGAGGGGAGGTAGATAGAGTGCACTTCTGAAGCCTCAGCAGGGATGCCACTCTCCTTGGATGAGGGCCCAGCCCCCAGTCTCTTTAGGCAAGAGAGTCCTGACTTCAGGGAAGGAAATGGCCCCACAGAGCCCTCAGAAAGGGGCCTTCAACTTCCAAATCTCCAAAGGCAAACTGCACAGACTCCTTACAAGTGTGGCCCAGATTCTGACCTCAGGAGATGCATGTGGGACCTCCATCAGGCTACAGCCTGAGCTTGGTAATTCAGGAGCCTTCCTCATCTCCCCCACCCCCACCCCAGGCTCAGCCTCATCAGAATAAATTATTTAATGAGCACCAGTGCCTCCACACCCCAGGAGCTCACAGCCAAAGTGAGGGAAGGTATTTTCATCTGTAGCTCATATGCTCTAGAAAGTGAGTAGGGCACCCACATAGAAAAAATGCCCAGGACCCTGAACCAGGGAAGGTCACAGAAGAGGGGTACAGAAGGATGAGCAGGTCTTGGACCTGCCTGCAGAGAGGCAGCCCAGGCCGAAGGCAGGCCACAGAGGCTTGTGCAAGAGCGGTAGGACTGTGATGAGAGTCCCATGGCGGTGGAGTCCAGGTCGCCAGGCTGAGGATCTGGGACTTTATTCTGCAGGAGGTGTCCCCACAGTTTTGAGCAAGGAGCAGTCATGTCCTCAGAGTTGTTTTAGTGAACCAGGGTGCACCTTGTCGAGGAAGGAGCATCGCTTCTGCCTCCCTCTGCACCACCTGCCCACAGACATGATACTCGAACTAGCATGGCCCCAGAATGCCTGCAAGAGACCTCTTGTAAGAGGCCAGGAGGTGGGCAGCAGGCCTCCTGGGGGGAGATCCAGGGCCCTTTTTAAGATGTAAAGAGAAAAACACAGACTTCATCAGAGATACCGGAATTTATAATCCTGGCTTCATATTTTTTACCTGTGGTGCAACTCTAGGCAAGTGACTTTACCTCTCTGACCATTACCTGCAAAGCAGGGCCACTGTCCTAAGGCTGGTGTAGAAGCAGGACAGCTCAGCAGTGCCCCTGGCACATAGCAGGTACTCAACATGCCCCAGTGTAGTGGCAGGAAGGCACGGGGCAGGTTCTCTATGGACCCAGGCATACAGGTAAAGGAGGAGTTCTGGAGCCCTCGGTGGCTTTTCCAGGCTTTTAATGCTCTTTTACACCATTTGTAGTGAGGCAACAAGTTGCAGGGCAGGCAGGAGGGACAAAGGGCGGAGGGACTAGGGGGCTTGGGGGCCTCCTAGCCCCTGGCAAATCCTTACTCTTTCTGGGCTCTCTGGCATTCTCTCGCAGTCTCTCTGCTCACTCTGCTCTCTATGCTGCTGTCCTTATATGCTCCATCTCTGGCTCAGGTGCTCCCACGCCACACTCCAGGTGCCACCATCGGGCACACGTGTCAGACCGCAGGTGTCGATCATAGATGCTAATAGCAGGAGGGTGGGAAAAGCCTGATAACTTCCATTTACCCTACACCTGGTAGGTGCTCTGCCTAGCTTTCCCAAAGCCTTAAGCATCGCCATGGAGGCAGCAGGGTGGACAGAGCATCCGGCCAGGTCAAGAGCCCCGGGGGCAAGTCCAAGCTATGTCAGCTACCAGTTGACTTGGCAAGTGTCTTCCCCCGGCACCCATGGAATAAGGGTTTGGGGTTTGCCTCCAAGTTAAGGGGTCCCTGTTCAGGATAGGTGCCTTTACCCTGGTCCTGGGAGGTTGGGGGTGAGGACATTTCTCCTCCTCCAGGGAGGGCAGAAGGGCCAAGACAGTTGATCAAGAACACATCTCCTGATTGCTTAACAACACCCCTCTAGTTCTGCTTGGGGCAGCTGGGTTTGTGCTGAGTGCTGGACACCCAGTCTTCACCCACTGGGGTGTCCAGTAGAGGGTGGTAGGTATGGCGGGGCCCGAGATGCTGATAGACTGCATTCGAGGGGGCATTGGGAACACATTTCTGTTAGGGTTGTTTTTCTTTCTTCTCTCCCTTCATTGATTTATATAGTAAAGAGAGTTTTCAAACAGTAGGCATGTCTGGGTCTGGTCAGGCGGGCGAGTGATTAATCTTAGTTTGTTGCTGCTGACAGCCAGAAGCAAGAAATAATAAAGGTTTGCAGGGTGGGGAGGGTGGGGGATGAGGAAAGACTGCTCGCTCTTCTCCGTCAGCAGGGAACACTGACTGTGCTGCTGAACGTGCCCCCCGTTGTTGGATCCACATCTGAGGCTCCATTTTCGCTTCATCATAGCTGAGCACCCCATGGCTTCATCTCTAGGGCAATCCCTCAGGCCACCGCAGGGCCCTCTGGCAGTCCCGAGTTCCCTGCTCTGCAGGTTGGGGGCTGTGACTTGATCCTGGGAGAGTAAGGAGGACTGAAGCAGTTGGGGGTGGGCAGGAGCTGCCCAAGCTGGAAGAACAGCAGCCCAGCCTACGATTCCCAGACTATTCCTCCCCAGCATCCTCCTCCCTGACAGCTGCATAGAAGCAGCTCTGCACAGCAGGGGTCACAGGCTCTGGATCAGCCTGGCTTGGGGTCTTCAGCCCAGCTCTGCCACTTACTAGCAGGGTAGTCTTGGGCAAAGGGACATAACATCTCTGAGCCTCGTTTTTTCTCATCTGTAAAACGGGTTTTACAGATAGATTAATGAAGAGCCTGTATATAGCATTAGCATGTGCCCAGTGCGCAGCAAACTCTGCAGTAGGTAAGCAGCAGCTCACAGTCTTCAGAATAGACTTTGGTGAGCCACGGGTTGTTGGGGAAAGAGGTCGGTGTGATCCAGAGCCTGCAGATCATCAGTGTGTGGCCTAGAAGTTTGCCGGCAACCACAGGCACTCCCCTTTGCAGTGGTGGGGAGTTACAGTTTATTCTGGGCGATGACTGAGGCTTCAAATCATAGGACTAGAGTCCAATCCCGGCTGCCCCCTACCTGGCTGTGCAACGTTGGGTAGTCATTTCCTCTCCTCTGATTTCGCAGTTCCCATCCATGGCCAGAGGTGATCCCCTCACCAGCACTCACTTTCTCCCCCTCACTGTCGTCTACTCCACTGGCTACCCACCGTGCTGCCCCTCTAGCTCTTCCTCCGTGACAGAATGAGTTGAAGACACGTTTTCACTAGAACTTGAGTTTTTGTGGCAAATCAGGGCAGCAGCTCTAGGAGTTGCTGAGCAGAAATCTTGGGATGGGCCTCCCCGGTGGCATAGCAGTTGAGCGCTGGGTTGCGAAGCTGCCCGCGGCCTCTACGGCGCCGATTCGATCCCCGGCTGCTCCCCGGCTGCTCCCCGGCCACCGGAGGAGGGTCCCGCATGGCGCGCAGACCTCTCCTGCCGCCCGCTGCTCCCCTCAGCAGTGTACTTCAGTCCTTCTGCCTGTTCTGCTCCCCGCTCTGGCTCTGGTGAATTCTCTCACCCTCCCGCGCTTCTGACTGTACCCAGTGCTTGTATAAACAAAAAAACGAACAAACAAACATAAATAAATAAATAAATAAATAAATAAAGCATGCCTCTATTAAAAAAAAAATAAAAAAAAAAAAGAAATCTTGGGATTTGGGAAACAGAAAGAGACCTTTAGATCACCTCGTCTGAGGCCTTGTACAGGGGCAGAAACTGAGGCCTACAGAGGGGAAGAAGCTCGCTCACCTCCTGGCCTCCTGGCCAGGCCCTATTTTCTGGTAGCATTTGAGTTGATGGGAGACAGAGTGAAGGCATCTGCATCTTTGCTCTCACTCCATAGAGCACTTCACATCCTTTTGTGACTGACAGAGGAAAGATGAACTTTCTGCCCAATTAGTGTGCAGCGTGTTTTCTCCTTCTAAAAGGTTTAAAGGAAATGCCACAATTAGGAGCTGTTGCTGTAGGCAAAACAGGCTCTCCAATGCTCTTCACAGGGGACTAAATGAAAACAGTGAACTTTAGAATGCGCAGATGCCTTGCAGGATGGAAGGGCATGCTTGGGGAGCAACGCAAGGATGAAGACATGACATTTCCCTTTACCCCTGGGGGAGGCGCCTGCCAATGGTATCACATTTCCATGCTCCCCTAGAGTCAAAGCTGAGCTGCTCTTGGATTGGGCATGAGGTCTTTGGTGATTGGAGCAACGGAGGGTGGGAGGTGGGGAGGGGTAAGACCCCTGGGTTTATGCCCAGGAGACAGGGGTTCAAATCCTGACTCTGCTGCTGACGAGCTATGGGTCTCAACACCAGTCCCAGGACTTTGGTCTGCACCCTTCCTTTTCAAGGGATGGCGACAATTTGCGGGGCAGCCTGTTGTAGTTGCGGTTTTCAGCACTGTGGGGCTTTGGAGTTCTGCCGGTTCTCTGATTCCCCTTGTTTATTGTCTGAGATAAACCCCGCCCTCCACCTCTGGGTTTCTACAATGCTCTTGTGAGATGATTCCTGGCTTGATGGCTGATGCTCAGGAGTATTGAGCTGTCACTGTACTATACAGTATGTGGTGAGAGGGTGTGGGCCGGCACCTTTACTTTTGCAGATAGAGAAACTGGGGCTCACACAGGCACAGTCTGTGAAGAGCTGGGGATTTCATGCAGCCCAACTCCATCTTTCTGTCTTCTGGAGCCTCTCCAAGCAGAAACACCTCCTGCCACCTCTCCAGCTGGTTCCCAGATCCCCGGGCGGACCGTGTGCACGTCTGGGTAGTACAGCCCCAGGGCCAAAGCCACATTTACCTAGCAGGACTTGGCCCACAAGCCGGTTGCCTGGCATATCCCTGGCACCTTTCCCAAGGATGGCGGTGACATGTAGAAGGCCAGAAGCCTTCCCTCAGCTTGTGGGAGCCCAAAATCATTGGGGTTTTCTCTGAGTCTAAACTGACAGCATCAAGGTGCATGACCCAACTTTAGGAGTCTGCTTTCTTTTGTGGAAAATCAAGCAGTGAAAACTGAGAGCATCTGGGAAGCTAGTGGCAGAGGCTGAGACCAGCTCAGTGGGGACAGTGGTGGCCCCCGCAGCTGGTGAGGTAGATTTTTAGAAGCCTCATCTGACCATGGTGTGTCTGGAGGCAGCACATCAGAAACAAAGAACTGGCCGCTCAGACACTGACAGTTCAGCAAAGTGGGCAGGGAAAGGAGCAGCAGTTGTAGAATTGACAAGGTTGAGAAAGTGAGGAATCAGTGACACGTCCTGATTTCTCAGTGGCTGGGTAAATGATGGTGCTGCCGGCTGCAACATGGTTATAGAGAGGTCGGTTTTGAAAAGACCCCAAAACACGGTCAGCTGCTCTCCTTCCACCACTGCCAAAAACCCAGGGGGAGGAGGTGCCCACTCGATGCCAACCCATTCTCCAACAAGACCCCCAGCCACCCCCCGTTCACCAGCCCCCCTCATTTGGCAATGCCTGTTGATGGGCTGGGGTTTCCCTTCCCAACCTGCTGCCTCTCCCCTCCCAGCCAGTCACTCAGCATAGCTCTCTGCTCCCCTGAGAGCTCCCCTGTCCCCTCCAGCATCTGAACCACCCGATTACATTTCCAGCTGGTTTTTAATTATTTCATATCAGCCTCCGTAAATCTGTCTGTGTGGCTTGTCCGCCAGGATGCCCGTCCGTCGCCAGGAAACCTCTCGTGCCACAGGACAGCTTCCCTCTGAGACGCTGGGTGGTCTCTCCAAATGAGAAAAACATTTCTTTCCAATCACATTTCTAACATCTTGTTAATATGACTTATTTAATAATATTTTTGCAAAAGCCATCTGGGAGGGCTAGGTTGGGGATTTGGGAGAGGGCACATGGGGTGCTGGAGGGGCAGGCCAGGGTGACGTGGCAGCCCAGTGCCATCAGGGAAGGGGCAGCAACGGGGAAAGAGGAAGGATGCAGCCCCGTGCCAGAGGACCAGGCTCTGAATCCACTGCTCCCTGCACAGGTCCCTCCTGTCTCTGAGCTTCTCAGCCCCGGGCACAGGGACACACTAGAAGTGAAAGCTCTTTGTAAACTCTGCCAGGCAGCACAAGTGCAGGTGGGGTTGTTTGCAGAGCCTTTGTGCTTACCCCAGGAAAGTACTTGTGGTCTTACTCTGTTTAGAGCTAGGTAAATAACTCAAAGGCCCCCAGAGGAAACAGGATCAGCCCCCACCTAGAGACATTTGGCAGAGCTTCATTCATACAGTAAAATCCCAAGTAGCAGGGTTCCCTGCTCCCCAGACCTTCCTGCAGTTACAGCCAGAAGGGTCTTGAATCATTGGGTGGAGACTCTGGCTTCTGATGGGAGAAGCAGATACAGGAAGGAAAAGAACCTTCCCGCGGTCTCAGGGCGAGTTGCTGGCAAAGCCCAGATGTTTCAACTCCCATTCCAGGGTTAATACCCTTCTGAACTCCATAAGCACTGCATTTTCTTCTCCCATTTTCTCCATAAATGTCCTTGGATTTTGAGGCAGATTTATAAAATCGGATGTCAGGTTTTATAGGTCTCGTCTTTGCTCCCACAGTTCAAATGCTAAAGCTGTAAAGCTGTTGCATGTGTCTCACACACACTCGCACACTCTTCCAGAGCTGGGGCGAGGCCTCACCGCTCCAGGTTCTGGCAGTCAGACCTTTGCCGGGAAGCTCCCGTCACGTCCCTTTAGGAGCAGCCGTCTTGCTCCTTCCAGTCCCGCGTGCTTTCCACCACTTTTAATAATGCTTTTTAAAAAAAAGATTACTTCACCCAAGAGGAATATCAGAAACAATTGGGTTTGGCAAAGCCAGCTTATTAGAAATGCTTTAATTAGAACTTTTTTTTTTTTGCTGTTTTCTCTTTGAAAATCCCCATGCTGCTCATGGCCCCAGGCAGCTTGGGGACTAGCCTGCCACATTCTCAGACAGACATTCAGGGCAGGACCAACAAATAAGTCAGCAGTGTAGCTATCACTGCTGTATTCCTACAGTGCACTGGGCCTTGGGTGGGGGACAGGCACATCAGACTCTGAGCTCAAGTCTGGGCATAGAGATAAGCAGTTGGGTGGTTGAGGGAGGGAAGGAGGAAAAAATTAAGTCTTACTGGGGGCATCTTGGAAGGCTTCCTGGAGAAGGCGGCATTTTAGCAGGGTTTGGGAAGAGAAATACAACTTTGAGAAGAGAAAACTGGGAAAAGAATTTATTAAAGGAGTAACAGCAAGGCAGGATGATTAAAATTGGGATTAGAGAGAAGACTTCTGTGGTATCTGCTATCCCTATAGTCTCAACTTGAGTTTACAGGGTTTCCCTCCGCAGAGGCTCCCCACATTTAGCCATGGTGACCCGCTCCAAATCTCCTATGGGAGTGATCAGAAACTATTTTAGTTTCCAGGGTAAAGCTGGGGAATATCAACTCAAGAACCCTGCTTCCTAAATTTTCTTCTAAAGGCTGAGACTGCTGGACTTGTCCCTCAGGTTTATATAATCTAAACTGATTTGGCTTCTACTGTATGCCTTTCATGGCTGGAGGCTTCTTTGGGAGAATGTTCTCTGTCTGCTCCACACCCGGAGCAGACACCACACAGTCCTCACGCAGCATACATTTGTAGGTTATATTCAGGGGGGAAATTGTTACAGAATTCAAAGAGAGACATGATTGTAGTAAAAGACAATAAATTACCCTGTCCAGGACCTCCCTGGGGCTCAAGGGATTAAGTCTCAGCACTATGAAGCTATCTGCAGCATGAGTTCGATCCCTCGCCAGAGAGCTGATCCACATGGCGCAGCAGACCTCTCCTGTCCTGCCCGCTGCTCCCCTCAGCAGTATATTTCAGTCAGTCTGCCTATTCTGCTTCCCACTCTGTCTCTGGAGAATCTTCTCACCCCACCCCCATCCCCGCACTTCTGGCCTACACCCCAGCTCTTGTATGCATATATAAATCTTTTTTAAAAAATAAAATATTCGGGGCCTCCCTGGTGGAGCAGGTGATTGAGCACAGCATGGTGACGCTGTCCGTGGCCTCTGCAGTGCCAGTTCGATCCCCGCCGGCCTCGGAGCAACCCACATGGCGAGCAGTCCTCTCCTGTCTCGCCCGCTGCTCCCCTCAGCAATGTATTTCGTCTGTCTGCCTGTTCCATTCCCGGCTCTGTCTCTGGTGAATCCTCTCACCCTCCTGCATATCTGGCCTGTACCCCGGTTCTTGTATAAATAAAAAAATAAATCTTTTTTAAAAAATAATAAAATAAAATATTCGGCCCGGGCCTCCCCGGTGGCGCAGCGGTTGAGCGCTTAGTTGCGAAGCTGCCCGCAGCCTCTGTGGCGCCGGTTCGATCCCCGGCTGCTCCCCGGCCACCGGAGGAGGGTCCCACATGGCGCGCAGACCTCTCCTGCCGCCCGCTGCTCCCCTCAGCAGTGTCCTTCGGTCCTTCTGCCTGCTCTGCTCCCCGCTCTGGCTCTGGTGAATTCTCTCACCCTCCCGCGCTTCTGACTGTACCCAGTGCATGTATAAACAAAAACAAACAAACAAATAAATAAATAAACAAACATGCCTCTATTAAAAAAAAAAAAGATTTAAAAAAAAATATTCGGCCCAATTCTGTAACTGCATACATAGATGTGTGTGCACATGTACAGGAAACACGTGGGGACAGCACTGTGCCAACTGCTGATGAACAGCTACTCTGGGTGGTGAAATGGCCTGTGATGGTGATTGTTATGTTTTCTAGATTGTCCACAATGAATCTCCTTTACAACAGGGTTTTGTGGGATGACTGTGCATTGGGGAGACCTGCTCTGCCCTTAGCTCTCAGCTCTGGGCTTTTCTGTATGCTTCTGTTCTTTAGTTCTTTGGGGAGAGGTCAGCAGAGACCACACAGTGTATTGCTAAGAGAGTGGACCACCTGGAGCCAGAATCCTTGTTTCAAATCTCTAGCTGTGTGGCCTCAGTTTCCACATCTGTTCTATGGGCCGGGTTCTAATTCCTGCCTCCTAGGATGGTGTGGCAGACATGATGCTGTGCACAGAGTCATGCCTCATAAACACCGAAGGCCCAGTTGGCTTACGTGTGGCTGCACAAACATCCTGCCACCCAGCTCTTTCCACCATTCCCTCCCCCCGCCTCGCCCCCAACTTGGCTAAAGAGCGGGCCTGGTGCCCATCATTTCCACCTGACTCTAAAGATGGCTGGCCTCCCCGCCCAGCAGCGTCCTCCAAGGAAGAACACATCACCGTGGAGTCACGCTGGCTTTGCACGACATGGTACCTGGTTTTAGAGGTTGATTTGAACAGGTTGGTAGAATTATGCCATTAACAAGGATTACAAACATGAGCAGTACATGCGTTCTGGCGTGAAGATGATAGAACCACCGAGGCAGCAAATGCAGGGACAGTGTGATGGGCACATCCACATTTCAGTTTCGCAGTCTGCAAATATTAGCATGACCCCATTTCGAGTGCAGATTTTCAGGCTAGAAAAATACTTTTTCCTGCCCTGCATTATTCACATCTTAACCCAAAAATCCATCTGTGAAGAAACTGAGGTTGACTCTCTTACTTATGTGGGAGTTGCCTTTTTAAAAAGCAATCAGTTCCGATTGTAAGTAACTTTTTGGAACTCAATTACTTGCAGCCATGCTGAAAAAAGCTATAATTAACAAGGTCAAACCCTAGCCCAATAATAAAATGAGGGCTTTGTTGTGTATCAAGGCAGAAATCAATTTCATTAGTGAGCAAAGAGCCAGAGATTTAATTTTGAGAAAATTCTCCACCCTGTGGAAAGAGGTTGTCAAGAAGCTGCCAGAACGAATGCCCAACAGGAGAGATTTGCCCTCCAGAGCCCAGATTACTAAGTGACCTTTCAGAATTGCATTTCCAAACCTTCTGAGTGTAGCCAAAGCCAGTGGGGCTTTTGCTTCTTAATGTTCTCAGCCCCACGACCCTTTTGGTCTCAATCAAGAGGTGAGTGTTGTCTGCACCGATAAGGCTTGGCTGTCCAGTGGACCACCCCCACAGGCCTTTGGGACTCAAGGAGTTGGCGGGGGTGGGGTGAAGGTGGGGTCGGGGGGACATTTGGGAGGTCAGCAGACCCCAGAAAGGAATTCAGGCAAGACTGGGGTTGGAGTCGTGTCCATACAGGGCTGATGGCCAAGCTGGGCAGACCCACCAGGGACACTGTCCAGTTGCAGGCTCCCGGTGAATGAGCGATAGTGGCCACCTGGGGTGTGAGCAGTGGGGTTCTCTCCTGTATGAACAGCTGGCCTGGCCTGCAGGAACCAGAGCTGAGAGCTGCACTGAGTCATTTGAGCACCAAATATGAAAGAACTTTCCCACAGACAGAGCCATCGAGGGCTGGAGGGGGCTTGTCTTAGCAGGGAATAATCTCCCCAGTGCTGGGTTGGTAAGCGGCAAAAGGTGGACAGTAGATGCAAATATCACAAAGGGTTTTCATCATCACCAGAACTAGAATGGTAGTTCTTAATGCAGACGTGCACGAGGATCTCTTGAAGAGCAGGTTCTAGTTCCAAAAGAGACCCACTAAGCCTTAACAGTCCCCAGGGGCATTGATGGGGGCCTTCTGGGGTACATTTGAAGAAATGCTATTTTTGAGAAAACTGCCCTCCTTTTGCAGACACAGGACTCAGATCTGCAATGAAAGTGAGTCCTTTTATTTAATATCCGAAGAGTCATTCATTCTTCCTCATGTGATATGAACATCACTCATGTGCCAAGCTTCAATGACGAGAGGTTGGCAGGACTTAGTAACTATCTCGTCCCATTCCTTTGTGTAAATGGGGAAACTGAGGTCCGAGAGGACAGAGCCAGGGCTGGACCCCGATTCCTAGTTCAAAGCACTTCCACGTGCTTTCAGCTGACTTCAGGAAACATTGTGGGTTGCTCCCCTCATCTCACAGATGAGGGAACTGAGGCCCAGATGCCCGAGCACTATTGGGAGTTTTTCTGCAGTGGTCTTCACTGTCTGCCATAAGATTTGCAGAAGGCCTTTGAGCAGGGTGACTTGGCAGTCAACCGTGTGCCTGTGAAATTCCAGGAGGAGAAATCACCCTCCGGTGAAATGCAGGGTCACTGAGCTGGGAGATCTGTTTTAACTTGTATTTTTAAAAGGCCCCTCTGGATTTTCCTTTTCTTTTCTTTTCTTTTTTTTTTTTTAAGTAAAACTCTTAAGTTTGATCAGGTCCTTTGTGGGCTACAAGCTCCCTATCTTGCTGGGCTGATGACGGTTCTTGGTCAGTTACAAAGGAAGCAGTACCAGGATAGGAATTGGGCCAGGAGACTAATGAGGGCAAAGGCCCTGCTTTAAGGATTAGGTGAAAATTGGGGCATGGGGATTGTTGCTTCTTTCCCACTCCCTGCACATTCAATCCCACCCCCGCTCTCCCTCCTCCCACCCCTCCACCCCCACCTTGTCACACCCCTTGTCACACTGCTGACTTGGATCGTACAGAGTCTGTTCCCGAGAATCCCTCGTGCCTGATGATCTAGGGTTGGGAGGGGCGTCTGGCCTCTGATTCTCTGGGGAATGAGAGCAGCTTCACCACTCCCTCCGGATGTTGAATACAGAGCAGGATACACAGTGGCTGCTTCATAAATACCATAGATCATCAATGACCAGTAATTTTTAAGCAGAGAAACCTCTCTCCTTGTGGTTCCTGTTCTGTTCTTGTGTGGATCCCCATGTGTAACAGCAACTTGATGTTTGGTGAAATAGATCTTAAGTCAGTAAACTCCCTGCCCAGAGTCACCCCATAACAGAACAGGGGCCAGAATCCAAGCTTCAACCCAGCCAGGGAGCTGCCCAGCTGGAGGAGGTGGTACTGCAGTCAGGGAGCTGCCTGGCCATCCGTGGCTGCTGGGTTGCCAATGTGGTCATGAGCCACAGGCCAGACAGATGGGGAGACAGCTCAGTGCTCACCAGACAGCATGCAGCCAGTAAGACCCAGCAGATGGGCAGCCACTTGCACCCAGGCTCCTGGAGAGCAGTGAAATGAAGCCACATCAGAACCCCAAACTGCAGCCCCTGCCAAGACTTGCCACATTGTCCAGCTCAGACTTTGAGACTGTAAAAGCTGTCCTTAATGGGTGGGCGGTGAAAGCACCATTCCACAGATGGGGAAACTGAGGCTCGGGGTGAGGCCCAGCTCTGAAGTGTCAGGACTCTGTCACGGTCCCCAAGCATCCTAAGGCAGGTAGGTGGTGGTTCCTTTGCACCCTGTTTTTGGGAGCTATTCTGTTTTTCTCTCCCAGTCAGGGGTCCCCCTCCTCTCACTCACTAGCCTCCTGGATTGACCCCAGATTTCCAAATCTCCTTTGCAATAAAAGTCATTGTGCCCATCTCCCTGACAGCTGGTGCTTGTCCCTGAAGCTGCCTTTGTCCAATATCTGCTTAGTCCCTACTCTGGAGCTTCCCTTGGCAAATTCTGTGTTGTGTAAGCCCCTCATGGGTGGTTGTAGCAACCTTCATCAAGCATTCACACGTCACATGAAAGTTCTCACAACTTGGAGGGTAGACGCTCCTTATTCCCATTTTACAGATTATTCTCTCTTGTAGGGGGCTGTCCTGAGCATTGCAGACTGCATAGCAGCCCCCCTGGCATCCACCTCCTAGATGTCAGCAGTGTCCATGATTCTAGACATGCCCATAGATTCCCAGGAGGGAGGTGAACTCACCCTGGTGGAGAACCGCTGCTCCAAGGGGAGGACGGACTGGGAGGGGCTCATTCTAGTAGAACACCTTGGGCTGAATGCAGTCATCCACCCTTGGGCACAGATGTTAGGAAGCCTGCTTTTGTCATTGTGCTGTCCCGAGCTGGGGGTGTCCACTGTGCCCAGTGCTGTAGTACCTTTCTTCCAGCCTGAGGGTAGCCTGGTTAGTGCTGGCTCCCCCAGTCTCCTCCATGTCTCATTGATTTGGGAACTTCTGTGCTGGAGGGAGCCCCTCCCTTCACATTTTCCAGATGGGGACATTGAGGCACTGGGAGAGGGGAGTTGCCCAACTAGTACCAGCCCCACCCATCCCAAACACAAAAAGGTCTTTGTGGTCCTAGAGAAGATGTCAATTAGAGCTAAATAGAAGAAAAATAGGAAAATTCTAGATGCTCTTTCCCCTATCTAAAGCTCTGGCTTTACACACATCACCCTCCACTCGACTGTACCCCTCCATTTGCACTTGAGTGGGCCTGAGGGCTGATAGGATCATTGACTGGGGTAGCGGGGAATGAAGTAGTCATCCAGTCTGACCCTACCTCAAGCATCATTAATCCCCGCCCCTGCGCCCCCATTTACACACCTCCGGTAATGGGCGGCTTAATTCCCTCTACTGTCAATCCTGGTCATTAAAATCCTCCTGATACTTTGTTAGTCTCCTGAGAAAATTGCCCCAAACGGGTACATTTTGACCTACCTGCTGCTTAAGGTAACACAAAACAAGCTTACCTCTTCCCAAGTTTGCCGGGGGTAGCATCTGCCAGTTCTTCTGCCTGGAGATGGCTTTTTGTCATGATTTACTGAAGGTCTTCACCCTGAGATGCCAATTGAGAGCTTGAGCAATGCCCAGGCGTCTCAGGAAGGCTAATCGCTGCTGATGCTTTTGTTGAAAGTCAATTATTTGGTCGTAAATCAAGTCGTTTGTCTCAACAGCTTTTACATTTAAACGTTTGCTCACAATAACCTGCGTAAGTGTCTGGCTTGTCGCTGTGAGGGCCATTCCTGGAGGCAATGGGTGCGTGCAGATGTTGGCGTGTGATCTTATAAACCCTTTTCCCCAGCTCCCTTGACTCCTGATACCTCTCAGCTGGAAGGGGCCTCCAGTCCCCCACTCTACACGAGTGCCCCGTCACACATCTAAAAGAACTCACCCGGTCCCCGGGCTCCAAAAGATCTGACATCCTCTCACTGTGACCTGGGCAGTTGCTTCTCCCTCTGATCCTTGGTCTTCTCATCTGTGCAGTGGGTGTCTTGGAGATAATGCCAGCCTCCCAGCTGCTTGGGGAGGCCGCGGGTCTGCCCAGTCAAGGACCGAGGGTGGTGGTGGCTGTCCCGCTGTACCTCTGAGCACCAGGTTTCCCAGCCTGTGCTCTCCGGAATCTCAGCATGTGGCGAAGCCGGCCTCTGGAAGTGTCAGCCTGGTACCTCTCCCCTAAACGCCCCTGTCACTTGAATGCTGGGGGTTTCTCTCCCTCAGCAGACCCAGGGTCCTCCTGCAAGCATGCTTCTGTGCAGGAGCTCACCAGTGCTTCTGGAGTAGCTGCACCTCGCTCACAGGTGTGGGGAGCAGGTAACCCATCCCTGGATGTCAAAGAGAAGGTGGGAGGGCAGCAGACGTGCTGAGTCAGAGCTACATTGCTGACTTCAGGTCAGGATTGGGCAGGACTTACCTGTTTTGCTGGCCCGCAGGTGACCATGGAGCTAGACACTGTATTGCCATGGTCAGCCTCCAGATTCCAGGTCAGCTCCCCTGGGGATGCTTCCTCACCCAAGGTCACAGCAGGTCAGCCTAGAACCTGCGTAGAATCTACCTCCTGTTGATTTAGTACTAATGTCCATTTGCACTCTGACTAGATTGCAGGCCTGTGGGCACAGAAGGACCCTGGGCTGGTGTCATGCACTCTCCGAGGTAAGCACAGGTGCTCGATGCCATGTTTGTGGAGGGCAGGGCACCTGTGACACCTCCCTCCCCTGGGAGTCATCCTGTAAACATTTCTCATGTTCACCTTCTCAGTTGCACAATCTCATCCCCTCTTCTCTCACAGACCTGGCCCCAGGAATCTTTGCAGAGTGGAAGATTCAAATGTTTAATTAAAATGACCCAACAAGAAAAGATACCCCCACTTTTAAGATCTGCTGGACCCCCAGAGTGGGGAGGACCTGGTCCAGGCTCTTAGGAAGACTGGCTTTAGGAGAGAACTTGGCTCATATTTGTGTTTCGTTCCTTTAGACCTGGGCAGGGCATGCTGGCCAGCTCAGTGGCTCTGGGAGTGATTTCTTTAAAATTCCAAGGAAAGAGGGGATTTCCCCATTCTCCCCCGTGGTCTCCCTTAGGCAAGATTTCTATTTCTGACTGGAGAGACATGTGCCTGTGTGCTCCCCGTAGGGTAACTCTCTGGATGCTGCCCTTGCCTCTGCCCCTTGCTGGCTTGTCCTGGGACCACTGCTGACCAGAGAGCAGCCCCTGTGTCTGCTCGGAGTAGGCAGCTTCTGCCTTGGCTGGGCCACCCTGGGGGACAGAATGGAGAGGCCACCAGCCCTTGGGAGCTTGCAGTCCAGAGGGGAGGATGCAGGGGCTTTTTCCTTTGGCTCAGGGCTGACCCTCACCAGATAGCTGCTAGATGGGTGAATGGGGAGGTGTGTGGGTGAGCAAAGTGGCTGGCTGTGTGCCAGGCATCACTCCCAGGACCAAGAGAGGAGTAAGACTCAGCCTGCTCAGAAACATCACGGTGAATAGACAGGGTTCCGGAACTCACAGGACTGCAGGGAAACCACATCCCTGGGTGGAAAAAATCCAAAGATCTACCTGGACAACTGGACCCATCAGGTTGGGTGGCTGAACAGGGGAAGGCGAAGCTATCATGGTAGCTTCAGAGCCCCAAATGCCAGGCTGAGAACACAGGCTGGAGACAGACATAAATTCAAATCCTGACTCCTCTGTACCCCATGAGACAAGGCCCACAATGTCCCTTAGCCTCCATTTCCCCACCTGTAAACAGCGATAGTTGTACCAAGTTGGCTGCCTTGCTGTGGACTTGGCTGGGATAACGCGTAGCACCTGCTCGTGCCTAATGCAGGAAAGGGCACGGTTTGCACGTGGCTTTGTCGTTCCTTCTGTAGGGGCAGTGGACAACATAGGGCAGTTTTAAGGTGAGGGATGGTGTTCTGGGGGCCTCTTCATGAAGAATGCCACACTCCTCACCCTCCTTTCAGTAGAGGTGACCTGGAGAACACCTCTGTGTATGGATTCCTATAACCAGGTCACCACACTCTATCGTCCCAAAGGGCAATTTCCTTGCCTCCTCCCACATAAATATTATATGCAAGTATTTTTAAGTCATTTCATCATGAAAAGAAGCGATTTAACATAACTATTACCCAGGATTCTTCATGAAATATGCATCAAGCAATTAGGTCTAAAAGCGAGAGGTGAGGCCTCGTACCCGGCTCGGGCCGGCAGCTGCAGGCTGAGTGATGTTTTATTAAAGCCCGTGATTATGAGACGAGGTGGGGCCTGTTATTAGGCCTGACGCGCGTTTGATAATCCTAGTGATGAGGAGGTGCTTTTTGTGATGATAATGAGCAATCTGAATGCTCTGACAGCCCCGGCACCCTGGCCTCCGCCAGCCTTACAAGACTCATTAGGCAGGTCACCCACCAGAGACACCCCTAATTGTGACTTTGCTCTTGCAAGATGTCCTATCAAAGGAGCCAGGACGACGCCTGTCCCAGCACCCGCCGGGCCCGTGCCTTCCCGGAAGGAAGGGATGATGGCAAAGAGGTGTGGCCCCTGCCCACCTGGCCCGGGGTTCTGGCCACAGCTGCAGGCCCCCTTTGCTGTGTGCCTTGAGCCACAGTTTGTGTTCTCTGTTTCCTCCAAGCTACCTCAGGAGCATGAGAGGTGACTCCCAGCTACTTCTAGCCCCAAAAACCCTCTGTCCAGAGCAGCTGCAGTGTCCCTGTTTGTGCTGTTATTGGGCAGCTTCCCTAGAAATGAATTTTTTTCCCTGTGCTGGACGACTTCTGTGTCGAGTCATTAAGGCCATCCCTGTCAGCCGTTTTCAAGTCTTCGACCCTCATGGGGACCTCATGACCAATCGGGATTTATTATTGCAACACGTCTCCTGGGTGTGTGTTGACAGAGTTTTACCTGACCTTTGCTTAAGCCAGGGTTTGACAGGTTGTCTCAGAGAAAGCCTGCTCACTTTTCCCGGCCTGCCAACCCCCATCCCTGGGAGGCCTTTCACGCCTGCCTCTGCACTATCTCTAAGGCACCATCAGCCCTGTGAGGGTGCTGGAAAAGGCCCAGCAAAGAGGGAAGCAGCAGCACTGCTGCTGATTGCACTGCTGGCTGCTGTGTGACCTTGGACCAGACACGGCCCCTGTGGCTGATGCCCCGCAAGAGCAGGACTGGGGGCTGTGGGCGGCAGTGGACGGGGCGTTTGAGACTGCCTCCTTCGGCTCCCTGTCCTGCAAGAAGCCCTCATGGAGTGGGCAGCAGAGTATGCTTCCACCCACAGAATCCAGGACCTTAGACCAGAAGTGGCTCAACTAGTTGATCTCCCCACAGATCCACTGGGGACAGGGCTAGTGTCCAGCAAGGGCAAGGGCAGCCTGAGGTCCAGAGAACAAGAGAGTGCAGCACTTGAGCCCAGGGGAGTGGCTCATGCCTGCAAAGGGCTTTGGATGTGAGGGCCCGCTCCTGGGCCTTTAACCCTCTGCCAGGAACTCCCAGGCCACAGAGTCTGGGGGGTCACAAGGTGTGAGTTCTGGTCCCCCATGTCTGCCTTCGTCTCTGAAGTTTATGACCAGTCTGCCTCCCCAGTATGGTCTGGCTCAAGGTCAGAGTGTGTACTGAAGAGAGTGTGGGAAGAGCAACAGCAGGCTGGAGAGTCAGGAGGGACCCAGCTGCCCTTCCTCACCTGGGCCTGTCACCACTACCTGGTAGCCACTCCCAGCCCATGGCCTGGGAACAGTGGACATTCAGCTTCCAACTCTGGTTTATCACTGCCCATTTCCCTTGTGGGATATTTTAAGAATAACTGGTGTTTAAGGGTCACATTAACCCCTATAAATTACTCTCTTTATCCTCCTTAAAAATTAAATCAGGGGCCTCCCCGGTGGCGCAGCGGTTGAACGCTGGGTTGCGAAGCTGCCCGCAGCCTCTGCAGCGCTGGTTCGATCCCTGGCCACCTCGCAAGGGTCCCACATGGCGCGACAGACCTCTCCTGCCACCCGCTGCTCCCCTCAGCAGTGTATTTCAGTCCTTCTGCCTGTTCTGCTCCCCGCTCTGATTCTGGTGAATTCTCTCGCCCTCCCATGCTTCTGACTGTACCCAATGCTTGTATGTATAAATAAATAAATAAATCTTTAAAAAAAATTAAATCAGTTCTCACACACCCCACATACACTCCATCCTTCTCACCTGCGGAGCTTCACCATTCAGCCTTGCTTGACATTAGCTGCCGTGACCCCGTCTGAAATGTTATGCTTTGCACACCCAGCTGGAGATCTGTAAGAATCACAAAGCCTGATGGACCGGCACCCCAAAATATCACCCCATGTGACTCACACAGAGGCCATAGCCCGTCCCTGTGGCTCCAGCCCCTCCTCCCCTCCATGCACACTCCTTCTTGAAGCAAAGCTAAGCATGTGGAGAGCACAGAACTTTTAACTCTTCTGGTTTTCTTAGCCTCTCATTCACATAACTGCAGTCCTTTCCAGGCCAGCCTTCTCCACCCCACCCCTGCCCCCTTCTCTCTCTCTCTCACACTTCACTCAATTGGGGTTGTGCATTTTTCGCTGCTGCACACACCGTTTCCTCTAACAGCTGAAGCAAGTGCGCCTCCTGCTTCTCTATGTGTCGACAATTCTCCAATGAAATGACCCTTCACTGAGGAGCAGAACTTGCCATAGGCGCTGTAATTAGAACATTGTCAGCCTTAAAAAATCTTGATTTAAATTTCAGTTCTTCACAGGAATTATTCTCTCTTGAAATGTAATTGCTCTCCAAACGATTTCCTTTAAGCCGAGGGTGACATCTCTAAATACATTATTATGAGCAGATGTATTGCTCAGTGTCTGCACTTCATTAAGCATTTGCTCTGCCCATTCGAAAATGGTCCTGGAGTCCAAATTGACACATTAATAGAGCAAGCACTGGTAAGCTTGGGGACCCCAGTCCCGACTGGAAGAGACATGTCAGTCCTCCACCGCCCCCTTGGGAGCAGGCAGAGCGAGCTCACAAAGGCTGCGGACCCCGCGTCCTTGCGGAGCTCTCAGCCTCTCCAGTGGCCTTGACCTCCTGGAAACCAGGAGGTCTGGTCGCACCTTTTCGAGCGGTGGTCTCTGGGGAAGGCAGCACGAGGTCAGAGCTCCAGCTTTGTCATGAAGTGACAGTTTCTTGGTAAATTAAACTTTGCATTTGAACTGTAAAACCTCCAAGGCAAAGCCATGATGGAATCCTCAAAGGCCAGGCTTGAGGCTGAAATGACAGCCTGAGCAAAAGCAGGTTGACAGTGTGGTGAGTGTGCCGATGCAGCTGGACCACTAAGGAGCAGGGAGAGGGGGACTAGAGTGCCCTCAGTGAGCTGCACCCCAGCCAGCTTGCTGGTGCAACTTGTAGTCTTCCAGGGTCATGGGGACAGAACTCTGCTCTGGTTTCTGGGGAAACCACCCGTTGCCTCTTCAGAAGACTCAGGGCTTATGGACATGAGATTGGGCCCTGCCCTGTGAAGCTCTCGGGGGAATCGGGAAGATAGATAAGTAATTGCAGTTCAGGAAGGCCAGTGCTAATGGAGGTGTGAGTATACCCAGTGGGGTCAGAGGAAGGAAGGAGCTCTGCCTATGAGAGCCTGGAAGACTTGCTGGCAGAGAGCACTCAGGCTGGGTCATGGAGGACTCAGACTTTACTGAGCAGAGGGAGGAAGCCCAGAAGGGAGGCCATGGGTGGGGGGGGAATGAGGAAGAGCACACATTCTACCCACGATCCTCCAGCTGAAACTAGTCACATGGCTACCCTGGGTGCAAGGGGACTGGGAAATATCGTGCCTGGCCAGACAGCCCCCTCCCAGTGACAGTCTCCTTGAAGACCATCAATTTTTGGAAACAGCTTGCCTGTCATCCCTGCCACATCCTATTTCCTCGTGACCACTGCTCTGCCCGCTCACTGAAGATATAAACATATTTTGCACCTGCCACGCAAAGCTAAAATACTTCATCTGCATTGGTAATAGGAGGAACTGAGTTTGGGAGCATTTTTTTGGTTTTGTTTCTGAAGAAATTCCTAGAAACTCTCCAGGTTGAAGAATGCTCCTGCAGCAGTGGTTGCTGCTGGTTCTGTTACGGAGCAGCCCCCATATAAAACGGGTTGCCTGGCTGTGGGTCCTCACCTGCGCGCTTAAAAGGGACTTATAAATACTCCACTACAGGCACACACAAAAGGTTAATAAAAGGTTTATTTACAAGGGAAAGGGAAATGAGGAAATGTACAGCTCAGGGAGAAAATAGGGAAATAAAGTCTTTAATGCGTCCTACCTGATCCGCCGACCTGGAAACCCAAAGGCACTCTGAGAGCTGGCCTAGCACTGCGAGCTGGTGGAGAGCCAAAAAGGGCGCCCCCCAAAACCCACGTGTCTGGTTTTATACCAAACCTAGCTGCTTAACCCCACCCTCAGATTCCAGCAATCTTCCCTTTGGTGGTGATGGGATTTGTCTTTCCCAATGTCCTGATGGCTTTAGTCTGGAGTGGGGGTGGAGTCCACAAAGCCTGTATGGGATTAGCTCAGGACATCCTTCCCCCCCCAACAGTTCCATGCTTCGTGGCAGCGACAATGCTTGCACCCTAGCAGGCATTTGGTCAGAGGGTTCTCTGGCATAATGAGTATGACTTGTTGGCATGCCCTTGTTCGGGGCAGAATTGAGTGGCTCTCTGAGAAACCGCTCTCCAGCCCCTTAGCCCTCCCGCACCTGTGTCCTTTCCTGCTTGGCCTTTGTCTCCCTGCAGATGCTAATACCCTCTGTTTTGTCCACAGGAGCAACCAGGGCTTTATGCACATGAAACTGGCCAAAACCAAAGAGAAATACGTTCTGGGTCAGAACAGCCCCCCGTTCGACACTGTCCCGGAAGTCATCCACTACTACACCACCAGAAAGCTGCCCATCAAAGGGGCCGAGCACTTGTCCCTCCTCTACCCCGTGGCTGTGCGGACCCTGTGAGTGGACCAGCCTCGCCCTGCTCTCCGACAGAGCCCAGACTTGGAGGAGCCGAGGCCCCCACCGGCCAGCCGGCTGCCCCGGCAGGCCGCGTCCAGTTTGTGTTGTGTGTATGGTACTAGCACACCGCTGCATGTCTCTAGAATGCTGTTGCCACTTACGGGGGCTGGAGAAGGCCTGGAAACAGACTGAGGGACAGCCACTAGCCACCCAGCCCCCACCCAACCCCCTCCTTGAGTTTCTGTGAATTAAAATATTTGCAAATCCAAAGAGATGCCTTCCAGGGTGAACAAAGGAGAGCAGCTCCGAGGGGCGGGGCGGGAGCTCCCTGGGTTGTGTCTCTTTGTTCTCCAGCTGTCACAAATTCACACCTGTGTATGGGGCGCAGTTTTCCCACCAGGGCCCCCCACTGGTGCTGGGAGCCAAAGGCTGGTGCTTTGAGAGCCCAGAGGCCCAGGAGGCCCGCCTCCCCTGTAGTGTGTGCAGTGTGTGTGCACGCTTATGTGAGAGAACATGGTCACACTCAGATGTGAGTAAGTCTACTAATCCACGTTTAGTCACTCATTGTAATCATTAGGAGCTCTTCAAGGAGTCATCGTGCAGTCAAAAAGGATTCAATTATTTATGGATAGGGTGTATAAATAAAATAGTCGTTTAATATATATTCTTATCCCTTTGTTTTATATATCGTAAAGGGTCTCTGAGGGGGGCAGTGCTTATGCTGGTTTCTTTCCCAGAGCTCGGTGTTTCTGGCCATGGGTGGTAGGATAGGCCTGTGGGGGCAGAGGGGTTGTTATGCCCCCTGAGAGTCAACCTGCAGGAAGGTGCAGCCTGACCCAGGCTCTCCTTCCTGCCAGCAGCAGCCATTGATGCCAAATCTGTGTCAGCCCCTCAGGGACACAGCACCCAGCAGTCTGAAAGGGCCTCCTCCCCATTATCTGCTCAGTGTCACTGTATGATGCTCTTAACAAGTAGGGGAAGGAGGCTCAGAGAGGGAAAGTAACTTGCCCAATATCACACAGCTCGTAGGCAACAGAGGATGGTAACCAGATTGGCAGGCCCCATAGCCAGTGTGCTTTTGATTCTGCGTGGCCTGTCACCCTCCTTCTGGGGGAAGGCCGAATCCTGACCTCTTGGGACATGGAGCCATCTCAGTCATCCACACTGTTTCTACACTTCCCCTCCATCTAACCCCTGTCCTTGACGTTTTCCCCACACATTCAGGGCAGACCCTCCCAAGACAGTGAGGGCGCTGGGATTCAATTCTCCTTCCTTCCTCAGCCACCTACCACACTGCCATTAAATGCGAACAGAAGAAACTGAAGCATCCCACCCAGCAATGTGAAAGGTGTGGCTTCCCTCTACTGAAGTCTTGAGGTACTGGGGCTACAGCCATAGCCTGCGTCCGCCTGTCTGCCCAGGAGGCTACACGAGACACAGGATGAAGGGTCAAGTTTGGACATCACCTGCAGGTCTAAATGTTCAGCACTGCCAGGGCCTCAGAGATGCTTCAGCCTCACTGTGGAGGTGTCGAGACAGAAGCCTGGAGATGGAAAAGGACTCGCTGGCTGCCTGTCAAGCCAGCCAGGGCAGAGCAGGACTTAAAAGTCACTTGAGGTGGCTGCTGCGGTTTGTGGCCAAAGCAGTATGCCTGACGATCTGTCTTTGCTGGTCGTCCTCTTGGGTCATCTTCCCCTCTTCTTGTCTGTCAGTCAAGGCAACCCCACAAGCTGATCTGCCTCATGGGCCTAGTCTCCAGGAGTCCATCCTGACTTTTCCTGTATCTTGCATTATCCAAAACATCCTTTGGGGCAAGAGAATACCTGGAGTGAATCACACTTTCCTTTTTTTTTTTTTTTTTGTGAATGAGAAAATGAGCGCAGAGCTGGCACTTGTCCAAACATAGGTAGCAAAGGAACTGGATCTCAAGGGCCCAGTTAGAGACGGATGGCTAGGAGGCAGGGTGAGACTTCCCCTTAGCCCCTCCTCTCCCACGGGCAATCCCAGATTCCTACAAGGCATTTCCTGGGGCTGCCAGGTCAGCCAGGACAGAAGCCACACAACCCTTCTCAGTGGTCAATCTTCCAGAGCCAATTTCACCTCAGAAAAGGCTTGGTGCCTGTGGTCTGAGTAAAAGCCAAACTGCTTTATCCTCTGGCCCTGCCTTTGCTCTTTTGAGGGATCCCTAGGTCTTTCCTTCTTCCCCTGCCTCCATCTTCCAGAAGTTTCCCTGGGAGGCCCAACCTCCAGCTGCTTTAGGGACTGAGGCCGGCAGAGGAGCCAGCTTACAGGATGGGAGCTGCTAAAAGGAATTTTTTTCCTTAATTTTATGAACCTCTCCCTCTTCTTCCTCTAATTGTGGCCATTTCCTCTGTCAGCGTGTATTCATGTTTTCTTGGACATCTAACAATTGAAACAGCTTTTCCCTTTCAGAAACACTCACATTCAGGTTACTGGCTTTGGTTTGGTTTTTGTTTTGGCCCTTTTTTTTTTTTTTCATCTGCTGCCAATTAATGGGAGGGAAAAAAAATGAGCTGGATTTCTTTGAGGGGGGGAAAAAAAAAAGCTCCCTGCCACACAGTCTCTCGCCCTCAGCATTTTGTCTCAGAACACAACCTCCAGCCACTGAAGGGCCTCATTACTCAGAGCCCACAGGCCTGTTGTTTTGGTTTGGGTTCTTTTTTCCCTTTCTTTCCCTTCCTTGCTGGCTTCATTATTGACCACAATGCTACGACCACTTCAGTTGCTGTGTCCTTGAGCACTGAGGAGTCAAGGGCCTTGTTACTAGCGGCCCCCCAAACAAGATGGCATCCACAGATAAAAGGGGGCTTTGTGGGGAGTGGGCCCACCTGCCTGTCAGTGTGAGGGTCCCATCAGGAGAATCACAAACACTAACATGGGCAGCCCTTTGCGGGCAAGTAGTGAAAAGACACAGGAAGGCTGGACCAGTCAAGCCAAGCTACATGTCTCCTCCCAGGGCGGCTGTGGGCTCTGAGGAGAGGGGAATCTTGAGTCAGCTTCCTGCAAGGGCCTTGCACCAAGTGGAGCCCTTGGCAGACACTCTGCTTCTACTGCAGCCGCAACATCAGATTCCCTTTGCAAAATTACAAAAACCAAGCTCTGGATGAGAATCGGAAGTAGACGTCACTTAATCCAGAAATCTAGCAGGAACAGACAGCCAGGCTTACCATTTGCTGTCAGTCCCTAGGGACCGGGCATGGAGAAACCCGGAAGACGGGCGGGCTGGCATTTGGGGCTGCAGGGAGATGCCCAAGAAGAGGCCTGGTGGCAGCAGGCAACCAGTAAATTGCCAGGTCCAACCCTGCACCTTTCCTAATTGTTACCAAGTGGGGCATATTGTCCAGAGGAAGCCAGCACAGCCCACAGCCTTGGACATAGGAGCACCTTCCAGAACCCTGCAGAGACCCATTCAGGTGTTCTCTGGGCACAGTTGGTGGCCTCAGTCTCTCAAGCCCTTCTCAGGATTGTCACTGCCAGGAGCCTCATTCTGCAAAGCACTACTTACGTGTGAGAAACTGCAGTAATGTGTATTTCATGGGAAGCTCTTAATATGTGTCGTGTTTAAATGCACCTCATTAAATGAGCATTTTTTATTTCTTTTAAATGCAATTGTGTGCTCCAGAAATCGAGTGTGATTGCCTTCTGCTTGCAGAGGCTGAGGTTCTGCCATCATCCCCAAAAGTAGATTGTCACAGGGCAAAAAGGAAACTTCCTGCTTCCTAATTAGGAGGAAGATAAAGCCCTAATGAGCTCGTTAAATGGGAACAAATTAATTTGTTCAGTAAACATTTGTTGAGTGCCTGTTGATCCTCTGGGCCTGGTGGATGCAGAAGCAGCAAAAGGAACCCAGCCCCTGCCCTCAGGAAGTTTCCAGTATGGGGGAAAAACAAACACGCAACTCCACGTGATACAGTAGAGGGGGGCCTAGGGTATTAAGGGATCCCAGATGAAGGGGCTGTGGGCTGTGGGAGCCCAGATGAAGGGGAACTGAATCTGCCTGCAGCCTCAGGAAATGTTGGGCCTTGAAGGATGCAGGATGGGTGATGAGAGCAGGGAGAGCTGGACAGGGCCTGGGTGGGGGGAGACAGAGCCTGCTGTAGAACAGATGGCAAGGCTGCTGGGCCTCCAGGAAGCAATCCTTGGTCTCCTGGAAGACTGAGATATGCTGGCCTCCGGTTTCCTGGAGGGGCGAGTCCTTCGGTGAGGTGACCCGACTAGCATACTTCTCCATTGTTCACTCTCACACCATCCACGCCAGCATCTAGAGGACGGTTGTGCTGCCTGAGGCAGGTAGGGACCCCGGGGGTCTGCAGCCCAAGTCCCTCCGTCACACACAGATCAGCACCTGAGGACCCACTGGGTAACCCAGCAGTTCTCAGCACACCTCGCAGCCTGCTCCAAAGTGGTTCCCAGAGCCCCACCCTGACCTGGAGGAACTTTCCCTTCCCTCCCTCCCCTTGCAGTTTCCTGTCTCCCCCACACTCCACAGGACTCAGGCCTTGATTCTCTCCTCCATCCTCTCCCATATTCCAGTGACCCAAAATCCACACTTTCAAGTCCCCCAGAGCATGTCCACGCACGCACACACGGCTCACTATGCATACCTTGTTCGAGGAAGGGCAAAGCCTTGGCATGTGGTCCTGGTGACAGACAATGGTCCTAGGCCCCACCAGGACCAAGGGCCCAGGGCTGTGCCAGTGTTCCACCACCAGGAGTCTCCTAAAGGGAAAGAGAAAATGGCTCTGCTGTTCACCTCTGAACTCCTATTTCATATTCTAGGAAGTTTGGGGGAGAGTGTTTAATTTCTGTTTCAGATCAATTTAAGAACCATTGAGCATGAAACAGGGCCTGCAGCAAACTGGTGAGTGGGAAGCTGAGCACAGGAAACATCTTCCTCAACTAGAGTTGACAGGAAGTGGTGGACAGACAGATGCCCCATCCCCCACCCCCACTGCATCTCTGCACAGAGAACCAGTAAGGAGGGCCGGAAATAGGTCCACAGAGGGACAGGGATTGCTCAAAGTCACACAGCAAGTCCATCTTTACATGTCTCAGGTACTTGAGGGTGACCAGTACAGAGGGGAGATTGGGGTAAAGGTGGGGATTCTCCTCAGACAGCTTATGAGCCAATTTCTCATCGCTGGCTCTTTCCTAAGCGCTAGCGTCCCAGGCCCACAGGAACCTATGTCATCTTTGGCTTTGGGGGAGAATTTGAAAGTGGTCAGTATGCTAACCGGCAGCCGGAAGTCACGTGTGGTTCTGGCGCCTCCAGGTGGTTCCACTGAACATTGCAGCCAGTCCCTAGGAGCCTGTTACAGAAAGAGAAACTTGAGTCCTGGAGAAGAGGCAGGCGTTGTGGAGTGGTAGATGATGGGCGATGTCACAGAGGTACACACAGCAGGGGAAGGAGCAGAAGAAGTGACATCTGAGTCAGGCATCACATGCAGAGAATAGGAGCATTTCTGGCAGAGAAAGCTGCATGAGCAGGAGCTGGGAGCCTCCCTCTGATGCTCCCTTACTTGCAATTCTGCTCTGCATAAGACTACAAAGGGCATTGGGCATTAGAACAGCTCAGTACCTAACCATTTTATGCAGTTATTTATTGACTCTCTGGTAATAAAAGTAACATTTACTTACAGAACTAAGAACTAAATGTGCATTTCAGAAAAATGTAAAGAAGAACATAAGAATTACCCTAAGCTCAAAGATAAGCACTTTCAATATTCTAAATCTCTTTGGTCTTTTTCCTTCTATATATATATATATACAATTATTTCATCAAGTAAGTATAAAGCATACAACATGATGATTTTATAGACATCCTTCAGCTCACATAATTACACTTTTTGAGTGTATGGTAAGAACATCTAAAATCTACTCCGTGAGCAGTTTTCAAGTATATAGTGTGTTGTACCCCGACATAATGCAATGTTGTTAACTATAGCCACTTATTTAAGATCCCTGGAATTTATTCATCTTATAACTTCAAGTTTGTGCCCTTTGACCAACATCTCTTATGTCTCCACCTTCCATCCCTGTTCCCCACCCCAAGCTCCTGGCAAATGCCATGCTAGCCTCTATTTCTATAAGTTTTGGTGTTTGGGGTATTTTTTTAGATTCCACATATACGTGATATGCAGCATTTGTCTTTCTCTGCATAATATATCACTTAGTATAATGTACTCAAGTTTCATCTGTTGTTGCAAAATGGCAAAATTTCCTTCTTTTTATGGCCAAATATTTCATTATATTTAGAGTTGCCCTTTCAACAATGAGGGGTTAGAGGCTCAGAACTTCCCCTCCCCCCACAGTTGCTAAAATTTCTGACTCTCCCAACACTTAACTACTAATAGTCTGCCATTGGCTGAAAACTTTACTAATAATGTTACAGGGCAGGGAGAGGGGCAGCCCAACGGGGGACCACCCTGTTACAATAACATAAATGATGGGCTAACACATTTTTTGGTTATATTATATACTATTTTCTTACAAATTAGAAAAATTTTCTTAAATTAGAAAAATGTTATTAAGACAATCATGTGGAAGAAAAAATACATTTATAATACTGTAAATGGTAAAAGAGATTATCTACATATATTTTAAGCATTCATCACATACCTAACTTTTTCTTAATGTTTTTAATATTCCTAGGCTGTGCAGTTAGTTCTCAAGGTTTTTCAAGTTATTGCAAATCTAAAAAAATAACAACAAATGTCCAGGGCCTCCCTGGTGGCACAAGGGGTTAAGTCTTAGCACTGTCAAGCTGTCAGCAGCCACTGCAGCATGAGTTCGATCCCAGACCAGGGAGCAAACCCACAAGGCACAAGAGACCTCTCCTGTCTCAGCAGTATACTTCAGTACTGCTCTCCTTAGCAGTGTACTTCAGTCAATCTGCCTGTTCTGTTCCCTACTCTGTCTCTGGTGAATCCTCTCATCTCCCTGCACCTCTGGCCTACACGCCAACTCTGTATGCATAAATAAATAAAATAAATCCTTTTTTTTAAGATTTATTTATTTATGCACACAAGAGCTAGGGTCTTAAACCCTTGCACCACCAGGGAGGCCCTAAAATAAATCTTAAAAACAAAAAAGTCCAGGGACTCCCTGGTAGTGTAAAGGGTTAAGATGCAACCTATGAAGCTATCACAGCCATTGCAGCACCAGTTTGATCCCCTGCCAGGGAGCTACCCACATGGCGCAGCAGAGCTCTCCTGTCTCGCCCGCTGCTCCCCTCAACAGTGTACTTCAGTCAATCTGCCTGTCCTGCTCCCCATTCTGTTTCTGGTGAATCCTCTCATCCCCTAAACCTCTGGCCTGTATCCCAGTTCTAGTATGCATAAATAAGTAAATCTTTTTAAAAAATAAAAATACATTTAAAAAAAGGCCAATGCATTATATTTATTGAAAAAAATCTGAGTATAAGTAGACCTGCACAATTCAAACTTGTGTGTTAGTTGGGTATAATGCAAATAATAGTAATAGTTTCAATTTATGTATATACCACTATATGTTTTCACAGAAATGTTTGCTTCCAAGCACCTTTGTAGCACAACACCTCCTGCTTAAGGAGTCAAACTGTGTCTTTGTTTCTGTGTTCTGCTTGAAAAATAGCCCAGGACACAGACTAAGAAAGGAGGATCTAGGATTCCCTGGGAAGGGGTGGGAAGAGGAAGCTAGTGTGGGGGAGGAATCGTTTCCTGAATCACCTGGGGATTTATTCAAAATGCCTTCCTGGTCCCCAGCTGCTTCTCCTAGCCCTCCCTCCCCCGCCCCCACCCCAGGAGGTATCATTACAATCCCGGACACCTTGAACCCCTTACAAGTGCTAGAGTGGAAAAAAATCTCTAGTCACCTGAATGCAAAACATTTTCAGCAAAACAGAATGATCACTAGCTCCCTGGGAATGGGCCCTTTAGCAGCAGGTATGATTCTCAGTCTACAAATGATTAGCGATATTAAATCTCAATTCTCTAGAAGTTCACTTTTTTACTTTGAATCTCTAATACTCTGCAGGCTCATGATAAAATGTACTCTGATATTCTTGGGGCTCTCCTCCCTCCCTTAAGATCATGCCAGACAGGTGTCTGTAGTGGGCTAAGATCTGAAAGGGTATTTGTCATCTGTCCCACAGGTTTCCACTAGGACTTTGTCTTTGGTCCTGGGGGCTTTTCATTTGAATGTGTCCAAGTCACACTTAAAGCAGGGAAATCATTTCTAGACTGTGGTTCATCCTGATTCATTTCATATTGTCACAAATCTCAAAAAAATCTTCAAATATATGTATCAGGAACAAAGCACAGTATAAGTGGGTCAGTGTGGTTAAAACATACTGTTCAAGGGCCTCCCTGGTAGCACAAGGGGTTAAGTCTCAGCCCTAACAAGCTATAGCCAGCCAATGCATCATGAGTTCCATCCCTAGCCAGGGGGTTAACCTGCATGGTGCAGCAGACCTCTCCAGTCTTGCCCGCTGTTCCCTTCAGCAGTGTATTTCAGTCAATCTGCCTGTTCTGCTCCACACTCTGTCTCTGGTGAATCCTCTCACACACATTGCTCCCCCCCCCCCCCCCCCCCGCCACCCTGCACCTCTGGCCTACACCCCAGCTCTTGCATGCATAAATAAATAAATCTTTAAAAAAAAAAAAACTTATTCAAGTTTTTGTATAGCTGGCTCTGCCAGGAATATCTTTGTTTAGCAATCATTATCCATATTTCTAGGTCTTTCTTAAGGAGAATTCATAGCAGTGGCATTACTGGGTCAATGACTACGGACATCTTTCATGCTTCTCCTCCCCCAGGAAGACCAGTTTACCTTCTATTGCTATGTCTGGGGGTGGCCCCAAAGAAAATCTGTTTGGTTACATTTTAGAACTGCCAGCAAACTAGTCTCTCAGATTCCAGCAGCAGGCCTGAGCTAAGCAATTTCCTTTCATCTTCCCAGGGTGAGTTCAGGCCTGGGGCCTCCAGGGGCAGGTCAAGAGGCTACCTGGGATCCCCTCGTTGGAGACCAATTATCCCCCCGCCAGAAGGACTTCCAGGATGCAGGACTTTGTAAAAGTGGGATGGTCCCGGGCAAACTGAAACAGTTGGTCATGCTCCTAGTGTGACCCCAAAACCCTTCCCTTCCCTTCAACAGACACCCTCTGCCCCTAGGTGTTTCCTGGATGGATGGGTGGGGGTGGGGCAGCTCAGAAGCAGCTTTGTCCTCCAGGAATGTGGAGGCCAGAGAGGAGAGGAACAGATGTCACCCCTGGGGCCGCCCTCTTTCACATCCTGACTCCATCCTTTCCAGCTGTGAGACCTGGGTGAGGTGCAGTTTCCGTTTCCTCTGTTGTAGAATGCCACGAGAGGAGAGAAGCGACCTCACCGGGTTATTGCATAGCTAACAGGCAGTGTGGGACAAATTCCCTTAGCAAGCCGTGGCTTCATCAACCCTCAGCTAATGGCAGCTAGGATGAAAACAAGGTGGGAAGCACAGAGCCCATTATAGACACAGGATTTTAAATGAACTGGGGTTGGGCCTCCCCTGTGGCGCAGCGGTTGAGCACTGGGTTGCGAAGCCGCACGCAGCCTCTGCGGCGCCGGTTCGATCCCCGGCTGCTCCCCGGCCACCGGAGGAGGGTCCCACATGGCGCGCAGACCTCTCCTGCCGCCCGCTGCTCCCCTCAGCAGTGTACTTCGGTCCTTCTGCCTGCTCTGCTCCCCGCTCTGGCTCTGGTGAATTCTCTCACCCTCCCGCGCTTCTGACTGTACCCAGTGCATGTGTAAACAGAACAAACAAACAAACAAATACATAAATAAATAAATAAATGAACTGGGGTTCTGGGGAGGCTTCCTGAAGGAGATGAAAGTGGAGTCCCGTTTGCAAATTGAAAGGTGCCTTAGCCCTGCTGCACATCTGCTAAAAAGGATCAGAGTTTAAGATCCATTTCCTCTCCAGATTGAAATCGAGAGTGATTCTCTGCATTTCCCCACCATGGCATCTTCTGACAGCCCATCTATATTTGTTATTTAAATTAATGCTAACACTCTGTAATTATCATTTAAATAATAAACATCTATTGTGTTTACCATTTAAATAATTACCACATTGGTTGTTTATTCCAATAGTAAACCTTTATTATTTAAATATCATCTATGCAGTGTATTGTTAAAATACTAAACATGTACTGCTCATTTATTTATTGTCCATCTCCATTATCAAAATGTTAATAAAATGTAGAGTCCACACTAGCATGGATGTTCAGTAAGTATTTGTCAAATGCTGTAGTGATGATAGAGTTTCTATGCACAGGGTATCCAGGGCACTGGGCTCCACCCAGGAGAACACCCCCCCCCCCCCCCCGCTGTGCAGATGAAAAACAGGCTCAGAAGGTGGAGTGACTGGCAGGGAAAGTAGAAGTTAAATGTTGTGGTGGGGCCTCCCTGGTGGCGCGAGGGGTTAAGTCTCAGTTCTATGAAGCTATCCGCAGCCACTGCAGCATGAGTTCGATCCCCGGCCAGGGAGCTACCCACATGGCGCAGCAGACCTCTCCTGTCTTGCCTGTTCTTCTCCCCACTCTGTCTCTGGTGAATCCTCTCATCCCCTCACACCTCTGGCCTGCACCCTAGTTCTTGTATGCATAAATAAATCTTTAAAAATAACTAAATAAAGAGGAGGGGTGTGTCACAGCACAGGAACTAGAAAGAACAAGGTAGTCCCTTCTTCCCCAGGAGCAAAAGAAAAGGGTGATATTTAGAGTTTTGAGTGACTCAGACCCAGCATTCTATGGCTTCCCAGCCCACTCCCAGCAACCAGGTGAAGGAGAATGAGTGCCCCCTCCATGCTGGGTCTAGTATCCTGGGGATCCTCCTTTAGGGATTCAGAAAATAGGCATCTCATTTTGAAGATGAAGATAGTGAGGCTCAGAAAGGGGAAGGGCTTGGCCCAGCTACACAAGCAAGCAGTGGTGGGTTTAGGATTGATTCCCCCCCTGTGGAGCTAAACTTGCCGCAGGCTAGTCTCCAACAGCAGTGCTTCCCACCTTGGCTGACTGAAAGGTTCACCAGGTGGCTCCTGTAAAACACAAATTCCTAAGCCCTTCCTTTTAGAGATTTTGATTCAGTAGGTCTTGGGGTGGGGGGCGGAGGTGCACTAGAAACCCGTATTTGTAACCAGGTCCTCATGGGTGTCTGACAATCAGAGTCCTGGGCTCAACTTCCACCTAATCCTGTTCCCAAACGCCAGACATCACCTACTGAACTGTGCATCTGTTCCCTAAAACAGTGGAGCAACTGGTGCTCCAGCCTCACCTCTTGCTATGTTCTAAACTCACGCAAGTCGCGGGTCACAGCATTTCTCTGAGCACACAAACAATGTGAAAGTCAGAGGAAATAACTATCATGTATCTGCTTGGAAAACCCACAAAGTATTGTGCAAATGTTTAATGTTTGATTGACTTGGCCTTTGCTAGATAAAAATGTGTTTGCATTTCACAAGTATGTGTCACTTAGATACCAAGTAAGGTGTCCCATGATTTCACCTAGAGGTCAGCAACCCTTCTGCTTTTTACCAGCTGGTATAGGCTCTTGCCTGTAGGTGTGCCTGGGGCAAAGGCCAAGTTTAGGGACAGGAGCAAGGTCTCGAGAACCAGCAGCTTGTTACACCCCCTTTTCTTTTTTTTAAACATTTATTTTATTTACTTTTAAATAAAATATACAAGAGAGCCTCCTTGATGGCTCAAGGGGTTAAGCACAGCACTAAGCAGCTTTCTGCAGTCTCTGCAGCACAAGTTCGATTCCCCGCCAGCCAGGGAGCTACCCACATAGCACAGCAGACATCTCCTGTCTCACCCACTGCTCCTTTTCCTTTTCCCCCTAACACCCTCAGCAGTGTATTTCAGTCAGTCTGCCTATTCTGTTCCCAACTCTGTCTCTGGCGAATCCTCTACCCCCTGCACCTCTGGCCTGTACCCCAGTTCTTGTATGCATAAATAAATAAATTTTGGGCCTTCCTGGTGCCGCAGCGGTTGAGCGCTGGGTTGCAAAGCTGCCCGCAGCCTCTGCAGCGCCGATTCAATCCCCGGCTGCTCCCCGGCCACCGGAGGAGGGTCCCACATGGCACGCAGACCTCTCCTGCCGCCCGCTGCTCCCCTCAGCAGTGTACTTCGGTCCTTCTGCCTGCTCTGCTCCCTGCTCTGGCTCTGGTGAATTCTCTCACCCTCCCGCGCTTCTGACTGTACGCAGTGCTTGTATAAATAAATAAATAAATAAATATAAATCTTAAAAAGAAAAAAGAATTTATCTCCCTTTTAAATAAATAAATATTTTTAAAAAGACAAAATATGTAAGAACTGGAGTGCTACAGTGGTTGCTGATAGCTTGATAGCGCTGAGACTTAACCCCTTGTGCCACCAAGGAGGCCCTGGTATATCCTCTTTACACACTCCTTTCCATCCCATGTCTTTTCTGGAGCCATGGTATTTAAATACCAGTTATGTTTTTCTGGATGGCCTCAGCTGGGCAGACTTTCCTGATTTCAGCGAATGCATTTTTCCTCCCCTACAAACACTCACAGCGCTTGGTGTGTGCCTGTCTCAAGCATGGATTATCTTTACTTAGTACTGAGTTCTGACTTGCCTTCTGGCCAGCAGGTTCTACAACTCACATTCGGAGCCCTGCAGGCCCCAGTGTTTCAAACTTTAGGTCATTATTATGGATCAGGATATCAATTTAAAAATGTTTTTCCCCAATAGTGCCAGAAAAGACTCACCTGGAGTTTGTGTTAATGACAGCCCATCCCCTGGAAATTCTGATTTTGTAGTAGGTCTCACTTGGGACCAGACCTAAGATTTTCTAGATTCTAGTCACCAGCTTTTCAATCTGTCAAGTGGTCTCATTAAATACAGATTCTGCGCCAGGAAATCATTTCTAACAAGCTCCCCAGTGATGCCTGTGTACAGCAGGTTTGTGGAATCAACAGGACTGAACACTAAGGCCCAGGTCCCCACTCAGATCAATCAATTGCAGGGTGTGGAATGATATTTTGATTTGTTGTTTTCTTTTTAACTACCCAGATAATTCTAATGTAAAACGAGGCTGAAACTCACTGATTTAATGGGTCTCCATCAGCTTGAAAATAAATTAATAAGTGAAATAGACTAGACCATCTCTGGGCTTGTGGGGGTAAAAAACTCTGTCTGTTATAGGTGTGATATATAGATGCATGCGAGTTGCTAGATTGATGTGGGTTTTAAAAATAGTGAAGGAGAAAGGGAGCAAATCTTGGAGCTCACAGACCAGAACTGTCATGGCTACAGTAAGGTTGAATGTGTTGGAGGACACCCTATCCCTCTCCTTTCCTCCCCTCCAGCACCATGGGGGAACTTTTGCAGGGTCAGCCAGTGAGGTCAGGTCAGGGAAAGCAGCAAAAAGCCTTTGTATCAACTGAGCAATGAAGAGTGAACAGGAGTTTGACATGAATGAGGTAGAGCTTTCTAGGCACAAAGGACAAAAAACATGCAGTTTGGGGGCCTGTTAAAGAAAGCAGCAAGTTCAGGGAAGCAAACCAGCAGTGGCTGACCTGTTGTTGGAGCCTGGGGGTGTGCGAGAGGGAGTGGCAGAGATAGGCCAACGATTGCAGAGGCCAGGGGAAATGAGAGTTGAAGAGAAAGCAAGGTCACTGACCCCTTGCTAGGGAATGACCACAGGTGACCTTATCTGGGCAGAGATACTCATAGCAGCAGACTCCCCTGAGCTTGCACAAAGCTATTTTTTTTTTAAGATTTATTTATAGGGTGTAAGCCAGAGGTGTGGGGGGTGAGAGGATTTACCAGAGGTAGTGGGGAACAGAACAGGCAGATCTACTGAAATACGCTGCTGAGGGAGCATCAGGCAACGCAGAAGTCTGCTGCGCCATGAAGTCTGCTTGCTCCCTGGCTAGGGAACAAACGTGTGCAGTGGCTGGCTTGTGCTGCAGTGGCTGGCTTGTGCTGCAATGGCTGGCAATAGCTTGATAGTGCTGTCTCTAACCCCTGTGCCACCAGGCAGGTCCCTGCACAAAGCTATTTTTGTGGACATAAAGGCCCATGGAGTGCGAGGGCACTAGATGGCTGTCTAGAAAGCATTTTGGGGGAGTGGAGAGTATTTAAGCAATATCCACCAACAGTATCCCCATGTCTTCATTCACAAGAACCCAGGTCCCCTTTAGCAGCATTTTATTTGTACAAACACCCTTTTTTTCCAAGGACCAGAAACAAGTCAGACACCCCTGGGGATAGTGGTAAAGGGAGACACCTTCATGAGTGCCTACAACATAAGGCAGAATTAGGCCTGCCCCAACAGAACTGTTATGGGAAGGCAAAGGTAAGAGCAATCAATTTTGCCTGGGGTGATTAGGACAAGTGTTTTAGAGGAGGAGGCAAATGACCTTGAAAGGCTAACATGTTTGATTGGCAGAGAAATGAGAAACAGCACAAGCATTTGCACAATACCGTCACAGTGAACATGGCTGTGGCACCCAATGAGGGTGAGGTGGACAGATAGGGGGTGGGACAAAGGCATACTCTGCCAAATTAAAGGAGGCAAGAGGTAATCACTGGAGCCTCCCTGGTGGTGCAGGTGGCTGAGCGCAGTGCTGTGAAGCTGTCCCCAGCCTCTGGCCTCTGCAGTGCCAGTTCGATCCCTGCCAGCCGCGGAGATGCCCACATGGCAAGGCAGACCTCTGCCCACTGCTGTGCCCACTGCTCCCCTCAGCAGTATATTTCTTCAGTCTGCCTGTTCTGTTTCTGGCTCTGTTTCTGGTGAATCCCCTCACCGCCCCCCCAGCACCTCTGGCCTGGACCCCAGTTCTTGTATAAATAAATAAATCTTTAAAAAAAAAAAAAAAAGAAGGAATCATTGGAGAGTTTTAAGATTTGGAGTGAGATAATGAAAGATTAGATTAGAGGATATTATCTGACAGTTCATATGGAGACTGGAGAGCAATTTAAGAGACTGAATAATGGATGAAAAAATGGGTAGATGGGGACAGAGAGAAATGAAAAGCTAACTTTATGACAAATCCTAAGTTAAAAAAAAGCTAACATTCAGATGTCCAAGCAGAATCAACTAAGGGTCTGAGGATTTTTTTTTTTTTTTAATAGAGGCATGTTTTATTTATTTATTTGTTTGTTTGTTTTGTTTATACATGCACTGGGTACATTCAGAAGCGCGGGAGGGTGAGAGAATTCACCAGATCCAGAGCAGGGAGCAGAGCAGGCAGAAGGACCGAAGTACACTGCTGAGGGGAGCAGCGGGCGGCAGGAGAGGTCTGCGCGCCATGTGGGACCCTCCTGTGGTGGCCGGGGAGCAGCCAGGGATCGAACCGGCGCCGCAGAGGCCGCGGGCAGCTTTGCAACCCAGCGCTCAACCGCTGCGCCACCGGGGAGGCCCAAGGGTCTGAGGATTTTTGACAGTGAACTAAGAGGGACAGAGGCCAGCACTGTGGCCTGCAGCCTAAGAGAAATGGTCTGGTTCAGCTTCAGATGAGTGTTCCTGTTGGTCTGGGATTTCCTCCCTCTTTTGATATGTTGTGTCCCAATTGTGTGTCTAATTTCCATCTTTTCCTCTTCTTCAGGTTTTACCACAGGAGAATAAACTCTCTGTTCTGGTCTAAAAAAAATTATGCTTATAAACACGTTGAATGCCAGCCTGGATTATTTATTCTTCGAATAATACATCTGAATAGGACTTCACACAAGATAGGGAAAACATAATTTTGAAGGCCCTTCCCCACCTGCTGCTCATTCCAAACAATTTTGTGGTCTTGCCTTGACCTGTGGAGCCCCAAATCTATCTCTGTGCACTAATTAGATGCCACGTGTCTGCACTTAGAGCTGATCCCTTGATACTTTACCCAGTGGAGTTACCCTTCAGGTTAACCCTGAGAAAGAGAAGTGCAATTCACTTCACGTATTTGAGGAACCTCCTAAAGAGCCCCTTCCCACTGGACTGACTTTTCAGTTTTTCTCAACTCCTCACATCTGGGTTATACCTTCCAGTTTACAAGTTACAGTCAGACCATTATTCTCAGTGATTTTTTTTAGGAGGGCTGAGGGATGACTGCAAAGCAGACATTACTTTTCAGAAAGGGATTTCAGGCCCATGGACCAGTTAACTTCTCAAAGAACACTCCCAGGAATTGTCAAGGCTTTGTGACCTGACTCAGGGCTCCAGGCCAATAGGCCTGGCACACTGGAATCCAAGACCCTCAAGTTGTTTGAGGTTGAAAGGAAACAGGGTTTATGAGTTATCTGTAATACCCAAAGCACACACAGGTGTTCTTTGAACCGTGGCATCGACGAGTTGGCTACTCATGAGTTGGCTACTCGGAGTTGAATGAAATCTAACGAGGTTACAAAGGGGACCTAGGCGGGACACTTCCAAGTCTTCAGCGCTCGCCGCCTCCAACTTAATTCCCTCTGGTCCTCCTGAAAAGCGCACGCCCAAGAACGCGTTGGCTGTTTCTGGCACGGTGAGGCCACCGTAGTGCACCACGGCTCGGCGAGTCCACCCGGCGGAGCCCCGATGATTTCCGGCAGAGGTAACGGCAGAAGTAACGGGTGATCCCCAACCTGCCCGCGGCAACAGGCGGGCAGGCAACGGGGCCGGTGTCCCCTAACTGCGGGCTGAGGGTGAGCCGGAGCGCCGGCGTCTCCCTCACGTGACGCGGCTGGGACGGCATCGAGAGCGTCACGCCCCGCCCCACGCCCTGGGGGTCAGTGAAGGTCTGCGCCTGCGCGGGGGCTCGCTGGCGGGCTCGCTGGCTCGCGGGCTCGACCTGCGGGCGCGCGGTTAGCAGCCTGGGCGCCGGGGGACCGCGGCGATGGGTGAGTGCGGATGCGGGGCGAGAGGGACGCACCGGGCTCCCCCGGCCGCCGCGTGGAAGCACGAAGGCGGGTCCGAGGAGGCCGCCCAGCGCTGGCCCTGTGGCGCGGCCGCCGCGGCCCGCTCCTCCTCGCGCGCGCACTGCGCCTCCGGCGCGCCCGGCCGCTCACGCGCGCCCCGTCCCGGGTGGGGCCCGCCGCGGCGGGGGCCGGGGCTGGCGCCTCGCGCGGGCTGGGTCCTCCGCTCGCGCGTCTCTCTCGCCTGCCGCCGTGCTGGCCTAGAGGCCCCGTCGGGCTGCTGGGGCGAACCTCTGCAGAGAAGGGGGCTGTGTTTGCAGTCGGGCGCGTCCCCGGCGCGCACGAGCCGCAGAGCGGGGAGGAGCCGGGCTTCGCCAGCGCCCGAGGAAGGCGAAGCTGGCGGCACTGGAACGCGAAAGGGCCCCTGCCCCTCGGTGTCTGGACTTCCAGAACCCTTGACTCTGTTGAATGTCAGAGAGGGAAGCGGTCTAGGCCGTCGTGGCCAGCCCCCTTCCTTTTTCCTGGCCACAGGTTGAGGGAGCGGGCGCCTGGAGAGAGGTAAGTGCAGCCATCCTCCCAGGCGGTGCTGCGACACCATGTTGCATCGCGCTGTAGGAGATTCCGTTGTCTGAGGCTTTTGCTGCTGGGCTGGGGAGGTGGTCCTGGGGTCGTGGTGGCGAGGGGTCAGAGGCGGCGTTATTCTAAGTGTCTGAACCAGTTATTTGGTGGTGAGCGTAGCTAGATAGAGCATCTCGATCCCTCAGTTGTATTTGCCCTTTCGGCAGATATAATCTTTATGTTGTTCGGTTCAGCTCTGCACGGCGGTTCTTCATTTTCATTTGTTTATCTGCCGCTGAGCAATGACCCGGCCGGGTTGAACCTCCTACGGCTTTTCGGTGAGAGGAGTCCATAAAACCAGAAGGTTCTAGTGGTTCCAGAGTACAAGGCGCTTTAAGGGCTGGACTCGCATCTTAATGTATTTTAGGGGGGAAATCAGACTTATTTCCTAAGACGAGTGGACTTCCCTGTTTTCTCTTTGGTAGGGTATAATTATAATAAGTCCAGAAAAGTGAATTTTTAAGTTATAGACATTGCTTTGTATTTGCAGCAGCAAAATAGCTTGGTAACTAGGGCTAGAATCCAGGCTTATTTTGTTCTGAATGCTGACTCAGGCCTGTTGACTTGGGAGTGCACATCCATTGAGAATTAAAATGGCCTTCTCCCCAGTTTTTGCACAAAGACCTTTGTGCCGAGGTCATATCGGGGTCTTGTTTATCCATGTAGACTGTAAATTACAGTGAGTGTTAAAAGTTTGAAAGTCAGCTTCATGAAACTTTGCTTCCTGAGGTTGAAATAGGTTTTTAGGTAAAATGTAACAAGTGTAAAATTATGATAAATAAATTCTGCAATAAATTGCAAAGAATTATCCAGAATTTATAGAGATCAGGTCAGCAAAGAAATTAAGCCATGTTCATGGTAAAAACATGCACAATTCCAAACTCCATTGCCCTAGAATATTGTATATACTATCCTTCCTTCTCTTACTAAATTAATAATCTATTCACACCATTCTTGTGTAGCATAAAACTGGAGGGACACTTTTAAGTCTATGAAATCTAGAAGGGCTTCATAACATTCCTTTTTCCCTGTGTTCAGGCCTATTTTTTTTTTTTAAGTATGATAATATCCTTAAAATTTCTTAAAATAGTTCACTCAAAATAGTGAGCAATAAATGACTAACTTCTGTTAGCCACAATTATCTGTTTAATAGCAGTACCCTTTATACTGGAGTCATGACAAACTGGATAAAGTAACTTGATTCTGAAAATTTTGTAATGTGATGCAAGTAGCATTCCCATAAAAATAAAAAATGAATGTTCACAAAATTGTGTGGCTTGAGAGCACAAATAATATAGGCACATACATTGTTATGCGACTTTAGAATTAAAATATTACGTGTTCAGTGTATGAAAACAAAATTTTACTACATCCATAAATTGTTGCAGTATATTGTGTAATCCTATGTGTGTTAAAGTGAAATTTGGGAGCTGGGAGGCCTGCCATTGGTCTGGTAGTTGTATACCATACCATCTGAGAAATTCCGTGGAGTACGCACCAAGCACAAGGCTAGTGGAATGGGCCTCACCCACAGGCCTCCACCCCTAGTCTCCACCCTTTGTGGTGGGAAACAAGCCATCAGCGGGTGATAGGGGTGGGATCTTCCTATTGCTTGCCTGACTAGCAGCCTTGCTGGCACAGGGTCCCCTTCCTTGGTTATCCACTTCAGTGCTGTAATAAGCCTAGAGACACTTCTCTCTAAGGGACCAGTGCAGGGCCACTATCCCAATATGATTTAAATACAGGGGATCAGACTTCTCTGATCTGAATATTTTTGTTAATTTTAACATTGTTGTGAAACTGAAGAGCAGAATGTAACCTAGCTGTAAAGTATTTCTTTGCTAAGTTGTTTATTAAGTGTTGGCTAATCTCAGGTTGACAAGTGCAGTACTTACAAGAGTTGTTAACTCATGCCTTCCAGCTGAAACAGTCAGAAGGAAGGATGTAGAAGACTTCAGTGATTAATATGATCAAACTCTACCCTGACAAACTTTTTCTCAGACAGCTATAGTATTTTTTTTTTTTTAACTAAAAATAAATTTCTTTCCTTGGTTAAGAGTACACTGTAATAGGTAGGAGGTCTGTTTTAAACAAATAAAGCTATGGCTTGTTGTTTTTTTAATTTCTTCTCAAAAGAGATAAATCACTTCCTAAAACTGATATGTAAAGAAATGCTGACATACTTAAGTTGTACCTTGAATTAAGGGAAGCAGCTGTTGAAACGTGCATTAACACAGTAAAGTCAGCAACAGGTTAACAGTTTCAAAAGTGAATCTACAAGTGTGACTTAGTGTTACAAAAGTACTAAAGTATGAATAGATATGAAGAAGGAAGTTTGGCCTTTTTTTTGCAAAAATGCTTTTCAAGATACAGAATAGCAAATTAGAATAACACAATTACAGACCACGGACGGTTACATCTCAGAGCTATAGCTTTCTCATATCTGTGCTAGAAAATCCTTTTTATTTAGAATTGACTACAATTTTAGGATAAAATGGGCATTTTTAACATTTCTTATTGTAATATGGCCACTGTACGTTCTCATTTCTTTCCTTCCACAAACTAATTCAGCATTATCTGGCTTAAAGATGACTGCGTTTAGAAGTGGCTATTTCATTTTTCCGTCAGTGGCTAGACTGTCAGTCAGCCTAGATATTTCAGACTCTTATGATGTCTGACAAGTATCCTCTTGTGGTCAGAAGACCTCTAAGAAGTTTGAATTCAGCTCCCTGCTGCTGCTTTGTTTTCACATCGATGAAAGTCAGCATAAGGTTTTGTCAGTGAACCTTGGGAGACCAAGGACAGTTGTCAGATACCAGGATCCATCCTCATAGGGTCTCTCCTCTGGGCCACTAGAGAGATGCTCTTCTCCTGCTCATAAGTAACAATACAAGATACACAAAGCCAAAACAGGCTGGGGCTCTGGAAAGGGGTGCATATAATCCTAAATCAGATCCACTGTGGCAAGGACATTATACAGATGGCAAGGCAACTTTTGATTTGACTAAAATTCTCCAGTGTCTTAAGAAGTAGTAATCAAAGTTTTGCTCTAAGGAAAATACATAGCCATAACCATTCAAATTATGAAACAAGGAGTAAATAAAAACAAGCATCTAACTCAAGAAATTATAATGAAATAAACCTAGACAAAGGAGTAAAAAGGGAAAAATTTAAAGACTGGAAAATAGTAAAATCGGTAATTTCAAAGCTGGTACTTTGCTGGGGTGGTGGGAATGTAAACCAGGTAAATTGGCTACCCTTCCCAAGAAAAAACGAATGCAAGTACATAAGATTTTCAAGTCTATTTATAACACAGCAAGTGCTTTAAAAGACCAAACCAGACCTTTTTATTAATTTATTTTTTAATTTTTAAAAAAATTATTTATTTTTATACAAGAACTGGGTACAGCTCAGAGGCACGGGATGGTAAGAGGATTCACCAGAGAGAGAGCGGGGAACAGAACAGGCAGATGGACCGAAGTATACTGCTGAGGGGAGCAGCAGGCGAGACAGGAGAGGTCTGCTGCACCATGTGGGTATCTCCCTGGCTGGCCGGGAATCAAACCCGCACTGCAGAGGCTGCAAGTTGCTTCATAGTGCTGCGCTTACCCCTTGCCCCACCAGGGAGACCCAATTTTTATAATTTTAGATTGCTCACCAGCATAAGGAAGGAAAAAAAAAAATGACAGAATCTTATTTACAAAACCAGAAACATTGGTGCCTAGACTTGAACATTAAGATAGTAGTACTAAAATTGAAAATTTGATGTGAAACTTTAAAATATTAGCAAATGATACTTAGTAATCCAGTAAAATAGTATTTCACCACTGTCAAATAGGATTCATCCCATTACTAGAGTGAGTCATTACCAAGAAGTATGCTAATGTATACACCAAGTAAACACATTTAGAGAAGACAATACTAGTTCACCCTTGTTGAGTGCCTGGTGTGCTCTAGACAACATTGCAGCGTGCTATACATTTTTAACTCAATTAATTGAGCCAACCTATGAAATAAACGTCTTTATTTTACAAGGAATGAAACCATGAAATTGGTTCACACAAGAGACATGTGGTTGAGCCAGGATTTACATCCAGGCAATAAGTTTCAACTCTTAACTGTTACAGTGATCTCTCTCTCTGGTATCCATATAATCACCTTAGCAGTTTCCTAAATATATTTGACCAAAGTTCAAGATAGATTTAATGGTGGTAGGAGGGGGTGGAGGTGGTTGAACTTTAATAAAATAGGAATAAATTTATTTTTTCCCTTCCCATGTTTGAAAATTCTTAAGAGGCCTTATTTTCAGTTAATTATTAGTACTAGAAAGATGGAATTAAATTCTAATAGGTAACATAATTCCCTAGTAATTAGCTGGGTGGGAGCTTAAAACTGCAGCTATACAAAGTCTTAACATAAAGACAGTGAAATTTTAGGTTTGTTAGCATATTTTTTTTTTTGGGGGGGGGGTGGGACCCTCGCCGTTGGTCTGGGAACAGGGAACGGGGAACGGGGAACGAACCGGCGCTGCAGCCCAGCACTCAACCCCCACCAGGGGAGGCCCTCTTAGCATAATTTTCAGGTGAAATTATATGATAGCACTGGAGGGACATGCTTTGCTTCATGATTGCAGCACAGTCTTAAAGCTGAACAGGCTGGAAAGTTTACCTGAGTGGATTGCATTTTATACGGGCCAGTTGATCAGTGAGCATTTTTGTGTGATGATTTGTTTCCCTTTATAAACATGAAACTGCTAGGATTTGGTTTATGAACATGTAGGTGGTAAGAGTTTCTTGTTTCTCAAACTAGAAGCCATATTAATATTGAGAGAGAGAGAGAGGAGAGTGTGTGTGTGTATGAGAGAAAGAGAGAGAGTGAGTGACACATTGGTGATATCTCCAAAAGTTCCCATGAAATGTCAGGAAAAAAATATAAGGGTCTTCGCTATAGCCATAATTTAATATTGTTCAGGAAGTATTTGCCAATCTTATAGAAGAAAGGAAGATATTTTAAAAGAAAAAGGCAAAAAATATTTGTGATGTTACATTGTGGATATTGAAGCAAATACACTAAGAAACAGAAATAGTAAGTTTACTTGCTTTAACTATAATACACAAGAATTGGTAGTGTTTCTACTTTTTTTTTAAGATTTATTTATTTATGCATACAAGAACTGGGGTACAGGCCGGAGAGGTGGGGGGTGAGAGGACTCATCAGAGACAGAGTAGGGAGCAGAACAGGTAGAGTGACTGAAATACACTGCTGAGGGGAGCAGCGGGCCTGTCAGGAGAGGTCTGCTGCACAATGTGGGTAGCTCCCTGGCCAGGGATCTATCTTGTGCTGCTTTATAGGTTGTGTCTTAACCCCTTGTGCCACCAGGGAAGCCCTTTGTAGTGTTTTCATATGAACACAAAAACATTAGAAAATTGAAAGGGAATAGTTCATTCATAATGGTGACTAAAAATGAGAATACCTAGATTAAAAATAAAATCAAGATCTATAGGGAAAAAAAATTAAAGTCTGCTGAAGTTACAGAAAGATAGAATTAAATAGGAAGATATCAGATGCTGATAAAAGTAAGGTTCCAAGTTTATGAATGGTTTATAAAATCAATTCCACACTAAAATACGAGTAAGATTTTTCTGAGAAATAAGACATACCAGAGTTCTCATGGAAAAGTGTGAAAGATAGGAAAGTGGAGAGTTCTGATTAGAAAAGCAGAGTGGGAAGCCCTATCAGATAAGGAAATCTGTTCTGATGGTAAAACCAGATGGTACTAACAAATCCTAGGCCATGGCTGGACCAGAATGGAGTGCAGAAATGAATGCAAATGCCTGTGAGTATTTATATTGTACAAATCAGTGAGCAAGATAGAGCTCCTCAGCTTTGTTGCCGCCTTAGACTGAAATTCCAGAGAGGAAGATTACAGTACAAATGGCAAGTGAAACTAGAAATTGTAGAAGAAAGCATGGGCTGCTTGTTTTGTTTATAGTTTTTTTAAGATTTATTTATTTATGCACACAAGAGCTGGGGTACAGGCCAGAGGTGTGGGGGGGGTGAGAGAGTTCACCAGAGACAGAGTGGGAAACAGAACAGGCAGACTGACCAAAGTACACTGCTGAGGGGAGCAGCGGGCTAGACAGGAGAGGTCTGCTGCGCCGTGTGGGTTGCTCCCTGGCTGGCTGGGGATCGAACTTGTGCTGCAAGGCTGTGGATTGCTTCATAATGTGGTGCTTAACCCCTTACGCCACCAGGGAGGCCCCATTACTTTTGTTTTTTAAATAGCAGTGGAACAAGATTTCAGAACATTAGGAGACAGTTTTTTTATTGTCCCTGTCTTCCTCACCCATGATAGTGGTAAGCAGCATTCAGATGAAAATTACACTCCTTGAAGCCCCTCTGCCATGTGAAGTCTCTTCACATGAACATTGTTTGGGGGGGCCTGGCTCTCCTGTTAATGGGGGTGACAATAAAAGATGGGAGTTCTGCTACTGTCAAGCTGTAGATGTAACCAAAAGTGACTTAGAGGGAAATAGAGTTTCCTGACCCCTGTTATTACTTTCCTTAGGACAGACTGGGCCTGCAGTGATAGCCACTCACAGTTCTTCCTAACTGAGGGCCAGCTTATCTTTTCTAATAGAAATAAAATAGCAAGGCTTGAACTCTGCACAAAGAAGCTTTGGGTTATAGATGGTGTAGAGGTTACATTTTCTTATTATAATAGTCTCTTTTTCTGGGAAAAGAGCACACAGATCTTGGTGTTAGGAAGATCTTTATTTCCATTCGCTTCACATGAGGAATTAAAAATAATACATTGTCGTGTCAGAGGGTCGGGGATTTTCCTGAGGGTCTTTCATTAATAGGGCTGCTAATCTCATTTGCCTCCCATCATGTCCCACCAACACTGGTCAGCAGGATAAACTCTGGTAATCCCTCAAGGTGGAACTCCTGCTCCTTTGACAGGAGATCTTTTTCTTAGCCAGTGCTGCTGTTCTGGTAAAATATGCTTGGCCCTATGTACATATGACGTCCTGCTCAGCATTCAGAGCCTAGCCCAGGGATCATATCCTTTTCTGTCATTCCCTTCAGATAACTAGTTAATTACCCCCTCCTTTGTAGGGCCTATGTGATTGCATTTATCACACTGTGGTCTAATTATTTACTTGTCTTGACTCCCTGAGGCCAGGGTCCTTATTTCTCTCTAGTCTCTGACACATAGGGGAGTGCCTAGAACATTAGAGGAATTTAATAAATTGGCTGGATTTAATTCTCTTAGTGTTCTAAAAGATCAGAGTAAAAGCAGGCAAAGGAGAAGAAATTCCCAACAGAAGTGAATGGAATTCTTGACAATGTTATAAGTCTGAATAGAGCAAATATAAAATATACTTTTTCTCAAAACATTTTTTTTAATGTTTGTTTTTACTTTTATTTATGCATACAAGAACTGGGGTGTAGGCCAGAGATGGGGCTGGTGGTGAGAGGAAGCACCAGAGACAGAGTGGGGAGCAGAACAGGCAGATCTACTGAAATACACTGCTGAGGGGAGCAGTGGGCAAGACAGGAGAGGTCTGCACATGTGGGTCAGCTCCCTGGCTAGATCAAACTCTTGCTGCAGTGGCTGCCTATACCTTGATAGTGCTGAGACTTTTAATCCCTGTGCCACCAGGGAGGTCCCCTCAAAACATTTTTTATTAACAAGAATTTAGGGAGGAGGGCCTCCCTGGTGGTACAAGGGGTTAAGCACCTCTCTATGATCCCTGGCCAGCCAGGGAGCAACCCACATGGTGAAGCAGACCTCCCCTGTCTTGCCCACTGCTCCCCTCAGCAGGGTGTTTCAGTCAGTCTGCCTGTTCTGTTCCCCACTGTCTCTGGTGAATCCTCTCACCCTCCTGCATCTCTGGCCTGTTCCCCAGCTCTTGTATGCATAAACAAATCTTTAAAAAAAAGAATTTAGGGAGGAAGAAACAAGGGAAAACAGAGACTTATGGAACAGGCTCTGATTACAGTGCTCACTGTGGTCTAGATAGCATGAGGACATTGCATTGACCTAGGGTTAAGTGTGGAAATTGAGCCTGAAGTGGTAAAGAAATTTGGAGCTATCTCATCTATCGCTATTGGCCTTTTATTCCAATTAGAGTTTCATCATTGTCACTTCTCTCATTTTTGAACTGAGTTGAATAGATTGAGACAAATTTTACTTGAAAATATAAAGTAGGAAAAGCATTATGAAGTTTGAAAATACAAGCCACTCATTTTAGCTTTTCTATATGTATATTGATAAAGATAGGATTGTGCCATAATGTTCCTTGTCAGTACAGAGTAGTCTCCTTAATTTTTTTTCCCTTAACACTGTTCATTGATTAAAAAAGCACTCAGTGCTATCTGAGTTCATAAACTCTAAAAACTCAAAGTTAATATATGCAACCCTAGATAACCCTTTTTTGAAAAAATCTATATGCTATCCTGTCAGGTGGATCCAGCTTCATTTATGCATTGACTGTTGTTGATTTTTATTCAATCTTTTAAGAGCATTGTTTTGTCCTATGGCTGAACCTTTGTGTACACCTTGTGGTAATAATTTTCCGTTTAGGCTATATTCTTTGAAGGCAAGTCATGGCTGCTACAGGTGTTTGTTTCATATGTTGTATTATAGTGTGTGGCTCCTGCAGATATGTGTTCCTTAAGAACTGATGCTTTCTGGGCCTCCCCGGTGGCACAGTGGTTGAGCGCTGGGTTGTGAAGCTGCCCAGAGCCTCTGTAGCACCGGTTAGATCCCCGGATGCTCCCTGGCCACCGGAGGAGGGTCCCACATGGCGTGCAGACCTCTCCTGTCACCCGCTGCTCCCCTCAGCAGTGTACTTTGGTCCTTCTGCCTGCTCTGCTCTGGCTCTGGTGAATTCTCTCACCCTCCCGCACTTCTGATTGTACCCAGTGCTTGTATAAATAAATAAATCTTTGGGGGGGGGGAGAAAAAGAAATACAGTACCGAGGGGAGCAGCGGGCCAGTCAGGAAAGGTCTGCTGCGCCATGTGGGTAGTTCCCTGGCTGGGGATCGAACTTGTGCTGCTGTGGCTGTGGATAGCTTCATAGGTTGTGTCTTAACCCCTTGTGCCACCAGAAAGGCCCCAGGATTCCTTTCCTTTTAAAGGAAGTATAGTATTCCCTTGTATGCATATACCCCATTTTGTTTGTGGAGTCATCCATGGGTGGACATTTGGGCTGCTTCCCCCTCTTGGCTATTATAATTAGTGCTGCTGTGAATGTGGGTGTTCGAATATCTCTTGAAGACCCTGCTTTAATTCTTTTTGGCTATATACTTAGAAGTGGGATTGCTAGTTCAGATGATAGTTTGATTTTTAAATTTTTTAAAAAGATTTTATTTATGCATACAAGAGCTGGGGTGAGGGACAGGGGTGTAGGGGGAGGGGGCTATAAGATTCACCAGAGACAGTGGGGAGCAGAACAGGCAGATCTACTGAAATACCCTGCTGAGGGGAGCAGCGGGCGAGACAGGAGAGGTCTGCTGAACCATGTGGGTTAATTCCCTGGCTAGGTATCAAACTCATGCTGCGGTGGCTACCAATAGCTTTATAACTTTGAGTCTTAACCCTTTGTGCCACCAGGGAGCCCCTGATTTTTAATTTTTTGAAGAACTGCCATGTTCCTTTCCACAGTGGTTGCATTATATTTCCACCAACAGTTCCAGCTTCTCTGCATCCCCACCAACTTATTTTTTGGGCCCCCCCCTCACCCTGTAGTAGCCAACCTAATGGGTATAAGTAATAATCTCATTGTGGTTTTGATTTGTCTGATGATTACATGCTTGTAGGCTACTAGTTTATTTATTTATTTTTTTTGGAAGTATATTTAAGTCCTTTGTTCATTTTCTAATTAGGTTATGTAATTTTTTGTTGAGCTGTGTAGTTAGATGTGGTCCTTTACTGTTTCAGAATGAAAATCAATTTTAAGATATTAGCCTGACATATCTGAGATATAATCAAATTACTATGTAATCCCCAAATATAGTGATTTCTGGGGCTGGTCCCTGGGACATAGGAATTGTGCTATTTGGATCTTTGTGAGGTGGGATTAGACTTACATGACTGTCAAGGAGTGATCTTGCCATTTTTTTATGTCTTCCAGGGATAAGAACTTTGTCTTAGCTTCACTCAGTAGGCTAAGCCTATATTTTTAAGCTTTGACTCTTGTTCATTAAGGTCTGGTGTAGCAACCCCCAAAAAGTCTTTGCATCTGTGGGATGACAGAGGGAACATGAACCCTGGAGTCAGGCAAACTTTATTTCATTATGCCGGCTCCACATTTGACTCATTGTACCTTGGACAAAGGAGAGTGTTGGTTTCTTCCTTTGTAAAACTGGGAGAATAGCATTTAATTTATGGAGCTGAGAATTAAATATGTGAAAATACAGTGCATAGTGCATACCTGCAGGCCTTTCTTGACACCATTTGGCCTATCTCCACTTCCCCAAGTGCATGCTTGGTGTCCTTTCCTGTGTCCCCACAGCACATACTAATAAAAAGTATCCCACTGTGGTGTGGTTGTTTACCTTGGCAGAGTCCTATTGGATTGCAAGTTCCTTGCCTTTGGATCTCTAGAACTTTAGCAGAAGGTCTAGAATGGGTGCTTCATGCTTTGCTATTTTATTTCTCATTAAAGGACTTTCAGTCTGTTTCAGAAGGATAATGGTAAATGCTGTTCTGTGATGCAGGCAGTATTTATGAACTCCAACACTGCTTCTCACATGTTTTGACCTCAGGATCCCTTTACACTTAAAAATTACTGTGGGTCCCAAAGAACCTTTCTTTGTGTGGATTTAACATTCATAACCGTAAAAATTGGAACAAAAATTTAAAAATATTTATTTGCTTTAAAACGATGACGATGAATCTACCATATGATCCAGCAGTTGCTGGGAATCTACTTAAAGGACACAAAAACAGTAATTCAAAAGGAAACCGTCACTCCTATGGTTACTGCAGCACTATTTTCAATAGCCAAGATATGGAAACAACTCAGATGCCCCAGAATAGACTACAAATAAATAGACTACAATAAATAAACCACAAAAAGTTGTGGTTTATTTACACAATGGAATATTAGTCAACAAAAAAGACAAACATGGCATTTGCAGCAACATGGATGGAGCTGGAAGGGATTATGCTAGCCAAAATTAGTCCGAAGGAAAAAGATAAATACCGGCTCTTGTCACTTATATGTGGAATGTAGAGAACTGCAGCAAATGATTAAGAAAAAGTCAAAACTAGTAAACTGACTGTAGAACTGAAGCATGCAGCAAAGAAGGGGGCAGGGGGCAAAACAGGGGGGCAGTGAACACATGGGAATGTGGTGATGGTTCATGGGTGATATGGTGCGCTAGAGCTCTGGAGACTACAATCATGTAAGCACAAATTTTTAAAAAATTAACAAATGAAAAAATAAAATGACAATGATGAGCCAATTACAGATTTCCAAATCACATTTTCATGAAATATAATTATTTTCCAAAAAAATTGAGATGAGTTTTTACTGTTTCGCAAATCTCTTTACTGTCTGCCTTAAAAGAAGGGTGGAGCCTCATATCTGCTTGTGTATTTGGTCGGTTGTGATAAGCTGTTTTGGTTGAAGTACATGCAGAAAATGAACTTCACATAGCTTGGAATAGGGAGGACCTGCTGGATCCCTAAAATGATCTCAGGGACTTTCAGGGGTCATCTGAAAACACTTTTGAAGAAGTACTGATTTATTCTAAAAGGGAAAATGTAAGTGTCCAGGAATTGGAGGAAGGATTGGGGAGAATTCCATGTATTGAACACTATCTATAAAGGTTTACCGATTGTCATTTATTATTTGTAGGTTAAAATAATTCTTCATGAAGAAGAAAGATCTTAAGCAACATGATGGATTCAGAAGCTCATGAGAAGAGGTCCCCATCAATCTTAACATCTTCAAAACAAGATCTTTCACCTCATATTGCACATGTTGGTGAAATGAAGCATTACTTGTGTGGCTGCTGTGCAGCTTTCAACAACGTAGCACTCACCTATCCCATGCAGAAGGTCCTCTTCCGGCAGCAGCTATATGGAATCAAAACCAGGGATGCAATACTTCAGTTGCAGAGGGATGGATTTCGAAACTTGTATCGTGGAATCCTGCCGCCATTAATGCAGAAGACAACTACACTGGCACTTATGTTTGGTCTGTATGAGGATTTATCTTGTCTTCTCCGCAAGCATATCAATAGCCCAGAGTTTGCAATCCGGAGCATGGCAGCAGTGCTCGCAGGGACAACAGAAGCAGTTTTCACTCCGCTGGAGAGAGTTCAAACATTGCTTCAGGACCACAAGCATCACGACAAATTTACAAACACTTACCAGGCTTTCAAGGCACTGAAATGCCATGGAATTAGAGAGTATTATCGAGGCTTGGTGCCCGTTCTTTTTCGAAATGGATTCAGCAATGTCTTTTTCTTTGGCCTTCGAGGTCCCATTAAGGAGCACCTGCCTACTGCAACGACTCACAGCGCTCATTTGGTCAATGATTTTATCTGCGGAGGTCTGTTGGGTGCCATGTTGGGAATCTTGTTTTTTCCAATTAACGTTGTAAAAGCTCGCATGCAGTCTCAGATTGGTGGGGAATTTCAGTCTTTCCCCAAGGTCTTCAGAAAAATCTGGCTAGAACGGGACAAGAAACTGACAAATCTTTTCAGAGGTGCCCATCTGAATTACCACCGATCCCTCATCTCTTGGGGCATAATCAATGCGACTTATGAGTTCTTGTTAAAGGTTATATGAAAGAAATCATCAGTTAAGTGCCATTTATCAACTGAATAGGCCTTCTCAGAAGAATGCAGTTTGACCTCGTTCTTAATTGGCCAAACACATGTTGGTGTCATAAATTTAGGGCACAGTGAATTATGGGCAAAGCTGTTTTCCTTAAGCACCAACAGATTCAGAATAAAAGGTTTCAATAGGAAAATTTAAGGGTTCTGGTTTTGGGTTTTTTGTTCCTTAAGTCGTCTGAGAACTTTAGGCTAATTGCCTGGTTAATAGCAGTCTATCTGGTAACCTTTGACAAGGAAACTAACAGCCAGGATAAAATCTTTCCTCCACACCCCTCTCTCCCCCCGCTCATCAAAAACATGACCAGCCAGAGAAAAGACTCTTAGGGCCCTGTGAATTCTCAGGCTTACTTCTGTGACTCCATTTCTTGCTTCTTTGCTCTTAGAAGAGTTGCGAAGGGTAGTCTTTGTTAAACATACGCATGGTAGAAGAGAAGAGCAGAACACAGGAGAAAAACAGCTTGCCTAGGTATAGGCGTCTCACGATAAATTGCTTGTATTTGTTTGAAACTAAGCACCTCTTGGCATGGCCATTTCCCAGACTGTTTCTGTTTAGATGAGGTGGACTCAAGCAGCTAATGAAAGCTCTCCCTTTACTTTCTAGGCTTGAAGGTTTTCTGTTTAGTTCTGAATGTGACCTTAAACCTTTCCAAAATATTAATTTCATTTATTGCCAAAAAGATGGGGAGACTTAAATTTTCGTTATTGATGTTTCATCTTGTTAAGTTCTGTATTGCATATAGATCAACTTTGTTTTAGACTCACTTTGAATTGTTATTGCCAACTTAGCAAAGAACTTCGGGGTTTTTTTTCCCTCTGCATAATAGTTCTTCATAATCAAGTATCCTGTTGTCTTGAAATTCTCCTTTTAAAGCAGACACACTTCCATAAAACCTTGATTTGGAAGTCTATTAATAGAATCCCAGATTTTTTTTTCTGGTTTGTAAATGTAACGGAGGGGGAGGGGCAGACTCAAAGGCTTTTATCCCATGGTGTTAGCTGTCAGCTTTTTAACTTTACTCTTGGAAATAGAGGCATCTATTAGGATTTTGGGAACCCATTTTTCTATTAAAATGATAAGATAGATCATGTCCTCTCAGGATATGCTGAGAGGATAAGATCTAAAGGTATTTGAAGGGTTAATATTTTAAATTGTAGAAATTGGGTGTAGTAGCTATCATACTCATCCCTTAGCTAACAAACAAAGCCTTGTCCAAGTAATCTGATTTTAAAATAATTTCTCCAGATAAATAAGGCAAAATGGCTCATACACCAATGGAGTAGTAAAATATGAAACATTCTGAAAAGATGGTTTATCAATCTTTACACATCCACGTGTGACTATGATATCAAGATTGCTTTCCAGCGTCTGACATGGCAGAGTAGTTAGGGTACTTATTATCAATTTTTCATCCTTCTGGGTAATTGCATATAAACATATGCACATACTGACCAAAATAAAATCAGGGGCTCGACTGGTGGTTTACTCAGTTTCTGAGCAGATAGTCCAAAAAAAGATGTTTACCTCTAAGTGCAGTATGGCTGGTCAAATAAAATGAATGTCCTTCTTCCAAGTGTAAAGGATCAGGAAGCAGTAAGCATTTGTGAGGCAGTGATGAAACTCAGTAGCTTTATAACAGGCCTGCCTGGCAGTGGAGTGTTGGGAATGATACTTTAGAAGCCAAGGTGCAAATCTAATGATTACAGAAAACAAGAAAACTACACCAAATAAATGTAAGTAGCATCCTTGGGCCTACTGAATATGGAGTCAGGATTTGAAGCAGGTTAAGTTTCAGAAATGAATGACTAAGGCGCTGTGGTACTTCCTCATTCACTTGCATGTGGGTCCGTGAACACTCCTGGGCATGTCTGGGTGCTCAGCACAAGGCAGGTGAGTTTGACTGGGGTTATGCCCTGCCTTGAGAACGGACTCCTGGGCCTCTGCAGCGCTTCCCTCTGTCTATACACTCCATACAGATACTAGAAGTCTAACTTCTAAAGCACTTTTGTGAGATATGTGATGTGAGAATTTGAAGGAGGGTGGTTTGGTTTCTGCTGTCTCAAATAAGTGGCATTTAAAAACAATAAATATTTTAAATGGTTTAACATTTTTGGGTTTCTTTGTCACTTTTACAGCTTTTGAAGACCAAACTACAGATGTTATCAGGGATGGCTTTATGTTGTCCTATAGAGTTCTTAATTTTACAGAAAAATTCAAAAGAACTGTGATAGCCAATGGCTTTTTCTAAACTTTAAAATAAGTTCAAAATGTGTTAAGTAAGACATTCTAACTGTCTTTATCTTTAGGATGAAACTAGTATGGTAAAATTTTTGAAAAGGCAAATATGATTAAATCATTTTATTTGAAAAGCTTTAATAGTGGCCTTTCTGGTGCATATGTGGCACAGACTGCTGATGGATGTGGGGCATTTCCATTCTTGCTTCCTATACTTCCTGTCTAATGCCACCAGAAATATGTTACGGACTCTGTTTCACACATGGTGGTATGAGCCCTCAGGACTGCACCCACAAAACAAACACAGCCTTGCCATGCTTGGCAAGTTTGTATTTTTTGTTTGTCTCAGTCGTGGTTGGAGACAGTTGGATCGTCTCAGCATTCATCTTACCTTATGGTTGGTTATATAACATCTGCTATATATTGTGAACTGTGCAATAAAACAGAATTGTATATATATAATCATTTTTGGAGACCTGAAATTCCGACTCCAACAAGGAAAATAATGGGTGGCAAATAGGACGTTTGAGATGGCTTGGTGTCAATGAAGGACTGCGGTGCCAGGGGCGTGCTGTGCTGTCAGATCGAAGGCTGGACAGGAGACTGCATTTGAAGACAGGTTAGGAACTCAGACTTGGTTTCTTTTCAATGAAAATATTTGTTTTCTCATTGTGCAAATATATGCATATCAAAGACTTGAATAGGCTTTCTCCCTACATTTGAGGAGTTTTGTTTATAATGCTGTCTTTTTTGCTTAATATTAAATATTTGCTTACCTAAATGGTTCCCAAATTGTGTATATTGGTGGGGGGGGGCGGGTCCTATATGTTTCCTCTTTTCAAGATTCCTCATTGAAAGTGGGTAAGCGCACGAAGCTGTTTTTGTTTGATATTTGAGTTTTGTGACTGAGTTTCAATGAAATATTATGTTTCAGAGTTAACATGCTTTTGTTTTGGTAATTCTGTTTGGAATAAAGTTTTTTTTAAGTCCATGGTATTTGGTCTTCTCTTTGGTTGGCTAATTTCTCATCCTGGTGCTTCCCGGTGTGGCACATTGGCTTATCAGTCTGTTTGTGGGTACTACCTTGACACGCTGCCTTGACTTGTGGCAGCTTCATCTGGTAACTAGAGGCAGAGCATTCCTTCACTCACTGATTTGTCAAGAGGGGTTCCAGATAAGTTAATTTTTTGCATAGTTTGTAAGATATTTTTCTCAAATCAAGCAAAATTCCCTGCGGAGTATGAACTGCCTTGGTAAATGCAGTGTGCGAGTCATTTCTGTTGGAATAGTCATGCCTGCCCCCAAGCTGGATGCTGTGCTTTTTCTCTGTGTTGATACCCACTTGTCTTCATAGCTGGGCCTTTCTGCTCTGCTAATGTGATATTAGCAGCTCTGCCTTTGGTTTTAATGTTCAATTTTAAGGTGTCTGTGTCTAGGAATGGTTGAGGTTGGCTGATGAACAGATAGGTGAGGAAGCAGTTGCCGTAGAACTAAAACTCGAGGGGAGAAAGTCATCTAATTGATAAAGGGACTGTTTTACATATTGTCTGGTGAAATGCCATTTTGACTCACTACTGTGGCCCCTGTAAAGGAGGCTGTTGAGAGCTTTCATCAGGGTGTGACAGGGAAGAGGCGGGGCTGCAGCCCATTCCCTGTCTCCAAGATACTGGCTCCCAAATGCATTTAGCATCTGAAGTTGCTAATAGTGAATCTAAATTCTCATCTCCCTTCAGTCCATCCTTCACATTGCTGTCAGTTTTTTCTAATGAAATGATCCATTAGATCATTTCTGCCTCCCTGTCAGGTCCAGCTAAATCTACAGCCTGCACCCACTCTGCACAGGGCACTGCCCCTTCCCCGATTCACTCGGGAACTCCTTTTGAGGCTTCAGGACTCCGCTGGCTGGGGCTTTCAGGACTAAGTGCTGAATGCTGTTCTGCTGCCATGGGCCTGCTGTTCACAGCACTCACCTGTTTTAATGACAGATGACTCAATTACCTGAAGTCCGGGTGTCCAGATAACATCACACTGGGTGTTAGGTCTTCAGTATATGAATTCGGGTGGGAGCGTCCACAGCCGTTTATGAGCTAAATGATGAAGCTTCTCTGTTCTCTCATTTACCTTTACTACCTCAGCTATCCTTCAAGAAATGTCTAGCTGATTTAAGACCAAAGAACATGTGCATAAGTCAGGATTCAAATGCAGTTTCTCCATTTTTCTTATCCCTCTTGGCACTTTTCTGAATTTGAAATTCAGAGGGATGAGGTTGACAGGGTAAGAAAAGAGTGTTGATCATTGCTTTGATACTTACAGGAACTGTGAAGGCAGGAACTTTTTTACAGCAAACCACTTCTGTAGTTGCTCTCTGCCTTTTATCAAGAGGAATTTAGTTCGGGAAACATAACTAGTCATTATTATTTAGCCATTATCAGTCAGCAATTACTTGCACCTCAGCATACACCAAAAAAAAAAGGGGTAGGGGGAATGCACTTAGTTACTGCGACCTTACCTAATTGTTTCAAATGATACTAGGGAAAAACCTCATTTCTCGGGCCTCCTCAGTGGCGCAGCGGTTGAGCGCTGGGTTGCGAAGCTGCCTGCAGCCTCCGCGGCGCCAGTTCAATCCCCGGCTGCTCCCCGGCCACCAGAGGAGGGTCCCACATGGCGCGCAGACCTCTCCTGCCGCCCGCTGCTCCCCTCAGCAGTGTACTTCAGTCCTTCTGCCTGCTCTGCTCCCCGCTCTGGCTCTGGTGAATTCTCTCACCCTCCCGCGCTTCTGACTGTACCCAGTGCATGTATAAACAAACAAACAAATAAATAATAAAATAAAACATGCCTCTTTAAAAATATATATATATATAAAAAAAAACAAAAAACAAAAAAAACAAAAACCTCATTTCTCTTCTAAGACATATCTACTAATAGGTGGCTCCTGGTATGTATTTTCTCCTTCCTGCCAGAACGAAGCTTCAGGATTTTATCTCTTTCATATTTTCCCAGGGGACGAGTGATTAAACAAACCGCCAGGTTTTCTTGGCTCCTCAATAAATAGTTTTGACAAGGACAAACAGATAGTAGGAAAAGATGGTTATGTGTGGGTTATGTAATCTGTGCGTAAAATAGGGAGGTGAAGAGTAAAAAAGTGAGTGGGTTAGGGCTTGGTTTGGAGATAACAGATTATTTGATATGGTTTTTTTTTTAAGATTTATTTATTTATGCATACAAGAACTGGGGTACAGGCCAGAGATGTGAGTAGTGAGAGGATTCACCAAGACAGAGTGGAGAGTAAAACAGGCGGACTGAAATATTCCGCTGAGGGGAGCAGCCTGTGAGACAGGAGAGGTCTGCTGTGCCATGTGGGTAGCTCCTTGGCTGCGGATTGAACTTATGCAGCTGCAGTGGCTGGTGATAGCTTGATAGCACTGTCTTTAACCCCTGCACCATAAGGGAGGCCCTGAGAGACTTAGTTTCTAAGGAATTTGTCTTTTAAAAATTATGGGGACTATATAGTGTGATTCTATTCATATGGCATTCTAGAAGAGGAAACTCTGTAATGGAAAAAAAATTGGTTGCGTCTGGGAGGGGGGGTGAAGAGACTGGCTGGAAAGGGCATGAGGAAGCTTTCTGGGGTGATGGTAGTCTATCTTGATAGGTGTTTGTGTTGCACAGCAGGTATATGTATTTGTCTAAACGTAGTGATCATGCAGTTATTATGTGTGTACTTCCTATGGAAATTTTACAAGAGAAAAATACCTTTAGTTGATGATGTGTGTGTTGCTAAGGGTTTTTACAAGGATAGGTACAAATACCTGCAATATATTTAAAATGCATCCAAAAATAAAGATAGGCTCTCTTTTCTCATTCCCCTTGTAAACAGCTTCTTTAAAATTAAGACACATCGAAGAGGGGAGTAAAAAAAATAAGACAAATTGGTGAAATAGAGAATTAGTTAACATAAAACAAGCATAGTAAAATGTTAATGATAGAGTCTTGGTAAATGATGTCACTGTGAAATTCTTTGAAGTTTGCTGTGTGTTGATAAACATTTTCATAATGTTGGAAAAATAGTGATCACAATATTTGATGTCAGCAATATATTGAGAAGCTGTTTAATTCTTTTTTTTTTTTAAGATTTATTTTTTTTATCTATGCATATAAGAACTGGAATGTAGGCCGTAGGTGGGGAGTGAGAGGATTCACCAGACACAGAGTGGGGAGCAGAGCAGATGGATCTACAGAAATACACTGCTGAGGGGAGCAGTGAGCAAGACAGGAGGGGTCTTCTGTGCCATGTGGGTAGCTCCCTGGCCAGGGATTGAACTCATGCTGCAGTGGCTGGTGATAGCTTGATAGGGTTGACTAGCCCCTGTGCCACCAGGGAGACCCTGTTTAATTCTTTTAGTGTGTGATTTTTAGATTGCCATGAAGTCATAGGATACTACAGAAATATTTGCTAGAGGAGAAAGAAAGCCCATGGCTTAGTAATTCCTTTAGCTTCTCTATTAATCACCACGTGGCAGCCATCTCCCTCTTCTCAGGCCCAGAGGTTGGGACAGGGTGGTGGGTAGAGTAGAGGCAGTCGACCTGTTTTTGCTTAAGTTTGCAGCGGGGGGGGGGGAGCTATAGTTCCCATGAAGGGATGGTGGTAAGGATCATGGTTTTTCTGCCGAGACACTGCAACTTTCAGTAAATGCTATAAAACCCTTATTTTTAGCGCATACATTATTAAGTATACACCCCCCAAATTAGCAACTGCTTAAGAATAAATACAATATATTCAGAACAGATCTGATACTTTATATCATCCCCTCCCCCCGCCCCCCCCCCCAGCTCACATATTTATTACTGAGCCAGGTACAGAAGCAAGAGAAAATATGGCCACAAAAGCAGTAAAGTTTTTAGGGTGACAGGGTGGATGCTACTGATCTCAAAACAGCATAATAAGGCATCCCACGTGAGCTTCCTTACAGGCGCAGTGTGGTTCTCCAGGGTCTCCTCTTAGAGTTGGACCCTAGCACCAGTTTTCATCTGAATACGCTGGGGAATGGGACAATTCTGTTTTTGTTCCTTGGCTAGGGCTCGCTTGATCCTGAACGTCTGGTGAGAAGACATGGTGAGGAGGAGCAAATGCACACAGCCTGGTGGTGGAGGAAAGGATCTGTCTTTAGCTTTTAAAGTAATTTCTTTCACAGTGAACCTTGGGTCCTTTATCTTTATTTTTTTTTTTTAAGATTTATTTATTTGTACAAGCACTAGGTACAGTCAGAAGCGCGGGAGGGTGAGAGAATTCACCAGAGCCAGAGCGGGGAGCAGAGCAGGCAGAAGGACCGAAGTATACTGTGAGGGGAGCAGCGGGCGGCAGGAGAGGTCTGTGCGCCATGTGGGACCCTCCTCCGGTGGCCGGGGAGCAGCCGGGGATCGAACCAGCGCTGCAGAGGCCGTGGGCAGCTTCGCAACCCAGCGCTCAACCGCTGCGCCACCGGGGAGGCCCTTGGGTCCTTTATCTTTAATCTAGACAAAAACTAACCTTTTATAGTGAACGACTTTTGCAAGTTAGTGTTGACCATAAAAAGAAAAAAAAAAGCTTTGAGTTGTGTGGCCCATTTCGGCTGTCCCTATTTTCTGGATTTATTGTTATTAATAGTTGCAACTTTTCACAGTCACACCAGGGAGTGTGTATTTCTGTTGCAGCCTCCTCTTTATTAGTTAGAAGATATGCTACACCGCACCAGATCTACTCTGGAGAAGGTAAGATGATCTTAGTTTATTAACTGCAAGGTAACTTAAACATGTTAAATTAGGGAAACCTTAGCTTTCGCTGAAGGAGTGCCAGCCTGGTCATGCAAGTGGTGTTGGTGATGGCACACATCCGTTTATAATGCCCATCTTCAAAGTTCAGATGTTTTCTACACTTACTTTGTCTGCAGAGATCTCTTGGGCCTGTCATCCAAGAAAAATCTAAACCTTAACTGCATTTTCTATATTCATAGACCTTTATTTTTTTAAAGATTTTATTTTTGCATAGAAGAACTGGGGTATAGGCCAGAGGTGTGGGGGGGTGAGGGAATTCACCAAGAATAGGCGGATTTGCTGAAATACACTGCTGAGGGGAGCATTGGGCAGACAGGAGAGGTCTGCTGCGCCATGTAGGTAGCTCCCTGGCTGGGGGTCGAATTCAGGCCGCAGTGGCTAGCGATAGCTTGATAGTGCTGAGACTAACTCCTGCACCACCAGGGAGGTCCCTACTTCACTGTGTTATCCTTCACAGTTGCTGCCCACTGATGACCAATGACTTCTAATACAGCCACATTTAGCCCATCATGGACCAAGCCCCTAGCCCTGCAGTTATTCCAGTGATAAGGATGTCTTTGTTGAAGCCCCTCAGATTAAGGAAGAAACTATGACTCTGGATGGACTTAAACTTTAAAAAGTTCTAAGCCTGCTTATCTTCACCCTGTGATAAGTGTAGATTTCTTTCAGTCCCAGTTCATAGTTTATGAGATGCACACAATGTTCGATAAATGTATATATGTGTCATGATTTGAATACTTGATTCAGGCAGATATTCTAGAGTTATTAGTTTTAAAAGCAGCATAAGATTGTTACAAGCCAGAAGTAGCTTGCCCCTAGTAGAAAAGAGTCTGGGGAGAAAAGCACTAATATTAGAAAATGACTCTGGACACACTGACCCTGGACACAAAAGCAGAGGCTTTGAACTTTGCCACTTTGATATTAAGAGTTTTACCTCATTACAGAGTACGGCTGTAATACATTTCTCACCCAGTTGAAAATCATAATGTTCAACATAGTTTGCATGCAGTGAACATTTTCTCATTGAATTAACAAAGCAATAGAGCATAGACCATGAAATCATAGAGACTTGGTTATGAGTCTGCGTTAACCTCACCAAGCCTTAGTTTTTCCTCTGTAAAGTGGAAATAGTGACAGCACCTACCTCATAAAGAATCCTTTAAAGAATGCCTGTAAAGCACTGGCAAAGCACCCAACACCAAACCTAGTACTTGGCACATGGTAAGCAAGCAGAGTAATGCCCCCCTGCCCCCAGACAAAGATGTCGGTATCCCTTCAATTCCGAGCCTATGAATATGTTACGGGGTTGCAGACACTAAGGGTGCTAATCAGCTAGTTGTGCAATGGGGAGATCATCCTGGATTAAGCAGTAGGCCCAGAGTCATCCTAAGAGTCACTAAGGAGGAGGCAGAATAAATGTCAAGAGTCAGAAATTAGATGTTCTGTGGCTTTGAAGGAGAAGGGGGCAATGAACCAAGGAATACAGGTCGCTTCTAGAAGCTGGAAAAGGCAAGGCAATTAACTCTCCCTGAAAGCCCCCATGAGGACATGGCCCTGTAGACACCTTGACTTTAGTTCAGTGAAACCCAGTTTGGGCCTCCAGAACTGTAACCGAAGACTGTATTGCTTTAACCAATTTGGGGTAATGTGTTACATCAGAAACTAATATAAATCAGTAATTCATTAGTTTCAGTACTTACCAAATAATCATTTCCTTTTAAATAATAAAAGTGTTTTTTAAATAGCCAAAAATATACCAGTCAGAGATAACTGAAATAGTGATAATCAGTGCTATGGTCAGTTAAATCAGTTTGTCAGAAGGGTTCATTTAATAAAATAGGCTGCTTTGAAAGGGGTTCACAGTTTTTCTTCTCAATAACTTAAATGTCACAAATAGGACTCATTTTTACAGTGAATTAAAATTTGTATGGTAAAATGAACCATCAGCTGTTAAGTGATACAATAAAAGTCTAGGGGATACCAGAAAAAATAGCATGTTCTAAGTTAATCTACCTAAGAGCCAGTCACTGTATGTAACTCGACAAACAAAAGAAAAACCTTTTCTACTATGCTTCCTGTTGCTTTGAATGTAATTTTTACTGAACAAAGAACTAGTTTATAGGACTCTACAGAAGATTCATAGCAAGTAAGAGATGACCAGAACAGATATGAGTGGGTGGGTTCTTAGTACATTTTAGAGTAAAATGTCAACTGTTTTAGAACAATGGTCTTCACAGAATTAAATGTGCATGTACCAGTGGAAGTGCAAAGTGGCCCCTGGAAGTGTAGAAGGTAATGAGAACTTTGATTTTTAAAAAATCTTATCTTTAAATTTTTCCTTTTTCTCTGTATGTTCGACGATGTACATAAGAGGCCAGTACAGTAGTGTATATGTATAATTTATAAATAATTGAAATTTGGAAGGTAATTTCTAATTTCTTCAGGTGGGGGTTGCATAATCAAAAAAGTGTAGATTATCACAAACAAAAATAGCCTAGTCACTGCCTCATCAGTCTTAGCTTGATTCTGGTTTAAAAATGCACAGCAGGTAATTTAAACAAGAAATTTCAAACTGCTTAATGCAAGCTTGCCATCAAATGTTTCGATGTATCATTTGTTTTTTTTTAAAGCATCTTATGAGGTAGACTTATACCAAAATATTCTGTGAATATATTAATAAGTTTATTAAAACTTACAGGTATGTATGTAGAGAAAATAAATTCACCTACAACTATATTTCATTTGAAAAATTGGAAACAACTGGGGCCTCCCCGGTGGCGCAGCAGTTGAGCGCTGGGTTGCGGAGCTGCCCGCGGCCTCTGCAGCGCCAGTTCAATCCCCGGCTGTTCCCCGGCCACTGGAGGAGGGTCCCACCTGGCGCAGACCTCTCCTGCCGCCCGCTGCTCCCCTCAGCAGTGTACTTCGGTCCTTCTGCCTGCTCTGCTCCCCGCTCTGGCTCTGGTGAATTCTCTTACCCTCCCGCGCTTCTGACTGTACCCAGCGCTTGTATAAATAAATCTTAAAAAAAAAAAATTACATTACTTTAAAAAAAAAAAATTGGAAACAACTGAAAAGGGCAATTATAAAGCCAATTATATTTTTAGAAAGTTTTTTTCCAGTTCTGAAATGAAGAACATTTGATCTGTTAAGTTTGTGGGAGGTTTTAGAATTATTTTACTAAATCATTCACTTCAGTTTTCAATGAATGTGAATATCCTAGAAGGTAGGTAAAAGATATTTACAAAGCTTATTATTTCATTCATGTCAAAATGTTAATATCTAAGCAGAACCAGTTACATGATCTGTAAGCCCAGTACAAAATAAAAATTAAGAACATAAAGACAGCTTCAATAGAACATTAAACCAAGCATGGAGTCTTTCTCAGATCACTTACCCATGAAGCGGGGCCTGCAACTTAGTCTTTTTCAGCTACAGTTATGAAATACCAAGACTATAGTTATCTTTATCCCTTGAATCCTTAGTACTCGACTAGGCAGATAGTAAGGAATCCAATGTGTATTGAATGCAAAAATGAGGCTTGAGTTTTCTAAATCAGTGAGAAATCCTTAGTTACCAATGGTGAGGTTCTCACCCTGATGAATACAATATTCATTATAATAAAAAATGATGGATTCTTCTAGTGCCGAATAATTTCCATGTCACATTCTGGCTTTATGGGAATTTGAGGTCATATATGGTGATGGTTCATTTAATTCATTCAACAAATGTTTATTGAACAACTATTCTGTCAGATCCTGTACCAGGCACTGGGGATACAAGAATAAATAGACAGTCCCTGCCCTCAAGGAGCTTACAGTCTAGCGTAAGAACATACAGCACCTCAGAACCTAGTGAGAAATCTTTCTGGTGTCTAGTATATTTTCTGGAACACTCCAAATTTCCTGAAAATGTGAATCTAAAATTTCCCAGAAAGCAGAGTTTGGAAATGGAAGATGCAGTGAAACTGAAAATTCAAATATTTAACCTTTAATGTAAAAACCTGTAATATATACAAGGAAGAAATTTAGGAAAGCTGCAAAGTCTATAAATACTTTGAACCAAATTTAAATTTTAAAAATTATTTTATCATCTCTGGGTGACATGTTCGTTTACAGTGACACTTATATACACATATAGGAGGTGTTTGTGAGATGCTTTTGATAAAACCCTTATTTCTGTCAGTAATTAATTTACAACTAAAGAGCAGCATACAGGTAAATTTGTGACTTCTGATAATTTCCATTATAATTTGGGTGAAATTCTTAGGAATCCTCTTTATGGTATAAATTTTGGTACAGTTTTATTATGCAATGAAACTGTCTTTGTAACTATAAGTTAGCCATATATTTTAATGGTTATTGAGAAAGCTTAATGACATCAAAAATACTCTATCTGGATTTTATTTTCCATTGTTTTTCTTTTCTGCATTCTTTTTTTCTTAAAGACATAAAAGATACCTGTGCAAATACAGAGCTTTTGTTGTTGCTTGGCTGTACTTTGGTACATTGCAATTTATTCCTTGATCTAGGAGCATCCTTAGTTGGTAGTATTTTACTTAGTGGCAACTGAAAAAAATCACTAGCTTAGGCTTTATCTGGGAACTTCAGTTATCCAAAAGGTTATTGTGAACCTGTCAAAAAGGTGGAAAGCAACCAAAAGAGCTGTCTCACAGAATGTGTACTCAGAGCCATCTAGCTCTTCAGACACTTAGCAAGCTTGGTTATCTCCTGTCCCAACTCACAAAGGATGAACACACTGTAGAAGGAACTGGGGAGCCTGTTAAAGGTAGGCATATTGATAGTGTGGTAGGAGACAGAACAACTTAGCAGAAAAAGCAAATTTTAAGCTAAAAAACCCAAACACCAACAATCTGAGGCAAATGACTATATGTACCTCAGGGCCAAAGGAATCACTATATAATTAATATTAACTCATTTGTATAGCCCTTTACATTTTATGAAGTGTTTTACATACATCAGAGCTCACTGGATTTTTATAATAACACATTACGAATATAATCTTTTCATCATGAAAAAGTGAATTATACTGAGCATGCTGTTTAAGAAGGCAGGGAGGTATACTAATATCTGAAAGATTTGCATCAAAAATAATTACAAGTTTTAAATTTTGGCACTTAGAGATACATATTAGTTATCCAAAAATTCATATGTGGTTTCCTTCATGACCAACACAGGGTGTTACTGAGTGTATTTTCATCTCTCAGTGACTGCTGGTCATCAAATGGGGATGATTGTCATCAATAAGTTATCAGACTATTTCTCCTTTTACACACAAGCTTAAAATATACTTAAGGATGCCAATACCATATATTCTAATATGGGAAACATTAAGCATCTAAAAGATTCTCAGTTTTTCCTATATTGCACTTTCTACAAGACAAAACTGTAACAACGATACACTGTAATCTTGGTTCTAGACACAAGAGCAGGGAATATGTGATTTATCTTTTCCTTGCTTTTTTTTACTAAAATTTTTGGTATAGCCTCTTCTCAGGGATGTAACAAGAAATAACAAAATATACAAGTTCTTTGGGCTTCTAAGAAAAAAGACCACACACATTTTCAAAAGACCAAGAGAGGTCTTCTCTACGTTAGCCACTTCATTTTCACAATTGAAATAGGAACTGCTGTATTATATTTGCTGTTCCTGAACTCATTCAACATTTCTATAAATATACTGTTATGCAGAAAGCTTTTTAAAACAGAATAATTTATACAATTACCAACAATAGTTATCCTCTATCACCAATTATAATACATTTCCAATAATCATGAATAAAAATGACTAAATAGAGTAAAACCTACCAGAACAGCTTTTATACTTCAAGTGAAATGAGAGCTTGAAATTGTGAGGTGTGATTTTCCCCTACTAGCATAGCATTCCTGATGCCTTTTAACTCCTTGATTAGTTAGTATCCCCTGATACTTTTAGATTATGACCACACTGTAAAGAGAGAACAGTGATGGTTTTGTTGAGATTGCTGGCTGTTAATTTTTCAGTTCTCATCTGTGTGGCTCTATTTTTATATAAGAGTATTTATCCTCCATTTTCCCTTGTTTTATAGCTACGTATCCTGCTCAAGGTCTGTTAGTTGGAGAGTACTGTATGCCTACAGTTTATGGTATTCTAATGGAAAGTGTAAATCTTACGTTCTTTTACATGATGTAGAAGGTAAGCCAACTGTATAAAAAGAACCTCTAGATGATGCCAATTAAAAAAAAAATAGATGATGCCAATAAGTAAATGAACAGGCCAATTTCCCATCCTTTATAAATTAAAGGGCAAAATAGTAGAGTAGTAAGCACAGGCTTTGGACTAAAACAGACCTGGGTTTGAATCATCCCAGTGCTGCCACACACTGCCCACTTTGACTTAAGGCAAATCATTTAACCCTTTGGATGCTCCATTTTCTCTAAAGTAAATCAGTGCCCCAGATTCACACTTTGCAAGGTATTTTACTAACGTAGTAAAACATGATCTGCTTGGTAATGATTAAAGAATCATGAACTGCATTTAGAGTTGGACAACATGTGGGCCCACCACTTACAACCCTCTCCAAAGGGGATGAAATTTATGATATTTATTTTTGATTATCAATACAATTATTGTAATTAGTAGCTTATTTTTGAATAGTAATATTGCTTGGTGTTTTTGCCTCCAAACTTTATTTTAAATATGTGTTTTTAAAGAAGTGTATGGCAAACCTGTTTTCACTGTGCTTTGTGGTAATTTTTTCAATGACCAAGACATTTGTAAATTTAAAAAATTTAAATGTTTTAAAAATACCTGATTTTAATTTTTGTCCTAGAGCCAACATTGTTCCTAGGGAGATGTAACCTCTACAGTGTATGTGTGAATGGTTTAATAGGTCCAACAAAGAAATGTCATTTTTATTCATGCATTTGTGTTGCTTAAATATTTCTATGAGATTTTTAAATACTTCTTATGGCTGAATTCTCAGCATCTACTCCCCTGCCTTCCTTTTTCAAATCTATTGGCCAGTTTAAGGGTATTCATAATAATACAACTTAAACACAAAATAATGTGTTCATAAGTCATTGTTTCAACAGAGAACATAATACAGTACAAATTGCCCTGAGCATGGAATTAGGAGACTTGAATTCATGTCCTGACTCTGCCACTGATTTTGCAGGTTTACCTTAGGCAAGTTCTCATTTGTCAAATAATGAGATTGATTCCATTTTAAGTTATTTTCTATCTCTGAAATTGCTTTCACTTTTTTTTTTTTTCCAATAATTTTCCACGTCTGGGAGTTGTGTTAAGCACCTGATAGGTACAGAAGTACTTACTGATTCTTAAGGTAGTATTTTTCAAACTGTGATCCATGGACCACCTGAATAAAGGTTACTTGGGGTTCTTGTTAATACAGATTCCTGTCTTCTCCCAGGCTAAACCAGAACCTGGTGAGGCTTCTGCATTTTCACAAGTTCCTCAATGATTATAATGCACTCTCATGTTTGAGAACCACTGGCCTAAGAGACTGTGATCTAAGAGGGTAAGACTAGCCCAAGGCTTAAATTACTGCAGCCTCTGGCATATCCCCTCTACACACAAAGCCATTCACTGTGAAGGAGACCAGAAGAAAGCTGCTTAAGCTCAGCAGAGCAGTTAGCCTGTGTTGACCCCTGCTTGATGCTTTTTATCTGCGTGTTCCATAGTGAAGCACAACAAAAGGTCTTCCTATCAGCTCTGAGTCTTACATCCAGGACACTCACTGATTGCCACGGTTATGAGAACAGCTTGAAAAGGACTGCAGTTCTCCCCTCACAAGTGGTAAGAGAGTTGAACTTGTGCCAGCTAGTTAGAAGGAAGAAAAGATGAGTACAACACAATCTCTTGACTCCCTTTCTACTCCAATACTATAAAACATCACCCTGTGTGCTTCAAATAATGTGGCAGAAAACACATCTAAGTCACACTGTTCGCATCACTCTGGCCAGATAGATACTAATCTAATAAATATCCTCTTCTGTACAATAGAAATGACCGAAGCCATTCCTTCCCCTCTTTTCCTTTCTGATGTTGTTGACAGGAGCAAGATACCAATTAAGGACACATGCTAAAGATTTTTAAGTTCACACAAGTAAAGTAAATTACAAAGAGAGGTGGCAATATTTTTTTCTAGAATTTCACAACAAAAATCCCTCTCATGGTGCAAAATATGTATAATTTTAACAAGAAACTTAAATGACATTTTGTTGCAAGACTATCTAACAGTTATGAGAATAATGCCAGTATCTGTGCTCATTATAGAGAAAACAGCAACTTTAAAAGGCCGAGTACACCGATAAGTGAAGATAAAATTTCTTTTTCAACAACTGGTATGCTAACATCAACTTCTGGGTTTTATTCAGTATGAAGTCATGGGTTTCTCTTACTTCAACCTAAACTCCTGCCAAATGGCCACAAATTCACACCAAAAAAAAAGGTGTGGGGGGTGGGCGGGGAGGAAAAAAGAAACTTGACAAGAGCTACCATGCAAAATAACCAGAAGAACTGAAGCTTAGTGGCACAGATCAGCAGGAGCAGAGGAATGCTGCAAAAGATGCTGCTGCATAGAGTCTAACTTGGCGATGCCCCTATGATGCTGGACGACCAAGTACTCAGGTCATAGTGTGTTCGTGGACCCATAAGAACCAGGATCTTGACCCAAACTTATAAGATCTTCTAAAAAGAAAATACTTCACCTAAATTGAAGTAATTTATAAGTCAGACACCAGAAGAGTTCCTTATTTGATGTAAGTTGTGCCTAAAACTTTGGCTGATACAAAGAAACCCGTCCACTAAGGCACCCTGAGGCAATCTGACAATGTGTTGGAGAGAACTTTGTTGTCAGTACCACATCATTATGAGAGTACAGAGAACGGATCACCCGCAAGGGACTGGCTTCTTTGGGCAAACAGTCAATAAGTTCACTGCATTGTTTGTCAAATCCCAACAAGCGAATCCCATAGCCATGAGGGGAAGAAATCATTCGTCCATCAGGGCTGAAGCAAAGTTCTTTGATATAACCCCTGCCTACATTGGCTTCTTCAATGTAATGAGTCAGTCGTAGAGAACAGCGAGGTGAGACAGGTCGCACAGGAGCTCCTTCTTGGAATTCATAGACACAAGTCCACTAGGGGTAGAGGAGAGACAAAGTTATTGAGCTCCCAATAATGCTACAGATAGTCCTTATTTTAAAAAACTCAACAGAATGCCAAAGCCATTCAGAATTGCTGAAACAGAACTGCTGCAAGAAATCACTCGAATGCTACCACTCTCCCAACTAACAAAACTTGTAGGCCCCATGCATTTCCTGAGGCAGCTGTGACTTCTGTAGTAATAACTTTTTTCCTGAAGACAAGAACAATCTTTTTAAAATTCTACAGTTAAGACATCCAAGACCAGGAGTACCAACCCTCCTATACCATTCAAAGATTCTTCTCTCCTTATTTCTAGAAGTGCAGCTCCTAGAGCTAGTGAGATCCTCAGAAGACACCTGGCTTTACAGAATAACATTTAGGTTATCTAAGACTTTTTCCCCAGTCATCAGTTTAGTCCCTTCCTTTCCCAAAGTTTCCCCGAGTTTTTAGAAAGCGAAAAGGTATAATACTCAATTGGTTTAGCAAAACCTCACATTCAGCCAGCTTAGCTGGAACATCTCAATCCTGTTATGTTTGCTATATAAAGTTATTTTTTTACACTGAGATGAAGGATGTAAGACTTAAGACGCTGGACACCATCTGAGCTGATGGCTGCTTTAAAGTACTTCTCTACTTGCCACATTGAGGTTGGAGAGAGGAGGAAAAAGGGTTTTCAAGGGAGAGCGATACCGTGTGCACACACGGCACAGGTAACTTGTTCAGTCAGCCCTGCTGAAGGTGGAGTGCTGCTGCCTGTACCTCCTGATCGTCAGTATTGCTTGAGCACCGAAGAAGAGTGGCCCAGCCTTTTGGGTGCAGCTGTAAGGATGTGATGCAGTTTCCACGGTCTCTCTCACCAGGAACTTCAGGGGTCAAGACTTCAAGACTATTGCGTGGTGCAACTCCTGAGACACAAGAAAATAAGGACATAGAATTTATTTTTATCACAAGACTATTTGCTCAGCAAAGCTTTGATTTTTGGCATGCACTGCCATGCCTTCATGCCTGCCTTCTCTTCTCTTCCCTTTTCACACCACCTGTAGCGGAACATAGTGCTACTCAATGGATGGGGTGTAAGTGTGTTTTCCAGGTAGGGGGTATGCCTAGAACTAAAGAACCCAAGTTCCTACAGCAGGGATCACCAATAACCTAGTGCTAAGGCATTAAAGCTGACTAAACATTTTGATTTAGAGTTACATATCAAGAAGCTTACTAACAAAGTTATGTGACATAAAAGGAATCTGGAAAAGTAAAAGATAACAATTCTCATATCAGGAGATGTGATTTCTCTAGTCCAGAGAAGGAAACACTTGGAAGCCACAAAGACCACATTCATAGAAATAAAAGGCTAGTGTGTGTGTGGAAGGTGCAGGCCTTTTGGCCCCCAAGGACAGTACAAAAACAAGTAGACTTTTAATTTTGGAGGTGAGGGAGGACATCTCACGTGGAGGCATGTTAAAACACGGGGTGGGAGACCCTGCCAATCTTACATATCCCTGGAACTTCTATAGCCCATCATTTCCTTCTACCTTAACTCCAAATGAACTTGTCACTTGCAACATGGATTTAAGAGGGGACAATGTTAGTGAAATAAGTCAGAAAGAGAAAGACAGATACAAGATGGACTCACATGTGTAATACAGGGAAACAAAATAGACCAAACCAAACCAGTAACAGACCCTTGAGATCTGACTGCAAAACTGAGGCACCAGAAAGGTGGAGGGATGGAGAGGACCTCATGGAGTTTGGTGAAGGATTATTGGGGTTTTGGTGGCGGGCCTAGTGTGAAAATATATTTCAAGAGTTCTGGGCCTCCCCGGTGGCGCAGCGGTTGAGCGCTGGGTTGCGAAGCTGCCCGCAGCCTCTGCAGTGCCGGTTCGATCCCCGGCTGCTCCCCGGCCACCAGAGGAGGGTCCCACCTGGCGCGCAGACCTCTCCTGCCGCCCGCTGCTCCGCTCAGCAGTCAGTGTACTTCGGTCCTTCTGCCTGCTCTGCTCCCCGCTCTGGCTCTGGTGAATTCTCTCACCCTCCCGCGCTTCTGCCTGTACCCAGTGCTTGTATAAATAAATAAATAAATCTTAAAAAAAAAAAAAAAGAGTTCTGAACCTATAACCTCTACAACAAATACGTGTTGTAAGCCAGCACTACTTCAATAAACATAACTGGGTGGGGGTGTGGGGGTGGACCACAGGTGACCAAATTAAAAAATAAAGTTACTGTTGTAAGTAAACCACTGTTACTAATGCAAGTATGTCATATCCTTCAGGCACCTCGGGATATTGTAAGTAAGCAGTTCAGAAATTTAACATCAGATAGAAATATTGATATTTTTAACACTTCTCTGCCTATGAAAGGAGGTGCTTTAAAGCTAGTTAACACTCTGTCAGACCCTCTGTGAATTGTTTCTCAAGTGGATATGTTATCTTAAAAGCTTTCCTTTAGATTACTAAAGCATTGAGGGAAACCTGTGACTCTAAATTACATCATAGCCAAACTATACCTAGATAATTATTTCAATAGTGACTGAAATTTAATGACAATTTTAGAGAAAAATAAAACCCTATTTTCAAGAATTGATTTTGAAAATCTAAAATAAAAGCAGAAAAATCATTCTAAATAGCTAGGTAGTTTTTGAGCTATTCCTTGGCAGTTCCTCAGGAGCTGGCAAAACTGGGGAACCATATGGGAGAAGAGGTGATTTGGGGTAGGGAAGAGTTGGGGGGTAAGGACCTCCTTAATCTCTTAACCAGAGTTATTCCACTTTTATTTGTGCTACATCCTTAAGAAAACACAGCAGATTTTATGTCAAAAATAGAGTTCTAACCGTGAGTTTAAAGCCTTGGCTCTGTAAAGCTGTTGTATCTACCAAAAGGTGGTGCTAACATATTCTGACACCCAAAGACCCAGGATTTCCAACAGTCAGAGCAACCTTCCCTAACAAGCTCCACCTTCTTTTCTCTGTTCATTTTCTAACTTTCTTCCTTTCTTTGCCCAGGCTCCCCATACATCATCTTTTCTCCCATTCCCAATTCTCTATAGCATGAAACTGCTGGACAGTTTTGTTTTGGGGTTCCCATTGCTGTAAGCAAGCATATTAACTATTCTTAAGTTACTTTTCTTCATGGATGGCTGAGTTAATACAGATTTTTCTTAATGATTATTAAGAGCCTTGGCTTATTTTACATAGCCAAGGTAGAGGAGAAGAACAGGTAGAACTACAAAAGAGGTTTCTGCTACAAATCATGTCTGCTACAAATTTATGTCCATGTTTATACATGGACATAAATCCCTAAATTTAAGAAAGGGGGTTTTTAACCTTAAAGGGAAACATCTTCAATACCCAGAAGAGTGGGTAGGCTATACATTAGGTGAGGAAGGGCTCTCACCATTCTACCCACATAAGTAGAATCTACCAGGAGAGGCCATCCGCAGAAAACACAAACTGAAAGTCTAATGTATAGTCCTGCCCCTAAATACCTAGGTAGGAGACATGCTTATCTCCAAAAAGTGATCCAGAATTACAAAACAAAAAAAAAAAGAGTGATCATCAATATAAATTCACAGGGCCTCCCTGGTCGCACAGCCGGTTGAATGCCGCACTGTGAAGCTGTTTGCAGCCTGTTCGATCCCGGCCAGCCAATGAGAATCCCACATGGCGTGGCAGACCTCTCCTGTCTCGCCCACTGCTCCCCTCAGCATGTATTTCAGTCAGTCTGCCTGTTCTGTTCCCCGCTCTGTCTCTGGTGAATCCTCTCACCCTCCTGTGCATTTGGCCTGTACCCAGCTCTTGTATAAATAAAAAATATATCTTTAAAAAATATATATATAAATTCACAGAAGAGAAGAAACAGTACATAAGAGCTTAGGTATATAAGTATGGAGATGGCAGGTGAAATATGTATAGTTAAATAACATTCAATTAGGATTGGAAGTTCTTCCAGAGTAGCTGGGAAAAATTGGCAAAAACAGAGTGGGCCAGAGTATAACTCACGTATTCCACAACCCCTCTGAGGCTGCCAGGCATTGCTTAGACAAGAAAATGGTGGCACAGAAAGCCCAAAAGGCTGGAATCAGGTGCTTTCATAAGCACCTGATTAACTCATTCCCTTGTATATAAAAGCACTCTCTTGTGAGTGTCTCATTTAATGCTCACAGCAACCTTGATTGGAACCTACATTTTCCAATTCTTTCCTCTCTAAACTAGACCATACGAAGTCCAGGAAATAAAACTGAAGCTCAAATTCCAACAGAGTGAGGCCCAAGATGTACAACCCCAGAGATTCTGGTTAGCTTCATGAAACTGGCAAGGGGTAAGGAATAGCCTCCCCTCTATTGGCTTTTATTTTTGTGGATTAAAACTAAAAGGGGGCCTCCCTGGTGGTGCAGGTGGTTGAATGCCGCACTATGAAGCTGTCCGCAGCCTCAGTAGTGCTGGTTTGATCCCTGCCAGCCTTGGAGCAACCCACATGGTGAGCAGATGTCTCCTGTCTCGCCCACTGCTCCCCTCAGCAGTGTATTTCGTCAGTCTGCCTGTTCTGTTTCCCACTCTGTCTCTGGTGAATCCTCTCACCCCCCTGCGCATCTGGCCTGTACTTACCTTAGCTCTTGTATAAATAAAATAAATCTTAAAAAACAAAACAAAACAAAAAACTAAATAAAGCTTTTTTGGTAGAATCTGTTGTTGCAAGATTATAAAATCCAACTTTTACTTACCTTCTCTTTGTGAGGCTCGTGACATGTGTTTCTCAGAAGATGAGTTAGAATCACTATGATGACAGGGTGAACCAGACACCCTAGGACTGGATGAACTTGATGAGGTGGTCAGATCTTGAAAATATAAAAAGTTCTGACAATAAACCTAGCAAAATTCTGGTAGTATATCAGTTTTTTAATCATCTACTTCAATTTGAACATACTGTTAAAATCCATCTTGAACATGGAAAGTATATGTCCACATAAAACTGGAAGGAGCACAGTTCTTTGAAGTTTGCTAGTCCTTTTCTAAAATCATTTGCACCTTAAGTGAAATAAAAGTGAAACACAGGAGCTTCTCTGGTTCCCCATCATTTCCTTAGTGAAATGGACCAAGAAAATTTAGTAGAAAAGGAAACTGAGCTATTACCCTGTTGTTTAATGTTAGAACAGGGTCCAAGCAGGCTGTAACTGAAAATATGAATAGATCCTTCTAAAAGCATACTAAAAACTTGTATTGTCATTCTGAAATTATGTGAATACTATTTTTGAAATGCAGTACAAACTTTACATTGAAATCTGTGGAAAAATAAATATCAGGTGTATTATTCCAAATAGCAATCTATTTTCTAGCAGCCCTGTAATATCTGTGGGGACTTCTTATTAATCTAATTTCCATTGATGTTATTAAAGATCAAAGTTACCCTTAGAAGTCAGAAAACATTCTAGATTTTGAGTCTAAAATCCAACTAGACCTTCTAAATCACTACGCTAAAGCTGATTATTAGTACTTAATCTATAAATTCTAAAAAGCAATTCTAAATCTAAAGAGGATACTGGCATAATTTTGAAATCCCTTGTTTGCAAATAAAACTTATATTTTTACTTTTAGCACTAAAAATGGGCAGCTGTAGAACAATGATGCCTGTACATTCTCAAAGAAGTCAGAAATGGCCCTAAGCACACAGAAGAAAGACTTAAACCATTTGAACTACTTTTTTTTTTTTAAAGATTTATTTATTTATGCATGCAAGAGCTGGGGCACAGGCCAGAGATGTGGAGGGTGAGAGGATTCACCAGAGACAGAGTGGGGAAATGAACAGACAGACTGACCAAAGTACACTGCGGAGGGGAGCAGCGGGCAAGCCAGGAGAGGTCTGCTGCGCCATGTGGGTTGCTCCCTGGCCGGGGATCGAACTCAGGCTGCAGAAGCTATGGCTTGCTTCATAGTGTGGTGCTCAGCCCTTTGTACCACCAGGGAGGCCCTTTTTGAATTACTTTCTAATAGCAGTTTATGAACACTTTTAAGTTCAAGTTGCTTATGACTTTCCCCATGGTTCTTGTTCATAAGCACAGTATTATAAACAATGGATAGTTCCCAGACCAGCCCTCTTTTTTCCCAAAGGTAAATAAAATATAGTCTGTCACATAATGTACATGAAATTATAGAGCATTTTTTTTTTCTGAGCCCCAATTTCACTTAATTTTAGTGGAATCAGCCACAAGAGAAGAAACAAGTCTTTAGCAAGAGGATGTTTAAGGGCCATGAGATTAAGATGGCACTAGGTACCTGTATCTGGACATCTGGAAGTCTAGAATACAGACTTAAAACAAATACTCTATATTGACTATAACTTAAAAGATCATAGGCCTTCCCAGTGGCGCAGCAGTTGAGCGCTGGGCTGCGAAGCTGCCCGTAGTCTCTGTAGCGCCGGTTCGATTCCTGGCAATCCCTGGCCGCTGGGCGAGGGTCCTACATGGCGCAACAGACCTCTCCTGCCGCCTGCTGCTCCCCTCAGCAGTGTACTTAATCAGTCTGCATGCTCTGCTCTCCCCTCTGGCTCTGGTGAATTCTCTCACCCTCCGGCACTTCTGACTGTACCCAGTGCTTGTATAAATAAATAAATAAATAAATAAATCTTAAAAAAAAAAATAAAAAGTTCTGCTGGGTTCCAGAAAGACTGAAAAAAAGATAACTACCTTGGGCCATCACTAATTTTGAGATATCAGAAACACTGAAGAGAGATTTTCTGACTAGCAGAAATCTAAAAGAAATTTTTTTCAAAGTTAAGAGCTAATGGGCTTTACAGCTAATGGTGGGGCAGGGGTTAAAGTCAGCACTATCAAGCTATTGCCAGTCACACCACCTCATGAATTCGATCCCACCACCACTGCATGAATTTGATACCTGGCCAGGGAACTAAACCACATGGCGCAGCAGACCTCTCCTGTCTTGCCCACTGCTCCCCTCAGCAGTGTGTTTTAGCCAGTTTGCCTGTTTTGCTCCCTATTCTGTCTCTGTTGAATCCTCTCACCCCCTGAATCTCTGCCCTAAGCCCCAGTTCTTATATGCATAAATAAATCTTTTTTTAAAAAAAGTTAACAATTATTCTTCCTGGATCATTTGTGACACAGGCACAGGTTAAAGCTATGTCATTATATATAGATTTCATACTTCCTTGGGGAAAAAAGCTCACTGAGCTTCTCAAACTATACGACTCCTATGTCTGAGATTCTTTGGAAAACTCTTTAATCACAAAAGGAAAACTTACCTGAACTTGATGTAGTTCTTCTTGCTCTCAAAATGGGATAGCTGCCTACTTCTAACGACTTGGTTAAGTCAAGATCATGCAAAATCAAAAGATACCCAGAGGATGTTGAGATCAACATTTTGGAACAATCTGGTGTTAATCTCATCCGCATGAGAAAACGTGTATGGAAGAATTTCTTATGTGGACATCCATCTTCGGTACACCTATAGAAGAAATCAACAAGACCTAGAGTTATAAATACAAGGACTCAATTATAGTTATACTTTGGCCCTTCAATCTAGAATTTACAGTCAATGTATATACTCATCACAATCAACAAGGTTTTTTTTGCTCACCATTCCTTCTTTCGTTGCCTACCTTCCTCTTTAGGTTAATCTTTTCCTCCAAAGTATATTTCTAAAAGTATTACTTTGAAGTAAACTCACTTTTTGTTTTGAAAATATTCTACTCTTTTTGGTTAAAGGTTTAAATTAGCTGAGCATATAACTTTAGGTTGATGGTTAACTGTTTTTAATTTTTTTTTTAATTTTTTTTTTTAATTTTCTAGAGGCATGTCTTATTTATTTATTATTTGTTTGTTTGGTTTATACATGCACTGGGTACAGTCAGAAGCGCGGAGGGTGAGAGAATTCACCAGAGCCAGAGCAGGGAGCAGAGCAGGCAGAAGGACCGAAGTACACTGCTGAGGGGAGCAGCGGGCGGCAGGAGAGGTCTGCACACCATGTGGGACCCTCCTCCGGTGGCCGGGGAGCAGCCGGGGATCGAACCGGCGCCGCAGAGGCCGCAGGTAGCTTCGCAACCCAGCGCTCAACCGCTGCGCCACCGGGGAGGCCCAGGTTAACTGTTTTTAAATATGAGGATAACATTCTGCTAATTTCTTGCTTCCATTGTTGCTATCAGTCTTGTTACTCTAGTTAATTTATCTTTTTTTCTTCTGACTGCTCTTTTTGTCCTCTTTGGAGTACTTCAGTTTCCCTCTTACATGTGTAAATCTGGATTTCTTTCTATTTCTCTTTACTGGGATTTATTTGACCTTTTAAATTTTATTTTTTTATTTTTATTTTTTAAAGATTTATTTATTTATTTATTTATTTATACAAGCACTGGGTACAGTCAGAAGCACGGGAGGGTGAGAGAATTCACCAGAGCCTGAGCGGGGAGCAGAGCAGGCAGAAGGACCGAAGCACACTGCTGAGGGGAGCAGCGGGCCGCAGGAGAGGTCTGCGAGCCATGTGGGATCCTCCTCCAGTGGCTGGGGAGCAGCCGGGGATCGAACTGGCACTAAAGAGGCTGCGGACAGCTTCGCAACCCAGCGCTCAACCGCTGTTCCACTAGGGAGGCCCTTCTGATTTATTTATTTATTTATTTATTTTTTTTAAGATTTATTTATTTATTTATTTAGACAAGCACTGTGTACAGTCAGAAGCGCGGGAGGGTGAGAGAATTCACCAGAGCCAGAGCGGGGAGCAGAGCAGGCAGAAGGACCGAAGTACACTGCTGAGGGGAGCAGCGGGCGGCAGGAGAGGTCTGCGCGCCATGCGGGACCCTCCTCCGGTGGCCGGGGAGCAGCCGGGGATCGAACCGGCGCCGCAGAGGCTGCGGGCAGCTTCGCAACCCAGCGCTCAACCGCTGCGCCACCGGGGAGGCCCCCTTCTGATTTATTTTTAAGCTGTGTCTAATTAGACTTAACCAGTCAAAAAAATTTCAATATAAATTTAAATTTAATTTCATATTTTTTCACTTCTTTAAGATACAGATAAAGTCATCGCAGAATCTTTGCTCCTGTTGTCCAATCTCTAGCTCACTTTTAGCCAGTATCAGCATGGGCTTTTTTTTTTTTTTTTTTAAAGATTTATTTATTTATTTATACAAGCACTGGGTACAGTCAGAAGCGTGGGAGGGTGAGAGAATTCACCAGAGCCAGAGCGGGGAACAGAACAGGCAGAAGGACTGAAGCACACTGCTGAGGGGAGCAGCGGGCGGCAGGAGAGGTCTGTCGCGCCATGTGGGACCCTCGCCGGTGGCTGGTGATCGAACCGGTGCTGCAGAGGCTGCGGCAGCTTCGCAACCCAGCGCTCAACCGCTGCGCCACCAGGGAGGCCCTACTTTAAAATTTGTTTAAAATTTTATTTTAAAATTTTATTTTAAAATTTGCCTGTTGGAATTTTAGAGGAATGTACTCATCCATACTTTATTTAGATCTTAAAATTGACTTAAATGAAGTTATGTAGTTCTCTTCAATAGCATTATATAAATTTTTTTTTAATTGTTTGCTGTGATGTATACGAACACTACTGACTTTCATATTGTGATTTCTATCTAGCAATACTGGTTTAACTTTTACAATTCTAGTGATTTGTCAGCAGAATCTCTAGGGTTTTCTATATGGAACAGAATTTGGAAAATTATGGCCTGTGGGCCAAAACTGAACCACTGCCTGTTTTTACTTAAAGTTTGTTGGAACACAGCCACACCCATTCATGTATTATCTGTGGTTGCCTCAGGGACTATGAAATACAAAAACTAAAACATTACATGGTCCTTTATAGAAGCAGTTTTTCACCCCCTGACACAATAATATCATCTGTGAATGGTACTAAGTTTCATTTTTTCCTTTCCAATTTCTATATATTTATTTTATTGTACTAACGAGGACCCTGCCTTCTCCTACTCCAAAACAATGGTGAACAGTAATAGGTAGGTTCTCCTTTCTGACTTTAGAGAAAATGCATGAGGTTTTTACCTTTTAAAACTGTGCTATGTTTGTGTATGCTTTTGATTAGTTTCCTTCTATTTTTAGTTTGTTTTACTTTAAAAAGCTTTATTGAGGTATCATTTTTTTTTAAAGGAATTTTTTTTTAAGAGATTTATTTATTTATTTATTTATTTATATAAGCATTGGATACAGTCAGAAGCACGGGAGGGTGAGAGAATTCACCAGAGCAAGAGTAGGGAGCAGAACAGACAGACTGACGAAATACACTGCTGAGGGGAGCAACAGGTGGCAGAAGAGGTCTGCACGCCATGTGGGACCCTCACCCGGTGGCTGGGGATCGAACTGGCACTGCAGAGGCTGCGGGCAGCCTCGCAACCCAGCACTCAACCGCTGTGCCACGGGGGAGGCCCTATTGAGGTATAATTTATATAGGATAAAATTTACTTATTTTTAAGAGTAAATTTTATTGTTCACAGAGTTGTGCAATCATCAACCAATTCAGTTTTAGAACATTTTTATTAGTCTTTTTTGAGGTTCATCCATGTTGTACTGTAGAACATACTTTGTTCCTTTTTATTGTCAATGCTATTATATTGAATAGATATACTGCATTTTGTTAATACACTTACAGAAGAGAGATACTTGGATTGAATATTTTTCTGACTACTATGAATAATGCTACCATAAGCATTCACACAACGTATGTGTTCATTTCTTTTGGGTATGTATCTGAGAGTGGAATTGCTAGGTTATATGGTAATTCTGCCGCCAAACTGTTTTCTAAAGTGGCTGTACTATCTTACATCCCCACCAAAAACATAAGAGGTTTCAGTTTCTTCACAATCTTGCCAATATTTGTTATTATCTTTTTTTAAAACTTTTTTTAAAGATTTATTTATTTATGCATACAAAAACTGGGGTACAGACCAGAGGTGTGGGACGGCAGGGGTGGGGGGCGGTGAGAGGACTCACCAGAGATAGAATGGGGAATGGAACAGGATTGACTGAAACACACTGCTGAGAGGAGCAGCAGGCGAGGCAGGAGAGGTCTGCTGTGCCATGTGGGTTGCTCCCTGGCCGGGGATCAAACTCGTGCCGCACTGGCTGCAGATAGCTTCATAGGTGTGTTTAACCCCCTGAGCCACCAGGGAGACCCCTCATTGTGGTTTTGATTTGTATTTCCCTAATGATGTTTAGTATCTTTTCATTTGCTTATTAATTATTTGTATATCTCCTTGATGAAATGTCTTTGCAAATCTATGCAAACCAATTTTTAAACTTTGTAACATATATAAGTGTATACATGTAAGTGAATTGCAAGATCTCTATATTCTGGACACAAATCCTTCCTCGGTTAGGATTTACAAATATTCTTTCCCTTTCTGTAATTTTTCTTTTCACTTTCTTAATGGTGTCACAGAAAGGTTTTAATTTTAATAAAGTCTATCTTACCAATTTTTTTATCATTTGTGTTTTGGTGTATGGATATTTACAGAAAATTGCCCACCATGTTTTCTTCTATAGGTTATTTTTTTAAAGATTTATTTATTAATGCGTGCAAGAGCTGGGGTGTAGGCCAGAGGTGTGGGGTAGAGGGTGGTGAGAGGATTCACGAGAGACAGAGTGGGGAGCATCACAAGTGTATCTGCTGAGATACACTGCTGAGGGGAGCAGCAGGCGAGACAGGAGAGGTTTGCTGTTCCATGTGGGGGTTAGCTTCAGTGGGGGAGGGATCGAACTGGTGCAGTGGCTGCAGATAGCTTCATAGTGCTGAGACTTAACCCCTTGTGCCACCAGGGAGGTCCATGTTTTCTTCTAAACTTTATAGTTTTAGCTCTTACATTCAGGGTGAATTGTATTTTGAGTTCATTTTTGTGATGTGAGATAAGGATTGAAATTTATCATTTTGCATATGGATATCTAGTTTTTCAAGTATCACTTATTGAAAAACACTATTTTTTCCCCAAACTATTTTTTTTTTTTATAGAGGCATGTTTTATTTATTTATTTGTTTTGTTTGTTTGTTTATACATGCACTGGGTACAGTCAGAAGCGCGGGAGGGTGAGAGAATTCACCAGAGCCAGAGCGGGGAGCAGAGCAGGCAGAAGGACCGAAGTACACTGCTGAGGGGAGCAGCGGGCGGCAGGAGAGGTCTGCGCGCCATGTGGGACCCTCCTCCGGTGGCCGAGGAGCAGCCGGGGATCGAACCGGTGCCAAAGAGGCCGCGGGCTGCTTCGCAACCCAGCGCTCAACCGCTGCGCCACCGGGGAGGCCCATTTTTCCCCAAACTATTAACTTACCTTGGTACCTCTGCTGAAAATCAGCTGATCATAAATCCAAGGATTTATTTTTGGATTCTCAGTTCTGTTCCCTCACTTTATATGCTTATCCTATGTCATCACCACACTGCCTTAATTACCATGGTTTTGTATAAGTCTGAAAATTGGGAAGCATGTTTTCCAACTTTGGTTCTTTTTCAAGATTGTTTTGGCTATTCTGGGTCATTTGCCTTTCCATGTAAATTTTAGACTCAGTTTGACAATTTATTCAGAAAAGGCATGTTGAATTTTGATAGGAATTAATTTTGATACAGATTAATTTGGAGAGAATTGCCATCTTGATGATATTGACTCTTTCAATCCATGGAACATGGAATTAATCTATCCATCCACTGACATCTTCCATTTCTCCCAGCAATGTTTTATAGTTTTATGCTTAAAACCATAGTTTTATACTTTTATAGATGTGTAAGTCTTGTATTTCTTTGATTAAATCCACTAAGTCCTTTATTCTTTTTTGATGCTAATATAAGAGAAACTATTTTCTCTATTCATTTTTGGATTGCTCATTGCTTTATAAGTAAAAATACATTTAATTTTTTGCAAATCTTGCATATCTTGTGACTTTCCTGACTTATTCGTTCTAGTAGTTTTTTTGGCATGTGTGTTGTGGATTTCTTAACATTTTATATATATAAGATCTTATTTACTGCATATGAAGGCAGACATTTTAGGTGGAACAACCGGTCCCATTCTTAAAATTGTCACATGCATTGCAGGATGTTTAGAAATCTGATCCCTGCTGACTAAATACCAATAGAAATCTTCCCCTCTTCTCTCATGGTAGCAACCAAAATTATACCAAACATTATTTCCAAACAGTCCCCTAGGGATCAGTACTAATGCAATCAAGAACTACTCTGTCAATGCATGAAAACAAAGTGCAAAAATTACAAAATATTTATAATGCAAGGATCAAAGAATAAAAAAAAGTTCTACAAGGAAATAACTTTTTCATTAAATTCTAAAAACTTATAAACTAATTTTCATCATTAACTATACTACTTAGTCTACTTTGCATACAATTTTGTCCAGATTTTTTAGTTGTAATATATGACTAAATGCAAGTAACAAAAGATGGAATCACCTCTTAAAGAAATATGAAAACTAGGACAGAAATTTGTTTACCATTAAAAAAATTTGTTTTTTCATAATCCTAGCAGGGTTTCCTATTCACAAACCTGTTGGTGTCCCAAATAATGACATTTCCATCAAATCCTGATGTTACTAAGAGTCTTGTATTAGTATCATATTCGATGTTCTTCACCCAGCTAGTATGACCATGTAAAGTGCATACTTTGGTGTTCAGTTTTCTCAGATCCCACAGTGCTATTGTAGTGTCATCAGAACAGGTAGCGAACAGCCGGTTATCAAGAAATCTACAAGGCAGAAAAGAAAAACTCGTTCATTTAATCTTTTATTACCAAAAAAATGGACTTAAGAAACAGTCTATATTGCCTAATCAAGAAAGGGAAAAAAAGGGTGGGGGGATAAAACTCACTGTATAAACCCAGTTGACTCTGACATACAATAAATACTAAGTATAACATAATCACCAGGGAAGGATACTAAGATTTATTTATTTATTTATTTTTAAAGATTTATTTATTTATGCATACAAGAGCTGGGGTACAGGCCAGAGGTGTCGGGGGTGAGAGGATTCACCAGAGACAGAGTGGGAAACAGAACAGGCAGATTGACCGAAATATACTGCTGAGGGGAGCAGCAGGTGAGTCAGGAGAGGTCTGCTGTGCCATGTGGGTTGCTCCCTGGCCAGCTGGAGGGATCAAAATCGTGCTGCAGAGGCTGCAGAAGCTTCATAGGTTGCATCTTAACCCCTTGTGCCACCAGGGGAGGCCCAAGGATACTATGATTTAATGAGGACTATATCGCAATGTTATTCATTTACTTCACATTATTGATTTTTACTTTGAACTGGAAATAGGTGTGGGTGTTTGGTGAACAGTGCCAAAAGATAGAACTTTAGAATCTATAAATGCAAATGGTGAGAGACAATTTAATAGGAGACAGAGATTGTGAAGACTTGATTGCTGCAGGAGACATGTTAAAAGTAAAGGGTTCAGGCCTCCCCGGTGGCACGGCGGTTGAGCGCTGGGTTGCTAAGCTGCCTGCAGCCTCTGCAGCACTGGTTCTATCCCCGGTTGCTCCCCGGCTACCGGAGGAGGGTCCCACATGGCGCGCAGACCTCTCCTGCCGCCTGCTGCTCCCCTCAGCAGTGTACTTCGTCAGTCTGCCTGTTCTGTTCCCTGCTCTGGCTCTGGTGAGTTCTCTCACCCTCCCGCGCTTCTGACCCTACCCAGTGCTTGTATAAATAAATAAATAAACAAACAAACAAACAAATAAATCTTTAAAAAAAAAAAAGTAAAGGGTTCAAAATTACAAGAAATGTTTACTGCTATAAATAATGTATCTTTCTACTTACAACACATTTATATGAAAAAATCGCTATTAAAATGAAATTGCTGGGGCCTCCCCACTGGTGCAAAGGGTTAAGTCCCAATACTATGAAGCTATCCGCAGCCACTGCCGCATGAATGAGTTCAATCCCCAATCCTGATCCTGGCCAGGGAGCTGACCCATATGGTGCAAGTGCAACAGATCTCTCTCCTATCTCTCCCACTGCTCCTCTCAGCAGAGAATTTCAGTTAATCTGCCTGTTCTGCTCCCCACTCTGTCTCTGGTGAATTCTCTCACCACTCCTCTCCAGCCCCACACCTCTGGCCTACACCCAGGTTCTTGTATGCATAAATAAATCTAAAAAAAAACCAGGGGCCTCCCTGGTGGCGCAAGGGGTTGAGCACAGCACTGTGAAGCTGTTTGCAACCTCTGCAGTGCAAGTTCGATCCCCGGCCCCACATGGTGCTGCAGCCCTCTCCTGTCTCTCCTGCTGTTCCCCTCAGCAATGTATTTCAGTAGATCTGCCTGTTCTGCTTCCCACTCTGTCTCTGCGTGTTCTCTCACTCAACCCGCCCCAACCCGCCCCCATGCCTCTGGCCTGTGCCCCAGCTCTTGTATGCATAAATGAATGGATCTTTAAAAACCACAAGAACAAACAAACAAAAAAACCCCGCATTTCTTAATGGAAAAAAGTCTATCACCAAAAATCACCACTGTTATATTTAACCTGATTCCTGTTTTTCAAACTAAATATGACCTCATAAATATTTTGTCATGTCTTTAAAGATTTAGCAACAAAATCTCAATGACTGAACAGCATTCACTGTAAGAATAAGCTGTAATTTTTTTTTTTTAAAGATTTATTTATTTATTTATACAAGCACTGGGTACAGTCAGAAGCACGGGAGGGTGAGAGGATTCACCAGAGCCAGAGCGGGGAGCAGAGCAGGCAGAAGGACCGAAGGACACTGCTGAGGGGAGCAGCGGGCGGCAGGAGAAGTCTGCGCACCATGTGGGACCCTCCTCTGGTGGCCAGGGATCGAACTGGCGCTGCGGAGGCTGCAGGCAGCTTCACATCCCAGCGCTCAACCGCTGCGCCACCAGGGGAGGCCCTGTAATTTTTTAAAAATTTATTTTTGTGTAGAAGAACTGGGATGTAGGTCAGAGGTGCAGAGGGTGAGAGAATTCACCAGAGACAGAGTCGGGAGCAGAACAGGTGGATTTAATGAAAAACACTGTGGAGGGGAGCAGTGGGCAAGACAGGATTAGGTCTGCTGTGTCATGTGGGTTTGCTCTCTGGCCAGGGATCCAACTCAGGCCCTTGTGGTTATAGCACTTAACCTCTAGGCCACCAGGGAGGCCCCCTGTAATCTTTTCTCTTTTTTAAACTAAGATGCAATTGTTAGATGTTTAGGTTGTCTCCAATTTTTTTTTCTATTAAAAAAAAAAAATGATGACCCTCAGAACAGTCAAATATTAATCACATTCTTAGTTCTTTCCAGAAAATTTCTTTAGTTATTGCCAGTAAATTGTATTTCTAAGTAAAAAGGGGATTTAAAAAAATGTTTGCATTAAAATGTGTACATATATATCTTTAAAAAAACATATGAATATATAGTTTCAGCAGCAGTTAGGAGCATGTCCATTTTTCCAAACCCATGCCATGTAGATATTTTTTGATTCTGTTAAGTGCTAGATTGTGGGGGAGGGGAATCATTGTTAAAGCTGAAATTTGTTTCTAGTAAAATTGAGCTTTTTTCACATTTATTGGAATATTATATATTTTTGTGAATTGTTACTCATCTTTCTTGCTGCTGTTCCTATTGCAGTATTATTTATATTATTGAGTGATAAAATCGCTTAAGATGTGCTTCAATTTTTCAAATATCTATCTTTGGATATAGTTTGTTTTCTTACTATATCAAAAATTTAATTCTTATTAAATACATTTTTCCCTTATAGGTTTACTGGTACATGAGACTTCAAAATAAAAATGTCAGTGACTTCTATACCTGACATGAATTATATAAGAAAAATACATAATGACAAAGGCTTCTGGAAAGTCAAACTTTTAAAATGAACTGATCATCATCATAAAGGCATCTCCACACATTTGGAAAAAAACCCCACAAAACTAAGTTATTTTATTTAGTCTACAGAAAATACTTAAATCACATATATAGTCAAAGTCCTAGTGGGTTTATATTGCTGTAAGCCACAGTGGTCTACCTGAATGCTTTCAAGCAAGAAAGTGACTTACAATAAGTTATAAAAAGATCTCTAAAAATCTTGGATATCTTAAAAAATAAAGTGGGGAATCAGTTCTAAAATTTTTATCAATAAGGTCATTAGAAAATTATCATTATTGCTCGAAAGGATATTTTTATTTAAGAATGCATAAAAGAATATAATCTTGGAACAAAAATTAACAATTTTAAATTGAGTAAGTTTACTTTAAAGAAAAATTCAACATTTTGACGTTAATTTTCTCATTTCTGTCTCACAGTATTACCTATTAAAATTTTGGTATTATGGTCTCACTCATAGCAAGAATTTAGAAAGCCTAAATAAGGGACCAGGAAAAAGACTAATTAATACAAAGTAAAAATCAAAATCAACCAGCAACTATAAACCAGAGACACACTGGGGGGGAGGAGCGGGGAGAGGAAGGACTAGGGTCAAAATAAGGGGGGGTGCAATTGTATGGAGAATATAACCCAAATGAAAATGCATACACTGTGCAAAAATGATGTAAGAATTATAAAAAACAAAATATTTTAAAAAATAGTAAAATTTAAAAAAAATTGGTATTGAAGAATCATTGGTAAACAAAGTAAATAAATTATAAAAAATTAAGAACTTGTACTAGAAGACCAGTTAGAGTTCCCATAGCAATTTTTATCCCAAAGTAAGTGAATATAAAGTATCAGACAAATCTTTGGATATCTGGGCCAGCTCTCTCAAATTAAAACTCAGCCTAGCCTAATAAATTAATAATTGTAAAGTATTTGTAATTGTATAGTCCCTAAAAAATAGGAGACACTCTTTCATGCACCGTTAAATCTATGAGTTTCTGAATTACAGAATTTCTCCATCTGTCCCCATCAAACCACAACATATGACTACAACAGCTCTAGATAAAAAGCCATCTAGATAAATTGAGGTCTTTATTATCAACGGGTAACTAATAAAAGATGATAGCAATTGAAAATGAATTCTCTTAAAACAGGTACCAACATTTTATTGTACAAGGGAAAGAATATGTTGAGTCTTTATCTTAAAAAAAAAAAACTTACATTTACTTGATGCAAATATTTAGAATAATTTAATTTTTAAAATAATCTTTCAATGAAATTAATATTAGCAGAATATGACATCTTACTTCACATCTGAGTTTTGTACTACAATAAAAAAGAGCATCCTTTCCATATAATATTCAACATCTTTGTCAATTCTCCCAAGGGCCTTTCCTTAGTCCTGTCAGATATTTACATATTTTTTGGAGTATGTATCATGTCATCATTTCTGTCATGTTCTTTTCCCTAAGATATAACTAGTCTAAATCTATTGGATCATCATTTTATATGTAACTTGACCAGTTCTCTGACATTACTTTCAGTTTTGTGCAATTCTATATCTTTCATGTTCCCACTGATAAGCACTGCATTTACATTATAATGTTTGAAATATAACAGTAAGCAAAAAACCAACAAAGGAGGAGGAAAAGTATATCCTTAGGTACCTAGATGGGTATTAATGTTTCAACAGTCATATCATTAAGTATATATTCTGATGACATCTGATGATAACCTATGTTCTCCCCATTACCTTCATAAATGAGAGGATCCAGGATTATTAAATGATCTGTTAAATGCACAGTTTCATGAATAAGTAAGCCTATTTAGTAGGCTTAAGAATTTAAATTATATATTTTCCCCAAATATGAAGCAAAGGAAAACATTCTTTGCAACTATCATTATTTTTATTTTACAAGATTAGCACATCTCAAAACTAAGAAATGAACTAGAAGACATTGCTAAGTAAGTGTAGTGACTAGTACTAAACCAGGAAATGCATGCCCATCTCTCTGAACAATACAGTGAAGTGGAATAATGGAACTGAGTATGAATTCCAGCTCTACCACTTCTTATATATATCAGGCAAGTTTCTTTATCTAAATTTCAGTTTCTTCCTTCTTTAAAATGGGCATAACTGTACCATATTAGGATAATGTCAGTATTAAACAATATATGAAAGTGCTTTACAAAAGGACTGAAATATAGTATGCCCTCAAAAATGGAAGTTAGTATTAATAAATAATGCACATTTAAGCACATGTCAGAGGAACCCTTTAGATCTTCAAGCAACACCCTTAAGTTCTTTAAAATCTGTTTTATTCTAACCAACAGATAAGGAGGTGATTCAAATTTCTAAGTGGCGGGGGTAATAAGGCAGTCACACTAATAGCAGCAAATGAGAGCTGACATTGATAAAGAATGCAAATTCTAACAGCAGATCAATCAGAGGTCACTTTGAGTATGTCCAAACAACTTGACACAAACCTTTTCTTTCTGCAGTAAGAAAATTTTAAATTGTAAAATATTAGAAACAGAAAATTACGAATATAACAAATACTTGTGATATTCATCACCCAGCTTTATCAAATCTTAACATTTTTTTTCTTTCAGATTTTTTTTTGGACATTACAAACACAGTTGAAGTACCATGTGTATCCCTCCCCAATCCCATTCCCCTCCCTCCCTCTCCAGAGGGAACCACTATCCAAAATTGTCATTACTCCCCATGCAAGTTCTTAATACCATAAATTCGTAAGTATGTAACCACAGGCAATTTACAGTATTGCTTTGCATTCAATTTATTCTTTAAATAATGAGCACCTACTATGTGTCAGGCACAGTTCTAGGTGCTTGGAAAAGAGCAGAGAATAAATACATGCCCTCATTAAGCTTATGTTTATTTTTAAACTTTATATAAATGGTATCACACCATACAGCTTATTTTACAATTTGCTTTTCTGGCTTAAACTTAAATTTCTGAGGTGTTATCTCAGATACTGATGCCTCTAGTTCATTCATTTTAACTGATGTATAGTATTCCATTGAATGCATGTATTAGAATTCATCAATCTTCCTCTTCATGAAGATTTAAGTCTAGTACTAAAAATGTTATATGAACTTTCTTTAGACATCTTATTCATAGTGCTTTAACTTAAATTTTTTTTCAGCTTTACTAGATATTGCTAAAATCCTCTGCAAATTAATTTTACCAGTTTGCACTCCAGCAATAGTTTGTTTTTCATCATCTTTGCCAATATGCAGTATTTCTTCATTATTTTTAGATACGATTCCATAATAACTAATAAGCTTGAAAATCTATATTTATTGCTCATTTTAGTTTCTCTAGAACTCAGTATTCTGCCTCTTATACTATAGGTAATTGTCTTATATATTCCGGATACTAATCCTTTTTTTTGTTATATGCATTATACTCTTCTACCAGTCCAAAGCTACTCTCCTTACACTATTATGTCGTCTTTGGTTACAATGAAGTTTTACATTTCAAAGATTTATTTTTTTATTTATTTTTGTGCAGAATTGGGGTGTAGGCCAGAGGTGCGGGGGGTGAGAGGATTCACCAGAGACAGAGTGGGAAGCGGAACAGGCAGATCTACTGAAGTTCACTACTGAGAGGAGCAGTGGTTAAGAAAGGAGAGGTCTACTGTGCCATGTGGGTCAGCTCCCTGGTGGGGATTGACTTCATGCCACAGTGGCTGGCAACAGCCTGATAGTGCTGAGACTTTAACCCCTGCGTCACCACGGAGGTCCCAAGTTTTACATTTCAGTGCAATTGAACTTATCAATCCTTAATGATTTATACTTTTTGTAACTTAAAAGAACTCTTTCTCATACTTAGAACATAAATATATTCTGTTTCTTTTGAGGCTTTAAAGATTTGCTTTTATAATTAGACCTGGAACCTAATAACTCTAAACTATTTTTAATTATGGTATGAAATAGAGATCTCATTTTATTTTTTCATGCATATAGCAAATTCTCTTTTCCATTTTCCCCTCATTTGTCTTCAGTCATATGTCAAATTTTCATATATATATATATATATATATATGGGGCTGTATATGAAGTTTTATTTTTATTTTTTAAAGATTTTATTTATACAAGAACTGGAGTACAGGTCAGAATCATGGGAGGGTGAGAGAATTCACCAGAGACATAGTGGGGAACAGAACAGGAAGAGAGACCGAAGACACTGCTGAGGGAAGCAGCGGGCGAGGCAGGAGAGGTCTGCTGTGCCATGTGGGTTTCTTCCTGGCCAGCGGGGAATCAAACTGGCACTGCAGAGACTGTGGACAGCTTTGTAGCACAGCGCTCAGCTGCTGCGCCACCGGGGAGGCCCATGTATCTGAAGTTTTATTCTAGTCCACTGGCCACTTACTCTATCTTTGTACTAAGACAACATTTGATATTGTCTTCCTCAGAATTGTCTCAGAGATTCTTGACAATTTGCTGTTCAATATGAATTTTTTTTAAAGTGATTTTATTTATGCATAAGAGGACTGGGGTGGAGGCCAGAAGTGCAGGGAGTGAGAGGATTCATCAGAGACAGAGTGGGGAGCAGAACAGGCAGATCTACTGAAATACACTGCTGAGGGGGGGCAGTGGGAGAGACAGGAAAGGTCTGCTATGCCATGTGGGTTAGCTCCCTGGCCAGCAGAGGCGGAGGGATCAATCTTGTGCTGCTGTGGCTGGCGATAGCTTGATAGCGCTGGCACGCTGGACCACCAGGGAGACCCAAAATCAAAATTTTTTAAAAATAAAACCTTGGTGGTGTTTTGATTAAAATTGCACTACATTTATATTATTAATATGGGGAGAACTGACTTCTTTATGATACTGAGTTTTCTCTTCCAGAGATTTGCATGTGTTTTTACAGGGACCTGGCAGCACTACTAACCTAGAATCAATCTAAAATTGCTGGCTGGAAGGTTTGGACCATATGGTAATAGGAATTTGGGCTCCTCACAAGCATTAAAGCTGGCTTGTAGTTAGAAATTCACAGATATTTTCTGACACCCAGTGTCACATTCCAGATGAACAATGTAGTTTATTTTTAGGTCACCTTAATAGTGAAAGTGTAACCCTTTAGGGTTCTAAACTTAGGCAGTTTTCGTCTAGACTCCTCACCTGGAACTGACCCTAGAATTAAATCTCCTGTCCTCTCCTGTTCTCCTCATACCTGTCAAATGGCTCAAGATCATCAGCATTTGGTAGATGCCTCCATATTAAAAATCATAACTACTACTTGCATTCCTGCTTCCACTTCATTTTTGGTTCAAGGATTCTTATCTTCCTTGTCAGCTTAATTATACATTAATAAATGTAGATTTTAAATTTTATCTTGAATTTCTATTTTCAGTGGAAAGGTTCAGGATATTTTAAAGTCTTCTATAGCCTAATTTTTATCTGTTTGACTAGTTTTGGAGGGAGCTATATTAAAACTCTTACTATAATTATAGACTAGGGGACCTCCCCAGTGGCGCAGTGGTTGAGCACTGGGTTGTGAAGCTGCCTGCAGCCTCTGCAGCGCAGGTTCCATCCCCGGCTGCTCCCCGGCCACCGGAGGAGGGTACCACATGGCGCGCAGACCTCTCCTGCTGCCCGCTGCTCCCCTGAGCTGTGTACTTTGGTCCTTCTGCCTGTTCTGCTCCCTGCTCTGGCTCTGGTGAATTCTCTCACCCTTCCACGCTTCTGACTATACCTAGTGCTTGTATAAATAAATAAATAAATCTTTAAAAAAAATTATAGATTAGGAAGTCCTAAAAATTCTGTTTTTGCTTTGAATATTTCAAGGTGCAAAATAAGTTCATGAGTATTATATCTTCTTGATGAGTTTTTTTCTTTGTATATATATAGTTGCATTTTATCTCTTCTAAAGCCTTTGGTCTTCCATCTGCCCGATAATGATAATCTGCATCAAATTTTCCATTTCTGGGCAGTTTAGTTTTTGTTATCTCTATAAAATAGAGTATATAGATGATTTCGTTTTTATTCAAATTGTGTCTCTGTGTCTTTGAACAAAGAAGATCAGTCCATTTGTACTTTCTGTGAACTAATCATATATTTGAAACTATTTCTAGTTGTTTTCTATTTGTTTCCTTTGCTTTTTAAAAGATTTTTTTTTTTACTTTGTTAGGCTTTCTTTTCTTCTACTGATCTGATCAGATTGTCAATATTCTCTTCTCTCTCCCCCTTTTTTGTTGGTTTGAAAACTCTATTTCCATTGCTGTAATTACTGTTAGTTTAGTTTTCATTTTCATCATATACATTTAATGATACAACCTATTTATTGTTACTATCTAGAGATAAACTCCACTTTGGTAGCCAATAGCCAGACATAGCTTTCTTTGATCCTTACTATGTGATTAGTCTGAATTGAGGTATGCTCTAAGTGTAAAATATACACTTAATTTAGAAATTTTGCAAGAAAAAAATGATGGTTAAAATATCTCAATAATTTTTATACTAATTACATGTTGAAATGTTTTAGACATACTGGGCATAATTATACTATAAAAATTAATATCACCTGTTTCTAGTTTCTCTTTTAATGGGATTACTAGAAAAATTTTAACTTATATATGTGGCTAGAATTACAATTTTATTGGACAGTGCTAGTCTTAGTTTTAACTTTGTTTAAAATGCACTCCTCTCTCTCAAAAAAAAAAAACTAAATTATCTTTCTGCAGTTAATAATATTTATTATATTACCAAATTAAAATTTTTCATTCTAGAATAACATTTTCCCTGGACATGACTATGGATAAAAACACTGAAAATTAGTTTGCCTTAGTATTTTAAGATATTGCCCCATTTTCTCCTGGCATCATCTATTGCTGATGAGAAAACTTCTAATAGTTTAGTTATCATATCTATAGGTAATCTGGCTTCTAATTTTGTGCCTTTTAAGATTTTCTTTTTTATCTTTGATATTTTAGAATTTTACCATAACCTGTCTAAATATGTATTTGTTTAACTTACTTGATATTTTGGAATTTATTTTGATTCAAGGACTCAGGTCGTTCTCTTCAGCTTTTGTATTGTCTTCAAAAATTAGTTCTCTACCAATCTCTGCATTTTCTTTTTCAGTGTTTCTTATTACATATACATTGGATTTCTCAATTAATCCTCTGTGTCTTTTTGCTAGTCATTCATATTTTTCTCCTTTTTCTGTGCTCTAGGTGAATTTTTTAGTGCTATTTTCCAGCTCACTAATTTTCTTACAGTGATTCAATGGGCAAAATTTATCATATACTGAGTTTTTTACATAGCAACTACATTTTTAATTCTAAGAGTTGTAGTTGGTTCTTTTCCACATTAACCTGTTTAATCTCTTTTGCGTCATAATTTTGAGCTCTCTTTAAAAAGTATCCCTTATTTCTTTGAATATCCTAAAAATGCTCTAAGTTTCTCCTAATCAATGGAATACTATGCAGCCGTTAAAAAGAATAAGATCATCCCACAGGCACTAAAATGGAATGATCTCTATGTATGTTATGAAGTGAAAAAGTCAAGGCATATAATAGTATGTGTAGAATGCTACCATTTATATAATTGTATGTGTATGTGAGTATAGTTGTACATACATAAACTATCTCAGAAAGGATAGCAAGAAATTGGTAATAGTGGTTGCCTCTGGGGAGAGGAACTGGGTGTCTAGGGGACAGAGGTGGGAGATAGACTTACTTTTCACTGTTTACCCTTTTGTACCTTTGAATTTTGTACCACGTGCATGTATTACCTAGTCAAAAAAAAATAAATAAAATAATTTATTTTTAAAAATAAAGTCTTTGTTGGACTACTCCATAAAATTAATTTCATCCAGAGAAAATGCCTGTTTTAGTTGCTGATTCTGTTATATTAATATTAGTTATATTCACGAGTTTTAGAAGTTTGGCTATAAGCTCATTTTGAACAGGAATGGTTTTTAATTTTCCTCTCCCTTCCTATTTAATAATTTTATAGTTTCTCCAATTTTATTTCTAGATCCCTATTTCAAAACTAAATCTCACAATTCTAGCTCCAATTTCATGACAGTTAGAACTATTGAATATATACATGTAGTCAGTTACCTGGCAAATGGCCTCATTAAATTCCTAATCTTAAAGCTGTTTTTTTATCAGCTAAAACTTATAACCAGGTAATAAGTATCTTTTTTTCTTTTAGCCCTTCACAAATGGGACAGACATTTTAACCAAATCTCTGCATTCAGAGAAGTGATTCTGGCTGATTCCTGCCTCACATGAAACACTTGGTGCTAGTGAATTGTGACAAGAGCTAAACTATTGGATGTCAGTGCCAGACTGAAACCAGTAGGCTTGTGGTTTTAATCCTATTATTGCTTTGTGCCTGTGTTCCATTTCTGGTTCACAAAGATGTTTATGTTGTTTCAGAATCTGGGTATGTCTTTTGTGATACTTATTCTTCTGTGTGTTTGGAACATAGAGGTATATTAAACTCAGTAGGTCACCTTGACTAGAAGCAATTTCCATATTTCTTTTTTTAGAATATTAAAAGTTATAATTATAAAAGTAGTGTTTCATTACATAAAGTTTAAAAAATAGAGAATTACTCATACTTCATTCATTCTAAGTCATTCACTATTAGCATTTAAAGTATTGCATTCTATGCTTTTTCTTCTAAATCATTTCATCTTTGTGCAATCCTTATCATAATTTTAACCTATATTATCCCAACATTTTTCTATGCTGATATGTAATCTTTGTGACTATCATTTTAATGACTGCATATTAATCCACCAAGCCATTCAACAGTTACTTATTTCTTATTCTGATAATTGAAAGGGCTATAAAGATGTTCTCTGTACATATGTGGTTTTTTCCTTCAACAATTTGGATTTAGAGAGTAGTGATGAGAGATGCTAAGCAATGGAACTGCATAAATTTACACAAATATTTAGCCCAAAGATATTTAGCCCAAAGACAGAACTAGCAAAATACATGGCTGAGGTTCATAATGATGACCCTGATATACAAAGAGAAAAGGTAAAATACTATGGAAGTGAAAAATGTATTTCTGAAAGATTCCAATTCAAAATGGTGAATAGCTTTGTAATTAAAGGGATAAGTTTCACAAAGGATAAGAGTCACAATTCACCAATGTGGATCATCTAAGAGTATTGGAAAAGGCATTACAAATTTTCACAACTTTCAAAACAATATTTTAGGTCATACTATTAAATTTCACTTTTCACAATAATACTAACCTGATATTATTTACGCAGTCTTCATGAGCTTCAGAAAGTGTTTTTATGTGCTTTGAAGATATAGGGTCGAAAAGCAGCACTTCAGTCTGTTCACAAGCAACTGTCAGGACTGACCTGAAAGCAAATGACACATTTCTCTTATTGATACTCATTTATTTATAATCCCACAAGGTATACATGAATAACTTCTTTTCACACATTAGTAGAAAGTATTTATTTTTTATAAGGATTTATTTATGTGTACAGGAACTGGGGTACAGGCCAGAGATGTGGGGGGTGAGAGGATTCACCAGAGACAGCAGGGAACAGAACAGGCAGACTGAAGGAAGAAGCGGGGCTGCTAAGGGGAGAAGCGGGCAAGTCAGGACAGGAAATGAGTTGAATAGAGAGCCTTCCCATTTCATACACTTATATAGTTTGTAGAAAATTGGAATATAAAACTATCTTGACCCGGGAGTTTGGTATGAGATAAGATTTCTAACTGATGCAGTGTGTTTATGGCTATTTTTTTACAATTTCTGTTTTGGCGATTTCTACTTTTCTAAGAGTTGACTGTTTCACTTTGGTTTAAATTTTTATTGGCATACAGTTGTTCACATTAGCTTCTCTTTCTACTTTTAAATTTTTTACATTGAAATATAAAATGCATTCAGAAAAATATACAAATCATAAGAATACATCACTTAATTTTCCCAAAAGGAACAGTCACATAACAATATCATGTCACATAACAATATTATCTTAAAAAAAAACTTGTATGGGGCCTCCCCGGTGGCACAGCGGTTGAGCGCTGGGTTGCGAAGCTGCCTGCGGCCTCTGCGGCGCCGGTTCGATCCCCGGCTGCTTCCCGGCCACCGGAGGAGGGTCCCACATGGCGCGCAGACCTCTCCTGCCGCCCGCTGCTCCCCTCAGCAGTGTACTTCAGTCCTTCTGCCTGCTCTGCTCCCCGCTCTGGCTCTGGTGAATTCTCTCACCCTCCCGCGCTTCTGACTGTACCCAGTGCATGTATAAACAAAACACAGAAAGAAAGAAAACATGCCTCTATAAAAAAAAAAAAAACTTGTATGTCTGGCTTATTTTGCACAGTATTATATTTTGTGAGGTCCATCCATGTTCCTGCATTTTCATTATTATTATGCTAACAATTTTATTTTACATTCCACTGGTGGTGGATATTTATGTCCTTCTAATTGTAAATAAAGTTGTTTTAAATTCTTGTATATGTCCTCCAATGCATTTATAGATGCTTTTATGTTTGGTAGTAGAAGTAAAATTTCAAACTCTTTGGGTTATAAATTTGATCATCTGGAAGATAAAGAAAAATTGTTTTACAAAGTGGTTAATTTCTCCTTTGATCGTCTGTCTTCTTTGAGCTAAATTTGTGGTTGTGTTTCTAATTTGACAGGGTCTTTCTTAGCTTTTTTACTTTCAGCCTTTATTTCTAATATATGTATTTAGGGCTATAGGTTAGCCTCTATATAGCTTTAGCTATAATTAAACAAATGTTGAGTTTTCATCATTTTAAATTTTGTAATGTGTACAGTGATCTCTTCTTTGAGTGAAAGGTTATTTATTTATTTAAAAAAAGATTTATTTATTTATTTATACAAGCACTGGGTACAGTCAGAAGCACGGGAGGGTGAGAGAATTCACCAGAGCCAGAGCAGGGAACAGAACAGGCAGACCGATGAAGTACACTGCTGAGGGGAGCAGTGGGTGGCAGGAGAGGTCTGCGCGCCATATGGGACCCTTGCCGGCAGCCGGGGGATCAAACCCGTGCTGCAAGAGCAGCTTCGCAGCCCAGCGCTCAACCGCTGCGCCACCGGGGAGGCCCGAATGAAAGGTTATTTAGAAGGGTATTTCCAAACATGAGATTTTCCAGTTTTTTCTAGTTTAACTTGCATTTTCATTGAAGAACATTCTCTATTCAATTTCAATACTTGGAAATACATAAAATTTGCATTTTTTATTTTGCTTGATATTCATATAGCACACCAACTTTCATTTAACACTTAATGCTAGCAATAGTGTAACTTCATATCCTTTTATTTTAAAACTTTCTGTAATCTTATATTTCAGGTATGTTTTCTATAAGTAAATTTAAGCAATCTTTATCTTTGTCCTACTGAATTTACATTGAAAGTAATCACTAGTAATCTTTCCATTTGATCTGTCTTCTTAATATTTGTTTTTCATTTGTCTTTTCTGACTAGGCCCTTGTCATTGCCTATTTTTAAAATTTTTTACTTTTCCATGGGAGGTTGACTTTTGTTTTTATGGTTTCTTTCACTGTGCAAAAGCTTTTTTGTTTGATATAATCTCATTTATTTATTTTTGTTTCTCCTGCCACTAGAGTCAAGTCCCCACAAAATTTTAAAGACCTATGTCAATGAGCTTATCTGCGTTATTTTCCCTATGTATTTTATGGTTGCAGGTCTTACATCCAAGTCTTTAATCCATTTTGAGTTAATTTCATCAAGTGAAATAAGTTAGAGAAAGACAAATACGGTATGAAATTACTCATATGCAGGAGATAAAGATAAAACAAAGTCTCAGATTAAAAGAATAAAATGGTTTTTACCAAATGGGTAAAGAGAATGTGGGTGGGTAAATTGGCTGAAGACGATTAATTGTATTTTGGGTGGTGATCAAATGTGGAATAAGATGTTAAATTATAATGCTATTTACACCTGACACCTACATAGTGTTTTAAACCAATGTGACTACAATAAAAAAAATTTTAATGACAGAGCAAAAGTAATTATTTATATATTCTCCTTCGCTATTTAGTGTGTTAAATATGCATTGTTTTACTTTTTCAAATTTATTTTTTTTATTTATTTTTAAAGATTTATTTATTTATGCATCCAAGAACTGGGGTACAGGCCAGAGGTGTCCCCACCAGAGAGTGGGGAGCAGAACAGGCACCATGTGGGTTGTTCCCTGGCCTGCCAGGAATCAAACAGGCAGATCTACTGAAATACACTGCTGAGGGGAGCAGCGGGTGAGTCAGGAGAGGACTGCTACACCATGTCGGTAGCTCTCTGGCCAGGGACTGAACTCTTGCTGCAGTGGCTGGTGATAGCTTCGTAGATTTCATCTTAACCCCTTGTGCTACCAGGGAGGCCCTCTGTATATTTTTTCTGACATAGTCTGAAGCTCATAAATTCTTCAGCTGTATCTAGTATGTTAACCATCCAATGAGTTATTAATGACTGTATTTTTCAATTCTAGGATTTTCATGTTTTTCTTTTTTTTTTTTTTAAGATTTATTTATATAAGCACTGGGTACAGTCAGAAGCATGGCAGGATGAGAGAATTCACCAGAGCCAGAGCGGAGAGCAGAATAGGCAGACTGATGAAAATACACTGCTGAGGGGAGCCCCGGACAGCAGGAGAGGTCTGTGTGCCATGTGGGACCCTCGCCAGTGGCCAGGGATCAAACCTGCGCTGCAGAAGCTGCGCACAGCTTCGCAACCCAGCACTTAACTGCTGCGCCACCAGGGAGGCCCTGTTTCTTTTCTTAAAACTTCCAATTCTCTTCTAAATTTTGTCTTTTAATTCCTTGAACATATTAAATATTGGTTTATTGTTGGGATTTTCTGTGGATTGTGTATTGTTTCTCTTGGTTTTTCAGTCAGCTGATTTCCTCTTTAGTCTGGTTACTTTTTTATTGAGTGTCAGTTATTGTAATGAAAATAATTTAAAGCACTGGGTGTTATCTTCTTCCAGAGAGGATTTACATTTAATTATGGCAAGAACACTAGATTAGGGCCTCCCTGGTGGTGCAAGGGGTTAAGCACCGCACTGTGAAGCAATCCACAGCCTCTGCAGCACAAGTTCGATCCCCATTCGGCCATGTGAGAAACCCACATGGCGAAGCAGACCTTTCCTGTCTCGCCCGCTGCTCCCCTCAGCAGTGTATTTCAGTCCGTCTGCCTGTTCTGTTCCCTGCTTTGTCTCTGGTGAATCCTCTCACCCCCCTGAATCTCTGACCTGTAGCCCAGCTCTTGTATGCATAAATAAATAAATCTTAAAAAAAAAAAAAGACTAGATTAGAGGTACCTGCAACCTGATAGCTTTTTAATTCACAGAGTGAGATGATTTGAAGCTGATCTTTAGTCCCTATTTCTGGCTGACCCTTAGTCCTAGGGTGTGCAGTTATATCCTTTTGGAATTTTACCCCAAAGTTTCCTCATTAAATCTTAAATTGAAATTCTTGTTATCCCATCCACCCCACCCTCTAAATCTATTAGAAATCCCATATAGTCTCTTTGCTCCTGCCTTTGCAAGTGATAGATCCTCTAAGAGAAAAGTGACCTCAAATGGTGGGTTCACATCTCTGGCTTCTCTCCTTTAATGTATGGTGGCCATATAATTTGCTTATTGTCATAATTCTCCAAACCATCAAGCATGGTTTTTTTCTATTTCACATTAAATATTTTGTACTTTCTCTAGCTTTGCTAATTATGCTCATGGCGGGGTGGTGCAAAACCACCTACTCTGCTATTTGTGGATAGCTATAATCTCTACCTCTTGTATCTGAAGTTTATGTCCCCCTTTTCACCTTGAATATTTATTTGGGTATTCTGTTGATCAATGAGTATTTTTCATTTTTATTTGTATTTTCAAAAGATAAAATTTGTCTCTGTTGAGTATTTGAGTTTTTAGGGCCTCCCCTGGTGGCTCAGTGGTTAAACGCTGGGCTGCGAAGCTGCCCACAGCCTCTGCAGCGCCAGTTCGATCCCCAGCTTCCGGCAAGGGTCCCACATTGTGCGCAGACCTCTCCTGCTGCCCGCTGCTCCCCTCAGCAGTGTATTTCATCGGTCTGCCTGTTCTGTTCCCCGCTCTGGCTCTCACCCTCTCACCCTCCCGCACTTCTGACTGTACCCAGTGCTTGTATGTATAAATAAATAAATCGAGTTTTTAAATTTTTACTAGTTCTATGTTGCTATATTTCCTTTGGTCTGATTTCTTTAGACTTACTTTGCTATTATTTAGAGATAACTTCACTATTCTTTCTTCAGATGGATACTTAGTTAATTAATTTTCTTTATCTTCCTTTTCAGTTGATTAAGGACTATAAATTTCCTACCAAGGAAAACTTTTCTTAAACTTGTTATATCTCAGAAGTTTTGAGACAGTTACTTTCATTATTGTTTGATTCTAAATATTTCTAATTTCTATTATCATTTCTTCTTTGGTCCATGTAATATTTATGTTTCTTAACTTGAAAACACATTAAATTTTTCCAGTTATCTCTTTGTTTTTCATTTCTAGTTACCACAATGTACTAGGAACTGTATGGTAATCTTTTGAAATATGTGGCCTTGCAAGTAAAAAGTTTGTAAATCTTCCTTGTGTGTTTGAAAAAAAAAAAAAAGGCAGCTGTATTATAAGGTCAAATGGGATATTCACAAATGTTGAAATTCAATAGTAATAAATTAACATGAATAAACTAACCTATAGATTATAAAAATGATTGCCAAGTGATACTGTAACTCAAATTGTTCATCAAATTATTCTAGCATTTATAATCATTTCATTGTAGTTATAATCTTTTGTTGATCCATATGCCCTTCCTTGAACCAAGAATTGCAAAAAGCCCCTCCAAGAATTTCCACACTAAATTGGTGGTCATTAGCAGCTTTCAGAAGTTACTGGTTGAAAAAAAGTCACTCTTGGGCCTCCTCTGGTGGTACAGCAGTTGAGCGAAGGGCTGCAAAGCTGCCCGCAGCCTCTGCAGCGCCGGTTCGATCCCAGGCCACCGGCGAGGGTCCCACATGGCACGACAGACCTCTCCTGCCGCACCCGCTGCTCCCCTCAGCCGTGTATTTCATCGGTCTGCCTGTTCTGTTCCCCGCTCTGGCTCTGGTGAATTCTCTCACCCTCCCACGCTTCTGACTCTACCCAGTGCTTATATAAATAAATAAATAAATAAATAAATCTTAAAAAAAAAAAAAAACAAAAAAACAAAAAACCAAAACCAAAATTAAAAAAAAAAAAGCCACTCTTAGGCCTCCCCGGTGGCGCAGGCAGTTGAACGCAGTGCTGTGAAGCTGTCTGCAGCTTCTGCAGCGCCAGTTTGATCCCGGCCGGCCAGCAAGGGTCCCACATGGCGCGGCAGACCTCTCCTGTTTTGCCCATTGCTCCCCTTAGCAGTATATTTCGTCAGTCTGCCTGTTCTGTTCCCCGCTCTGTCTCTGGTGAATCCACTCACACTCACATGCATCTGGTCTGTACCCTGGTTCTTGTATAAATAAATAAATATATCTTTACAAAAAAATAAAATAAAAAAAGTTACTCTTAACATCAACAGAATGTTCATTAGGCTGAATCCTCTTTTTAAAATAAGTCTTATAGAGCAAAATAAGTATATACTTATATAGAAAAAGTAAGTGTATAGATTGTTCTAGCACTTATATTTTAGTTTTGAAGAATTGATGTTTCAATTATGTTAATAACTAAATCATAAAAATAATCATTGACATGTCATATTTAATTGTATCAAACCTAATCCCTCAGCACAGATGAGAGGTAATGAAATAAGGCAGTTAAGAGCATAACCCAGAGGACAAATCCTTTGTGTTCAATGAACTATCTGCTTCTCAGTTTCTTCAATTAAATAAATGTACCTAGTTCAGAGAAAAAGATTTATGGATCTCTGCATCCTAGAAGTTATTCATTCATAAACCATCTCCACAGGCATTATTTATCTGCTATGGATTCTCTTCAGCCTAGTGCACATTATGCCAATGTTTGGATGTAGTGCTACAGCTCTCATCTGACTCTTCATCTCTCTGATCTCCCTGGAAGCTGCAGTTCCCATAAATGACCATGTAAGCATGACCTGGAGAGTGCCTGAGAAAGCAGGCAGCTCACACTAAAGAAAAGCCTAATAGTCAGTGGCTATTTGCCTATGGATTTTTTGGAAGGGTACCCAGCATGGGTGAATAGCAATTAGAAGAGCTGCTTTAGTTTTCCAGTGAGATGTTTGTTATCGGCCTTCTGTGCCAGTTAGCTCTATAACTATTGTGTAATGGATTACTCCAGAAAGTACCATGGAAGGTGCTAAAGTTTTAAGAGGGCACTCACTCGGTCTGAGGCAGGAACTACTCAACCACTAAGGACATATATCAATATTTTAACAACTGATAGAGCTGAACCAATGTGTATCAGCTAAACATCAGTCCTGCTTACAGTATTTTATTTTTCCCCCAAGATTTTATTTTTATTTATTTATACCTACAAGAACTGGGGAGTAGGCCAGATGCAGGAGAGTGTGTGTGTTTGGGGCGGGGGGGGGGGGCGGCATTTGAGAGGATTCATCAGAGACGGAGTGGGGAGCAGAACAGTTGGATCTATTGAGATACACTGCTGAGGGGAGCAGCAGGCTAGACAGGAGAGGTCTGCTGTGCCATGGGGATCAAACTCATGAACTCATACTGCTGTGGCTGGTGACAGCTTAACAGCACTTTAACCCCTGGGCCACCAGGGAGGCCCATGTTTGCAGTATCCTATACCTGACCATTAGAGCAAGATTTAAGTGGTGCTGTTTATATTCTGTATATCCTTATCTGCCTCATTAACTGAGGTGCACTTCATATCAAAATCTTCCCCTATAATAAATTTGTTTTCTCTTTGAATTTATCAATTTGTGGGGTATGTGTGTGTATGTGTTTGTATAAAATCTAAAGGACTCTTTCAAATCCAGAACTCTTTCATCTTCTAAGTGAATCGAGCTTTTATCATTATGAAGAGACCTATATCTAATTATTTTTTTAACCTTAAAGCCTAATATGTATATTAATACAGCTTTCTTTTGTTTCGCAGTTTCATACATCTTTCTCTCTCCTTTTGAACTTTAGTACTTCTATGTTTATTATAATTAATAATATTTGAATTTATTTTCAGTCATTCAGTCTACTCATTTTGTATACATTTTCTATTTTTTTCCTTCTCCCTTCTTGTCTTTTGTAATATTTTTCCCTCTTCTAGTCTGGAAATTATATACTTTTTCTTGATTAACTTGCAATTTCTTATTATTTGTTTTTTTTTTGGCATAACTTTTTTTTTATATTCCCCATACAATTGCACAATTGCAACCCCCTGATTTTGACCCCAATCCCCCCCCCCAAAAGTGTGTCTCTGGTTCATAGTTGTTTATTGATTTTGATTTTATAGTTATTCTTATAGTTATTCTTTTTCCTGGTCCCTTATTTAGGTTTTCTAGATGGCAATTTCTTATTAAAGCCTAAAGTTAACATATCACAATTCTCTCTCAAAAAAAAAAAAAACCCCAAAGAATTGAGACCACCCTCTAATTTACATGTTATTGTGTCTCCTGTATTAGATCCATTTTTGTTAATCTTAAAAAACAAAATTAAAAAAAAAAAAGAAAAAAAAATTAAAAAAAAAAACAAAATTAGATTTAGTTTGACATATTTTCCACTTTCTTTGTTATTCATTCTTTCTACCATCTCAGATCTTCCATTTGATATTTCTTCTCTCTGAATTAAAAATTCCATTATTTAAAGTCTGGTGGTAAACTTATTCAACTGTGTCTGAATATATATTTATTCCATCTTTGCTACTGAAAAGAAACAACCCATCTTTGCTGAGTATCTAGACTGGTAAATACTAATGGGTGAGTAGACAAATATGTAAACTGGCAGTTTTTTTCTAGCATTCCAAAGATGATCACCACTGTCCGCTGATTTTCACCATTACAGATGACTAACTGGATGGATATCACTCTCCTATTTACTCCTTTGAAAGTCTTTTTTCTTTATCTTTAAAAATTTTATATTTGTTGTCCTGAAGTTTCACTATGTCTAGGAAGGACTTCTGCTTGGGAGTGTTGGACTTCTTATGTCATGGCTTGATGCCTTTCTTCAATTCTGGAAGGTTCTCAGCTATTATCTCTTCAAAAAGTTTACACACACACACTATCTCTCTCTCTCTCTCTCTCTCTAAGGAGCAGGTTTATTAGAAAAGGGATAGGATAGTAAAAGACACTTGCATAGATACAAGCGGGCAGGAAGAGCTGCCCCAAAAGAGACAGGTTTGCTGAGAGAGGCCTGCATGGTTGCAGGCAGGAGGTGGCCTTGAGGAGAGCAGTCTCCACTGAGGGAGGTCAGTGAAGAGAAGCCCCGGCATGTACAGGTCACGGGCAGGCAGGAGGCTGCTACCCTGCAGAGGGAGAAAGTTGGTGAAAAGAGGCACCTGCATAGTCACAGGTGGGTAGTGGAAGTGCTGCTCTTCAAAAAGCTTTTTTGTCCCATTATCTATCTTATTTTCTTCGGGAATTCTGACCAAATACATGGCATGCTCTTTTTCTCCATGTCACTAAACCTCCATCATATTTTCTTTTTCTCTCTCTTATCTACATTATATAATCCCGTCACTTCTATTTTCCAATAAACTAGTTCTCTCTAAAGGAGAGCCTAATGTTTTTTCAGAGAGGATAGTTTGAAAAAGTCCCATGTTATTATCTAATCTATTAACATAAACTTCCTTTTGAGATACACTTATTTTAGCAAAATAGCTGTTGCTTAAAAAATTTTTGGAATTCTTTAGAAATTACCTTCTTTTAATTTTTTTAAAAAAGATTTATTTATTTATGCATACAAGAGCTGGGGTACAGGCCAGAGATGGGGGTGAGAGGACTCAGCAGAGACAGAGTGGGTAACCAAAACACAATGCTGAGGGGACCAGCGGGTGAGGCAGGAGAGGTCTGCTTTGCCATGTGGGTTGCTCTCTGACCCCCCAGGGATTGAACTGGTGCTGCAGAGGCTGCAGATTGCTTCATAGTGCGGAGCATAACCCCTTGTGCCACCAGAGAGTCCCCCTTCTTTTCATTTTCAGTGCCAAAGTCTTTTTAGTCTAGTCTTTATTAAATTCATAATTTAAAATTTTTATCTTCTGTATTTAATTTTTACTTTCTTACTCTCTTCTGTACTGCACTGTTTTTGTGATAGTGGTTATGGTACCCAGTAAACTGATTTCACTCATATATAACTAAAGAATGAGAAATCATCTCATTTACTACAGATATTTTATCATTCTATAAAATTAATTCCAATAAATATTTTGGGGGCATATTAGATGTAGTAAGAATACTAAAAACCTAAAGCACAGAACTATTTTCACATATCACCTTGACAGTGATGTAGAAGAATGACAGTGTGCAATGTTGACATTAGTATAGGGAGACAGGCACTTTTCATACATGCCATAGGAATGAGAACTGATAAAATCTTCACTGAGGGCAATTTAATAATAAGTATGCAAAATCTTCATAACTTTTGACTCATTCTAGGGATTTAACATAAGCACATGTATCTGAAATACCCAGAGGTTGTATTTAAGCTAATAAAAAAATTTAATATTGTAGATATATTTATTAATATAGGTAGTTCACAATAAAAGCAGCCCGCAAAATAGTATGATTCCAAATTCTGTATTTATATTAAAATAAGCATAAAGAAAAAATTTCCTTGGATATTCATCCATCTATTCATCCATAAATTCATTCATGATCATAAGTGTTTAGCTTCTTTCTGCTTATTTATTGTCTAGATTTTATACAAGTATATATTAATTGCATAAACATCATTGAATTACTTTGTTTTACGTACCACAGAATCTAATCATGTGTCACAAATATATGTTTTTGGGAAAATGTAGTCCAATTCAAACAAGAACTATCAGTAATATATTCCTCATTCTAAGCCAGTACTGGCAATAACTCAGTCTCCCCTTCTCACTCTCTACATAAAACCCAGAACAGGTGGGAGGTTGCCAGGTGAAAGGCTAGGATATGGAGAAGAGAGCATCTGAATGTTGATGAGGAACACACTCTTGGTATTTTGGGAGGAGCTTTAGGAAGAGGGCTCAGTTGGAAGCTGGGGAAGGGTCTGTGAATACTCTTCAGCAAAATAGTTCCTCCTCTCATCATTTTCCCTGTATTCATGTGCACATTCATTGGAACAGTTCCATCCAACTACTATAAGGAGAACCTCAGAGATCCCAACACCACTTGTGACTGGAAGAAACATTTGCATCAGTAAAATGGAATAAAGTGTATCTGCTCACAGATTCTAGGTTCCAGATTCTGTTGCTTAGCTCCTTGTTAGCATATTTTTGGTTTTCTTTAGTAAAAATTTTTGCCTTGTTAACCTAGTGTCTTGGCTTCTCTAACATCACTTGCTGTCTTTCTAAATATAAGTTCTTTGAGGTTCCAGTTCCCTTATCTGAAATACATCTATTTTTTTAAAAGATTTATTTATTTATGCTTATAAGAACTGGGGTGTAAGCCAGAAGTGCAGGGGTGAGAGGATTCACCAGAGAGAGTGGGAGCAGAACAGGCAGACTGACCGAAATACACTGCTGAGGGGAGCAGGAGGTGAGGCAGGAGAGGTCTGCTGTGCCATGTGTGCTGCTCCCTGGCCAGCATGGGATACAACTTGTGCTGCAGTGGCTGGCAGTAGCTTGATAGCGCTGTCTTTAATAACTGTACTGCCAGGGAGGCCCTGAAATACATCTATTTCCTCCCCAAACCTACCTTGATTAATTCCTTTTCTACGAATTTTTTGATCTCAGGTCAAGTGTTACTTCCATGTGATATCCTCAGGAAAACCTTAAACACTCTAGCCCACAACAGATTCCTCCTTTGAGCTTTCATCTCAGTTTGTAAATACACATTCAAATTTATTCAGTATGATTACTATGTAGTTGAACACCTCAGTCCCAGCTCATCTAGAGTAAATGCCATTAGCTGATTTTGCTCACCAGTGCAACCTGTGCATCTGAGACATAGCAAGTGCTCAACAAACATTTGCTGAATGAGGGAGTAAATGAGCAACTAAGCAAACGATTGGGAATCCGGAGGTCTTGATCAGGTAAGAATTACACGTCCCCTCATAGTGGAACTATGTATAATTTTTTTTTTCTTTTGGTTATTGTTGAACTTTTCCCTGTACTCACAAAACAGTGTAAAAATATATACTATTTATTTTGAAAATTTCCCATCGCCCAGAGTAAACCAAGGCGAAACATGAAATAGCCAGGCAAAAGGTTGGATACTCTAAACAGAAAACCGGTACTGTAGCCTGGTAACTTCACAATGTCCCACATCCTAAGACACCTCTCTGCAGCATCTTACTATCTTACTGGAGGAAAGGAACGCACACTTGCCCCCTCATGGTAAGTCAGGCACCAGGGTACAGGGAATCTTCAAGTTCTGTACCCTTAACATCAGCTTAGTTGAGAACAACCCAAGCCTAGGATGTCAGGGAGCGAATGGGCGTTTCTTTTAAATGTATTTACTGAGCACCTACTAAGTACCAGAAAACCCTATGTCCAGACCTGCCCGGCGACTTTAGGCATTTCTCCTTCATCGCGCCTCCGTGGCCTGAACGTGAGCAAGAGTCCCGGGCGGGCCTGTTGAGCTCAAAGGACCAGGGATGGGGCCTCCGACAGCCAGGGAGCGTTACAGAAAGTACCAGGGGCTACAAAGGCCAGCGGCCACAAACGGACTCGCAAACGCTGGCTGACCCGGGTGGCAAACTCTGGGCAGCTGTCCACGGGCAGCAAAGCCAGGCGGCGGCGGATACCCGCCCTCCGAGGGGCCGCGCTTACCCGTCGGGTGAGTATTCGAGGTTGAAGACGGCACCGTGGGTGCGGGTGCTGAGGTACACCGAGTCCGCGGGATGGATGGAACCATAGAGGTTAGTCATGGTGCGGAAATTGTCCCGCGCGGGGTCCACGAACAGCCCGCGGCCCAGGCTGCGCTCTCTCAGCCACCCGAACAGCCGGGCCCCAGGGCCGCCCAGGCCGCCGCCGAGGCCGTGCTGGCCCCGGCTCCCGGACCTGCTGTCGGGCCCGGCTCGCCGGCGCGGCGGGGAAGGCGGTGACTGCTCTCCCTGGGCGGAGGCGGCTGAGGGCTCCAGAGCTCCCGGGGGCCCGAGCTTCCCGGAGCGCGCGGCCGGGGACAGCGAAGGGGCGCCGGGGCGGCGAGGGCTTCGGGCGGGCGACGGAGGAGGGGCTGCGTCAGCCCCGGGAGGTGGCGGCGCGGGCAGGGAAGGGAGCGGCCCGGCGGCTGCGGCCTGCTCCCCCTGGGGCGCCGGCTCCTCGGCCCCGGCTCCGGCCGCTCCATCCCCTCCGGGGCTACCGGGCCCGAAGGGAAACATAACCAACGCCCCCGCCCCCTGCTCCGGGCCGCTGCCCCCGCCGGCCGACACCTCAGCGCTCCCGCCCCAGCCGCCACTTCCGGCGTGCTGCCGCCTAACCTCGCCGGCTGGAAAACCCGCGCCGCGCTCGGCCACCCTCTGCCGGGGACTGGGAAAGCGGGGACACCGCCCACCTCCGAGGGAACGGAGGTCGGGAGCGGTGAAGCTCGGTGTGTGCAACCGAAGATGCTCGGGGTTCAAGCTGTAAAGAGCAGTTAGCAGCTGGGCACGGCCTACGAGACTGTAGTTGTCAGTGACTGTGACTGGGCTCCTGAGGATATGTAGACCTGACTGGGAGCTCTAGGAAGTTGGGTATGATTTTGTGCAGCCCCCACTTAACACTGGGATCAGCGAGGGGAAGAAATTACCACAGTATGTGTGGGTCACACAGAGTAAGTGCATGATCTACTGCCACCTCAGTCTGGGAGTAAGGCTCAGGTTAACTTTTGTACTAAAAAACCTTGGTCCATACAGTGCCTTGAATATCTGCCCAATTCCTAGCTACTACCCAGTAGTCGAGACATTATGGAGGCCAGAGCCTTCCTCTCTGCACCAAGGAGACTATACCCGGCCAGGAGTAACTGAAGGTAGCCAGAAACCTTAATCAAATCAACCTAACAAGCAGTGGAACCCAGAAATCAACCCTTACATCTGCCAGGCAGGGCATAGAGGGTATCACAGATCAAAGCCCTTCATCAAAGCCACTGAAGATAAATATATAGAACTGGTATGTAAGGAAGGATTAAGGGGTCTGTTACCTTGGGTTGCTCCCCACTGTGGTGAATCCTCTCACCTCCCCACCTCTGCCTACACCCCAGTTCTTTTATGCATAAATAAATAAAATTAAAAAAAAAAAGCTTGCGTGCAAGGAGAGGAACATATACCAACTAACAACTCTTCTGGGTCTGGATCAAGAGCTGTACTGTAGAAAGCTCATATTTGATGGCCATGAAGGTAAATCTGGAGGATCTCTACTCTATAGTAAGTCCTGTCCTATGAGGATAAATTTGAAGGATATCTGAAGCAAGGGAATGAGGTTCAGAGCAAATTAAACATTTAGCAGTTTCTCCTATCAGGAAAGTTAGTTATTCAGCTCTCTTGTGTATAAGATAGGAAAAAAGGGTTAACAGCAAACATCCTGAACTCAGAGAAAATGGAGGAAGTCATTCCTTTGGAGATACTCCCCACGGTACCCCTGCAGAGCAAAAGAGGTAGAGGTCTGTTTTATGATTAACATGTAATTTCTCTTTGATGACCCTCAACTTCTGGCTGCAACGAATACTTAATAGAGGTCCTCTGCCTGATCCCAGGTATGGCCAATGGCTAAAACAAAATTTTGGCCTTGATACATTCACCAATGTTACTTTTTAAAATCAGTAGAATTGAACTAAATTTTATTTTTAAAAAAGTATTTATTTATTTATGCATACAAGAACTGGGGTACAGGACCGAGGTGTGTGTGGGGAGGATGAGAGGATTCACCAGAGACAGAGTGGGGAGCAGAACAGGCAGATCAACTGAAATACACTGCAGAGGGGAGCAGCGGGCGAGTCAGGGGATGTCTGCTGTGCCATGTGGGGAGCTCCGTGCCTGGGGATCCAACTCGTGCTGCAGTGGCTGCGGATAGCTTCATAGGTTGCATCTTAACCCCTTGCGCCACCAGGGAGGCCCTGAACTAAATTTTAAAAGGTTATATATATGAAGGTATTTATGGTACAGTTTCAAGAGAAAAATGCAATCTCTGCAATGAGGGGTTATGCTGGCTCAAGATATTCAGATTTCAAGTTCAGGTAATTCAAAATTTATTGGAGCCCCGATAACTAATTAAGAACTATTCACAATTTAGAGAATCTAGAAAAGCCAAATGGAAACAAAAACAATGTGTAGGTCTGTATTCAACTCTTACCACTTGTATAATAAAAATAATTATTGAAAGTTAAGACAGTCACAGACTTAAGACAGTGGTGGTTGTAACACAAAGAACAAGTCATTCAGATGCCAGGCTTTTTTTTTCTTGTTAAGCATCTACTTAAAATGCACATGCTCAATTACTGGAATTTTTTTTTCCCCCAACACCTAAAATTATAAGTTACCTAAAAATGAAATCCTTACTGAGATGACAATGATTTTACAACCTGACAGTAAAAATAAATCACTAGAAGTTAATTAACTGTTTATTTACTGCCTTTGAGAGCCTTTAAATTCAACCATGTTAACAAGGAATTGATTTCAAATCAGTCTATACTGACTAATTTCTATGTAATACTATTTTTAAATCCTAAAATATTTCCAACTTAAATTGCTGAAATTCACAGAGATTAGTTTGTCAGAAATGCCTGAAGCATCCTTGAAATTCCTTGCCCCTGATGCTCCTTAGACCACAACAAATGTAAACAAAGGTTCCCTATAATGTGTGCTCTAGGCCCATATCCTATGTCCCTGCATACCCCCAACACTTAGAATCTATCTCATCAAGCAGACAGGGAGCAAATTTATTTAACTATCCACTGACTAGTATTTTTAAAAAGTTGCTTCCCAAATGATATAATGCAATATGCTTTATATATACACTGCTCTTTCCAGTCAGTCTTTTATATTTTGTGGGCAAGCAAGTTTCCCCCTGATGTCTTTGACATCACTGGTTCTGCCCATCAAATAGAATTCCTTGTTGGGTACAAGACTGACAAAAAGAGCAAAGCGGTTGTACATGGCATAAAAAGCTGCAATGGCAGCTATATCCCAGGCATCTTCTTGGTTGAAGCCATGCATCTCAAGCTTTTTGAAATGGTCATCTGTTATGTCATCAGCTTGGGAAACAGCAAGTGCAAACTCCAGCATTGCCTTTTCCCGAGCAGGGAGGTCAGACTTTCTCCAATTCATAAAGACCTGCAAGAAAACACAGGGTCAGAAATTAGAATCTTTCACCATCACAGTATAGCAAATTAAAAAACAAGAGCTAACAAATTGGGTGTTAATGGAAAAAAACCACAACATTAAAGGGGCAAAGTAAGATACTTTCAGCTGGATAAATATCTTAGTCAAATTTAATGGGATGCAAACTTGGAAGTCTGGCTTAGCACCACATCTGCCAGGAAGCTTTCTTTGCTCATTCCAACTGCAAGCATCTCTTTCTCCCCTAAATTCCTGTGGTATCAAGTCTCTGAACTAAGACTCAGAGACTCTTAGTACATGAGAACCCCAACCTTAACATGAGAAAAGTGAAACTCAGATAATTATCCTTTTGCCTCCAATTGATCCCAAACAAGACACAGTATTTGCAAAAAATAGGCACTTAACAATTACTACATGCTAAGAATGTGCATGCTTCATATTTTATTTCTTATAAAAATCCTAGGAAGTGGTATTTTTTATTATCAGCCCGATTTTATTGGCCAAAAAAAAAAAAAGATGCTCAGAGAGCTGAAGTGACTTCATCAGGGTCATTCAAACAGAGTGGCAGAGATGGAATCTGAATCCAAGAGTATTAGACTCAATTATTATACACTAATAATTGTTACCTTGCTGAAGCAAAATACTGGAAACCACTAACCAGCTAAGAATAGCCGGTTGTCATATCACGGCAAACTGTGATATGACGCAGCAATGGGACTGGATGGGAAGAGCTGTAGGTGTGTTCCCTGTACCATACAGTAGGTTTTTCCCTTTCCTCATATGGATAGCATAAATTCACTATGGAAAGGGCTAAGGACAGATTGGGGCAGCAAAAGTGCAAGCTTTGAAAATGGATTCTGCCACATTCCAGTTGTATGTTCCCTGTTAAGTTACAGCTCTGAAACTCAAATATAAAATGGTTATAATTCAGAGTGAGAAGTTCAATTTAGAGTAAGAGGTAATAATGTATTTTTAAGAACTGTATGCCAGCGATCCAGTACCAAGTCTGGAACAGAGATGGGGTTCTGCTAATCCCAAACATCATGCATACATAAAGGCAGCGGGCTACATAAAGACAGGCTGGCACAGTAATGGGACTGGGCGGGAAGAGCTGTAGGTGTGTCCCCTGTACCATACAGTAGGTTTTTCCCTTTCCTCAGATATAGGGAGGGCCTGAAGGTAGCTCAGGGAAGGCAGACACTAACCTGGTCAGAGAGCACTGGGTTCTTTGAAAAGATCCTATGCCGGGCACTATGGACAACTATGTTGTACATGCACCTGTCAGCCAGACTGGTCACCATAATGATGAGTTCCTTGTCAGTTCTACTGAGGTGGCCTGGGGAAGGTGAGAAGAGACCTGTACACAAGTTCTGACCGGCAGCTTAGAAGAACATACTTTACCTACCCACTCAATTATGTATTAATTCCCAGTCCCACACTACTAAATCTCCTCCTATTTTATTTTCTTCAATGGATGTCAACTTTCTGAAGTCAATTTTAAAAAATTTCATTTATTTGCTGTTTTCTCCACTCTACAATGTTTGAAAGTCTAGACATTTTTCTGATTTGTTCACCTTATTTCCCCAGAGCACTCCCTGGTATATAGTGGTCAAGAGACATTTTCTGAAGCCTAGCGGATACTAGAGTAACACTTTTAAAAAGTGGAGTTTAAAGAAGAGATTTCCTAAACTCAGAAGACCTACTACTTAGAAGCAGAGAGACACAGAGGAGGAAGTAATCCACTTTGGAAACTGATACCATTCTGTAACTGTATATTTATAATCTTATTTAATCCTCACACCAGCTCTGCAGTGTATTATTATTAATACCATTTTATATACCAACAGTACCAATACTATCAGTTAGTATTAACTATCCATTTTACTGGTAAGCAAGGCTTGAGACATTTAAGTACTCTGCTGAAGTTCATTTGCATTATTTATGGCAGAACTCAGTTCTAAACATAAGCTCTGTCTTTTCTCACTAGGATAGAAAAGATGTAGAAACTGTGGAAAGATAGGATAGACCTCATTCTGTATTGCCACTGGAAAAGTAAAGATGAAGGTGGTTGTGGGAGCTCAGAGGAGGAAAAGCCCATCGTAAATAAAGGCAGGTGAGATGGACTTTAAAGGAAAGGTCATATTCTAAAGCATGGATAGGGAAAAAGGCATCCTAGGGCACAGTAAAGTGCCAGTAAAGTATAAAAGCAGAAATGTCCTGAGACTAAAATGACTCCAACTGACAGAACATGAAGCGCTGGGGGAAATAATGCGGAGAAGGGAGGCTGGTGTATCAGGCCATGGGGAGTCATTCAGACTGTCTCCTAGCACCTATTCGCCCTTTTTCCTTTAGTAAGAAAATCACTTGATTTTTAGCCAGGTACATGGCCACACAGCTTCCCTTGCAGGTAGATGTGATAGGGTGACTAACTTCTGAACAAAGGGTTGTAAATGGAAGCTCTGTGTGTTACTTCCATGTCATAACCTTAAAGGGAAATGACATACACCTGCAAGGGCCCCTTCTCTCTCTCTCTCTCTCTATCTCTCTCTGCTGTGAGCAGTGGCAAGCTAATGAGCAGACAAAGACAACCCAGTCAACAACACTACACTATTCCTTAGCAGCTCACATATGGCCTACTAGGTAATATGGGGGGGAGGGGCAAATCTTATTTAATCCAGTATAGCTTTGGGTCTCAGTAACAACTTAACCTGAAACCTAAGTAATAAATTTATGGTTGCCAAGTTAAAGTCCCTGAATTTTATTTAGGGAGCCATAGAGGGCTTTTAAGTCCAAGGTAAGAACAGTGAGCCAGAGTTATTACCTAATTTGCCTTAGTTCTCTACCTATAATCATAAGTTACATTCAGCCCTTGGTCTCAGAATCCAAATGATGTCTTAACCAATTAGTCTTTCTGAGCTTTTCCTTAGTTCCACAGTGATTTGGGACTTTGTAAGAATGACCATCTGATGGCAAAAAGTGAAAGGGGGGAATAGCTAGGGGGAAATGATGTCCTGAGCTAATTCCGTACAGTACAGGCTTTGTGGATACCACCCCCACTCCATCAAGACACCGGAACTAAAAATCCCAGGATCCCCAAAGGGAAGTTGCGAGAACCTTAGGGCAGAGTTAAGCAGCCATTTTCTCTGTTTGTAAATAAAAACTAGCCATGTTAGTCGGGTCGGGCACACTTGGTTCATGCTCTTGGCCAAGCAGGTTTGATCTCGGTGGGTCATTTGGAATTCCAGGTTGGCAGAACGGGTAGGACACATTTAAGAATTTATCTCCTTCTTTTCTCCCTGAGTTGTACATTTCCTTATTCCCCTTCTCTTATAAATAAACCTTTTGTTAACCTTAAAAAAAAAAAAAGATCACCAGAGCAAATAGTCATATGGATCTCATCCAAGAATAATTTAGCAATCCCCCCTCACCCCCTTTACCTGTTTCTTTGTTGCAGATGGCATTGTAATAAGCAAAGAAGGCTCTGAACTCCACTGGCCGGTGAGACAATACTTTAAATATATTTGGTAAAAATCCTGTCTGCAGGGAAGGTAAAAAATAGAGAAACATAGAATGAAAACTATTCATAGAATAGGCAAACAGTAATTGGTACTCCCCATATCTTGTGCTGAATGTTAGATGCAATTTTAAGGTCATAGCCTTGATATCAAAGCAAAACATACAGGTACCTTCATTTTTTAGAGTACTCTGTGACTTTGTTTTTAAAAAGATTTATTTTTGCATAAAAGAACTGGGGTATATGCCAGAGGTGCAGGGTATGAGAGGATTTACCAGAGACAGAGTGGGGAGCAGAACAGGCAGATCCACTGAAATACACTGCTGAGGGCAGCAGAGGGCGAGACAGGAGAGGTCTGCTGCACTTTATGTGGGTCAGCGACCTGGCCAGGAATCAAACTCAGGCCATCGCAGTAATAGCGCTGAGACTTTACCCCTACACTAGCAGGGAGGCCCTACTGTGTCACTTCTAAGGGTGTATGGGATTTCTTTTTGTTAAGTCTTTTTATGAAATTTCGAGAGAATGTTATAACTAAACCAAATAACACGTTTTAGAATGTTAATTTTAGTGATTCTTATCTTTTCAGAGGGGCTGGTGGCGCTCATTTCTTTCTTTTTTTTTAAGATTTTATTTATTTATTTATACAAGCACTGGGTACAGTCAGAAGTGCGGGAGGGTGAGAGAATTCACCCGAGACAGAGGGGAGAGCAGAGCAGGCAGAATGACGAAATACACTGCTGAGTGGAGCAGCAGGCGGCAGGAGAAGTCTGTGCGCCATGTGGGACCCTCGCCTGGAGGCCAGGGATCGAACCGGCGCTGCAGAGGCTGCGGGCAGCTTCGCAGCCTAGCGCTCAACTGCTAAGAACGCGCTCATTTATTTTTAAGAATTAAATGAGCAACAAGCCTTGATATTAGTGCTTTGTAAATTTCTTTCATAGATCTAGTCACCTTTTTCCTTCTCCAAAACTCTGTAAAGTAGGTAAGGCAGTGATCAGTATCCCCAGTTAACAGATAAGCAATCTACGGGCCTCCCCGGTGGTGCAGCGGTTGAGCACGGAGACATCACAGTGAAAAATACAGCCCCAAATGCAAGAACCCAATGTTAATGATGTCAGTGAGTCACTGGATTAAATAATTCAGGAATTACCCTGTCTCTGACCTGCTATTATGTGAGACACTGAACTATCCTTACTATTAGCCAGATAAATTGGATTTTCTATTACCTGTAGCTAAAACAGGTAACACATGCTAAATTTTCATTATTGCTCTAGTAGATATAGTATTAAAAAACATTTATCAATATATCAGTAATGGGCAGCAGTTGGGGAGGAAGTTAGGTAGAAACAGGTGTTGGTGGTACTGAGGGAGAAAGTGGAAGCTCCAAACAATTTCTCACCTGGGCAGCAGATTTTTATCTTTTTTAAATACTAGACTTCCATACAAGATTTTGTTCGGAAATAAAAAACCAAAATTCTACCACCACGTTTGAAAAACAAAGGTTTTAAAGCAAATGTGCTTACAGGATGGTATTATGATTTAGCAACAAAGAGCATCAGTTTTAAAAAACTACCCTCAAGATATAATTCAGGGGTACACCCTGGTGGTGCAAGGGGTTAAAATGTAACCTATGAAGCTATCTGCAGCCACTGCAGCATGAGTTCAATCCCTGGCCAGGGAACTACCCACATGGCACAGCAGACCTCTCCTGACTTGCCCGCTGCTCCCCTCAGCAGTGTATTTCAGTCAATCTGCCTATTCTGTTCCCCACTCTGTCCCTGGTGAATCCTCTCACCCCTCCACCTCTGGCCTGTACCCCAGTTCTTGTATGCATAAATAAACCTTAAAAAAAGAGAAATAATTCAGGGATGTACAAAAAGACACATGTATAAACATCTATTACAAATTCTAAATGTCCGAGATTTGGAGATAACTGAAATGACAACATCTGTATTATATAATGCTGTATCACTAAATATAATGTTTTGACTTAGAAAAATGTTGACAATATGATCTCATTAAAAAAAGTTGCATGTTATTTACATAAGGAAAATAAGGAAGAAGGAAGCACATCAAAATGTTAACATTATAGTGATTTTGACAAAAAAGTTATTTTCATTATTTCTAATTTTTCTGCTTATTTAAAAATTTTATAATTTTTTGGATATGATTTTTAAAATATTTTTTACAGGAAAGAGCAAAATACCTCTCACACTTACTTAAGTAGCTAGCACAAATCTCAGTGGTTCTATCTCCACTCCGAGTAACAGTGCTAATGGGAACTACAGAACACACCTCAGTCACAGGTGGGCAGTGGACTAGATAACAGAATCCCAGAACATAAGAGGCTGTGCATAATATAAGAGGAAAAATATCTATGTTCTTCTGAATGGGATACATGTAGACCCCAAAAGAGTTCATCCACCATGAGAACTTGGGCAGAATGGGGCAACCAGTTCCATGGATTCCACTCTGCCTGCCTCTTGCATAAGAGTGTCTCACCTTCATTTCTATCTCTTCCATGAGCTCTACAATGTCAAAAGGCAGGTCCTTCTTGTAGGGAATGGAATAACGGCTGATGGGTTTGGACTTCTCTTCCTGCTGAGTCTCATAAAGGCGCGAGTTCAGGGTCATCACAGGTAACTTTTTCCAAAACCTATTTGTCATAAGACGAAGAGGAGACTGAAAGGAAACAAAGACAGGTGTGGATAGGCTACTGAAGGAGAGGCTTGGATAACAAGTCTGTATCATCTGGGCTTAAAGCAAAGATGGTAAACAGGTTCCACATCCTGGCCCAACTCAAATTTATTACAATTCCCTGCCTTAAGCAACCATGAAAAAGATTCAGGACTCAACAAGACTCAATGCTGTAATCAACCTGTAATAGGGGCATGGGAAAGAGGTAGGAAGGCATGGTGGCCCAAGGAACATATTTGCAATACTTACCCTAAAGTCCAGTTCATATACCACCTACTACCAATGAAACTTCTGGAGTTCTTCATGGCCATGAAGGCTTTCTGCAGCCCTTTTAAGTCTACCAAGTGACTGTCAGAATTTTACTATCTGCTGCTAATACGTGCTAGCGCTATTAGACACACTCCCAGCAATCTTGCATTTTATACACAGGGAAACTAAGGATCAAGTAGGTTAGCTCAAACAAATAAATGTTTTAATTCAATAAATATGGATTCAAATCAGAACTGACTCCAAAGTCTATGTTCTTCCCACTTTGTCTCTTTAAAAAAAAAAAATCTAACTGAAAAAATGTAAAAAATAATACTCTAAGCGAAGAGTGGGCAACAAACAAATTTGAATAGTCGCCCTTTCTTGCCCCATAGCATACAAGGTTCTGATAGGGAGTGGGAGATAATCAAGAATATGCTTTTCCAGAAAGCTCAGTCAGATCAGAAAATCTGAGCCAGTGAGAGATTGTATAAGGTAGGGCTATCTGAAGTCAGAGGGCCTGGGTCCACATTCTGACTCTGCTGCTTACCAACTGTGTGACCTCAGGCAGGTCACCCTTTTCTATCTCAGTTTCATCATCTGTATAAGTATGGACAGTAATAATACCAAACTCAGAGTGCTGTTGTGAAGATTTAATGAGTATATACCCATAAAGTACTAGGAGCAGAAATTTGCATTTAGTAAACACTATGTATTTATAAAAGTAAAACGTTACAAGTTTAAAACAAGGGTGTGATAAAAGTATATTGGGGTATACTTTGGATCTATCAATTTGACATCTGCTTACATTTATTTCAATACTAAACCCACAAAAATATCTGTATAGTTGCCCTCAAACCCTTTGAAAACCTTCAGTTGCCCCTGTTGACTATACTATAGTAGTCTACCTGCCTGACATTCGCCCCTCTTCTCTGCCAGCATCTACATCCCACTAAGGGAAAGGTCTTGTCTGGAAACTTGGTCGTTTTCCCAGCTTTCCCTATCCACAGCCAGTGTGGAGCAAGTATTTGAGTAGACAAACCATAAACTGGCATTGGTTTATGAGGCTGCCTGGTCAAAAAGCTCTGCCCACGCAGATTCACACTCTTGGGATTTGAATTGGAAAATCAGAAGTGAACTAGTTGGCAATGATAGTTGGGACTGCAAAGTCACAAGGCAGAGTGAGGAGATATGATGGTCACGAGCACAGAAAGGCATGAGAAAAATCACGAGTAAGCTGCAGCTATAAGGAGAGAAAAGATTCAGGGTAGAGGCTAAGAAAAAGAAGTTGGTGGTGCTAGAATATGTGACTAGAAAAAGGACTGAGAATAGCTGAGACTTGTTCATGAGACCCTGGATCCTGCTGTGGAGGTCCCTTCAAGGTACTAGAATCACCTCTCAAGTTTCAGTTTCCATGTAGTATGATTGCTTGGTTTCACAATACTTCAGATAGAACTCATGCACTGACAAGAAAAATTAGAATGACAACCAAGAAAGAAAATGTGTCCTTTGAATCAGGGAGGCTTTACTAACTCAAAGAAAACAAAATACTCAGGAAAGAAGTGCTTCTTCATGTAATATATGTAACATTAAAAAATAAGAGCAAAGACATACACTATTTAATATATGAGTAACATTGTTCTGGTGACCGTATATGATTATATGATCAAAATTCAAGTTATGTTGGTACTATTATTCCCATTTCAGAAATGAAAAAACACAGGCAGAAAAGAGAAGCGACAGAGCCTGCAAATAGCTGAGTGAAGACTGAAATTCAGGGAGCTCCAGAGTCCACACTCATAACCATTGTACTACGCTATATTCAAGCTTATTGCCAAGCATGAAAATTCCACAGCACTTTTTAAACCCCATCTAAATCCAAGGCCAATCCACAAATCTCAGGACTGGTATTCCTGTTCTCCTAGACACTTTTTAACATGAACTCCAACCTAGAATCTCCTTTCCCCCAGCTCATAGCAACCATTAATCAACTTTCTATCACTCTAGATTTGCTTACCTTGGACATTTCATATAAATGGAATCATAAAATGTGTGGACTTTTGTATCTAGTTTCTGTCACCACACTGTTTTATAGGTTCATCCATGTTGTAGAATATATTAATAATTTTAATTCCTTTTTATGCTTGAGTAATATTCCACTGAATGGACACATCCCATTTTGTGTTCCCTCATTCATCAACTGATGGGCATTTGCATTGCATGCAGTTATTTAGGTACAATGAATAATTCTGCTATGAACATTCATGTGCAAGTTTTCATGGACACAGATTTTCAATTTCCTTAGGTATATACTAGGAGTGGATCTGCCATATTATATGGTAACTCTATGTTTAACTTTTTTTTTTTTTTAAAGATTTATTTATTTATTTATACAAGCACTGGGTACAGTCAGAAGCTGGAGGGTGAGAGAATTCACCAGAGCCAGAGCGGGGAGCAGAGCAGGCAGAAGGACCGAAGCACACTGCTGAGGGGGGCAGCGGGCACCAGGAGGGGTCTGCGCGCCATGTGGGACCCGCCTCCGGTGGCCGGGGATCGAACTGGTGCTGCAGAGGCTGTGGGCAGCTTTGCAACCCAGCGCTCAACCGCTGCGCCACCGGGGAGGCCCCTATGTTTAACTTTTTGAGGAACTGTCAAACTATTTTCCAAAGTGGCTGCATCAGTTTACTCTCTCACCAACAATACATGAGGCTTCTAGTATTCCTTCAACCTTGTCAACACTTGTTTTAATCTGTTTCTCATTAAGCCATCTTAGTGGGGATGAAATGGTTTTTTTCCATGTGTGTATTAGCCATTCACATATTCTTTGGTGATACATCTCTTCAGACTATTTTAATATCGGGTCATTTGTCTTTTTATCGAGTTTTAATGTTGTTTATATATTCTAGATGCATGTTCCTCACCAAATACTTGATTTTCAAATATTTTCTCCTAATCAGTGGGTCATCTGCTTACTTTCTTTTCAAGATTTATTTATTTATGCATACAAGAACTGGGGGGTAAGCCAGAGTGTGGGGGGCAAGAGGATTCACTAGAGAAAGTGGGGAGCAGAACAGGCAGATCTACTAAAATACACTGCTGAGGGGGAGAGTGAGTGAGACAGGAGAGGTCTGTTGCGCCATGTGGGTGAGCTCCCTGGCTAGCTGCGGGATCAAACTTGTGCTGTAGTGGCTGGCAGCAGCTTGATAGCACTGTCTTTAACCCCTGTGCTACCAAGGAGGCCCTTTCTTTCTTTTTTCCTTTCTTTCCTCTCTCTCTCTTTTTTAAAGATTTATTTATTTATTTATTTGTTTACACAAGCACTGGGGTACAGGCCAGAGGCACAGGAGGGTGAGAGAATTCATCAGCGACAGAGCAGGGAGCAGAACAGGCAGAAGGACTGAAAACAATGCTGAGGGGAGCAGCAGGCAAGACAGGAGAGGTCTGCTGTGCCATGTGGAATCTCCCTGGCCAGCTGGGAATCAAACCCACACTGCAGAGGCTGAGGACAGCTTCACAGCGCTGCGCTCAAACTGCTGCGCCACCAGGGAGGCCCCCCTGCTTACTTTCTTGATGGTGGCCTTTGAAGCACAAAATTTTCTGATTTTAAGTATTTTCCTGCATTTTTCATTCAGTGTTAGTGCTTTAGGTACCGTCATATCTGCAAAACCACTGCCATCTCTATCCTTTCTACTGAGAGCTTTATAATTTTAGTTTTGATATTTAGGTTTTTGATCCATTTTGAGTTAACAGTTTGAAAGAAGGATCCAACTTCATTTTTTTGCATGTGGATGTCCCGTTGTCCCAACATCACTTGTAAGATTATGCTTTCCCTGATGAATTGTCTTGACACCCTTATTGAAAATCAGTTGATCAAAATGTGAGGGTAATTACTTACATGTTCTCAATTCCATCCCACTGATCTGCATTTATCCTTACACTAGTATTACAGTCTTGATTGATTATAAGCCTTGTAATAAGATTTGAAATTAGAAGTGAACCCCCCAGTTTTGTTCTTTCTCAAGATTTTTTTTTAAACTACCCTGTATCCCCTAGATTTGTGAAAAAATTTTAGGATCAGTTTCAATAAACTGCTGTTTACAACTGCTGTTACAACTGAGTTTGTTGATCTTATGACAAATACTTGCGCCACTTATCTATGTACCATTTAGCTCTGAAGTCACCCCTCACTGCCTGCTCTGACAAAATTGATCTGAGCCTTAAAATCATCATTCCTTTGCTATCATGAAGGTAAACTTAGTAGGTAAAAGGCCCTGCAAAGGCACAGCAGGCACTTTCTAGTATTCTTGCAGCATGACAGCTTCTCTAGCATCTGCTCCTGCTTTACCTGGTGGCCAGAAGCAGCCAGAAGTTTTCTGTAGCACCTATTTAGGCAGTTTCTTAACAGAGGCTTCCAGGAGGCAACTCCCGAGGATCAGCTTTCCCTAGCACCCTAGGAGTTTCAGCATGTTCTGGAAGGTGGATTTCTAGCAGTTCCACTTGCACAGATTCCCAGTGACTTCCTGCCATTTACTGAGCCATGGTCAAGCCCATTCAAATAAGGTTTAGGTCAGTCCTGGACAAGGAGGGGCTCTTCCTTAGGTTCTCACAGTACTAGAGGTCATAGCTGCTCCTCATAGCTGCTATTCTTACATTTTTAAAAAGCTCTCTCTAGTTCTCACTAGCCACAATTCTTTGTGGTTAAAAACACGTATAATGCTAATTACGTGCTCCTTTGTACAGTGATACTTATGAGCATTTATGATAAATCCTTTACACAAGTTATTAAAGTACTTCTACGAATACTTTTACTATTTTTTTGAATACTTTTACTATTAACTGCTGTACACACATCAGCATTTGGTTCCTTGCAATTCAAATATTACTTCCCATAGGACACCTATCCTGATTCCTACCTTCCTCCCACAGAGGTAACCATTTCATCCTTTGCACTCTCAGGGCTGTAACACTTGGTATTTTCATGGTTGCATGTGGAAGCATGAATTCAGTTGACCGGCCAGCTCAATTCCAGGCTGACGGCAAACACCCAAATAGTGTTGTTGATAGAAAATGGGAAATGCCCAACCTTACCAGTCAACAAAAGAAAAGCAACTTTCCAACTTCTCAAGAAGCAGAGATGTCTGGGCCTCCCTGGTGGCACAGGAGTTTGATGCCCCACCAGGGCGCTAACCCATATGCCGCAGCAGACCTCTCCTGTCTCACCCGCTGCTCTCCTTAGCAGTGTATTTCAGTCAGTCTGCCTGTTCTGCTCCCCACTGTCTCTGGTGAATCTCCCCACCACCACCGCCGGCCTACATCCCAGTTCTTGTATGCATAAATAAATAATTAAAAAAATTATTTATTCATACATACAAGAACCCGGGACAAGTCAGACGTCCCGGAGGGTGAGAGGATTCACCGGAGACAAAGTGGGGAACAGAACAGGCAGGCTGACAAAATACACTGCTGAGGGGAGCAGCGGGCGAGACAGGAGAGGTCTGCAGCGCTGTGTGGGAATCTCCCTGGCCGCCCGGGAATCGAACCCTCACTGCAGAGACTGTGGGCAGCTTCACAGCGCTGCGCTCAACCGCCTGCGCCACCAGGGGGGAGGCCCAATAATTTTTTTTTTTTTTTTAAAGCATAGATTTCTAAAGAGAGGTTCGAGAAAGAGACTTGGAGACCTCGGTCTGGTTCAACCTTTCTATAGGCAATTTGGAAATTTCCACAAGGGGATGGCTCAGAAACAGGAAGGGTTCGCCTGAGGCCGTTGAAGCTACTCCAAATCTGCAAAACCCCTAAAGAGAACCGGCCTACTCCACCAAGGCGGTCCAGCAGACTGCATGGGCCCCGCTGCATTCTTTTACACTGAGAAAAAGCAGTATGTGGGGTTGGGAAATGCGAATTTTGTAACCGACACCCCGCGGGGCCACCCTGGCGAGAAAAGCGCCCCGACGAAGTCCTGGGAGGTGGCTCGGGCCCAGGCTTCACACAATCGCTTCAGGCCTCAGCTGTGTCCCTACCCACAGCAGGCCTCGTGTGTCCAGACCCCTGCCCGCCGACCCCGGTCTGTGCGCTCCCACTCACCGGTGGTCGCAGAACCAGAAGACGCTGAAGCGCGGACATGGCGGCACGCGGTAAGCGCTCAGGCAGCCTTCCCGCCCGCGTCCTCTGGGCCCGCCCCGGCCGCGGGAGGGGGCGTGGCCAGCGAGGCCGCCGTCCCGCCCTCCCAGTCCGAGCTTCCGGTCTCCCGGCCACAGGCCTCCTCTGGGGTCACAGTGTTTTTTGTTTTTTGGTGTTTTTTTAAAAGATTTATTTACCTATGTATACAAGAACTGGGGTACAGGCCAGAGATGTGGGGGGTGAGAGGATTCACCAGAGACAGAGTGGGGAACAGAACAGGCAGACTGATTGAAGTACTCTGCTGAGGGGAGCAGCAGGCGAGTCAGGAGAGGTCTGCTGCGCCATGTGGTTAGCTCCCTGGTTGGGGATCGAACTCGTGCTGCAGAGGCTGCGGACAGCTTCATAGGTTGTGTCTTAACCCCTTGCGCCACCAGGGAGGCCCCCATAGTTTTTTTATTATTTTTTTTTAATGTTGATTTGAGAGGGATCCAGACAAATGACCACGTGCTGCACCCACTCGGAGATGGCCTTGATGGGTCTCCTCAGCCATGTTTGGGTTATTTCTTACAGAGACTCCTTAACCGATGTGGGATATGTGAGGGACAATTCAGGAACCATGTCCCCAGCCTGACGGGATGGAAGTCCTTGAGCATCCTTTAGGCATAACCTCGGGCCAGCCATGATGTAGGCGATTTTGTTCTTCAAATACCTACCGGTTCTAGACTCTGGAACTGGGTTGGAGTGGGGAGGAGGAAACGAATCAAGAGTAGTTCTTACAACAGTCTGACCACAAAAACAAGCTACATTTTAATTGGTCTCCTTTCTCTTATTTACTTATTTGCTAGCATGTTGTCAAATTTGGATGTTATGTTAGGGATGACCTGTTGTAAACATCCAAAAATTAAAAAATTCACTTTGGAAGCGATGTCTCAGAAATGGGCCATAAAAATGGAGGACTGAGAAAAGCCATCTGTTAGAGCTAAGACCTCCCATTCCCCAGGAGCCCTCAGTTCTGCTGGGGAATCTGACCAAGATTCCAGTGGCACTATATGAAGGTGCTATTTGACATTGAATTGACTTGATTTCAAGTAAGAGCCCTAAAACTCAGTAGAGCAAAACTCTGAAGCGATTTGGATTTGGAAGTCAGTTACTTCTCACATAAGCCGATGAAATGTGCCAAATAAAAGAGCTGCAAAGATTTAACTACAGTTGATTTTCCCAGACCAGGCAGGGCTAGCTCCAATTTTAAATATATATATATATATGTACAAGTGATGTGTGCAGGGTTAAAAAAGGTCTAGGGGTAATACACACTAAAATATTAACATTCATTCATCAGGTATTACCCATTGAACTACAAAGAATGAGAACAAACTAACAGCCTAGCAAGGGAGAGAAACGGGCACAAGACGTTTTCTTCTTTTCTGTTTTCCACAACATGAAGAGCCAGTTTCGCTAGCAACAATCAAAGAGGTTTTCTGAGAGTGGAGTCGGTGGAGACTGCCAGTTCTGGAAGCTCCGAAGCTCAGTGTTCACTTGGAACCGGGTGGGAGGGTCCTGCCCCCCACGGGAAGTGGAGGCTCAAGTCGCGTGCTTCTCTTAGCGCCTTGCAGAGAGACTGCAGGATAAATCGTGGGCTAGCGGCACAATCTGCAGACTTGGCCCGCAGTTTTTAGGCTTTCTTAGAAGCGGGTTCAAGTCCTTCTGACAGCTACTGCCGGAAACGGAAATCCGTGCGCTGGCCGGCGATTGGATGCGGAGACGGAAGCAGAAACCGGAAGCGGAAGCGCGGCAGAAGCCGGAAGCCGTGTTTGGTGGCGCTCGCCATGGCTGAGGCGGCTGCTGTCTCTGCAGAATCCCTGGCCAGTGGCAGGGCGCGGGCGGCGCGCACTGTTCTGGATCAGGTGGTGCTCCCGGGTGAGGAGCTGCTGCTACCGGAGCAGGAGGACGCAGAAGGCCCCGGAGGTGCCGGGGAGCGGCCGCTGCGCCTGAATGCCGGGACCCGCTCCCGGGTGCGCGTGGTGTGCGGTCCCGGCTTGCGGCGCTGTGGCGACCGCCTGCTGGTCACCAAATGCGGCCGCCTCCGTCACAAGGAGCCCAGCGGCGGTGGCAGCGGTGGCGTTTACTGGGTGGATTCGCAGCAGAAGCGGGTGAGCTGCCACTGATGAGATTATCCCCGCTCTGGAACACTTCTGAAAAGGGGCACGGGTGTCCCTAGTGACGTTAGCCTAAAGCCACGCTGTAGTCTTGTGCCCACCTGTGCGGCTCCTTTAGATGGAACGTGACCCGAGAAGGGCCACCAGGAGGGAAAGGGGTCTGGAAGTGTTTGCAGAAGGGGATAATGTGAGATCATGTGAGATATAATCATAGTCTTCAAAATTCCAAAGGTCAGGAAGCACCAGGGTTATCTTTTGTGGTCCCAAAGAGCGGAGCTAGGCTCATTGATAGATGTCACAAGAAATAGAATTTCTCTTAGAACTTTCATGGAGGAAGAATAGTCTAACAAAAAACCTTACTTGCTTTTAAGGACCCCGGTGCCCTTAATGTACAAACACAAGCTAGGAACTTCCTGAGGAGGATACTGAACAGGTAGGGAATACTAGTTCAAGTTAATATAGACTACTAGAGTTTATGACAGATTGTTTTTGTACGGAAAGTGGCGTATTAAGTTTGTGGCAAGGTTTGTTGTCTTAACGTTAAAAGAAAGTCATCACTTAGGACTTGGTTAAGGTATTTTTCAAGATACCTTGGAAATGATTGTCATTTATGATTTTCTTATTCTGTTTTATAGTATGTCCCAGTGAAAGGAGACCATGTGATTGGCATAGTTACAGCTAAATCTGGAGATATTTTCAAAGTTGATGTTGGAGGGAGTGAGCCAGCTTCTTTGTCTTACTTGGCATTTGAAGGTGCAACTAAAAGAAACAGACCAAATGTACAGGTAATGATGGGAATCTTTGGTTTCCAAAGTAAGAAAAACATTCTGATATCCAGAAACATTCAAATATCCAGAATGTTACCTGAATTGCCTTTAGAGCATGATCTATTTTCCAGTTTTATAGGATGATCTTCAAGCATCTGTGTCATTTCTCCAGGCTCCAAGATGTCCTTGCAATGCCAACATGGGGTTAAAGCTATGTACTTACTTTACGTTTGCTGCACTGGGGATGTTTCATCTCTACGGAGTTGAACCATTTTATCTTTTCTCCATTGTTACCTGTTATGTCCACAGCCACTGGACAAATAAGTAAATAAGTCATAGGTGCAAGGAGAGAAAAGTGCAGATTGCCCTATCAGCCACCAGTCCTTCCTCCTAGTACCCCGTAACTTACTTCAATCACATCACTTTGTTTTCCTACAGTCCCTTCTTGGAACTGACAGGGGAGCAATCTAGTTACCTCAGGTTTTTTATTTGGGCTATTTAGGTAACGTTTGCAATTTTCCTGTCCACCCAAACCAGAAATTTACCCTGTCTCACTCATCTGTCATGTTTCTTTAGTTGCTTGATCTTATCGATCCTATCTCTGATCTTACTCATGTTGACCCCTGGCCTTAGCTACCACTTGACTTGATCCATAGCTACTAAACTTAGTCAATGACTTCCTCATTAACATCTCTGCCAATATACTTTTGTGGTCCCCCCCACCCCCACCCAGACTTTTGAGAGTTGATAGCCTCATGCATTCCTCAGGGAAAGAAAAAACACACAAAAAACCTCTTCAAAGGCTACAGATCTTCTTGATCTTATTCCATAGATTTTTCCATTATCCATAATTATGTATTCCACATAGCCATGTTTGAGTCATGCCAGACTAACAGCATTACTGAAGTCATGATTTTCTGCCCTTTTACTTTTACTCATGCTGTTCCATCTGGATTGTTCTACCCCCTTCTTAGCCTGTGGAACATTTGCTTATATTTCCAGACCCAGGCTACACACCACAGCCTCTTAAAACCATCAGTAATCTTCAGTCACTTTTAACTTTGCTCCAGCACCTACTATATTCAGCCTTGAATGAAGTTTATTGTTTAGTGTACATCCCTTTGCCCTGAGACTAAATGCTTCTGAAAAGCAGAGAATGTTGTTCTTTTCTAGTTCCTATAGTCATCAACAAATAGTTGGTACTTAACAAAACAAGTACACTCTCCATTTTCTTAGTTTCATCATTTTGAAGTTGAACTCTGAGGTTTGTAAGTAAATCTTGCACAGAGAAATGCCAGTGAATTACCATAGTTCCGTTGTACTTTGAATAATTTTCTTACCAGCTGTTTCTTATTTCAGTCTATCCCATAATTCCCTAAGGCAGAGCTATCTAATAGAACTTTCTGTGATGAGGCTTGTGTTTTACATTGTTACTCCCTGGTACAGTAGCCACTAGCCACACGTGGGGTTGAATGCTTGAAATGTGACTAATGCAGCTGAAGAGCTGATTTTAAACATCTAATTTTAATAAAATTTGCTTAAATAACTGCCTGAGGGCAATGGCCACCATGTGTATGTTCTCTGGCTTTGGAGGGCTACCAGTCTGGGGATTTCCTGGTGGATGAAGCGGGGATAGTACAAGTGTTAATTTTGCCTTCTTTTTAAGTCAGTTCGGGAGTGACTGGGAATCCTGGTGTATAGCCAGTCTTTAGTCACAGGACTGTAGGTGCCTGGCATTGCTGCCTGTGGGAAAGAACCAAAACAGCATCTGTGGAATGGTTTGCTGAGAGGAAATGAACTGTTTTTTAATTCATTGTAGGTTGGCGATCTCATCTATGGCCAGTTTGTGGTTGCTAATAAAGATATGGAACCAGAGATGGTCTGTATTGACAGCTGTGGACGAGCCAATGGAATGGGTGTGATTGGACAGGATGGTCTGCTTTTTAAAGTGACTTTAGGCTTAATTAGAAAGTAAGTTCTAATGCCTTCTGGCTTACCTGTTTTCTTTTATAATTAGACTGTCTTAGAAAGTTGACTAATCTTTGGAATTTGGATTGTTTTGTAAGTGTACGAATCTCCTCAAAGTTGAAATCAGTATCCATTTTAGCACAGTTGTAAGCCATGCATAGTCTCATCCTTTCTTAATGTGAGTACATTGAATTTATATGTATTTAGTGATATCATTTTTGTGTTGACATGAAGTGAGAGCTTCTCTCCTGGAAGGTCTACTACTCCCTATAGCCTGTGTACTGGCTTTTGCGATTTGCTACTACATAAAATCACAAATCTAATAAGAGAAGCCAAATACAGCTAGCTGATAGGATCTTTGAACTTATGCAAACATTCATGGAAAACTTCTGATAAACTGTCCTGGTAGATGAAACAGTTCCCAGTAGCAGGAACTCTTTGTTAGGTGTTTAGACCTTTATCTCCCCAAAGCTAAGCCTGTTAAAGGCTTTTGCTCCTAGAGCTACTGGGGTTCAGAGCTATCTTGCATGTCTCTTTTTGCTACTTTTTCTGCAGTTTTGGAGGTTAGTTCAAGAAATGAGAGAAGTATGTTATTAACCTTCGAGGTTCAAAATAGTTAACATCCCTCTTTAAATACTGAATTTAATAACTTAGGAAAATAAAGTGTTCTTTGAACCCCATACATCATAAAAAAGTGGTTTCTAAAGTCTAGAATTAAGGTGCTCTGACGTAGAATTTTGAACGTTTTTTGACAAGTTGGTGACACAAGGGAGTTTATCTTTGTAGAAGACAGCCTACTGTTATGACCTCTGATAAAGTGACAAGTATAAAGCTGCTTGGAAGAAAAAGGGCAGATGTCATGTGCCTTGTTCTTGGAGTGATGCTGGTGGGGCTTTGAAAAACTGGAGAACTGTCCAGGAAAGGAGAATCAGACCACACTTACCACTTTTTATTAAATTTCATTTTCTTCTTCACCAGGCTACTAGCACCAGACTGTGAAATCCTACAGGAGGTAGGAAAACTCTATCCACTGGAGATTGTGTTTGGAATGAATGGAAGAATATGGGTAAAGGCAAAAACCATTCAGCAGACTTTAATTTTGGCAAACATTTTAGAAGCTTGTGAACACATGACAGCAGATCAAAGAAAACAGATCTTTTCCAGATTGGCAGAAAGTTGATCTAAGTGGGCTTTTTGAATCAAGAAACTGTGGGTTTCCTGGGGAAATTTTTTTTTCAGGTGTACCTCTCCCTATTAAATCTGCTGAAGACAAGACTCCTAAAATTTTTATTAAAAAGTACTGGTTGCCACCCATTTTTTTGTGGGTGAGTAAAACAATTTTTTTTGTTTGTTTTTTACAATAAAGTTTACTAAAGTTAGTATTCATGGTTTATTTGATGTTAACTTCCTTAGTTTTGCTAGAGGATAGCTGTTATGATAAACTGGAAGTGAGCATTAAAATAACATTTTTTGATAATAGTAAAACATGTTCACGAAGGCAAATGTAGAACACATAAAAAGCACAAAAAGGCAAACAAAACCTGCCTATAATCCCATTATTTAGTGGGTAGCAGCTAACCATTATAGTGGATTTGCTGTGTACTAAATATTGTTCCAAGTTTTTTGCATAGATGAGTTCACTTATTCTTACTAACTTTGCGAAAGACAACTATCTTTCTGTTGAACTAGGCAGACCTTAACTTGGCCTCATTCTCAGCCACTTTGTGGTAATATGTTTTCCAAATTGGAAATAGAAGGTTATATCTTATATGCTATTTGTCTGTTTCAAACAACATTCAATACATCAATTTTATGATCTTTAACTGAAAATTCAGTAGTTGTATTTTATTTTCATCTTACAGGACATGTCCAGTTTTTTGGATTGGGTCCAGTTTTTGTTGTTGCTTTATAAACAATACTATGATCTATAAAATAAGTTGGATATCCAAGTCCAGTCAAATCTTAAATTTGCTAAGATCATTTCCTAATAGCCAAAAAAAAAACTTACCCTACCTAGGTTTTGAAAAATTGGTTGAGATTTGACAGAGTTGGAAAGGATATTCTTCCATGCTATTTGCTATTTTAAACAAAGACTTTAGAAGTCAAAATGAAGCCTGGCAAGTGATGTGGGTTAGTGGTTCTAGGTTCAGAGACCTTCCTGAGACTATGAAAGTTGCAGACCCCTGAAACCATCCATAGAGGGTCTTTTTTGAATGGCAGGTTTATCAACAGTAGATATGATGTTAAAGGCCAAGGCGCATTACATAGTCCTAAAAGAGATGTTTCCTGAAGATGGAGCTGTTCTTAAATAATAAAAAGAGAAAAATTTATCAAGTGATCACAGGGATTAAATTGTGATTAATATGTGAGGAATTAAATTGTGACAGGGAGGGAACAGAGCAGAGACATAAACTTTTGGGATTTTTTTTTTTTGAGATACAGAATGTTTTCTGAATTTGCTAGCAGCTTAGCTATAAAGTTTACTAACCAAACTAGCCTAAGTAATTGAAGCAACTTTAACTAGGACATAAGCAAAGAGGGATCACTGAGATTTGTGTTGTAAGGTTATCTAATATGCTGCCATTAGAGGCAATGTATTTTCCAGCCACTTTCAAATTAAAACTTAATGCTGTATATCTGCTTTTCAATTTGACCGGTTCATCACAAATATTTGTGAAGAATATATGAGGTTCAGATGGATATAAAGATACTCTCACAGATGGTCCCATTAGGGGGCTACCATTAGAAAAAAAGAAGCGCTACACCTTCTTAGAACAAGGGAGAACAGGGCAGGAGCCACAGGCCGCAAAAAAGTACTATGGGGTTTAAAACAGGGCTAGGGTTTGTACAGCATATTACTGAGTTGGAGAAGTCAGCATGATCAGAGGAGACTGGAGAAAGTTGTATAACTATGATGTCAGTTTAGTATGAAATAAACTCAATATAATGATTATATAAAGAGAAGGTTTTCCACAAATACATATATAAAAGATGAATCAACACATCCAAAGCCATGTCATTTTAGGGCTAATTCCTTGTTACGTAAACTTTTTCTTAGTCAACATTTATCTCGGCACTTCCTGTGAGCCAGGCACTATGGGAAATACAATAGGGCATAAAATGTGGTCCCTGTTATTAGTAACATTTCTATTGAAGAGCCAAGATGTCAAATAAAGGCAAGTGTGTGCCATTGCTACCCTCTGCTCTGTTTCTTGGTCAAGGCCCCTACAGCAACTTCGCCACCTGCACTTGCAATCTTTGGCTGTCCATCATTCCACTGAGTTCCGAAGAACATAGCCTTTTCTGCAAGAAACTCCCTTCTTCAATGCTTCAGGCCAGTTTTGAGTCTCAAAGTAAGTAGACAGGATATCAAACACTGTTAAAAGGGTAAACAGAAAACACAGTGACCACACAGGGAAAAAGGAACTAGTAAATGACTAGTGAAAAATGGGTATTCTGGAATATTTCATTCAACAAACCTATTCTGTACCATACACAGTACTACCAGATCCTGGGTAGACAAAAGGCAAGATACAGGCCTTGCTGGTCCACAGAAAAGCAGCCTACACCAAGAGAGGGGCTTGTGAATGGATACACATTCACAAGTACAGAGGGAAGACAAAGGAAGGACCCTGACATAGCCTGGGACGGGAACGGGTGAGAATCCAGGAAGTTGCTGAAACATTTAAAAATTACAAAGAAAAATAAAGAAAACCAGAAAGGTGGGGAACGAGAAAAAATAAATTAACAAAAGCAAATAAAAAGTAAAACAAACAACATGCCCCTAAACTGAATCCTAAAGGACAAGGAGGAATTCATGGGTTAATGGTGGGTTAAAGGCAGGGCATTCTAGCCAGGAGGACAATTTCAACTATATCAGAGAAACAAGAAGAAAATGCAAAACGCCTCTAACTGATCAGAATACATGACAGAAGAGCATGCAATAAAGCCCAAGCAAGCAGTCAGAGACCTCTTCAAGGGCCATTTATATGTAGATAAAATGCAAAGACATGGCATTAGAACAAACATGCTGGGTGTGGGCCATGTCAACAGTACCTTGATTGATGGCCAGTATCTCTGAATGATAATTTTTTCCGTTCTGACGTCTGACCATGTATTCCTGGATTGGCAAGCGGGCTGTCTTGACAGAGTGTTCTAGGGCCTTTTGAAACGTCACCTTCTGTAAATCACAGTTAAGAATTTTTCTTATAAAATTAATGTGCAAATAAACTTATATGAACAGCAAATTGTGAGAATTCCCATTTACTGTAGCACCACTCCTATTTCCATTTGTAATCTAGTTAAATGATAAATGCACTGAAACTAAATAGGCTATGGGAGAATGGAAGAAACGGCAGATAAGAGCATTTACTTGTTTCAAGTAAGAAGGAATTTATGTATCAATACTTCACTTATTTGGTGGTCATTTATCTATTAGCCTCTACTTACTACTTCTTAAAACCAAGAAGAATGCATATGAAAAGAGGTATGTCTACAGCTGCAATCTGCATCCAAAAGTCCAAGTAGTTTAATCAGTCGAGGTGAATATTCTGGCCCTAATTCAGCGAGACCCAATTCTGGATATCTGGAGTTTTCAGCGCATGTGGCAGCAGCAAACCAGAGATAAGGATGACAGGATTCAAGTCAGGCACCCCATTTGCAACAAGGGAGCATTAAGGTGTGAGAATGCACAGCCCGATTAAAGGGAAGGGCACTAAAAACTGCAAATAGAAGGCACAAGGACTCAGCAACTCATGACCTTTGGCCATTTATGTCAGAGTTCATAACTGACGTCCCTTTAAAGCTATCCCTGAGTCATAAACTGAAGTTTAAACTGTATTTGCTAGGTTGTAAGACACTCTGGAAATTTTTTTTTTTATCTATTTGTGATTTTAGGACTAAGAAGGGTTTAGATTACCAGGATACTTAAGACTGGGTTTGAAAAGAACGTCAATAGTTAGCTATCCCAGCCTGCCCACCTAATGTTTGTCTTTCTTCTGCCACTCTCTCCCAAGTAACCACCTGGCTTCTGATGAACAATTCTTGTGATAGGGAGTTTATGCCTCCTGGGGAAACCCACTCCAAGTATCAGTTAATAGGAAATTCTTCCTAATATTGCAAATTTTGTTTTTCTTGAAAGTTCCACTAATTTGTCCTAGTTCTGCTCCCCTAAGGCCAAACCCAGAGAGTTAAATGGCCCTTCCTCAGATGGCCATTCAGACATTTGAAGGCAGTAACTGTGTCCCCATGGATCCTCTCATCTCCAGACTGGTAGTCTTAATACTCTCAACTCTTCCTTGACTATGGACTTAGTTTTGAGTGTAGGCTAATCAACAAGAACAGCATGGAGCAACCCTAACACTTTCTGTGTTCTGACACTGAGCTATGTGGTCCATCAGATTCACATGAAACACATTTCCAAGAGAAAACTTCCAAGAATATTTTAAGTGATGCAACTCACATGGGATGAGGGTACAGCTGCTCACAAACCCATCCATGAAGGGTAACACTCCTTTGTATATATGAGTGATGGCTGTTTGTATTCTTTTTTAAGTTGTAGCCCTTTACAATCATTCTGAATTTGAGTACAGAATTCAAAGTTAATAGGAGACTTTGATGTTGCCTTGGAGGAATTAAAAAATCTAGTTTCTGTTCTCTGAACATGTAAAGAGAAAATGAATCTCCTTGTTCTCAGCATATTTCTATGAAGAAACTAAACTCTCTAGTAACAACCAAAATATTCTAGACATCTGACAACCCGTTGTACCAGTTCTTTTTCAGTTTAAAGATTTATTTTTAAATTCATTTATGCGTACAAGAACTGGGGTGTAGAGCAGAGGTGTGGAGGTTGAGAGGATTCACCAGAGAAAGTGGGGAGCAGAACATGTGGATCTGCTGAAATACACGGCTGAGGGGAGCAGTGGGGGAGACAGGAGAGGTCTGCTGTGCCGTGTGGGTTAGCTCCTTGGCCAGGGATTGAACTCATGCTATAGTGGCTGGCAATAGCTTGATAGTCTTAATTTTTCCCTTGTTCTCAAAGTATCACCCCCAAAATTGTAAAGGAAATTAACATCCTAACTAAATGGCTAAACTTAGAGTCACCAATAGTGACATTATATGTCTCCACATGTGACTTGAACCCCTGCGCCACCAGGGAGTCCCTCTTTTTCAGTTTAAATATTGGTGGGGAAATAAAAGAGAACAATGTGTTACAACTGCACTCTATATTGATCCTCTGGACTTTTCTGCCTCAGAAGAGGGGGCTGTCACTCTGCTATGGGAGACTATATTTGTTAAGTCTTTTTAATGTCTTTTTTTTTTTAAAGATTTATTTATGTATACAATATTTATTTATTTATGCATATAAGAGCTGGGGTACAGGCCAGAGATGCAGGGGGTGAGAGGATCCACCAGAGACAGAGTGGGAAACAACAGGCAGACTGTCTGAAATACACTGCTGAGGGGAGCAGCAGGTGACAGAGTGGGAAACAACAAGCAGACTGTCTGAAATACACTGCTGAGGGGAGCAGCAGGTGACAGAGTGGGAAACAACAAGCAGACTGTCTGAAATACACTGCTGAGGGGAGCTGCAGGTGAGACAGGAAGGTCTGCCTTGCTGTGTGGGTTTCTCCCTGGCCGGCCGGGCATCGAACTCATGCTGCAGAGGCTGTGGATTACTTTATAGTGCAGTGCTTAACCCCTTGCACCACCAGGGAGGCCCTCTTTTTAATGTTTTAATCTAAAACAGTTCCCTGACTATTAGTTTCCACTAAATTTACTTTTTCTAAAAGTTCAGTCCAGTGGTGTTGCAAAATGTCTCCCATCCTGGATTTGACTTCTCGTAATTTAATACTGTTTAAAGATTTTCCAGTACAAATACTTCAAAGGTAAAATTCCATCACGTGCGTAGACACATAATGTCACTATTGGTGATTGTAAGTTTAGCTATTTGGTTAGGATGTTCACTTCACTGCCTTTGCAATTTGTGGGGTGATGCTTTGAGAACACAGGAAAGGTTAGTTTCCCCACAATCTTTTGCTCAATCAATTCCCTTAACCAATGACTACTTTTTTATTCCATTATGCAATTTCTCATTTACTAGCTGGCATTTTTTGTAAGAGTCCTCTCCTCCATTTTTTCCCTGAAATTATTACTATGGAATCATGGAACATTGACCTTTTTAGAACAAATGCAATTTAGTTAAGTATCATATGTATTAAATATGTATATCTTATACCTCTATGAAAACATACTCACATGTATGAAAAATATATGCATACATACATATAAAATATCCCCACAAACACATACTTGGATGATGATAGAATATATCAAGAGGGATACACAAAAAGGATTGCTTCATGTGGGGTACACTCAGGGACAAAGGTAGAAGGGAGACTTATGTTTTACTGAATTCTTTTTTATACATTTTAACTATAATATCACTATTTTATATGTAGTATATGTGAGGTAGGAAATAAACAAGTATGAGTACCTCAACAAATATCTCTATAAGAGAAACATTAAAAAACTGTATATTCCAAAAATATTCCTATTCAATAAAAGAAAACGGAACAATCTTATTGAGGCTGAAATTATGGGGTAAGACTTATGTCAGCAGGGAGGATGGCCTAAGAAGGAACAAATTATTCTCTCACAAAGAACACACAGATGGTGAAAATGCTGAGTCAATGCTTCTTTGGTCAAAGTCAGAGTTCACCTGGTAGAAATAAAGACACGAGAGAAGAAAGGAATGCAACAGCAGTCATTAACAAACTATTACCAGGAATTTATGTATTCCTATTCCTGATGATTCTGTCAAGTCAGGATTGCTGACTTGCTGATGAAGAGACAGGGGGCTTCTCAAAAAGGAAGTCAGCCTAGGGAGAAAAGGCTCTTATTCCCTCTGAATTTTTAGGCCCTTTGGGTAAGATTATAATAGAGCAGCCTCTAAAAGTAAGTGCCACTTTTCAAAATGTAGTTGTTAGCCTTCTCTTCTACTTTTAGATGCTAGGGGAGCCTCTGTCATCAATTAGTTTAGCAGAAGTAGGCCCTGCTGGCGAGCCCCCAGCCCTGACCTCCACTCTGCTCCAGGTGCAGATATGGTTAAGTCCAAATGCCACACCATACAAACCAGTTCTAAAAATGGCACAGAAATGGCATCAAGAAACCACAATCACAGATATATGAGTCTCAAGGGGGCTGACCCCAATTCTTGAGAAACATGCACTGTGCCAATAAGCACAATAAAAAAGGCCTTAAGGAAATGCAGGCCCACAAGACCAAGACTGTGAGTATACATGGTGAGGCTCTCAAGGTCCTTGTAAAGCTCAAGGAGGCCAAGGCTAACACTCCCAAGGGCAGCAGCCACAAGTTCAGTCAACTGGCCTACATCACTCACCCCAAGCTTGGAAATGTGCATTGCCTACACTGCCAAGGCTCTCCTGGCCAAAGGCCAAGGCTGAAACCAAGGCCCAGGCTGTGACTGCAGTGCAGATTTCTAAAGGTGCTCAGGCCCCCACAGACCCCAAAATAGAGAATCTTATCTACCCATGTGAGAACATAAGGACTGGTGTATCCCTTGGGCTACTGTTTGCATGGGGCTAGTATCCTCTTGTGCGACTTGTACAAATAAACCTGAGGCACAATCTGTTAAAAAACAAAATACAGCTTTTAGCCTAAAATGTACATTTACCTTCTGAATGCTTTCATCCACAAGTCCACCAAGGATGTAAACTTTGTTTAGATCAACATCTTCAAGAGCTAATGAAAAAATGAAGGCCATTGAGATCAAATCTGTTTTATAATTTCTAAATCCAAAGAAAGCAAAAGGAAAGAATTATTAATGATAAAAGTAGAAGTTTAATGAATAGAAAACAAATAAGATAGCACACTTGCTAACTACTCTGTAAAGACTAGGTAATTTGACAAATCTTTGGCATATCTAATCAAGAAAAAAGGCAGTAAACTCAAATCAGCATTCAGAAAGGAGACAAGTTAAAAGTACAGAGGAATGTGATATAATTAGAATACTAAGATCAACTTAACACCAATAAATTTGAAAATTATGTGAAAAAGATTTTAGGGGAGAAAATACTTTTCTAACATTGATCTAAGAAGGGGCAATGGGAGGAACTAACTAGGGAAACTGGGAAGGATTGCCAAGCAGCACAGGTCTGGCTGAGGATGGAGACCCCAAACCTGTGCCACTGTGTGCACATGATAGAACATATGCAAAGATTCTAGAGAGCTATCTGTCCCCCAAAAGTATGCAATTAGTATTCATTCTTTTTGAGGTGGGGGATGACTACTTGGGTGCTTTAATAGATTCTGTGACAGAGAATAATGAAATAAAGGAACAATGTGCTACATGAATCCAAGCAGTGAAGTACATACCATGTTCTGAGTCAGGAGTCAGATACACAAGGGTTTCCAGAGGAAATAAACTAAAGCAGTCTTCTTCTGTTATATCTAGCTGAAAATGCAAATAATTCAGTGAAGTGCTAACAAGCTTAAGACAGAGCCCACACACAGCAACCAGTTACTAGGCACCTAGTTTTATCAGCATGACTCTGGGTGCATTAAGGGGCTACATGTCTGACAACCTAGTAGGCAGCTGAGGAGGGGAAAAACAAAGGCACAGGCATTTAGTCCTACAAGATGAGACAGAATGTATGGAAAAGCATGCCACACAACGAGATGAGGGAGTGACCACACCAGGGACGAACTTCTAGTGAAGGGAATGGAAGTGGGTTTCTGAAAGGAGGCGTGTCCTAGACACTGCGAGGACATTTTTTTTTTTTTAATTTAACTATTACCCTACAACCTACTTTTCAGATGACAATTCAAACATGCAAGATGAAGCTTACCAGGTAACTAGAAAATCCATCATTCATCCTCAAGCATTCTTCATACAGGGGACTGTCCGTTGAGAATCCAGTGAGGCAAATCCAAAATGGCCTGTCAGCTTTTTTATTTGAACCATATAACCTTCGGATCTGTCCAGCCAGTCTACTTAATTCCTTCAAAGGAGTAAGGACAATATAGGAAAGAAACGTGCCCTGTCTTTTCAAATTCATTATCAACAAATTGTTAGTTCATTGAATGCTACTTGAGAAAAAATCCCATGAACTATGATACTCCCTTTTTACTCCAGGAGTGAGTACATTACATGTATGTGCGAGCATGTCACAACCCATGGCACCTTATAGGTGAAAGTTAAGGCAATGAAACTAGCCCAGAACTAGAGAGTTAATGGGAAAAATCTCTCCTTACCTCTGGACCTACTGTTATATATCTAGTATTATATATGAAATTGTTATTTTCACTTTTTATCTAAAATCTTACCATGTGATATTTACCACTTAAGTTAATAAAAAGAGGCTAGATGACAAATTTTTATACTCTATCAGATAAACTTGGCACTTCCTCCCTAATTACAGGAGATGTAATAGGATTGGGAATTTTAACAGAGAGGTAAACAGAGGCTACCTTATAGAGTGGTAGTCTCACAATCTTTCCCAATTTGATTAGGGAGAGAAAAAAAGGCTCTTCTCCTGAGTGCAACCCCCATGTAGCCAGTCCTCATTGTGGGCTGAGTTTACGTGATTAATAATCTGCTATTTAATTTCATCTGTCTAGTGTGTATTCAGCTATCCCCAGAACCTCAGAGCAGAAATCCCTCCCTCACTAATAGGATGAATGAAAGGCCCTACATAGCAGGAAACCTCCCACCAGGCAATCTCGCCACACGATGTAACCGGGCAAATATTCTTCTCCCAAACAGAAGACCAAAGATTTTGTCTCTGGAGAACTAAACCTGCAAGGTTCCATCTAGAGCGGAGACACCATAAACACAGAGACAAAGAAGTTACACTCAAAACAAGCTGAAGTAAAAATCTGCACACTAAACTAGAGAATGTCTATTTTCTTCCTCATTCTAGACTACAGCCATATCAACTTAGTAGCCAAGTGTAGAAAGTGGAACATTTGCTTGTTTGCTATAGAGTCATAGAACCTAGATCAGGTCATGCTCTCTGTGAAAGCAAAGAGTAAAGTAAAGTTCCCTATTGAGCCTCCTTCATGTGAACAGGAATTCAGAGTTTAGTGGATGTCCTACCTTTTTAGACATGTGGTGGGTCATACTCAAATCGATACAGAGTCTTGGTCCTGAGTGTTTGGCTTCTAAAAGTCTCTCCTTGGTTAAGGATTTCAGAAAACGTTTGCTGTGCTGGGGACAGACACCTAGTGTAGAAATATCAGAAAAGAACAAAAGTGAAAAAACAGATGAATAGTATTTAGTAAGATTCAATTCTCCTCATTTATTTTTGTATATGAAAAGAAAATTAAGACTTGTGTTAGGTAGTCATTCACTACACTATTTAGGTAAAGCACAGTGGAAAGGATAGTGGGCTCTGAGGGACACTGTTGGGCTTGAATCAGAATTCAGTTTGTTCAATTACTCCCTGTATGATCTTGGGCGTGTTAGTTCATTTCTTTGAGCCACTGTCTGTTTACCTCCAAAATGGGGATAATAAAAGTACCTACCCTTAGGGAAATCCATGTAAAATTCTTAGCAGTGAACTTAGCACACAGCACTGAATGAATGATAGCTGCTTGTGTTATCATTCCTTCTGCTTCTGAGCTTATAAACTTGTGTGTATACTACACAGTTTATAGTGAAAGGCAGCCTTAAGGTTAGCTTTCTTTGATATTTATGCCCAACAAAATAGGATGATAGGTCCTACCTTCCAAATGTCTGCTTTTACTTAAACAATATTCCTACTCCCCCAGGAATCTACAGACAGCACAATCTAATTTATTGTTACCTGGATTTTCTACACGATTGGCTTTTCTTCTTTCTTTTTCTTGCTTTCTTTTGCTCTTCTTTGCTGCAACTATCTTTTCCCAGTGTCTCTGTTTTCTTTGGACATTTTTCTTATGTTATCCAGAAAACAAAATTGTTTGAGAACTTCATAAGCACCAAAAAGGAAAATGAATATTAGAAACAGTTACTAATTTTTTAAATTTAGATATAAAAGGGGAGAAAAGGATATTAATAATTGAAAACAAAAACAGACTAGTCTGTGTTTAGAGACGACAGAGCCCCAGAAAAGAGATGTGACATATTCAAGGTCACAGTGAGTTCGCTAGGGACAGGACCTAAATCAAGTTGGATTTTCTGGCCCCTTGGAGGTGTTTCAAAAACTGCTCCTTGAACTTTATTTACTTGCCCTATAAATCAAATGGGATCAAAACCTTAAAGCAGGAAATTATCCTTGGAATATACAAAACTCATTCCCAGTCTTTTGTTACCAGTATCTGCCCTTAAAAACAGGGATCTCTGGGAATGTTCATCATCTTAAAGTCCATGGCCAAGCGATGCGCTGAACTCACCGAGCACCACGTTGCAGGGTCTGTGGGCTGGGTCTCTCCCTCCTGGGGCTCACATTCCACTTCAATCTGCAGAAGCTGAAAGTTTTCAGAGATGCCATCTTCGCCAGTGTCCCCTGGGCTGCCTTCTTGCTCCCACAGCACACGTGACTCTGTTTTCCAAGTACTCTCTTCCAATTTCCAGTCCATGAGCTTAGTCCTCTGTTCTCTGCACCCAGAGGAGAAAAGGCATAGTTATTTGTGACATTTTAGTATTTCACTTGCAGAGGTACTCCTTATATCCTAATAACAAATAGTGTTACTATATTACTAGAGAAGTATGCAAATACTAATACAGATTTACTGAACTGAAAAAAAGCATGTGTCTTTCAGAGAAATGAGTCAGCATAGAAACATTTCAGTGGAAATAAAAAGAAACATTTTCATGGTAAGGAAGCCAAATGCACTTCTTGAAGGACAAACAACTCTGGACCCCTCCAAGCAATTATCCTCTGCTGTAGTGACACAGATAACCACATCATTTATTGTGTTATTGAAATACATGTATGAAATGAAGGTGGGACAGAGGTGGCAAAAGTCACCTCCCCCATTATTCTGAGAACCAGTCCTCTAGCAAATATTTATTGAACACCTACTATAAGCAAGGTCTTAAACTAGAAACATCCTGGAGAGATGAAAACATAGTCAAAAATATGGAATTGAGTTGCACAAAACCAAACTGGTGATAAATCAAGAATTCATTTTTTCAAATTACACATTTCCTCCCCCAACTCAATTAAGTATCATTGCTGCAGAAAGTCTATCACCAATGAGAATGTTTAGTGTCCCCCACAAGCGTTCAGGTAGAAAAAGCATGGACAACCACTGTTATAGTAACTGAATGAATGTCGTAATTTCAAAGTGGTGTTTAAAATCCCAGAGAAAGCTAGAGAAAGAAACACTCTAATTGGTGGTCAAATGTTGCAAAGAAAGGTGTGATCATTGCTGATGGCTGCTCCTCTGAGTCCAGTGTACTGCCACCATCTTAGCAAAAGCGTATCTTTAAAACTGAAAATCTGGGACTCCTTGGTGGTGCAGGGGTTAAAGTCTCAGCGCTATCAAGCTGTTGCTAGTCACTGCAGCATGAATTACATGAATTCCATCCCCGTCAGGGAGCTAACCCACATAGTGCAGCTAACTTCTCTTGTCTTCCCATTCTGTGTCTGGTGAATTCTCTTACCCCCACACGACTGGCCTAGACCCCAGTTCTTGTATTAATATATATATATATATTTTTTTTTTTTTTTAAAAAGACAGCCTGGCAGTATTTAAAAAAAATGAAAATCTATCATCCATGCACATGGTAAAAAGATCTATTTATAATGAAAAATCTTGACTGAACCCCTTTCACCTTTAGTGGCAACCCTTGTTGCTTAGTGTTTTTAGTTCTTCCAGTAATGAACATTTTAACCTGAAGTCTTAGGCTATAAAACCATTATTTCCTGTCATAGGCAAGTGCATATTTAACTGATAAGAAATTGCCATCACTTTCCCAAAGTAATTATACCATTTTACACTACTGTCAGCAGTGTATGAATTCCACATCATCACCAACATTTGCTGTTGTCAGAGTTCTTAGTATTAGTCATTCTTGTGTAGTGGAATCTCATTATGTTTTATTTTGCATTTCTTCAATTACTAAAGATAATGAGCACTTTCCACACAATTTATTGGCCATTCATGATATATCTTACTTTATGAAATATATGTTCAAGTCTTTTGTTCATTTTATTTTTATTGATGAGCTATAGAAGTCTACTGTATATTCTAAATACTATCCTTTTTCAGATATGTGTATTGAGAATATTTTCACCCAACCTGTAGCTTACCTATTCTTTCTTTCTTTTCTTTAGGTTTTTTTTTTTATGAATACAAGAACTGGGGTGTAGGCCAGAGGTGCAGGAGGGGGTGTGTGTGTAAGAGGATTTACCAGAGACAGAGTGGGGGATAGAATACACAGATCTACTGAAATATACTGCTGAGGGGAGCTGCAGGTGAGACAGTAGAGGTCTGCTGCTCCATGGGGGTTAGCTCCCTGGCTGGGGATTGAACTTATGCCACAGTGGCTGCGATAGTTTGATAATGCTGAGACTTTAACCACTGCACCACCAGGAAGGCCGCCCCCTTCTGTGTCTTTTAAGAAATCTTTGCCTGGAGCCTCCCTGGTGGCGCACGTGGTTAAGCACAGCACTGTGACGTGATCTGCAGCCTCTGCAGCATGAGTTCAATCCCCCAGCCGAACAGGGAGCAACCCACATGGCGCAGCAGACCTCTCCTGTTGTGGCCGCTGCTCCCCTCAGCAGTATGTTTCGGTTGGTCTGCCTGTTTTGTACCCCACTCTGTCTCTGGTGAATCCTCTCACCCCTGCACCTCTGGCCTGTACCCCAGCTCTTCTATACATAAATAAATAAATCTTTAAAAAAAAAAGAAATCTTTGCCTATCCTAAAGTCACAAAGGTATTTTATGTTCCCTTTTAGAGGTTTTATACTTTTACCTTTTACATTTAAGTCTACAGTCCATGTCAGATTCATTTTTGTGTACGATATAAAGTTTAAGATTGTTTTTTTCTACGTGGATAAGAAGTGACTCTAGCATGATCTGCAGAAAGACTTGTTTCCAACCAAGTTGCTCTGGCACCTTTATCTTTTATTAAATTTCTCCATTTACCTAAGTTATTTAATTTATAGAGATAAATCACAAATTTCATCATTTTAATTTCTGTAGGATCCAAAGTGCTGCCTCTGAGTTCATTCTTGATATTTGTATTTTGTGTGTCCCTCTTTCCAGAGGCTTATCAATCTTAATAATCGTCCCAAAGAATCAGCAGTTGATTTTACCAATTTTCTCTACTACTACCTACTTTTTATTGCTTTGTTATTTCCTTTCCTATGCTTTCTTGGGGTTTATTTTTTTCTAGCTTCTTAAAGTAAAACCCAAGATCACCTACTTCCAATTTCTCTTCTCTTTCTTTTTTTTTCTCTTCTCTTTAAACATAAGCACTGGAAACTATAGATTTCCTTCTAAACACTATTTTTGCTGCACACCATAATTATTTCTATTTTTTGTATGTATAAGTCACTTATTACTCTTAAACAAATCACCCTAAAATTTAGAAGCTTAAAACAACATTAAACATTTATTATTCCACATTTTCTGTGGGTCAGGAATGCAAGAGACACCTATCAGTAAGGAACTGACTGAGCCTGGAGAATTTGATTCCAAGAAGGTTTAGTCATGTGGGCTGGCTCTTCCCAAAGCAGGTGATCTAAGAGCAGTAAGGCAAAAGCCACAATGACCTAACCTTGGAAGTCATACACTTTCATTTCCTCAATATCTTATTGGTTACCCAAGAGAGTCCTAGCCAGTGTGGGAGATAAATACACAGGGCATGAATACCCAGAGGAAATAACAAAGAAGGCCAAATATTGCAATCTATTTCTCCCTCTGGTCTATTTGTTGTTCCTCAAACATAACAAGGATATTCTCACCTCAGGACCTTTGCACTTGCTGGGTTCCCTACTTCCAATGCTCTCCCCTGGTAATTATTACTATATTCATCACTTTATTTAGATTTTCACTCCTAACTTGACGTGTGTGTGTGTGTGTGTGTGTGTGTGTGTGTGTGTATGTATGTGTGTGTGTGTTGGGGGGTGGTTCTGAACTTCCCCATCTCTATAATGCGTTATGCTAGCTTTGTTCACTACTCTACACCTAAAAGAGGTCATGGTACCTAACAGAGGCTCAATAAATACTTGATGAATAGATAAATCTTCCACCTATCCCCATCTTTGAGTTGGCAAATACCTCAAAGTTTCTAGCCCATGTCCCAACTAATGAGCCTATCTCTGGAGCGATGGCCCGACCAGTCTGTGTGTGCAGGTTTCTCATTCTAAACTTCAGTAGAGCGAGTCCTCCAGCCCCTTCAGGACTAGAACATCAGACCTCAGGGTCGAGAACACCCCACTTGTGGGTGCTGCCTGGCCCGCAGGCTGCGAGTGCGAGGGGAGGCAGGAAGGGAAAGCATCAAGATGGAGGAGTGCCCCAGAACAAACGACTGTTGAAACGTTGTTTTCTTGAAGTCTTCTCCCACAAACAAGAAGACGGTCCCAGGGCAGGCCCCCAGCCCCTACCCAGCCCCCCGAAAAGATCCCGGCAGTACCTGATTCCGTCACCTCACGTAGCGTCCGTGGTGGCTGCGGCTGCGCACAAAAGGCCCTGCCTTCCCTTTCACTTCCGGTTCCTGCCCCTCTCTAAAAGGCATGCTGGGAATTGTAGTCTTCAATTTGACCGCTCCTTGTGCCGCAGCCTCCGAGATGGTTTCAGCTTCCTTACCCCAGCTGCACTAGGGAGCTGCCTCCCGTCTGGAGTGTGGCTGTTCTTCTCTGAGCCTCGGTCACCCAGTATGTAAGATGGCGATTAGAATCGCAGCCACTTGCCGATCTCCCAGAGCTGCTGCAAATGACAGGAGTCTGATTGTTGTCAAGTGCTAGACTTGGGCGTAGGCTGGAACCAGGCTTGAACCACCCCTCATATAGATGCTTCGCGAGAGCCTTACCCTCTCTTGGGGTTCCCACAACCAGCAGGGTCCACGAGCTTGCTTTCACAGTCCTTTCCAAGAACACGGTTCCCATCACCGCTACCTGACTGTCCATGCTCACAGCCGCAATACCCGGATTGGACAGGTATGAGTGAGTCTCTGGTCACTGTCCCTCCTCCTTCCCGCCTTATGTATCCACAGGGAAACTGAGGCTCAGAGTACCGTAGACATGTGCCCATACCTTAGCTAGATAAAAACTGTTAGCCACTCTTCCCATTACTCCTGCAATCCTAGGGCTCCCATGTTTTCAGAGATCGTGCTATGAATGAGCAGAAATATCTGCCCAAGAAACCACGGTCCTATTAGAAGCCCTCTCTGCCCCACACCTTTTCCCTCTCGGGACTTTTCTTTTCACATCTCCTCCTACCCCGTCCCCAACATATGCTTCAGCCCCTCTTATTCTCTACCAGAATAAATTTTAAATGCTAAAACGAAATGTCCTTTTTCTCCCTGAGAAGGTTCTTCTAAAGCCCACCTCAGAAGTCGATGGTGAGTTTACCCTGGCTCCTCATTCAGCAGGGCACAAATGTTTTCCGTTGCTCCCATCACACCAAGCCCGCACCTTGTTCTAAGCTGTCTTGAATACTTCCCCTCCTCATCCTCTTACTGCTTCTGTATCCCTTCACTTTTGAAGGACTTCATGGCCACTTCATAGAAAAAGTCTCCGAGTGGGTCTGCACCTCCTTCCCAGTGTTCTTGGATGTAAAATCTAACTTTCCCAAGGCCTTGCATGACCTGCTTCATGGCTGCCCCTCTGGCCTCATCTAGCACCCTTCCTTGTGCTTGCTATGTTCCAGCTTCATCTGTACTGCTATGGTTCCCTTTGCTCTCACTTTTTTCATGGCTAGTTCTTCACATTTTTTAGGCCTCAAATTAAATGTTCCCTCTTTCGGGAGGACTTTACTGTCACTCTAGGTAAGTAAGGCTCTTTCAATCCCTGTCTTGGCACCCTCTTCATTTTCTCTATTTCACCTACCAGTCAGTGATTTTTTTCCCCCCTGTGCCTTTCCAACTAATTACTAAGTTTGTTGAGGGGACTATGTCTGATATATATAGTTGTATTTCCTAATGCTATGGCACAGCAAATATTTGTTGACAAGATAAATATGTAATTTTTCTCCTTTCTTGACAAGGTCAAATCCTCCCATCTAGCTATCAAATCCAGGGCCAGACACAGTAGATAATAATTCTTGACATCCTACTTTCCTCCTCAAGGAAGTCTTCCCTCATCACTGCTTCTACCCAAAAATGACTTCTCTCCTTTGAGCTCTCATAGCACCTAACTTGTTTGCTTTGTTGGCTCTAGCCTACTGTAACTTAAAGATCTCTATCTCTATGCACTATCTTATCTCTAGGACAAGACCTCTGTCTCAAGATCAGAGCTCCTGAAGACCAGCTTTTCACCCAATTTATATCCAGAACCCTGCTTCAGGCATTGCCTGGGTGTATCCTAAATGTTTGTGGAAAGAAATCAGTCATGTGGTGGTGGATGACAAAAGGAAAGAGTGTAAATGTCCCACAGTTTCTTATGTTATTAAAGAATTGATTCTTGCATGGTGGTAGGTGGTCCAATTCTTTAAGGAAGTGCTAAACAAGGCAATTCCCCCTCTATGCTGGCTTTTCAACAAGCGGTGAGGGGGTTCCCAGAACTTCTGAGACTTAATACCCCTCATGGGAACTCCAGAGCAAAATATCAGCTCTGTATATCAATAGTGGCAGCCCAAGTAAGGCACTGTATTTGAGGGGAAAGAAAGCAAGTAAAGAAGGAAACAAACATTTGAGTGCATGTGTTGGAGACTTTAGTCTTCTTTCTATCCTCATGATTATTTCTCAAAATAATACCAAATGTGTATAGCAATCTCTGCTTTGGGTGTTGTCATGTTGGTAAGAAAATGTATCCAAGTGATCTAAGTAAGGCATCTGGTACATTTTAGTTCCTCATTAAATGAAAGCTAGTCTTTCCTTTTGCCGCCGGGGAGACTGAGGCCCAAATAAGTGTCTAACAACACCGACCACTGCCAGGATTCAAGCCCTGATGGAGTTGAAGTTCTGAGTTCCTTCCTAAAAATTGTAAAAGCATAGGTTGTATTCCCATCAATATGTAATGAAGTTCTTTATAGCTCTCCACTGGTAAAGCATTCAAGTCCTGTTTAAGATCACACAACTTTTGTGTCCTATTGTTCCTGTTTTCATTGCATGAAATCCCTTCAGTCTGTGTCCAAGAGCCTTCCTGATAGTTTATTGAAAATATTCTATAAAAAAGAAACAGACCTCTAAGGGAAAGAAAGAAACTCTTCTCTTCTTCCAAAGTACTGCTTTCCTCCGACTGGATAGAGCTAGAATGTTTTCTTGTGCTCCTTCTTTTACTGGGTGGAGAGGAAGGAAATGGGGAGCCCTGGAGGAGCCAAAGCCCAGGGGCAGCGCAGAGTTTGCCACTGATCAGAGCTCACCACCTGGAATGAATTGAAGCAGTCCCAGGTGAGTGTCTAAACCACCTTCGATTTGGACCATGAAGCAAAAGATTGGGGAAGATATTGCAAGTGTATCTTGAAATCAGTTTTTTTTGGCATATGAATACAAAATGCAGGAAAGATGTCAGATTAGGAGAGGTGTCCTTAAAAGCTGGGGTTATTCCTAACATTTATTGAGTGTTTATTAGATCTTTATCCTGCAAAGTGGGCACTGTTTGTATCCCCAACTTTCAGAAGAGAAAAACCAAAGTATTGGGAGCGTGTCCACAATCCCACCAAGATTAACTGGGATTAATTGGCTCACCTGGGATTAGTGAGAGACACTGAATATATTTCTTTTGCTCTAATGCTATTTTTTAAAAGAATAATATAACTCAGGGCTTTCTGTTTGTCTTTTTAGAACATTAAAGGTAGAAATAGGGTACAGGATTTAGGGATGCCGTCAATTTTAAATGAAGCACAGAATACTTGGGGAACGTGGATGGTCATGTACGTAAGGGACGTACTGCCACCTAGTGGCAACCTATGCTCACGACAGCGAGGCCAGCAAGAATACCAGGCCTGGGACAGGTGCTGGAAACCAACACTTGTGAGGGAAGAATCTATCAAATATTACATGTATTCTTTCCTATTTTTGAAGGTTATTTCCAAATCAATGTGGTATATGAAGTCAAGATTGTTTTCTTCAGCGATGCCTACCTTCCTTCCTCATCCTTGCCTTCTTGGGACAGCCTGTGGCTTTGTTTCTACACTCCTTCTAGGGCACACACTTTATTGGTGGCAATCTACTTATCTGCATGTCCTGAAGGTACAGATGTCAGCTGGGCACACTAAGGGTCTGTGAACATCCTCGCCAGGGCAGGGACTTACTCATCTTCATATCCCAAACTCCTAGAACCAGGCCTGGCACAGAAGTATCCAGTGAATGTTGAATGAAGATTAGTGAATACTTTTCATCCAAACTTATCACTCTGTATGACTGAGGCCAAGATTAAGCAGCAGTTTATTTGAATACTTTAAATAGTAAACATTTGAGAAGGTGAGTGGGGAATGGAAGGGGCTTCTCAGGGAAGTGTCCAGGGCAGGGCAGGGGACTGAGGCAGCCAACCTGTTCACAGTACAGTAGATGCCCGGAACTTCTGGGTCAAACAGAACACAGCAGCCGTGAGGGCCGTGCACTGACGGGCCAGGAGTTTCACACTCAGGTCATGGTAGCCTCTCTCGCAGGTCAGCTTAGCGGCCTCCACGAACTGGTGGTAGGTGCACACCACGTCCCTCAGGCTCCCCGCCGTTTCCCTGTGCCGGGCAGAGCAGCGGCTGCAGTCCGTGAACTGGAAGCACAGGCTGGCCAGCTGGACCAGGTGCTGGAAGGTGTCACGCACCGCACGCTGCATCTCTTCGGGGGACTGGTCCATTCTGATCACGTGCTGACAGCTTGACAGGAGCTTCTGGGAGCCCATGCAGAGCCGGCTCCGGCTTTCAGAAAAGTGCCAGGTGCACTTCTCTGGGGGATGTTTGTTGCCATTCCCCCAGGAAGCTTCTAAAATGTCTTGTAATTCCAGCAGGCTTTGGGTGAGTTGGATGAAGCCCTCAGGGGTGCTGGCAGGGGCAGCTTTCAGCTGTCTCAGAGTCCTGGAGCAGTACTCTGGCCAGATGTGGCTGTTTCTCAACAGGGGCTCAGTGCTGCAGCTGTGGGCTCTGGCTGACCTCCATGGGAGAGCCAGCTGGCTTCCTGCAGAGGGCGGTGAAGTGAGGGGGGCTGTGGGGCATGCTTGTGAGTCCTGGTCTTCTTCCTCTGTCTCTAGCTGCAGTCCTCGGAAGCATGTGGCATAGGAGAACTGGCAGCTGCACTGCTCCATCCCAATCCTGGGGGCCACCATCTCATTCACACCAGCAAAACCCAAAGATGCAGCCATCCTGAGACCCGCCGAAACATCAGGATAGCTTTCTGGGGCAAAGCACAGGAAAGACTTCTCAGCAGGAAGACAGATGTTATGGCTTTTGTCTTTGCTTTCTGAGAGAGAACAGTGCTTTGAGTCTTCTAAGTGGGACTCCTGTTGGGGACATGGTAATGGCTTTGGCAGAGGAGGCTCTGAATCAGAATAGACCTGCTCAGGAGTGTCCCTTGGGGTCATGTCTTCCCCTGTCACATGGTTAGGTGGCTCTGCCTTGAGCCCATCCAGAGGGGAGGCTGATGGAATAGTCTGGTCCCCAAGCAAGAAGCCAGGGTCTAAATCTAACTCAGCCAATAGTTTTTGTTCTTGGGTCTGGCGAGTTTGGCCCAGGGTTTCTCCGCTGCACCCATGGAGCTCTCTGGGGGAATGTGGTAGAGTCTCCTCAGTCCCTGTAACAGGAGTCTCCAAGGAGAGGGAGATTATTACTCTACCAGCTGGGGCACTCACATCAATAGCCTGAGCAACACCATTCAACACATCACCCTCAGGAACACCTGAGCCCTTCCCAGCTTTGTCACACAAGAGGTTAGTGCCATTTTGGTCGGCAAATTCTCCTTCACTTTCCAAAGATAGTTGTTCTTGTTGCTCCTCCTTTGCAGGGAAAGATGCCATCTTCTCTCCCGAATTTATTTCACATTCACCACTTCTAGGACTGCCTTGAGGAGACAGCAAAGGCTCTGTGTGTTTGGGGGAACTTTCTTGCATATGATTTGCAAGTCCCAATCCTGTTTCCAACTGGCCTCCTCCTGGCTCTGGCGTATCTCCTTGAGAGACAGTATGTGGCCCTGGGCTGATGGCCAGGCAGACTTTGTCTGAGTTCAGGTCAGCACTGGAGAGAGAGGAGGTGCTGTCCCCATGCTCTCCGGTGAGTTCACTGGGGGCACTGCCATCCAAGTCCTGAAGTGGAGCTAAGGTTTGGGAAAGCCCTGCCTGAGCAGTGTCTGGGTCAGAGGGACCGTGGTTGGGACAGCGAGAGCTACTGGCCGGGGAAGTGGCGACAGTGGCAGTCTGAGGAGTGAGCCCAGCATTCTCTTTATGGTTGGGGTCAATTCGGAGGCGAATAGCAGAAATAGAAGACACTCGAGAGTCAATGACCGACTTGGTTTCCATGGTCTCAGGCTCCATCTCCATGACCCGGGAGGCTGGATTGGTGCTTTTGGTCTCTCTCAGGGGAGCCAACAGCCCCAGGGCCTTGGTCTCCAGGAGGCCAGGCTCACCTTGCATGTCCTGTAAAGAGGACACAGTTGGGGAGGGGGCACTGAGGGCTAGATAGGGCTCCCTGTCATAGTAGCACACATCGTCCACACTATCCAGGGACGCTGATGGCACCAGTGGAAATGAGACCTGACAGGTGTAATCAGTCTGTAGGAAAGACCTTCTTTTCCTCAGGGGCTTGGCATACTTTTTCACCACTCCTCTTCTGCTTGGCTCTCTCCCATCTGGCCCAGGATTCAGGCTGTCGCTGGGGCTGCAAGTGCTAGCCTTCTTCTGCAAGGCTGTGGCATTGGGTCCTACAGAAGAAACAGCTCTGGACCCTGGGAGTCAAGAAAGGAAAAAGTACATAAAAGCAGAGAAACCAAGAGGCTTATAGAGCTTGGGCATAGGGCTCAGGGTTGCCTGGGTCCACATTGTGGCTGGGCTAAATAACCTCGAGCAAGTTAAATCTTGATTGCCTCGCTTTCTTTCTTTGAAAGATGGGGAAATAACTGTGGTGGACTTGCACACCCTGCCTGTCACCAGTGCCCCTATAGCCAATCCCTGGAGCAGACCCAAAGGTGTAAACCTACTTTACCCCAGTAAATGTCATTTGGAGGGAAAAAAAGTGAACTCTCTGATGATAGTAGGCTCTCAAAAAATATTTAGCCCAGAGCCTGGCATATAATGATGATTGATAAATGTTAATTACAATTACTGTCTTTAAAAATGTTATTATTCTTACTGCATACACAGTCTCACTGCACAGGAACATTTTTATGGTTTTATCTAGAATTATGTCTAAGGATAAACATAAAATCCCTGGTGGGGTTGGGGGAGAAGTCATTGCAAGGGGGAAAACATAACTATGGCGGACATCTTTTAAGTCTTGGTTGTCCAGTATTCATTTCATTGTCTTCAGGCCATAGCACCTCAGCTTCCTCTCAGGGAATGATATCTCCCCAATGGGTATGATCTGCTGGAACTATAAATGAAGGTACCCTGTCCATGTCAACCAATGGTCAGATGTGTGACAGCCAGTCAGCCATAAATTTCCTAGAATTTCAAACTCATTGATTAAAAAATTGTAATAAAGCGAGAGCACATTCTTTCCAGCCATGGAATCCTGACAATATGGTGAGATTCCTGCTCTGGTTGCTGCCTATGTCTGAACTGGTTCTTCCCCTTTGCTGCCAATTTTAGGAATTTTCTTACCACCTTCTACCACTTTTTCTTTGTGCTGACATTAACCCAATCAGCACTGCCATGCAGATGAAATGAGTTAGTGCCAATAAAGCACCCAACACAAGGTCTGTGCTTAGGAGGTGCTCACGATAGGGACCACAGCTGTCATTATTGTCACTACGGGGGTGTGGCTGTTGAGGGAGGTTGTTTTTGACAAAAAGTGGCCATGAATCTCAGTCGCAGGTGTGAGGGTTTGTGCCTACCAGGATGGACCTTAGCGAGTAGAGAATCACTTCTGTGATGAAGTTCTGGGAACCAGCCAGAGCAATTAGGCTCACAGTCCAGCACTTGAGAATCAGAGGGCTCTCATCTTCAGACCAGTTGCCTCCAAGCTGGTTGTACTTTATGAAAACCTTACCAAATCCTTGTTACTTAGACCTCTTACATCAGAATCTCCAAGGAAGCTGGGAACTAGGAACTGTCGTATTCAAACCAACTCCAGACACACTTGGTAGCTGCTGCTCTAGCCAATGACAAGAGTGTTCCTGAAGCCTTAAAGGAGAGAGGCTCCTCAGTGAGTCAGATGCCAGACCAGATCCCAGGTTCAGCAAGCCCAGTTCTGGTCCCTTCCATAGCAATGCATAGGCTCCCTGTGGAAAAGGGAGTGTCCAGTGTGGAACTTACATCCTGACCTACACTCCCATAAAGGAAGTCCTTGATGGTTGTCTGCCGTGCTCCCATCTTGCTGCCCGCACAATGGTTGACCTAGCAGGGCAAGGTTGGGGGTGTGGGTAGCAGTTGGCTGCATTATTTGGCAGCATGGCACATCTGACCAGAGGCTTCTCTGTTCCTTGTGTATACAGTCAATGAACTTAAGGTAGGTGAGAGAGAGTCACTCATTCACTTAGCAACCACACCCAGGCACCATGTGCTGGGGCCACAGAGATGAGGCAGAAACAGAGTTCCTCCCTTCAAAGGAGTTTCTCAGTCCAGTGAGGGAGAGAAGCAGTAATGCAAAATCACATAAATAAATACAAAGTTCCAGGCAGTGCTAAGTGCCAGGGAGGAAGCACCAGAGTGCTATTAAGAGGCGTGACAGGGGTGGGAAGGCCTGCTCTGGTCTTGGCAATCAGCTAGTGTTCCCTGAGAGACAGGGATGGGTGGGCATCAGCATCCAAGGATAAGGGTGAGGAGTGTTACATGTGGAAGGAGCAGCATGTGTGCAGGCCAGAGGTGGGAAAGAGCTCAGCACTTTTAGAGAATGGCAAGGACTGAGTGCAGGAGCACAGAAAGAAGGCTCAGAAGAAGTGAGACAGGCAGAGGCCATGGCACAGGGGCCTCACACAGGCTGCTAAGGAGCTGGCTTTCTTCCATGAGCAAAGGGCACTCACTAGTGGGGAGGGAGCAGCAGGGAAAGGCTGAAACAGGTAAAAGGGCTACAGCTTCTCAGCCCCTAGGAGGTCAACCTCAATGTCTCTGTGCTCTCTTTTTTCAGACTTTGGCATGTGGTGTTAGTGAGTGAGTGAGTGTGTGTGTGTGTGTGTGTGTTGCAGGGATCTTAGGTCATCTTAGGAAGTCATTCTGTGTGGAAAGACATTCCAAACTCTTGTGGAGGCAAGGATGAGGAACTTAAAAATGAGTTCCTTAATGAGCCACCAACTGCCTGTCCAGTTCTTCTGGCTTCAAGGTCTCAATTAATGTAGCTTCAGGATGCTCATGATATATTTGCTTCCCTCTGCTGAACACTCCCATCAAACCCTTTTATGTATAAATTCTGTTCACCTCACAAGGTTCAGCCACTTTCCACCTCTTCCAGGAAGCCTTCCCTGACTCCCATGGTGAATGAATGCCTCCTGCTTCTGTGTTCCCACAGTTCTATACCTCCCTTGCAACCTGGACTTGAAATCATGATACTTGTGAATTGGACCACTGGGCCCAAGGTGGCCTCCTCAAAAAAGGGACAAGGACTCTGCTTCATTCATGTTTTCCCCTCAAGGGTGGTCTCTGCCTCTAGTGGGTACTCTGGAGCTGCTACTGAATCTGTAGACCTTGTGGGGGTGGGAAGCTCACCTGAGAGGGCATCTGGGGGTGTGAGCTTATCAGCGGCATCGTAGTATTCCTCATCTGAGCTGCCATCCTCAAAGGCCAGTGGCAGGTGTGGGCCCAGGGCTTCCAGCGTGGACCTGGGCTGGGCCTCAGTCCAGCCCTGCTGACCCCAGGCTGGTGGGGCACCCACCTGCCGGGAAGCTGTGCTCTCCGAGCTGTCGCTCAGGTGGCTGGCCGGGGAGACACTAGAGCACAGGTTGTAGTAGTCAGTTCGGCTGCCCTCATACAGCCTGGGGTCCAGCCTGACCACACTTAGTTCTGATCCCCAGCCAAATGGCACGGGAGCGGGGCTCTCAGACAACCCCTTCTTCTGGCACTGAGGGCTGTCCCTTGGGGCCAGATCCAGGAGATAGAGGAAGCCACTAGTTTCAATACTGCTTCTCTCTTCTTGGCCGTTGACATCAAGACTCCCTGGAAAGCCTGGTGAGCTAAAGTGGAAGAAACCGGACCTGCTGGAGGAGCAGGCGTCCAAGTCATCCTCTTCCAGGGCATCCATGGACTCGCTTGAGCCACTGGTCCTGCAGCCTCGGCTCTCGGTGTTTGCAGAGTCAGATGCCTCCGACTCAGCACTGTCTGTCATGCTGCTCGCCCCACAGGTGCTTGAGCCTCTCCTGGTCCCCTCAGGGCAGGGGTTGTCCCCAGGCGGCTGCTCCTCTTTCATGAATGGTCTGCAGAGGCCTGGCTTCAGCAGGCGTCTCTCTGACAGGGGCTCCAACACGCAGTCCACTTCAGAGGACTCCTCTGAGTCGCTGCATGCCCTGGATTCATAGCCTGTAGCACAGGGAACACCAAAACAGCATTCAGGGCTGGCAGAGGTCATGTGCCCCCACCATCGCTCTGTCTGCCTTCCCCCACCACCATTTTCCAGATGAGAAAAACCAAGGTCCAGAAAAGTGATCTGTGCAGTTAATGCTATCCTGACGGACACAGGATCTGTGGGACTCGAAATTCCATGTTCTCCCACAACAGGTCTCCTATCCCATATCTGCCTGGACCTCCGAAAGGAGACAGGATTACCCCAGCCCTTCTTCCAAGCTGAGAGCTCCCTGTTCACGGAAACTTGAAGGTATTTAATTGGATTTCACTTCGTTATGGGCAGTATCACCTGTGCTAAGCCCCTCTTCAAATTGCAGCTGTCTTGTTCTGGGCATGAAAACCAGACAGGCAATCACATTTTAAAAAATAAAATAAACAATAAGACCTGATATACTGATTCAAGTATCTATGGATTTTAACCTGAGAATATGTATTTTTAGCAACATTATGGGGGGAGGTGAGGCTGCTACACTGACGCCTTCTGGAGCATGGAATTGGGGACCCACTGGTGCAACAGCGCTTTCAGGACAGTGAACACTCATCCAGCCGCCAGGAGTTTCTGGCCAGGATTCATGGTCAGAGGGTTGAGGCTCTGAGCCAGGTCTCCAATCTCTCTGCCACCAGAAGTCTTCAGGGAGATCTTGCAAAAATTCCTCTGATCATATCATACCACTTAAGCCTTCTGAGACCTTTCCTGCCTACAGGGAAGAGCCTCAGCAGAGGGCTAAGGCCTCTCACAGGACGGCCTGGCTTCTTCTCTGCAGCCTAGTGACCCACCGTGGCCCATTCACGCTCCAGATTGTACCCTGGCCCTTTGTGTCATACCTCTACGCTGTCTACTTTGTTTCAAATAATCTCCCCTCCCTTCTTTGCCTGATTAACTCCAGCACCTTCTTTGACCACTGCTACCTGCCCCAGCAGAAGCAGGTCCTCCTGCCCCCAGACCACCACCACAGCACTGCCCTCACTCTGCACTGCTCCCCAACCAGGCTATTATTCCCTTGTTCACAAGTTGTAAGCAATGAATTCCCCCCAAAACCATCACGTCCTAATTATTTACTTTACCCACCATCATCTAATCTCTTGAGTATTCGCGTCTAGTTTAACTACACGGAGTATGTGCTATGGATTGGCGTGCTACTGAGCATCTCTTCCCAGCAACATGTTCAGTGACATCACCTGAGGAGCTTGAAGTTACCTACAGCGTGAGTGTTTAGAATCATGAAAACAGGCTACTGATTCAAACCAGAGTTTAGATGTTTTGGTTTTTCCCCTGCAGAGACAGCTGTTAAGAGATCAGTAAACCACTAACAGAACACTGTACTGATTAGTAGTGAAGCCACGCTAAATAGAACCCAGGAGCTGGCTTGTGAAACTCCATCTCCTCCAGCCTCCACTATTTCATTCCTTTTATGATGTGATTTTTGGGTCCTTCCTATCTCCAGGTATGCTTTCCTTATAAAAATGAATGGCTGAGAATTTCTACTTTAATTCAAAAGAATGCAAAAGACTACCAAGGCATGGAACAAGAAGCTAGATCATCTGTATTTTCCTCAACAAGTAAGGATTTTAGGAAACACTGCAAGGAATCAGAGACCTACAACAGCATTCATAGGACTTAGCAGAGTCTCAGATACAAAGATAGCCTCTCTATTTAAGATTTAGGGAAGATCATCTGTTTACCAGGAAATAAATGGAGAACAGGTTCTTATCCATTTGAATGGAAGTTTCAGCTCAACCCAGTTCACCACCTCCTTTAGGCTGCCATTACCTAGAAGGCCAAACAAATGGGCCCTTTTCTAGTGGGGCAAGTCCCAGCACCTCACCTTCTTCAGCAGATATGCGATGGGCTTGTTTGTTTCCCGGCCAGAGGAAAATGGAGGTGACGGGGTCGACAAACAGCCTATAGTACCCAGCAATCAGGCAGGCTAGGTCTTTTGCACTATTGGATTCCAGCAGCAAAGTAAGAACCTTCAAAGGTAAAGAGAATGCATACACTTATGTTTATAAAGGCCTAAGGGACTGTGTGGCCAATGAGAGATTCCAAATAAATTCAGGCAGACCCTCTATACCTTTCACCTATAAGACTAGAGGTGAGCATATGTGCACACGCATACACACATGATCACATGTGAGTGTGCACACACACAGGCACAGTGGGTTCTTCCCATCCAATCTACAAGGTATCCCATTTTCCAATCCCATAACCCAGTCCCCAAAACCAGTCACTCTGCTCTATCCTGTTCATTTATACAGTGGGGTCTTTTTAAGACCTGACCTAGAAAAGAAAAAGGAACAAGAGCAAATGAAGAAGGAAGGAGAGGGTCATAAGAAAAATAAAGCATCCTTCAGCATGTGGGGATTAAAGTAAAGGAAGGCAAGATAAATATAGAACCTTCCAGAGAGGCTCAGGAAATATGGTGCATCATTTACCCACTTTACGGGCTCCCACTCAAAACTCTTGGGCAGCCATTTGGGTCCCATGCATGTGATAAATATCCTCTGGTGCTCCCAGGCATGTACAGGGCCCAGCTCAGTTTATAAGAAAAAATTACTGGGACCTTCCCAGAAAAATTCCCCTTGTTCACTGCTTTTTTTTTTTGGTGGGACAGGATGGACAATTCGTGATTTTAAGTAAATGCTGGAAATTAGACTTTATTAACATCCAAACCATAAAAAGTACCCTAGAATAATTCAGCCCCAAACTTCAAAAGCTAGAGCCAAACTCTCTTCTCCATGTGTTACCTTGACGTCCTGAAGATACACTTTGACCATGCTCACTTTCTCAGACTCTTCCTTCAGCTCTACCCGACTGATGTTAGCAAACTCTGCCATTGTGGACATGATGTTCAGTTTGCTATTGATAATTTGGCTAATCCCATACTTGGCTCCCACTAGAAGGGCAATGTAGGACTCTCTATCCTGTAACTAGAGAAGGGTAGAAGGGGAATTAGTTTCCATTCACAAGCTAGTGAAAATACATGGCACATGTAAGAAGTGATCCCTCTTTCCGTAAACTCTTTGATTCCTGCTTCAGGGCCTCACCACCGCTTCCCTAGATTCCCCAACTACAGCTAGATTAAATAATAATTTTATCTCCCACAAAACCCTTCACAATAGACAGCCAAACCACAGGACTGCTACCTGTTCCATAAACACAATCTGCACTTTCACGCCTATGTGTATTTCAGGCATGCCATGCCCTCCTCCTGGAACTCCCTCCCTGCCAGCATTACCTAATGGAAATTCTGACCCTTCTTTAAAAGTTTCCATTAAACACTAATATGAAAAGACTTATGTGCTCCAATGTTCATAGTAGCACTATCCAAAACTGCCAAGCCATGGAACCAACTTAAGTGCCCAACAAAGATGAATGGATAAAGAAATTGTAGAATATAGACTGAATGGAATCCTACCGAGCTATTTAAAAAGGAAAGATAGGGCCTCCCCTGGTGGCACAGCAGTTGAGCGCTGGGCTTCGAAGCTGTCCACAGCCTCTGCAGCGCCAGTTTGATCCCAGGCCGCAGGTGAGGGTCCCACATGGCGCGCAGACCTCTCCTGCCGCCCGCTGCTCCCCTCAGCAGTGTATTTCGTCAGTCTGCCTGTTCTGTTCCCTGCTCTGGTGAATTCTCTCACCCTCCCGCACTTCTGACTGTGCTTGTATAAATAAATAAATAAATCTTTTAAAAAAAACAAAGAAATTGACAGTTGGGAAAGGCAGGATTAACCCCTGGGAAAACTGGGACATTTTTCTTGTACTTTCCAGTCTTCCTTTCAGTGATCCAATTTCTTCTACCACTTGGTCATCTTACTTTTCTAAGATTCCATCCTTTTTTCCCCTTCTGCTAACTATTTGATGCTCCTCTTTTCTCTCAAAACACTGATTCTCTTCTACCATCTACACTGTAGGTCAGCAATCTGATTAAACTGACCTCATCACTAAAAATGACTGAGAGTCATACCAAATTCACTGAAAGGAGCTTTAACATATATATAAAAAATCGGGCCTCCCCGGTGGCACAGTGGGTTGAGTGCAGCGCTATGATTCCCAGCTGGCCAGGGAGATACCCACATGGTGCAGCAGACCTCTCCTGTCTCGCTTGCTGCTCCCCTCAGCAGTGTATTTCAGTCATCAGCCTCTTCTGCTCTCTGCTCTGTCTCTGGTGAATCCTCTTACCCTCCCGTGCCTCTGACCTGTACCCCAACTCTTGTATAAAAATAAATAAATCTTTAATATATATATATATATATATATATATATATATATATATATAATCTCCAATTGGTAAATTGCCTGGCTTGGTGCTGGAGAGTTCTGGGCTCACTGAGTGGTGAGGGAGACGTCCCTGAAGCCACACCCCGAACCACTGAAAGCTGCTGAGAAGTGCAGCTGGTGCTTCTCAAATGAAAGCTGGAGGGCAAATGGGCAACAGAGCAGAAGACTCCTCTGCTTCTCTTTTCCCTTCTCAGATCCTCCCCTCAGTTCTTCCCTTCTTGTGGGGGCCTGGGAGTCAGTCTCAGAGTCTTACTATTCCTTTACAATCTCTAGTTTTTCTTCTTCACCGCACAACCAAAACTCCAGAAGTACAGTACCTTCATTTAGAAGCCCAACTTTATTGCCTTTCCATAATCCCTTCTCCTTCCTATACGCAACCTGAAACTAGCGGTGGAAACCTCTGTCTTCAAAATCTACACCCTAGTCCCGTGCCCTCTCTCATAGCTTTGCTTTGTCTTGATCGGTTCTTTGCTGTCCCTTTCCAGGGTGGAAATAATGTCTTCTTTTGCTCTGGCCCCCCAGCATCTACCATAGAGTAGCATCAAGCAAGGGCATGATAAACACTTCAGGAGCCATAATAGTTAATTTCTGCAACAAACTCTAGCACACGACAGGGTTATCAGAATTTCTGGCTAAAAGATACATTGATCTTCTGAGGTCCAGTTCTCTAATACGTACCATTAAAGTAGCATTAAAGATTTTCCCCCCATACGTCTTGAGTTCTCCAAGGATCTGTAGATAATTTAAACGTAGCTGGGCAGCAGAAATAAGTTGCTTAAACAGGAGGAAAGAAAAAAAAATAAAAGACTGTTGAAGTCAGAGTTGGAGTTATTCACTTGCCTAAAATCTAGGCGATACTGAAATATTTTCCCTGGAGTTTCACAACATATGGCTGGGGTGGGGTGTGGGGGAAAGGATCAGCAGAGGCCACAGCTAATATTACCTTCTGTCGGGGTTCCAGCAAATTCTGGTTCCTCTTCATGTGGAAGCTAATAGCTTTCTTGATGTCTTTGCCTTTCATGTTCCGGAGTAAAGTTGGAGATATAAAGTTCTCTATTCCCCAGTCTTTCCTGCCATGAGACAGTGGAGACAAGGAGGACCATTTTTAAAGTGAACTGGCTCTAAGGAAGGGCCTAATTACATTTGATTCAGTCCTTAGTGTTCTCAAAATATTGCAATTATGAGCCTCTTTCTCAACAGAAGAGATTATGCATTTTTTTTGTTTATCTGTCCATTTATTTATACAAATATACACTCAACAAAACCCAGCCATATTCAGGAATCAAGCCCCATTGATCATTTTGGGGGCTTATTACTCACCATTACACTTGTATAACACCCTCTCATGGGAACTCCTAGCATCCTCGAGTCCCCGAGGCCATGCTTCAAATGGTGCCAGCCTGGCAGTATCACAATCCCCCATCAACTTCTCAAAACACAGATTCTTAGATCCTACTCCCTGGGTTAGACCTAGCACATATAGCAAAGGGTCAAGGATCTGTTTTATTTTTTCACATTTGATTCCCTCATCTTATTGAGATGCCCAGGCAGGACAGGGCTGAGATTTGGTGAGGGAGCTGGCAAACCTGGGTGATACTGTGTACAGTGAAGTGACATTTTAAGCTAAGAATCAGGAGGTATGGAAATCCAAGGACTTGAAACTGCCTTAGTAGGAGGCAGTTTCACACCCCTAAGGCATATAATTTCTAAGGCATTCTTGTCCTTAGGCAAGAATGAGCTTCACACTGAGGTTGTCAACTGATTTCCCAAGACATCCTGGGAATTTACAAAAGGATCCTGTATCTTTCCATCTGGAGTTAGCTTCTGCCCTAGAGGGTGTAGCCAGGCTTGATCTCAGGGAGCCAGGCTGGGTCAGAGAGGATGGGGAGGGATCTGGAAGGGAGACAATGGACAGAGGGTAGGTGGGTGAAGATCAGCCATCCTGGTTAGGGGTCAGACAGGCTATCAATGCGTCACAGCTGCTGTAGATGGGACACAGAAGTCTCCTGCCACTCACTCTATGTATTTCAAAGAGATCTTCTGCGGCTGGGCACAAGCGTAGATCCGCTCCTGGATGTGCAGGGCTGCGAGTCGGAGAGCAGAGCTACATTTCATTTCCACAGCAAAGCGCTCCTGGAGCACGTCGCTACAGCTCTAGAAGAGATTTCAGCAGAGCCATTGGGAAACAGGAACAGGTGGACTGTGTTCCCTGGTCCTCTCAGGTGAGAGACAGCAGGACCAGGAGCTTAGCTTTGAGAACTGCCCCTGACAATTCTTGCCTAAGTTCAGTTACTAAGACTCTCTGAGTACTGGTGTCTTCCCACTGCTAACTGAGGATAGTCAATTCTACCTTACCCAGATTCAGTGAAGTTTAAAACAGAAGTAAGGATTGTCAGGTCCCTCTCCCTGCATTTGAAAGTAAGTATAAGGCACACAGAATTACAAAAATATAAATTATACAAATACAAAGCAATGTTGCTGTTTGCTGCCACCATTTGTTAGTCAATGGACAAGTCAATTCACTTAGTTTGAGTTACCTCATTTGTGAAATGGTTCCTTTTCATTAGAATAAAAAACAATATAATAAATCCCATTGAAGGAGGTATATTGGGGGAGCATAGATTAGGGAGTCAAGGGGCCCATTTTGGGCTCTACCACTAAATGGATGACTGAGGCAAATCATGCAAACTTTACAAGACTGTTTCATTATCTCCATAATAAGGCTTTGATGCACTAAAGCCCCTTTTAGCAATATAAACTTTAATTCCAAAGATCCTAAATGTTATTAGAAAAATGAATCATCTACATGGAGGGCTAAACCTCCATTTCACAATTATACAGCAAATCTCCTAACATAACAACTCAGTGATGGAAAAAGGCATTGTGAGGGATCATCAGGTCTGTCCTCCTTTAGCTAAAGATAATCCCTAACAGGGAATTGCTTAATTGCCTTGAGTGCATGCTCAAAATAACTGAGTGGGCCATCTTGGAGAAACACCACTGTTATTTTAGGAAATGTAGACTGGGTCACCTGCAGATAGAGGTATTCAAAGGCCACAGGGTCTTCTTTCAGGAGGTCCAGGGGGTCTTTTGGAACAAAACACACCCTGAAGAGGCAGCGGCAGTCATGTGATTCCTCCCTTTCTACCACCTGTGATGGGAAAGGGATATGCCATTAATCTCACTGCGTTTGCCCTTGCTGTTATTCCACAAAACAACCTAAAAGAAAAAAACAACAACCAAAAAAAAAAATACCCAACAACAAATGAAACAAATGATAGCCTTAAGAGATTCCAATGTGCATGTTTCCCAAGATGGCCATAAAGCTTTGCACCTAAATGGACTTTCTTTCCCGTGGGTAGAAAAGGCTCAAAAGGGCAAAGTTTCCCACTGATCCCATCAACCAATTTTCCTTTCCAGAAAAATTTCTGCTTCTTGTTTCTTACATGTCCTTCAGTCTGTGTATCCACATGGTTCTATATATGGATATTCTTTTCTATTCCACAAATAATAGTAAAATGTACTTACCATTCTATACCTTACTTTTTTCCCCTTAACTATCTTAGGGATTTGATTTAATTTCTATTATTTTCCAAGGCTAATGGAACAGAAGTAATTTTTAAAAAAATGTCTGTAAGCAGGCAAACCATGGATCTGAGGCACACAGCAAAGCAAGGGGAGAGAGAGGCGTCAAAACTGGGGAGGGAAGAGCACAAGGGACTATGGTGATGGTTCACAGGTGCTGTGGTGTGGGAGGATTGTGGGGACTACAATTTCTCTGAGGATAGAAATCATATATAGTGCAAAGATGAATAATGATGTAAGAAAAATTTTAAAAAATCTTATTATTAGATTTTTAAAAAAAGGTCTGCAAGTGCAGTATGAAAGATGAGTGACAAGGGTAAAAAATCAACTGCAACAGGGAATATGCATAGTGACGCCTGTGTCCTGCCTTGCTGTCTCCCCGTTTTAAAGTTCCATTCTTTTCCAGTTCCTGAAATGCTACTCATCTTCGTAATAATACACACTCAACAAGGATTTGTTGACCTGACTTGGCTTCAGTTGTTGCCACCACATAACACTGAATGGCTGGGAGGCTGATTAGTCCAGACAGGCTGACTAGGTTTGCCCTGTCTTGCCATCAGGGACCAGCTCAGGGGCAAATCTGGCATATAGGGCTCAGACACAACAACTAGGGGAGATGCTCCCCTAGCATTTCAAAGACAGCAGGTTTGGGGCAAGGGCATCAGAGCTAGAAGTAAAAGACAAGGCTCTCTCACCCATATCACCCTGAGTAAGTTACCTTAGCTCCGTAAGCCTCTGTCTCCACACCTGTGAAATGAGGCCCTGCCTACCTCAGAGGAGCAGATGACAATCAGACCTGATTTTTGCCCTGTTATCCTCAGAGAGAGCTCTGTGCTTTCTGGTTCATGAGAAAGCACGGCATGAGAAACTTGCAGACTTGCAGAGTCCTGACTCTAAAGGTTCAGGCTGAGGCAAGCAGCTTGGCTTGCCCAGATGCCTCCCCAGGTACAGGAGCAGGCAGCTGGTGGCAGTCCTTACCTGCTGGATGAGTTCCTCCTCGTGCAGCAGGTGCAGCCGAGAGATGCTGTACTGCTCTTCCAGGACCAGCGCAAAGTACTCCGTACTTCGGATTGACAGCTTTTCCTTCACAGTGAGGATGATGTCCTACCAGGCACAGAGAGGCAAAGGGGTCGTCACCAAGGAGCTGGCAGGCCCTCCTGTTCAGGCTCAGAACAGGGAGGGCGCCCCTGACCTTATCTCCCCTCCTTGGTGCAGCTGGGGAGAGAAAAGCCCATGCTGGCCAGGTCCACTGCCAGCTCTGGCAGCCATATCTCAACAGGCGTCAGGTGGGGCTTCTCCTGGCCCCTCACAGCCCTCCACCCCTGGTCCCCACTCCTCATGGCTCCGGCACCATCCACACAGCCACCCTATCTCATGCTTTACTTGAAAGGCTGGAGCCATCCAAGCCTCCCTTCAAGGTGTCTGGATTCCTCCTCTCTCTGCGGTCTGCATCCTACCAGACAGAATCCTACCACCCAGTATGCAATGGTGGGGTACTGACTTGACATTGCTGAACCTCAGTTTCTTCTTCTGGGATGGAGGATAATGATGCCTACGTCTCTGAATGGCTGATAGGATGGAATGATGATTACTACCATGCCCTACAGTTGCCAAGTCTCACATGCTGTTCCTTCTGCTTGGCACACTTTCCCCATCACTCTTCACAAGGCTTCTTTCTCTTCAAGTCTCAGCTCAAATGTCTCCTCTTTAGAGAGGCCTTTTCTGGACAGTGTATCTAAATGTGATTGTCCCTGTTCTTTTCCACGCCATGATCCTGTTTAATTTCCCTAATCATGGGCCTCCCCGGTGGCACAGCGGGTGAGCGCTGGGTTGCGAAGCTGCCCGCGGCCTCTGCGGCGCCGGTTCGATCCCCGGCTGCTTCCCGGCCACCGGAGGAGGGTCCCACATGGCGCGCAGACCTCTCCTGCCGCCCGCCGCTCCCCTCAGCAGTGTACTTCAGTCCTTTTGCCTGCTCTGCTCCCCGCTCTGGCTCTGGTGAATTCTCTCACCCTCCCGCGCTTCTGACTGTACCCAGTGCATGTATAAACAAAACAAACAAATAAAGAAAGAAAGAAAACATGCCTCTATAAAAAAAAATAATTTCCCTAATCATTAGAGTTTGTAACAAAACACTATTAGTATTTTTTTTTTTTACTAATAGTGTTTTGTTCAATAACAAGCAATATTTTTAGTAAGGAACAGTAAAGTTAAGTGGGTTCTAGACTTAGACTATCTCTCACTAGCTATGTGTCCGTGGATAAACTGCCTCTGCATTTCCATTTGTACAAAGGCAAATGGAATGTCTATCACACAGGTTGTTACATGCATTATATATGGCACTTAGAACAGGACTTGGCAGATGGCAAGAGTTTGACACCAGCTAATATTTGTTCTCTTGCTTATCACTGCTTACCTAACTACATGATATTCTCCCCAAGAACTGTGGTGTGCTCCACTGTATCTCCAAAGCTTGGCACACACTGATGCCCAATGAACTTTCACTTGATGAAATAATAATCATAACAGACTCATCACAGATGACCTGCCAGAACCTCAGCCACAGTAAATGCCAAGCCATTAGGTGATATGTACTTCTCACAACTCCCGATTTTGAATCCTTTTCCCACTGGCTCCATCACCCTCCATAACTAACCAGTGATTGAGTCCTGAAGAGTCTACCTGCTTCTGTAAATAACTCAACAACATTGATTAACGTCTGCTGCATGCTATCCACGATTGTGATCCCATCTCTCAACACTGCCCCCGTCCCCTCCCTGGCCTGCCTTGACTTGAGTCCACACATTTCTCCTGACTATGTAGACCGGGATCCTAAGGATTCCCTACTCCTCATCAACCTCCACCTTGCATGTGGAGCAGGGGTTGGCAAGTTACAGCCCATGAGCTTGTTTCTGTAATTTCACATTTTATGGGAACACAGTCATGCCTGTTTATTACAATGGCAGAGTTGAGCAATGGCAATAGAGACCCTATAGAATGTGAAACCTAGGATATTTACTAAGTGGCCTTTACAGGAAGACTGCTGACCACTGATCTAGAGGAACTTGTCTAAATGTTGTACTGGTCATGCTCAACCTTGCTCAAGAACATTTAGTGGCTCCCTGTAGCCCACAGCCCAAATCCAAACTCTTCAACTTCACATTCAGGGCTATCCAGTATCAGGGGCCAATCCTTTTCTCCTATTTTATTTTCTGCTGCTTCTCCTGATGTACCACTCACAAGCCCCAAACACTTCCCACACTTTCTCATTCCTGCATCTCTGCTGGTGCTGTTCTTCCTGCCCAGGGTGTTGTCTCCATACCATCTTCAATTACTCTTGGTCCATTGCTCTCCATTTTCCACAGGTCTTTCCTTGACACCCGCCAGAAGTTCTCACCAACCTGAGCCCCTGTCATATAATTTCTGTGCTACATTCAAGGTTCTGAACATAATGTACCCTCTTTTATAATGGGTTATGCCCAGGTCTCTTCTCCTCACCCCAACCCCTTCCCAAGACTCCTGCTTCCCAAGGGTATGACCTGGGTGGTGCCTGGCACACAAAATGTGTCAGTACTTCTCACTGGGTCAAACAATGTATTATTTTCCTTTTTCTAGAAAAGAGGGTTTCCTAATATAACAACTTTGCTCCTGTGGTAAGGGATAGGTGAGAAGTCTCTGATGAAAGGACAGTGATTTTTTCCCTTTTTAAACTGATGAATTTATATTCCCCTCTCTCTGCTCTAAAGAGCTAAAAGATTCACTTTAAAAGTTTGACTAGTACTGATAAGACTAACCATTGTTATACCAGCCAAGTCCTTGCTCCTTTCCCCAACTCCTATCATATGGGGTTTAATTCCCCTATGGTGTGTGCTTCATTATAAATCACCACCAAAGTGGTGGTTACAGTGAGGGGTACTCACTTAAATAAACCATCCCTTCTCTTCTAATTCAATTTGATCAAAGATGACAACAGTAGAGGCCTCATCTAATTCATTTTCAAAACTTCCCTTCGATGTAGAATGGCAGTGTAGCTCCAGCACAGGGTTCAGAAACAGACCAAGTTTAAAGTAGGTTCTGACCAAGTTGGATTCATTCCAGGGGCACAAGGATGGTTTAACATCCGAAAATCAATCAATGTTATCCAACACATCAACAAAAAGAAATATAAAAACCATATGATAATATCAATAGATGCCGAGAAAGCTTTCGACAAAGTGCAACACCCATTCATGATAAAAGCCCTTGAAATTCTTGGGATACAAGGAACATACCTCAACATCATAAAGGCCATCTATGACAAGCCAACAGCCAGTATCATTCTCAATGGTGAAAAGCTGAAAGCAATTCCATTAAGATCTGGAACAAGACAAGGATGTCCACTCTCACCACTGCTTTTCAATATAATACTGGAAGTCCTAGCCAGAGCAATAAGACAAGAGAAAGACATCCAAGGAATCCAAATAGGAAAAGAAGAAGTCAAACTATCACTATTTGCAGATGATATGATAATATACATAGAGAACCCCAAAATCTCCACAGAAAAACTAATTCAACTCATCAATCAATTCAGTAAAGTGGCAGGATACAAAATCAACATGCAAAAGTCAGTAGCCTTCCTATACACAAACAATAAATCTGAAGAAGAAGAAATCAAAAAAACCACCCCTTTTATTATCGAAACAAAAAAAATCAAATATTTGGGAATAAATCTAACAAAAGAGGTAAAGGACCTATACAAAGAAAACTATAAAACACTGTTAAAAGAAATAGAAGAAGACACAAAGAAATGGAGAGACATCCCCTGCTCGTGGACTGGAAGAATAAACATTATTAAAATGGCCATCCTTCCAAAAGCAATATACAGATTCAATGCTATTCCAATCAAAATCTCAATGGCATTCTTCAAAGAAATAGAACAATTATTGATGAAATTCATATGGAATCACCAAAAACCCCGAATAGCCAAAGCTCTACTGAAAAAAAAAGAAGGAAATGGAGGCATCACACTCCCAGACTTCAAACTATACTACAAAGCCATAATCATCAAAACTGCATGGTATTGGAACAAGAACAGACATACAGACCAATGGAATCGAATAGAAAATCCAGAAATAAACCCACAGATTTATGGTCAACTAATCTTTGACAAAGGAGCAAAGACTATGCATTGGAGCAAAGAAAGTTTGTTCAATAAATGGTGCTGGGAAAACTGGGTCGCTACATGCAAAAGAATGAAGCTTGACCACTACCTCACACCATACACAAAAATCAACTCAAAATGGATTAAAGAACTAGACATAAGACCTGAAACCATAAAATACATAGAAGGAAATATAGGCGAAACACTACGGGATTTGCACATCAAAGACATCTTTACAGACACATCACCCAAAGCAGTGATAGTGAAGACAAAGATAAACAGCTGGGACTACATCAAATTAAAGAGCTTCTGCACAGCAAAAGAGACAATAACAAAAACAAAGAGAAACCCCACCAACTGGGAGAACATTTTTGCACACAACACTAATGATAAAGGACTGATCACAAAAATCTGCAAAGAGCTGATGAGACTCAGCAACAACAAAGAAAATCATCCAGTCAAAAAATGGGCAGCAGAGCTAAAAAGAAACTTCTCTGAAGAGGAAATGCAAATGGCCAACAGACATATGAAAAAATGTTCAACATCACTTGTAATCAGGGAAATGCAAATCAAAACTACCATGAGATACCATCTCACACCAGTGAGAATGGCACATATTAAAAAAACTAGCAACAACAAATGTTGGCGAGGGTGTGGAGAAAAAGGAACTCTTCTGCACTGTTGGTGGGAGTGCAAACTGGTCCAACCACTATGGAGAGCTGTGTGGAGATTTCTGGACCTACTAAACATAGAGCTTCCATATGATCCAGCAATTCCACTCCTAGGTATTTACCCAAAGGACACAGAAACATCAATTCCAAAGAACACCTGCACCCCTATGTTTATAGCAGCACTGTTTACAATAGCTAAGCTTTGGAAACAACCCAAATGCCCAAAAATAGATGACTGGATCAAGAAGATGTGGTACATATATACCATGGAATATTACTCAGCATTCAAAAAAGATAAACACATGCAATTTGCAGCAACATGGATGGCGCTGGAAGGGATCATGCTCAGCGAAATAAGCCAAAAAGAAAAAGAAAAATACCGGATGGTCTCACTCATAGCAGGAATCTAGAAAACTTAAATAAGGGACCAGGAAAATGAATATAAGAAAGTGAAAATCAAAATCAACAAAAAACTATGAACCAGAGACACTTTTTGGGGGGTGGGGGGCGGGAGGGGAAGGATTGGGGTCAGAATGGGGCGTTTGCAATTGTATGGGGGAATATAAAAATAAAATTTATTATTTAAAAAAAAAACACTGTGGGCCTCCCCGGTGGCGCAGCGGTTGAGCGCTGGGTTGCGAAGCTGCCCGCGGCCTCTGCGGCGCCGGTTCGATCCCCGGCTGCTCCCAGGCCACTGGAGGAGGGTCCCACATGGCACGCAGACCTCTCCTGCCGCCCGCTGCTCCCCTCAGCAGTGTACTTCGGTCCTTCTGTCTGCTCTGCTCCCCGCTCTGGCTCTGGTGAATTCTCTCACCCTCCCGCGCTTCTGACTGTGCCCAGTGCATGTATAAACAAAACAAAAAAAAAAAACAAACAAACCAGCAAACAAATAAAGCATGCCTCTATAAAAAAAAAAAAAATAAAAAAAAAATAAAAAAAAAACACTGTGACAAAATAAAAAAAAAATAATAAAGTGGGTTCTGAGCTAGCTGACCTTGACAAGCTGTTTCTCATCTGCAAAGTGGGGATAACATTAGTCACTTCCCAGACTTCAACAGTGCATGGAATGAGATAGCACACCAAAAAGAGCCGATAGGGTGCCAGGCATGGAACAAACTCTTAACAATCATGTTTCCCCCTCCTTTTCCTCCTGCTGCTGGGTATAATGCCTGGAGGTTCCTGGAAAACAGCAAATTCTCATGGGGCAAGAGATTCTAATTTACTCTAAATACCTTCACGGTTGTGTTTGCCTCAAACTTGAAAGCCTTTGTCTGTCCATTCTCCAAATATAGTTTGAGCACGTTGGGCATACACAGCAGAGAATTACCCTGGAAAACACAAAGGAATGTTGGAACTGGCCCTTCCTGTCCATGGGTGTGACTAATCCTCAGTTTCATTGGCTCTCCCTAGTGTGGAGAGCAGGGTGCTCTCTAACTCCTCACCATGTTGAGAGTTGATTTCTGCAATGCACAAGGCCTAGGCCACACTGAGACAGGCAGGCTTTGTTCAAGGGATATCCCCTAAGTGTGCTAGAGATGGGGGAAGAGAGGGCTCTTCCACAGGGTGCTGATAGCACTGCACTATTTCTTACGGCCATCAGCTGACACTTCACTGCTGGTCACCAGATAAAAAGAATGTACACTGTCCCAAAAGGGTATTTCCAAGGTTCTTAGACCCCTTCTTGTTGGGTTGAGGTGGAAAGGAGGTAGGAAGCTTCCTAAAAGTCCTCTTCATTTTATTGCTACATTTCCCGTAGTGAAGCATCATCAGAGAACAGAGAGCTGCTCTCTGCTTCCATTCACCCCAACCATCATCCCAACCTTGCAGGATCTCCTTAGGCACTCTGCCACTCTTGTAGGGCTTTTAGGGTAGGAGGGACAGGACAGAAATGTCTGTGTTTGGTGCCAGTCAGAACTTCTGGAGGAAGAAAAAGTCAGGGAATGATTCCCTTTGGGTCTGGAGATCCCCCCAGGGCCAGATATCAGAAAAAGTGACCTCTGAGTGATTAGCTCCAGAATCAGTGTCCTCCAGAATCAGTGAGACATTATGAAGTATTTGAACCAGAATGATCCCTAGGATGAAACTCTGCTTCTGCATCCTTTCAGTGCTGGATTCCAGAGTCTTAGGAAGTTATGTGCAAGGTGGAAGCTTACCAGCTTTATGAAGAATGATCTCAGTCCCCTGACTAACAACACACCTGGCTGTGTCCACTGACAAGCACTTCCTCAGCAAAGTGCACCTTCACAGGGTTGATCTTCAGCCTAGCTCTCTTCTCCTCAGTCAGGAAGGATGACTTGGGTGCTCCCTGCAAAACATTCATAGGACACATTTTAGAAAAGTTCTTTTGTAAAAGACATACACATGTATATCTTCTCCCTTCTTAAAATCAAAAGCAAAAATTCCAACAGCTACTGCAGATACAATTAAAACCTACAGAGAAGGATGACAATCCCATTAAAGCTCTCTTTTTATAAAATCTGGGCATTTCAAAACAGACAATGTTCTTATGTGTCTGAGAATGGTTGCAGACTCCACATGATGTGGCAGGATGAAGACAAAGAGAACTGGCCTGTGCACAAGGAGACCTGAATTCCCACCCAAGTTCTGATACTCAGCAGCTGTGAAAACTACCTCAAACATAAATTCTTACAGAAGAAAATGAGTTTTGTGCGAGTCTGTGCACATGTGCAAAACAAAACAGCTCCATGTGACTTTGGCCCAGTCACTGTCCTTCTCTGGCCTTCAGTCTTCCCATCTGTACAATGGAGGAGTCTGGCTAGACTATCTTCAGGGATCCCTGAAGCTTTGATCTCTCTTTGCTTTTCTCATCTTTTGCATGGTACCCTTTTTTACCAGAGGTAAAATAACTACAGCTTGGTATGAGTATGTAGGGAAGACCTTGTCCTAGACCAGTATCAGGCCACAATCCACAATTAGTGATGAGACTATCAGACTGCTTTGAATAAGTTCAAGATCCCTATGCCAAAGACTCTAAGGGGCTGTTGGACCTATTATATCTAACAATTGGCATGACCACGGAACAGTGAGTGAAAGAAATATTAGGAGACAAAAAATGTTTAAGTATCAAGTTTCCCAGAAAACGAATATAGGAGATTCAGGAATACATATATTAGTAAGCTTGTCTTTAGTTCTTGGCAAAATCCAAGACAAGAGATGGTCAGAGTAGTTTTAGACATTGATTACTAATAACCAATATGGGGTTACCAAGAACAAGCCAGAGTCAACCAAGTTCATTTTTCTTTTGAAGATAGGATTCCTGTTTGGTAGAGCAGGGTCCTGTGGATATAGTAGTATTCCTTCATTCTTGCAAAGCATTTGATTAGGTCTCCTATAATCCCCCTGTGGAGAAGGCCAAATGATGCATATCCATTAACTGAATTCAAAACTAGTTAACCTATACCAATATTATTGTGATTTTTAACTAAGCAACTTAAGTTCCATTTGGCTCAGTCCTTATCAATGCTGTTAGCAACACTTTGGTGAATTTCATTCACCTCTGTGAATGAAACAGAGGTGAAGGGGTCTTCAGATCTCAGCAGAAATTTGGGAGGAAAAGTAAAGGAATTGGGAATCTAAAAGTGGTATGGGGCATTTGAGGGTGGGGGATGGCTACAAGTCAGTGGTCAAGAAATCATGAAGAACAAGCATGAGTGGGTGTAGGGAGGCAGGGCTGTCAAAAACGGACGGAAACAGACTAAAGTGAAGTATCAAACCAATAGGTAAAATTATCACCACCTTATAATCTCCAAGGAATGAGAAATCTGAGGCGGAATAGAGGAGGGGTGCAGAGAGAAAAGAAGTTTGTGAAGGCAACAACTGTTGTCTCACTCTGGAGATAATAATTATGTAAGAGTTAGGCTCAGAGCTGGATCATGTGAAAGAAAATCAACTGGACAGGTAGTAGAGCAAGTGGGGAAGACTTGGGAAGATACAGTCAGCCCCCCTGATAGGGTGAATGACCATAGCTGATGACTGTACAAATATGCCACTCAGCCCCATAATTCCCTGACTGTAAAACCTCAGCATGCCAGGACATTAGATCAAAGCAATGCAATCTGACAGGGATTGCATATGAAGTGTGGCACTGAGGAATAAAAAGTTCATTGCACAAGGCCTCCCTGGTGGCACAAGGAGTTAAGACACAACCTATGAAGCTATATGCAGCCACTGCAGCACGAGTTCAATCCCCAGCCAGGGAGCTACCCACATGGCGCAGCAGACCTCTCCAGACTCGCCCACTGCTCCCCTCAGCAATGTATTTTGGTCAATCTGTCTGTTCTGTTCCCCACTCTGTCTCTGGTGAATCCTCTCACCCCCCCACACCTCTGGCCTATGCCCCAATTTTTGTATGCATAAATAAATAAATCTTAAAAAAAAGTTCATTGTACAAGTGTGAGATGAGAGGGAGACTTGGAAATTATTCATTTGCAAACCAGCTCAGTTTTTGGTCAACTACAAGTTTCACTCAAGCCAATACAGTCATGCATTACCATCAATGAAAGACTCATAAGATGGTGGTCCCAATAGGCTCTACTGTAAGCTTCAGTGTGTAGTGGCCTATACCATCTAGGTTTGTGCAATCACACTCTGTGATGTTCACACAATGATGAAATGGCCTAATGAAGCATTTCTCAGAATGCATCCAATTGTTTAGCGATGTATGACTGCAGTGTGATGGTGCTCACTAAAAAGTTAACCTGATCCCAGGTTTCCCTAGTGTTCTTGGTGTATGTGAGAATGTGCCCTCCATTCTCCATACCATTCACACTGACTGACCAGAGTTGAACCTGTATTCTTTTCTGTTGCCATCTATTTGGAAGAGTCACCATAAAAGTGGAATCTGTCCACAAAACTGTCAGAGAAGTAAGAATTCTGAGAAACACATGTTATAAGGAAGAGATGATAGAAGAGTGTTTAGCCTGGAGAAAAGAATACCATACTTGCAACTCTTTGAAAAGTTATTTCATACAAGGCAAACTTGTTCAAGAAGAGCCTCTCTTTCATTTGGAACCACTCACCCATGAGACCAGCTGCTCTGGGAAAGAATACCATCTCTGTCTTGGAAATGCCCAATCCACAGGCCCCACTGTGGTCCCTACACTTTTAAACCTGCTAAGTTATCTGTATATCCTGGCATCTGAAACATACTATAAATCACTCATGTGAACCATCTGATATTAAAGAGAGACAGCTTAAAGGATATGAGCTACCATTAATTACTCTATGATGTTGAAGTTTTCCCCGAGTTCTCAATTAATTCATCAGGAAGCAGCAAGACCTGCACTGATGTAAAAACTGTCTCTGTGCATGCTTTGGCAGTACTAATAGTTAATGCCTAAAAGGGCACTGGAAAAAAGAAGTTGGAAAGCATTTCTATATGTCTTTTGTCCTACTTCCGTATCTTGAATTGGCCAGTGTCACTTTATGAAGACCATAGTGTTTAAGGAGATAGACTAACACAATGCTGAGGAGTATGTGTTCTGGAGACTACCAGAAAAAAAACAACCCAGCTCCACTCACTCCTGCATGTGAGACCAAGGAGATGCAAGACCAAGAACATGTGAGGCCAAGGACATGGGAGACCAAGGATATGAGGCCAAGGACATGGAGGCCAAGGACATTTGAGGCCAAGGACATGAGAGCCCAAGGACATGGAAGCTCCATTATCTATACAGGGGGAAATAACAAATACAACTGCCTTGTGGGATTTTCTTTTGGCAAAAATTAAGACTTTAAATATTAGTATCAATATCATAACAAATAATGTATAATGTAGTATTAATGATGAAAATACATATCTAAGTACTTAAACCAAAAGGTATTTTTCCATAAAATTCTATCACAGAGAAGCAGTGATTAATATTCCAATTTTGGCCTTTATAATTCCTAGTCAATTTCACGTCATTTGAGGATTCTTAGAATCCACTATGACAAAGATGAATGCCCTTGCTGAAGAAAGATATATATGCTCATTTAACTTATGATCTCTTTACTTCTGGTGAAAGGCTCAAGTGGGCTAGTAATGTTCAGGCCTTTTCTCAGAGGCACTGGGGCCATCAACTGGGTTACTTTCAGGCTTCCATGGGACCCCCAAAATGTAGTAGTTGCATTTTCCTCTTCTTGGGAACCATGTGGGAATTTCAAGAGGGCCTCTGGAACATGTTAATTTCCTCTCCCTACACTTTGTTGTTTTTTTTTTTTTCCCTACACTTTCTGTTTTTAAAGGAGGCAATGATATGCTGTTCCCCTCTCTCTTACTTAACAGGTATTATCTTTTGCTCTCTTTTCTTGGAAATAGAGTAGGAGAAAAAAAATCACCTTAACTTAATCTTAAACTCCATTGAGTAGATAATCAGATAAATAAAAAGACTCAACACCTGCACGATTATATGTAAAGGTTAGCTTTTGGTACGCTGTTTTTTATGTATTGGTTTCACATTATTTCATTGACAAATGTGTTTAGGAATCTCCACTTATTTTGCATAAAACACTTGGCCTGTCATATTTATGGCAAATACCTTAATCCTACTTAGGTGGGTTTTTTTCCCTATTCTGTTTCTAAGACATAAAAATCAATAATAATACTATAGAAGAGACAACAGTTTCTTTGCTTTTTTGTGTAGTGGAGCTTTGGAACCACAGAAATTTTATATTTTCACATAATCAAAGAGCTGTTTGTTTCATTGTGCTTCCTTCCACTCCCTATATGCTTAGGGATACTTTGTACAACTTCAGACCAGATAGATACCTATCCATATAGTCTATATTTATATGATTTTTTTATATTTAATTCTTTAACATCAAATGGTATGTGCTTAAAAAATGTTCTAATACGGTTTCTTGAATAATCACTTTTCTCCCACTGATTTGGGATGTCATATTTGCCACTACTATTATTCTTGGACTTTTTATTTGATTACATTGATATGCCCAACATTGCACCAAAGCCATCTGTTCTAATTACTGTAGCTTTATTAATTTCAAAATTAGGTATATCAAAGTCACCCTCATTATTCTTTCATAATAATTTTCTTGATAAATCTCACCTTGATAGGCTCTGTCAAAATCCAAATAAAAGCCCCATAGAGAGTCCAAATTTGCATTAATATATATATATATTAATGAGAACAATCAGTGTATTGAGAATAGTCTTCCCAACAAGGAAAATTTTACATCCTTCAGGAATATTTGTTTCCCTTACATAGGGCCCATATATTTCTTTCCCTTAAGGTTTTCCTATTTTTTTTCCTTACGTAACTGATTCCTGGATTTATTTACCAACTTTACAATTCTTCTGTTTTCCAAAGCACTATTTAGATTTTAGTTTTCATCGTTTGCTTTATGTTTGTTTTATTAGTCTTTTGTTCCAAATGAATATTCTTCACTGAATATTTACTTGGTCCTATTTCCTTATTCAATAATAAAATTACTTAAGGCTATGAGTACAATTTCAACTAGATAAAATAAGACTCAAGAAGTGCCTCTTTAATTTTTAATTAGTTTCTCACTAGTCTATAAAAAGCAGTGTTGCTTTTCTATTTCACTCCATTTTTAGGAGAGGCATTTTCACTTCCAAATGGTTAGATGTTTTTTGACCAGTACCAGTTTCTATCTTATTATTTTTTGGGGAAAAAAGACCTCGATAGCATCTTATTTGGGGAACTTATTGGGTTCCCCAGCAGTCTGGTAATGTGATCAATTAGATTAGATTAATAAATACATTATTGAAATTGTCTATGTCCCTATAACTTTTTTTTGTCTATTTGTGGCCAAGACTAAGAGGTATAAATTAGACTCTCTCACAATTAGAATTCACTGTCCGTTTTGCTCCTTGTTAATTTTCCCTAATAATTTGATAGTGTACTTTCCCCAGTATCATATAGAATGGAGTCTTCGCCCTGGATAGTTAGAATTGCCAAGCCAGAAACCTCAAAGCAGAAAAATACTTTCACATCCAACATCTTGTTTGATCCTCCAAACAATCCATTAGAGAGACAAGGCAGTCGTCCTCATCACTGTTTTACAAAGGTGAAAACAAACTAAATGACTTGGCCAAAGTCAAATTACTCAAACCTCTCTTGAAACTCTTGGTCTGGTGCCCTTTTTCTTGTTCCCCTCTGAAGTCACAGGTCTGTCTCCTTAGTTCGACCATGAGTACTCGAAGCTTGGACCCACATCTCTTTCCTCCACAGTCTTGCACCTAGGTGGTCTGTAGGCAACAGTGACTGCCTGGCCACCCACTGCCAGGCAGCTGTTCTTTCAGCCCTTTGCCTTCCCTGTTTATTCTATCTGGGATATCCTCATGGCTGGTGATACAGGGTCTTGGAGCCAAAAATAATGTGACATAGAGATTTACCGACGTGCAGCGAACAACTGTGATTGAAAGAGAATCTTCAGCTTCCCTGAAAAAAAAAAAGACAAAAACACTCTGTCATTCTGGGAGATACAGGTGTGTGTGTGTGTGTGTGTGTGTGTGTGTGTGTGTGAAAAAGACTGGCAGAGTTATAAAGCAGGCTCTCTGGCCTCGACTCTCTTGGTTCAGCAAAATTGAGAAGGATGTTGAGGGAAGCAGTGATCTGTAAAGCTGTTCCAGAAAGCTCCCTTGACCTTGAGGGAATCTTCGGATAACTACCCTTACCATCTTGGCTATTAAATTAAATCACTTAGACTTAATTTAATTTATCCAACAGAGAGTTCCTCCAATTGCAATAACCACTGGCTAGTTTTATGCCCAAGAAAAAAAAAGTTTTTAACAGAAAATATGGCAATAACAAAAACAACTTAGGGTGCTATTTCAGAAACCATAGGCTAATCACTTCACAAATAGAAAGCATGAATGTGGATAACATTTATCAGATAAAAAGCCAATCAATTTACAATGTCTGAGCACACAAAGTCAGTGTAATGAGCCCAATTATATAATCAGGATACAAGACAATTATCTCTCAGATTCTAAAAGGAATCAAATCAGCCAGATAACTGCCAAACCTCCACTTTGTATTAGCTGACAGGACCAAAAAAATCAATTCATATTTTCTTTTTTTGCCATTGATACATAGAAAAGCAGTATGCAAGATAATTTCACTTGACTTCTCGCAATATGAACATTTAGGCCAATTGCTGTTGACGTGTTATTTTCTCAAATGGATAAACTAATATTTCGAAGGGTCAAAGGGTCTCTTCCATTTTAGGTAAGAACCGGCCTTTTCTGGGCCTCCCCTGGTGGCGCAGCGGTAGAGCGCTGTGTGCTGCCCTCACCCGCAGCCTCTGCAGAGCCGGTTTGTTCCCTGGCCACCGGCGAGGGTCCCACACTCACAATAAGCCAAGGTCCACGTGCTCTAAAAGGACATTTGTCCTCATAGATACTTGGAGGAATTAGAGATATTTTGTTGCATCCTTTTGTTTTGTTTATTTTACTCCCTTCATAAGGGGCATTGATACTGAGAACAAAATCCTAAAAAAATAAGCAGTCCTGGGATACCCATCCATGGCTTCTGGCAGAGAGCACAGAGTTCACACCTCTGCTCAGAAGTCTTCAATGGCTCACCTACCAGGAGAACAGCTGAAATTGGGGTGTCAGCATTCAAGACCCACTGTCACTGTGCTTCATTTTCCAGAACATTTCTCCCAGCATCCAGTGACCTTAGGCAAACTGGATTGCCAGAATCCCTTATTCCCTACCCAGTTGCTCCGGCTTAACAACTGGTCTCGATCATCCTTCATCTTTGTGGACCAAATTCTACCCAGCATTAAAGGTACAGCTGAGATATTTCTGGACCCATCTCTGTTTTGTCAAACCACAGCTTCCTTCCAAGTTGGAGTAATCTCCAGATTTAAGTTCCTTTCCTCTGCATCTCTTCATGCAGAGTCTGCCCTCATTCTCAGCAGGGGTGCATGAATTGTATCTGCACTACCAGCCTGGATGAGCAGAATCTGGGGAGCAGATTCTGTTTGCTGTCCAGAGTTAGTTGTCCAGAGTAAGTTCTCAGTGAACAGACTGGGGTTCAATAGGTACCTAAACATCCAAACTTCAGTCTAATGCTTTAAATTAGAAATACTTTTGTTTATTAATCAGATTTTTACTGAGCCTGGAAGACATTTTGGTAGCACTGAAAAATCTAAAATTCATTTGCTGGATGTGATTATCTTTAAGAAAACGGGCAATGATTGGGAAGATGAACTTCATATTTTCCATAGCTAACTTTCACCAGATCATTTTCTGGCTCCCCCATCCACTCAACTTATTCTCTGGCAATCCCCAAGATAATGCCAAACTTGGTTGAGAAGATTCCATTTTCCATGTAGGGTGGATTCTCTGTGAATCTTAAACTGTGTGTGACAATGAGACTGTGAGCTTCCAGAGGGTGGAGACTGCAGCCTGCATGTTCATTTCTCTTTCTCTGGCTTTGTTTTCCAGCATGACCTTTCATTCAGTGTGTGTTGCACGGTGACATACCTTCAGAAATGAAAGCCAACCCAAAACAGCTCACTCACCCATAGAAAGGCATACAGTGAAATATAAACCTGAATATCACAAAGTGAATTGCCTATCACTGTAGTTTTCATCTCTATTTATAAAGTAATATTGATAGTGTTGACTGAATATTTAAAAATGCAAAGCCTGAGTGTCCCTATACGTCAGTTCGTTTCACTCCAATCACTTACATTTCTCTGTCTTATACCAAGGTCACCAATTCTCAGTGCTAACCAAATTCACTCATTCAACTGAGCACACACAGTGTGCCTGGCAGCAAGAAGATTGTGGTTTAGGTAAAAAAATGAGGTGTTTACACAAATCACAAAGACAGCAAGTGCCATATCAATGAAATTACACATATATCAACCAGACTCTAAAGAGAGATATCAAAAAGGTTAAAGACATTCCCGCGCCACTGATCTGGGCTACAGCCCGCGTCCTGGAACTGAGGGCTTTGGAACTGAGACCCGGGCGGAGGCCCTCCCTGAGTGAGCAGGAACAAGGCGCCCAGGCAGGGGAGCGGGATTCAAAAGGCGCCATTCCCGCGCCACTGATCTGGGCTACAGCCCGCGTCCTGGAACTGAGGGCTTTGGAACTGAGACCCGGGGCACGAAATTAGGGGCGTGGGTTCCCCACGACGGTGGGGCACAAGGCAGACACAGCACCCCAAAGCCGTTGAGGTGTACCCTACCATCCCCGCTCTGCTCCCTGTCCCACGGGGTGGAAAATCAGCTCCCCAAGGGCTCTAGGAGAGATCTCTGGTGCCACCTAGCGACTTGACCCCAGCACAGGCTACTGAAGGAGCTAGTGGCCAGCTGGGGAGTTAGCCCACACCGGGCCCCTTCTGAACAAGTAGTCTGAGCCCACAGGGAGAGCGAGCACCCACAGCCGGGGCAGACCAGGCACGCAGAATAGTGTGCCTGAGACCAGAAGCGCAGGGAGTGTGTCCCACATCACCATTTTAGAACAGGGACATTTCTACAGTAAAGACTACCTGCAGAAGGCTTCCTCAGGAGCCAGAGGTGAACGGGGGAAGTTCGCCCACGCCAGACCCCCTCTGGCCTGCAGTCCAAGCCCAGAGGGGAGCAGGAACCCACCGCCGGGGCAGACCAGGCGCACAGGGGAGTGTGTCCCCACATCGGCATTTTAGAACAGGGACCTTTCTCCAGTAAAGGCTGCTTGAAACTGACAGATGACTCCTGGAAGAACCAGAGGGGAACAGAGAAGCCCACCCAAGATGCCGGCAAGTCCCAACAACACAGTGTCCCAACGCATACGGCAAATTAGAAAACAGACAGTAGGGAGGAGAAGAACCACACGCAACCTAGCAACTCTCCAGAGAAAAAGCACACCACAAAAAGAAAGCCAGCCCCCAGATTGCAACGACAATAACTTGGAAGAATTTCTGAGCCTTCCAGAAAGAGAATTTAAAATTGCCGTGATTAAAAAACTGACAGAAGTCATAAAGGAAAACAATGATAAGGGAAAAATAATCAACGATCAGAAGAATGCAATTGAGTCCCTAGAGAGGGAAAACAATGGTCAGAAGAAAGAAATTGAGTCCCTAAAGAGGGAAGTAAAAGAAATGCAGGAGATCAAAGAATTAATGGAAGAACTAAAGAATTCTGGGAAAAGCAATGAAAGCAGAATAGATGAAATGGAAGAACGAATAAGTAATCTTGAAGACACAGAAATAAAAAGAACCAAAACAGAAAAGGAAAGAGAAGTACGAAGGAAAAAGAACGAAGAAAGACTTCGGGAACTATCTGACTCCATGAGGAAAGGAAATATAAGAGTTATAGGAATACCAGAAGGAGAGGAGAGAGATGTAGGAACAGAGAAAATATTCAAAGAGATAATTGAAGAGAACTTCCCAAATGTGAAGAAGGAGCTGAAAATTGATATACAAGAAGCAAGAAGAACACCAAACTTCCACGATGAAAGGAAAAATACAGCAAGACACATAATAGTAAAGCTCCCAAGAATCCAGGACAAGGAAAAAATAATGAAGCTGGCAAGAGGGAAGAAACAGATAACATTCAAAGGAAAACCAATCAGGCTGACATCAGACTTCTCCGAAGAAACACTACGGGCAAGGAGAGAGTGGAGGGACATAGTCAACAGACTCCAAGAAAACAGATGCCAACCAAGAATACTCTATCCCGCAAAGCTCTCCTTCCTCTTTGAAGAAAGAATATGGACCTTCCCAGACAAACAGAAACTCCGGAATTTCATTGCAACTAAACCCCCACTCCAAAAAATACTACAAGGAGTCCTAAAGCCAGAACCTCAGAGCGACGAATAACAATGAAAGAAGGCCCAAAAAAAAAAAAAGTTATTAAAAGAATAAATAAATAAAATCAAAGGAAAGACAAACACAATGGCAAATACAGATGTTAACATATCAATATTAACTCTAAATGTAAATGGACTAAACTCTTCAATAAAAAGACACAGAGTTGCAGCCTGGATTAAGAAACAAAACCCAACCTTTTGCTGTCTCCAGGAAACACATTTAGCTACAAAAGATAAAAATAGGCTCAAAGTTAAAGGATGGAAAACAATCCTACAAGCAAATGGACCAAAAAAGAAAGCAGGAACAGCTATACTTATATCAGATAAAACAGATTTCAAACTCAAAAAGATAAAAAGAGACCCCAATGGTCACTACATTATGATCAAGGGGACAATACTTCAAGAAGAAATAACACTCATTAACATATACTCACCAAACGAAGGAGCACCAAAATATATCAGACAACTGTTGTCCTCTCTGAAAACAGACATCAGAGAAAACACATACGTAGTGGGAGACTTCAACACACCACTATCAACAATGGATAGATCAACAAGACAAAAAATAAGTAAAGAAACCAAAGCTCTAAATAAAGACCTAGAGCAATTGGGCTTAACAGACATCTATAGAACACTAAACCCCAAAAAAACGGAGTACACATTTTTCTCAAGCGCACACGGATCATTCTCCAGGATCGATCACATACTGGGGCACAAGACAAACATCAACAGATACACCAAGATTGAAATCATATCAACCATCTTTTCTGACCATGAAGGCATCAAACTAGAAATAAACCATAAAAAGAAGGCAAGGAACTTTCCTACCTCATGGAGATTAAAAACCACACTACTGGAAGACCACTGGACTAATGAGGAGATCAAAGAAGAAATTAAAAAATTTTTTGAATTGAACGACAAGGAGGACACCAATATCCTAAATGTATGGGATGCAGCAAAAGCAGTAATAAGAGGAAAATATATAGCAATAGAAGCTCACATCAAGAAACAAGAAAGAACGCAAAGAAACAACCTAATCTCGAAGCTCAAAGATCTAGAAAAAGAACAACAAGAAAACCCCAAAACCAGTAGAAGAAAAGAAATAATAAAAACCAAAGCAGAAATAAATGAAATTGAAACTAAAAAAACAATCCAAAAGATCAATGAAACCAAGAGCTGGTTCTTTGAAAAAATCAATAAAATAGACAAACCCCTAGCCAGGCTCACAAAGGAAAAAAGGGAGAAAGCACAAATAAACAGGATCATCAATGAAAGAGGAGAAATCACAACGGACACAGCAGAAATCAAAAGAATAATCAGTAACTACTATGAACAGTTATATGGAAACAAGTTTAACAATCTAGAGGAGATGGACAAATTCCTACAACTCTACAATCACCCAAAGCTAGATAAAGAAGAAATAGAACACCTAAACAGACCAATTACAATTAGCGAAATTGAAATGGTAATCAAAAACCTCCCCAAAAACAAAAGCCCAGGACCTGATGGATTTACAAATGAATTCTACCAAACATTCAGAGACGAATTAGTGCCTATCCTTCACAAACTCTTCCAAAAAATTGAGAAGGAAGGGACAATACCAAACACGTTCTATGAAGCCAACATTACACTAATACCAAAACCAAACAAGGACAACACAAAAAAGGAAAACTACAGGCCAATCTCCCTAATGAACACTGATGCAAAAATCCTCAATAAAATTTTAGCTATCAGAATCCAACAATGTATCCATAAGATAATTCACCACGACCAAGTTGGATTCATTCCAGGGGCACAAGGATGGTTTAACATCCGAAAATCAATCAACGTTATCCAACACATCAACAAAAAGAAATATAAAAACCATATGATAATATCAATAGATGCTGAGAAAGCTTTCGACAAAGTGCAACACCCATTCATGATAAAAGCCCTTGAAGTTCTTGGGATACAAGGAACATACCTCAACATCATAAAGGCCATCTATGACAAGCCAACAGCCAGTATCATTCTCAATGGTGAAAAGCTGAAAGCAATTCCATTAAGATCTGGAACAAGACAAGGATGTCCACTCTCACCATTGCTTTTCAATATAATACTGGAAGTCCTAGCCAGGGCAATAAGACAAGAGAAAGACATCTAAGGAATCCAAATAGGAAAAGAAGAAGTCAAACTATCACTATTTGCAGACGATATGATATTATACATAGAGAACCCCAAAAACTCCACAGAAAAGCTAATTCAACTCATCAATCAGTTCAGTAAAGTGGCAGGATACAAAATCAACACGCAAAAGTCAGTAGCCTTCCTATACACAAACAATAAATCTGAAGAAGAAGAAATCAAAAAGACCATCCCTTTTGTTATTGAAACAAAAAAAATCAAATATTTGGGAATAAATCTAACAAAAGAGGTAAAGGACCTATACAAAGAAAACTATAAAACACTGTTAAAAGAAATAGAAGAAGACACAAAGAAATGGAGAGACATCCCCTGCTCATGGATTGGAAGAATAAACATTATTAAAATGGCCATCCTTCCAAAAGCAATATACAGATTCAATGCTATTCCAATCAAAATTTCAATGTCATTCTTCAAAGAAATAGAACAATTATTGATGAAATTCATATGGAATCACAAAAAACCCCGAATAGCCAAAGCTCTCCTGAAAAAAAAAGAAGGGAATGGAGGCATCACACTCCCAGACTTCAAACTATACTACAAAGCCATAATCATCAAAACTGCATGGTATTGGAACAAGAACAGACATACAGACCAATGGAATCGAATAGAAAATCCAGAAATAAACCCACAGATTTATGGTCAACTAATCTTTGACAAAGGAGCAAAGAATATGCATTGGAGCAAAGAAAGTTTGTTCAATAAATGGTGCTGGGAAAACTGGGTCGCTACATGCAAAAGAATGAAGCTTGACCACCACCTCACACCATACACAAAAATCAACTCAAAATGGATTAAAGAACTAGACATAAGACCTGAAACCATAAAATATATAGAAGGAAATATAGGCGAAACACTACGTGATTTGCACATCAAAGACATCTTTACAGACACATCACCCAAAGCAGTGATAGTGAAGGCAAAGATAAACAGCTGGGACTATATCAAATTAAAGAGCTTTTGCACAGCAAAAGAGACAATAACAAAAACAAAGAGAAACCCCACCAACTGGGAGAACATTTTTGCACCCAACACTAATGATAAAGGACTGATCACAAAAATCTGCAAAGAGCTGATGAGACTCAACAACAACAAAGAAAATAATCCAGTCAAAAAATGGGCAGAAGAGCTTAAAAGAAACTTCTCTGAAGAGGAAATGCAAATGGCCAACAGGCATATGAAAAAATGTTCAACATCACTTGTCATCAGGGAAATGCAAATCAAAACTACCATGAGATACCATCTTACACCAGTGAGAATGGCACATATTAAAAAAACTAGCAACAACAAATGTTGGCGAGGGTGTGGAGAAAAAGGAACTCTTCTGCACTGTTGGTGGGAGTGCAAACTGGTCCAACCACTGTGGAAAGCTGTGTGGAGATTTCTGGACCTACTAAACATAGAGCTTCCATATGACCCAGCAATTCCACTCCTAGGTATTTACCCAAAGGACACAGAAACATCAATTCCAAAGAACACCTGCACCCCTATGTTTATAGCAGCACTGTTTACAATAGCTAAGCTTTGGAAACAACCCAAATGCCCAAAAATAGATGACTGGATCAAGAAGATGTGGTACATATATACCATGGAATATTACTCAGCATTCAAAAAAGATAAACACATGCAATTTGCTGCAACATGGATGGCGCTGGAAGGGATCATGCTCAGCGAAATAAGCCAAAAAGAAAAAGAAAAATACCGGATGGTCTCACTCATAGCAGGAATCTAGAAAACTTAAATAAGGGACCAGGAAAATGAATAACTATAAGAAAGTGAAAATCAAAATCAACAAAAAACTATGAACCAGAGACACTTTTAGGGGGGCGGGGGCGGGAGGGGAGGGATTGGGGTCAGAATGGGGGGCTGCAATTGTATGGGGAATATAACAATAAAATTTATAAAAAAAAAAAAAAGGTTAAAGAAAAATAAGCAGGTTTAGCACTAATTTAGTCCCACATTTGCACATGTTACAACAACCTTATATCTCCTTAAAGGATGTTATCCATAATTATATTCCCCACAGCACCTAGCACAATGTCTTGGGCATAGCAGGGGCTTGATAAATAAATAAAGCACCCTATGTCTCCCAAGCCTTTCCATAGGCAATGAAAGAGCAGATGGTAATAGTCACTACAGAGAAGTTATCTTAGCAGACAGAGCTGGACTTCTAAAACGAGGCTGTTGCTACTTTAAAGGAGACTGAACCCTACTCAGATCACAGGGAGATGAGATATGCCATTCCTAGTGCCCATTTTTGCTCTGTGATCTCTGTGGATGATGGAAAATAATTCAGTACCTCAGAATATTGACTGCTTGCTCATAGGAAAGGTCTTCAGCAGGCTCGTTATTCATCTGGAGGATCTGATCACCGGGAAAAAGCTTGCCATGAGCAGAGCCCCCTGTTGGATAGAGAAGAAGTAATTGGAGTTCCTGCTAGGAGGGTCCCGAGCCCATGTGTCATAGCAGCACACCTGAGTGGCAGCCTGATGCCATCCCCAGGATACTGGCTCACCCCTCAGCCTTGGCCAACCTTGAGCTCAAGTGGACCTCAGTTTCCCTATTTCCAAATTCTAGATAATGTATACCATCTGTCACCTTCAAGGGATTTTAAATGACTGTTCTGGGAAAGAAGACTAACAGAAACCCCTTGAATCAAATGAGCTGGCCAGTGACTCTACTACCTTCATCTCTAAAGAAATATGGTGTGTGTGTTTGTGTGTGTGTGTGTGTGTGTGTATGTAAATGGAAAGGAATAGATTTTAACTAGTCCCAGATCTAACATCAATCCATAGCTGAAGTCTGAAAGCAAGCCCTGGGCATTTCCAGCCTGCTCCTCTTCACCCTGACCAAAGCTGTATTTCACAAAGACTCAAGTGAAAACAAATCAATAGTTTCTATTATAATCTGACCAGAAACTCCCCTTAGCTCAGAGCATGCAGGGTTCAAAGAGGAAGGATGGCTGATTCAAACACAGTCACTGGCCCTGAGAACATCAGGAAACAGCGGGTGGGCTAAGCCCTGGCTGATGGTAACAGGAGTCTGGGGTTTAGAGCAGTATGTGCTGGCCTCCTCCCCCACAGCACCAAAGGAAGGTGCAAAGCCCAAGACAGAATTAGGTCAGAATTAGGCATGCCCTTGTTTTTTGTTTGTTTGTTTGTTTGGTTTCTTGAGGTGGCATTTTCTGCATTATGCTATAGAGATGGGAAGAGAACCAGGGCTATTTCTTCCCAAGAAGCTGACCTCCTTTCTCAATTCCTAGGCAGTTCTTACCTGCTGTGACAGCAACCACTGTGAGGGGAAGGCTCTCAGAAATGTGGAATCCATAGTCCTGGAGGACAGCATCTCTGTAGATTTTCACTGTGTTTTTCACAGGCATGAGAGTCTGGGTTGGGATCCCGGGAGGCCCATCGGCTATAGCAACTTTAGCCCTGGAAGAGAAGGAGCGTGTAAAAAGGGGGTCAGAGGGGACTCACCAAAAACTGGGTCAGTCATGGGCATTCTGAAGGAGGAAAATGAGCAGACACCAAGTATCTTCTTGAGATAAGACACAAGCACCAGTAGAGAAAACACCAAGTAGAATATAGCACCTGGCTCTAAAAGAGAAGTCCCGAAGAGCTATAGGCACTAAGAGAAGTGGGGAGCAGTTTTAACTTTATGGGGTAGGGGGCAAGAAATCATTTGCTACCAGGAAATATGGTACTGGAGAGATGTCAAGGATGAAAACACAGCCCAGATCATGGCATACAAAGATATTCAATAATTGCTGCTGATTGGGTGGGTGGGAAGAAGGATGGATGGATGGATGGATGGGAGGGAGGGAGGGTGGAGAGATGGACAGGGATTTCAGGCAGGAGGCACTGCTTGAGCAGAGGTACAGAAAAGGAAAATCATGGACTGTGAACAGGAATGAGGAGCTGTTCCATCTCAGTGTCTGATAATCTTTTTTTTTTTTTTTTAAAGATTGATTTATTTACTTATACTGGGTATAGTCAGAAGCGTGGGAGGGTGAGAGAATTCACCAGAGCCAGAGCGGGAAACAGTAGAGGCAGACTGACAATACCCTGCTGAGGGGAGCAGCGGGCGGCAGGAGAGGTCTGTCGCGCCATGTGGGACCCTTGCCCAGTGGCCGGGGATCGAACCGGCGCTGCAGAGGCTGAGGGCAGCTTTGCAGCCCAGCGCTCAACCGCTGTGCCATCAGGGGAGGCCCTGATGATCCATTTTATAGGTATATTGTTTCTTTGGTGATTTTTTTTCTTTTTTGCTTTATGGTGAATTTTGCTGCCCTTTCAACTTTGTAGCTGTGAAGTTTCCAATATTAAATTCCAGATAGTGAGGACTCCCTCTATATTAATCTTTCAAACATATATGTTCTTTCTATATCTAAAAGCAGGTAAGCTGAAAGTTGTATTTTCTATCTCTCCAAACCACAACGTGAGTTATAAGCTATTTTTCATTTGTCTGTGGCAAATGATTTTTTTTTCTCTAAGAGTCAATGGTTCTTTCTGAGGAAGGTCAAATAGAGATGGGATATGGTGTTTATTGTCATTATAAACAACAGAGATGTGGAAGAGTAACAGCTCCCTCAGGGCTCTGCAGATAAAGTCTATCATTTATTCTCCTCCATTTACCAAACACTGTCAGGAACGCTGCCTAATGCAATAGGGCCTCACTTATCTGAAAATCACCTCTCTGTCATTTATAACGATCTCAAATTTCAACAAGGATCAGGAAGTATGAAAAACTGCCTCATGGAGCCAAAATGCACATGATGATCCAAGTTCAAGGTTTCAAGCATATAATCCATCTGGATGCTCCTCTGGCTTAGAGCAGGTAGAGGCAGTCTGAATAGATGATGACCTGACCCACACAGCTTAGAAGCAAAGAAAGGATTTCTTTGAGGTAAGCACTTGGGTAATACTAAGAAGGGTCAGCAGGTAGACCTAGCAAAAGGGAAGAAACAGAAAACTGAAAATTTATACTTAATCAAACTCATAGATTTTCCTAGTTAAAAAAAAAAGCCTTAAAGTTATAAAGGGGCTTCTCTAAATATAAGAAATAATATACTAAACTTATAGACACACATCAACATTTGCCTTCCATTAAAAAGCAACAGGATGACAACCTTAGACACTACTCCTATTTGTTGTATCAGAAGAAATGCCATAAGAAGAAAAAATGTTTAAGAGAAATACATAATAAACCTAGGAAATGGAAAAATACCACTTTTTTTTTTAAGCAGATGATGCAATGCACCTAGAAAATACTCAACAAAGAGAATTGTAAGTGCTAAAAATAAAATAAGCGTAGTGGACTTGTAGGACAAAACCATATAACATACTCACAAAAAAAATTCAACAATTTACTGAAAATGGATTAGTTGAATGTATTAGGTGCGAGGCATTCTTAATATGCTTATTCATTAAGGGAGGAAACAAATAATTGGGCAAAAGTTACAACCTGGTTGAAGATTAAATATTGACAAAAATAAGTTCTAAATGAACATACAAATTTAGTGTAATATCAATGAAAAATTCTTCCATATTAATAAAAAAAAGCTTGATCTATTGACAACAGTAATACTACAATGACAACTTTACGACATGGGCAGAGTGACAACATTACTACATACAGCTTCTAAAGTGGGTGAATTGTATGACACATAAATTATATCTCAATGAACCCACTGAAAATAAGTACATCAATTTTAAAAATGAAATTCTGGGGGGAAGGAAGGTTTCAAACCAAATATATGAAGGATGAGCACATGTGGCAAATACCCAGGTCTCACATGCTTAAGCACGTAACAACTTGCAGATGAAGAAATAAAGCTGGTAAATAACATGGAAAATAGACAACCTCATGAATTAATGAAGCACAATCAAAATGACTACAGAGGGGCCTCCCTGGTGGCTCAGGTGGTTGAGCGCAGCGCTGTAAAGCTGTCCGCAGCCTCTGCAGTGCGGGTTTGATCCCCACCAGCGGCAGAGCAACTCACATGGCTCGGGAGACCTCTCCTGTCTCACCCGCTGTTCCCCTCAGCAGTGTATTTTGTCAGTCTGCCTGTTCTGTTTCCTGATCTGTCTCTGGTGAATCCTCTCACCCTCTCGCACATCTGGCCTGTACCCCAGTTCTTGTATAAATAAAAAAATCTTAAAAAACAAACAAACAAAATGAAAATGGCTACAGAGAACAAGTACAAGTCTACTAAAGCACCAAATATGAAACAATAATAAAAGTCCAACATGTGTGGGTCCTGGAATTTTAGGCTGAACATATAAATTGGCTGTTCAGTCTCTAGAAAACCAGGGAAATTGTAGTATGGATTCAAAGTTTCACCAATTTCTTTAACCTTCTGTTACCATTTTGACATTTTGACTGACATTCCTCAAAGTACTAATTCCAAACAAACAAAAAGTATTATTTGCACTTGACAATGAATTCCTAAAAGACAAGTGTGACCTCTATTATATCTGTTTTCCTTGTGCCTGGTGAAGTCCTAGAACACAGTAAAAGCTCTAGTCATCCTGGTTCCTGAATATTAAAAAAATATTCAGGGGCCTCCCCTGGTGGTGCAGCGATTGAGCGCTGGGCTGCAAAGCTGCCCGCAGCCTCTGCAGCACCGGTTCAATCCCTGGCCACCGGTGAGGGTCCCACATGGCGGGCAGACCTCTCCTGCCGCGTCCGCTGCTCCCCTCAGCAGTGTATTTCGTCTGTCTGCCTATTCTGTTCCCCGCTCTGCTCTGGTGAATTCTCTCACCCTCCCACGCTTCTGACTATACCCAGTGCTTGTATAAATAAATAAATCTTTAAAAAAAAATTCAGAATAGTGAAAAAACTGGAAATAATCCAACAGATAATAGGTAAACTGAGCACTGAAACAAAGGACCCATGAATGTATCTCCATCAATAAAGTATCCCCAGCATGTGAATTTTAGAAAGACACAGAAACACAGCTTTGAAAGTTCCCTCCCAGAGCATTTCCTAAATGGTAGTTTAAAGCCCATTTCTAAGGAAGAACTCTGATTATTCTGTCCCCTCTGCTCCCCATCACCCATAGGATAAAAGTCAGACATCTCAAATTTACCCCCATGATTCTTTGTTTTGGGGTCTCAAACCCTGGGCAGCATTCCCCATCAGCTCCCCTTCCAAGTCTTCACTCCAGACCAACTGCTGCAGCAGCTTTACTTCCGGTCTCAGTTCAGGCAGCTATCCCAGCAGGAAAATGTAAGACAAAGTCAAGGCTCAGCTCAAATGCAACCTTTTCCAAAAAGCTTTCTCTGATTTCCTAGTGAGACGTAAGTTCTCTTATCTCCAAACTCTGCCCTCTCGGCCCAGGGCACCTCATCCTTTATTGATAGCTATCTAATCCTATATAATTCTCCCTAGTAGACTGTAAATTCTCTAAATGCAACAATCACTCTTTTATCCACCTCTGTATTTCTTAAAACACTGAAAGATCTGAAGGAGCACATCTGCACTCATTAGGTAAATACATGAACAAAGCACTATACATAGAAAGCAAAATACGAAATACTACTTCTAATAGGGTTAGCATACGGTGAAAAAATACATGTTATATATATGTGTGCATGCATATCAGACAATCTGAATGGAAGTAACAGAATTCAATGTTTGTCATTGTCCTTAAGTTTGCTTAACTTGACAAACAGCTCCACCTTATGACTATCCTAATGAGGACTCACCTTCTCCATGTCCCAGATCTCAGTTAGTGGTAGCATGAGGATGATGCTTAATTGCTCAAGCCAGACTCCTGGGAGTCCTCCTTGACTTTAGTCTGCTCTCCTGACTTTACCCTGCTCTCCCTAATACCCTATAAATCACAACACCAACAGTCCCTGAAGATGTCCATTTCTCTCTGCCTCCATGGACACCATTCTATTTAAGTCCCCATCACCTGTTCTGCTGATAGATTTCTGCAATAGTCTTCTACTAGTCTCCCCCCTTCTCATTCTTGTCTTGCCTGAATGATTCTCCATCCAGCAGCTAGACTGATTTCATAAATGTAACTCTGCTTATATATCTCCCCTAACTGAACAGCCTTATCGGAAATCCTTAGTATGGCTTAACACAGCCTCCGTCCACCATTATAGCCTCCATGACCAAGTCATTCAGTCTCTTGACATGTTTGTTCCAGCCAAACTAGTCTCCTTTGAGTTCCTCAAATACTGTGGTCTTTGCACAAACTCTTCCTTTTGCTTAAAATTCCTTCCCACTTACTCTAGACATTCCCACACACCCAGCCATACACTCTACCTGCCCAGCCTTGCGGTCTTTTGGTTTTGGTAGCAATATCCCACTTCCTCTGCTAAATGTACCCGTGGAACTTATATATATATATATATATATATATATATATATCTTTTTGAAACATACATCATATTTATAATAAGGTCTCTTGTCCTCTCTATAGTCGATGTGGCAAAAACTATGTCTTTCTTGTCCCATGTGCTGAACTCAAAGCTAGGCATGGAGAAGAAAAAAAACAAATCTTATCACAAGGTTAAAATAGACTCCATGTTCATGCATTTCAAATGGGTAGGCTTTGATCATCTGACTTTTTCCATTAGGAGGAGTGCCTCCCTCAAAAATGATAAGACAAAGGAGGCCCCGGTACATTGACTAATCCCTGGACAATGTCAGTAACTTTGGCTCAAAGTCTGGATTTGACATTTTCCCCAAAGGCCACATTTCAGCTTTTGTTTGGAAAGGGATTATTTAAGAACATGACCAAACTGTGGCCTCTCTTCCCAAAGAATGTTCAATATTTGATGGTGAGCTAAAGGAAATTATTTCTGAGGCAAAATTTCCTTCTCTGAACCGTCTTATAAATATCACGCTAAGCACTGATAATCTAAAATGCTGTTATCTGTTGCCTTTGTAGTGGTTTCATACCATAAATCTGAGTTCATTCCTGTAATTTTTACATTGGAATACTGTAAGACCTGTGGTTACACTAATGGAATTCCTGTCAGACAGTTAGATCTAGTCTCAGGTAGAACTAGAAACACATGCTGGAATTTATTGTGAAAACAGTCTCAATACAAGCTAATTCTGTATTTTATGGGTCACAAACTCTTATTTAGCTGATCAATAACACTGAAAAGGAAAAATACCAGGCGGAAATAGATTATGCTTCAAATATTCTCTGGCTTTTCATCTGCTCTCTGATATGTTGGAGAATGTATTTTACTTCTATCTTGTAACAACAAAGTATTCACCGTTGTGTTCCAGCAAGATGGGGAGAAACTATTTTGATTCTATGTTTAAATATTCTATGTTTAAATTTTCAGCTTGAGTAATTTCAAAAGCTAAAATCTGGTATTGGCTAGATTTTTAATCTAGAGTTTTTCAACGAAAGCAGAAGTAGAGGCAGTAGTCTGTCCCAGGAAGAAATTTAGCAGGTAGTCATAACCATAGCACTGCAGTTGTGGCTCTAAGGGTTTCTAGGGGACCATTCAGTGTAGATGTTGTGAGTATAATATTATAGGGTGAAGGTCTTGAGTGGGAGGAAGAGGAATTATTCCACTAGTACTTCAAAAAGAAGATTCAGGAGATCATGGTCACTTGGCAGATGCATTCCCAAGTCTTCCAGCCTATTCTGGAATTATTCAATTTTTGCCCACAGGTCAAAACAATAATAAAAAAGTGGTTCTGGAAATGGTCTTTCTGCATCATTAGGAATATTAGATAGGTCAAATAAGGCCATCCCTATAATTAGTAAGTAGATTATTTGTGGTTGTAATGAATGAGTAAATTAGGGAAGCAAGTAAAACCAACAAGGGTTTCTGACATAAAGTGGCATAAGCCTGTGTGTGTGTGTGTGTGTACCTGCTGTGTACAAACATGTGTATGTGCGTTCATTAGTATTAAGGTTCAAGATAGATTGAAAGAAACCTTCTTTTTAAGCCTTAAAGGTCAAATCAAAAACAAGAAGAGCATCCAGTTGCATTAAACTCTGTTTCTGTGAATCTTTCTCTATAAAATGGGCATTTAAAAATTATTTATTTTCTAACAACTTTGTTAATTTTTGGATAGTATTTGATTCCTTCCATCTGGTGGAATCCCTGTAGTTTTTCCACCACCATGGCACCCATGATCCATTGCCCTCACCCCTTGTGCTCCTGCTTCCCATGTTTTGATCCTTCCTCCTCTCCCTTCTCTGCTGTATGCCTCAGATCTATGGTCAGCTTGCAAGTTTGTCCTTCTCCCTTCCCCCGACACTTTGTTTTCTCTGTATTCCACATATAAATGAAACCAGCTGATATATATCTTTTTCTTCTGACTTATTTGCTTAGCATAATCCCTTCTAAATTGCCAAAAATGGAATGAGTTTATCTTTTTTGATTGTTAAATAGTATTCCATTGTGTATCTATACCAAAACTTCTTGATCCATTCATCTGTTTTGGGGCATTTAGGTTGTTTCCATATTTGGCTATTGTAAATAGTGCTGCAATAAACACAGGAGGCAGGTTCCTTTTGGACTAACGTTTTTGTGTCCTCTGGGTAGATTTCTAGGAGTGGAGTTGCTGTGTGGGTAATATGGTAGTTCCACTTTTAGTGCTTTGTGGAACCTCCATACAGATTTCCATAGTGGCTGGAACAGTTTACATTCCCACCAGCAGTGTAAGACAGTTCTCTTTTCACCACATCCTCCCCAGCATTTGTCGTTTCTGTTTTTTTTTTTTTTTTTTTTTAAATATGGGCCATTCTCACAGGTGTGAGGGAGTATCTCATTGTGGTTTTGATTTGCATTTCCATGATAATAAGTGATGTTGAAAATTTTTTCATGTGCCTGCTGGCCATTCGCAATTCTTTGGAGAAGTTTCTTTTTAGCTCTTCTGCCCATTTTTTGATTGGGTTGGTTGCTGTTTTGTTGTTGAGTAGTGTAAACTCTTTGTAGATCTTTTATATCAGCCCCTTATCAGATACATGGTATGCAAATATTTTCTCCCACTCAGTAGGGTGTTTTTTCATTTTGGTTGCTGTCTCTTTTGCTGTACAGAAGCCCTTTAGTTTGATGTAGTCCCAGCTGTTCATATTCTCTTTTGTTTTACTTGCTTTTGGAGGCAAGTCCTCAAGGATGCTTCTGAAATTTAGGTCATGGAATGTTTTGCCTATGTTTTCTTCTATGCATTTTATGGTTTCAAGTCTTACATCTGAGTCTTTTATCCATAAAATGGACTTTTTTAAGATTAAGTGTAAGAGAACTCAATAAATCTTACGCCGAATTGTTCTAATAATACAAAAAAAAATTCTAAAGCTCACATGGAAGAATAATCATGTAAGAATAAAAAATGTTAAATGAAGAGTAATGAAAGTCTGATTTACTAAATTATAAATGTAAAAAGTTGTAATACTTTTTAAGTACCTTTTAAAAGGTGTGTGAAAACAGGCAGTTAGATTAAAAGATTGGAAAAGCTATTCTAGATAGAGACCTAATTTTCCACTCATGGATACAGGCATTTCACACATGATAAAAGGGGAGTCATAAGTCAGTGAAGAAAGTAAAGATCACACACAGGAAATGATGATGCAAATCAAGCTAGATCTTCATGTCATAGCCTATACTGAAATAACTCCAAATTAAATAACTATATGTAAAATATTTTCAAACTATTGAATTAAACATTAATTAATTTTCATTAATTATTGAGTGAGGATTTACTAAGCTTAGAAGTCGGCAAAGAAATTGCCAAGAGAATACCATTAATTAAACAAAAGCCAAAACTTTTATAGGGGAGATGACTATAATCTAATAGGCAATGACAAGGGTTGGTTAAGATATGGAGACACTGAAAATCTCATACACTGCTGGCAGACATATCAAATGGTGCAGCCATTTTGGAAAAGACTTTGGTTGATTCTTAAAAAGTAAAAGATCAAATTACTGTATGACCCAGCCATTCCACTCCTAAGTATACACCCAGGAAAAATGAAAATGTATGTTCAAACAAAAACTTTAACACAAATGTGTAGAATTATGAGTAATAGTCCCCAAAGTGGAGACAACCTAAATGTATACTAACTGATGAATAGATAAAGAAAATACTGCATAATGGAATATTATTTGACAGTAAAACAAAAAGGAACAAAATACTGACACGTAGATGAATTTTGAGCACAATAGGCTAAATGAAAGAAGTCAGTCACAAAAGACCATATATTGTATGATCTCATTTATAAGAAATATCCAAAATAGGCAAATCTATAGGGACAAAAATATATGAATAACTGCCTGGGAATGGCATAGAGGGCAAGTAGGGAATGGCTTTTAGTTAATATGGGATTTCCTTTGGAGGTATTGAAAATGCCCTCAAATTAGGTTGTGGTGATTTGCATTTCCCCGATTACAAGTGATGTTGAACATTTTTTCATATGCCTGTTGGCCATTTGCATTTCTTCTTCAGAGAAGTTTCTTTTTAGCTCTTCTGCCCATTTTTTGACTGGATGATTTTCTTTGTTTTTGTTGAGTCTCATCAGCTCTTTGTAGATTTTTGTGATCAGTCCTTTATCATTAGTGTTGGGTGCAAAAATGTTCTCCCAGTCGGTGGGGTTTCTCTTTGTTTTGCTTCTTGTCTCTTTTGCTGTACAGAAGCTCTTTAATTTGATGTAGTCCCAGCTGTTTATCTTTGCCTTCACTATCACTGCTTTGGGTGATGTGTCTATAAAGATGTCTTTGAGGTGCATGTCATGTAGTGTTTCGCCTATTTTTTCTTCTATGTATTTTATGGTTTCAGGGCTTATGTCTAGTTCTTTAATCCATTTTGAGTTGGTTTTTGTACATGGTGTGAGGTAGTGGTCAAGCTTCATTCTTTTGCATGTAGCGACCCAGTTTTCCCAGTACCATTTATTGAACAAACTTTCTTTGCTCCAGTGCATATTCTTTACTCCTTTGTCAAATATTAGTTGACCATAAATCTGTGGGTTTATTTCTGGATTTTCTATTCGATTCCATTGGTCTACACAGGTCTTTTTTTTGCAGGACTTCTTAAAGTCTTTAAGGTGCTTCAAATGAACAATGAATCAGCGAAGAGGATGTTGTCTAGTGGGATATAGACAGCATCACTTCCCGAACATATCTGGCCACAAACTGTGTTTAGTGGATCAGCGTCATACAGGACTAGATTTTGCAGACCTACTTTAGAAAGTAAAGTGTCTAGCAGTTTTCCCATTCATTTATCAAGCACTACTTAACCATTTGCAATCTCTTGGAACTCAGTTATCTCTGGGCTATAGAAATGAAGTGGACTTTTTTTCCTGCCCTCATAAAGCTTATAGTCTAAGGGAAATAAGTAGAATACACCAAGAAGAGCACTACCTGATGTTATAAATCAAATCCTAATTCTGATTGTGGATTGGGGAACACTTCATGGAAGATCAGGCATTTCAGCCAGACCTTGAACTGTGGATAGACTCTGGTCACATTGAGATGGGAGGATGGCTCTGGTCCAGGATCCCAGGTTTAAGCTGTAACAAGGTGAAGTAGTGATACTTATAGTAGGGAATGATGAGTAGCTCATTTTAGCTGAAATATGGTGTGGATGCAGAGTAGTAAGACAAATCGCTATGAAGGATTATGGGTTGATTATGGAGAGCCTCAAATGTCAAACCAAAATACATATACTCATGTTATGTAAGACATGGGGATCCATCAAAGGTTTCTAAGTAGGGGATGGAGATAGTCCTAAACAAGTCACTTTCAGAGCCTTAGGTGTTTCACTGGTAAAATGGGACTAATTCTACCAAGCTTATCTCACGATAGTGTGTGAGAAGCAGCGCACATGGTGGTGAGGCCATGTGGAAGTGTAGCCGGAGGAAGGTTTACTGCTCAGCAGCAGAACAGCTGTGTCCATTTCCTTCAGAAGAATGTGTATCTAGAAACACCTGACACATGATATTTCATCTCTGTGGCAGGGCCAGATGGGAAATCTGAGACAGAAAATGAACGCTTCGAAACAGAACATATTTTAAATTCTCTTGTAGCAGTCAAATCAGATCTGTATTTGATTTCATTTTATTTTGTTTAGAATGAAATAGGGACTGCAAGGAAAGAACAGCTGCTGGAAACAAAGACAGGGAAAGAGCATAAACAGCAGATTTGCCTGAGCCTCGCATTCAAGGACCAAGACAAGGGGTATGTGTGAGACAAAGGGAGTGCGCATGTGTGTGCAGAAGTGTGTATGAGTGTGAGCATGTGAGGATGAGTGTGTTGATGTGTGTCTCTGTAAATGTGTGTGAGTCTGATGTGAGTGTGAATGTGGGTGCCTGCAAGGGGGGTACACAGGGAAGAGTTGGAAGGGGGACAAAGAAAAAGGCACTCCAGCAAAACTGCTGACCTGTTTATACTCCCACCATCTGGTGTACAAACAAAGCAAGCTGGACTCAGTGATCCCAAAGCACTGCCAAGACTGGCAAAACCTCCTCCCACAGGGACACCAAACCTTTGTAGACAGAAATCCCTGCCAGCCCAGGAGCCTCACCGGGCCGAGTTGTCCCGAGAGCGCCGAAGCCATCTTGCCACCATTTGTTCTATTCTGTGTGCTTTCCGTGTCTGAAAGAAACTGGTCTCTAGTTCTTCCATTTACCTAGAAGAGAGAAGCGTTTTCTTAAGAAGTTAACCAAAACATTTTGAAGCAAATTCTGACAAATCACTATGATGCGTTCTGTTTTTGCCCATTTAAGACAGACTGGTCAAATACCTAGGGCTCTCTTATCGGAAATTAACATAAACACAAGCTCAGAGTCCAGAGTCCAGAGAGTGAACCCCAGTAGCCACCCTCTTCCCTGAGGATAAACAGGTTGACGTTCATCTTAAACAGCTAAACATAAGGAATAATAAATAGCATAGATAAGATTTCCAAACTGTGACAATAACCCTCTGTAAGAAACACACCTTACTCTGTGTTACCACCTCCCAGCCCAGCTACGTGTGCATCCCTGGGTAGCGCAGTTCAATTTTGCCTGCATCAGGAACTGCATGTACACGGCATTCCAATTCTGGTCTTCAGAAGTTTGCTTTTTTTTTTTCCTCAATATTTTATATTTAACTTGAACTTGATGTTTAAAAATTCATTTGCATCATTCAAACATTAGACTGTAATAAAAAGATAGATAGCTATTAAATGGTGTTTAAAAACCTTGTTAAGAGGGCAGATCTCATGTTATTTGTTCTTACCAATACAAACACAAGAAGATATACCATGAAGGGGTCCCCCTTCTACCCTTTCCTACCCCTATCCATCCTGTCCCCACACCCATACATAATCACTGCTCTCCTCTCTTTGTCCTGCCAGAGCTTCTTTATGCCTATACAAGCTAATATAAATATAGATTTTATAGCTTCTCTTCTTAAACAAAGGATAGTGTTACACAATGTTCAGCACCATGCTCTTTCTCCTTAGGAAATATATCCTTAATATCTTTCTGTATCTACACATAGAATGTTTCATCTTTTTTGGACAATAACTGAGTATTACATTGTGTGAAAGTACCATAATTTAAAAGTGATCCTCTGTTGATAGACATTTGGTTTATTGCTGCTCTTTTGCTATCATAAATAATACTACAATGAGTTATGTTGTACATGTATCACTTCTGTGTGTATGCAACTGTGTATCTGGATAAATTCCTACATATTGAATTGCTAGATCAAAAGTTATATGCATTTGTGCACTGATATTGTCAGGTTACCAAGAAAAAAAATGTATTTGAGATTAAAATTTCATAAAATAATAATAGGGATATCTTTCTATTTTAGTCTATTTCACTTTAGAAAATTCTGGTTTCAACTCACCAAACTTTAAAACCCAATAAATAACCACACAAAATAAGACAGAACATTGGGAAATAAAAATAAAAAAGGAAGGAGTGGGTGTGAGGAGGTGGACAAAATGGGTGAAGAGGGTCAAAAGGTACAAACTTCCAGTTATAAAGAAGTCATGGGGACATATGTACAGCATGATGGTCTATAATACTATATAGCATATTGGAAAATTTCTAAGTGAGTAGATCTTACTATTCATCACAAGAAAGTAATTTTATTTATTTTTTTTAAAGATTTTTTTTAAGAGGCATGTTTTTATTTATTTATTTTATTTATTTATTTGTTTGTTTTGTTTATACATGCACTGGGTACAGTCAGAAGCGCGGGAGGGTGAGAGAATTCACCAGAGCCAGAGCGGGGAGCAGAACAGGCAGAAGGACTGAAGTACACTGCTGAGGGGAGCAGCGGGCGGCAGGAGAGGTCTGCGCGCCATGTGGGACCCTCCTCCGGTGGCTGGGGAGCAGCCGGGGATCGAACCAGCACCGCAGAGGCTGCGGGCAGCTTCGCAACCCAGCACTCAACCGCTGCGCCACCGGGGAGGCCCAAGAAAGTAATTTTAAAACCATGTAGGGTGATGTATATTAACTACACTGATTGTGGCAATAATTATGCAACATATACACATCTTGAACCATTATTTTGTATATCTGAAATTAATATAATGGTATATGTCAATTATTTCTAAGAAAAAGAATAGTAAGAGATAATTTTGCTCAGTAACAATATACATCACTTGAAAACCTTGAGGATATGGATTGTTTTTCAAGGAAAATATCAATGATATAACCCTAGCAGAAACAGAGAATCTAAAAAGACAATTACTTAGAAGAGGAAGTTTAAAAGCTACCTTCCCAGCCCCCAAAATGTCCCAGGCACAGATAGGTTGAAAGGTGAAATCTTACATGTGTAAAATATAGCTTATCCTTATAATTTTTAAATTTTATTTAACTTTTTTTCAAAGAATTATTTATTTATACAAGCACTGGGTACAGTCAGAAGTGCGGGCGGGTGAGAGAATTCACCAGAGCCAGAGCAGGGAACAGAACAGGCAGACTGACGAAATACACTGCTGAGGGGAGCAGCGGGCACGGCAGGAGAGGTCTGTCGCGCCATGTGGCCTCACTGGCAGCTGGGGATCGAACCGGTGCTGCAGAGGTTGCGTAGCTTCACAGCCCAGTGCTCAACCACTTTGCCACTGGGGAGGCCCTAATTTTTAAATTTTAAATGTAAACTTTTATTTAGGAATTATTTTAGGTATATAAAAAAGGTTGCAAAGATAATGTTAACATCTTACACAATCACTGTACCTTTCTTAATACTAACAAATTAATATTGATACAGTAAAACCACCTAAACTACAGACTTTAATCAGATTTCACCAGTTTTTACACTGATATCCCTTTCTTGTTCCAGGATCCAATCCAGGATACATTGCTTTAAGCCTGCTTAGTTTATTTCCTGCCAATGCTATTCGGCTGTTCTAGAACATAATTCCTTTTAAGCAGGCAGTATCAGTATTGATGCCAAATGTTATTTTAAAAAAAAGTAAACAAGGTAAAACTGCAATCCCTTATACGAATGTGAAAGCAAATATCTTAAATAAAATGTCAGCAAATAGAATCTATCAGAACTCATCAGAGTAGTTGTGGGATCTATAGGAGAACATTAAATAGGGCATATAAAAATGAAAGCAGAACACCCTAATCAATTACTTTGAAAACCTTCAACTGACACTTTTTTGTCCAATGACAGTCAAATATAAATTAATTGACCAAAAACATAGGCTTCAGCCAATATTAAATTTCACTTAAGTGAAGGGATATGTTAATCTAGCTTTTTTAAAATGGGGATGTCAGAGTTGAACACTGTCTTGAGTTCTAGAATCTCATTTTGCTAACATTGTAAAAGAGAGTACATTTCTGGTTAACCATGGTAAAGTGAAACAATGCCTTAATTACTTTCTCTTTCCTAAGCCTTTTAAATCTCAGTAAATGAATAAAAAGGGATAAGCCCATAGGAGAAAGTGAACAAAAGAAGGACAACTGTGAACAATGTTGGGAAGACAGAAATTGTCTGAAGGAGAGGTAACTGAACAAAGCAAAGGAAATAGAAACCTCTGTTTTCAGAAGGGAATTCTGATGAAAAATTAGCTGATCTGCCCTAAAATAGCTCAGGAATTAGTATAGGAAAACACAAGGATGAGACATAGGACTGAAAATACAGAAACACATCTCTATCAGCAGCAATTGTATTCAAAGGCTTCATCCCACTCTACACGCCCACCTAGATAACCACCTCTTCCCCCACAAGGGGCTTAGTCTCTGGAGAGAAGAGGTTTTTTCTTTGGAGAAATCAAACAAGAGACACTTCAGACTTGAGAAGAACAACTCCAATAGAGAGTGCAGGAGCAAAATTAGAAGGGTTAAATAAAATACTTTAATTAAGACTGTCAGCTCTGTCCCTTGCCTAGCTTCCAGAATAGTGGCAGTTAAGATTTGTGTCCCAAGTAAGAGACTAGAGAATCTCTCTTCATGGAGAACTGAATAGCACTGGAGATAACTTTTTTAATTTGGGGAGTTACATTTTTTAAAAAAGATTTATTTTATTTATTTTTGCATACAAGAGCTGGGGTGTAGACCAGAGGTACAGGGGTGGGGTGAGCAGATCTACTGAAATACACTCCTGAGGGGAACAGCGGGCGAGTCAGGAGAGGTACACTGTGCCATGTGGGCAGCTCCCCACTGGGGATCGAACTTATATTGCAGTGGCTGCTCATAGGTTCTTAGAGCTGAGTCTTAACCCCTTTGTGTCACCAGGGAGGCCCTGGGGTTACATTTTTGCTCTTCTATTTGTGTACTGAAGGACTGAAAGTACAGTTTAGTGCTCCACTAAACCGGAGCACTAGAAGAGACAAAATCTCTGATCTTTATGTTGTTTCAGTATCCAAATGACTGCAGAGTTATTAGGGATCTCAGAGATATTCATAAGGACTGAAGATTGTCAAATCTTCCCATTCCTTTTGAAGATCGTCAAACTGCAGTGGTTACTTACAGGGGATTGTTACAAAACTGCTGCCAAATACAATTTAGCTAACTGATTTAGATATATGGCTCTAATTAAAAGAATTAATTTGCATTATATATCTGGACTGTGGGTAGGCATGCACCTTTATCCAGGGATCCCTGAAGACCAAACAAATGACTGCATCAACCAAGCCATTAAAAGTGCTCCCTGACTCAGCAAGGTCTGCGCAAGAGAGGTTAAAATCTAGAAAATGACCTGCTAATGGTTTTAATATTAGCCTCTAGATTGCTGGGCTAATGGAAGACAATAAGAGCCCAGATAACCACCAAACATTTGAATCTTTTTTTTTATAATCCCACTGCCAAGAAGTCATCTGGCCTTTAATTGTTCTGTCATTCACTATAGATCCATCTTATTGCTAGAAAGTTTCTTTACATAAAGCAGCTCCATCTCTCTGCAGCTTCAGCCTCTGGAGTAATGCTACTCTCTGATCACTCCCCACCCCCACCCACCCAAACACCACCACACAGAATAAATCCGCCTCTTCTATACAACAGCCTTTCTGGATTTGAACACAGCGAGCTTGTCTTCAAGTCTCGCCTGTCCAGTTCTTTCAATAGTCATTTCTCTGACAGGATCACTTTAGATCACCTTCCTCCGGGCGCACACCATTAAAGGGCATGAAAATCCATAAAGGGGATGAAACCCCAAATGAACACATTTTTGGTTGTCTGAAACAAATATGAGAAGGCAAACTGTCTCAAAATATTTTGCAAATGAAGGAGACTAAATACACCAGGGTGATGGCAATCTTAAAAACTGATAGGCAATTACACAGATGACAACAAAAGACTTCAGGAAACTAGAACATGCTACTGAGAAAAGAAAAAACACGAATGGAGGCAGTAGAGGATAGAGGAGAAAATGAAGAGCCCAAAATGACTTCTATTAAATTAAAGTTTCAAAATAAAACTGGATAGCAATTCCAGTGAAACTGTCAGACCTTGAATCAGATGGAGGATATCAACTTATAAATAAAGGAGCTAGCAGGGAAAATAGAAAAGGAATGCATAAAATTGAAATCAAAGAAACAATGAAAGGTAAACTTCCTGAGTTGAAAAATTCCTGTTTCAAATACAGAGAATACAAAAAGCATCTCTCCAAAATGCAACAAAACTCAGATATGCACTTCCTTCTCAAGGAAGGCTCCTTACATTTCAACTCAACTTCTTAGTCTTCAAAGATTAAAGAATCTCCCTTAAAACCTGTTTTCAGAGAGGGAAAGAGAAAGATTGTTTGAAAAAGGAAAGATTAGGCTCATATGTCTTTCAGCATATTATTTAGGTACAGACTCAAGTTCTTTCTTTTTCTCTTGAAGGAATATAAAAGCTTTACAATTGATATTTGAGACTCTGTTCTTGAAAGACATCCCTGGGAGTCATTCTGTGACTTTTAACCTATTAGTGAAGGTCTTTTGTCAGCTTAGGTTTTTTTTTTTTTTTTCTTTCACTATTTCATTTCTCCTTGTATTAAACTGTCAGCAATTTAAGAAGAGAGACCATTCTTATCCCTATTGATTTTCTCTCAGGACCTGTCACATAATAAGGCTCAATAAATGTCTGTTGAATGGATGGATGGATGAACAAAATTAAAATCAAAATAATAATAAGCTGGAAAATTAGAATAAAACTCCACTTAATAAAGATAGTTAATGTGTTTTTATTTTTTAAGATTGACAAAGCAATAAGCCACTGGCACAAGCTACTAACAAAATGAGAAATGAACAAAGACTGACAAATAATACAGAAAAATACCAGAGAGTGCTACATATTTTATATATGCTATGCATATCATACACAAATCATCTAGAAGAGCTAAGTAATCTGTGTGTCTTTGGAGGTTATATTAGGAATGTATCTTTTTAGAGTCTTCCTGGAAAGTCCTTCAGTTTTCATGGGTAACAAGGTCAGCCTCAAAGAATGGAGTCTCCCAAAATTTCCATATTAATCCTGTGTATATATCGATAAGTGCATTCTCCACTACCAAAGGATTTTTCCTATATCAGTTCCTTGGGCATGGCGGTAGGTACACTTTCCATGTAAGATCTTAAAAGGAGAAGCCTCTAAGATCCACGCTGGAAGATAAAAATAGAATCTCACTGAAACACCCTGTCAGCCTCTGAGAGCCCAAGAGACTCAATGGTTGATATTGGTTTTTCCAGGATGAGACCATTTATTATTTAAAAAAAATTTCACTGCAAAAAACACTCAATGGTTGCTGTAGGTAACCAAGAATGACAGATGAGTAACATGCAGCCCCCACCTCAGGAAAGGGTCACACCCTCTCTGTTCTCTGTCTGGTTGTGAGAGGTATCTGGCAAGGTGGTCAGCACATTTAGCTCACTTATTTTATGGTTTCCACAAATTACTTCTATCTTCAGCTACCCTAAGGTTAATCACCTTCAGGAAATTGAATCAGCTCAACACTTTTACCCCCAAAAGGAAAGAACCAGAAGTAAAATAAAAGAAAAACTTTTAGTAAATCTATATCTGAAGAAGAAACTTAGAAAAGTGCATTTTTAAAAATTATGAAAAACAAGAACATAGAAATTGAAACATTGTTGTGTTTATCAAAGAATTATTTCAAGCTCTCTTCCAAAAATTCACAGGCAATATTCCTCGAAAGAGAAGATGATACTAAGTTCTTCAACTAATGCAAAGAGAGTCCTAAATAGCCTAAAAATAGACCTAAATCTGACAAAGGCTTACACTAAAAAGGGACATAAAGGTCAATCTCATTCATGAAATATTCACACAATTCCTAAATAAAATTCTTCAGAAAATGTTAACAATTATTGAAGCTGGGAGATGGGCGTGTGAAAGTCATTTTATTGTTCTCTCTACCTTTGTTTACATTTAAAATTCTTCTTTATAAATCTGTTTGTTAGTTTAAAAAATATTACTTTCAGCAAAATCCAGCAACACATTATAACACATTATAAGGATTATATATTACATTACATAATCCTTATAACCCATTATGAGGATTATTATAACACATTATAGGATTATATACGATAATGTCACCTTTACCCTAAGGGGAAAAAAGATGAATTTAAGGAAAACTATTAATATATTTTTTCTCATAAATAGGAAAAATTAAGTCAATGATCATATCATAAGATGCTGGAAAATCATTAGTTATTTGTAATCTAATCTTGTTCAATTAAAAAACCCAGAAATATGAGGTGATTCAATAATCTTTTAGAAAGAAAAGTAGAAGCATTCCATTTAGAAGAGAAATAAATTACAAATAAAAAAATTCACACAAAATTAATGTTGCCAGCCAGTACAATGCCGTAGAGGAAGGAAATGAGAGTTAATACAGTGAAAGAACTTAAACCACCAGTATCTGAATGTGGCATGACTCCAAAATCTCAGTTTCAAAATCTCAGAGATAATAAGCTGAACAATATTGTTCAGTTACAAAGATATATGGGGACTTTCTGAACAACCACAAGTATTGGAATGGACTATCTGTATAAGAGGCTTGTTTTGAATGGCCCTAAAATAACTCCTCTAAGCTCAAAATGATGAATTTTGATTTACTGTACAGAACTTTTTTCTAATTTTTCTTAGGAGAACCTAAAAACATACACAAAGGTAGACAGAAGAGTATCATGAATCTACATATACCCATTACTCAGCTTCATCCATTTTGAGTTTATTGTAAAGTCTCTGTAGCCAACAGGAATCCCTCTCTATAGAAAGGGCTTTGAATGCCTAAAAAGGAGATTTACCATGGACAAAAGAACTACTACATCTGTTTCTCCTGGCTTTTCAATCCCCTTTCATGTAAAGGGGTTCCAGTCACAGCCCCCTCTACCATCACACCTTGTTATGGTGCAAAGGAGATGTAGCAGGTGGCTCATAGGAAAGTACCCTGGATCATCAGCACCCCGGAGTGGCAGTCCCCAAAGGACAGTGGACCTCAAACTGCCCTCCTGACTTTTTCCATATCAGCAAATGGCTAGACTACACCTGTAACAAACAAAGTCTGCACAGAAAGGATTCTATGGTACTGTGTCTCCTAATTTGGCTTCATCTTAGACAATAATATTTATTAAACCCTAGGTCTGATCATGCTGGATATGTTGTTACCCCCCCCACCCCGCCCTGGTACACATTAAATAAATATACCACTATTAAAACAAAAGCATTGACTCGCCTATCACCTAAGACCATCTTGGATGCCAAGTGGTATAAGACAAGCCTTTGGGAAGCACAGGTCCAGGGCATCGTCCTGCTACTCAGATTTCACATCTGCCTAACAGGATTAGACATCTCTCAGGAAGGGCTTAGCCTCCTATCCAGCTCAGTACAGATGGTCTCGCCAGGGCCCTCTGGGAACCACAGGGAAGCAGCAGGAACAGTCAGCACTAATGGGGACCCAACCTGTGCCTTTCTTTTGCTAGTGACCCAAGGCATGGGGACCTAGGCCACTGAAAGCAGAAGACTAGAAGCTGGTCACACAAGTCATCCACACTATCAGATGGCCAATGCACCCAGGAAAGGAGGTGGGGAAAGGCTGATACTAATAGTGACACCACTTCCAAGACATTGCCTCACCATAGCTGTGCCTGAAGGGGCCCATGAGTAGCCTCAAATGTGGATGGCAAAATGATGTTGCTGAGTCAGCTGCTACTGTGAGCCCCTTGTCTCCACCCTAGAAAAGAATAGAGCACTGTAGAGGGAGACAGGTGATCTGCCATCAGGATCCAGCTTGGCTACAGTAGGATGCATGACCCAAGTCACAACTCTTCCTGTCTGAGTCTTGATTTTTCAATTGTAAAGTGAAGGGATTAAGCATGAGTGAGCCTTGAAAATACTGTGCTCAGTAGAAGGAACCAGTCACTGGGAAGATCCCATGCTATATGATTCCATTCATGTGAAAAATCCACAATAGACAAATCTATAGAAACAGAAAGTAATTAGTGCATGCTTAGCCTAGGGGGCTGGCAGAGAATAGAGACATAAATAAAGCAAAGTAGACAAAACTGACTACCCTCATGAAGCTTACATTCTAGTGCAAGACAAGAAAAAACAAACATAGTAAAAGAAATTATCAAGAATGGCAGAAAGGGGTCTCCCTGGTGGTGCAGGCAGTTGAGCGCAGCACTGTGAAGCTGTCCGCGGCCTCTGCAGTGCTGGTTCGATCCCCGCTGGCCTTGGAGCAGCCCACATGGTGAGCAGACCTCTCCTGTCTCACCCGCTGCTCCCCTCAGCAGTGTATTTCGTCAGTCTGCCTGTTCTGCTCCCTGCTCTGTCTCTGGTGAATCCTCTCACCCTCCTGCGCATCTGGCCTGTACCCCATTTCTTGGATAAATAAAAATAACTCTTTTAAAAAAAAGAATGTCAGAAAGTGATGTGGTAGAAAAAGAGAGTAAGATCATTAGCATATGGAAATGAAAGTCAGGATCAGGTTGAAGTTCATTCACTTTGAGGTCTCATTATACGTTCTCCCATTCATCTCTTGAAAGGGCCATAGACTTCCTTTTTTCTTTCTAATTCTGAGGCCAATCTCCAGTCAAGCACTCAGCTGAGACACACCTGGATGAATATCACCAAGACTCCTATTTCCATTCCTCTCTGAGTCAACTTTAACATCCACACATTTATTCAAGAAATGCTTACTGATCAGCAACAATGTGCCAGGCACGAGGACTGAGGGGAACACTGAGTCAAGCGCGCACAGATATCACCCTCAAGGAGTCTGAAATTCACTGTGGGAAGCAGGAATTTAAATATTTAGTAATTCTTCATAAGAGCAGCCTGGATGACATAATCTGGTAGAGACAAAAGCAAAGTTTACAAGAGTTTTTGCACTATTCTCTAGAGTTTTCAAGCACTGTCAGGGGAATGGATGATTTCATTAGGTGGTAACATCCTGAGCCACCACTTTCCTTGCTTTAATAGGACTGCTGAGCTCAAGGCTCTTCCCAGTGACCTCACATGTCAAGCCATTGACATGACCTGGGTTCCAATCTCACTTCTCACTAACCACATGCTAACCACACATTCTTGGACAAGTACCTAAGCTTCCTGAGCCTATACTGCCCCCTGTGAAGTGAGCTGACAGTAAATTAGAGAATATATATACAAAGTAGTATCAGAATGCAAGGCACTATGAAAATTCTCAATAATGACAATTTTCATAATGTTATTATTACTTTCAGAAGCTAATTCCCTTATCCCTATTGTTACTTATCCCTATTGTTTCATCTATGTCATTTTTTTCTTCCTCATATAATGATTGAATGAATGAAGTAATCAAATTAAAATGGAATCAGAGAGAAAAGCCACAGATAACTCTCAGGTTTCTGGTTTGGATTACTGTTGATGGTGGTCCCTGTGACCAAGGGACTGATAGAAGGCCACATTTGAGAGGGAAAATGCAGAGTTTGGTTGGAAACAGTTGAATTAGAGGAGCATTCACAGAAATATCCAGTAGACAATTGGAGTTAAAATGAAAAGTGGACAAATTATTAGGTTGAAACCATGATAATGGATTACTGGAGAGAGGATGCATACAAAATTACTGAAGCCCTTTGAATAACACCAATGTGCTAGGCTCCATCTAACCAAAGACATTGATTTAACAGGTCTCAGGTGGGGGTTTGGCAGGGCTTGATTGTAATGTGTAGTCAGGGTTAAGTATACCACTAGAGAGAATGAACAAGCCCTGAGTGGCACCATCATTTCAAGGGCTGAGGACTCAAGGGAGCTATGAAGGAAACAGAAGAAATGATTAGAGAGGACTGAGAGCAAACAGTTTCAAAAAAGGAGTAAGCAAACATTTTGGCACATCTTTATTAAGTTAAAATTACTACTGACCCAGCAATACCATGCTTAGGTATAAACCCAAAAGAGTTGAAAATGCAAATTCAAACAAAAACATGCATGTGTATGTTCTAAGCACAATAACCAAAGATGGAAAAAAACCCAAAGGTTCACCAATGGGTGAATAGATAAACAAATTGTGTGGCATATCCATACAATGGAATATTATTCAGCCATAAAAAGGAATGCAATACTGATGTGTCCTGTAACATGAGCAAGCCCCAAAACATTGTGCAAAGTAAAAGAAGTCAGACAACAAAGTCAACATGTTGTATGATTCTAAGTATATGGAATATTCAGAATAGGAAAGCCTCTAGAGACAGAGAACAGATTAGTGGTTGCCTGGGAACAGAGGAGGAGGGGGTGGGAAGTGTTTGTTTAATGGCTGCAAGATTTCCTCTGGGGATGATAAAAAGTTCAAGAATCAGATAATGGTAACGGTTGCACAACATTGTGAAAGTATCTGATGCCACTGAATTGTAAAATTGTGGCTTTAAAAATGTAAATTTTGTTATATGTATTTTGTCCCCTTGTCCACACACAGAGTCCATGACCAAGAATGCCAAACGCAGTCAAGATACTTGAAAAAGGACCAGACTCAGAAATTGGGCTCTTCATGACACATTCTTCTATATGCCAACCGCTGCAGCATAGTCACATAAGGCACCCAGGAGCTGAACCAGACACCCATTAGAGTATTTCTAGCACAGAGATTATAAGATCCTGCTGTCTTTAGTGGCCCCTTGACATTCACTGTGAAGTTCTCCCCCTCTCCGTACACTTGGTATCACAAATGTGCAGAACTGTTAAATAGTCTCTTCACAACCATCTGGGCACAATTCAACAAAATTGTAGAATATAAACTCAAAGGCTAGATTTGTTTTTTTTTTTTTACTACCAAATGATTCATCAAATGTCATTACACACCAACTAATTTTCAAGAGCCTCTGGGCATGTTTGATACTACAAGTACCAAAAACAAAGCCTACAACTAGTTCAGTGCTTGCAAAATTGAGAGCGAGGACTCTCAGCACTGTCCATACGAAGCAGCTTGCCATCCTGGTGGACTGATTTGACTCCACATGACTCTGTCTGGGGAAGGAAGGCAGGATTCCAAATTTTTCATGCTGCAAAGCCAATAACAAGCATGACTGCAGCATAAGAACTGGGAATGGGGCTAAGATATGCTTCCTAGAACTCTTAACCTCCTGGTCTGTGACATTAATGCTCTGTCCTGACCTTGGAGATCTTGAGGTCTCCTCTGAAAGTCCTCACTCTTCCCATAGACATGGCACTGGCTGTGAATTTGTGGGCCCCTCAGTCTCTGTATTTTTAAAGCTTGGTCCCCAGCTATTCAGACTCCAGTTTGAAGGGTCTATGGCAAATTCAAGCCAAGGGATTTGGTTCAAAAATCAGTGCCTTTTGTTCAACTCATATCAAGCACCCTGTGCTGGGTGTGGTACAGGAGACTGAGGTTAGCCTGACACTGCCTCTGCCCCTGGAAAGTTCACTGTGTTACAGAGAGGATAGGACACCTAGATAAATAACTCCTAAGCAATATGAGGCAGTGTGTGCCAGCTCACCAAAAAGGGGTGTCTAAATTGCTCCAGGGCGTCTAGGAAGCAGTCCTGCCAGCCAGCAGGTCATTGTGTGCCTTGCTCATCTCTGCAAGGGGCTTGGGAGCGGCTGATGGTTGTCAGACAGCCAAGAACACCAGGTGCTGCCTGCCAATCAGCACCCTGTGCAAGGGTGCAGGCCAACAGGCCACTCTGGCTGTCTTAATTAAGCCCTAATTAAGCATTCTCTCCTACTTCCTGTAAAATTGCCCAGTTTATAGCAAACGATTCAGGGAATCGGGTCAGCTGTGAAGAGATGGCAGCCATCAGGAGTAGGGCCGCCCACTTAGAATGAATGCCAACGTGCTGCAGAGATGGCTGCAACCAGAGGGCCAGAAACCCAGAAATTCAGTCCTAATTAAACATTCTGTGTGTATCCCTGATCTCAGTAGAGAAAAGTGTCCAGTTTGGGTTACCCCACTTTAAAAGGACAATGAGACTACCCTGGCTACAAGTTTTGCCAAAGGAAAGAAGGAAAAGATTATGTAACAAGATGCTCACTGAGGTACTACCCTAAGGAAAAGAAACAAAGGACTGGCAACAGAGAATGCGCAAGGAAGTCTGAGCACATCCTCTTTCTTCAAATCTTAAGAAGTGCTAACTGGAACCCAGAGAACATCCCAGGAAAAACAAAATAAGGTGCAAACAAACCCCACTGGTAAAATGCAGTGAATAACAGTAGTACCCACCTCACAAGGTTGTTGTGAGGATTAATGAGTCAATGCATGTGAACTGCTTAGAACTGTGCTGATAAGGACTCCATATATGGTAGCTGCTGTTTTCATAGAGTTGTATAATTTAAAGATGTTCAAAACCCCACTCACCTCGCCAGCCCCTTTGCTTTCCTCTATCTCACTGCTCTCCACTTCCCAGGGAGTTCCAGACATATTGAACTTCTTCCATTTTTGCTCTTTTCATATGCCATTTCACTGCCAGTAAACACTTCCCACTCCTGGGTTCTCTGATTGATACTTTTTTTTTACTCAGCTTTACTCAGATGTAATTCATATACCATGCAATTCATCCACTTACAGTGTACAAGTCAACCTTTTTTGTATATTGAGATGTACAACTGTCACTATGATCAATTTTTTTAAAAGATTTATTTATTTATGCATACAAGAGCTGGGGTACAGGCCAGAGATGCTGGGGCGGGGGGTGGGTGAGAGGACTCACCAGAGACAGAATGGGGAACAGAACAGGCAGATTGACCAAAGCACACTGCTGAGGAGAGCAGTGGGCAAGACAGGAGAGGTTTGCTGTGCCATGTGGGTTTCTCCCTGGCCAGGGATCGAACTTGTGCTGCAGAGGCTGTGGATTGCTTCATAGTGCGGTGTTTAACCCCTTGCGCCACCAGGGAGGCCCACTATGATCAATTTTAAAGCATTGTCATCATCCCAAAAAGAAACCTCATACACACTACAGTCATGCCTCATTTCCCTAGCAGCAACCCTGCCTCCCTCGTAGGTACCTACCAGGCCCCCCCAATTGATTTCTAGGGTTCAGTTTATAACCTACTGGTTGTTTTCTTTTTTTACCCCCATCTCCACCAAACCACCCATGCCCATACCCCACTTGCCTCCCTCATCCATCCTTCCATTAGCAATTATCTTCTTTTTTGATGAGTTCAAATTTTTATTTCTACTTTGCTGCATTTAATTTTTTTTGTATTAATAGCCTGCAGGTGAGTGAAACCATTAGAAATCTGTCTTTCTTCAGAAGTCAGTGACTGACTTCACTCAACATAATCATTTCAAGATCCATCCACTATGTGCCAAATCCCACCATTTCATCTTTCTTCACTGCTACGTAATAGTCCATCGAATATATGCTCCACAGTTTTTCTACCCATTCATCTGTTGAAGGGCACCTGGGTTGATTCCATGATTTGGCAACACCGTGTTCAACATCACTTATTCTTTTTTTTTATTTTTTTTTCAACATCACTTATTATAAGAGAAATGCAAATTAATACCACCTTGAGATACCACCTCACCCCTGTGAGAATGGCCCATAGCAAAAAGAATGGAATCAACAAATGTTGGCAAGGTTGCAGTGAAAAATGAATTCTCATCCATTGTTGGCGGGAACGCAGCCCTTGTAGAAAATGATGTGGAAAAAATTGGTATGGAGATATCTCAAGAAAATAAAAACAGAAATCCCATTTGACCTAGTAATATTGCTACTAGGTATCTATCCAAATAACAGGAAAATTTTGGGCCTCCCCGGTGGCACAGCAGTTGAGCACTGGGTTGTGAAGCTGCCTGCAATCTCTGCAGCGCCGGTTTGATTCCCGGCTGCTCCCCGGCCACCGGAGGAGGGTCCCACATGGCGCGCAGACCTCTCCTGCCGCCCGCTGCTCCCCTCAGCAGTGTACTTCGGTCCTTCTGCCTGCTCTGCTCCCTGCTCTGGCTCTGGTGAATTCTCTCGCCCTCCCGCGCTTCTGACTGTACCCAGTGCATGTATAAACAAACAAACAAACAAACAAACAAATAAATAAATAAATCTTTAAAAAAAAAAAACAAAGAAGCACTGTTAAGTGTTCTGTGACCTCCAACACTTGGTCAAGTGCTTCCAGAGTAACCATACTTCATACTTTCCTGCCCTTGGAACTATATTTGACTGTTTACTTGTGTATATAAGCTCTGCTTGAATATAAGCTCCATGTGAGTAGGGACATGGATGTGTGAGTTTTTAGCTGTACAATTCTTCAATTTAATAGATATTCGGTAGATTCTGGTTGAATGACTGAAACCAATGATGCCAACTAGACAAGTCTGATAAAGACAGTCCTACTACAAATACTAGAAGTAACAACACATTAAATTTTTTATGACATTCATATTTCCTACCACTGTGTTCACTAGAGCCCTCAATGGGATGAAGCAGATCCTTGTAAAATGAGTTTGATTCAGGCGCTTTAACAAAGTAAGTTTCTAAGTGACAGACTGAGTAGGAAGAAGCAACAAAGATCCACATTTTAAGTGTTCAATAGTGTAGATTTTACAAGTAAATGAAGTAAACTGAATAAAATTTTTTTGTTTAAAAAAATTAAAATTAAATTATTAAAAATAAAAATTAAAATTAAAATTAAATTATTAAAAAAGAAGAGTTAGTGTTGGAAGTTTCCAATAAAGCCCTTCTATGTGCAGTTTCTATTTCTTGCAGATTTCTCATTATAAAACTAGAGCTGTGTGCCTTCCAGACAATAATCTATGACCTGGATGCTTATTTCAAAATCCAATGACCATTAAAAAAAAAAAATCCAATGACCATTATAAAAAAAGCAATTACCTCCTAATTAAACATTAAGATGATTTTTCAATATATCAACATACTGCTGCAAAATAAAAACAAAAGCCTCTCCATTCTCCCTCACACATTTCAATTTACTTCATATATTCATGGCAGATTAATCTTACTAAAAGCAAACCTCTGGACATGCTTCGCCCTCATTCAAAACACTTCAATGGCTCTCCATTGCCTTCAATATGAAAAACAAATTCCTAAATGGGTGCTTGATGATCCTCCTCTGTTTATCTCTGACCTACTTCTCTAGCCTCATTTCCTTCTAATCACCTTCAAAATACCATAAGAGCCCCTACTATGCCATTATTTGCCTAGTATGTTTTGTACCCACTCCCAAATCAAAATCCTATTTCCTTTTAAGTCTCACTCAAATGCCACCTCCTCCATGAAGTCTTCTGTGATGTCCTCCCCCAGAGCAGGGGCTCTCTTCCACCTCCAGACTTCCACAACCCTTTTATTAGATACGTATCTCCTGCATTTATCATTGGCTTGTACAACAGTTATTTCTGAACATATTCTCTATCTCCTGATAGACTATAAAGTCAAATACATTTTCCCCCACACTCAAAATATGTCATGCAAATAGAAAGTACTAAAATATATGTGGAATGAATAAAATAACAAATGAGAAAAAATGAAGCACAGTATGGTCAGCAACAGTCTAATGTGTCACTTGCTTAGAGAGGCAGCAATTCTTGAAACGGGACATTTTATCTATCTACAATCCAGTTTCTATTGAAATCTATTTACTGTCATTATTTGCTCACAGCTATTTCATTCCTATTAAATGTATGTATATGGGGGGAGGAGGTGATAGGAGGAAGCAGAGTGGAGAAGGGAGGTTATTACTATTAAAAACTGCAGAAGCAACAGAAATTCTGCTCCTTCTTCAGGGAAGAAAACTCAAAACCCACAAAAAGCCAAGGTGCATCACTGTCCTGGCTGCCAGACACATGGAGGGTGTGTTTTTAGTCCTGCCAGGATGTGGTTCTCCAATTTTTCTGGGTATAGGGTTGGGGGGGCGTGTTAAAACACAGATAGGTCCCTTCCCAGAGCTCCTGTTTCTGTGGGTCTCAGGAGGGAATGAGATTCTGCATTTCTGTTTTTTTTTTTTTTAAACATAAAAAGTTTTTTTAAGATTTTTTTATTTATGCATACAAGAGTTGGGGTGCAGGCCAAAGATGTGGATAGTGAGAGGATTCACCAGAAAATGTGGGGAAAACAGGCAGACTGACTCAAATACCCTGCTGAGGGGAGCAGCGGGCGAGACAGGAGAGGTCTGCTGCACCATGTGGGTCACCTCCCTGGCCAGGAATCAAACTAGTGCTGCAGAGGCTGCGGATAGCTTCACAGTGCTGCGTTTTAACCCCTTGTGCCACTAGGGAGGCCTGTAAGCTTAAAAAGTTTTTAATTGAAGTAACATTGCATTATAGTATTATATAAGTTTCAGGTGCACATCACTGTGAATCAACAAGTGTTCATACCACATTAAGTTCACCACTGAAAGCCCACATCTCTCCCCATCATGCCATTGTGCCCTTTAGTTCATCTGTTTGTTTTCTCTATATACCACATAAGAATGAAATTATGTGGTGTTTTTCTTTCTCTACCTGGCTTATTGTGTAAAACACAATTCCCGCTAGGTCCATCCATGTTGTTGCAAATATAAGGATTTCATCTTTACTTTTTTAATACAGCTGAATATTATTCTATCGTGTATAGATACATCACAGCTTTTTTATCCAGTCATCAGCTGGTGGGCACTTAGGTTGTTTCCAGTTTTTGGTTATTGTAAATAATGCTACAATAAACATGGCAGGTGTATATATCTTTTTGAATTAGTATTTTTATATTTTCTGGGCAAATACCCAGAAGTGTAGTAAGCGGGTTCTCTAAAATTTCTAATTTTAACTTTCTGAGGAATTTCCACACAGTTTTCCATAATGGTTGAGCCAATTTACAATCCCACAAATGTATAAGGCTCCCATCTCTCCACGCTCTTCTAGCACTTGTTAGATAATGGCCATTCTCACAGGTGTGAGGTGATATCTCATTGTTGTTCTGATTTGCATTTTAATAATGAGAGGTTATGAGCATCTTTTCATGTGCCTATTGGTCATTTGCATGTCTTCTTTGGAGAAGTATCTATTCCGGTTATCTGCCCATTTTTTAATTGAGTTTTTTTTATTGTCCAGTTCTTTATATATCTTTAATATTAACCCCTTGTGATATGTGATGTGCAAATATCTTCTCCCATGTAAGAGAATGTCTTTTTTTTTTTTTTTTTTTTTTTTTTTTTTTCATCTTTAAGATAAAATTTATTTATGGTGGAATTCACAAATACTGAGTAAAATTGAATGAGTTTTGATGAATGAATATATTTGTGTAACTGCATAAAAAATCAAGATATAGAACATGTCTGTCTCACTTGAATGTCCCCTTATGCCCTTGTCAGTCACCACTCCCATAGGCAACCATTGTTCTGGGAATAGATTAATAATGAAATAATGAAACAAATGAAATAAAAAAGAATATACTCCTTTATGTCTGGCTTCTTTTTTCAACATGTTTTAAAAGTTCATGTAATTGCCTGCATTGGTATTTAATTTTTTTTTTTTTTTTTTGAATCTATAAGCACATTTGTTTTTTTTTTTTTTTTTTTTTTTTATAAATTTTATTGTTATATTCCCCATACAATTGCAGCCCCCCATTCTGACCCCAATCCCTCCCCTCCCGCCCCCGCCCCCCTAAAAGTGTCTCTGGTTCATAGTTTTTTGTTGATTTTGATTTTCACTTTCTTATAGTTATTCATTTTCCTGGTCCCTTATTTAAGTTTTCTAGATTCCTGCTATGAGTGAGACCATCCGGTATTTTTCTTTTTCTTTTTGGCTTATTTCGCTGAGCATGATCCCTTCCAGCGCCATCCATGTTGCAGCAAATTGCATGTGTTTATCTTTTTTGAATGCTGAGTAATATTCCATGGTATATATGTACCACATCTTCTTGATCCAGTCATCTATTTTTGGGCATTTGGGTTGTTTCCAAAGCTTAGCTATTGTAAACAGTGCTGCTATAAACATAGGGGTGCAGGTGTTCTTTGGAATTGATGTTTCTGTGTCCTTTGGGTAAATACCTAGGAGTGGAATTGCTGGGTCATATGGAAGCTCTATGTTTAGTAGGTCCAGAAATCTCCACACAGCTTTCCACAGTGGTTGGACCAGTTTGCACTCCCACCAACAGTGCAGAAGAGTTCCTTTTTCTCCACACCCTCGCCAACATTTGTTGTTGCTAGTTTTTTTAATATGTGCCATTCTCACTGGTGTAAGATGGTATCTCATGGTAGTTTTGATTTGCATTTCCCTGATGACAAGTGATGTTGAACATTTTTTCATATGCCTGTTGGCCATTTGCATTTCCTCTTCAGAGAAGTTTCTTTTAAGCTCTTCTGCCCATTTTTTGACTGGATTATTTTCTTTGTTGTTGTTGAGTCTCATCAGCTCTTTGCAGATTTTTGTGATCAGTCCTTTATCATTAGTGTTGGGTGCAAAAATGTTCTCCCAGTTGGTGGGGTTTCTCTTTGTTTTTGTTATTGTCTCTTTTGCTGTGCAAAAGCTCTTTAATTTGATATAGTCCCAGCTGTTTATCTTTGCCTTCACTATCACAGCTTTGGGTGATGTCTTTTTGTTTTGATGATTTTTGCAGTTCTAACAAGCTCTAGGCAATGCTGGTAGGAACCATACTTTAAGGATCCATGTAGATCAACCAATGAATCAAAGGATTCAAGGAGGAAGATCAGCTATGGTATATGGCACAGGCATTTCTAAAGCTAGAAGATTCACTTTTAATTAGATGAAGGTACACTGAGGAATTAAACAGAGAGTGACTTTTTTTCCTTCTCACCTGTATAGTGCAGAAGGTAAATTCTGTAGGATGACCTGAGTTAACAGACAAGGGAGTTTAGGAGAACTAGATTCAGCAGTAATTCTGTTACTAGTTAGCTGTGTAACCGAAGAATATGTGTTACCCTCTTGCAACATCACTGTACATCAGAAATACAGAGATATGCATCCTGAAAATCTCCAGTATTAGATCTTACATCCCACAATTTCACAATTTTGGAAATCGGTTGACAGTTTAACTCCAAAGTGTTTAATGATTATTCCATCTATACGTCAAATAATTAAATATGATGCAATTTGAAAACATAAAACAAACATAAGTAATAATGACTAGTTAAATTTGAGAAGAACTCATAACAAATAAATTACAATTATGAAGACAAAGAATCTTTCCTTCAACAGACTTCATAAAAGTGCTCAAGAACAAATATATCGTGGAAATAAATAACAAATATACAACTAAAAGACAAAACAAAACATAGCTCCCTTTCTGAGAACAGTCTAGAGAAAACAGGACACATTACAAAACGCAAAAACGTCAACTCACCAGTCTTGCAAAACTGAAGTCCTCCAAGGAAAGATCTGCCTCTCTTCCCCATGCTGGCACCTCCCCTTCATCCTAGGACACTGCTCCTGGGCCTCCCAACACACAGCTATTTTTAAAGATAAAAGGCCACATTCCCAAGTTTGTGGCCACAAGAATGTGACTATCAAATGACTTTCTCCTAGCTCATCAATGAACCCAAGTGAAACTGATCACTGGACCATGTGGGCAAAGTTGAATGGTATCTTTGTGGCATGGGTTCCACTTATATGCTGGTGCTGGACAGCCACAACTATGCCTCTCAACATAAGACTGACTTCTCTGCCTTCAGCATAACAGGCCACCCCCACCAGAAGTCATTCTCATCTCCAAGACTTCCGTCACTTGAATCAGGCAAAAGGGGAAACCTTAGAGATCCTTGCTTGGTAAACTGGTTTCTTCTATGCCAAGGGCAATACAGAAGATGGTATCTGAGGTCTCATGAGGCATCCACTTGGTGACTATAGAGTTTATTCTGTGCCTGTTTTCCTGCTGGTTCCACCTAGTCATCTTTGGTTAAAGTTAAAAGCAACAGCATTAAGTCAATAAGCCTCACAACATCCCAGGAAGGTAGGTCACCCTCAAGCACATTATCCCCCCTTAACAGATGGAGAAATGACACCACAGGAAGATTAAGTAATGTGCCCATCCTCAACAGCCTGCCACAGGTGGAGCATGAGACGATCCTAGCCCTCATGCCAGCTTATGAACACAGAAGACTAGATAAAGCCCTTTGAAATTCCAGGGTCCAGAGCAGTGTGGATGATTTGCACAAGAGGGGTCAAAAAAGAAATAAACACAGAGGTAACCTTCTTAAAACTGCCCCAATTATCTCCCTTTTCCTGTGTGTCCCTAGAATGCCATAACAGAAGAATGATTTTCAATACACAATTATTAGGTTAAAGATGGTATGGATGCAATGAGGGGACAGAAGAGGACTACATGCAGTAAGTGCCTCACTGAATAGGAGCAAAGGAGGGATGAGGCCAAGTAGGGGTGACTGTCATTTGCGCAAACTGGTGACCACTGGCCTGGAATTATGCTCATTTTATTTCTTTATAGAACAAGCACTTAGACAATTAACATGGCCAAGTCACTGAGAGAGACACAAAGATGAACTGGACCATCCTGACAGTCAAAAAGTTGGAAATGTCATCAAGGAGTGTACATAAGTCACTAAAATACAAAGTGAAATCAAGTAAGGACCACAGCAGAGAAGCTAGTAGAATGCTTGGGAATTTAATGGTGGGAGACGATGTTTAGCTGTGGATACGGCAGGGTGATTTGTGAAGGAGGTGACCAAGCTATGAAGGACAGAATACCTGCAGGGATAGGGAGAAAAATAAACAAAGACTATAGATGGGAGATGGCACAGGACTGCCCTGAAGACCAGTTGGGGAAGAGGGATATGAGGGACAATGTGTACTTGAAGCAGGCTTGAGGCATTTCGGCTAAGAATGGCAGGTAGAAGTCATATCATCAAAGCCCTTACGTGGGACTAAGGGAAGTTCAACTTCCCTCCTAGTCACAGTGCTCAGCACTGTACCTTGATCACAGCAGCCACTCAATGAATGTACGTAGAGCAAAATGCAGGAAGGCAATTTAATTGGTAGGAAATGCTGGAAAACTGTGAAAGCAGGTGCCCAAAAGCCTGCCTCAATTTTTATTATCAATTGAGATCTAGTCAGGACCTCTTCAAAGTTTACTTTGACTATCTAAAATATTTCTCTGTTCTGCCCCAAGTGAAGATCATAATACCTGTCATCAGTTTCTCACCCAAAAACACTGTGAAAATTAATGATGAGGTAATGTCTGCGAAATGCTCAGAGCTCTTTGGAGATGTGGGGCAAAAGGCATCACTATAATTAATATTTAAAGAGATTCTACCCAGCTCTGATCTCTTTTTCTGCAGACTAATGTTACGTCCACAGGATAAGGTGATGCCAGATTGGCCTCAAAATAAACCTTCCAAATAGACAGCTCCCAAGGCAGGTGCATTCTCCTGAGTCCCTTAAATGTGGCTGATGGCATCCAGAACCACATGCCGGGATGATTTCTAACTTGGTTATCCAAGGATGTGGGGGCAAAACACATCAAGTAAAAGAGAAAAACATATTTCAAAAGGTGGTCGTCTTGACGATCCCAGTTCTTAAGTTTGGGAGAGAGTCCGGTGAAGACTTCAAGGGGAACCATTTTAGCAAAACCCACATCCTAAGCCAGTTAACATTTTTAGGTCTAACACAGTGCCCAAGAAAGGAAGAAATAAGAATAGCTCTCTGGGCTCAATTACAAATGGAGTGGAAAAAATAATTTCAAAAGTTCAAGGGGAAAAAAAATCAATCTATTTCCTTCCCCTAAAGCTTTCACTTCTATAAATACACTCACGCAAATGGACCTAAGACCACTCTTTCTTATGAAAACACTACCTGCCTGGAATTTGCAAGATAAACGATGTGCCCTTCTTGCTTTCAACCTGCTGCAGCTCAAACAATGCTCTCCAATAGCTTATCTCTGCTTCTTCAATAACACTCACTTTCCCCTCAGATGATAGAAGTAATACATGTGCCTGGTAGAAAGTTAAGAAATTTTTCTTCTTTGGGAAAAAAGAAAATAAAAATTACCCACTACAAGCTACAAGTTGCTGAATACCCTTGTAGTTTTTTGCATGAAGACACACGTTTTCAACAGCTTTGGAAACTTACTGCAGATTCTGGTTTATAGACAGGTTTTCTTCTTCGAACAAGCTGTAAACATTTCCCTATTATTCTACAGCATTATTTTTTTTTATTCCCTATAGACAGGAAGATTTTAAAAGTGAATCCCCTATTGCTGGATATTTGGATTATTTTAGCAATCTCGATATTTCAAATAATATCAAGATAAACATCTTTGCACAATATTTCTCTAGTCATTCTCTTAGGATAAATTCTGAGACACAACAATGTCAGGTAAAAGACTACATACATTTTTAAAATATAGCTAAACTACTTTCCAGAAGGGTTATCCCATTCTTACTCCCCCATTGACAGGAGAGCTACTTCCCCCAATTGCTCACTGACCCCCAATTCAGTAGATTTAGAAAGGGAGTGTTACTGCTGTTATTTGCAGTTCTTTGATTACTTGCAGTTTTTCCCCCTACATGTTTATTGTCTACAGTATTTTTTCCTAGTACTTCAAAAAAAAAAAAAAACAAACCAAACCACAAAGTGTATACTTCTATTCATCAGAAAGTTGACATTCTGTTCTTTCTCCAAAGGATATTTCCCACACTCCACCTCCAAGGGCAGCCTAGTGTTCTTCCTGTTCTGCACCTGCCCCCACATTTTCACTTTGGTGCCCTCCATTCTTTTCTCAGCAAACATTTCATAGTTTCAGTCCAGAAGTCAGATTCAGAATCCAATAATCAGTCATTTAATCATGCATCCATTCATTCACTGGTATCTCTGGGGAGGTCTGGGGAGGTGCTCCAGGCACCATAAAAGGAAGAAATATAAACAAAACATAGGAGAAGCCAGGAACGGGAGCACCACTGAGAACCCAACAGCAGAAGTACACATTTGAAAGACAGCTCAGAATATTACAGATAGGAGAAGGAAAAGAGTAAGCAAGGCAAAAAGGACATGAGCAAAGGTCCTGAGGCATGTTAGAAAACACTGCATTGAAGGAATATTTTCATTGGTAAGGCATGAGAATATGGGGCCAAGGACGAGCCTAAAAAGTTAGTTCATACTGAATTCAACTGCAGAACTGCTTTCCTACTCCTGTATGGCAACTCTGGTTTGCAATTCTGGCCCATCTCCAATGCAGGTTCTTCTAAGGACTCCAGCAACTCCTCTTGAGAACCATCCTCACCATCCATCTCTCCCTACTTCTCTGCCTGGGGCAGGAATCCTGGCACTCACACAAATGTACTCAGCACTCCCCAATGAATAGATGGTTGATTCCTAGGTATAATCAGTACTGCTAGAAAAGAAACCTCTGGATCGTGATACATTCTCTCCTACTCATAGTCTTTCAACACTGCATTTGACTTATAATAGACAACCAATAAAAACTTATAGAATTTAACCAATTAAATTTGGCAGAATAAATATAAGAGAAGAGATGGGAGAGTACAAGTTGTATGCATTTAGCTGTCATCCAGGCAACTAGGAAAATTAAAAGTGTCCTTGAGATTTAGCTTTGGCAAACGATAGATTAATTCTCTTTAGTTATGTACTTCTGCATCTACCTAGAAATTTCTCACTTAGGCACACAAATGGTACTTGCTAAACTGTGCTGCAAGTCCCAAGAGCCCCTGTGCATAAAGGTCAATATATTCTGGCGATTTGGATAAATTTTTTTCTGTTCAGGAAAGGAGAAAAGAAGAAAAAGGGCCTCGACTACATGCCATCTATGCTGGGATTTTCCATCCTGAGATTCCAATTCAATGTGAAATCCTATTGCCACTGGGAGGAACCAGTTTCCATCACCCTTGTTTTCATGCAGGCAACAAACATTTCTAGATAATTTCCCTTTGGGCAAAGAGCCCATGCATTTCTCAAGAGGCTGATCCCTCCCTCTTCTGGTTCAGAACCCCTCAACTTTGGATTCATTCCCTACCATAGCATTTCCCACCAGGCTGCTTTGCTTGCTTGTCTCCATACTAGGCTGTGACCTCTAAAGGGTGATGACTGTTTCTCCATCCCATGGGCCTTGGGGCCTAGAACATCACATAGTGGATGATCAATCAATGCTGTGGAATCAAATGTAGAATTGGGGCTAGAAGGACCTTAGAAAAAAACCAATCCACAGAGAGGAAACTGAGGCACAAAGTGGGGAAGCAAACATTCTGATGCACAAAGAGAGTTGGCAGTAATTAGTAGGTATAAGAGAGAAAGAAATGAAAAGTACCAGTGATGCTTGAGGAGTTAGGAAGATGAAGGGCTGATGGAATTTGCTGTGATGATGGCTTGGAGGAAATTAAGTTTGATATTGGACAACCTCTAACACATGATCAAGTCTCTCTCTTCTCCATGACAGTCTTTCAGATAATATAAGAAGAAAATTAACATTTCTACCATATGAAATCTACCATGTGTAGGTAGAAAACAGCAATAAAATACTCCTCATATCTTCTTTTTTTGTAAGTTTAAAACCCACAGACAGTCCATTAAAATAAAAAAATAAATAACATGCCTCTGGTCACACAGCTAGTAAACTGGGTTTGACTGAGGAAAAGCCCAGGCACTGTGTCCTGCACCTCACTGCCTCTCTGACCCCAGTCCTGAGGCTACAGGGTCTCGAGGAAGAACCAGGTGAGAACATATTTGATCAAGTTCACAGTGGGCTTGTCTGTGTTTCAGAGGCTGAATGTTAGGTCTGCAGCTTCCCCACCCTCTGAAATGCAGAGAGCAGGCGCCATCCCTCACTAACACTCAGTTGTCAGTCTAGCCCCTCTGGGGAGCAGGTATAAGATGGAGAAACAGAGAGACCCACTTTTGCTCCTGACTTAGCTAGGATACCACTGGTGACTATAAAGGGCGGCGTAGGCAGCTGGGAGCCGGCTGCAAGCAAGGCAAACCCATCTCACAGCCCTTTCACCAGTCAACCCTGTAGCCCAACCCTCTCCTGGACCAGATCCTCTACTTGGCTCCAGACTGAGTGAGCACCAAGGTTCAGCCCCTGCCCAAGGGAAACACAGAGTCAAGTGGGGCAGGTTATTACATGGAAATATCCTGTGACCACACATTCTGGGGAGTATTACCTTGAAAGGATGATGGGCAGAAGGGGAGATCCCTCAGTCTGGAAAAGCCTTTTCCGACAAAGCAGGACATGATGTGGGGTTACTTCTGAGTGACTACATCAAATGAGCCTTATTAAAAATAGGGAATCGCCATTCTTTAAACTCAACAAACAAAATCAGAAGCCTGACATTGCTGAACGGCTTGTCCTCCTCTGCCCTCAGGGTCTCATGCAGTGCAGCTGGGCTATCTGCCTTACTAAAGGATCCTTAAGGTCCCTTTCAAACCCAAAGTTCTTCCAGGTCAGGTCTAGATGGATGACCAGGAAAGGAGCAATCTGAACCCTGGTGGGGACACAGCTGAAGGCACCTTTGGGCGTACTGCTCTAGCCACCTTTCTCCTCTTTCTCTGCCTCTTACTCACCTATGAGGGCTCAGTTCAAATGCCAATCCCTCTTGGAAGTCTTCCTGGGTCTCACCCAAGGCCTGGGAAGGCCTCTGCTGGGTTCCCATGGGTCTCTGTAACACGCAGCACCCTGCCCTGCACCAACTTGCTATAGCTGCAGGCTGGGCAAGGACTCTGATTCATCTGTCTCCTCCCTCCTTCCCACCCCTTCCTGCCCCCAACACTACACAGGCCTTTCTTAGCAAAGATATTGAACTGGGAGGAGCAGGAGGCCAGGAGGATGCACTGAGCAGGTGTGGCCAGCAAGCTGGACAGCAGTGACAACCACAAGCAGAGTCAGGAGTGCTCAATACCAGACACTCGCAGGCCACTGTCCTCTGCTTTTCCTTAGTTCCAATCCTCACCCTAGGCTTTTTGGCCTCTGAAATGTCGACTGCAAAACAGTGGTACACTGTTCTTGGAGAAAAGTGGGACACTTTTTTGGAGGACAATATATTTTGTGCATTGCATTACGACACAGCAAAGAATCCATCAGCAGACTGAAGATCCCACTGAAAGGACCTTGGAACTTCTGAAACAGGCTGGCTGAAGGGCAACATCACACCACAACACACTTTTTAGGGTTGGGAAGCAGCATTTCCTGACTTTTTACAGAAAGAGACATGTGCATGGGCACAGAGAATTTAATGAGCCAATCTCAGACTGAATTAGAGAGGAAATGCATGGACATTAAATCTTCCTCTGTGTGATCTTCTCCATCCACAGCAGAAATCTCCCCCCAGTCTAAGAACTGGAAGTGAATTTTTTTAATAGCCCAGCTTCTACTTCCCAATGATAAAAACTCACTGACTAGCCAGAGGATGGCTGGTGAAAATGAGGGAATGGACCAGAAAGAGCTGTGTTTTCCTGGGCAGCCTAGTCCCTAAGCCCCACCCAGGCTGATGGAACAGGGATGATTAGAGCAGCCCCAACCCTCTCAGAGCAGCAGCCTGAAGGCTGAAGAAAGGGAGCGACATGAAACATGCAGAATGAAGAGAAAGTGGAGCACCAAAGCACTGAAAAAGAAAGGGGTCCACATCCTAATCCCAAACCTTATTTGGAAAAAGAATGTTTGCAGATATAATTATGTCAAAGCTCTTCAAATGAAGAGTTTGTCCTGGATTATCCAGGTGGGCCCTAAATCCAATGACCAGTGTCATTATAAGAGGAACACAGAGGGGGATTTAACACAGACAGAAGAGAAGGAGGCAATGATGGGAGGGATGCAGCCACAAGTCAAGGAGTGCTGATAGCCACCTGGGCTGCAAGAAGCAAGGAGGGATTCTCCCAGAGCCTCTAGTGGGAGTGCAGTCCTGCTCATACCTTGATTTTGGACTTTAGAAAGAATACGTTTCTGTTGTTTTAATCAAGGTGATTGGTTACAGCAGCCGTAGGAAACTGATACAGCGCCTTAGAAGTAATCAAAGTGAGGAGGGAACTGAGTCTGAGTGAGGGGCTCACACAGGTCTGTCCATGGCAGCCACGATTCCAGACACTATCCTCTGCAGCCCACTAGGTCTCTCACACACCAAATTGCGGGCCCTTCCCCTGTGGCCCAGAATACAGCCCAGAAGAGGGAGCACACAGCAAATTCTAGAGGGGGTCTTCAGGAGCTATGCTATCCAAGGAGAGACTCTGAAATGAGGCTACAGAGTCTTTCTCCCCTCCAGCCTGGCCAGACCCCACCTCCAGCCTTTCTCCCCTCCAGCCTGGCCAGACACACAGTTGCATCCAATCCTTAGATCTGTCCTTTCAGGTGACTGGGGAAACTGGGTCATTCTGACTGGAAAGGTAAAGACTCTCGGCCCTGATTCCTTCTTTGAATGTCCTGATGGCTCAAGTGGCTTTTATGGGGAATAAAATGTGGATCTTTGAGGGGACTTCAAAGGGAGAATCAAAGCCAATGAAGCAGCCATTTCTGGAGGAAGAGATTGGTGCAGCACAATGAACTTTCTAAAATTCAGAGCCAATTGACAGAGGAGTAGGAGTGCCTTGGGGATTGGCAGGTCCAAGCAGAGAGAGGCGGGCGTGCTGGGGGAATTCCTGCCCCAGACAAAGGCTGCACTGGATCATCTCCAGAGATGGCAACTCTGTTTGAAGGTTTCTGAGTACTGGCTAAAATATCCTTCGTGACTCTAGGTTTTCGGCATATAGACAGGGTACACTTTCAGTAAGAAACTGATTGCACAGTTTGTATGAAGAACTAAGTATTGCAACTACCCGAGGCTGCGCTAGGAAAAGGAATAATCAATTCTTCCCGTTCCTACATTCAAAATGACCCTCCAAAAGAGGAAGAAAGAAGAGCCCACATCTCCATAAAGACATTACCTGACCAGGAGCCAACAGCACCAGCACTAGTGGAGCCCTGGGCAGCCTGGGCTTAAGTCCTTCTCTAGGGAAATCTAGAGATCATAACAACTCCAGCTACCAACTGAATTATTTTCATAAGCATTATTTTAATAAAATGCTTTTTCTTTTATATCTTTCTGAACTCTACATTTGGCACAAAGAAACAAAGCAGTAACTGAGAAGCTTAATATGTCAATGGTCACAAGTTAACCTTGGAGAGGGTTTTGGGGGGTGGTTATTACTGGGTGTCACAAGCTCTAGCCTACACCCTACATTCTGGACACTGAGAGACAGGAAGCACAGCATTTCTCATTTGCCTGCACATCTGTCTTCTCTTAAGTCAAAATCTCAGAGAACTAAGCACTGTTGCATCCGGAGAATTCCTCTGAAGCTCTTTCCGTTCAGGACTTTGAAAATTTGCCATGTTCCCCTTTTACTGAAATGGCTGAGCTTCTCAGATAATTCCTCAAGAGAGGTCAAAGGAACATACTTTCATACTTTTAGATTTACCACCAAATCTTTTCTAGTCTGCAATTACTATTTTTCTTTTCCTTCTCTTCCAAAGGAACCAGTATTAAGGGCACACATCATTCAGCAGCCACATGATGAAATAATTGGTAGCTTGAACCATTTCTAACTACTGGCAAAAAGGTCTCTAAACATCAGGTGGATCCCTGAAAATACTGTGTCACTTCAGTGAAAATAATGGCTACTGCCCTCACATCAACCGGCCAAATACCAAGCTGGACTTCCCATTGCACTTCAAGCAGATCATTCGCTTAAAAAACAAAAGCTTTGTATTTGCAGAGCTGCATAATGTGATCTATTGTTACCAAAAAGAAATTTAAGACCATGTTATTCTTCTTCCATGAATCTATATTAGGTTTGGTATATATCTTAGACTATACTAGAAGTACAGTTACAACAGCTGCATATAAATCAAAATTTTATATACTGAATGGTATTAATTGCACAGGTGTGTTTGGCATTTGAAAGCTCTTCATACCAGATCCTTGATGTGGTAAAGAATTCTTTTATAATATAAGCAATTATTGCCAAGTTTATCTAACTTGAAGTTTTGAAATTGACATAGTGTATTTATTAAAATAAATTGTATTGGTCATAGTGAAAAGCTTAATTCAAAATTCAGACTCATTGTTGAGACTATGCAACTCTTCATTGAATGAAAAACCTACATTTGGAGGCATCAGGAGGCTGCAGGTGAATACAGCCGAAGACCACATCCCCTGTACATCAGCATCCGGTTTCCGGCTTGACTCCAACCTTTTAGATTGCAGGGAAATCACAGGGTTTTGTCTATCCAGTAGAGTAAACACAGATCAAGCATGTTCTAGGAGGAGGTTCTGTGAGAAGGGCTGTGGGGTGGCAGTAGAGGGACCCTGTTTCCCGTGTTTCCCTCCCCTCCCCTCCCCCTCTTACCTCCAGGGATTTCTCAAGGCCATGGCCACATACACCAGTGATCACACACAACATCTTTGGAGGCTGATGGTGATGGCTTCTCCATGAGAGGTATTAAATGTAGTAGGAGGTCAGGGGAGGATGGAAACCCTGGGACAAGGGGATCAGGAAGACAGTTCCTAAGGCAAGTAGGATTTGAACTGGGCTTACGCACAAGCTAGATAGAGGGACCCAGATGGGGGTGGGGGAGGGATTAAGTGGGGAAGGACATTCTGCCTGCGGAGACCCTGGACTTCATTATCCATACACAGGAGACCCCACTGAAGGTCTCCGAGCCATGCCTAGGCTAACGAGAAACCTGATGTTTAGCGAGAGAAGGAAAGATGGGGACATGCTTGAGGAGATTTTGTAAATAAAAATGACAGAACTTGGTGAATGATGAGATTCAGGCAGAAGGGCACAAAGGTGAGGGCAGGGTCATGGACCACTAGTCTCCCCTGCTTTGGGGTTTCCAACCTGGGACAGGGAGGGCTGTTGGCCATTGGGTGCCCCATAGTCCATTGGTAAGGCTGGCTTTGGTGCCACTTGGGGTTCAACCCCATTCTCGAAATAACTGTTAAAAGAATGAATCCTAGACAGTCCTGTGGATGCCACAGAGACATAAAGTATTGAAATGTCTTTCTTCAGCATCCTCTTCTAGTCTCCTTCCTGGGCTACTATAAATTCTCAGCAACATACACTAAGGCAGATGGGAGCCAGCACCCAGTTCCCAGTATATATGGACAACATTGACATATTTATAACTGTGTCTGACTGTCAAATCCCCCTTTCTGGGTTCTTGAACACATAGTGATTTCTTGGCAGCAGGGATAGGTCTCCTGATTTACCACTCTGCAGTCCCGCCATCTAACAGTATTTACAGGACCCCGACTGCTGTTGATTTCAATGTCAGATCTGAGCACTCTCCACAAAAAGATCCTCCTGACCCTTGAGTCGGGAGGCAGCCCCTTGAATACAGATCACATTGTCACAGGAACTCCATGCTGATAGTGAGGTTCTACATCAAGACGTATTTTCATAAAAGGCTCCCTTTACTTATGCCAATGGTCTCCAGCAACATTTATGGAACCGGCCTGTGAACACACTAAGAAAAGGAACTGCTATCAAACACCTATTGCATGTGAACACTCTATAAGGCACTTTTACACATGATCTCACTTAACCCTGAGAGTCTGGAATTATTACTTCCCCTTTTACAAATAAGAAAGTGAGGCTCAGAGGCCCAACATCCCCATAATGGCATGGCTTCAAATCCAGGTTTAAAGCCTCCTGGACCTCTTTCCACTGTCCTCTGCTCTGCATTCTCCTGTGCTTCCACCAGCCTCCAGTTTTCCACCCACGCCCCGCACTTTCCTGCCTCTATACCTTTGCTTCTCATCCCCAGTTGAATTCCTCTTCTTTCTTCCACGGTGCAGTCTTCCCCAGTTTCCCCAGTTAGAACTTGCCCTCCTCTGGATTCCCAGAATTCCCAGGTGATAGACCCCCAAATACCGTGTGGCATAATTCTCTTCATTCCTCATTGGAACATGAGCCCTTTGAGGGCAGGACCTGCCAGTATTTTTCCTGTTTGGTTTCTTCCTGAATGAGTATCAGAAAGTGTTTGCTGAACCACTGAAGAATGAACAGGGAAAAAAAAGACTGGTGGTATTCCAATTCATCTGAGAGATAAAAGGCTCTAGACGATCATTAGCTTCAACCACAGAGTATGGTTTGGGAAAGGCAAACTTATGTACTACAACTCTGCCATTTTCCAGCTGGTCACAAAACACACTCTCACTAGTCCTCTGATTTCATAAAGCTTGAAACTTAAAACCAGGAAGTCTAGGAAGGAAATAAAATAATAAAATCACTTCCATAAGAATCCTTTCATAGTAATGGATTTCACTCACACTGGGGAGAAGCTAATTGCAGCACAAAGGAACAAGAGATTGGGCAAAAGAACAAAGTTCACCTTCTAGGATGTCACACTTCACTACCTTGTGCTCATTCTGCCATGGCTGCACCAGCATTCACCAGTCCTGGGCAAGGTGCAGTTGCCACACTGTAGGACGCTCCAACTATGCCTATGCTGAACCTCCACCAAAGAATGCCCTTTCGGGAGTGATTTTTACATAGTCTTGATTGGAAAATGTCTCAACCATTGGTTGAGACTAGACAGAAGCAGATGCTGGCTTCAGTCAGGACCCCTGGAACAGAGCATTATTTTTTCCCAAACAACTATTTTGAGGTTTTTACAAAAATAACCAACTCACAAACAGAAATCCTTCCTGATCTATAAGCCACTTTGAAAACAAATCATTATGCCGTTGAATATTTTATGATGGTCCAAAGCACTGAAGGGAGGGGAGGCAAGCATTCACCAGTCCTTGCCACGTCTATTTCAGGACTCCCAAAGCAAACTGCAAATGCCTCTTGTATTTTCTAAACATCCATTTGCAAGTGCTGGGCATATTCTTGGTGAAATATTGCTTCTATCCAAAATGACCCTAAATACAAAGACCCAGTGATTTCACTTCTCTAGACCTTACAGCAGAAGGACCTCAACAATTATCTAGCACACACTCCCCCTTCACCATTTTATAGGCGGGAAAAGCAGTGTGGAAACTTGCCCAAGGTCAGAGTCAGTAGAGAGCAGAGGAGCCACCAGTGGCCAGGGCCCCGACCTGCAGCCTTGGAAGCATCACTCTATTCCCAGAGCCTCATAAAGGTCAGCCGAGACTGCTGCTGCAGGTTAGAGAAGTGACCCCTGAGATGAGCTTGTATAGGTCCCAACATTCCTCTCCATCCCCAAGGAGCTCTGGAACTGAGACACTCTGGGCTTCCCCTGCACTCACAACATGGCAATACTGGGACGGCGCTTCAGCTGATGGTCTGAACCCCTCATGGCGAACCCCTCCCGGTTCAGGTGTGGCCATCAGCTCGGGCAGAGAGGGCTGCTGCGAGGTACCTCAGAAAGTTGGGGCTGGCTGACAGTCGCACCAGAACCCAGGTCTCCCGCCTCCCGATTTGCCGCTCTTTGCTACACCATGCAGATCTCGAAAACTTAAGCAACACATTCATACTGTACAAAGATTTAATCGTTGCAGGCCCTGAGCGAGTCCACACACGCGCCCTCAAGCCAGGAGCGGGGGCACGAGGACTGGGAAGGGCGCAGGTCACCCGGGGCTGGTGGTGGAAGCGGAGCGCACGGCGGAGGGCGGCGCGGAAGAAGCCGGGGGCAGGCAGTCTGCAGTTCCCCGAAACGCAGGCCCGGGGCATGGGGGCCGGGAGTCCCCCCAAAACTTTGCGGCGCCGGGTGCTCGCCCTTACCTGCAGAGGAGGCGCCGCCCGCGCGGACGCGGACCCGGCGGACTGACGCTCTTGGCAAGGGGCCGCCCCGCCCGGCGGCGGGCACCGACGCGGGTAAGGCTCCGGCAGCGGCTCGGCTCAGGCTCAGCTCCGGCTCCGCCTCCCGCGCCGCGGCTGCAGCCGGAGGGGGGGTGCAGGGCCCGGCCGCGCCCGCGCCGTCTGGCCGCGGCAGGTGCTGAGGCTGCAGCTGCGGGGCTGCCAGCTGCCGGCGGCGCGACCCCCGCCCCGGGGGAGGAGCCCCGCGCGCCGCCTCCGCGGGCCCGGGAGGTCCCGGCCAGCCGCAGTGGGCGGTCCTGCTCCCACCCCGGCCCTGCCTCCGCCCGCCTTCCCCTGCTCCCCGCCTGGGCACTAGCGTCAGTACCCACGGGGAGACTGAGGCCGGGAGAGGAAAGAGGTCCCCCAAGGTCACCTAGACCCGCGGTGGTTGGGCCAAAACTGGAACCCTGAAGAGTCCCAGCGACCTACCCCCTTCCCACATCTCCCTCACCGGGACTCTTTCACTCCAAGGCCTTTAGACACTGGGATTCACCACCCTCACCAGGCCTTCCAGCTAACGGGAGATGGAAAAGGTGGGCCCACATTTAACACTAGGGACCACCTCCCGGCCTCTGCAAACTCCTTGTCAGGGCCACTGAACTATCTCTTGGTCCTCCGGCCAGTCTAACCACAACTTGGTTGCCTTGAAGTCTCCTCACACCCCGAAGCCCTGGGACTCTGCATTCAACCATCTTCTGACTCTCACGGCTATCACACCCATTCTTCTAGCCCGGGTTCCACCATCTCTCTCTGTCCATTGTACCCAAATGCGTACTTCTATCCAAGAACTCTTTTCCGGTCTAAAACATCTGCTGAACACCAGCTCGGTCTCCGCGCTATGTTAGACCCTAGAGATGAAGCCTGGAATAAAGCACAATCCCTGACCTCTGGGAATAAACATTCTAGAGGACTATTCAATACGGTGCAGTTCCTGTGACAATAGTGTAATCCCAGGGTGCCCCCACTGGCTGAGTGAGGGAAGTCTGGAGAGGATCTCCTCCAAACAAAAATGGGAAAGTTTGCTCAACAAAAACAAAATAAACAATCCAGTCAAGAAATGGGCAGAAGAACTTAAAACACATTTCTCCAAAGAGGAAATGCAAATGGCCAACAGGCATATGAAAAGATGTTCAACATCCCTTATCACCAGGGAAATGCAAATCAAAACCACAATGAGATACCACCTTACACCAGTGAGAATGGCACATATCAAAAAAACAAGCAACAACAAATGTCAGTGAGGATGTGGTGAAAAAGGAACTCTCCTGCATTGCTGGTGGGAGTGCAAACTGGTCCAACCACTATGGAAAGCTGTGGAGGTTCCTTAGTCTACTAAAAATGGAGCTACCATACGACCCGTCAATTCCAATACTAGGGATCTACCCAAAGGACACAAAACCATTGATTCAAAAGAACACCCACACCCCTATGTTTATTGCAGCACTATTTACAATAGGTAAAACCTGGAAACAACCCAAATGCCCAAAAATAGATGACTGGATCAAGAAGATGTGGTACATATACACAATGGAATATTATTCAGCAATCAAAAAAGATAAACTCATGCCATTCGCAGCAACGTGGATGGAGCTAGAAGGAATTATGCTCAGTGAAATAAGCCAGAAGGAAAAAGAAAAATATTGGATGGTTTCGCTTATAGCAGGAATATAGGGGAACCAAATAAGATGTCAATATAAAAAATAATAACAGTACAAAACACAACAAAGCAAAAACAGACAATTATAAACCAGAGACATCTTGCAGGGGAGGAGGAGGGAGAGGGATCAGAGGGAGGGAGGGGGGAGCACAGGGGACTGTGGTGATGGTGCATGGGTGCCTTGGGGAAGGAAATTCTATGGGGACTCAATCTGAGGGGGTAGGGGGAGCAAATGTTGTTTAAACATAAATTTTTTTTTAAAAAGGTTAAAAAAATGTGAAAGTTCCACTATGTTGGCCAATGAAAGGGAGGAACATGTTCTGCCTGTGATAAGCATCATTAGGGAAAGTGGACAAAACCAGAAAATTCTTAAGTGGCGGTGAAAATAAAGTAAGCAACCTAAAAGATGTGTTGTAGCCCTCCCACACCATTTCTTACAACTGCATCTCAAAATCAGTTTGAGTTTTTAAATGTGTTGTACATAAAGACTGATAGCCACATTACTCTCCCTAATGCAGATTAAAGACCACAGAGGGCACTTGTCAGAAGAAAGATTAAAACTAAACACTCTTGTCCAGTGAGTATAAATTTTGCCTGTAGGAGTTTGTCCTGTCCCTCCTCCGTATCCTAGCTTCCCATGCCAGAACTGTTTGCGTCTTCAGGTACTTTATGTATTTATGTATAAACAATTTCACCATTGGCCCCTCGGACCCCACTCTGCCTTGTCCCCATTCTGATCACTCTACTCCCTCAGCCATCCGTGTTTGCAGACTGTTTGAATGGCTGTCCTATGTGTCCCTCCTGTTCTCTTTTCTCCCTCCACCCTCACTGAGCAATTCTGTCAGCTATGTAGCTTCAGTAAAGATCTTTTCCTATGCTCCAAACCCAGAAACAGCTGCCTGCTACACATTCCCTGAATGTCCCTCATGTGCCCCTAGTCTCAACGGAGTCAAAACCAAATTCACATCTTTCCCCTAATTTACCCCTTCTGCAATGCTTCCACCTCAAGTGGCAGTGGTTCCACCTTTCTCTGGGCACTTAGACCAGAAACAAAAGGAACATTTTAGACTCTTTTCTCTCCCTCTTACCCTACTGGTCACTAAGTCCAATCTACTCTGTGTCCATAATGTCTCTTACACACATCTCCTCCTCTTCATCCTGCTGCCCTTGCTCAAGCCTTTTTTGGCGAAGCTGTAGTAAACATATCCTCACTCTCGCCTATTTGCAATTCATCCTCCACATACTGCCAGTGATCTTTTTAAACCATAAATATGACAAGTCACTTTCCCTCTGAAGGTACTTCCATTGTTCCTTCTTGATCTTATAAGAAAGTCCTAACTCCTTAGCACGGGGTGAAGCCCTCAGCAACCCTGCTGTCCTGACTGCAACCCCAACTCCATCTCAGCCCATAGTGGTACACCAAATACCTTATGTTCCTAGGGCACATCACATTCAACTGATTTCACATATTACTATGTGTCAGGCACTGTGTTAAGCGCATCATACACAAATATTTCATGTAACAAAGGCATAGAGCATAGTGCTAAAAAATAGTCTTCAACCAAGCTGCCTGGGTTTGAATCTCAAAGCAGTTATTTACTGGCTAAGCCTGGGAAAATTCCATAACCCTCTCAGATCTGGGTTCCTTCTTCCATAAAGGGTGCAAGCTTTAAAAAGAGTTAGTAGAGATGAAAGCAGCCTACACTATAATGCTTATAGGTTTCATTTATAGATGGAATATAGGGACACGAACAATGGGCCAGGAAAAAGACAAAACTTGTGAACCGACCATAGATCTGAGGGATACAGCACAGGAGTGGGGAGGAGAGAGGTCAAGACAAGGGAGGGAAGAGTACAAGGGACTCTGGTGATGGATCATGAGTGCTCTGGTGGTGGGAGAATTACGGGGACTTCACTGGAAGGTAGCAATCAAATACAGTACAAAAATGAACAATGTGGGCCTCGCTGGTGGCACAGGGATAAGGACGCAGCCTATGGAGCTGTCCACAGCCTCTGCAGCAGGAGTTCGATCACCGGCCAGCCAGGGAGCAACCCACATGATGCAGCAGACCTTTCCTGACTCGCTCCCTGCTCCCCTCAGCAGTGTATTTCGGTGGGTCTGCCTGTTCTGTTCCCCACTCTGTCTCTGGTAAATGCTCTCACCCCCACACCTCTGGCCTGTACCCCAGTTCTTGTATGCATAAATAAATAAATCTTAAAAAAAAAGAACAACAATGTAAGAAAATAAATATTTTTTTAAGATTTATTTATTTATGTATACAAGAGCTGGGGTACAGGCCAGAGATGCAGGGGGTGAGAGGATTCACCAGAGACAGAGTGGGGCACAGAACAGGCAGATCGACCAAAATACACCACTGAGGGGAGCAGTGGGTGAGACAGGAGAGGTCTGCTGCACCATGTGGGTTGCTCCCTGGTGGGCCAAAGATTGAACTTGTGCTTCAGAGGCTGTGGCTTGCTTCTTAGTGTGGTGCTTAACCCCTTGCGCCACCAGGGAGGCCCCGAAAATAAGTATTTTTAAAAAAATCAGACAAAAGAGAGTGAAAAAGAAAGTATTGCCTATAGTCAGCTTATGTGGTCAGGATTATTACTCTTCTTTCATAGAGAAGGAAACTGAGGCTCTAAGAAATAACGGAATTTACCTGAGATTCCACAGCTTGAACGGAGCTGCACTGGGATTCATATGGGGTTCTAAACCCATACTAACAAATAGGTTATTGTCTGACTGTGGGGGGACATCTTTGCTTTTCTGATTTTGCCACAATCTGCCAAACAAACTATTCTTCCTCCTTTACACCCTGGTCAAAAATACTTCCTCCTCTGAGGTCTTCTCAGTTCCTCCTTTGTGCCTTGCAGTACTTGATCTTCAAATAAAGCATCCAGCACTGCACATTACAATGTTTTATTTACATGCTTGTCTTAAGGCCTTCTTGAGAAAGAGGATATCTTATTTATTTTTATCTTCCTAGGACTCTGGATATTTGTCAAATGAATAAATAAATCAATGAATAAAATATACATAAAATTCTCAAGTTTCATCCTAACAGCTGTCATTTCCATATAGATCATGTTTAATCTCTGTTTTTGTCACTTTGCAGTCATTTTTGATGAGAAGATAGCATCATATGATCCAATATTAACATAGAGCAATATACAGCAAGATTGAAATTTCTCATATTGCTGTTTGGCCATGTTTTGTCCCATTCAGATGTCTCTCCTTTTTTTAGTGACACTATGTAATAACCCATAATGAGAAGCTGTGTTGCATCCTAATGAGACTTCCTGACTAAAACATCTGAGGTTCGAATTTATTTCCCATAAGTACCATTTCAGCTAAAAGTTTGCCTTCTCTATGGTATGAGGTGCCATTTGTCATCTGCTAAGTGCCCATACCTTCCCTTTATCTGTATTAATCTCCTTTGCATTCAAATATTTCTGAGAGTTGCCTTATTAGTTAGCTTTTCTATACAATTTCCTTCTTCAATGCCTAGCTCTTCCTGACTTCATATCTATTGTTCCCAAAATAGAATAGTTTACTGCTTCAAATTTCAGCTTTACTGTCTGCAGTGATTTAAGACAAGTTTCTGCTCTTCCCCAGAATGACCAAAATCCATATGGTTAAAAAAAACCTCAAAACACAACCCTGACCCTGTCATTTTGTAAAGAGTATTGTTTTAAAATTAGAAGTTAGGAACATTTTTATATACCAGAACACAAGTAAATTGGCAATTTTAATGCCTTCATATTAAATTAGTGAGAAATGATGCAGTTGAACAAAACACTGGTGAGGGAAACAGGAGGGAAAAAAGGGGGGATGCTTCTATTACTGTTCTGTCCCTTGCTCAAGTCCCCTCACTCTCCAGGTCACAAAAAACAAACAAACAAACAAAAAACCAGGAGTGGGATGGGATGACCTTCAAGATCGCTTTCAGTTTTATGGGGACAGGATTCCTTAACTGACCTCCAAGTGGTCATTCATTCGATAATGTGAATGAATAGTAGGCCCATAGGATTCCTTAACTGACCTCCAAGTGGTCATTCATTCGATAATGTGAATGAATAGTAGGCCCATAGTGCCTACTATGGGCCTGTGCCTTTAATTATAAATCTAGAGTAGACAATGAATAGTATGGTTTGTTTAAGACAGTGTTATTAAACTAGGTAAACTAATTACATGTTTTTAATATTGAAGATCTACTTAATATTGAATAGTTCTTTGAGACTTTGGTAAGCCAAGACTCACAGACTGTTGGAGTACAGTAGATGGCCCTATCTGAGCTCCATGCCAGCACTTATGGTGAACTGCTTATAGAAAAGCAGTGCTCAAGAGTTCTAGAATCTAGTTCTGTCCCTACCTCACCTCATGGCTATGGGAAAGTCACATTGCTTCTCTGGGTGACAGATTACTCCTCTATAAAAGGAGGAAAGGATACTGTATGATAACCGATGTCTATTGAGTTCTAAACGAAATGATTCTTTGAGATCAAGGAAGCTATAGTGTTATCTAATCAGAAAGAGAGGTTCTACTGTTGTCTGCAAAAGAAACAGGGTGCTTATCATGAAGATTATATTACTTCTTGAGGACAAGTAAACTTGCTCTGCAGAGAGCAGTGATGACATAAAAACAACATGTTCTTATTCCAAGTTTTTAGTCTACAGAAGCAAATAGTCACAGCTCGTCTCTTAAAAAATGAATCGTCCTGTTTGTTATACAATACTAGGAATTGGGGGTTAGGCCAGAAGGTCTTTTATCTGTTTATTAGTAAAGAAAGATCAGTTTCCCACTACTTTTGAAATATTTATCAAAGTCATTTTCCAAAAATGATCTATTTTTTTTTTTTACTTTTTTTGAGGTGTGGTCTCCTTGCTGGAATGCTTCCTTAGCTTTAATATAAGCCTTGTCTGCTTATATTTCTTTTCCTCTCCCTAAGCACACTCTCTGCTCCTTGATGAAACTGGCATTCCAGACTACTGTAAATGCAATGGACTTAATGACTCCTTCGAAAATGGAGTGAAAGGATGAAATATTTGCATAGAATTGTGAATGACTACCACATTTTAAAAAACTGAGCTATTTATGTCTCCTGCTAGATGAGTTTTTATCTCATTCCTCTGATGATAAGTCTTTCAGATTTCTGAGGGACAGCTTTGAAAATATGAGTGGCTTTGGCATTCACTTTTTTCTTTTTTATCTATTTTAAATCTTTTCCTCTACTGGTTCAGCTTTTGGGAGATTAACTGCTAAGAGGGAGGCATTCCCTTGAAGTGGTCGCCAGTGTCTAGATGGTCCTACCCTGGTCTTGCCACTGTATCTGCCCCAAACTCCACAGGCTGGATTCTGCCCTGAATCTGCTGGGTGACTGTTGGTAGCTCCAAATACTGCTCTGCTCCCCATGGCCCCGGGGGCAAATGCAACCATCACTCCATCGAGTTCCTTCATCACTATCTTTTTCATAGCACTTTACAATTTTTAAAACACCAGACACATTTAATCCTCTCTATAGCTCCTTGAGTTATGTAAGACAAATATTGTGATCCCCATTTTTCAGAGGAAGAAACTGAGACAAATTCAGAGAACTCAAATGATTTATGAGGACACAGAGCTAGTAAATGGGATTCAAATTCAGGATTAGCTGAGGAACAGAGCTCTGGGATGGGGGACAGTACAGGAAAACAGTAACAGAATTGTAACATGGAGAGATTTTTGAAATCACGACCCAGTGGGATTCTCTATACATGGGGGCCTGCACTTCCTCTTCCAGCCTCTTGCTGAGGTGACTCAAATTCTTATAGGGCAGCCCCGATACAAAACGGGGTGTCTGACTGTGGGTCCTCACCCATGCGTTTAAAAGGACTTATCAATGCTCTACTGCAGGCACACACGAAAGGTTAATAAAAGGTTTATTTACAAGGGAAGGGGAAATGAGGAAGTGTACAGCTCAGGGAGAAAAGTGGGAGACAAAGTTTTAAATGCATCCTACCCGATCCGCCGATCTGGAATCCCAAATGGCACTCTGAGAGCTGGCCGCAAGCTAGGAGCCATGAAGCCAGGAGGCGAGTGACAGAGCAAGGGAGCCAGCGAGCCCCCAAGGCCCACATGTTTGGTTTTTTATACCCAACTGACTGCTTAACTCCACCCTCAGGTCCCAGCCACCTTCCCTTTGGTGGTGACGGGATTTGTCTTTCCCAATGTCTTGATTACTTTGGTCTGGAGTGGAGGTGGGGTCCACAAAGCCTGTATGGGATTAGCTCAGAACATCCTTTCCCCCTAACAAAATTATGAGACATACAGAGAATGGAGAGTCTAGGAGTGTGAGGTCACTAGAGCTTAAAGGAGATCACATACATTCTTAGGGAGACTGAGCAGTGCAGCCCTGTGAAGACTGGTGTGTCTCTGGCCACTGTTCAGAATTACAGGGAGGACCAAGGCCAGGAACCTGGGAAGCACTTTGCTTAGTGAGCCTTCAGTGAGGGCTTTCAATTCTGGACCTACTTGAGGGTCCCAACTGAACCCAATTGAGTGGGACCCCTGAGCAGGAGCAGAAGAACTACCCCTTCTCAAGTCCTGTGCAGTAGTAAGGGAAGGCCCCCGATTCTGCTGAAATTTGCCTCCACAGAAGGGAATATAACAGTTGGGTCAAACTACCCTGTCCACAGTCACTATAGCCCATACAACATCTTTATGTGGATTAGAAAAAGACATGCCGAGCCCCGCTGGTGGCGCAAGGGGTTAAGCACCGCACTCTGAAGCAATCTGCAGCCTCTGCAGCACGAGATCAATCCCCCGGCCGGCCAGGGAGCAACCCACATGGCCCAGCAAACCTCTCCTGACTCTCCTGCTGCTCCCCTCAGCAGTGTACTTCAGTCAGTCGGCCTGTTCTGTGCCCCACTCTGTCTCTGGTGAGTCTCTCACCCTCCCACCCCACACACACACCTCTGGCCTATACTCCAGGTCTTGTATGCGTAAATAAATCTTTAAAAAAAAAAGAGAGAGAGAAAAAGACATGCCCACCCTCAGGTACCTCGTGTAGAGAAAACAATGCTTCCTTCCTTCAGGCAGATGTAACTTCACACTAAGGTACATAGTTCTGTGAGGGGATTTAAGCTCCTACTGATCCTCTCAAAGAAGTAGACAATACACAATGGCACATAGCAGCCCAACCCTTCCCCGTTGTACTGGGAGTGTCTGAAGATATTAAAGGCCTCTCCTACCTCATATGGCCTGTTGGAGCAAGTTGACCAACCATGTTCACCACCAGTCCAGCAGAAAAGAGGCATCTTTCTTTTCTTTCATGACTGCTAAACTGTTTCTATCTAAAAGGCCACAATACTCTCATTTGTGCAGGTGCTGATATGAGTAGCCAAAGCAGATCAAATATCACATAAGGGGACTTAGCTTAAAGGAAGAAGACCAAGATAAATAGCTAGAAGAAAGGATTCATATTGAAATAGATTTAAACAAAAGAAAAAGTATGTTTTCCTACACAAGAATTTAAAGGAGATTTTAGTAGAGATTGGAAGGACATTACCAGAATGAGGAAAAATGGTTTTTGGAAGTTAAGAAGACAATTTCTAAATTTAAACATTTCAATCATAGAAGTGAAAAATAGAATAAACACACTAAAAATTGATTTAATGGTCTGAAGTTGGAAAAGAAAAACAATGTGATAGTTACAAGCCAAAAATACAAAGACACAAAGTATTGTTAAAAATATTAAAAACAGTACTGTTTACAATAGCTAAGCTTTGGAAACAACCCAAATGCCCAAAAATAGATGACTGGATCGAGAAGATGTGGTACATATATACCATGGAATATTACTCAGCATTCAAAAAAGATAAACACATGCAATTTGCAGCAACATCGATGGCGCTGGAAGGGATCATGCTCAGCGAAATAAGCCAAAAAGAAAAAGAAAAATACCGGATGGTCTCACTCATAGCAGGAATCTAGAAAACTTAAATAAGGGACCAGGAAAATGAATAACTATAAGAAAGTGAAAATCAAAATCAACAAAAAACTATGAACCAGAGACACTTTTAGGGGGGCGGGGGCGGGAGGGGAGGGATTGGGGTCAGAATGGGGGGGCTGCAATTGTATGGGGAATATAAAAATAAAATTTATTATTTAAAAAAAATGTTAAAAACATGGGTGAAATATCTAGGAGATATGCAAATAGGAGCATAAAAAGAGCAAAAATAAGGAAACAAAACAATAACTTTAGAAATAATAAGAGAAAAATTAATGGCCTTTTTAAGATACTTGACTTCTCAGTTAGAACATACTCATTAAATGAATGCTACACAGTAGTAACCTAAAAATAGGACTTTCAATTCTGGACAAAGTAGAGAGACATAATTCTCCCTATTCCTCCTATAAGTAAATATTGCTAAACCCATAGAGAAAATGTATAAAGCAAACATTAAGACAAGTTTAAAAGATGGAGAGAGAAGGCAGACCTGTTAGGGACCTCAGAACTCAAGAGACAATGTGGAATGAATTATTGGGATTTTCTTTTTGCCTCCTCTATCTCCTCTATATCCCAGATAGATATAGATCTAGATAAAGATATAGATATAGACATACAGACATACACATAGATATGCACTAGAGAAATCTACAACTAGGAAATGTCATAGACACAGACCAAAAAAAAAAAAAAGCCAGAAGAAAAGTCTGAGCTCCATAGCCAAAGGAATGGGAACCAGCAGCCCAAAAAGACAGAAGCTTTTGTGACAATACCCACACTATTCCAGTCAAATACCACTGACAAAAATCACCTCCCACTCTGTACCAGGATAGAATCAGCAGAGGCTAAGTGTAGAACTTGAATTTCCATCCCCACTCAGATGTAGTGAGGCAGTGTTCCCTTTTCTATCAGTCAATCAAGGCCTATTAAAGTAGAAAATTCAAATAGGAGCCATCATCTCATAATATGATACACAAAATACACAGGATATAAAAAAAAATCTCATCATATCAAGAACCAGAAAGGCCACCCTGAATTTAAAAAGACAGTAAACATTTGTGAAAAAGAAGAAGCTATAAATGTTATAATTATCTGACAATGCTTTTAAAGCAGTCATCATAAAAATGCTTCAACAAGCAACTGTGAATTATCTTGAAACAAATGAAACCCTAGAAAAATCAGCAAAGAAATAGAAGTTATTAAAATAACCAAATGGCCATTACGGAACTGGAAAATACAATAAAAGAAATTAAAGACTGACTGGATAGGCTCACAGAGAGTGGTGATAAGAGAGGAAAAATCAGTGAACTAAAGGGCAGGTTAATAGAATTTACCCAGTATGAAAAACAGAAAGAAAATAATAATATAATATAATAATAAAATATATTGATGATGATGAACAGAGTGAAACTACTAACACTTATATCAGTAGAGTCCCAAAAGGAGAGGAGAGATAAGAGAGTGGAATTGAAAAAAATTGTTGAAAAATAGTCCCCCCAAATTCCCCAAATTTGGGGCAAGACATAAGCTAGATTCAAGAAGCATGTAAACTCCAAAAGGGATTAATTCAAAGAAATCCACACCAACATATTATAATTATACTTCTGAAAACTAAAGACCAAAAAAAATTTGAAAGTAGAGAGAAAATGACACTTGACTTTTAGGGGAACACCAATTCAAATGACAGCACGATTCTCATTTGTAATCATGGAGGCCAGAAGGAAGTGGTACAGAATTCTACACACAGTAAAACTGTCCTTCAGGAATGAGGTGAAAAACTAAGAGAATATGTGACCAACAGACCTACTTTAAAGGGATGACTAGAGGAAATTCTCCTAACAGAAAGGAAAAGATAAAAGAAGGAAATTTGTAGTATCAGCAATAAAGAAAGAATAACAGAAAGGGTAAAAAGCATCAGGTAATATAATAGATTGTCATTTTCCTCTTGAGTTTTAAAATTTATTTTTTATAGTGGAAGCAAAAGTCATAACTTTTATCAGATTTCTATTATTTATTATCAGATGTCACAGTGTATTTATAAGCAATATTTAATACAGTTATGTCAAGGAGAGAGTGTAAAGGGGCCTAAATACATATTTCATTGAAGTGATAAAATGTCAGCATCAGTAAACTGTGATAAATTTTTTATGTATAATTTAAAATCTAATCATCAACTAAAAATCTGTACAAAGAGCCAAACTCTAAAACACTATAGGCAACTGTAATGTAAAAAACACTCAAGTAATCCATAGGGAGGAAGGAAAAAAGGAAAGAGAAAGGAAAAGTGGAGAACAACAGAAAAACATAATAATAAATTGGTAGATATAGGTCCTAGCAATTAAATAATTACATTAGATGTAAGTGATCTAAATATGTCAATTAAAAGACAAAGATAGGCACAATGCATGTTTGAAAATATGTTTTGGTGACATTTCTGTACTCCAAGAATAAAAAGTAAATGTCATTAGGTTTTCAGACAACATGAGTACCTTACTTATGAAAGAAAAAGAGTCCTCCAGAGTTATTTTGTGGCCACACAAATCACCACACAAATCACCTTTGTTAAAATGCATTGAAAACTATTATTTGGTAAACACTGTTCTAAGCAGTTTATGTTATCTCATTTTAATAATTCTATGAAGTATATACTATTATTACCCTAATTTAATAGATTAGGAAACTAAGGCTAACTTTCCCAAAGTCAGTTAGTAAGGGGCAGACCTGAGGTTCAAACCCAGGGAGTCTAAGAAACTAAAGAATTAGAACAAATCAATTATCTGAAGAGAGGGAAGACAGAGTTCCCAGGCAGAGAAAACAGACTATGGGAAGGTTCTGAGGATGGCAAGGAATAACTATATTAGTTGATGGATCTTTTAGATATACTATCTAATTATCACAAAACTCCAACAAGTGAATAATTAGGTGTCTGTTTTGTAGATGAAAAGACTTGGCAAAGTTAAGTAACTTGCTCAAAATAATCCAGCTTGTAGGCGATGGAACCAGAATTTAAATCTGGTTCTGCCTTCATCCCCTATTAGGTCAACAGGCTCAAGACTCTTCGAACATACTTCCCTTGATGCTTGTCTTTTTCTCCCCAATAGTTTCACTGTGGTGACCCAGTAATTAAACTCTTAAGGAGAAAAGAATCTGTCCTACTCATCTAGGTGACATTTCATCAAACCTGTTCTGGGTCTGAGTGTCTTCACTATAAAACAGAGAATGGGGCTATGTCAGTGTTTCTAACTTTGGCAGAGGGGAGACCAGTGGGATCCTATTTTCAATTCAAATCCTGTTAAGCAGAAGCCCAATGTCAAAGACATTGAGAGCAAACCCGACTGAAGGAACTAGAGGATACAGGGGTGGTGCCAGCCTGGACTGTTTTCAAAAGTGAAAACTCCTTTGTAACCCTAAATTTTGGAAACAGTGCATGGAGATGCTCTGGGCACAATCTTGGAGGCATTCTCTCCCATCTCTAGTATAGGGAGAGAGATGTATGACCTAGATTTTCTTAAAAAAACAAGGCTTTATTCATGTTTTGTTACTATGTGCTATGTATTGCAACATTGTGTTTCAGTCACTTCTTTGAATCTGAGGGATATTCTGGGCTGTGGAGTCAGACATGGCTTGCATCCCAGCTCTAACCCTTACTAGCTTTGTGACCTTGAACAACTAAAGGAACCTTTCAGTTTTCTCATCATATAAAGAGATAATACTGACCTTGAAGAGTGTTGTGAGGATTAAAGAATAAGGAGTGTTTTAGACATTTATAAAAGGCAGCTATTATTATGTATTTTGAAACTCCCAGATCTTAGCATTTGAAATTCGCCTTCCCCAATCCCTCACTTTGTGGATCTTTGTCTTTCTTTTCCACACTTTTTATGCATATTGATCAATATTAAAAGACATGATACTTTTTGCAAAGGGAGGGACTGTAAATCTATGGTGTGTTGAATTATGAAAAACCATGTCTCTAATAGCACTGAAGATATGATGTATTTTCACAATCTGGTTCCTCACTAATAACTGTTACACATGTTGATTTACTTGAAACCAAACAGCAGAGCATTCACAAAATAATCCATTATTAAAGCATACATTTATTTTTAAAAAATAATAGATGCTTTTATGAGCCTAGGATTGACAATGATAGTCTTATTTTACAGAACTTCTTAAAAAACACCATTTGAAATGTCCTGTAGTTGGGGCACAGCCTGGACTTCCAGAACCTAGGAGATCTAAGAGTGTATTTTACTAGCAACTAAAGTTATGGCAGATTTGCTATAATGGACGATGAATTTCTGCCACTTTCCATGAAGCTTAATAGGAGAACATTTCAGAGCATATGGTACTTTGTCAACTGATACTAATGTGTCCATTAGTGCAGCTCCAGAGGGAATTTCAGTTTATGTCAGAGAATGGTCACTTGGGGAACAGAAATAACTACTTTTTTTTTTTTTTTTTTTTTTTTTTTTTAAAGAATGCTATTTTTTTTTTTTTTTAATAGAGGCATGCTTTATTTATTTGTTTGCTGGTTTGTTTGCTTTGTTTATACATGCACTGGGTACAGTCAGAAGTGCGGGAGGGTGAGAGAATTCACCAGAGCCAGAGCGGGGAGCAGAGCAGGCAGAAGGACCGAAGTACACTGCTGAGGGGAGCAGCGGGCGGCAGGAGAGGTCTGCACGCCATGTGGGACCCTCCTCCAGTGGCCGGGGAGCAGCCGGGGATCGAACCGGCGCCGCAGAGGCCGCGGGCAGCTTCGCAACCCAGCGCTCAACCGCTGCGCCACCGGGGAGGCCCAGAAATAACTACTTTTAACCCCACCTCCTCCACAACTCAGTCCTCTGTCCAGTCTCCATAGGGGTATGCCATTAATGAGATCTACACTATCCACACTTTATCCTTAATATCTTAAGACATGCCACCTTGATATCCTTCAAAAAACCTTATGCATTTGATCCTCATAATACTCCTCTGAGCTAGGTATTGCTTTCCCATTTCACAGATGAGGAAAACAGAAGCTCATAATAGTTAAACTGTTTGCTAGGAGGCCAGTGGTAAGTGGCCCAGATATGCGTAGGTCAATGCAATGGCCTAATCCATGCTTGATGTATAGAGGCATCTATCTGCTTGGTCTGATTGGGTTCTATGAATTGTTCTGCTTTGTTTGAATCAAGATGTGGCCAAAAAAATGGCAAGTGCAAATGTATTCATTCATTTAAGTAATACTGTCTGAGAGCCTATGGGTAAGGCACTGTGCTGTGAGGGGAGGGATATCTGGAAAGTGCAAGAGCTTTGGAGTCATTAAACACATGAATGTATGGACATCTGAGCTAGTAAGTGCTGGTTATTATTACTGAGAGGTGCTTAGAGGATACAGAGATGAATCATACATGGTGCTGATCCTCCAAAGGTTCTGAAGTTTAAATAAATTATATGACCATCTGAAGAAATATAAGAGCTGAATCCCATCTTCTGATATCTTACTCTTTATTCCTTAAAAAAATCCAAATAAATCAAATATTTAAGTGATGAAGCCACAAAAGTACTAGAAGAAAATAAAATTTAATTTGGGGGCCTCCCCGATGGCGCCGCGGTTGAGCGCTGGGTTGCGAAGCTACCCACAGCCTCTGCAGCGCCAGTTCGATCCCCGGCTGCTCCCAGGCCACCAGAGGAGGGTCCCACATGGCGCGCAGACCTCTCCTGCCGCCCGCTGCTCCCCTCAGCAGTGTACTTTGGTCCTTCTGCCTGCTCTGCTCCCCGCTCTGGTGAATTCTCTCACCCTCCCGCGCTTCTGACTGTGCCCAGTGCTTGTATAAATAAACAAACAAACAAACAAACAAATAAATCTTTAAAAAAAATTTAATTTGGAAGCAGGGAAAGTTGGAAGCATTAAATAGGCAAAGAATACATGTGATAATAAAGACAAAAAAGTATGCATGAGTGAAATACTATAAACATATTCAAAAAACAAATAAAATTTAGGAATACTACAATGCCAAAGACAAACAAAGGAAGAATAGATTAAGTTTCTAAAAATCAACAATAAAATACAGAAAACAGGCAAAAGATGGGAATATAATTTATGGTAAAGCAATTATAAATAGTTCTAACATATAGAAATATTCAATTTCACTCATAAGAGACTCAAGTCAAGGTAAGATTGAGATATTATGCATCATAATGGCAAAGGTAAAAAAATTTCCCTAGTCTCTATCACATACTTATGTATGTAGTTATTTATGGAAAAATATACAAGAAATTGCTAATATCGTTAGCTAGGAAGGGAGACAGGGCGGTGAGTGGTTGAGGGAGAGTTATGGGATGATCACTTCCCTTTCACTGTATATCCCTTTGTAGCTTTTGAATGTTTTAATACCTGCAAATATTATCTAATCAACAACACATTTTGTTCAAAGATAGGGAACTATCTGTATTGAGTTGGAAGTGGCCTTCCTGCGGGATCTGCCTGCTGAGTCACGTTCTGTCTTTAGGGACATATGAACAACATGTTTAACCCCTCTCCTACTAGACTCTTTTGAGAACTTTGAACACTCTGAGTCTTCACTTTTCTGGCTAAGCTCCCTCAGAGACCCAAATTGTTTTAGAAGAGGTCCTTGCTCATTGGAATTTCTTGGAAAAGGCATTATTCTAAGCCGAGCACTGCTCTTCATGCAAAGTTGTGTCCTCCCTCCATTGATGCTCTGACCTTCTCCCTTTGAGGTTTCTGCCTTGGATGGGGTGGTTAGTCAGTGAAAAATGGTAGAAATACATCATCCTCTGGGGCTGCCCTGCCTCCAGACCACTGAGGTGAGGCTTGCAGGATGCTTTTCCTTTCTGCTGGGGAGGAGCAGTGGCACCTGCATCTTGTTCTTCTAACCTGCACCAGAATCTGGATTCGGTGGCACTCATGATCTACTGGGCATCATCAGACAGTATTTTAATAATTATATAGGTAACAAAATGTTATCCCACTACAGTAAAAATGTATTTCGTTATTTTGATTACAAGTGAAGTTAAATATGTTTTTATGTGCTTATTGATGTTTACAGTTCTTACACATGAATTATCCATGTAAGTTTGTGATCTTGGATCCTATTTGAATGTTGTTCAGATCTCAAGAGAATGATTTAAACTGTCTGCCAACATTGCTGTCAGAGCTTTGGTTAATCAGGAAGTATTTTGCTTATGAATATTGTGTTTTTATAGAAGTAACTGCCTAGCTCTTGCTTCTCCCATGGAGCAGCAGTGCAGAAAAAAAAAAGTATCTAAACAACTGCTTGTATATTTAAAAATACAGGCTGCAATTGCCTTCCATTATCTTCCTTGAGGTTTATTGAACCTAAAAGGATCCTAATATGAAATATCAGCATTACAGAAATGAATCCTCATATTTAGTAGTAAGTGCTCTCTGTAGTAATCATTATAATTACATTACACAGTTTTGAAAAGGCAAAGAAGGATTCTTTCTATTTCTCTGTGATTATGTGTGTGTGTGCATGTGTGTGTGCATGTGTACATGTGTGTGTCCAGGCTAGGAGGTAAGAAGTATATGCTCAGTCCCTGGCTGGGAGTTGGAATGCCTGGATCTTATTTCTACTTTAATCTGATGCTTGTAGCTTGAAAAGGTCCTGGGTATCTTGGGGACATTCCCCTCACCTAGCAGATGAGGAAACTGAGGTTCTGGGGGAAAAAGGCTCTTAGCTTAAGTTATTGATTTCTTTTCCATGGAAAACAACTGAGAAGGGAGAATAATGGGCTAGTGGTCTATCTGACTGGTGTACAGAAAAACAATGAATGTAACTGTGCACCCTTTGCTCATCCATACAGGGGCCCACCCAAGTGACTGCTGAAGTTTCTTCTAAGCTCTGATACTCTGTAAATCATTGACAGGAAGGTTATCTATGTTATCCAGACCTAGTCTCAGCCTGGATAAGAGATTTCAGACTTTAGTCTCTCGGAGGAACTAGTCTGTGGATGGCTGAATAGAACTACTCATCATTACCAGAAAAACACAGATGAAAATCCCTGCTACCTTTATGGTCTGCCACCCTCACAGGATATGGCCATCACTTTTAGTTTGTTTGCAAACTGCTCTGCAACTTTAAAGTCTGGACCCAAATCAACAAAAAGAGCGTGTCCAGCAAATCCATAAAAGTATGGGGTTTCTTCTTCCATGGGCTTCAGTTTCTGCAGGTGCTGATTCATATTCTATCATTGGGGTCATGTGCAAACCTGGTTTAACCCCTCTCCTCCTGGATGTTCTTGAGATATTTAAATATTCCAGGTCTTCACTTCTCTGGCTAAGCTCCCTTATTCCTAGGAAATCTGAAAAGTGGCAGTATATGAGTACATGCTCCTAGGGGGTATGTAAAGTGACAGCTTTATATCAAACACTGCAGAAGCTGCTGCATTGTGCAGTGAACAACTGAGATGTTCTCTGTACATAGAAAGGTGTTATTTTAGTCAGAGGGAAAAAAATCAGAAATATGAGGGAATATGATATGTTTCCTATTCTCTGGAGGCCTATGTGATACAAGAAAAATTAGGTTTTGTTCTGTGGGCCTCATAGGGTTGAGCTAAGGCTGATGGGAGAAGGTGGCTAGGAAGCATGGGAAGCAAGGTGGCTAGAATGAATGGAAGGAAGTTTGTAGAGTTAAGTCAGCTTCAATATTTCCCAGGACCTGTTATGTGATAGGGCACATAAAGAAGGTCACATCTTGAGTCTGGGGCCTCTAGCTCAGCACTAATAGCATGACTCAGAATATAGTGCAGGTTATGCTCAGGTTCATCTTAGACTGACAAAGGTGGTGACACCTGACTTTGCAACCGTTGAGCACAAAACTCACCCCCTTCCAATGCTGTGCTGGCAGATATGACATAGTATTATCTATAGAAGGGCCAACTTGATCTGAATGCATTTTACAAAAGCCTGATTCCCCAAAATCCTTCTCTCTTCTATTTCCTTGGGTTGCACTCCAATCGCCAGTTTTATCAACTCCACTCCTAAAATATTCCTTTGTAGTCATTCCCTCTTTGCTATCACAATGCCACCATCACCTCATATAGGTCCTCATTACTACTTGCATGAACAGCAATATGAATGATAAGAGCAAAACCATAAAAGTATTTACCATTGAACAAGCATTTTACTAATGCTACACCACACACACACACACATATACTTGCACACGCACGTGCACACACACAAATGCATACATGCACATGCACAATCTCATTTGATTTTTACAGCAACTCCATAAGATGTGTCCTATTAACTCGTTTTATGGAAAAGGAAACTGTGGCTCAGAGAGCTTAAATGAATTGCTCAGGATTTCAGAGATCTTAAGCCACAGGGCAAGGTGTTAGTATACTTATGTTCCTTAGCAGGAGTATGATCCCAGGCCTCCATCCAAACCTGGTGAGTCAGAGTCTCCAGAGGACAACCTGGAAATGTGTGCTTTAATGAGAGCAATAGGTGGTACTTGGGCTCAGGCAAATTTTAGTCACTGGATTAGGGGAAAAACCTTGAACGTGACAGGGAATCAGAAGACCTGATTATCTGCCTCTACCTGACAGGGAATGGAGTAGCTTCATCCTGAAGTGGTGAACAGTTTTAAAAAATATTACTGTTTCTAAACTCACTGTTAGAAATTTTCCTCAGTCTGGAAGGAACCAGACATAATCTGGTGTAATCCCTTATGAGGCAAGTTGTATTTTCCAAAAATAGGTCTAATAATTACAGCCCAAATGCTTTTCTAGAACCTTGCCACCTTCCATCAGAGGTCAAGTCTATGTCCCCTCCCTTGGGTGGGCTGTCATGGGTGCAGTCATTATACTCTATCAATGATACTATATGACTTCTGAGGCTAGGTCTTAAAAAAGCAATATAGCTTCTACCTAGGTTTCCTTCTTAGCACATTTGATTGGAACTCAGCCATCATGCTGTGAGGAAGCTTAGGCCATATAGAGGAAACAGTCCTTAAACCTGCCTTAACTCTCAGCCAAAAGCCTGCACCATCTTGCCTACTATCTTGAGAGTGTATCCCCTAGCCCTCAGTTGATGGCATCTGGAGCAGATGAGCCTTTCCTGCTGAACCCTAGTGAAAATAGTGGATTTAGAAAAAAAGTATTTGATATTTATTGTTTGAAGTCATTATGTTCTGTAGTGGTCTTTCACATGGCAATAGAAACCAAAACACCTTCAGATCACAGATAGGGAAGCTGTGCTTCAGAGAAATGAAGCGATGATTTTCTCCTAATGGTTTCCAGAACAGTTATCTACACTCAGAAAGATAAATAACCTTTATCTCCAAGATACAAGTTTACCATCAGGCAAATACCACAATTCTCATTTACAATGATATCAATAATTTCTTAATGCTTTTGAATAGTTTCAGTTTGATTTGTCACTTAATGTCTGTTCTAGAAAATATTGATATTTAAAGTAGTATATATTCCTTGTATACAGTGGTCCAGATGTATAAATGTTAACATTATCCAGTAAAGACTGGCTCAGGAAAGGGGACAATGCCCAGAGAAACAATTTTTAAAAAATATTTCATCACTTTTTACTTTTACTAAGAGTTGTAATGATCCTTCACATGAGTAACATAGCTCTAAGAAATATAAATGATGAAAGCCTATTTATTCTTAAGAGATTCAAGTTAGACCCAACTCAATAGATTTTATCTATAACACTCACATTCCATGACTTCCAGTTTAGCCATTGATCTAAGACCAAACTGAGAACCTGGAATTCAAGGCTTTGTTCTTCCTCTAGATAAAGTGAAGATTTTAGAAATGTTACTTAAACTCATGGAGTCCTGTTTCCACATCTGTAGAGCAAGGGGATTTGACCTGCATGTAAAATATCTTCTTTCCTGAAATATGCATTTTTCTCTCTGCTTTACCTGTCTCTTATGGTAAGTCTGTAGAGCTATATGAAAGAGCTTTATACAACTCAAGCATTGGTCATCACTAACATCATTACTCACTATAAGACCCAGAGCCAAGTTAGCTCCCTGGAAGGGCCCCTGCAGCAAACCCAGCAGTGTCCATTTCAGTGAAGATCTGCAGGGCTAGGAGAGTAGATGGTGTGAGAGAAAGAAGGTCAGAGGGCCCTATCTCTCTGGCCTTCATGCCCATATAGCTGCAAGTTCTTTATAGTAAAAGAACTAGAATAACCAAAAAAATTTTTTAAAGAACATGAGTTGGAGGACTCATACTATCTCCTTTCTAGACTTACTTTAAAACTGAATTAATCAGGCCTCTCTGGTGGCACAAGGGGTTAAGACGCAACCTATGAAGCTGTCCTCAGCCACTGCAGCACAAGTTCAATCCCCGACCAGAGAGATACCCACATGGTGCAGCAGTCTTCTCCTGACTCGCCCACTGGTCCCCCTCCCCTCAGCAATGTATTTCACTCACTCTGCCTGTTCTGTTTCCCACTGTCTCTGGTAAATCCTCTCACCGCCCCCCCACATCTCTGGCCTGTACCCCTGTTCTTCTATGCATAAATAAATAAATCTTTAAAAAAACAAAAATAAAACTGAATTAATTAAGACGGTGTTATATTGGAGAAAAGCTAGGTATTTAGATTATTGGAGCAGAATAGAGATAAAGTCACAAATAAATGGTCAATTGACTTTCCACACAGGCATAAAAGCATTCAATGGAGAAAAGTTATTCTTTCAGCAAATAGTGCTAAAACATTTGCCAAAAAAAGAATTTATATACAAATAAATAAATAAAAGAACCTCAATTCATATTTTGTACCTTATATAAAAATTAACCCGAAGTGGAATATAATCCTAAATTTAAATTTAAATTTTAAAGCTATACATTCATGATAAAAGCCCTTGAAATTCTTGGGATACAAGGAACATACCTCAACATCATAAAGGCCATCTATGACAAGCCAACAGCCAGTATCATTCTCAATGGTGAAAAGCTGAAAGCAATTCCATTAAGATCTGGAACAAGACAAGGATGTCCACTCTCACCATTGCTTTTCAATATAATACTGGAAGTCCTAGCCAGGGCAATAAGACAAGAGAAAGACATCCAAGGAATCCAAATAGGAAAAGAAGAAGTCAAACTATCACTATTTGCAGACGATATGATATTATACATAGAGAACCCCAAAAACTCCACAGAAAAGCTAATTCAACTCATCAATCAGTTCAGTAAAGTGGCAGGATACAAAATCAACACGCAAAAGTCAGTAGCCTTCCTATACACAAACAATAAATCTGAAGAAGAAGAAATCAAAAAGACCATCCCTTTTGTTATTGAAACAAAAAAAATCAAATATTTGGGAATAAATCTAACAAAAGAGGTAAAGGACCTATACAAAGAAAACTATAAAACACTGTTAAAAGAAATAGAAGAAGACACAAAGAAATGGAGAGACATCCCCTGCTCATGGATTGGAAGAATAAACATTATTAAAATGGCCATCCTTCCAAAAGCAATATACAGATTCAATGCTATTCCAATCAAAATTTCAATGTCATTCTTCAAAGAAATAGAACAATTATTGATGAAATTCATATGGAATCACAAAAAACCCCGAATAGCCAAAGCTCTCCTGAAAAAAAAAGAAGGGAATGGAGGCATCACACTCCCAGACTTCAAACTATACTACAAAGCCATAATCATCAAAACTGCATGGTATTGGAACAAGAACAGACATACAGACCAATGGAATCAAATAGAAAATCCAGAAATAAACCCACAGATTTATGGTCAACTAATCTTTGACAAAGGAGCAAAGACTATGCATTGGAGCAAAGAAAGTTTGTTCAATAAATGGTGCTGGGAAAACTGGGTCGCTACATGCAAAAGAGTGAAGCTTGACCACCACCTCACACCATACACAAAAATCAACTCAAAATGGATTAAAGAACTAGACATAAGACCTGAAACCATAAAATATATAGAAGGAAATATAGGCGAAACACTACGTGATTTGCACATCAAAGACATCTTTACAGACACATCACCCAAAGCAGTGATAGTGAAGGCAAAGATAAACAGCTGGGACTATATCAAATTAAAGAGCTTTTGCACAGCAAAAGAGACAATAACAAAAACAAAGAGAAACCCCACCAACTGGGAGAACATTTTTGCACCCAACACTAATGATAAAGGACTGATCACAAAAATCTGCAAAGAGCTGATGAGACTCAACAACAACAAAGAAAATAATCCAGTCAAAAAATGGGCAGAAGAGCTTAAAAGAAACTTCTCTGAAGAGGAAATGCAAATGGCCAACAGGCATATGAAAAAATGTTCAACATCACTTGTCATCAGGGAAATGCAAATCAAAACTACCATGAGATACCATCTTACACCAGTGAGAATGGCACATATTAAAAAAACTAGCAACAACAAATGTTGGCGAGGGTGTGGAGAAAAAGGAACTCTTCTGCACTGTTGGTGGGAGTGCAAACTGGTCCAACCACTGTGGAAAGCTATGTGGAGATTTCTGGACCTACTAAACATAGAGCTTCCATATGACCCAGCAATTCCACTCCTAGGTATTTACCCAAAGGACACAGAAACATCAATTCCAAAGAACACCTGCACCCCTATGTTTATAGCAGCACTGTTTACAATAGCTAAGCTTTGGAAACAACCCAAATGCCCAAAAATAGATGACTGGATCAAGAAGATGTGGTACATATATACCATGGAATATTACTCAGCATTCAAAAAAGATAAACACATGCAATTTGCAGCAACATGGATGACGCTGGAAGGGATCATGCTCAGCGAAATAAGCCAGAAAGAAAAAGAAAAATACCGGATGGTCTCACTCATAGCAGGAATCTAGAAAACTTAAATAAGGGACCAGGAAAATGAATAACTATAAGAAAGTGAAAATCAAAATCAACAAAAAACTATGAACCAGAGACACTTTTAGGGGGGCGGGGGCGGGAGGGGAGGGATTGGGGTCAGAATGGGGGGCTGCAATTGTATGGGGAATATAACAATAAAATTTATAAAAAATAAATAAATAAATAAATTTTAAAGCTATAAAACTTCTAGTAGAAAATAGAGAAACGTTGGGCCTCCCCGGTGGCGCAGCGGTTGAGCGCTGGGTTGCGAAGCTGCCTGCAGCCTCTGCAGCCGGTTCCATCCCCGGCTGCTCCCCGGCCACCGGAGGAGGGTCCCACATGGCGAGCAGACCTCTCCTGCCGCCCGCTTCTCCCCTCAGCAGTGTACTTCGGTCCTTCTGCCTGCTCTGCTCCCCGCTCTGGCTCTGGTGAATTCTCTCACCCTCCCGCGCTTCTGACTGTACCCAGTGCATGTATAAACCAAACAAACAAACAAATAATAAATAAATAAATAAATAAATAAATAAATAAGACATGCCTCTAGAAAATTAAAAAAAAAAAAAAAGAAAATAGAGAAACATTTCATGACCTCAGGTTAGGTAAAGATTTCTTAGATACAGCACCAAAAGCATCCTTAAAAAAAAAATTGATAAATTGAATTTCATTAAAATTGAGAACATCTGTGCTTCAAAAGATAGTTAAGAGTACAAAAATACAAGTAATGATAGAAAATAATTATAAATAACATACCTAATAAAGACTTGTGTCCAGAATATATAATGAATCTTCCTAATGTTTAAAGGACTGTATTCATAATTCCCTAAAACCAGAAACAACCTAAATATCTCTAGATTGGGGAATGGATTTAAAAAATTATAGAATTGTCTAATGAGGAATTAGGTTGTAAGCCAAATGCTATACGATGTAAACTCTCACTCCTTTCCCCCCTAGAAAAATCGGTAAGTCCCATGTTGAACGTTAATTGTTTGTAAAATGTCTTTTCTTTGGAGGGTACTTATAAGGAAATTTTGAATGTTTTCAAGTTTGGTACACAAACAAACAAACAAACCACACCAAGAAGGAAAAAGGTATAGGTTTCAGAAAACAGAAGAGTCAAAATAGAAGAGAGTTGAGGGGAAGTGCCAGTTCAAGAGCTGGAAGGCAGGTCTAGAAAACAACTAGTTCATATTAGATTAGAAGAAAGGGACTATAAGAAGAAAGTTTGCAGGGGGGGAAAGGGCAATTGGTGTATTGAAGCAGAAACTCTGAAAGATACATAGGTTGACAGCAGGTAATATGGAACATTTTGGGGGAAATAGTAATAGATACAGAAAAAATTAAACAAATGAGGAAAAAACACCAAGGAAATTGCGAACTCCAAGAAAAGCTATGCGCTGTACAAGAAGGAGGCATGAGGTGTATTTCACACCTAGCAATGAAGGAGATTTGCATGGTTATAATAATGTAAAAGACTGCTGTCATTTTACTGCCCTCCCCCCCAATCAGTTAAATCTGGAGAACAATAGAGTAGGAAGTAGGGAAACCATATAAAAGAGCTAAATTACTCATCCTATCATAAAAGGAACTATGTTTCTATTATTCCTATAAATAATGTTTAAAATGGATAAGATAAATTTGTATAAACTTTTAAAGAAAATGTTAAAGTATATAAAATAAACAGAATTGTTGAGTGGAATTCCCACTGGAGAGAAGGCTTTGGTGTTAGGAAGGGGTGGGGAAGGAGATTGCTATTCCTTATTAAACTCTGTTGTTAAACACCTCCCTTATGGTAGAAGTCACAGTGGGAGCAAAATTAATTAAAAACTACAAATCAGGGTGCTTTTTTTTTTTCCATCAGAGACCCAGTTTATAGCAGACCTCTGGTTCTCATTGGTTTCTTTTACAGAAGTATTTATTACTTGACAAAAATAAAGCTATTTTAAAAATAGAATGATATTACCCAATGGCTATTAGTGCTTAAGGAAGAACACTTTCTCATATACCATTAGTAAAAATGAAAATTGTTATCTGTTTCTGAAATGCAGTTTAACTATATATACGATAAACTTAACTATATATATATATAGTATAAATCTTTTTTAAAAAAATATATCCTATGATTCAAATAGAACTCTTGTGGAGGTCTATTTGGTTTTTGGTGTGCTTAACATCCCTTCCTTTGAGGAATCGCCCCTCCTCCATACAATAATAATCCTGTTTATCTATGTAATTTAAGGGTTGCTGACCTCACCCCAGAGTGGGCAAATATTCAGTCTTGGCTAATTACAGAACTCCAGACCTGACTTAATGATTGGTTTAGGGATGTATATGTGACCCTGAGACATACTGGAGTTATCAGGAAAAATTCTTCTAGAATTGAGGGTCATGAAGACCATATGAACTCAGAGCTGCCGGTGGCAATCTTTACTACTTTGTGGGGAAAGAGCTTGCTTGAAAATAAAGCAACAAAGAAGAAAGTGGAGCTGAGAAAAAGAAAGCTTTAGCACATAATGAAATAACTTGAGCACTTGAATCCAGCCATGAATGCCTGAAGCCAATATATTCCTGATTGTTTCAATGATTATAATAATAATTTCCTTTTCATTTAACTAGTTTGACTTGGGTTTCTGACATTATCAGACCCAAAGGCTATGATACAGGAAACATTATGAATAGACCCAATGGTGTAATTAAGGATGTTCAGTAACACATTGCACAAAATATCAGAAAATTGAATATAGGTTCAACAGCTTGAGACTATTAAGTTTCAGTATATGCAGTAAATGGATAGAAGAATAATTAATGACATGGGAAAGGTCCCTAATGTATTTTGAAATTCAAAAACTGTAGGTTCATGAAATGTATTAAACAATCTTATTTTGTACATGCTTTTCAATCTATCTGTATAGATACAAACATTAAGTACTGGAATGACCAGCAACTTTATTGTCTTCCTTTTATGACAGTATATGTACTTCAATGAACATGTATTATTTCACTATAGGAAAAAAACATAAAAATTATGATCTTAACTCTTACTTAGGAGTTAGTTTAAAGAAATGTCAGATTATCATTTAAACTGTGTTGTTCAAAGGAACACATTAGAAATTCCTTAGAGTATAGGGCTACGTAAATAATTTGTCTCTCTTGACAAACTGACATGCTTCTCTTTATCGTTAGTAAGAGCTATCTAACCACATTTTTCTTTTTTTCCTGGGCTGCCAAGAAAATGAGTTATATTTAGTGCTAAAGCACAGCAACATTGTATGGCTGATAACAACAAATCCCATTGCTTCACAATTTGTCCTGCTGACTTCCAAATCTCTGTTTTCTACTTAACACTATCCTAAATTTCTGACCACTTAAACTTCTTAGTGTGGCAGACAAAAATTCACAATGTGATTACAATCAAATCCTCCTGCCTCATCTCTAAACAGGCACCCTTTTTGCTGGTCACAGATTTTCTCATTATTTCCCAAATGTACCTTGTTCTAAGCACTTTAGAAAATTTTTTGTAAACAGCTTTATTGAAGCATAATTTACATGGCAAAAAAATCACTCACTCTGAGTGTGCCCAAGTGCTTGTGAACATGCTGCTGGAGGTCTCTTTTCCCAAACAGTGATCTCCTGTTCTTTTTCAGGACCCAGATGATGTCATTTCGTCTGTGATGTCACACCCACCCAACCTAGACAGATTACAAGTTTCCCTTCTGTGGACATTTCAATTTGCCCTATCAGAGCACTTAGCATATTGCATTGCTATTGCTTGTTGACATTATGTTGTGTCCACTAGACCATGAGATCTAAGAGGTCAGGGTGTACATCTAAAGTCTTTTCCACCCACATGTGTCTTCTAGAACATGCATCACTGCCCAAAGTTGCCCAGAGGTAGTTGCTTATCTCTAGCATAAAGGAACCTTGGGGCTACCATAACCAGGGGAGCTCTACAGAGAACCACATAGATACCTTCTCCTTGAGTTTGTCAGAATGCCTAAACCAAGGTCCACACTGCCCATGAACTCTAGTTCCAGACTCAGGGTTGTAAGAGTTCAACTGCACCAAAAGATGTGGGTGAAATTCTGAAATAGAATAGCTCCGAAGGAACATCATCGCGCCAACAATATACTGTTTTATTGGATGTAGAGCACCATCCATTGTAAGACACATCCCAAATCTCCACATCCCTTACTATCTATCTCAAGTGAAAATAAGGAGAAAGACACGGCAAGATGGAGCACTTTAAATACCCTAAACTTTGACACGGTTATTTAGTGCCCACCATGTCCCCACCCCACCCTGAGAATTTAAAAAAAAAAAAAAAAAGCAAGCAAGCAAGAAAGAAAAGGCACTAAGCAGTAAATTAAATATAAAGAAGTCTAACAAAGTTCTGATATTACCTGTGAGGACTACTTTAATGTCTTTTGGAAAATATCAGGTATCAGTGTTTTTCCAAACAGAAATAATGTTGGGAAATAGTGTTGTCTTGTCAGTGCCCTGGGCATGTGCTTACTGTGTCTACAGTGGATCATCTGGCACTGGAGGAAGTGCAGGATGGGGCAGTGACTTCATTCCCACAGAGCAGCTCCACTCCATTCCACCACTAAGCAGCTGTGACTTGGTGGCCAAGAGTGCCTGCATCTGCTTGGCAAGTGCTTACTATACTTCTAGAAATACAGAATGACTAGATCAGAGGGTCTCAAACTTGAGGGTGCATTCAAACCATCTGGAGGGCTGATCAAAAGACAGATTGCTGGGCCTCCCAGGTGGCGCAGGCAGTTCGGTGCGGTGCTGTGGAGCTGTCCGCAGCATCTGCAGTAGCAGGTTCCATCCTGGCTGGCCGCGGAGATACCCACATGGCGCAGCAGACCTCTCCTGTCTTGCCCACTGCTCCCCTCAGCAGTGTATCTCACTCAGTCTGCCTGTTCTGTTCCCCGCTGTCTCTGGTGAATCCTCTCACTCTCCTGCACATCTGGCCTGCACCCTGGTTCTTATATGCATGAATAAATAAATCTTTTTTTTTAAAAAAAGACAGATTGCTGGGCCCCGTCCCAAGGTTTCTGACAAAGTGGAAATTAGCATTTCTAGCAAGTTCCCAGATGTTGCTGATTCAGGGACCACATTTAGAACCACTGACCTAGTCTAAACTACCCATTTTATGGTGACGAAACCAAGCATCCAGACAGGAAAGATAACAAATACCTGAGATTATGGTAAAGCTAGGTCTGGACCAACATCCCTTCTCATTCCTTTAAACCAGATGACATTCCCTCAGTAGCTACATGATGTGCCAATCCTGAGAGATGCAGTAAGAAGTCTGGCAAACATTCTGTACCTACACATTCTAAACTTTATATTTAAACTTAAATATAGTTGCTAATCATGACACGATGGGTTGTTAGGTTTATTAGTAAAACAAATCCATCCAATCTAAGCTACTATTTCTGTTTCCTTTAAAACTTCATTGCTCCTTCCTCACCCTTTCTTTTTCTCTGTCCTTTTACTTTGTCTATATCCTTCGGAGCAATTTGCAGTAAGATTTCCCCAAAGACTAATATGTTTACAAGTTCTCTTTTGTCTCAAGTCCAAGTGTCTCCTTCACATTTTCCAGTAAAACGCCATCCTGCTGCTGCCCCATCCATTACCACAGAAGCAGAAGGAAGACAAGTAGGACAAGGAGTATCAGTGCACATGGCCTTGCAACATGAAGCACAACAAAAAGCTCTCTGTGGAAAGTCACAGCAACTAGGTGAAAAAACATATAATCAGGGCATGCTTTTAGGAAAAATTACCTCTTTTTTAGCAAAGACTTTTTTTTTTAAAGACTTATTTATTTATTTATTTATACAAGCACTGGGTATAGTCGGAAGCGCGGGAGGGTGAGAGAATTCACCAGAGCCAGAGCTGGGAGCGGAGCAGGCAGAAGGACCGAGGTACACTGCGCTGAGGGGAGCAGTGGGCACGGCAAGAGAGGTCTGCGCGCCATGTGGGACCTTGGCCTGCCTTGTGGGACCCTCGCCCGCCTTGTGGGACCCTCGTCCGCCTTGTGGGACCTTGGCCCGCCTTGTGGGACCCTCGCCCGGTGACTGGGGATCGAACTGGCGCTGCAGAGGCTGCGGGCAGCCTCGCAGCCCAGCGCTCAACCACTGCGCCACCAGGGAGGCCCTTTAGCAAAGACTTTTTATCAAGTGTCTACAACATGCAAAGAAGCATGCCTCGCAGGTATTGGGGTCTGACAGTGTTGGGCTTTCCTTTTTGTCTGAGTTTTATCCTGCTTTACTGTGCTATTATCTGTCATGGTCCTATTCCTGAGCACCTCATAAAACACATCCTGTTCATTGTTTAGGAGCTCGATAATTGTTTGTTGAATTCAACTGCATTCAAATCTTGTTGGATCCTGCAGATAACTCTTAGGGACCTCCTATTCTTCCCACTACTTTATAGCCAGAATGGGCTACATCTTTTCCCAACCAAAATCCGGCCACTTTATCATAGTGTCTGAGTATATCTCCTCCTCTATCCAGCATCCCCAAACCAAAGTGATTAGGAGTAACCCACTTTGGGCAAAGGCAGTTTGAAATACAATTGAACTGTTTGACATGGAAACCCAACTGTAACTGGGGGTGAAAGGAGAGGACTCCAGGTCTTAAAACTCTTGTGAATAGTGATATGGGAGGATGCCAGCAATACAAAGAATAAGAAATAGGGGCCTCCCTGGTGGTGCAGCTGGTTGAGCGCAGCACTGCGAAGCTGTCCTCTGCGGTGCCAGTGCGATTCCTGGCTGGCCAGGGAGATTCCCACATGGCGGGGCAGACCTCTTCTGTCTCCCGGCTGCTCCCCTCAGCAGTGTACTTTGGTCCTCTGCCTGTTATGCTCCCCGCTCTGTCTCTGTTGAATCCTCTCACCCTCCCGTACCTCTGGCCTGTACACCAGTGCTTGTATACATAAAATAAATCTTTAAAAAAAATTAAGAAATAAAACATTGTCAGGATAGTTATTATTTCAGATTTTGAAGAAGGTAGAAAACAAAAAAGAAAAACTTAGGAAAAGAGGAGCAAAGAGACCTCTTGGGACATCCTTGAGCCAACAAGGAAAAAGGCCAGGGGAAGGCTGTAACACCAGGAATTGGGGTAAAGTGATTGCATCGGGATTCAGAGGCCCTTGAAAACTGCAGCTTCAAACTGGAATTGAAAGAGTGGACAGTGAAAGGACTGTATTTCTTTAAACCATGAGAATGGGAACAAACAACTGTGAACAAATGTTAGAAAAACCAAGTTAGCAAAGGTAGCCTGGAAGATGGAGGAACTGGCATTGACTATAAGCCAATTCTGTGTGAATCTCTGTTACACCAAATGGAATGAAGACCAACTTCCTGTCACCTTTCTACTTTTGATTTTACTCTCAAGAGTAAAATCATACACTTCATACTCTTCAGCAAGCAGTATCTGTATCTAACCAGTGTTTCTCAGATTTCAAAGTGCACACAACCCACCTAGGGACTTTACTAAAGCAGAGATTTCAAGGTCAAGGCCCCCTGAAATTTGCACGTTTAACAAACTTCCAGATAATGCTGATAGTGCTGATGGGTGGATACACTTTGACCAGCAGGATTTACACAACCAACCTAATTTGGAGGGGACTTCCAAGCATGGAGGTATACAGGAGGTGTCTGTCCTCTTTGGAGGACACTGTCACTTCACTCTCTGAAATGACTGCAGGGTGAAAACCACATCATGCTCTCCAAGCCAGTTATCTTGCCTGCATGCTCCCGAGCTGCAGGTCCTTTAGCTACCCACACATTTTCTCTAGATACTTGGCTCTAGAAGCAATTATATCAATAGGACTCTGGGACAGGTCCCTGGCCCCCACCCCCCTAAGCATTTAAGAACTGCTCAGGGTTCAGGAGAGACAGACCTTTGGTTGGCTTCATTTATTCATGCTTTGGATTGGGACAAGTAAATGGGGAGCATTCTTGAGAGGGCAGGAGACTCCCTACGTTTGCTGAAGCAAGCCATACCCAGGACTTTCCTTGAATGGCTCCCTAGCAGAAAACTTTCTGTCTGTATTTTATCTAACACACTTTATCAAGTTCAGAGATCTGAATGCAAAAACTGAAGTATGAGAAATGGAACCAGACTAATACCTCTTTTAGGGCCGCTCCCTGAGGGCCAAAGAAAAGCAATTACAGTACAAGAACTGAGTCTTTCACACATGGGATTTAGAGGTTTCATAGTGCTTTGAAGGACTTTCATTTTGCAAACTGCTACCTCTTCCACCGCACAGTGTGTTTTAAGCTGTGAAAGGAACCTAGTAAATTCAATGGGGAATCCCTTTTACAGACCTGGGCTATCTGGTCAAAACTACTAATGATGTCTCACTCTAAGAACATATGAAGGAACTTCCCCTTGAGTGAGTAACATTTATTTACAATATTTTTTGTTTTTTCTTTTCTTTTATTATTACAATTATTTTAATACTGAGTGGTCTTTATTTTTTTCTGATGGGTTATTAGAGGGGAAGATTATTTGAAGTAAGTAAAAAGTCCCATGTAACAGAGCTGATGGCAAGAGATATGTATGAATCATGGTGTGTGTGTGTGTGTGTGTGTGTGTGTCCAAAATTCAAGTTAATTCCAGGCCACACGTATGACTAAGCTGCCATCCAGGCCAGACATTATGCTGGTGGGGTGGAGAGCCCCAAAACTAAAAAGGAACACTTCTAGGTAACAAGAATAATCATTCTCATCTTTCTAGTGATTTATGCCAAAAATTAATTTTCAAAGCAATTTTATAATCTTTATCTCACTTTATTTGTATAATTACTTTACAGAGTAGGCACAATAGGAATTAATGCCATTATTCTATATATAAACTGGGATTCCATAGTTAAGTGTGTCCAAGCCTGGCCCTTACCTTTCATTATTTAGATTTTTTTAAGATTTATTTTTTTTATTTATGCATACAAGAACTGGGGTGTAGGCCATCAGTGCCGGGGGAGAGGAAGTGTATGTGTGTGAGAGGATTCATCAGAGACAGAGTAGGGAGCAGAACAGGCAGATCTACTGAAATACACTGCTGAGGGGAGCAGCAGGTGAGACAGGAAAATTCTGTTGTTCCCTGTCTGAGACTTAACCCCTATGCCACCGGGGAGGCCCTAATTATTTAGATTTTACTACTAGCTTTTTATCATCAAGTTTGTTATTGTCTTGTTTCATGGTGAAACCCCACTGCTTGAAATCCCTAGAATTTAAGAAGCTCCTGGGCGCTAAATATCCCATAGCCTATGACACAATTTAGCTTTCTATGTGGCTTATTCTACATCTATTCCCCCTTATCCTCTGCACTATACACATTTCTGCCCATGTTTCTCCCTGCTCTGTGTCTTGAGAGGCCCGTCTACCACTGCATCATTACCTAGTCATCTTCTCACAGTTGAGTTGGCCAGTGAAAGGAACCAGGAGACAAAAGGGCAGCAACAGGGAGAAGTTAGGGGATTTCTTTCTTGCTTCCCTGACTGTCCTTCCTAGACTACAGCACCTCCATGACTCAGCTCTCATTGCGAAACTGTAATACTATTTCCTCCCCTTTTCCCCTGCGGGTGTGAACAGCTTCCCCACTCTTTAAGCTCTGGGTATTTCACCACTCCTTGTTGCACTCTAAATCCCACTCACATGTCTGCAAATAATGTCTTCACTGAAATCTCTTGAACTGCCTCAGTTAGACTGTGTTGCCCCTGGGGAGCCTGAACCATATATAGCTCTTTCCCACATAGACCTAACCTGTAAAAGGAAATTTAATGCCACGAGGAGGCTGGCATGAATGAACCTGAAACATCCACAGTCACAGATGCATTGATTTTTTTCTTTTAATAATATTTGTCTTGCCAGCACTTCTTTGCCACAACTCTACTTTTGGCCCTTATTTATTCCTGGCCTGAACTTTGGTGATGGTCTCCTAAGTGGACTCTTGTCTCTAAAGCCTCCCACCTCCAGTCAATTTTGTTCATACCCTGCTACTGGATTAAATTTCCCGGTGCCCAATTCTGATCCTATCATTACTTTGAGGACTCCCAAGGGCCTGCAGCATACAGTTCAAACCCTCTAACCTAGTACACGGGACTTTCACCAGTGTGCCCAGCTTTATCTACACCTCCCACATGGGGAACTGTGCTCTCATTTTCCACCACACACCAAAATGTATGGCCTTCATTTTATTTATACTGTTCCCTTACCCTAACTTTGCAACTACTCACAGACTTTAAGGTCCAGCCCAAATCTTGCCTCCTGTCTGAAGATTTTCTGTTTCCCTTGGCAGATAAACAACATTTATTCTCTTCTAAATTCTCATGGGTCTTATTGCATCTCTAGCTTATGACACTTTTCATTTTGAACCTCCCAATGTAGTTATCTGTGCCCACTCTACTTTATACTCTAAGCATCTTTCCCCCTCAGATGCTGTCCAGTTTATGTTGGTCTCCCCAATGACAAGCACTGAACACAGCACAGAGTAGGTATCAGCAAGCATATGTAGGATGAATGAATACATGAGTGGATTCAACTTAATATCACCCTAGCACCTGCCACAAAGTCTACCACTAGGTTAGAATGCAAGGTTAAACTTGGAATATTTGAATGACCAATGAAACAAGGTGCATACTGTATCTAAATATCATATGAGATGCCACATGTAAACCTACATATTTGTGTATTTTGTGAAATATCTGATATTACTTTATCAGATATCATTTATCAAAAGGGAAAAGTGGTACCACATACATAAGCACCTTTAAAAAACAAAACAAAACACCTAACACTAAATATACTAATGTTGACTGAGGTCCTAGAAGAGGCATCTGAAGGGCAAATGAATGCTTGCATCTTTGAAATATTGTACTTTTTTCTCATTTCCTATCACTCCCATCCTCTCCTTGCTTCCAATTTTGTTTAATGAGGCTACTGCAACGTATTTATTTTGGGGTGATTGAATTTAGAAAGACATTCATCTAACACGAAATTGCTGCCACAAGCTGAATGGCTGAATCATAACAGGGATGATGGCATTAATCTGAGGACAGCTGTTTCTTATCATTTCTAACACCAAAAAAAAAAGAAAAAAAAAACCCTCAGGTCAGGCAGGAGTATTTGCCTCAGTTTTGTTTTGTTTTGTTTTGTTTTGTTTATTTACTTATTTATTTATACAAGCACTGGGTACAGTCAGAAGTGCAGGAGGGTGAGAGAATTGACCAGGGCCAGAGCGGGGAGCAGAGCAGGCAGAGGGACCGAAGTACACTGCTGAGGAGAGCAGCAGGCGGCAGGAGGGGTCTGTGCGCCATGTGGGACCCTCCTCCGGTGGCCGGGGAGCAGCCGGGGATTGAACCGGCGGCGCAGAGGCTGCAGGCAGCCTCGCAACCCAGCACTCAACCGCTGCGCCACCGGGGAGGCCCTTGCCTCAGTTTTAAGAGGGGACTGATAGGATCTGAAGCAGAAATACTCTGGACAAGTGGAAGTAGATAAAGAAGAAGAAAAATGTCTTGTGAGGGACCATGTCTTTGGTTTTAGAACTATGTTTGTATGAGAGCTGATTTTGACTCTGAGATGATAAGATGCTCAAGAAATTCCAGTTATAAGGCAATAATTTGATAAAGACAGCAGAAGCATCTGAACGGGTAACTAACCGTTTCAGAAGCGTTGACATATCTGTTGTCAGTAGGTGCAGCCTTGCAGAACAATGACAACACTGGCTCACACTGGTCTGGATACATTATAGTTTACAACATGCTTTCACATTCACCACCTTAGGCAGGTTAAGCTGGAGTTTGGTGTGCTGGAGCAGCCGCCCACATGCCCAGAACACAGAGGCATGCCAAATACGGTTCACGGGGAGCTGGGGAGCCCCTTCCCAAAGAAATATCCATGGACATTTGCCTGCTGCAGATGCCTAACATCCACCATGAAGACATCACTTCTTTGAGCTCAGACATATTCACTGTTAAAGCAAAAATGTCCCTGGGAATAAGCATATTGCTAACTCTGTAACACATTTACACCCATGAATGCTTTCTCAGCACCTTTTCAGCAGAACAGCTGGCTGAGGTTTTTTAGCAGGTCATGAATGTAGTAAGAGAGTTAAAGGAAGTTAGGCTCCTAACAAATAGACACTGCTGACACTCTTCACTTGTTATAGCTTTTGAGGTAACAGAAAACAGAGAAAGGGGTGTTAATTTCAGCAAAGGACCTTAATATAGCTAAGGGCTACAGAATAACCTGCCACCTATAACTATATACCTACCGAAGATAATAAAGTACTATGAGAATTCAAGTTTTTAAAGCCCTCAGTTTGAACCACAGTGCATCTTAATAGTGAACAACACTCATTCATTCATTTATCCATCTGTTCATTTATTCATTCTGCAGCCAGTAAGCTCAACAACCAAAACTCATGGGGTATCATGAAAACACTATTTTCAATCTCCTACTTTAAACTTATCAAGGGTAGGAAGAAGAGAGATCTTCTGCCACTAGATATAAACTTAAGCATGTCCCTGGATTTGGGTGGTCACTCCGAAGTAATCAGAAGTCCTATCTTCACTTTAAGTCACATTACATTATCCATTCAATATATTAAAATATCCACATCCATGTAGTAATAAAAGTTCTAACCTCATTCAGGGGGCGTTTGGAAAACAAGGTACAAATCTAATCTTCCCTTCTTCATACTCTGTTTTGGTAAATGGCACTTGCAGCCAATCCCTCCTGGAAAAAGGATGAGAGGGAGAAGAAGGAGGAGCTTATTTGATTGGGACCCTGGTAAGATGTTGTCACACTCTCTAGACCTACCTGTTGTCTAAAACTGACTTTCTCTTACTGAGTTCCACAGAGACAGCCACTCTTTCACCTCCAACCCTGGTGGTCTCTCATGCGAGAATCCCTGAACCTGAGCGAAAACATTCTGTTCAGACAGGGGCTTCTGCCCCAAGCCCTAAAAATCATTGCAGCCCTCACCAGTTTCTTCTCATTTTATTAAATGGATCTGAGGTGCTTCCCACATAGGTGCTCCCCTGCAGGGGCCCATGTCTGCTGCTTGGAGCATTTTTTGCTGGAACACATTCTGGGAGTGTTAGCCAACCTGGAAGCAGGAGCGATTCTCCTATGCTGTCAAAGCATTAACCAGCCCTGCTGGAAATTTTTTCCTGTAAATTTCTGGGGCAGGAGTCAGACCCAGTCCCTGGGGCTCCCAATGGCAGGAGACACAGCTCAAGCTCTGAGAGTTCTTCAGAGGCCAATCACTCTTTCACTCCCAACCCTGGTGGTCTCTCATGTGAGAATCCTTGAATCTAAGCGAAACATTCTGTTCAGGCAGGGGTTGAACAGAGAGGTTGAGGAGAAGTGAGGTGAAGTAGGCTCCCATATCCCTAGCCCCTGGGGTAGGAATGACACTTAGCTCATTCTCTGTTCCCTCCCAGGACATCTCTTCAAAAGCCTTTTATAATGACATCTTTTAATTCTTGATGGGAGAGAGGTTAAGTGTCATTTAACCACTTTTCTGCTAAATCCTTTTTATAAGTTCTGAGTGGTCCATCTCAACTTCAGGATTCTGACAGCTTTTGCATCCTGTTTCTATGCAAACTCCCTGTCTAACATGCTATCACAATTTATTTGTCCAGCAATTATTGAGGGTCTACCTTTCCTGTTCTCTTCCTCCTTTCTCTTCCACATTTCTTCTATTCATCACCTACCTGCAAACACATGCTAAAATACAGAATCCATCACTCTCTTTCTCATTTTTCCCACCCCACAAATTTCTAGCTATACCATAGATACATGTGAGGAAATGTTTTCACTTTCTGTGCCAAAATGGAGGGCAAGCAAACTGAAAAAAAAAAAAAAGACTACAATTAATCATGAAAATCTTGGATTTCAAGTGATCTTACAAGCACGTTCTTTTCTTTTTTTTTTTTTTAATTAACCAAAGCATAACACGTTGTCTATTTTGATCTTGCTTTTTCAAAGTGTTATTACAAACACAAACTCTTTAAAATGTTATAGTCAAGAGGACCTCAGCTAGTAAGAAACAAGCTGAGGATAAACAGGGGCCAGTGAGGAATCTAATTATTGCCAGAGAAACAACACACACCTGTGCACATAAATCCAGGCACTTGAATGGGATGAAATAAAAACAAGAGTTGAAAGGAATACCAAGTGCTCTAACATTGTTCCATTCGCCAACTGGAACATCTAACGGGATTTCTGAATGATCCCATAACAGCTGTCTACTTTGCTAAGTCCTTGAATCCTTACCCCCAACTGTTCGTTTTTCAATAATTATGATGATCAATACCTAATATCTCCTTAGGGGTTTCTCTGTGCCAGACTCTGAACTAAGTTATTTATGGTATGTGTTATTTAATTTTCACAACAGACCTGTGAGGAAGGTAGTATTCTTTCCCATTTTATAAATGAGGGAAATAAGCATCTATAAAAGAGGAAGGCTCTAGTACTAAACTGTGTGCCTGGTGATAGCCAGCTATGCCTGGCTCTCAGTAAAATGGGACCACAGCTCCTTCCCCTGTACAGGCTGCTCTGACCTGGAGGCAGATCAAAGTAAGTGTTACAATCTGAATTTTGCTGATTTGTTGGCGAGAAGTGAGGGGAAAGGAATTTCAGGTTCATCTGGAAGCGTTTGATTTTTTTTTTAAGTGTTACCTACAGTGGCCATTTGATGGGTTTTTGTGTCAGTGAAACATCCAGCAATCAGAGTGGCCTTCTGTTATGAGTAGGGAAGGAGTGCAGCTGCCAGCCACCTCTTAATTATCTTCTGTTGATGAATTTATCACAGCACCAATCCCAGGATTTTTGCAGGGGAGTGAGGAACAAAAGATCTGGGAATAGAGAGTTGTTTTTTTTTTTTCCTTATTCATTCAGTGTCAAATAGTATCTACAAAAAGCAGGAGGTAGTGGGCCGCCCCGGTGGCACAAGGGGTTCGACACAGCACTATGAAGCTACCTGCAGCCACTGCAGCAAGAGTTCGATCTTCGGCCGGCCAGGGAGCTACCTCTCCTGACTTGCCCGCTGCTCCCCTCAGCAGTGTATTTCAGTATTTCAGACCTGCCTATTCTGCTCCCCACTCTGTCTCTGGTGAATCCTCTCACCCCCTGCACCTCCGGCCTGTACCCCAGTTCTTGTATGCATAAATTAATAAATCTTTAAAAAAAAAAGCAGTAGGCAGTAAGTGAGCATCTTCAGTATATCAAGTTAATCTGCAAAACAATACAGCGGGGTCCCCACCTATAACTATATCTCTTTGGAGTAGTTTCTCAGTAACTTTCTCTTCTCCCATGTCTATAGAAATAAGCCCTCCTTTTCTCCCCCTCCACCCTCTTTTTGTCCCTCTAACAAATATTAATTGAGTACCTACTATGTGCCAGGCACTGGGTTAGGTACAAGGAAGTAACAGGAATTAAGGCTTGGTCCCTGCCCTTAAGGATCTTCTGGTCTCACAGGTAAATCAGACAAATAGGCAGATGATTACAGCACTGGATTGTGAATACCACATGGTGAGGAGGGGCAGGTACAAGAGAGATACATGGGACAGAGGAGGAGAAATCAGAAAGGCTTGCATGAAAAAATGAAAACTTTTCCAGTTTTTCCTGTTTGGAGTATATTTTATGCCTTCTCCAATCTGAATTCTAATCCACCTTGGAGCTCTGTCATAGAACCTTGTGACATTTTGACTTGTATTCATCACTTTGGGCTGGGTTTATCTCCTCCATTCCATTCATTATAGTCCATTCCACATGAGCACTGTGCTAGCTATGTTGTGAGAAAGAGGAAAATGCCAAAGCTAATCCCAAGACTAGTTCTATGGCAAACCTGCAGGAGGAAAACTCTGACAAAAGAAGACAGGCCAAGTATAATGGAAGATAATGGGAAGATCAATGACATCTCACTGGAGGAGGCAAACATCATGGAATAGCTTAGGGGAAAAGATGTTGGAGATGAGCAAGATCTCTTTGGCCAAAAATGAAAAAGGCAGGCATGCTATGCTTTGTAATAGATTCTGGGAAAGCAGGGAGATGGAGAGCAAATGAAGATAGCATGTTTGACAGAACTGCACACAACCAAGAAGGCTGGCATATGTGGTACATGGTAGAGAAGTGTAATGGGGGGGCAGTTGGAAAGGTCAATTTGGACCTTTCTGTGGGGGCTTTAAGTAATGGTGAGATATTTGCACTTAATGTGTAGGCAATGGGAAGTCATTTGTGTGGAGAGTTATGTAATCAAAGTTGTTTCATATGGATTGTGGCTTAGGAAAGCTAAGCAATAGGGAGACCAGTTAAAGGGGGCTTGTAATAGTCTAGGTGGGAGGGACTGTCGGTATTGGTGAGAAGAGGCAGTGGAATGGAGAACTGCCATTCTCAAGTCAGGGACTGAGTGTCCCTCAATTGCATCCCTATAATGTCTGGCACTTTTCCCTGTCCTGAGTAAGTTTCATAAGTCTTCCGTAAGTCTGTTTTCCTAAAATTGAACTGTATTAAAGATTCTATTGGAAAGCATGATTTATGTCTTGCAGCTGTTCTGTCCCTGTTTTATTTCTGTCACCTAGATCATCCAATTCCAAGTCATAGAAGGTGCCTGCCCAAGGCTGTCATTATCTGGCATTTACGTGGCACCTCAGAGCATTGGTACCTCATTTGCAGTTCTTAATTAGCTCATGCACCATTTTAATTGCTTTATAGTTGTCTGTGTGGACAGACCTGGTTTCTTTTCTGTAGTCAGCTGGGTCTGCCCCACCCTTTCTTGCCAGCTCAGGCATCTGGAATATCCCTGACTGAGCCTGCTGAGCTTCAAAGCATGTAAGGAATGGGCTCTGGTGGGGAGTGCTAAAGACCTGAGGGCTGCTGGGACCTATAAAAGAGCAACTTTCCAGTAAACTAGCAGTCATTTTTGGTAGGAATTTCTAGGAAAGGGGGAAAGAGGGTTCAGCAATGACAAACTGTAGGGACCTCTAATAGTGTGATTCTAGAATTCCAGATGAGAAATATAATATTTCAATCAGTGGGGATCTATTAAAATGACTAAAACAATCCATTAAAATGAATAAGATGACCTATCTAGAAAGCAACCCAACTCAAGAAATGCCTTAGAATTATGAAATTAATTAGGCTCTTTGCCTCCCAAATCCAACAAAGGGGTAAGATTGGACTGAGGTCAAGACCTCAACTTAATTAAAGGGAAAAAAAGGCCAATTTTATTAGCATTTACTATGTGCCAGACTTTATTTTTTAAGCACTCTAGTTATATTAACATATTTAATCTCCACAACAACCCTCTAAGGTGAGTACTATTATTCTCATGTTATAAATGAGGAAACAGACACAGAGAGGAAGACTTGCTGGGGTCGCACAGCAGGCAGGGCTTAGAGGCTGAATTTGAATTCTGACAGTGTGACTTTAAATGACTGAACACAACACTCCTTCCTCTTGCTTGTTTTTTTCTTCTCATCATTTTGATCAGGACTGGGGGACCAAAGAGGCCAAGATCATAACACCTCCTTTTGAGACATGAATGTACTGAGAATCAGATTGGTACAATGGTTAAAGCTTGAATTTTGTATCCAAACAGACCAACCCTAGAGGCCCATTTCCATCATATATTAGTGAGTGACCCTGAGGAAGTTACTTAACCTCTAATGGTTATTGGTTTCTTGAGTGTAGGAGGGTGGCAATATAATCATCCAGCTTGTTATGAACAAAATAATGTACCTAGCCCCAAACCTGGCCAGTGTGGGTGCTCAATAACAGTCATTATCTTAAAGGGGTGAGTCTGTATGAAATCTGTAGAGCTAGGAAGCAAAGAATAAGAATGTATCCTCATATATCCAGGGGTGGTTAGAGCAAAAAGTGTTTTGGTTCTAGAAAGACTGAGAGCAGCCACTCAGCACTTTCTTCCCTACAGCTTGGTGTCAGTATCCTTCAGGGACAGTTTTTCTAACTCTGACCTTGAATACTGACTGGCCTTCAATCTGTGATTTAGTTTTTGTTCCTACTAGTCCCACCAGCTTTGCCCCTGAGAGGTCTAATTCCACTGCTCTGTCCCCATGAGGTAAGGATGGGAGGGGGCATATCTATTGCTGATCAAGTCCTGGTTCTGATACTAGAATGCTCAATCGTGGCTTTCATGCTAAGCTTCAATACTGACTTTTGTGCCTGAACATCAAGTGGATAAATTAAACAATAGTGTTATTTGATTTTTTCTTTTCAGTGTAGGTGGATTTTAAAGGAAAATCCTCTTCTTTCTTTTATGGTGATGCAATGGGATGTACTAGAAAGTGGCCTGGGGCTTGAGCTCTATCTGCCTTTAATTAATGTGTAACTACAAGCAACTTGAATACCAGGTCTCTTTATCTCAGGAGTTCTTAGAATGATGGAATCGGATAACAGACTTGAACATGTGTTTTGATTGCAAAGAGGCACGTGAATGGAATGAAAGGGGTTATTATCACTAAGGTTTCATCTAGTTTGTGACATTCTGACAATGTTAAATAAGATTTTCTAAGTCATCTGGGGCTTAGGATGCCTTTGAATCTCAAAACTGGAAAGTGTTGTCTGCTATGCAGACCCATGAAGGACAAATCCACACTCTCTGTCCCATGGCAATCCTTCTGATGTTTGGCACAGTGAACAAGTTCCCTGCCATCACTTCCAAACAACTCTCGAGCACTTTAAAATACTTTGAACTCAAGCACTTTAAAATACTTTGAAACAGTCCTAACATACATCAAAGGAGGACATATCTCTCATAGGGACAGAAAGCAGGTTTTTTCTCTGGGTCAGGAACTCAGACCGGAACTAACAGTGATAACATTAATTAGTATATATTTCATAATTAATTATGACCTACTGGTTAATGCACATAACCCCTGTGGGATATAGGTCAGAGTTTCCAGGCTTGAAAATGGTCAGGGGAATAAGGCAGGCAACAAGGGCCTGGGCATATTGCACACACATGTGGGGCTGAGTGGAGAAATTGCAGGCTGGGATCTCAGTGACTCAAAAACCCATATTTGAGCTGATCCTCCTGGAATCACCACTGGTCTCTCTCCTTGGCTAAAAAATCACTTTGGGTCCAATTTCATTAAAACCAGATCTGTGAAATATTGTAAATTCTGGGATGAGGGGTGAAGTAAATGAGCATATAAAAGACAGACATGGAGGGCTTATTGTGTGCCAAGCTCTACATTAGGCTCTTTGTAACAAATATATAAAAAATGTTTCCAAATACAATACCTTATACACATAGCCCAAAGCTATGCAAAAAGGTTCGATATTATTTGAAATAAGTGCTAGAGGGTCAAACATCTTTTTCAGTTACTCCTTTCATCAAATAAAAAATCCTTTCCAAATCATTTTATAATTTGAATAAACCCCTTTTCTACATTGAATTTGCAAGAGTGAGGCTCCCTTCAAGCAGTGATTCTTAAGCTTTTGGGGGATTTTGAACCTCTCTAGAATCTGGAGACAGCCAAATAGGTTCGCTCCAGAAAAATACACAGATTCACACATGCACAAAATACCATCTGAAATTCAAGGTCTAAGAACCCAAGGTAAAAATCAGAAGGGAATGAGACTTTGGAATCATTTTAAGACTTTGATTTTCACTCTCAAGGAAGCAGTATGGGGGTTTGAACTTGCATTTTAAGAGGTGACTCGGGTTATGCTGATGAGAATAGACTTAAGGGCAAGGACAGAAAGAGGTTACAACAATCATCCAAGTGAGGCGGGATGGTAGTCTGAACCAGGGAATTCACAGCAGAGGAGTGAGAAGCGGTTCAATTCCCTTATAGTTTGAAAATGGAGGGATATATCTGCTGCCCATATTGGATATGGTGTGTAAGAGAAGCAGATGAGTCAAGGATGATTCCAAGGTGTTTGGTTTGAGCAACCTGAAGTCTGGAGTTGCTGCTACCTGGGATGAGGCAGATTGAAGTGGTGCAAATTTATTGGAGGCAGTAGAATAAGAAGAATATTAGGAGGGAAGTTTTGGGCATTGTAAACTTGAGATGCCTATTAAACATCAACAGAGATGTTGAGGAGACAACTGGATGTCTGGCCAGGAATTCTGGAAAGAGTTTGGGCTGTAATATTATTCATCTGTGAAACTGGAATAATAATTTCATGCCTACATAATAATACTTATTGTTGGGAGAATTCAACTAGACAATTCATGGAAAGCTCTCAGAGCAAGACCTTACATACAATATGCCCTTGATACGTCTTATCTATTATTTTTATTAAAACTTAAATACCCTCAGTCAATATTTCAATCATGACTATAAAATTATGAGTGTGATTGCTTTTAAGATTGTTGTTTCTGGCATCAGTTCTCAGGCATGATTTGCAAAAGAAAATAAAGTCCTAAGCAATGACAGTGCCTTCAGAATGGTCTCTAGTCCCCAGAGTTAAAAAATTTGAAGACTTTTGCATGCATTCTGTAGTATTTATAGGTAGGTGATGTCATTGTTCTTAAATAATCGGAATGATACTTACTGACCCAGAATTTATTTCAACTTTGGAGAGGGTTTGACATGGAGAATGAGGCATTTGAGTGGGGTTGGATGAAATGGGTGAAGGGGCTCAAAATGTAGAATAAAGGAAGTTTTGGGACTGAAAAATAAAAAAAAAATTGTGTGTGTGTGTGTGTGTGTGTGTGAGAGAGAGAGAGAGAGAGAGAGAGAGAGAGAGAGAGAGAGAGAGAGAGAGAGAGGGGCAGTTTATTAGAAGAAATTGAATACCAGCAAGGACCTTGCAGGGAAGACATCCCAAGTCTATTCACATGGCCCCAATGACATAGCAGGTTCAAATGGAAGGAAGCATGAGAACCAAATGACAAACCTGTCTTTGTTACAGATGTTATCACTGGCCACAATTTCATCTGGCTCCACTTAAAATTGATTGACAAGGGCCTCCCCTGGTGGCACAGCGGTTGAGCGCTGGGTTGCGAGGCTGCCCGCAGCCTCTGAGGCGCCAGTTCGATCCCCAGCCACTGGCGAGGGTCCCACAAAAAATAAATTAATTAATTAATTAAAAAAAAAATTTGATTGACAAAAGCTATGAACCATGTCTTTCTGAAATAGTAACCTTCTTAGAGGAACTTTCCTTGAGGAAGCACACCTTTACTCTCTCTTATCAACTTATTCACTGATTTTTAGCTATTTTATATTGGAAAAATGGAAACAAGAGCTGGTATAATCTTATTACACACTTTTGGACCTTTGAAGCAATGAGCTGCTAACATCAACACCTAAACAATATTTGAGGTTTCTCACTCTTTTCATATCTTTTTGAATTTTGACTATAAATCTTTGATCCTGTAATTCCCTTCAACATCTATGACAGCACTAATGCTCAATAATTGTTTATTAATAATCCTCCTAATCTCCATTTGTTTCCAAAGGAATGAAATGATGAAGTAGTTCAAAATGCTTCTGAAACAAGTAGATGACTAAGGTCACACACAATCGCAGATGATGTTTGATGGTTTTAGCAATAGCAGCACAACACAGGCATGGGTAGATATACTAGTGAGAGGAAAGAGGGAAAAAGGCACAAAAGAAAAGGCTCATTCCCCACATCCTTGTTCTCGTCCATCTGGAAATGAGGTCACATAAACAGAGCTGATTGCTGCTAATGAGATGGGCAATGCTCAATTAAACTTCATGAAACACCAATTTTATTCCTTTGCCCTGATTCTAAGCAAGTTTCTAATCATTTCTGCATTCACTGTGACCATGCTTCAAAGTGGATCTCTAAGGAGGCTATATGTGAGGAAAGAACTCTTTTCCCTCCCTTCCCCTGGGAATAGGGAAAGAAGGACACCTCAAGGACTAACACCTTTGGGTCCCCTAGAACAGCAGAACATGCCAGGAGCCTAGACCCCCACCACCTATGGTTCTCTTCAAGCACCCCACTCCAGCCTCTCTCTTCCTGTGTACCCCCAGAACTCTAGGTGGAAACAAACCAAAAGATCCAAGAACAGGTAATTCTCCAGTCAAGTTGACCTGTGGCCAGAACTTGATTGATTTGCACCCTATATCTGTTTTCTTATATTGAAGGAAAAATTTTTGGTTTTCTTTTGATTTTTTTTGAAGATTTACTTATTTATACAAGAACTGGGGTACAAGCCAGATGTGCGGGAGGGTGAGAGGATTCACCAGAGACAGAGTGGGGAGCAGAACAGGCAGATGGACTGAAATACACTGCTGAGGGGAGCAGCAGGCAAGACAGGAGAGGTCTGCCGCACCATGTGGGATCCCCGCCAGCTCCGCGGCTGGTGAGGATCGAACCTGCCGCGCTGCAGAGGCTGCGGACAGCTTCACAGCGCTGAGCTCAACCGCCTGCGCCACCAGGGAGGCCCGTGGTTTTCTTTTAATTTTTAAGTAAACTTCACTTTTGTATTTTTCCTGCCAAGCTAAGGAGGAAAGGGGAGAGTTTTGTCTACAGTCAGGCATGGTGGTAATAGAGGAAAAGTCTATCTAGTAAGAGTTGTTTTCATCACAACATCTCATTGAGTTTAAAATCCAGGACCCAGGCTCATCAGAAAATTACCAGTGTGTTTTTGTTCATGGGCAACATCACCAGGAAAGTAATCAACCAAGCCAAGTTGCTTATCAGAGTGAAACAAGGCCATATAAATTATATCACCAGTATGAGAAGCATAAACTAGGACTAGCCAGGAAAAACAGATATCACACTCGTCACCAAATGAGTCCCTAGTCTGCCAAAGTATCTTCATTGCTCAAGAGACTGATCAAAAGAGTGTTCCATGGCTCACAATGAGAATCAACGCCCCTTTCTCTTCTACTGGGATAAGTAGGTCCTATTGCTTTATAAATATAAGAACAAATTTCTTTCTTTTCTTTTTTCTCTTACCCAGAAATCTCTCACCATTTTAATTCCAGAATCCTTTTGCAAATTCTGTCTACCCAGACTTGCTGCCATCTTCGCCCCTACAATCTTGATCTAGAACATTCACCTGGGGGTCTGAAGGTTATACAACTCATCTCCTAAATTCAGTGAATGGGCTGTGAGCTGATGATTTAAAATTCCACCAAAAGAGATAATGAGATTTAGAAGTAGTCTTGTATGTTCCTACAAAGCAAGACAAGGGTACTAAGGCAGTTTCTGGGGTCCTACCAGATAAGCACCCTACTGAATATTATCAGGTGGCTCCTCCAGGGCACGGGATATACACAATTCAACACAGTGGCAGTGCCCAGCACAGGGGCTGGTGTAAAGTGAGTTCTGAGAATCCACTATGGAAAGCTATTTCCTCACTCTTCTCAGTTCTAGACTCCTGAGTATCTATGGTTCTCTGCCCCAGCTCCCCATCCTCCATTCCTGTGTAGGAAGGGGGCATTCCTGCTCATGACCCCACATCAGCTGGCTGGACTGGAATTCTGCTGTGAGATCCCAGGGTCTGGCTAGTGTTTTGCTTCTCTCAAGTACTGTTCTGGGCCCCACAAGAGCCTCCCACAGACTCCAGGTACCAGATTTGGGGACAAGCTGAGCCTGCTTTGTTCCACTCTATTCAGGAATACTCAACAAAGGGTATTGGGCTTTTCAGCCTGTAGGGTAAAGAAAAAATGTCAGGGGCCTCCCTGGTGGCGCAGCGGTTGAGCGCTGGGTTGCGAAGCTGCCCGCAGCCTCTGAAGCGCCGGTTTGATCCCCAGCTGCTCCCTGGCTGCTCCTGGCCACCAGAGGAGGGTCCCACATGGCGCGCAGACCTCTCCTGCCACCCGCTGCTCCCCTCAGCAGTGTACTTCGGTCCTTCTGCCTGCTCTGCTCCCTGCTCTGGCGCTGGTGAATTCTCTCACCCTCCCGCACTTCTGAATGTACTCAGGCTTTTCTGCCCTCCCGCCATCAGGATAGATGATGGATTCTTGCGGTCCTGAATGCATGCCTGATGGCGGACACCTGGTGTAGGGTGTGGGCATAGGTAGATGAGATCCACCTGGGCTAAGACTGTGCTTTTAAGGGCGGCGTCACGGGGACGTCAGTAGAAACCAAGAACGAACAGAAGCCGAAAGAGAGGCCGAGAAAGAAGTAGCAGAAGCCGAGAGCAGAATCAGAGATCACTGGAGAGCCCAGATAGAGTGAGGATTTGCTGGGGGCTGGGAGGCCTGCCAGCCTCCGGGCCCCCCAGCACCCCTGCCTGCTGTGTACCGGGTAAATCCCAATAAAACACCTGCAAAAACCGCTGAGGACTCTGACTTCTCCTTTACCCGGTCTGCTGGATCATAGAAAACCTGCACTGTGGCCTGTCCTGCCCTTACACAGCCCCAGGCCAGATGCTAAAGACATGGAAAGAGAGACATACATAATCCTGAAATGTTGTATATACACCAGGTCATGGTTAACAGTAATGACTCTGTAGCCATATTACCTGGGTTTGTATCCTGGTTCCGCAACATATCACCTGATGATGCTGGGTGAATAATCACCCTATCTGCATCTGAATTTTCTGTTTAGAAAATGGAAATGAGAGAGCCAGCCTCAGATGGTTGACATGAGAATTATGAATCTAATTCTGATTATGATAATTATGGTTCAGAACTATGCTTGGCACAGAGTAAATATGCAATAAATTTAACTATTACTGTTTTTGTTTTGACTCCTCTTTCTAGAGACCTACATCTTGGTCCATTGCCTTAGTTTTCCCTGCATCTGGCTGGTTCCCTCATCTCTCATGAGGGGCTTTTCTTTGCTCTTGATCCACCTTTATGGTGAGGGCCAAGAGTGACTTCTCTAACATTTGAGAGGTGAAGTGATTCTCTACCTTCTCTGAATCCAAGTGAATCATTACATAAGTATTTTTCTAAGAAGAAGAGGAAACACTTGGTCAACACAGAGGAAGGACCAGATTTGAAAGGAGTCACCCTGGGCCAGTAGCCCATGTTCTTAAGTACACCTTGTGCCCACATATTTCCAGCTCCTTTGGGAAAAGGTGGGAATTTCCACTCACTTCTCAAATACCAAAGAACAGTGAGAAAAAAGAATCTTCCCATGGTTAAAAAAAACATAATATAATTTTCTTTACTCATCCTAAGTGCTTGATCTTCCTAACTAGCAATGACTGTTTATAAATTATTCATTCAATTATGCAAGGAATCTTTAATAAAACTGTCAAAGTCACCACCACCCATGTAAGATAGGTAAACTTCAAAATAAACTGGATTTCTTTCATTTGGCTAAGGCAATTATGAATTTTCATGACCTGATAGTTTATGCTCTCAATTTCCAAATAATCTCAATTCACCCACTTACCAATTCCACTCCAAAACACCACATTGCTGTCAAGCCATCCCCAGCCAAGTTCCACATGATATTATTCTTCGCATCATCTCCAACATCACATTTTGGACAATTTCAGTGCAAAGAAAATATTCAAAACTTTCCCCAAAGGTGACTTTATTAAGTGAAAATTGTCACTGCTCTGCCACCTATTTCCCCCATTCTAATCCTAGGAAATGCTTTGTGCTGACAGACTTGAGTTAGGTCCTTCAGACACAGTAGTGAGCCATTGTGCCTCACAGGTGTCTACTTGCTGTACTTTAAGAGTAACTTATACAGATCTCTGTCCTAGCTTTGTTTCTTTTTGCTGAAGGCTGCTGCTGACCTGGAACCAAAGATTCAGTTGCCACAGCCTCCAGTACACACTTACCTCCTTCCTTCTACTGGTGTCCACAGTCTTCACACAGATCGCAGAATCCCAGAGCATCAATCCTTGATGGGACTTTAGAGACCAGCCAATTGAAGCCCTCATTTTACAAACACAGACTCTGGAGTCTATGAAGAGCAGGACACTCGACAAAGGTCACACAGCTCATAGATGAAAGAGCTGGGACTAGAATTGCTGAACTTCATCTTCCCATGGTGTCATTTTTCTTCCAACAAGTTCTTATGCTCTCTGCCCTACTTGGCTCTCAACACACCATCCACACCCTCCCAGGATATGCCAGCAGCTTACGAGACTCACGTGGACTGAACTAACCCAGCTCAGATGGCCCGAGGCTTCTTACCTGCAGAGCAAGAAGTGTCATGTGACCCTCTTGGAAACATACACAGTCTACAAGGATGCATGAGATGTTTAGGCGTATCCATCATGAGTCCCTCAGTTTGAGAAGCAAGCAGAGCCTACAAATCATTTACAATGTATCAGACTTTTAAGTTGTTTTTTTCCAGGACTATAATTTCGAAGTACCATAAAATAAAAGTTTTCTTTTTAAGGATTTATTTATTTATGCATACAAGAACTGAGGTGTAGGCCAGAGGTGTGAGGGTTGAGAGGATTCGCCAGTGACAGAGTTGGGAGCAGAACAGGTGGATCTACAGAAATACACTGCTGAGAGGAGCAGCCGTGAAACAGGAGAGGTCTGCTGCACCATGTGGGTAGCTCCCTGGTTGGGGATTAATCTCCTGCTGCAGTTGGTGACTGTGTCTTTAGCCCCTGCACCACCAGGAAGGCCCTATGTATAGGTATCTTTTTGAAGTGAGTCAAAGAATTTTTTTAATTTAAATTTTATTTTTATATTCCCCATACAATTACAACCCCATTATTTTGACCCCAAGCCCTCCTTTCCCTGCCTCTCACCCCCCATAGAGTGTCTCTGGTTCATAGTTGTTTGTTGATTTTGATATTTTCTTTCTTATAGTTATTCTTTTTCTTGGTCCCTTATTTAAGTTTTCTAGATTCCTGCTATGAGTGAGACCATCTGGTAATTTTCTTTTTCTTTCTGGCTTATTTCGCTGAGCATTGATCCCTTCCAGCTCCATCCATGTTGCTGCAAATTGCATGTGTTTATCTTTTTTGAATGCTGAGTAATATTCCATGGTGTATATGTACCACATCTTCTTGATCCAGTCATCTATTTTTGGGCATTTGGGTTGTTTCCAATGCTTAGCTATTGTAAATAGTGCTGCTGGCCCCCTAAAATAAAAGTTTTTGTACTGTCCCCAAAATTCAACTTGTTGAGCAACAAACATTTACTTAAGTGATAATTACTAAACAGGTCCCATTTTCTAAGCATTATGCTAGCATCAAGTATACAAAAAATGAGTCAGACATGATCCTATCCTTTTTTCAGTAAAGAAGTCAGGCACAAAAACAAGATATTGGCAAGATATTATGCTAAGTGCTCTGACACTTTGACAGAAGTAGGCACAGATCTTGTAGACACACAGAAGCAGCAACTAAATCAACACACGTGGAGATTTTCATTTTAAAATAGTTTAAGAATCAAATAGTTTCAAACCAATAAAAAAAACTCTAGAAATCTGACTGTAGAATTGAGGCTACAAAACACAGAGGGTGAGGGGCAAGCAAAGTGGGGAAGGGGCAAGATGGACTATAGTGGGGGACTATGGTGATTGTGGTGTGGTAACATACATCTGAGGAGCCCCTATGTTTATACTGAATGATATGCAACATTACAAACTATGTTACCTCAATTTAAAAAAAAAATGAGGGGGGACTAGCCAAAATTGCAAAGAAAATACAGAACTCCCATATACCACTTATCCAAGTTTCCCATGAATTAACATATTATATTACCTGGTACATTTATTACAACTAAGGAACCAACTATAGTACATATACATGTAACTAAACTAGCTGAGATTTTTGAAAGAGGTTGACATCTAAGGTGCTTCTTGAATGACATTAGGAGTTAGCCCAACAAAGAAGTAGGGAAAAATCATCTTAATCAGAATGAAAAGCATATACAAATTCCCAGGGCTAAGAATTTTGAACAACAGAATGTGAAATTTCCATGGGATATAGGAGGAAACAGTGAAGGCAAAGGGTTGGTTTGGATATACAGGTCTGTGTTTATGGAGAGAAATATGAGCTGAAGATATAGAATCATTATCTGAAGAATGGCAATTGAAGCCAGACTAGATTGCCTATAAGTAGAGAGGAAAAGAGGATCCAGGAAAGACTCTTCAAAAATGCTGCCATTTAGAGATGATCCTAGGAAGAGTATGGATGGAGGCTGTGGAAGATCCAGAGATGAAAATCAGCAGAATATGATATCCCCCAAACTTAGAGGGGATCGTTTTCCTGAAAGGGTTGTATGATCAATCCTGTCAAATGCTAAAGAGGGTGGAGGCCCACAGGTGTCTCTTGGACTTGGCAATATGGGCTTCCCTAGAAGCAGTTTCAGAGAATAGGTGATGCCAGAAGCCTAACCTGTCCTTGAAAAACTGAATGAATAAGAGGGTGAGAGGACTGTGGATGAGGGGTCATTGGTTGAAAAAGATTTACTGTGATTTGGAGGTCAGAGATTATTTATTTATTTATTTATTTATTTATTTATTTTAAAGATTTCATTTATGTATACAAGCATCGGGTACAGTCAGAAGCACGGGAGGGCGAGAGAATTCACCAGAGCCAGAGCGGGGAGTAGAGCAGGCAGAAGGACTGAAGTACACTGCTGAGGGGAGCAGCAGGAGAGGTCTGCGGGCCATGTGGGACCCTCCCCGGCGGCCGGGGATCGAACCGGTGCTGCAGAGGCCTTGGGTAGCCCTGCAACCCAGCACTCAACCGCTGTGCCACTGGGGAGGCCCTGGTCAGAGATAATTTAAATAAAACTGACAAATGATATTAGAAAATGTTGTAAAAATAATTATTTGTTCCATTTAGAGTAGGACTAGGCCATAATTATTCTACTGAAATCATACTGCCTCTCCTGTAACTGACCTTCATTTCAGAGCAAAAGCCAGGAACTAGACGGGTGGTCAGGGAATTTCACTCACCACTGTGAGAGACTTTAGGGAAAAGACTGAAAATCCAGCACACTCCTGACCTAAGGTGAGAGCATGTCTGACAATATAGGAGGTGGATCGGTAATCCTTGAAAGAATCCAAGATTCTTTCTTCCTTGTTTCACTCTCTTCCACTTGATAAATGTTAATTTAGTGCCTTGGATACCGTAGGCACTGCATTTTTATTGAGAGACAAGGAACTATTCTCAGCTATGTAAACACATTCCTACAACACATACATGTGCTTTTGTGTAATGGGGATGGGATGAGATTAGTGGCAAAATTGACCCTCTGACCTTTGTGGGGAGATGGCTTGTAATTATTATGTACTCTAAATAATGTCAATGCAAACTAAGCCCTTGAGAATGCTTTACTTTTCTTGTTGCAAAATAATAAGAACTTATAGCACAAAGAAGCAAACCTTTAAAAACAAAATCTCCCGTCCCCTTTAGAGTCCCCAAAGGTGACTATGTATCTGACACTAACACTCAGACAGAGAGTGCATCTTTCCCTAGGAAAAAAAGTCATCAGGAAACATTGAGAACTCTAAATTTATGGTAGTAGTTACAATGATTGGAAAATGTTTATGAGTGCACAAAGATAGTGTTACAAGGCTGTTCTCTGGAGTACTATTTGTCAGGAAAATATGGAAACAACTTAAATGCCCCAAAGTAGAGGTTTAATTAAATAAATTATGGTATACCCAGATAGTGGAATATCACACAGTCATCACTAATGATGCTTAGAAAAATATTTTAAAATATAGGAAAATATTATCGGGGATAATGCTAAGTGAAATAAGTCAGAAGAGGGCCTCCCTAAGGCGCAAGGGGTTAAGCACCGTACTATGAGGCAATCTGCAGCCTATGCAGCATGAGTTCAATCCCTGGCCGACCAAAAAGAAACCCACATGGCGCAGCAGACATCTCCTGTCTCACCCGCTGCTCCCCTCAGCAGTGTTTTTGGTTGATTTGCCTGTTCTGCTCCCTGCTCTGTCTCTAGTGGATCCTCTCACCCACCCCCACCCCACATCTCTGGCTTGTACCCCAGCTGTTGTATGCATAAATAAATAAATCTTTTTAAAAAAAGGAAATAAGTCAGAAGAAAAAAGACAAATACTGCATGGTTTCACTTATATGTGGACTGTAGAGAAATAAAACAAAGGGTTAGGTGAAACCAAACCCAACAACAAATCCTAGAAATATGACTACAAAACTGAAGTTACCAAAGGGGTAAGGAAAGGGTAGTGAGCAAAGGGAGGAAGGGGCCTGAGAGACTATGGTAGAGGACTATGGGTGCCTTGGTGGGTGTGGTAACATATGCCTAAGGGGTGTGATCCCATACCTCTGAATCATACACAGTGTTGTAAGCAATGTTATCTCAATTAAAAATAAATAGATAAATAGGAAGATAATCACTATAACAAATGATAAATTCAAGTTAAAATAACATATACAGCAGGTTCCATTTTTGTAAACAATACATAAATATGTGGGTCTGTGGATATACACTAACACACTCACAGAGAGAAAGGTTAACAGAATTATCCCATTGCCAACAATGGTTGTGAGATTATGGGAGCTTGTTATTAATTTTTTCTCCTAAATCCTGTATTTTCTAAATTTTATAATAATAAATATGTACTTTTGTGTAAAAGTTATTAAAAGTGTCATATGGGTTTTATATGATAATCATATTGCTACAAATAAAGCAAGAAAAATTTAAAGTTCATTCTTTAACTTCCCCTATGATATGTTAAGATTACTAAATGATCCTTAGCTAAACAAAAACAAATTGTACTAAAGCAGTAAGAAATGAGTAATTATACAAAAACAGGATGTAGAATTTTAGGTAAATATCTTTTGGGGGCAATCTCCTTTCAACCTAATATACAAAGCTACCACTTGTTTTATTCTAAAAGTTAACAGATATGAAATTCATTCATTCACTCATTCATTCACATATTCATTCACTCAGGGGGTTCTTTCTGAGTTTATATAAATTATGGATACCTGTCCGCAGTTGTTTGGAGGATTAAAGTGCATATTGCTTGTACTCGAGGTCCTTAGAGTCTACCTGGAAATAGATCAAACATTCATGAATCATCCAGACAACAAAGTCCTAAAAGAACAGAGAACAGGGTATTATAGAAAGCCAATGCCAGTGAGGTAAAGGTTTCCAAATTCTACCCATCCTTTAAGGTGTAAAATGTCTCTCTTTCTGAAGATTCTATCACTGGGCAATAATTTCTCCATTTATTGTCTACCACAGAGCAACTCTTGAAGACCCAAGTGTCCTTTCCTTGTCCTGACCTTAGTTTCATTCATCTTGGATGGACTTCAAAGTCCTGAGTGGACCTCAAAGCCAAATTTATTTAGGGAACTCCAGGCCATGTTCATCTCCTGAAGGAATGAGGAAGAAGAGGTGTGGAGCTGTATAATAATACAGTCTACATTAACTATTGGTGATAGGTGTGGAAATACGGAAAGCAGCTGCCCTCAGCCTACTGATGAGTAGCAGGCACCCCTGATCCTCTTCCTTCCAGACTGGGGTAGACCATTACCCCATTATCCCAATCCCTACCTCTAATGGGAGGATTATAAATGAGAATATTCACAATGTATGGAGAACTGCAAGGTGTGATGGGGAAAAGTGCCAAACTGGGAACCCAGAGAACTTGCTTAATCCCAGCTAGCTCTGCTCTCGTCAGCTTCCTTCTGGGCCTCAGTTTCCTCATCTGTCAAATGAAGGGGTTGAACTGATCAATACCCAAAGCCTGTAACTCCCTACAAATTAGAACCCACAGCCTCCTGTAATTATGTTGGAATTATTCCCCAATCATGACTCATCTGTCAATCTCTGACTTTGCAAATACTAATTCCTTCCCAGTGATGGAAATCAAAACACTTAAGGCTTGATGGATAAGTTGTACACACACTGAATGTTTGTGTGAAGTACTAACTGAAAAATTGAGGCAAAATTGAGTCTCCAAAATCCCTCCTGGGATTGAAATGAAAAACAAGACAGGCTATGATATCTGCTACCATTTCCTCTGTGATCAGACTAAATAATACAAGTATCAATGTTAAATTATGTATGCATACTTTTTATTTTTGCCTTCCATGGCAAATCATAGGGAATCCTTTGCTTTTAGTCTTTAGTGCAAGGTTATGAAAGAGAAGGAAAGATGAAAACAGACATACAGCATTTTAAAACTGCAAGTGATTTTAAAGATTCTAATCCCTTCATCATTCAAATAAAGGAAAAAATTAGGGGTCCAAGTGTGAAGTCATGTTAACTTCCTGAAGTATGATCTTTCCATTTGCTTCAACGAAACCAACTGTAATCGGGCAATCCCATCACATACATACCCAAACAAACATCAGGACGAAAACTTCTGACACAGGAACAGTTAACTCTCCTAGACTATATCCAGAACTAATTCCTCACCCCAGGACATAGCTGCACCCTATTTTCATCCACGATCTTTCTGTCTCTCCACAGGTAGGAAAGCACCAGACCTTTGTAAGAGAATTGTTTTGAGAATAATGTAGTCCTCAACCACAGTACAGGCCAGCCTATTGCCACCACATCACCTATCAAGTAAACAGCTGCTGCTTTATATAGCATTGGATGAATAAAATGAAAATGCTAAAAATTAGTGTTTTTTTAAAGATTTATTTATTTATACAAGAACCGGGGTACATGTCAGAGGCACGGGAGGGTAAGAGAATTCACCAGAGAGAACGGGGAGCAGAACAGGCAGACAGACTAAAGACACTATTGAGGGGAGCAGCAGGCGAGGCAGGAGAGGTCTGCCACGCCATGTGGGTTTCTCCCTGGCTGGCCGGGAATCAAACCCGCCCTGCAGAGGCTGTGGACAGCTTCACAGCACCGCGCTCAATCCACTGTGCCACCGGGGAGGCCCTAAAAATTTGTTTTTACTGGGCCTCCCTGGTGGCGCAGCAGTTGAACGCTGGGCTGCGAAGCTGCCCGCAGCCTCTGCAGTGCTGGTTCGATCCCCGGCCAGCTGGCGAGAGTCCCACATGGCGCGCAGACCTCTCCTGCCATGCCCGCTGCTCCCCTCAGCAGTGTCCTTTGTCAGTCTGCCTGTTCTGCTCTGGTGAATTCTCTCTGGCTCTGGTGAATTCTCTCACCCTCCCACGCTTCTGACTGTACCCAGTGCTTGTATAAAACAAATAAATAAATAAATCTTTTTTTTTTTTAAATTGTTTTTACCAAGAAATATTTTCTCGTTAGAAATTATCCCTGTTTGTACCTTTGAATCTAGGTAGGTTACTCAAAAGCATCTTAGTGAAGGAAAAAAAATAGTAATTCCACATGAAACCTGGACCTAAACTCGGTCAGATGAACAATGGGAATCTAATTTACCAGACTCACATAAGAATGCTTTCCTTGCCAATCCATTTTGCCTCACTATTCAGATGGATATGCCTTATTATTACATTCTTTTTACCATGGAACACACATTCACACTGGTTGTTATAATATCTAATATTATATCCATAGACTCCAGACAAGAATGTCCTAGATGACACACTTAGGACTCAAAATGCATAGGCTGTTAGGACTGAAAGGGACTCTCAAGAGCATTTAATCATAACTCCTTCTTTCACAACTAAAGGAACAGAACTGCAATGAAACATGGCTAGATAGTGGCAATGCCAGATCTGTGGCAATACCAAATCTGTGGCTATGTCTTCAGTCTTTCGGTCCACATTTGTTTGTAGGCCCTGTTGCTTTTCAGCATCAGTGCTGGCTCTCTACACATGGATGGAAGCTATTCCTTGGGAGTCAATCCCTCCAATGCCAGAGCTGTTTGCTATTCCACCACATGAATTATAGAAGCAAGAGGCTATTAAAGGCTGTTTATGGAGATGAGTTCCCTTTCTTGACTCAGTATCTTACATTTTGTCGATGAGGAAGGTGGGTGGCAATGCTTACAGTTATCAGTTGCTTCCATAGTAAATTACTGTTCTAATTTATTCAAAATCTATTATTGCTATGCAATATGCATTCAAGAAGGAACATTATGTTTTTGAATTATGTGAGCAATTCAGTCATCTGGTTCATGTCTAAGAATTATATATGGCTAATTGGCATGCATAATTTGGGGCAGCACTGCTTTGAGGAATCTGTGACAGGAAATCTGGCTGCAAGAAACTCCTATTTTTCTGACTATAGAGATGCCCAGGCAGATACTAACTGTAAAAGACTAAGGAGGATGCAAGGGAAAGAGAATTCAAAGGTGAAAGCAGATTCAAGGGAAGGTGATTCAATTTGACATTATAAATTTCTGCATTATAACCCTGCCTTTGCCTATCATCAGCAGAATGACTTTAAGCAGCACAGTTGGTTTCTACGCCTGCCACTTCTCATCTGTAAAACGTTGCGCAAATCTGAATTTGCTTTAACCATACTGTGTTACTGGGCCAATATTATAATGTGTAAGGATCAGTTAACTCCAGAAATGAGAATGCAGCAATAATATGAAAAATGTTAAGAACTCTGGAGTCCACAGACTAACTAGGTTAAAACCCTACCCTGCATTTAGTTGTGTAATCTCGAACAAGTTCCATCAATCTAATTTTTTTGTTTTAACTTGGCATAGACAACTTCAAACATATTCAAAATAGAAAGCCTAGAAGCCAAACTAAAATGATATACTAATTACCAGATTTCGCAATATTCAATATAGCTAATATCAGTTCATCTCTCACCTTCATCACCCCACCTATCCTGCATTTTAAAGCATATTTGGGGGGCCTCCCTAGTGGAGCAAGGGGTTAAGACGCAACCTATGAAACGGGAGTTCGATCCCCCAATGGGCCAGGAAGCAACCCACATGGGGCAGCAGACCTCTCCTATCTCACCTGCTGCTCCCCTCAGCAGTGTACTTCAGTGAATCTGCCTGTTCTGTTCCCCACTCTGGTGAATCCTCTCACCCCTCACACCTCTGGCCTGCACCCCATCTCTTATATGCATAAATAAATAAATCTTAAAAAAAAATTTTAAAAATAAAGCACATTTGGGGAAGTTGCTTTTAAGCTCTCTGTGCTTCAATATTCTCTTCTAGAAAATGAAGATTATAATATCCTATTCAAGGGGTGGAACTGTATTTAGTGCTCCATTCACGACAGCTATCATTTACGACATCTACGTGCACCATCACCTCGGGGCGGAAAAGCACCTTGCGGCGTCGCGCGCTGGGCCGCAGACAAAAGCCTGGAGGAGGCGCCTGAGACCCGCCTTGCTAAGATCGAGGACGCCCCCTTCAGGCTGCCGGTCTTCAGCTCCGCTCCGTCAGGACGAGGTTTGTCCCTCGCAGACTCCCGTCGCCCGGCGTGACGTGAGGGGCGGGCACAGGAAGTGGGGTTGGAGTTCCGGGCGCGCGCGGGCCGCGGAGGAGAGCTGCGCGCGGCGGCTGGAAGGTGCTGAGCCCGAGCCGCGATGTTCCGAATCGAGGGCCTTGCGCCAAAGCTGGACCCTGAGGAGATGAAACGGAAGATGCGTGAGGATGTGATCTCGTCCATACGGAACTTCCTCATCTATGTGGCCCTGCTGCGAGTCAGTGAGTGTCTTCCCAGGCCGTGGCCATGAGGCCAGCAGACATCTCGCCGACACTGCCCTCGCAACTCTAGTCCTGCTGGCCTTTGGGGGCCTCGAGCTGAGCAGAGCGGCCGCCGGGAGCGAGGGATGTGCGCGCCTGGGGCGGAAAGCGCGCGTGCAGCTTAGGGTCTGTGGGGCTGTCGGAATACCACCGAAGTGCATGCGGTGTCGCCGATTGCTTGGTTAGTCACCCCACCTCGCTCAGCCTAAAGGCGTTTGAATTGAAAGAGCCTGGAGAAGGGGGGGTAGAGTGGGGGTCCCCTCACGAGAGTAGAGAAACGGCTAGAATAGAGAAACAGCCAGAGTAGAGAAACGGTTGGCTCAAGGTCATTCAGCGAATCAGTGAGGCCGCTTGACCTTGAATTCAGACCTCCTAACTCGGGAAGGCTTTCTGCACTGCTAACCTTTGGACTCCAAAAGGTTTTGCTCCTTTTGTTTCTTTGTACCGAGGGGGGAATAAATAATTGCCTTTTTTGAAAAAGGGGATGAGAAAAATGGGCTTGAGTATAGGATTAGTGAAACAGGGTTTAGATTTTACTTTGGGCAGAAACGTATTTGCATTACTTCTTCTTGACAGTAGCCCTTTGAGAGAGACAGGGACTAAGATTATGCATATCCGTTTTGAATATTGGAACGGGATGTATCTTTATGGATCAGTTCTGTGTTTTAATGATGTGACTCTCAGAAGTGGTTTGCCTCCCTCTCATCATTCTCTGTTCTGTATTTTCATTGCTCATGCTGTCTCTTGTTAGCAGGTCTGGATGCAGAGGCAGAGATGGTCCTAATAAGGGAAGATTTTTTACCAAGCTCATCCTGTAGAAGGCCCATGTTGGGTCTAGGCCAGAGCTCACTGAGGCCAGGTCTCCCTTCACTATGTATATTACTCTGCTTCCCCAGGAGAAAAGCAGGATGTACAGAAACTCCCAAATCATCCTGCTCATTTAACAGCCTTTTGTAATTCACAGATTTATTCATTTCCTCCTCAAATTTTTTTGTTGTTGTTGACTTAACTGCCCGTCAAATATTTGCTGCTTCTCGATGACCTTTGTATTTAATATGAATTGGTTTAAAAAAAACCACACAAATATGTTCCCCATTTTATCACTTTTTAAAGTTAAGCTGTAATTCGCATATTACGCAATTCACTCCTTTAAGGGATATAATTCAGTGGTTTTTAATAAGTCAGAGTTGTGTGACCATCTCTACAATTTTAGAACATTTGCTTTCCCTCTGAAAGACACCATACCCATTTGCTGCCATTCATTTTCCTCCTTCCCTAGTGTGTAGCAGCCATGAATCTGCTTTTTGTCTCTATAGATTTGCCTGTTTGAACATTCCATATAAATGGAATTGTGCAATGTGTGGCTGTTTATATCTGACCTTCTTCACTTACTATAATGTTTTCAGGGCTCATCCATATTGTAGCATATATCTCTTTGTTGCCGCAGCAATATTTCACTATATAGATAAACTACATTTGCTGGATGTTACTTGTTTTTTTTTTTGTTTTGTTTTGTTTTGTTTTGTTTTTCCTAGTAAGAACTAGAAAATATTGAACATACTGCTGACTTTGTCAGCTTATGACAGATCCCATCTTCTGTTTAATATAACAGAATTTTTCTGTTAGATTTAGTGTTAAGTATTAAGAAAGAAGATCATTCTGGCAGCTGTTTTGTTCACAGTCTTTCCCCCCCCACACACTTTTTTTTAATTGTAAAATACGAACAGCCAAATTTGCCATCTTGTTTTAAAATACACAATTTATTGGTGTTAAGTGTGTTAGTAATGTTGTGTGACCTTATCACCATTCATCCCTAAAACTCTCATTGTGTAGTAGTGAAACTATGTTCATTAAATACTATATCCTCCTTCCTCCCTCTCACCCAGCATTTTACTTTCTGTCTGTGATTTTTGGCTATTCTAAGTATCTCATTCAGTATTTGCAATCTTACAGTATTTGTGTGGGTATGTGACTGGCTTATTTTACTCTAATGTCCTCAAGTTTCATCCATGTTATAGCACCTGCAGAATTTCCTTCCTTTTTCCATTATTCCCACATTTTGCTGACCCATTTACCTTGATGGACACCTGGATTGCTTCTACATTTTAGCTGATGTGAATAACTCTCAACAGAGGATGGGATCTGTTCATATCTATGAACATGGTTGTACATTTTTGAGGAACCGCAATGCTGTTTTCCATGGTAGTTGTACTGTTTTACATTCCCACCAAGAGTTCCAATTTCTCTACATGCTCGCCAACACATGTTATTTCCTGTTGTGTTTTGGTTTTGGATTGCAGTTATTCTGATGGGTCTGAGGTGCTGTCTTGTTGTGGTTATAATTTGCATTTCCCTAGTGATGAGTGATACTGAGTGTATGCTATTTTGGCCACAACATTTTTACACAAGACAGTATCACTTTTTAAAATCCACTACCTAGTTTTCTGAACATTTCTATCTATACCTTCTTACTGGACCCTCATAATAACTGAAGTTCGACTGTGTTAGATGTGAGCTGGAATCCATAGGTGATATATAGCTAATTGAGGGGAGAAGCCAAATATGTGTCCCACTCCTGATTTCCAGGTTCAGTGTTGTTTTCCCCCAGCCTCTGCCTACTTTCAAGTAAATTTTTAAAGATGAAAAATGCCAATTTGTATCTTGTAGAGTTTTTTCCCTCTAACGAGTAAATCACCAAATCCAGTCTCCTTTCAAATTTTAAATGACAGTTTGAAGGGGGATTAGATTTGCCTTTATGGTCCTAAGGAGAATTACATGAAGGAAAGATTTTATATAGTGTAAGGATGAACTTCATAATGGTAGTAGCTGCGCTCCTGCACTGGAATGGGCCCTCATAAAAGACAGTAAATCCTGTTTGCTGGGTTGCACAGGTAGAGGATTGGCCATCATATGGAGTTATTTTCAAAAATGTTGGACTAAACCTGTGAGGGTTATCCCCCAACCTTGTAATTTCATAATGTAATTTGTGGGCTAATCTGAAAATAAATTCTGGGTTTATTTTCCTTTCAGCTCCTTTTATCTTAAAGAAATTGGACAGCATATGAAGACTGGTCATCACATATGGATGCATGATATGAGGAACCTGGTTACAGTTTCTACTCTGTCCGCAAATGAATAGGCCCAGAAAGATGTAAGAGACTCTGATTGAATGGACATAAAAATTCTACTTGTTAAGAACAAGGTTGAGTCTGGCAACGGACCTTCATAACTAAAAGGAAACTATTTGGGGAGTCTGAAAAGACTTTTTGTGGTCATAGTAGATCCATAAGCGGTGATATGCAATCCCCATGAATGTTGGTGTAATTGTAAATAATGTTAAACTCATTTTCTAGCAAGTTTTAATTACATGGAATTAAGTCTGCAATAGCACTGTCATGTCATCATTTCTGTTCACCTTTTTACTTCTGTCTATTTGTTGAAGAATTTCTTACAATTATGTTTTATGGAAGCCAGCACACAACCACAGTGACATTTAAACACAGTATCATTAGTCTATTTTTTAATAAATGTACCAATTAAGAAAAATTTGATTTTTATTTTTCTTAACTCACTTTTTGCTGCAAACCAACAATTGCAGGTGAGACTGTTACATATTGTGATTATGACAGTTACATTAAATTGAATTTCTCTTTGTTCTAGAATAAGGAATTTGCTAATCATGCTAAAGCAACATTAGTTATTAAGCAGCCTTTGTGGAAGGCAACATTATTGCTTGAAGTTAAGAATACTTAATCCTGCCAAAGGGGGAAATGATATATCTTTAAGTCTGGGTTCTCCTATTTTATTGTGGACAGGGCATAGTTCCTAACCTTTTCCTCAGAGGCAGCTACATTCATCTCTTTTTAGCTAATTAGATTGGTTTTTGACTTTACGTGTCTAAGATTGTATTGTTACTTTATGATTTTTCTTTTTTTGGACATTCCCTGCTGATTTAGCTATGTCCATAAGATTTTGTTCTCTTCTTCTTACCTCCATCACCAACACATTTTCTCATTTCTTCCTAGTGTACTTGTTAGTGTGATTCTGGTAAGATCAAAATTATTAGGACTCTAGGGCCTCCCCGGTGGCGCAGCAGTTGAATGCTGGGTTGCGAGGCTGCCCACAGCCTCTGTGGCTCCAGTTCAATCCCTGGCCACTGGTGAGGGTCCCACATGGCGCGCAAACCTCTCCTGCCGCCCGCTGCTCCCCTCAGCAGCGTGTTTCGTCATCTGCCTGTTCTGTTCCCCACTCTGACTCTGGTGAATTCTCTCACCCTCCCGCTCTTCTGACTGTACCTAGTGCTTGTATAAATAAATAAATAAATCTTTAAAAAAATTATTAGGACTCTAAATGCTTTCTTTTCCTGTACATCTTTTTCTTTTTTTCCTCCTAAGTTTAGTTTCCTGTGAACTTAACCACTCAGTCACCTGGGGTTCTTGTCATTTATCTAAATTATGCAAGATATTCAGTTTCATTAGGTACTGCTTCATCTTTCAGCTTTCTGCCCTGTCCCAGTCTGGACTAAGAGTCCAGACTATTCTGGGATCTCCCTTCATCATCCTGGGAATTCCTTTTTCTCTTCTCCCATCTTGGATCTTGTTTCCGTACCTTGTGTCCAGTATATATCTATCTGATTGCTGACTCAGGAATGTATTTCCTTGGGTCTACTGTGTTACTAGTCTATCTGTTTTCCAGCTTCCCACTTTTTGTTACTATTTTCTCCTTGTTTTCCATCCTTTACAATTTAGATCTTAAACAAAAATCTTTGCTGTCATTTAATGGAATTTTGGGAATGAATGGAATTAGATCATGTGCTAAGCCCACTTTTTTTACTCAGACAACATATATTTTAACCCTGAAAAGTTGTGTTTCATGTTGGTAATTTGTGGCTAGTGCTGCCTTAAGAGGAGATGCACTATTTACCACCATAGTCATAAACACTGACTCTAAAAAAGGGCACTTATGATCTCTTACACTTATGAGATGGATGGCTTTCAGCATCTGAACCTCTCTTAACCTCATTTTCATCACCTATAAACTTTGCATAATAGAAACATCTATATACTTAAGTGTTGTAAGGATGAAGTGAGCAAATGTAAGTAGTCAGCACAATGCCTGACATTTGGTAAAGGTTATTTATGTTTAGTCTTGGTACAGGTGCTTAGAAGTGGCTTGTGCTGGTATTCACTGCCTTAATTGGTTTTATTTGTATTTCCAGATGTCGTGGGATAGCATGCTGGTCCTCTACTTGTATAGAGACTTCAAAATTACCAACACTTAAATTCATTATCTAAGAACAACCATAACCAATCAATAGTAATGCTATTTTACAGAATGGAAATTTGAGACTATGGAAGTTTCAGTGGCTAATAAATAGCAGCTGGCCAAGGCTAGAGACTTTTAATATTTATTTTTTTGTATACCCCCTCCTTAAGTGCTTTTCTTGGGGGAGGGAGAAGGATGTGTTATTGTTACCCTGGATTCCAGTGTGTGTTCAGACTAGGATAAGGAAAAGTGATGGCTTGGTTTTTTTATAGCTATACTATTAAAAATTTAGGCCGTAAATTCTTCCAGTGGTGGTGGGGGAGGGGTCTAATATTTGTAACAAATAATTCTGAAAATTGAGAAACATGAGAAAGTATATATATTTATACACACGTACATATATATACACATACACAGATTGGTTTGAATGTTAATGTGAAATAGCAAAGAAACAGCAAATTGAGCTTATAAACTCTTGAAATGGATCATAGAAAGAAAATGGGGATAACCATGAGAAAGTAATAATTCTCTACAAACAGGTAGAAGGATATGATCTAAGTAGGAATTTTGCTCCTAAATTAGTACTCTTCCTGCTACCAATGCTACATTTAATGTTTAAGCTTTTTTTTTTTACCATTGTTCTTTGTAGTTCTGTTAAATAAGTTAGTATTTCAATTAAATGTGTTCCAAAGTTTATAGGTGAGCAAACTGGGGCATAGGTTTAGAATGAAGAACAAGTGCAGAAATCTGAACTTCTTTTTCTCCTCCCCGCCCTTTGTTTGAGTTGAGTTTGTCTCTGTATAAAATCCAGAAACCAGACAGTGTTGTAGATAGTATAGAAAGAAAATCAGCTAGACATTTTACTCTTATTTTGCTGTAATTTGATCACTTGATAAACTCTCGGTCTAGCTTAGGCCATCAAAGCCACTGAAAGCAAGAGTTGGCAGACTTTCTGTTAAGGGTCAGATAGCAGATACTTTAGGCTTTGTGGGCTCTATTGTTTCCATTAGCTCTGTGGTTGCATTGTGAAAACAGCCATGTACATATTCATGTATATACATGAATGAGTATGACTCTGTTCCAGTAAAACGTTATATACAGAAATAGGGGCAAGCTGGATTTGGCCTCCTGGGCACCAAATTTTGGCAATGGTTAGGCCAGATTTTGGCAATTGTTAGTGATCACCAAATCACAACTTTTTATTATTTGAGGTCTGTAATCCCTTGTAGGATGCCATATGAGTGCATAAACAAAATAAGACCTAACCTTTATACTTGCTGAATATTTAGAGACTGTTTCTGAGGAAATTACTTTTAAGGAGAACTGAAGGATTAGTTGTGTTATCCGGAGGTGGGGAGGGGTAGAGAAGGGAAGGTCAGGCAGTGGTCATATTGATCAAGGTGGGGAGTTCATTTTCCTATTTAAAACATCACTGGATGCATGTGGGGACTAGGTTTGACCAAGAGGTCAAGGAGATGAATAAGAATACCATTATTAATTCAGATGAGTGTGCTAAGGGGAAAAAGGATGCAAGGAAGACTCGAGGTATGGAATTATTCTAAACTATTTGAGTAGGTCCAATGTAGTCACAAAGATTTTTATAAGAGGGAGGAAGGAAGAAGGTTCAGAGCCAGAGAACATGTCACAACAGAAAGAAGTTGAAATGATGTGGCTGCAAGCCACAGAATGTGAATAGTCGCTATGTTTCAGATTCTGATAAAGGTGAGGTGTGGGGGTCTCCCTTAGAGTCTCCAAAAGGAACAAATGTCTGCTGATACCCTGATTTTAGCTCCTTAAATAAGGCCCATTTTAAACTTCCGAATCCAGGACTGTAAGATAAGTTTGTGTTGTTTTAAGCCACAAAGTTGGTAGTAATTTGTTGCTACAGCAATAGAAAACTAATACATTTATAGTATTCCTTCCTCCTTTTCTTGTTACCATGGACTCAGCCTATGCATAACTAGGGTAAATCCTTTACCTGTCCTGCTGCTGTTTATAAACTTGATTGATCACTTACTGTGTGATCATTCTGTGTGTGTGTATGTGTGTGAGAGAGATTCTTGAACCACATGCCAATCTAGGATTATCATCTCTCCTTTCTCAGCCATAACCATGGGTTTTTTTTTTTTGGTTTTTTTTTTGTTTGTTTGTTTTTGTTTTTAATTAATTAATTTACTTATACAAGCACTGGGTATAGTCAGAAGTTCGGGAGGGTGAGAGAATTCAGAGCCAGAGCGGGGAGCAGAGCAGGCAGAAGGACCGAAGTACACTGCTAAGGGGAGCAGCGGGCGGCAGGAGAGGTCTGCGCGCCATGTGGGACCCTCCTCCGGTGGCCAGAGAGCAGCCAGGGATCGAACCAGCGCTGCAGAGGCTGCGGGCAGCTTCGCAACCCAGTGCTCAACTGTGTTGCCACCGGGGAGGCCCATAACCATGGTTTTAATTACCATTTATCTAGAGGAAACTCCCAGTGTTTATTTCAAGCTGAAATTCCAAGATGTCCATGCAAAAATTCCATCTCACAGAAACTTTCAACTTAGCAGATCCAAAACTGAACCCATCATTTTTCTTTTGAAACTTGTTCCTTATTTCAGTATTTTCATTGTTTTAAAAGATCCTATTCTGACCTCTGCTGGCTAGCATATGTATTGCAATTCCAAATGTCACTACACAAGAACAACCTCAAGAAACCTATTTTACCTAGCCTATTGTAAATCTGCTTTACAATAATAAGTTACAAAAGCCCTAGGTCTTTTCCTTCCTCTACACATGGCCATCATAGACTAGACTGAATAGTTGTTACTTACAGTCACATGCACCCAATATTACAGTTTTCCTACTTCATTTTCCTACTTTCGTTCAAGTTCACCAAAATTTATGGAAATTACACATATAAAAATTGACTAGACTTGAGTTAATGTAACAACTTTACAAATTCATTTGTGCATTTTATTATTTTTTTTTTTTTTGTGGGACCTTCGCTGGTGGCCGGGGACCGAATAGGCGCTGCAGAGGCTGCGGGCAGCCTCGCAACCCAGCACTCAACCATTGCGCCACCAGGGGAGGCCCTGTGCATTTTATTTTAAACAACACCTGATGAAATGTTTTCAGTGTTAGGAAATGTTCTTAAATTTACTTTCCTCCCTAAATAAAACACAGCTGCCTTTAGTCCAACAAGTGTTTTACTCATGCTGAAAATCTGCTTTAAGCATGTTTGATAATTTTTATCTTTCTCAGTCCCATTGGCAATAGTATTTTTATTTTAAGCTTATATCTATAAAGGATAAAAATTAATATTACATTAGCAACTGTACAGAGGATGATACTGCTGCATTTAAAATTAAAAGTTCTGCTGGCATCTGCCTCACCAAAAGTTGCTTGAAATGTTAATTAACCAGCTGATAAAATATAAATTTGGTGAACAACAGGTGATTTATCAGTATGTAATGTGGAAAATGTGGGTTGCTGGAGAGTAGAAATATGATCTGTTTGGAAGGCGCACTAGAATTAGTGCTTACAGCTAAGCACTAATGGCTTACAGCTTCAGCTCTGTTCTATGATTAGATGAGTCATATTTTAGTTGCAAATACCAGTATTCAATTTTGATGGATTTAGGGAGAAAATAAATTATTAAAAGGACTGTAGTTGTTCAGTATCATCTAGAGCCCTATATAATCAGGTTTGGAGATCAGGCAGTTCGAATACCTTTTGTCACCTGGTTACTCTAAACAAGTGGTGTGGTGAGGACATCATCTCTGCTCAGGCTCAGCTATGCTATTTACCTGACCAAAGCCACAGATATAGCTCTGAACCGTGCCGCTGTCAGGACAGCCAGTGCTGCCCTAAGAGCTTCATTTGCTGCACTTGACATGTGCACTTGACATGGCAGAACACTAAAAAGAATTACCGTATCTCTGGACCCCAGTACAAAATTTGGGAATAATTTAATTTGTAGGGTTGAGGTCATGTGGAAAAATAGAGAAAAAGTCTGGGATTTCAACTTCTATGTTGCTCTGATTTCCACATGCTCATTATACTGGGAATCCCCAAATACAAGAAGAGTGTTCAGATCCTGATGACCAGAAAGTACGACAGATTCTATTGTGTGACCCTGGATAAATCACTCTGAGCCTCACTTTTCTATAAAGATAATTAAAGTTCAGTATGTTTACTTACTCATTTAACAAATAACAGTCTTTGTCAGGGTACAAAGATAAGTGCCCTCTCTAATGGAGAAGAAAAATCAACAGACAGCAAGTGGGTGGATACAGGCATGCACAGGAGTGATGAGACAAAAGAGAGTTTGCAAGTTCTGTTCTTCTGTTTAGGTACTTGTATATAAAACCAAAGTTCCTATGATGTGGTGCTTACACCACTAAATGAAGAAGGTAGAATGCTCTTATAGAAAGCTGTTGCTGTACTCTTAAAAGACTTGTCTATTTTTAGGAAATGTCAAAACAAACAACGTTGGCTGGCACAAATCCAGAAACTAAGGCTTTTATTGTCAATAAGTCTTACTGACAGACTTTATCTAGATTGCCAGTTTTATACAGTGGGATACTTTTCAAAGGATGACACATACCATAGCTTTGCCAATCATCAATAAGAAAATTTGTCAAGCTCCTTGTAGTATGTATAGCCCCTGTTCTGATCTGAACCTGACCTAAGTCAGTGGTCTTTCTGCTAGATCTGTGTGTATAGCTTCGTGTCTTTGCTTAAAATAAATGATTGGCTTGCTTTAAACTTAGGGTTTTTTTTTTTAGGTTTGGTTTTCTATTTATAAAAGAGAGCAGCTGCATGGTAACTTGGGCCTCACCCAGAATCATTATATCAAATCCACCATACAGTAATAAAGCATGGAATACACTTTTATAGAATACTTTATATAGAACCCAACACTAACAAATCAGGATGGGACCACATCCTGACCAGCTCACTATAATAGCTATTACAAACTTCAATCTACTGCAGTAATTTCTTTTTCTTCTTGTTCTTCCAATTTATAGAAATTTTCAAAATGGTACTGACATACGTTTCTTAGAAGACCTCAGTAGGCCTTCTTACAGATACATGAGTTAGTTTTGAAATACTTATTCAGTAATGACTACCAATAAGGGTAACTCATTAGGGGTCAGTGAAAAATTTTGTCAAATTTGATGCTGCAATAAAGAAATCATCTGTAATTTGCTGAATATAAATGATCATTGCATGACATAGCAAAATATTGGAATCCAGGAGTGAATAACTTCATATTAATCCATGTGATTATTTCATTTTTTAAAATTGAGCTAACATTGGTGTACAACACTAAGTTTCAGAAGTACATTTTCTCACCTCAGCAACTATGTATCTCACCAGGCCCACTACCAAATGTCCATTTCTCTTGCAATAATTTCTTTTTCAAAGCATTCTCAAGTTAAGATTTCTGTAGCTGACATTCTCTTCTAAATCCAGAGGCCAGGTCCAACTGTCCTTTTGATGGCTTCATTTGGATGACACACAGACATCTTAAATTTAGTCTAAAATGGACTTCTTTTATCTTCCACCTTTCAGTGCTCTCCTTTCAGTAGCTACCATTTCAGTAAACAGCATCTCTGTGGATCCAGTCAGTAGCTTAAGCCAGAAACTGGGATTCTCCTTAATTTCCCACATTAAGCCAAAGTGACTCAACCTCAAAAATGTATTTCAAATCTATTTCTGTCTTCTATCATTACTTCAGTACAAGTCAACCAGTGTTCCGGCTACCTCACAGATGTTGGTCTATGCCCCACATAATGACTCGCATACTTTTTTTTAAAAAGGTATCAATTCAACCCCATCCTTCATCCCCTCAATAGCTTTCTTTTGCATAAAATTTAAAAATCTTTACTGGGACCTACTAAGTGCTGAATAATCTCACCCCTGTCTCTCTAACTTCACTTAAACACTGTTGTACTCTTGACAATAGGCTTCAGGCAAACTGGACAGTTTGCATTTGCCTGAAGAACAATCTTCTCTGCCCTGGCCCGCCCCAGTCGAGCCTTTTCAGGGCCTTGCCCTACCTCTTCCATTTACTTCCCCCCAAGATCTTCCTCGTGTCCCCTAATTTCAAAATAGAGTTCTTAACAGTGCGCTCACTGTAATTTTAACTACATATTTATTTAGATACGATAGCTGATTAATATCTACTTTCCCCGAGAACTGACTTCAAGAGGACAGGAACCATCTGTTTTGTTCACCAATGTGCTCATAATAACTTGGACAACACTAACTGGCAGGCATTGTGCTAAACGCTCTACCTATAATTTAGTAAATAACCCCAGTATATTGCCTGGCGCAGACCAGCGGTCAGTTTGTTGAATGAGCCCAGCCCCAGGATGCACACCTACAAGTTGCCCGCCACCTCCCGACACCCCACGACTCGGAGAGACAACCCTGGTGGTTGAAAGAATCTTCCTTCCATAGTGACCCCCGCATTCCTCCCTGCAGTTTCCGCCCACGGATTCTATTTCTGCCTCTCCTGGGGCCACGCGGTACGAGCCTTCGCCGTCCTTCCACAAGCCCGACTTGGCAGCCTCGGAGCGCCGCCCCGCCCCCCGCGTCCCTCGGTCCCGCGGAGACTCCCGGGGTTCCTTCCCGGGCTCCTTCCCGGCGCCGGGGTCGGGGAGCCCCGGCCCGGCGCTCCCGGCATCCCCCGCCCGGCGCGTCACGTGACGGCGCCCGCCCCGCACCAGCCGGGCGACTGTCCGCCCCCGGGCGGGGCTCTCGGCGCGTCCGCCCGCCCCTGGCCGCGCGCCGCAGTCCTCGCCGCTCCGCTGCGGCTCCGGCGCCCGCGGCCCGCACTGCTGTGGGCGAGCGCCCCGGGGGGCTCCCGGCGAGGTAAGAGGCGGCCGGCCGCGGAGGCTGCGGGCGAAGTTACTCCGCCCGCATCCCCGGGACTCCGGGGCCGGGAGCAGGGGGCGGCCCGGGGAGGGGGCTCGGGCGTCTGGGCTGTTTCCAGGGACCTGGGGCGCCTGGAGACCCGCGGAGGAGCAGGCGCCGCTCGGCCCCGGCTGCGGCTGAGCCGCCGGCCCCGGCGGGATCGGGAGGGGGTACCTCAGGCCGCTCGCGGCCCCGCGCGCCCCCACTCTGCTGGCGCCTGGGGGCTCAGCCGCGCCGCCACGGAGCCGTGCCTTGGTTTCCCCTACTGTGAAACCAACGACGCGGCCGGGAAGGTGCATCTGCACCGTTGCCATCAGCCCGGAGCTTTTGCGCGGTGTAAGTGAAGTCAAGAGGAAGAAGCACGCTCTTGGGATGGGTAAACCTTCACCTAGGAACGCGGGAGCCAGTGTCTGGGGCCGGGCACCTACTAAGGTGTCTGCATTTTGTGAAAATTGCAAGCCTCGTGGAGATGGGGTTTCTCCATCTTTGAAGTAAAGGTGACAGCCCTTGTCCTGCCTAACCCTAGCCCTAGTCCTGTTCCAATCTGTAAGGAACAGATGGGAAAGCCATTTGAAGAGCCAGAACTCCAGAGTCGGTCAAACCCGGGTTCAAGTCCTAGTTCTGCCACTTACTAGCTGTGTGACCTTGAGCCAGATAGAACTCATTTCTGTTGAAGGAAGCTAATATTAGTACTTAGCTCATGAGGTTGCTGTGAGGTTTAAGTGTTAAGGCCTCAGCTCAGTGTCCCTCACAGAAATGCTCAATAGATTAACATTAATTCTTACTAACTTGGTAAGCTAGAGAGTGCTTCGTGAAGGGTTTTTAGTATCATTCCAATTCGTTTTCTACACATTTAGTCTTTTAAACAGTGCTGCTTTGGTTTCCTAAGAAAGGAGCCAAGTGGGACCCTTTCCCCCTTTTCTCTTTCTGGGCCTCCTTGCCTTCTTTACAATTGGCATGTGAACCTGTTGTTCCTTCCAAATGAGCCAGGCAGGATGGGAACATTAATTTACTGAAGCAGATGGGTATCAGATTCCCTCTGAAGGGAAAGAAAAGTGCCAAGTGTGTGCTGCCACCAAAAAAAAAAGCACAGTGCAGTGATTGACTATCAGCTGGAAGAGGCCTTGGACTAATTCAGCTGTCTCCTTTTGCACATGGAGAAACTGGACCCAGAAGGAGGGCAGGATTTTGATTTTGCTCAGGACCCCATAGAATCTTGACAGTGGGTGGAAAGAATGTACGCTATTTACCAATTACTGTGCTTTTCCTGAGTTCTAACCTAATTCTTCATTTATTCAGCAAGTATTTATGGAGTGCCCACTGTTAGTACACCTAACAGGAACTGGAGATTTTAGAAATTTTATATGCATGTACACACACACACACTCTCACACTCTCCCTCTGCTGATTCTCAGTATATTGTATAACAACAATAAGTTTCATCTCCCACTGAGCTTGTCTCATAACATCTGACCCCAAGGGACAGAAGCACACAGAGAGGCCTGAATTGTTGCATGATCAGTCACAGTAGTTCCAGAGCCCTGTTGAAGCCTCGTGAGAGGTTAGAGACTGGAGAAAATGCTGCTTTGTCAGGGCTTTTAGGAAAGGATTTCCTTCTGGCCTGGAACACTTGGATTTCTTTGTCTTTGTGGCTTCAGGCCTCTCTTCTTGTTTTCACATTTCTGAAAAGAGCTACCCTCACCACAGTGCCTTCATTTTTGGTTTCCATGGTTATCAGATGAATTGTATTTTTATGATAGCACTAGTAGCTGTTAAGTAATAGGTGGCCAGACATCCCCAGTTCATTCTGGGTTTCTGATTTTGTGGTGGTCCAGTTTTTTTCCAGTTGCAGTGCATTCTGTCCTTTTCTCCTTCCCTCCCTCCCTCCCTCCCTCTCCAGTTTCTTCCCTCTCTTCCTCCATCATTTCCCCATTCCCTTCCTCTCCTCCTCCCAATCACTCTCCTCTTCTTTCTTCTTTTCAACAAACGTGTATTGGTAGAAGGGTAAAGAAAACTGGGCATAAGTACAAATAAAAGCATATATAGACTCCAGCATAGGTACCTCGGAATCTCTGGGGGGGATAAACTGAAGGGATCATTACATGCAAGGAGCAAATCAATGGGGCTCTGATAAAGGTATAGATAGGAAGCCAGAGAGAACTCTCAGAGGTGGGAGGAATGGTGTGCTGGGCAACCAAGAGTAATCATATACTAAGATGCTTTTCAAGGAAGATGTAAAAGAACAAGTTCCTTTTACATGTCTCAGTCACACAGAAACCTTTGATGGCACAAAAAAGCATTTCATTCTTGCGGTTTGCCTTAATGAACAAACGTTTTTCTTGAGTCACCTGTCATGACTTTCAACACCTTTGTTTGAAATGCCTGCTAATTTTTCTCGTTCTTTCTACTAGCTTAATGAAGTAGTTAGTATTCTACCCATACACATGATATTGTAAACATAAAGGTAGATAAATAGACATTTGAATGAGATTTTGTTTGTTTCATCTTAGATGTTTATCCTGTGTGTCTCGTTTCACCAGTTGGGTTCTAATGCAGTCACCTATTTATTTTCTTTTCCAAAGATTCACCCCCAAGTCCTATAATGCCCTTGTTAGTGAGAAGTCACATGTCTCTTACTTCCAAGCATCCTGGGGGCTTAAACAACCCAAATGAGTCAATCTTCCACTCTCCAGAGGAGAGAGAACTGTGGTTATTATTTCTGACACAACAATATGCTAGCATTATTGAAGAGCTGTCCTGCACGGGCTAAAGATGTGTGGTCACTGCTAGCCCAGACTCTAATTGGACCAGGTTTTGCAGCTCAACCTCATGCTTAGATTTCAAGGTCAGAGCTTTTTAAGTTTACGCTTCTCTACTTAGCCTTTCTCCCCAGACACCATGCTCTGGCCATGTGTTGCATCTATCACCTGGCTGTGTTCCCCATCTTCTCAGTGAGTTCTCTTTTGGGGAATTGTAGGACCCTTTCCTGCTATTGGCCTTTTTCAGGGTCAGCCTACACCACCCAAAAGATGTCCCCATCTTCAAATCTTTTATTAAGGTTTGGTGGCTCAATCCTTTTTCCTCTTCCTAACTTTTGGCAAATTGTTTCTACTTCTCCAGGAGTCTGCCTACCAAGGATTCTCAGGAATAGCATCCTTCAACAAGATAGTTCTGCTAGGACTGTAGGTGCCTGTTCACCTTACTTTTCCTATGTAAGAGGGATCCTCTGGTGACTCTTGGCAAAGCATAGGTATGTTCCCAGGAGACTGTCTCTCCTCTATAGTCCTAAGAGGGCTAGGCATTATGTATTGAAAATTCACTTGCTGTGTACCTTGTTAGGGATTTGAGGGGCAAAGTCTTAATTTTAAAGTGAAGGATTTTCAGCTTCCTCAGCTTCTCTAAGGATCAAATAACCAGTATGATTCTTTCACTGTCTTTGTCCTGAACTTTTTAAAATCTGAGACATATCAAGGAGGCATGCCAGAGAAAAGCCCACACAGATTTAGATAGCTCAGCCATTCTAAGGGAAATATAACCAGCACCTATGTCAAGAAATGAAACCTGGCTAGTAGCAGCCCCAAATCACAACTTCCTCCAAATCACAACTTCCTCCCCCCAAAAAACCCACTTTCGTAGTAATCATTTTCTTTTTTGGGTAGTTTTGACACCTATATTTGTATCCTTAAACAATATTTTCACTAATTGTGAAATTAGTGAATTAGAGAATTTAAATTCTCATGGTTAGAATCATACTGTGTGCAATTTGTATCTTGCTGCTTTTGCTTAATTTGTTTGTAAGCTTCATCCAGTTAGTGATCTCATTTGTTGATTTTGCTAACTGCTTCACGATAGGGATATATCACAGCATATTTATTCCTGCTGTAGTTGATGGATACTTGAATTGCTTACAGTTTCTGATTTGAAAGAGCAGCACAAACAAGAATATCCTTAGACATCTCTGTTGTGTATGTGAACAACTTTTTTTTAGCTTATGTATTATAAAGCAAAATTGCTTTGCTAGATAATGCCAGTTTTCTAAGTGATTGTACCAATTTACTTTCTTACCAGCCGTGTATAAGAGTTCCACTTGTTTAATATTCTTGCAAATTCTTAGCATTTTGAATTTCAAAATTTTAAACTATTCTTGTGGGTTTATAATATCTCTTATGTTTTCACTTTTCTTTCCTTGGTTACTGCTAATATTGAGCACTGCTTGATTGGTTCAATAGCCTCTTTTGTGAACTACCTAGTCAAATCTTGCCTATTTTTCCATTTTTCTTACTGAGTTATCAGAATTCTTTATACATTTGGTTAGTATGTCAGTTAAGTATTTTAATAGTATCTTCTACTCTGTGACTTCTTGTCACCCTTTTCATAAATGGTGGTGTTTTAGATCCTGTTCTGTAGAAGCAGGGCCAGTATTGGAGATTTTTGTTAAAGTGATAAATTGGCAGAAGTGCTCAAAACAAAGAGAATGACAAAAGCAAATGCAGGAGATGAAGAGGTGAGGTTCTCTGGCGAAAGGGACATCTATGAGTTAGGCTGACATTTCTATATGGGGTGTGGGTGTGTCAGCCAGCAGAGAGGATATAGCTATAAATATCACTTACAAATGAAAATAATGTATGATAGGGACAGTACCACCAGGACCGGTTGGAGTGGGAGCACAGTTCCTCTAAGGAAGCAGAAGAGAAGAGAGAAGGTGTGCTGGGCAGACAGAAGTTAGAGTCACCACAGCCCACTGCTCTGAGAAATGGCCAGAAGGGTGATGCAAAGAAAGAAGAGGGGTTAGAGAGGTTGCGGTTGAAATGATGTCAGTCAGTGTGTACAAGAAAAAAGGGGAGGATGTCACCTGTTCATGAGTCCGCTAATAGAAAAAGAGAGGGTCACACCGTTCCTTTACCCATCTGCCACTGCGCACCTTGGCATTGTTGACTGAGGACACCTTGGCCATCCACAGTGGTAGAGTGAGAGAGTATGGGGCTGTCTCCTGTGGGGGCTGTACAGGCACACCTTAGAAATGCTACAGGTTCAGTTCTAGACCACTGCAATAAAGCAAATGTTGCAATAAAATGAGTCATAAAAGGTTTCTGATTTTACATTATGTTGTAGTTTATTAAGTGTGTGATAGCATTATATGAAAAATATCAATATATATACCTTAATTAAAAAATACTTTCTTGTTAAAAAGTGGGACAGAGACACGAAGTGAACACATGCTGTAGGAGAAATGGCACCAATAGACTTGCTCAATGCAAATTGTCACAAACCTTCAATTTGTAAAAAAACAATCAAACCTTAGTATCTTCGAAGCACAGTAAAACAAGATATGCCTGTATTCACCATGTCAGCTATGTGCCTGGTATTCTCACAGCCCATTCTAAGAGAAACATCTACATTAGCATCTCCCTATCATGCAGGGAGACTTCCCAGCAGCCATGTTTTCTACATAAAATCTTGCTCTATCTCTGCCCCCTAGCAAAACTGATTCGGACCAGAGATGGACATCAGACCCAAAAAACAGTCAGTTTATAAGCTCACCAGGGACTGAGTGGGACCTCATGGAAAAAAAATGCATCTCTTAAAAATTTGAGTTTGGGGCTAAAGAAGGACACTCAAGTGCAGAAATTAAAGCTGAACCGGTAGAGAGAGGAACCATGAGATAGAGTCAGACCTTTGAGGAATCCCAGCTGACTGCTACTGTGAGGAAGCAGAAGCAATGAGGTAGGGAAAAGTTTGTGTAGACTCCAAGTCAGGGGAGAATGGAGCAGACCCTTGGAGGGTGGCTGAGTTATGTGATAAATGAAGACAGACTACAGCTGCTGAGGACCTTGGGGCTGCTGTGGATCCAGACCTTTCGTTCTGGCACTGGGAGACCCAGCCCTACAATGATCCTATTCCTGGATTTTCATAAAATTCATTTCCTTTGCAGTCCACATATACATTTGTGATAAGCCCTGCTTTATTTGCATTTTCAGTCAAAAGACTCATTAGAATAGATATTCGGAACTTGGGGGCAGTGCATACATGGATCCATTGCAGTTGCTGCCAAGGCTGTTCCAATCTTACACTTCTGAAAAGAAAACTGACTCTCTGCCATCAGATGATCAGCAGCTGCAAATCTGGTTGCCTCCCTTACAATAAAGAATCCTCTATACCCTCTGCTTGGCCTGGTGTGAGCGGCTGCGTTATAGGCCAAGAGGGGAGCAGTGAGCTCTACTCCATCTATGGTACCCTTGTTCCCTCACTACAGAAAACCCTAACTTAACTCACTGCCCATAATTTATTTTCCCCCTGGGATGTTACAGGGTTGGTTTAAATGCAATACAGAAGAAAGGGAAAGGAATTTAGGGAAAAGGAAGAGTCCTAGGAGAGAAGGGCGTTCATCCCCATTTATTGTGAGTTTACTATGCATCAGGGACAATGTTAAGTGATTTCCACCCATTCTCTCATTTCATCCTCACAACAACTCCCTAAGGTATTATTATCCCCACTTTTATAGATGAGGAAGCTGAGACACAGGATGGTCTGACTCCGCTGATTGTATAATTTGGGGTGTAAAGTAACACTCACTTGTGTGGAATTGCCTCAAGCTGAGAGTGATTAAAGAGAATGGCCTGGGAAACAGTGTGTGGCTGAGTGGGAGGCAGAAGGTAGTGGAAAAGAGACACTGCTTAGATCTCTCCTTTCCTCACACAGGCTGCCTGGGAGAAGGATGCCACCAAAACGTGTGAATTGGTTGGGGTCCCTTGAAGGTCCGTATTTATACCTTGCTGCTACTCTGCTCCGTTGGCTAACGTAGAGTTGCCCTTGATTGTCACATATTCTGGCTTGAGGTCCTAAATTTTTGGGTCAGGACTCCTAACAATACTGCGATGTCACATCCTGTGCGATACTCTAATGCCTAGTGATTGCAGCCTTGAGTTCATTTCTTCTTGTGATCTGTGTGTTTACGTGTCTGTAATGGCAGGCTTGGAAGGTCCTCTACGCTTAATTTCACATGAGGAACCGCAGCATCTCAGGAAGGAACTAGGAGGCAGTTTGCTGTGGCGGGAAGAACAGGGGCTTTGAACTCAGTCCTGAGCAGCTCCTCAGTGAGGGACAGAGTAACTGTCTCTTTCTGGGATTGCGCATAGGGGAAACTCCTGCCTCTGGATTGCTGTACGTGGTCATTAAGATGCCATGTGAAAAGCGCCTGGCACTTAGTGAGATCTCAGCGTACCTTGCCCCGCCCCTTCAAGGTCATGAGGGAATGAGTGTACAGATAAGAATCAAGTGCACCCCAGTGCACTCATCTGGGTGGATCACAGTGAACAGGCAGGTCCCCAAAGGAGGGAGAGAGGCCCCTATAGCACCAAAAGCCTCAGACGCCACACACTCATCAGAACTCAGCACTCTGGTTCATCTCCTCACGTTTCAGAGCTGAAAATAAGAAACAGCTGGTTATTTCTCAGGCTGAAGAAAGCTGGGGTTTCTAGAAAAAATGTTGAAAAACCTAGCTGAGAGTTTTGTTACCTTCAGTTTTAAGTTTTGTTTCATTTCCGGGGGGGGTGGGGCTGGGGAGTGTAGATCTATCTACAGTGCTCTTTCATGGTTCACAGTCGTTTGCTGTGTGATTTCAAACTAAAATCCACAAACCTCTAGGGAAATTTACTTTGATCTGAAGTCATTGACCCATTATAGCTCAGTTAATACAGTCTGTAGTAATGCTCTGGTGTTTTGTTTGCCTCATAATATGGGAGGGAAGTGGTTTTTTCCCTTTGCTGATACTAAATAGAGTTCTGAGCTATCCCTATCCTTTTAGCCACCCGCCACCCCCCCCCCCATTTTATTAAAAGTAAAATTTGCACTTTGGTACTGGTCTGGTCTCCCCTTGATAGAATGTAAGTACATTTTTTCATTATACAAACATGGGACATGAGAGCAGAGTTGTTAAGTCCCCTGCCTTCAGGATTATCCAGCGAGGGAGAGAGGCCAGGCCCTAACTTAAGAACTGTTGGCTCCCTTTTATCTGTGTTGTTTCAGGAGAGGAGAGCATTTCAGTTATTTCCTCTTGGTGTCCGGGGCCTCAAGGCAGCATCCCACTGCCCCCCAAATTAACTAGAAAATGCTGTGTGAGCTGATCCCACCTGTCTTTCTCCTCCAAGCCTTTAAACTCCCAGAGGACAGCCAGACGACTGTTACCATGCCCTAAGCCTGCCCAGAGGTCTGCTGCCTGGGCACTTTTGCTGACACTCTTTCCTCTGCCTACAACCCCCTTTTTCCCATTTTCTTGGTGCCCTGAACCTACATGTAACAAGAGTCCAGCTTGTTACATGAAGCTTGGCTTAGTAGTTAAAAACCCAGTCTTTGGTATGATCAAAACCCCCTGGCTTCAAAAGGGGGCCTTTGCTGTAGTAGAGTGATTGAGCTAAGTTGTTTGTCATGTAAGTTCTCTCAGGATTAGTTTCTTCATTTGTAAAATGAAGACATTACTGTAAATCAGTGCTTCTCAAATGTATGGCGCCCATTCTGATCCAGCAGGCACAGGATGGTGCCAAGAGCTGACATTTCTACACAGCTTCTGGGTCCTGGGAACAGCATTCCAAGTTGTAAGGCTAGAGAGATGTTGAGAGAGTAAAGTAAAAGGATACATGAAGAGTGTTTAAAATTGGGCCTCCCCTGGTGGCACAGAGGTTGAGCACCAGGCTACAAAGCTGCCCGCAGCCTCTGCAGCGCCGGTTCGTTCCCCGGCCGCCAGCGAGGGTCCCACATGGCATGACAGACCTCTCCTGCTGCGTCCGCTGCTCCCCTCAGCAGTGTATTTCATCACCCTGCCTGTTCTGTTCCCCACTCTGGATCTGGTGAATTCTCTCACCCTCCCATGCTTCTGACTATACCCAGTGCTCGTATAAATAAATAAATCTTTAAAAAAAAAAAAAAGTGTTTAAAATTGTGCCTTTAAATTGTGGCACTTAGTGAATAAATGGTAGCTGCTGCTGTTTTTGTTGCCTTCTATTGTTATTGGCTGCCTTTTTTTAATTCTTGAAACAAGGGCTTCCCCTCTATTATGGCACTAAGCACTTTTTTCCTTGTTCTATGGCTTTGTTTTTTTTTGTTTGTTTGTTTGTTTGTTTTGTGGAGGTGGTTGTTGTTGCTTTTTTTGGTCATATAGAGATCTTTGTCTCCTCCCAGACTTGAGGGAGGAATCTTTATCTGATTCCTGACTCTCTCGTGGTATTTACCACACAGTCATACATCCCAAGTGGAATACCTACTTGGGTTGGTTTTATTTACTTCTTGTTTTATTCCACCAGGATCTGTATCACGTTTGGGATTCTACAGCTAATGGTTTGGCTAGTGTGAGCTAATATACTAGATAATGATGACGGTGATCATTCATTCAATAAATGTGTTGAGCCAGACAGTAATTGTAGACATAATACAAGGCATTCGTACAAAGTTTCTGCTTTTATGGAGCTTCCATTTTACTCAGTGGAGGCAGATAATAAATATAAACAAAGCATATTATATATAAAATAGGCTCCTTGAGAGCATAGAATGTGTCCAGTTTGTCACAGGGAATGTCCTCATAAATAGGTGTTTAAGGCTGTCACTGGGATGTTCCACGTCTGCGTGTGCTCTCTTTTTTTCACATGGTCAGCCCCAAGGTGTAACTCGGTACCTCCTCAGTTTCCCCACCCACCCCACAAATTCACACATGCTGAAATATCAGTGAGCCATGTACATATCTCTAGAGTTTTTATTCCTGACCCCATTTGCTGACCCATCATGCTACTTAGCAAGCTAAATGACTCATGGAACCCACGCTCTCAGAAGCAGGGGGACTCAAGACAGCAAAACAAAACAAAACAGGAGCGTTACTTCCAGTGCCTTCCATTGACTAGAGTTCTATACAGCTTTTTAAGGGTGCTTTCTCCTTTACAGATACCTTTTCCATTTCATACCCTTTGGATGTTAGACTGGGGAGAACTTGGTCATCAGACTTCTCTCTTCACCATGCGATGGTGATCTCATCCCATCTCATGGCTTTAAATGTCGTTCAGGGAAAGCCCTGCAGGTCTGAAGAAGGGAACTCACAGCCCCATCCAACAAACAACAAACACCCACTGGCTTGTCTCCTTGTGGTTATGGGCTGACCCCATAGATCCTTTGCCTGGGGTAGGCAGTCCCAGCATTTTGCAGACTTGATTTGCAAAGTAAGCACTGCCTCTGCACTCCTTTGGGGGCAGGAGACCAAATAGCGCTGTCTATCCCAATTGGTGAGACACTGAGTACTCCACAGTTGGGGCTCGGGGTGGCATGGTCTCCCCTAAGGCTGTCATTTTTAAAATTCTGCCAAGCAGAGGCTCCTGTGTGAGAGGAGAAGCTGTCAGTGAGCAGCTCAGAGTGGCCATGCTGACTGATGGAAAGGTGGGGTTCAACAGGGTGTGTGGGGAAAATCATATGCAGCTACTCTAAAAGGAATGAGTACAAAAGCTGCTGCTTAGCTCTGATGGAATAACACTTATTCTGGGCATTTGAAGGGGCTGTTGTGGGTGTGGCCTGCATCTTTGCTTATCACTATCAGTGACAGATGGATAGAAAGACCCTGGAAAATGTCTGGAAGCAAAATGAGGCCTTATGGCTACCTTCTATCCCCTTACATGGGTCTTAGCCACCCTTACCTTGAATAAGGTGGAATGGACTGCCTTGTGCCTCTGGTTCTTTGGAGCCCTGTGGTTGCACTGCCTTTCTCCCATCTTGCTCATCTAGACCATAGATGAGCAGAATAAAAAGAAAAACATCATTCCAATCTCTGTTTAAATGACAACCCTATCTAAAATAGCATGCGTGCACACACGTGACACATACACACTCATACCTTGCCTGCTTATTTCTCTTCATAGCACTTATGTTATTTAAGTTTGTTGTCTGTCCCTGAAGGTAAGGACTCTGAATTGTTTACTGCTTGCCAGGACTTGCCTAGTACGTAGTGGACAGTCAGCAAACATTTGTTGAATAAATTACTTTTTCTTTGAAAATTCTCAAGGGGCCTTCCTGGTGGCGCAGGGGTTTAAGTCTCAGTACTATGGAGCTATCAGCAGCTACTACAGCATGAGTTTGATGCCTGGCCAGGGAGCTACCCACAAGGCACAGCAGACCTCTCCTGCCTCCCCACTGCTCCCCTCAGAGGTGTATTTCAGTAGTTCTGCCTGTTCTCCCCACTCTGTCTCTGGTGAATCCTCTCACCCCCACACCTCTAGCCTACACCCCAGTTCTTGTATGCGTAAATAAATAAATCTAAAAAAAAGGAAAATTCTCAAAATCCTCATGAGGTATAGTAAGACAGCCATCATCAAAATCAACCTGTTTACAGATGAGGAAATTGGCTCAAAGATTTGCCTCAAGTCATGGGACTTGGAAGCACTAAAGCCTGCCTATTGAGAGCCAAGTCTTGTGAGATTCACCTCCCAAGAGGGTGGCCTCTGCCTTGCCCACTGGGGCTGGGGACACCAGCTGGCCCTGAGGCAGGTGGATACCTCCAGTGAGTGGCTGGGAGGGAACACATTAAGCAAGAAACAGCTTGGAGCTTACCTCAGGATCTGTTCCCTCCTGTCCCAAACAAGCTCCACTGTTGTTTCTCCAGTTTTTCACAGGCATGGAGCTCAGGGAGCACAGGTCCTAGGGGACATTTGTTACTTTTAATTCCATAGCTCAGAGGCCCCAGTGGCAAAAAGGAAGGGTAAAACTTGAATCCATTTTTTTTTAAAGTGTTACCTGGTTATAGAAATCCCTGTTGCTCTGTGGATCCCCATGGATTAGTATAAAGATACAGTAAATAAAGTCAAGTGCAACAACAGGGGATGTGACATTTGAATAAAAGGAAACCCTCACCTGAGCTCAGACCATCCTGAGGGGAGAATGGTCAGTCCCCTTTGAAATTCAGACCCCAGTGTGTTGCCTAGTGTAGGGGACTGGGCAAGTTTGGAGGAAGGCAAATGCAGAGCAACCCTCCTCCTAGACACTAAGACCTTTGCCACTGGGGTAGGATCCTTGGAGTCCCAAGAAAACTGAAACCCCAGTAGTTTCTGTGTCAGACACATTTACCCCAAAACCCTAGAGACTCCCCAACATCATCCTGAAGGAAAGAAATTGTCATTCAGTATTTACAGAGTTGTGTTTCCTCCCCTATCGTTTAATATACCTTTCCTGGATGGAGCTCCTTAAAATATTGTTTTGATCCGGCTACTCCCCTCCAGAGAAACCTACAGTAGACAGAGTTCAAGCGACTAATTTGGCATTCAAGGCCTGTACCAAATATACGACACATATAAGAGAGCAGAGCTGCAGTGGCTCTCGGGGGACAGAATGGGGACCACCTGGGAAAGAAACTCAGAGCTAGATTCTGCTTGATCTAGCTATGGAATGGGCAGGGTGGTCAGGGGCTTCATAACAGTGCCCTTTAGTTTCATGTCAGGAATGGCTAGGTTATGCTGTAGTAACAAGCAGTGTCCAAATTCTTGTGGCTTAACCCAACACAAAGGATTATGTTTCATGCATGGTATGTGTCCATCTTGGGTTGGCAGGGGGTGTTCTGCTTATACTAAATTGTTAGGGGGAAAGGATGTCCTGAGCTAATTCCATGCAGGCTTTGTGGACTCCACCCCCACTCCAGACTAAAGCCATCACGACATTGGGAAAGACAAATCCCATCACCACCAAAGGGAGGGTGGCTGGGACCTGAGGGTGGAGTTAAGCAGCCAGGTTGGGTGTAAAAACCAAACACGTGGGCCTTGGAGGGGCTCGCTGTTGCGTGCCTCCTGGCTACACAGCTCCTGGCCTACAGGCAGCTCTCAGAGCGCCATTTTGGGGTTCCTGATCGGCGGATCGGGTAGGACTCATTTAAAACTTTGTTTCCCACTTTTTCCCCTGAGCTGTACATTTACTCATTTCCCCTTCCCTTGTAAATAAATCTTTATTAACCTTTCGCGTGTGCCTGCAGTAGAGTATTGATAAATCCTTTTAAGCGCGCAGGTGAGGACCCACAGTCAGGCACCCCGTTTTGTATCGGGGTTGCTCTACAACAGTTTGGTGCCCAGCGTGGTTTCCAAGTTACACCCGCGGTTGACCAGCCCAAAGTAACATTCCTTGCGTTGGTCACCATAAGCGCACTAGTTCTGCAGGACTCGCAGTATAATATTTGTCTCAAGTCCTGAAAAGTCTGTTTTTCCCTGTGTGTACAGCCCTTGTGGGGGCGTTTTTGACTCAAATATGGCCTCAACCATGAGCCTATACAGTTTCATCCCTAGCCTGAGTTCTTTCAGTTTCCTTCCGGCCTTTGATAAGTCCTTTTAAGCGCGCAGGTGAGGACCCACAGTCAGGCACCCCGTTTGTATCGGGGTTACTCTACAACAAAAGGACCCAGGATGCCAGAGTATCCATTGTCTCAAATGTTGCCAATTGCTGTACCAGAGAGAAAAGAGCTCCTACTGATCTTGCTTAGGTAGGTAAATGCTCCAGTGGAGAAGTAGCACCTGAGTCTTTAACTCAAAATTCATTGTCTAGCACTAGTCATGTGGCCTCACCCAACCACAGGACGGATCAGTGTAATCTAATCACATGTCCAGAAAAAGGGGAAACTGAAAATAGTTGGAAAAACAGCACTGATTACCAACACAATATGCATTAGATCTTTTAATTGTCGTAACAATACTTTGGAGCATCAAGATCTCCGATTTATATAGGAGGAAATCAAAATGGGTGGGAATTTAAGTTATTTGCTTAAGGTCACATACAACTTGATCCCAGGTCTTCTGACTTTGACATTATTAATCTTTTCATGATACAGGGAGAGCAACATCATTGATAGGGGTGAAGCTGAGAACCATTTATTGAGTATGCTGCACTGAAGTGTGGAGTGGGGCCTTTTCATTGCAGTCACCAGAGAGCTCTCTAAAAATGCAGAAAATTGGCTCCATTCCAGAGATTCAGCCTCTGGAGATCTGAAGTAGAGCTAAGAATAGACTGTGGGTGATTCTGAGGTGGATGGCCAAGAGCCATGTTATTCAAATTCTCACCAACTCTGGTTTAAAGAACTTCCTGCCTCTTGAACTCTGTAAGCTCAAATAATTTTTCATTTTATTTAAAAATTTTGATGTAGGAATTTGTATAGATGCAGTAATTTCATATGTGAGGGGTGGGAGAGTCCTTGGAGCTGTGTTTATATAACAAATTTACATAATGTGGAAATAACTATCTAAAAATTGGGGTGGGTAGTGCTGTTGATAGTTCACTTGTGCTTATTCAATTACTTAAGAGCAAATTAGATGATGTATTGGGTTCTTACTGTATTCTCTGTAACTCAGTTGTGGTGGCCCAGGATATTCCTTATTGATGGGCTGCTATGGGAACTGTGGGAAAGTCATCTGGGCCAGAAGTTGGCAGTGCTGAGTGCTCTGGGATGTCACACTGGTCACACAACAAGTTGGCTGGGTTGAGTACTGTTAAATAATGTACCGGGTTCAAGTTGTCAATGAGACATGCAGTTACCAGGGTAGGTGTTTGTAATTTGGGTAGTTGTGATTGAATCTCTCATATCCCTCCTGAGAATTGGAATAGTGACCCTTAGCAATAGGCCCCAGAGAGTACTCTCCTGGGTGTACCTGCAGATTAGGTTCCTCAGCGGTTAGTGGTTCATTTTTGAACACCTGTCCTTTAGAGAGGGTAAGAGCATCATGGATGAGGTACCTCAGCAAGTACACCGTATGTGGTGCTCCGTGGAAGAACAGCATGCTGTCATAATCAGAGAAGCTAATTAATTGCAAAGTGGGAGGTGGGGATGAGGAGAACAAAGAGTCTAGGAAGTAGGTCAGAGCTGTTAGTAATGATCAAAAGCTACTCCCTCCACATGCAACAATTGGTCCTGGTTAAGATGAGCTAGTCTCTGGGAAGAAATTTTGGGTGATTGATGGTTTATATGTTTTCACATAGGAACTTGTTAAAATGGAAATAATGGTATTCTTCTGGTGGTTTATTTGTATTTTTAATTTTAATTTTTTTTTTTAAAGGACAGGCTTATTAGGAAAGGAGAAAGAAACAGAGAGGCTATGCAGGTAGGAGACCTGTTCTGGCAGTTTTAAATTGAAGAAGCAAAATAAAAAGGACAAAAGAAGTGAAGAGCAACCCTGGTGGCACCGAGGTTAAGACACAACCTATGAGGCTGTCCGCAGCCACTGCAGCATGAGTTCGATCCCCAGCCAGGGAGCTACCCACAAGGTGCAGCAGACCTCTCCTGCCTCAGCCGCTGCTCCCCTCAGCAGTGTATTTCCGTCGATCTGCCAGTTCTGTTCCCTGCTCTGTCTCTGGTGAATCCTCTCACCCTCCTCATCTCTGACCTGTACCCCAGTTCTTGTATGCATAAATAAATCTTAAAAAAAAAAAGAAAATAAAAGAAGTGAAGCAAGGATAGCTAGTGAGGCTTTACAAATGAACTCTTCTCTATGGGGATATTAAAAAATAGAAAGATAACTATAAACTATGGTATACAGTATGGGCAGAGGGGCATCTGTTATATGGAAGGAGACTGTAGCGGAACCATTTTGCAGAAATGTATTATGTCAAGGGTCAGGGTTTGTCAGAAGAAATGTGATATACAGAGTCATTGAATTCAGCGAACAGTATACACATTACCAAGTCCTTATGCAGGGGCAGCAGAGTAACTATTGTTATCCCATAAGCAAGGTGACAAAAAAGAACCAAGAACATAGCTGGAGGAGAGGGCCTGAAACTGAAGTGCATCTAACCCATGAAGAGTGGCCCAGGCATCAAAGTTCCTTCCCCACGTGAATAATGTTGTAATGAGAAAAGCAACATTCAAATTAGGAAAAGAATAATTACAGGCAGAGTCACCCACGACCTTGGGAAAAGCCTGGGAAGAAGTTTGGGAGGAGTGTGGAGTGAAAAGATATGAAATTATGCCGGAACAAATGAGTCATGTGAGTGTTAAAATATAAAAGGGTTAGCTTAATTTCACCAGAGGTACTGCTGCCCTGTTCTCCCAGTGCCACTGGATTAATGATTGGCATTGTTGCCTGAAAGAACCAAGAACCTGGGAGAAAAACAGAATCCCAATTTCCTAGCCCCTGGGGCAAGTGGATGTACTATTGAAAGGAATAGGTACCTTCCACTTACATTCTCCTCTTGTCTTTTTTGGCACCCTGTATTTCTTTGGTATCTGTCACATGTCTTTCTGTGATAGAGCTTTTTACGGAGTGGGTAGAGGAGACACTGTAAGTCTGAGGAGAAAGCATGAAGAAAGGCCCATCTAAAAGAGGTGTATTGGAAGAGTCAGGCTCAGGTAGGACAGATGTCAGAGATGAAGCTCAAGAAACAGATAAACTCCATACTAAACTTTATCCAGAAACCATGGGGGAACCGCTGCGGAATTTTAAGCTGACAAGTGGTATGACCAGATTTATATTTTAGAAAACTCCCCACGACAGCTGTATATCAGATGGATTAGATGGAGGCAGGACTGACTGGTTCCAGGGTGGCCAGTTAAGAATCTATTATAGTAATCCAATCTAAAGATGGTAAGGCCAGAAATAACACAGTGACTGAGAGGGCAGGGAGGAAAGGATAATTTGAGAGTACTTCAGGAGGCAGGAACACAGGACATTAGAGACTAACCTGGAGAGAGAGAAGAAAGGAGGTTCCGTTGGGTTACTTAGTGGGGCAGCTGGGTGGAAGATGACAGTGTCACTGATTGGAACATGGAATATTTTTGGTAGGGCAAGAGTGGAGATAGATTATATGTACAGTTTCTTAAAGTGAGATAAAGTTGACATACAATAAAATGCACAGAAGGGAGGCATACAATCCAGTGGTTTTTTAAATGTATGTACCCATGTAACTGACATGCCAGTCAAGATATGAAATATTTCCTTTATCCTCTAAAGTTTTCCTTGTGACCTCAATCCCTAAACCATTGGCAAACACTGTTCTAATGTTAATCACCATAGATTATGTTGCCTGTTTTTTACTTCACCTACGTAGAAACCTATGATACCTTATCATTGTGACTGGTTTCTTTGGCTCAGTGTATTGTTTTTGTGATCCATCCATATTAACTGGGTTTTTTTTTAAAGATTTATTTTATTGATGCCTACAAGAGCTGGGTGTAGGCCAGAGATGCAGAGGGGTGGTGGAGAGACACTTCACCATAGACAGAGTGGGGAGCAGAACAGGTATATCTACTGAAATACACTGCTGAGGGGAGCAGCAGGCGAGACAGAAGACATCTGCTGCACCATGTGGGTTAGCGCCCTGGCCGGGGTTCGAACCTGTGCTGCAGTGGCTGCGGATTGCTTCATAGTGCTAATGCTTAACAACTTTGTGCCACCAGGGAGGCCCTCTTTTCATTTTCTTTGACAGACCAATTTATAAATTTTTTCTTTGGTGATTAGTGCTTTTTGTTTCAATTACCTTTGCCTACCTTAAGGCTGTGAATATATTTGCTGTTTTCTTCTAGAAGTTTTATAATAGGTACGGTTTTTATGTTTAGGTCTGCAATCTTAAGTTAGTTTTGCATATGGGTCAAAAGTTCATTTTTGGCGTATGAATATCAAGTTTTCCAGCTCTATATGATGCAAAGACTTCTTTGCTCTTGAATTTCATTGATTTTTTGTCAAAAAATAATTGACCCGTGTATGTAGGGATCGGTTTTTGGACCCTATTTTTCTTGTGCCAGTACCACATTGTCTGTTGCTGATAGGTTGAGGGTGTCTCTAATTTATGCTGCCATTTTTTTTTAAAAAAGAGTGTTGAGTTTTATTCTAGCAGGTGTTTAAGTTACTGGCAGATATGGGCATGGGTGATTTAGTGGACAATGAGTGGAACATGTGCATATAAAGAAGAGCAAAGCTGTAACCTCCAAAATTAAAATAAAGTTTAAAAAATACTGGCAGAACGCTTTGCTTCTATCAGGTTTGTTTTTCTCCTTCCAATTTAAATTTATTCCTATGGTATATGGTTTCAGAGTCTCAGGGTGTACATTTCATATTCTGGGCTGGAATTTCCTTGTCTCCCAGATGTGCATGACTCAGTGTCACTGTGATGCCTTAGCAGATAGTCTCTTTTTTTTAAAGATTTGTTTATGCATACAAGAACTGGGGTACAGGCCAGAGGTGCAGGGGCTGAGAAGATTCACCAGAGACAGAGTGGGGAACAGAATAGACAGATGTACTCAAATATACTGCTGAAGGGAGCAGTGGGCGAGACAGGAGAGGTCTGCTGCGCTATGTGGGTAGCTCTCTGGCCAGCCCGGGGATCGAACTCGTGCTGCAGAGGCTCCAGATAACTTCATAGTGCTGTGCTTAACCCCTTGCGCTACCAGGGAGGCCCCATAGGTAGTCTCTTCTTGCTCTGTGCATGTCTAGCTTTCCACCAAGAAACAGGCCACCCACCCCACTCCTACTCTGTGCCTCTCACTCCATCCTGGCACCTCCCCAGATTCCAGCCACTTCAGCAGCACAGAATGCAGATGTACCTGCTCAGTGAGACTAGCACTGAGCTTGGGCTCTATCTCCCTACACCACAGTGAGAAAGTGCCCAGCATGAAAGTTGGGGTGGTCATGACTCCCCTTCATGCTTTGCTTCCCTCAAAGATCACAGTTGTGCACAGCTTGCTCTTCAGTGCCCAAAAGCATATATTCATTTGTCTCATATACTTTGTCCAGCTTTATGGGGGTTGTTTGTGGTAGAAGGGAGAATCCAGTTGCAGTTATTCTATTCTGGCTTGAAATGGAAGTTGAAGTTCCATTTTGGATAGGATGCTGGGGTTTTAGTGTCTGTGGAACAGCCAGGCAGAAATGCCAACAGGCAATTGGATGTTCGTGAATGGTACTTGAAAGAGATACCGGAGCTAAAGATTCAGATTTTGTAGTCATGAATTTATGGTAATTGAAGTGGTAATTGAAGCCAAGGGAATTTGTATGATCATTTAGCTACAGAATGATAACTAGATTAAGAGTGGTGAGAGAAGGAGTAGAAGAACGTTTTTCTCTCAGAAACCCTGAGGTGTGGCTAAAGAAGTAGGTGGGAAACAGGAGATTCAGAAGGTACAGAAACCACCGTGAATAACGTTTCAGCTGGGGGTGCAGCTGTCAGGAACCAGCTTTTTCTAGTCCTGCTGAGGACTTGGTAAAAAGTCTTACTGTGCCATCGTTATGACAAACCGTCATACCGTAGAGTTCAGACCACATCTGTCTTGGGGAAGCTCAAATTTTCCTCAGACAAAAGCACACATTTGTGCTTCTACCTTTCTTGGAGCTTAGGTAGCTGACAACTATGATCTTTAGTTTTATAAAATTGGGAGGAAAACCAAGACCCTGCAGAGGTTTCCAATTCGATAAAAGTCAGCTGTGAAGTCTGCCCTGCTTATTTTTTTTTAAATAATAAATTTTATTTTTATATTCCCCCATACAACTGCACATGCCCCATTCTGACCCCAATCCCTCCCCTCCCGGCCCCCACCCCCCAAAAAGTGTCTCTGGTTCATAGTTTTTTGTTGATTTTGATTTTCACTTTCTTATAGTTATTCATTTTCCTGGTCCCTTATTTAAGTTTTCTAGATTCCTGCTATGAGTGAGACCATCCGGTATTTTTCTTTTTCTTTCTGGCTTATTTCGCTGAGCATGATCCCTTCCAGCGCCATCCATGTTGCTGCAAATGGCATGTGTTTATCTTTTTTGAATGCTGAGTAATATTCCATGGTGAATATGTACCACATCTTCTTGATCCAGTCATCTATTGGGCATTTGGGCTGTTTCCAAAGCTTAGCTATTGTAAATAGTGCTGCTACTGCCCTGTTTATTGCTGCCGTTGTCTAGACCTTCAGGCTTGGACATTGCTCCGGGTCATCTAAGTCAAGCCTGTTGTTGTTTTAGGTGGGGACTGACACTCATAAATAAAAGGGCTTTAATTGAATATGAATAACAGAAATCCAAAGAAGCCAGCTTAAGCAAAGGCGAGGTTGTGTTGTAAGAGTTTGGAGGTAGCTGATGGCAAGTGCAAAGCTGAGCTTTGAGAGTAGACTAGATCTTGCGTACCATCAAGAAGCTGGGATGTCCCGGGCCCACCCTGCAACATTTTTCTCTGTCTCTGACTCATTCTTCTCTGACATAGACTAGCATCCTCTGTAACACCACCACTACCCTGCTGAGAATGGCTACCAGCAACTATAACTGGTTTATGGTTTACAATTTAGGAAATCGGGCATTCATTCTGCTCCATTCAGATAAGAAGCCAGATTCTGCCACTGCAAATTATATTCCCCTGGGGTTCAGTGGCCAAGTTGGAGCCACCTGGCATCCAACAGTTGGAGTCAGGGGCTGGGCTAGAGTTGTTTTGCACACATGCTGTGGGGTATAATCAGATGGCATAAATTGTTGGTGGGAGGACAGATAATTTCCAGAGAAAACAAGGGTGCAGGTGGCTGGGCACCCAGCCCAGTAGATGTTTAGGACACTTAGGGTTATGTTGGTAACTAGTGGCAGAGCCAGGACCCAAAACCATAGCAGGCTTTCCTGAGGCTGTACCACATGGGCGACCATGGTAATTACTTAATCTGGAATGAGGAGAGATGGGCAGACAGACACTCATCGTCTCTGTTCTTGTTCCTATCGGTGTAAAGATATGGAGGTCCCTTCCCTGGGAGTGTGTGTGTCCAGAGCTCTAGAAACGTCACAGACAAAGGTGGGTTCCCTCTGCATTAGTCCATGCTCTTTGGGTTACAAGTCACAGAAACCCAAATCAAACCAGCTCAAACAAAAGAATTAATTGGAGGTGCATTGAGGTACCTCACAGACTTAAAAGAAAAGGTGTAAATTCCAGGGACTCTTTGGGAATTGGACTCAGTACCACCAGGACACACACATAAGTCCTCACTTTATTTATTTTTCAGTTTTCATCTTTCATGTCTATTCTTCCTCCTTGGCTTCTGGTACCAAGATTTCTCCACCACTTGGGGGATCTGCCTGCCTGAAGTTCTGGGGTATTATCCTTACAGTATCTGACCAAAGAGAAAGGAGTCTTCCCTTCTGGTCCCAGTAGGAAAATTGTACAGATGGATTCCAATAGAGGGGGATCAAGTCCTCTGATTAACTGGACTTTGTTCACTTGGAATATTTTAACAAGGTGATAAAGCAGGATAGACAAAAACCTCATGTTTTGTGTCTGTCTTCCAGGTGACTATGGAGGCTGGAGGGCTCCCCCTGGAGCTTTGGCGCATGATCTTGGCCTACCTGCACCTTCCCGACCTGGGCCGCTGCAGTCTGGTGTGCAGGGCCTGGTACGAGCTGATCCTCAGTCTCGACAGCACCCGTTGGCGGCAGCTGTGTCTGGGCTGCACTGAGTGCCGCCACCCCAACTGGCCCAACCAACCTGATGTGGAGCCTGAGTCTTGGAGGGAAGCCTTCAAGCAGCATTACCTTGCCTCCAAGACGTGGACCAAGAATGCTCTGGACTTGGAGTCCTCTGTCTGCTTTTCTCTATTTCGCCGGAGGAGGGAACGACGCACCCTGAGCGTGGGACCAGGACATGAGTTTGATAGCTTGGGCAGCGCCTTGGCCATGGCCAGCCTGTATGACCGAATTGTGCTGTTCCCAGGTGTATATGAAGAGCAAGGTGAAATCATCCTGAAGGTGCCCGTGGAGATTGTAGGCCACGGGAAGTTAGGTGAAGTGGCCCTGTTAGCGAGCATTGACCAGCACTGCTCAACCACGCGCCTGTGCAACCTCGTCTTCATGCCAGCCTGGTTCTCACCCTTCATGTTTAAGGTGAGGGTCTGCATCACATGTTTGGACTGTTGAGTCCTGATCCTGGACTTTGATCTCTTCTCAGTGGGTTGATTACTCCTTTTTTGTTGGAAATGAGAATTTACTGTTGTCCTGATGCACATACTCATAAGTTCTGTACAGCTGAGAAATAGGCACAGGGATCCATAGAGGCCTTCCTGGCAAAGGTATATTGAACAATGAGCCTTGGATTTGAGGCCAAAATTGCTGTATATTTTGTACTTCCAAATTGGACCAACTGGAGCCACAGGTTGAGCAATTAGGTGGGAAAGCCAGGTTCAGGAGCACACCATGGGTGACAGGCAGCAGAGAACATCTCAGGAGCTCATGGTGGCAAGCCCTAAGAGAGCCAGAGAGGGGAAGCTCTGCAGCCTGTAAACCCAACACTTCAACCCCATCCTGTGACTGTCAGAGAGGGTCAGGAATCTATCAGAATTAGTTACTCATGAGCTGGTACATTATTTATGTACTAAGACCCTGAGCTGGGACTCCAGAAGTCTTGGTCAAATTGGGTTTACATGACAGTCCATGTTTGTAAAAACTCACAGCTCTCCCAGTCATCTGACTATCCCAGTGTGACCCTCTCCTCGTTCACCTCCTGTATTAGCATGTGTTGATTCCATTTCTTCCAGCATCCTCTGAGCATTTAGCTTCTTCCCTCATCCCCATTTTCATCCCCAACCAACTTTTTTCTCACTAAGTATTTCATAAGATTTGAAGTTTTTAGGAAGGATCCTGCCACACAGTATAAACTTTTCTGCCATTATCCATGTCCACTCTTGTCTCTCTTCTTTGGGGTTGGTAGGAGGGAAGGGCAGGCAATTCCCAGCTACCTCCTTCCAGTGGAGCAGCTCCCCATCTTCTCGTGGGGCCAGCTGACACCAGCCTGGTGGGGAAGGGAACAGTAGGACAAAGAGCCCCTCCATGCTCGAACCTCCATTGAGAGCAGTTAGAGTTTTGACCAGCAAAACATATCTCACCCCTGTTTTATCGATTTTCTCATTTTCACTTCCCAGACAACATCAGGTCATGTCCAGTTTGACAACTGCAACTTTGAGAATGGGCACATTCAGGTCCATGGCCCAGGCACCTGCCAAGTGAAGTTCTGCACCTTCAAAAACACCCATGTCTTCCTGCACAATGTGCCCCTGTGTGTCCTGGAAAACTGTGAATTTGTGGGCAGTGAAAACAACTCTGTGACTGTTGAGGGCCACCCATCTGCAGACAAGAACTGGGCTTACAAATATCTACTGGGGCTGATCAGGTCCTCACCCAGTTTGCTCCCCACAGAGGACTCTGACTCTTTAATGTCCCTGGACTTAGAGAGCAGAGACCAGGCCTGGAGTCCAAGGACCTGTGACATTGTCATTGAGGGCAGTCAGAGCCCTACCAGCCCAGCCTCCAGCTCCCCAAAGCCACGCTCTAGGGCTGGCTCACAGGAGGCAGAGGTGGGCAGCGATGGGGAAAGGGTAGCCCAGACCCCAGACAGCAGCGATGGAGGCCTGAGTCCCAGTGGGGAGGATGAAGATGAGGACCAGCTCACATACAGACTGTCCTACCAAGTACAGGGCCCACGCCCTGTACTGGGGGGCTCCTTTCTGGGTCCACCACTGCCAGGAGCATCCATTCAGCTGCCCAGCTGTCTAGTGCTGAACTCACTGCAGCAGGAGCTACAGAAGGACAAGGAGGCCATGGCACTGGCCAGCTCCGTGCAGGGCTGCCTCATCCGCAAGTGCCTCTTCCGGGATGGGAAGGGAGGCGTCTTCGTCTGTTCCTATGGTCGTGCCAAGATGGAAGGAAACATCTTCCGGAACCTGACTTACGCTGTGCGGTGTATACATAATAGCAAGGTGCTGCCTAGCCTTACTCTACAGATCCCTGAGCTGCACTGGGTCACCAGGACCTAGATTTTGATTGGCAGGAGAGCTCCTATGGCTATAAGCATGAAGGTCTTGCTGGGGCTGTTTTGCATTTTCCTAAAGAATCATCTTTTTCTTAAGCTTGTAACACTAGCCTCATGTTCATCATCTGATTTGAATAGGGGAAAAACTGTTATTCCCAGGAGAAAACAGGCCCAGAAAGGGAAGGTCAGTTACTCAGGGTCACACGCCATTTAGAGGCAGACTGAGGACTGGAACCCAGATCTTCCCCCTCCTTTCACTACATCGACTGCTTCTTGACATGTCACCCAAGTCCTAGTGGAAGGAATGAGAGAGAGTTCAGGGAGACATGATTATTGCCTTTGATTCCAAATCTGTGTGGGGTAATTGAGAAGGCTTCTCAGAAAGGAGTTGTCTATGCTAAACAGGAGTAGCAGGTAGCCAAGGAAGATGGGATGCATGTACTAAGAAGGGGGTGTGCAGAGTAAGCCAGAGAGCAGGAACATCCTGTGCTAGAATGTGGTTATGTGGCTGAATTCAGCAGTGGGGTGAAGTGGAGGAAGAGTTTGAGAAATGAGGCTGGGTTGGTGAGCAGAAGCCCCCTCACCCAGAGCCTGGAGAACCCCACTGAGACCTTGGGCCTGGCTGCTAAAGTGCTGTGTCCCTCCGTGGATGTGTCAGTGCCTTGCTTGGCAGGACAGTCTGCGAATCCCACAGACAGCTAACAGGAAAGTAGCTTGGCATGCTCCTAGGCTTGAGTCTCACCTCTCCACTAATTCACTGTGAGCTTTACCTTCTTCTTCTGTAAATGCAAACAAGCATTCTCCCCTTGCCACTCTCATCCAGGGTTTGTGAACTTCCAGTGCCATATTTCATCCTGTATTACTAGTAGTATACAATATATCCTGATGTAATTAAGACTTACAATTAAAACCATCTCTAGAAAGATATTCTAGATTTTTAATATAATTATGAAATATGAAAAGAAAATATAAAGGGCAATGTATCCCCTTAATAAGCTGTGTGCTGGATTTTGGTGCGTTGTTTACAGGGGACTTCCTTATACCAGTACTTCTGATTGTCTCTTAGTTTGGAGCTCCACTGCTGCTTCTACCCCAGGATAGTGCACCAGAAAGATTCCAAACAGGCAAGAATGGGCCTTTGTCTTACGAAGTGAAAGGGAGAGTGGGAGCCCCTCCACCCCCAATCCTCTGGTGCTTTCTCAGGCTGGTGAATTCCGTGCCTGTGGAAGTGGTGGATCTGGAACTTGATTCCATTGAAAGTAGCTGTGCCCTTGCACCCCTGGGAAAATCTTGTAACCCCAGTGTGTGTAGAGTTTGAAGACCAGCAAATCCCATCTTCTCTGAGCTGCTTTCCATCCCCCTGTCCAGTTGCTTTGTTCGCCAACTGTGCGTTAGGAGCACAGGGAACCCAGCTTCCATCCAGGTTTTATTAGCGAACGGATGTGAGCTTGGTGAGGAGCCTGAGGGCAAAGGCGGGAAGGGCAGGGAGACTGCTGAGCTGGTGAGCACGGTGGGAAGTGACTGTGCTGGCACTGAAGCGCCTCTTGCCTGTGGGTTGAACAGCATGGACCAGATGGTAAGGAAAAGAGTCGGCGTCCTCCAAGTGGTTTTTAAAAACCATGTGAACAAAACAAACGCTTTCTCTCTCCGTGTAGATCGTCATGCTCAGAAACGACATTCACCGCTGTAGAGCTTCAGGCATCTTTCTGCGCTTGGAGGGCGGAGGCCTGATCGCCGGCAACAACATTTACCACAACGCGGAGGCTGGCGTTGACATCCGGAAAAAGTCCAACCCGCTCATCCTGGTACTTTCTCTCTGTCTTCATGCCCTTTTCAGGCTGACTCTTGATTCTTTTTTGAGGATATTTAAATAAATGGTGCTGTCTGGAATTGATAATGCTTCCTGTTTGCAGTGCTTCGTTCCTGACGCTTTTCTGTCCCTGTGGCTCCGGGTCCCTTTTCCCCATGTGTTAGGTAGGGGTGGGTTTGGATAAGTCACTGCACTGCTGTCTCCTTGTGGGTCAGAAAGTGGACCAGAGAGATTTCTCAGGGCCCTCACTCAGTCCAGATATACTGTGGTTGACTTTGAATAAAGATACTATATCTGCCCTGAAAGACAGGTGGATCCAAAATGAGACAAAACAAAACACAAAATTAGCTCTTTTCTATGAAAAGGATATTTACGACACTAAGTTCTGAGAATTCTTGGATACTGTAAGGACACAGTTTGATTTCACACCAGCATGAAAGCCACGCAACTCCAATGACAAGTGACAAACAAGACCAGCCTCTTTACCTGCTCTGACCTTCCCTGATTAACAGATTTCCCAGAAATTGGGAAATGTGAGACTTTGTGAGCTTGGAAAAAATACCCACTGTTATGCATAGTGCCTACTGTATGCAAGGGATATTCTAAATACTTGTATATGTTTGTTTAATTATGACTTAGTCCTTACACAGCCTCTAAGGTAGAATTAATATCCCCATTTTATAGGTGAAGACATTGAGTCACAAAGCAGGTACAAAGGCACACTAATGACAGAACTGGGATTGGAATCACGGTTAACATTCTGAACCCCTTATATCGACACTGCCCTTACAAATGCAGAGAAAGGAAAATTCCTCCCTCTGTTTAAAGAGACATGTCTAGCCAATGCCCTCTGCCAACCCCTTTCTGTGTTTCTGCCAGGCAGCTGGTGTTTGATGCTTGGCCTTGGCTTAAAAAATGATTGCCGTTGTTGCCAAAGAGATAAGTGGAGTTTGGCTTCCCTTATGGGACAGAGGGGACAGGCCGGTTTAGCAGGTGGAAGTGGTGCTGGGGTGTTTCATTTCAGGCCTGGCTTTATCCAGGTGTGGGGATGGGCATGCCATGCCCACATCTCTCTTTCTCTGCACTTTCCAACCCTGTGAGGGACTTATTTGAGGATGTGGTTGCCCTGGTGAATCTGCCAAAGCTGAGAAAATATGCAAAAATGAATAAGAATAGGAGTACTTGCAGCATCAAATGCTTTCAAGCAAACTAGAACTTTGTTTCTGTGAAATCATTTTGGATGAGAGACAGTGAGCTTCCTGGTATATGTATGGGTATATGTATGGGATAATGAACAATTAGAGTGAAACGGTTTTATTATAATTTAAAATTTTTGTCACTATGCATAAACAACTGAGTGGGCAACAGAAAAACTAGGTTTGAAATCTGGCTCTGTCGCACACATGCTATGTGACCTTGGATCTGTTTCTCCATTTGTATAACAAGGTATCAGGCAATCTTATTTGTATGGTCCTTACAGTCCATCTCTATGGCCTCATGCTCACGTGACACAATTTCTCCACATATCCTCCCCTGAATGAGGAGAGAGGGCAAGAAGCCAAATCTCTTATGAGGAGAGAGAGGACAAGAAGCCAAATCTCTTAGGACAAAGCCCTTCTCTTAGGACTATGCTTAGCCAACAGGGTGCTGGGAGGAGGGCTCACTGAGCCCTGGACAGTGGCCTGGCCAGATAATTGTGTGTTTGGAGGCTTTGGGTGGGGATGGGGGTGGGCGGTGCTGTGCTCAAAAACCTTCAGTAGCAAGGTTTATAGATGAAGTGTCAACCACATCCCAGTGGTGGGGCAGGGAAGACACCTATCTTTAGATCCTCCCTGGTGGGTTTTGGGGTATACCCCTGTGCAGGAAGGCCAGGATAGCCCCACAGTCCACTCTGTCATGTACTAGGGGCCTTCCAGGGACATTGTTTTCTCCACTTCTCACCCTGACTTCTTGCAGGAATATCTGACCTGTTCTGTGGTGTCTCTTGTTCACCTGCAGTGTAACCAGATCCACCATGGCCTTCGCTCTGGCATTGTTGTCCTTGGCAATGGGAAAGGCATCATCCGGAACAATCAAATCTTTTCAAATAAGGAGGCTGGCATTTATATCCTGTACCACGGAAATCCAGTTGTGAGGTATGTGTTGCTGTGTCCAGCCATCCTGCTTGTTCCGGTCCCTCTCACCTTTCTGTTTCCCTACTCCCTGTTTTTGTTTGTTTGTTTGTTTGTTTTTTTCCTGTTTCAAAATATTTCTTGTTTCTTGTTGTTTGGAAACAACTATAGAGATGCAGGCATTATCCCATAACAGTGACACTGCTTTGTGCTTCTGCGTGCCTTTCTGGTTAACTGCAGGTAGCCATTCTATTCAGCAAACAGGCCCAAGCCCTTCTAATAGTGAGTATGAAGGTAACAAAGGGTCTCTGCTTCCTGGGCACTTACTCTAGCCTGGAGGGCATATGTGCCCCCAAAGTAACCTAACAGAGAGAAGACATAGAAGTTTCAACTCACCTGACAACTCCAGCCCATTGATAGTGGCTGCCTGGGATACCGTGTTACAGTTGGGAGGCTGCAGGTGGCCTCAGCCTGCAAGCAGGACATAACCAGTCTGTGGGCCACGGGTGGGAGAGACAGTGGCAGGATGGAAGTGTGTACTTGCCATTCCTGCTCAGGTGGGGCAGACTGTGAGGGATGCCATGGACGTGGAGCAAGAGAGGGAGGGAAGTTTCTGGCTAGGGGACGCAGGAACATCCTCATTTAAGGGGTGGCACTGGTGTTGGGATCTGGGTGGAACTTGGACTCTCATTGAGATGGGGATTGGGCCTTCCCAGTATAGGAAACATAAAGAAAGGAAGCCAAGCACAGCAGATTCAGGGCTTAGTCAGCAAACAGTCCTTGTGTCTTGAGAAAGAGTATGACAAAGGTGCAGTAGGGGTATAGAATATTTTAAATTGGGATGGTCCCTGAAAATCTTGGGTCCTGTGGTCACTGCAGGGTGACACTTTACACCCCCCTGGCAGTCCATCTCTGCCATGCAGTGTGTTGGGTGATGGAAAGCAAGTCTTGGCCTGGCTGACGAAGGCCTTCTGTAGACCAAGCTGAGGAAGGTGGATTCTCTTTAGATGATAGGGGAAATTATTGAAAATTTGTCCTTGGCAATGGGAAAGGCATCATCCAGAACAATCAAATCTTTTCAAATAAGGAGGCTGGCATTTATATCCTGTACCACGGAAATCCAGATTCACACAATGATGTCTGTGCTTCAGGAAAATAACTGGCATTTACCTGCAGCAAATATATTCTGAGGCTTTCCCCAGCATTATTCCACAAGTCCTTTCCCATCTTGTTGTATGACCTTTGTATTTATGACTTTGGAACATTTCAGAGCATGTGTTTTGATAGTCCCTAATTTTTTGAACCCATTACTATACTGTTCGGAATCAACTTTTCACTGTTAAAGCTCTTTTCCATCCTTTGCATTATTGCCTTTAAGATAAGAGTGTTTGTATGTCTGCATGTTACTCACTTAACACACATTTAAGTGTATGTAAATATGGGACAGTGATTTTAAGAAAAGTATATAAAAGCAGTTTCTACTCCTTGAAGTAGAATCCAATAACCACAGGGAAGACTCACCAAAACGAGCACTTTATAAGGTCTTCATACAGAATGCCAGAGGATCCCAGCCAAGCTTTCAGCTGAGTGTGTTAGGGAAGAACAACTGAGTTCTGCTTGAAGGGTAAATAGGATTTCATGGCCTGGTAAGAGGCATTCTGGGCCTTGAGACAGTGAAATCTAAGATATGTCTGGGAAAATGCTAATCAACATGGTGTGTCTGTGCACGAGACGCTCAGGCGAATTGAGCCAAAGTTCAGCCTCCACAGGAAGGTGGAGCTGGAGAAAGTGGGGGGGGGCTAGATGCATGTGTGGCAGGTAAAATAGCCCTCCGCAGGTGTCCATGTCCTAATCCTTAGAACCTGTTATTTTATGTGACAAAAGGGACTTTGCAATTGTGATTAAGGACCTTGCATTGGGGATATGGTTCTGGATTGTCCAGGTTTCTCAATGTAATCACAAGGGTCATTGTAAGCGGGAGGCGGGAGACAGAGGCAGAGAAAAGGAACCATGACAACAGAAGCCGGGGTCAGCATGGTGACGCCACAGGCCAAGAAAAATGGGCAGCCACTAAAATCTGGAAAAGATAAACAGACTCCCCTTTAGAGCTCCAGATCCAGGTCAGTTAGACTTTTAGTTAGCCTGATAAGACCCATTTGGGACTCCTGACCTCCTAAACTGGAAAATAATAAATTTGTGTTATTTTGAGCTACAAAATTTCTGGTAATTTGTTATAGCAGCTATAGACCAAGCTAGAAGTTGAGACTTTAAAATCAAATCAGTGTCTTTGGTTCTTAAAACAATCACTTTGAGAGAGCAGGTTGTGCTTTTACCCTTTATGTTTCTTTGTGGTAGGATGTAGGGATCTGGGGGAGGATACAGAGTGAATTTCAAAATCTCTGAAGTGACCTGAATAAGGCAAACCACAGCATTTTTTTTTTCTTGCCAGTGAGAGTTATATAACCTATTCCATCTCTTTTTTGCCTTGGCTGCAGAGAAACACAGGCCTCCAGCTGTGCTCATCTGCAGTAAATATCCCCTCCTTGATTCTGCTACAAAGATTGGTCCCCTTTTTTTTAAATGCTTTCTGATAACTTTTTTTTAAAAAAAAAGATTTATTTATACAAGAACTGGGGTACAGGTGAGAGGTGCGGGAGGGTGAGAAAATTCACCAGAGTGGGGAACAGAACAGGCAGATGACCGAAAGCACTACTGAGGGGAGCAGCAGGCAAGACAGGAAAGGTCTGCTGCGCCATGTAGGTTTCTCCCTGGTTGACCAGGAATCGAACCCGCGCTCCAGAGGCTGGGTCAGCTTCATGAGCTGTGCTCAACCCTCTGCACCACAGGGAAGGCCTCTGATACCTCTTATCTTTATTCTACTCACCCTGTGTATACACACATATCTTTATCCAAGTGGCCACAGACCCTTTGTAAGTTAGATTTGTATTAAAATACACCAGTCTGCCTTTGTTGCTATGTCATAGCTATCAGCCCCCAGCCCAGGGACCACATCTGTGAATTTTAGAAACCTGTAGTAACCATCGTCAGTTGACAGAACTTTACCAGATCAAAGCCAATTTAGATCTGAGGTGAAATATGGGGATTTTTAAGCAAATAATTCCACTTTTTCAACTCCAAAATGCATAGTGTAAATGAATTGATATTTGGCTTCCCCAGAATCAACGTAGATACTGTTTTCCCCCAAGGAAGTAAACCTTTTGGGCCCTGCATCAGAAAACAGGGAAACATAGTCAACCAACTCCTGTTCAGTGACATTCTATGGGGTGTCAGGCCCTATGGGAGACTCTGAAGGGCCAGATGACACTTCAGCCCATATCTCTCAGTGACATGATGGGAAGTAAGACCACCACCTCCTGAGAAAGGAGAAGGGTCCTTCCAGTAGGCAAGGGAAGTGCAGCATTCCTGTTAATCAAAATAACAAACCACAGATGTATATTCTCCAGGATAATCCATTTCTGCTAAGGTCCAGAACTGGCTTTGTTTTTACAGTTAACCACCACTCGCGCATCTGGTTTTGAGTTTCATTCACCAGGACTTTGCGTGGCAGTGAGGGCCATGTGTCTTTATAGTGCCCTTTCTCTTCCATCGTGGCTCCCCCATGCCATGAGCTTTCACATTCGTGTTGTCTGATGTTTTTGAAACTCCCTTTTTGAAATCTGGCTTTCTAAGGCATGTCATTATTTCACATCATTCAAATACACAGATGATTAACAGAAAATAAGGTAGAGTAGCTGTAAAATACAAACAGAAGATGGTAGGCTCACTACAGAAAGTCTCATCCAGGTTTGGACATAGATCGCTCCCATGCAAATGTAGCATTCTCTTTGGACTTCTTGACACCGCCAAGACTTTACCTGCAACCTGTGCACGTGATAGCACCCTTTAATAAGGGTGTTTATATGTGGATGACGGTCAAGAGAGTCCACAGAGACTTGGAAATTGTTAGGCTTACCTGACATAGTTGTGGGTTGAGTTTTTGGTCAAAGTGTCTGAATAAAAATTAAAGATTTCTTACTGCCAGCACTTCAGGACTTCAGGACGTGCTTTATGCCCTTGTGGACTTGAACCAGCTGGGGAAGCCCACAGAAGGCATTCACCTTGGATGGGCATTGTCTGAAGCATGACTGATCTGGTCTCACCTCTTTGTCTTGTTCTCCTTCCATTTTAGCGGGAACCACATTTTCAAGGGCCGCGCGGCCGGCATAGCAGTGAATGAGAATGGCAAAGGCCTCATTACAGGTAGGGGTGGGAACTGCCTGGAGCTGTGACCAGTCCAGCAGCCAAGTCAGCATCTTGGCTTCACCCCTGCCCAGCCCTTTCCCTGCACAGACTGGCCTCCTTCTCTGAATAGTGGGCTAGGGCTCGGGAAGCTGCTTCATATACTGGCCATACTTATCACACACAGGCCTGGGAGGGTGTGACTGTCTGCTCGTTGCCAGACTGGTGCTTACAGGGTCACACTGGGTGGCTCATATAACACTGTCAAAAACATGCCACACAAAGTGACTGAATCCTCCATCCTGACTTTTTACATGTGTCTGCCTGTTCTGGAAAGCCACCCTCCTTCCCCTCTGCCCTGCCAACTTCTCATCCTTAGGATCTCACTTAAGTGTCACTTCCTCAGGGAAGCATGCCCTGAATCCCCCCACCACCACCATTACACACATAAACACTCACTTTGTCTAGAAGGCCTGCTCTGTGGGACATTTTACTTCATTTCTTAGTGATCTGTTTAATGTCAGTCTCCTTTGCTGTCGAGTGGTAAATTCTATGAGGCAAGGATCAAGTGTGTCTGGTACATCGATTTAGCCTCAGCACAGAGTACAGCCATATCTAAGACATAAAAGCGATTTAGTGACTATCAGGCTCCCCCTGACTGAGTGCAGCCTTCTTTATTCATCAGACATTTATTGAGCACAGGCTGTATACAGGAACCAGGGACACAGCAGTGAACAAAAGAGATACCAGCCCTTCTCCTGGGAACTGACATTTTAGGAGGAAAAGCAAAGAACTAAAGAAGAGAAGTTACACCTGAGGGTCATAGAGTTTCATTCACCAGAGTGTCAGATGGCGATATTCACTGCAAGTGATTGTGTGGTCAGGGCGGGCTTTCCTGAGAAGGTGACATGTGAGGACCTGATGATGGGAAGGAGCCTGGAAGAGACCAAATTCCACACCAGACTGCCTGTGGGAAGAGACCCTGCATGCTTGGGGAGCAGGGACCTCCATTGCTTGTGTGACTGGAGTGTGGTGAGTGAGGACGAGGGATATGAGATGGGGTCTCAGACAGGACAGGACTGGTGACTCACAGGGTATCTCAAGCCTTTGCTTTCTTCCCTCCCTGGCGCCAGGCAGCAATGTCCCAAGACCACCCCTCTGACTTGTGGCCCTTCAGCCCACTCCTGGAGAGGTGCGGGAATGGAGAGGGAATGTGCAGTCAGGGCCCAGAGCTGAGGCTGAGCGGACAGGCTGGAGCCTTGCAGGCTTGTGTGGGGCTGGCAGGAGTCCACCTCTGAACCGTCCCAGAATCAGCCCCAAGGGTGGACATCCCCTGCCTGGCCATGGTCCAGGCACTCTAAGGCCAGTTTATTCTTGGTCATCAGTGCTCAAGGCCATGGGGTACAATGGGTAATGGTTTATAGGAGTGCATGAGACAGACACAAGCCTTGTCCTGGGGGAAAGGACAGAAGACAAGTCCTCAAAATGTCAACGGCCACACTAGATTTGGGGTAACTGACTGCTGACAGGGTCGGGCCTAGGCATCCCGTCCAAAGTGTCCTTTCTCACCTGTCCAAATCTTTGTTGCCAGCACAGAGGTGGCCCTTGGATATCTACCCTCTTTTCTGCCTCCACAGAGAACGTCATCCGTGAGAATCAGTGGGGAGGCGTGGACATCCGCCGCGGAGGCATCCCCGTCCTCAGGAGCAACCTCATCTGCTTTGGCTATTCAGATGGTGTGGTCGTGGGGGATGAAGGCAAAGGGCTGATAGAAGGAAACACCATCTATGGTGAGGACACATCCTGGGGAAAGGGGCTTGGGATCAAGAGCAGCAGGGGAGGCAGGGAGCCCAGGTTCTATCTCCTGCTTGTGGGTGCTGAGAAAGTCACTGCCTTTCCCTGGGCCTCAAAGACCGCATCTGAAGAACAGAATGGATCCAACCCCATGAGCTCAGCAACACAGAGAGCTTTATCCCCACCTGAAATAACAAAAGGCAGAAGTTGGAATTAAGCTCTGACATGAACATCTAACTCCTCTCATCCTTTCTTTTGATCCAGAGAACTGAAAATATAATGGGGAAAATAGGATAATCAAAGAAAGAAAACTCAGTCACTTTGGGACTATGGGCCAAACAGTAATCTTTCTGAACTGTACCTCTAATCATGAGATAATAAGGATGACATATGTATTCAGGCCTGATGTCTGCTAGGTCCTATATATGCATTATTGCATGACTGCTTTCTGAGGTTGATACAGTTATTAACCCTATTTTAAAGACTAGGAAAGCACAGCACAGACAGGTTCCCCCCCTGCTCAACATCACACAGTTAGAACATGGCAGGTCTGGGCTTCAGACTGAGGCCACCTCGACCTCTGTGCCAGGAGAGATCTGGTCCCTCTGGACTGTCATGAGGGGTCCCTCACGCTTATGGTCTGAAAGTGTGGCCTTGACAATCCCAGAGCACTTTCACGCTGTGGAATGATGCCAGGCATGACTGAGCTAACTGTTACTATCCTCTTGTGTGAGGAGAAGCCTACAGCCAGAGCCATCGAGTAAGTTGTCCAAAGCCAATAGCAAATCAGGGACAATCTTCTAGACCAGTATCTTTTTCATTTCCCCACTTGGGGAGACACTGGGTGCTGCCTCAGTGTCAGTGACCAGATCCTTTCATTGTCCAGCTAATAAGGGCTGTGGTGTGTGGATGATGTCATCCAGCCTGCCCCATGTCACCAGCAATCACGTCAGTTACAATGGCCTGTATGGAGTGGCAGTGTTTAGCCAGAAGGACGGCTCCAGTGAGTTCCCTGGAGGCCATGGGGCCCAGGAGAACTTCAGCGAGGACGGGGATGCTATCCTTTGGGAGACAGAGCTGGAGAAGGATGATGACCCGCTGCGCCGGCCAGTCACCATCGCCCTGGTGGAGTCTAACAGTATTAACCACAATGGAGGTGAGGGCCCCACCCCTACCCTCCCCCCAGACCCTGCGCAGGGGCCTCTGTGCTCTCTCTCACTGCCTTGTGGGCCCTTCACAGCCACCGACCTAATACCCCAGCACCCTGGCCTTTAAGTTCCCTGAACGTGAATCCTTGCTTGCTTGCTTGTACCTCCCTACTTAGCTCAAGTTCTCCTGCCTGAAATTCCTGCTCTCCCCTCTACACATCCCAAACCAATTGACCTTCGCAGGGTCCCTTTGCACACTCCATCCTCCTCCTCTTGACTGTACCCTCCCCTTATCCTCGTTGGTTACAGGGTCTGAGAATATACTGGTTTTTGGGCATTTTATCAACTCTGATTGGCTGTAAACTTGAGGAAAGGGACTGAATCCCACTCCTGTCAGTGCCCCCTGTACCAAATCCTACATGTGGCATACATATTGCTAAGCAATTTGTGAGACATATTTTTCACATTTTAACATTTCTAATGAGAAGCGTCTTGTAATTAATGGCACAATAGTTTAATTGGCAATGATTTTTTATTAGATTATGTTTTAAATTCACGTTATCTTGGTAAAAGTAAAAGGCCTTTGATGTTTCTTAAATTGAAAAAAATTATTGTGGAGTTCATCTAACTCCAGAGCTCCCAAACTTGTCTGGTTGCCAGAATCAGTAAGGGGGGCTGATGGAGGAAGGACTGGTAAATAAGCTTCTGGGCCCTGGTAATAAGCTCATTTCTCTGGGAGTGGCAGAGGGCAGAGAAGGTGGTGACCGGCAGCCCCAGCCTGCTTGTCTGAAAAGTGGGGTCTATCCCCTCCCAGCTCAGGTTTCCTCCACACTTCTTTCCTGGGGTGCACAGTTCCAGGAAGGCTTTCCTGACCACTTGACCACTTTGTGCTCTCTCTGCTCCCACCTGTAGCCTCAGGACTCTATGTCCAGAGCAATGAGGCGCTGCACGTCATCACCAATGTGATCCATGCTAATGGAGACAGAGGCATCACTGTGGCCCAGAGCAGCCAGCTCACCCGTGTGGCCAACAACAGCATCTCCTGCAACCGCCAGAGTGGGGTCAAAGTGGAGGCCCAGTGCAAGGTGGAGCTCCGGGGCAACGGTATCTATGACAACAGAGGCCACGGTGTCATCACCAAAGGTGACAGCACAGTTGTCATTGAAAACGACATCATTGGCAACCGGGGCAGTGGGCTGCAGCTGCTGCCCAGGTCTGACACTAAGGTGTGTATATGTGCGCACGTGTGATGGGTGGTTCCAGCACAGGCACGGCCCCAGGAGAGCCCTCATTCTCTCTGTGCTGAGAAGCAGGGCTTTAAGCACTCAGCGCTGCAAGGGATATCATTCCTTCTGCCAAAACACAACCTGGGAGATGCAGGTGGGGCTTCACAAGGGAGGGGACGTGTACACTCGGTCCTGAAAGATACAGGAGTTGCCACCTGAGGAATCTCTGGGGTCTCCAGGTCAAGGTCAGGGCTGTTTCATCTCTTTTCCCCTAACAGAATAATCCCACACAGGAACTGGTATGCAGTAAGTGCTTAAGGAGTGAAGTCTCGCTTTGGGGCCTTTGCACAGTCTACTTCCTGTATAACCAGAAAACCCCTTCTTCCCTGTTTTCTATTGGGTTGTTGGAAAAGTCATGACATTATGTAAAAATATGACACGATTTTTCCAACCCCAGTACTTCAGTCCAATAGTTTGACTGTCATTTCTGGAAACCCCTTCTGACCACCTGCCACCCCAGACAGTTTGAGGCCATGTCCACCCCTGTCTCACACAGCACGTCCCACTACTTGTTCCTTTGCTTGTCTCCCCATTAGGGCACTGAGCTCTGAGCTCCATTTTTATGCAAAGCACTGTGCTGGGTGCTCGGTAGGGTTCAGTGTTGAACTCAATAGACCCGCCCCTACCCTTGTCATACTGTGATCCCTGAGCCTCAGTTTGGCTCTGTGGCTTCATAAGTTGGTAACTTAGGCAAGGAGTAAAGAATTCCTTGTCTTGCATCTGAGCACTGTGGGAGCAGAGAGGGGAGGTGGGAGCATGCTGTCACCTCTGTTGCATTGCCAGTGGCCCTGGCTTCTGACACCAGCTCCCCTCATTGCCAGGGCTTTGCACACAGTTCCTTCTTCCTGGAACAACTCTCTCCCTCTGCACCTGATAAACTGCTGTTTACCCATCACCCCTGCTAGCCCTCCCAAGCACCCCCCCCCACCCCCAGCTGACCTCAGTATCCTTTCTCTGGGCTCCCATGGCTCACTGCTGACCTAACATCTCTTACCCTCCAGTTTTATAAATAGTGGTTCACTTGCCCCCCTCCCCAAGGCTGGGAATCTCTGTGGTGTGACCATCTCTGACCACCTCTCCTAGGTAATAAAGAACCGGATCCATTCATTCCGGGCCTATGGCATTGCAGTGCGGGGCCGTGCCAAGGCCCTGGTGCAGGAGAACATCATCTTCCAGGGGAAGACCAATAAGACCATCTTTCAGCAGATCTCAAACAACCGAGAATGCATCATGCAAAACAACAAGTTCTTGGTCTTCAAGAAAAAGTAAGTGTTTTTAGTGCTTAAACCTACCTTCTAGAACCACAGTGAGTCACAGACCCAGTGATTGCAGCTATATTTGTTCCCTGCAGTCCTGGACTCTGATCAGATAAAGGCCTGGGCTGAGGACCTGCGCCTGACTGCATGGGAGGGAAGGGGCTTTGAATCAGGAATACGAGGCTTCAAAGATCAGCTCTGCCAGTTACTATGTGACCTTGGGCAAGTGACTCAACATCTCTGAGCCTTAGTAAAATCCAGTCACTCTTAAATTGGAGCACCAATTTAAGATAAAATAAGATCATGCACGTAGCAGGATATCCGAGGTATCACAAAATGTTCATTGCTGCCACCACTGTTGTCAATCACGTTTAGAACCTTACATCTGCCTCAGACTACAATAACTGCCTTGCACACATCTTCCCCAAATCCTTTTCCCTGTTCCCCATTTTAATAACATCTCTATCCATTCTGTTCTGGCAGCAAAACCTTTGGCTCCTCCCCCTTCCTCCCCCTTCCTAGCCCTTTACCAGGTCCTCTGGATTCTGCTTCTAAAACGTCCTCGTATCTGGTACCTCCTCTCCCCAGCTGCCGCCACCCTAGTTCAGGTCCCAGTATCAGATCACCCCCTCTCCCCCAACTCCTACTGAATTACCAGAACAGCTGTTCCAGTCTTTTATGGATTAACTCTGTTCTGATTGGCTGGTGCTTTGCTAAACTTGGTTATAAAAATAATTATCAGTGTTGGTGTTTCTCCTGTCCTGTAGCCACAGCCTCTTACCTAATCTGACTTTAGGCTACCACCACACCCCCTTCTCCATCTCCCCCACATACATATGAAACATTGTTGCTGACCTAAGCAATTTAGGATCATGTATGTGTGGGAGAGGATTCCTTTCAATTCAAACAGAAAGCCATGACCAAAGCTTCTCTGACCCTGATCCTTTATCATCTCCATTAAGAGCTAGAGGAACTAGAAACCCACCAATTCAGTCCCCTGTAGGTTTGCACATTCTAGCCTGTCCTATAGAACTCTTACACAATGTAGTCTTGAGTTTGGCTTCTATGCCTTAGCCTGATGCACCCGAGTTTCACCCATGGCATTCATCTGTCATTCATATATGAAGGTACCACAATTTATCAATCAATGCATGAGCTGAAGGGCATTTAGGTAGTTTCTAGTTTTTTGGGGTTTTTTTAAAGATTTATTTTTTATTTATACAAGAACCGGGATATAGGCCAGATGCGCAGGAGGGTGAGAGGATTCACCAGAGACAGAGTGGGGAGCAGAACAGGCAGACTGACGAAACACACTGCTGAGCGGGCAAGACAGGAGAGGTCTGCTGTGCCATGTGGGTTGCTCCGCGGCCGGTGGGGATCGAACCGGCACTGCAGAGGCTGCGGACAGCTTCACAGTGCTGCACTCAACTGCCTGTGCCACCAGGGAAGCCCCTAGGTCGTTTCTAGTTTTGGGTGATTATAAATAAAGCTTCTATAAACATTCCTGGTCATGCTGCCTGGAAAATAAAAGGAAAAAATAAAACCACTTACCTTATCCACATCTTAATTTAAAGATGAGGAAATTGAGGCCCACAGAGGGAACTTGTCCAAGATACATGTAGAATTGAAGGCAGCGCTGGAACTAGAAAATGCAACTATTGCCTCTTGGTTTCCCACATCCCACCTCCTTGGGCTTTCACTAACTTAAGAGACAGAGGTGACACTAAGATTAATAAACACCTGGATCCTGTGGTCTTGAGTCAAAGGTAACATAGTGCAGGGCATTCAGCAAGTGCTGTGGACCCTAGGTGTTCATCAACTCTTTTTCTATCTCCAGGTCTGATACATGGCGCCTGGTGAATCCACCAGCACGGCCTCACCTTGAAAACTCTCTCCGAGGCCCCTCTGCAGCCCACAGTGGACAGAAGGTGACAGCCATGGCCACCAGGATCACTGCCCTTGTGGAAGGGGGTTACCACAGCAACCGTAGCATCTTCTGCACCATCCTATAAGGATGGGGGCACCTCACAATGGGCTAATGGGGGGCACACTGTCCAAAGACTCCAGGAGCAGTGACCACACACCCTGCAATCAGGCTTGGCGCTGATAGGGGCTCAGCCATGCCAAGAGGTGAGATTTTCGGGATGGAAGCAGTAGTATTGCAGGGGTGCTGGGCCCCTCTCCATCCTTATTCACCACCCCACTGAGAAAACAGGCTCTCACACCTCCTGGGAACTAAGTACAAGGTACCTCTCAAGCCCTTCCACTCTACAACTGCCTCAGCAGAAAGGGACTTGGAAGTGATTTGTAAGGAGAAAAAGGAAAGAGTTGGCAGGTTTCCAGTCACTCAGACTCTTGTAGAGATTGAGTTCAGGAAACAGATACTGAAGCGTTGGTCAGGGTTTTCTGTTTGGGTTACAGGGAACTGCCTTTTACACACACCAAACCCAGACTCTTCTCAGGAAAGAGCAGATTTACTCCTGAAGGAGGGCAGTAATTCCAGTGAGGTGGGAAGAGATGACTGCCCCAGAATTTTCCCTTTCCTAGACCAGCCTGTGGAGGGGAGTCGAGCTTGGTTTCCTTGAGGACACAGTTCTTAGACTTGGACATGAATGTATCTGGAAGAAAGGAACTCGAAAGGGAGCCCCTTTTGAAAGGCTGCCACAGGGATGATAAGGGGCTTGCTGAAAAGAGGAGGGGCCTGTGGAGAAGGCATCCTTTGAGCAGCTTGGCTGTGCAGGTAGGTGCTCCTGGGCAGTGCAGGGATGCATGCTGCTCCACGCTGACCTCCCCAAATTCCTGAACTCAGGAGGATGTTAGCTCTGCGCCTGCCACACAACGGGGATTCAGTTCCCCTGCGCCCACCCCCATCAGCTGTCCCTCCTGGGCACCAGACTGGTGGAGATGGAAGTGCCTCGGGCCCCCATCTGTATCCATGTTCTCGTGGACCACTACCTGCCTTCACTGACCCCACCGTGACTTCCCCATTCTGTGCCTTGGCTCGTGCTTGTCCCTCTTCCCGGCATGCCTTCTCCTCACCTATACATCCCGATCACACCCCCTCTTCAAGGTTCAGCTCAGACACTGCCTTCTCCACAGAGCACGCCCATCCCTCCAGGTGACAATGCTCTTCCCCCTCTGAGCCTCCTCTGCCCCTTCCTCTCAGGTACTGAGCACTTTCTGCCTTGCTTTGGATTCTCCAGGCCCATCTCTGTCCACTCACCTGCCCGGGGGCGCTGAGGGTGGGACCACGTCTCACTGCCTGTGTTCCCACTGCTGGGACTGCAGTGGGGCTAGTAGCTGAGTGAAGAGACGAAGGCCAGTTCCCAAAGGGCTTTACTGATTCCTACTGTGAATGTGTCAAGCTTCCAGAGCCAGGCAGGCTCAGGCCTCAACTGCTTGAAGGGGGCTGAATGCAGGATTGCTCAGCCTGAACACTCCCCTTCCCACTCGGCCTTTCATGTGGGGCTCTCACCAGCCTGTTGGGGTCACTGTGCCTTTCCAGGCTGGTTCTGCCAAGGCCCCTGGTGCTGCTCTGCCTGGTGGGGTGGGAGGGAGCTAGAAGGACCCAGGAGCACTGGCTTCTCCCTGAGGACTCTGGCACAAGAGTACAGTCCCCACCCCCCCCCATCCCCAGCGCTGTCCTTTGCACTTCTCTGGTGGCCTCAATGTGAGTCGCTGTACAAAATGCTGCCTTTATAATTTTGTAAGAAATGACTTTTCTGTGAACCAAGTGCTTATGAAAATCTCAGCAACCAAAATAAAGTGGTGTATTTTAAAAGGTGCTTTAGGGAGGAGGACTTTCCTTGGTCTGGGCACAGGCTGGAGTTCAGAGGTGGCTGGGTACAGGCCAGGACTGCTCTACCTTCCCCAAGCCCCACCGCTGCCACTGGAGGAGGCAGGACAGTCCAGGGTTACACAGCCCGGCCATCCAGCTCGTAGCTCCACAGTTCTGGCTCAGAGGGATGTGTCCTCGAGCCAGTCAGAACCTGTACTGCATTCAGGCCCGCTGCCCCAGGGCTCTGTGAAGATCCAGCCCCTGAGCGGAGGCCTCCTCACTATCTATTCTACTGGTCTTTCCAGACCTAAGCACGTCACTTCATGTTTCTCTTTATTAATCTTCATCCATTACATATGGTCCAGGGTTCAGCCTAGTGAGATCTTTTGACCCCAATTTCCCTGGACCTCACCCTCCCCACATCCCCATGTGTGAACCAACACCAGGAATAACTTCCATTTGTAGTCCCAGCCACACCGTGGTGGAGGAAGTTCACGGTGGTGGTCACATTCTGTGTCGGCTTGAGACCAGCGTGACAGATGCTGACTTCTGACTTTACGCCCATGCCAAAACAGGGCTTCTTCCTTTGTCTTGTTTGAAAACTAAAACTGGAAATGAATAAAAAAGAGTGCTACAATGTGGCCAAAATGCTGAGTCTGGAAAGCACACCTCTAGGTGATTTTCCTCCGTTTTGACTGGCGCTCAGCGTTCTGGGCCGGAGGCAGTGGGATGTGCAGCGTGCCCAGTTTGTGATCCTCCTCCATGCCAGCTGCCAGGGACACCCTTCTTTTGGAGATCCTGAGCCTCATGGCTTTTGCAATCTCAATCATCCTAAGGAGAAAGTACACAAGAATGAAGAGTCTCCACAATGTGCCCAATCAGGGAGGCTTGGCAAGAGGGGGCGGCCCACTCATGCTCCAGCCCAGGAAGTCAATCCACCAAAAGCAAAACCCCCAACAGACAGGTCCCCCGGCTTCCCACTCTGCACCAGAGCATCAGATAATTTCACTTCAGTGGGCTGCCATTAGAAAATGTCTACATAGGTAAAGGAAACTGAGATATCTAGATCCCATTAATAATGTCGTGCACTTCCTATAATGTGGATTGAGCATTTGTTCAAATTCTACAGGCTCCAAGTATCTGTTTATCTTTTCTTTTTAACCTCACTGCCTGTGAGACTAGCCTTCTGAATAATCCCCTCAAGGACTGTGAGGAGTCCCAACAAGGAAGTTTCCAGAACTTCTCAAGGCTGCTTGGTTAACAAGAACAGATACTATGGGAAGGCTCAGGGGTGAAGCCCAGCTATCCCCCTCCCTGACTGGTGTTGCAAAGGTCACTGACTTCTCTGAAACTAAAATTCTTCAAATGTCTTTTAGAGAAATCACCGAAATATTAGTGTAACGGGACAAACACCATACCTAGCACAGAGAAGGCACTGGAATATCTGGGTGCTCATCCAATCATTCACTCACTGAAAACTGGCACCTGTTTCCCAGTCTTTCCCATATTCAACATCCCCAGGTCCCACAAAGGTGCCTCAAGCTTCACAGTGTTACTGGGGACACATTAAGGTAGCCACAGGGGTGTTTGAGTCTGTTGGGCTCACCTCCTCTCACTGAGTTTCAAGTCCCTCTGTAATATTGTCAGGTCAATCTGGAAGTCATTTATGTGCAAGGCGAGTATGATCACGTATGCAGTGATCTTTGCCTTCATAGAATCCGAAATGAAGTTCCGTAAACTGCAGGATCAGTAACAGCAAAGGAGAGACAATGTTAAACTCCAGGATGATTTCTCCAAAGGTAAAATAAAAACAGCCATGCCTGTCCCCCTGCCCACTCCATGTCTTCCCATCCTGGAGAGAAGAAAAGGAATTCAAGCGACACCCCTGTCCTTCAAGGAGAACGAGCCTTTGCACAGCAGCAGTGAGCTAATCCCAGTGTTCCCTCAAAGGGGAGACAAAGGCGCAGCCACACTTTCCCCTGGCACAGTTAGTGCCTTGCAAGTGAGGACCTTCTGAATCTGTTCCCTTCCTCAGCATGGCTGCTGCGAAAGTCATCCCAAACCCAGCTGCTGATAAATCTGCCAAGCACACTCAGCACGAGACACTTCCCAAGTGAACAGCAGGAAGAAAGCCTGGGAGCGCTGTTTAGTCTTCTCTCCCCCAAATCATCACACAGCTGCCTTTGACTACAACAATGTGCTCCCATAGAACACTAGTTCCTCGGGACCTCAGGGAGGATGGCAAGAGTGTGAAGGGAAGTCTGCTGCAGGACGTGCTAGGGCCTTTAGGTGAACTTCTCCAAAGGGAACAGGGTACATAACATACAGTGCTTCCTTAACTTACTTGACCCCAGAACCCCTCCAAATGCATTGCTCTCTTCAGCACAGCATCTCTGTGGATATGGAATTAAATACAAAACCCTCCTCGCCGTGCTCACCCTCCCCAGCTGCTATTACCTGTATAGACAAAACCCCAGAAATCAACCCTACTGACCTGCCATTGCTGTAAGTCAAGCAGGTAAAGTGCTTCAGCAATTTGGTGTTGATGATGTGTGGGATTCCAGGCCCCAGGGCACCTATAATACAAAGATGAATTTAAACATTTTCTTGCAAAACCCTCGGACCACACACCTCATCCATGTGCGGGGAGAAGGCAACAGCTGAGTCACTAGAATGATCAGAACCAAGTGGTCAGAGAAGCAGGGCCCCAGCAAACAGAACAGCCACTTTTGCACTGAAAATCCACTCAGGTGTGCTTCAGCCTACAGACCATATATGAACAGCAGAGATCGGCAATAGGGTGGTGATAAAAAGAGTAAGAATTGACTCCAGTGAGGTCTAAAGACACAAGAAGTCATTAAATGTTAGAATGCAAAATGACTACAGAAAATCCAAGGAGAGAGAGAAAGGAGACTAGATTGTGAAAATAAGAATTAAGAAAATAGGGGGGCGGGAGGGGAAGGATTGGGGTCAGAATGGGGCGTTTGCAATTGTATGGGGGAATATAAAAATAAAATTTAATATTAAAAAAAAAAAGAATTAAGCAAATACTGAAAAACATGAATAGACTCTTGGGTTCCTGATCATAGTAATGACTACACACGCCCACCCCTAAAACTGTTGGGCATTCACCTCCAGGTACACATGAGCATGACAGCTCCCTTCAGCCCCAGCTACAGTTGAGAATGGGGTGGGACTCCTCTCCCAGGCAGACAGACATGAACTGCCCCAACACAGAAATAACCTGTCACAAGCTTTCGTGAGCAAGGCCAATGTTTCTTGCTGTATGACTGATGTTTGTCTAATACTTTCCCCATTTTTACCTGGTCTGGCTGGATAGCAGACCTTGCCTACTGCAGAACAGAGGTAGTGAATGTTAGGTCTGAACAATCATGTATTCCAACCTGTTCCTATTCTCAGCTGGGGAAGAGCTAGCTGAGTCCTCTCAGCACATCAGCAGTACCAACAGGAGCTTCATCATTACAGTTAAAAATAAAGACCTGGGCAGACATACCCATTTCCTTCTCTCATCAGAGTTGGTCTAAGAACTACAAATAATGAACTAGAAAACAAGGTCCATCGTGGACTTACTTTTCCGCTTAATTACTTTCTGGGCTCGAAATTTGATGAGGGTGTCCAGAAACCATATGCACCGGGCCTGGCGGTCTCGGCTCTCCTTGTCGGATGGTAAATTTTTCAGCGCTTCTATGACAAAGCAGCAGTGGCTAAAACAAGGGAGGGAAAGGGGTGAATGTATCTGGTAAAGAACACACTCTGTCCGGAACCAGCGCCCCCTCACAGCTGACACATACTCGGCCCCTGAGGAAGGGTCGGCCGCCAATGCCCCTTAGAGCAGGAGGAATGTGGGTTAGTGCAAGGGTGCTGAGGGGCGAGGGGGAGGAGAAAGGACAATAATCTCATAATTATTTAAAACATACAATACGTAAAATACTAAGTTTAATTTCAAAAGAAGCTCACTCAGTACGTGATCAGTACGTGATCACGGACAAACGACCACTTCAGCTGGCACCTACTCCCAGACCAGCACTCGTGCCCCGCCAGTGACAACCAGCATCAGCAGGACACTGTGGGACACGGGCCAGCTCCAGCTTCTGGCCCCAGATCATAAGACCTCATCACCCTCTGTCAGAGTCCATGCTCAGAGGCCAACTTTCTCCCTTGAATGCCACTCATGGCCTTGGGACTACAGGCCCGGAAGCCCAAACGTTCAAGGAAACACTGGCTCATTTGTGTTGTGGTGCTGAACAGACGTATGTCCTCTCTGACTGACACCCAAAGGTCCGCTTCTGACTACTGTTGTGGCCCATATGGCTCCCGCAGACACTCCATTGATCCAAGGGGGGGTACCTGTTCTCCTCGATCATCTTTAGTATTTCTTCCGATGTGACATTCTTAAAGGCTTCAGATGGGCTCTGAAGAGCTTCATATTCCGAAGGGGAAAGAACTAGTTATAGGTCAAGGATACGATCTGACCACAAATGGAAATTTCCAACTAGCTCGATCAACCTGTAGCAGCCTCATTTTACACAGGAGAAAACAAAGGCTGAGGGGAAGAGCACTCAGTATATGAGCAGGGCTCAAGGACTCAGCTGTCCAGACTCCCAGTCTAGACCTCCTTCTTTGCCTAGGCTTTTCTGCCTTCTCTTTCTTACCACAAAGCCACTGCCAGGCACTTTACATCTCACTAGACCCGCAAGTAGGGATATTTTATGCTAACCTTTCCTTTTACAAAATCAGTCTGCCCTAGCCCTTGGACAGGGATAGACTTAAGTGTCATATTTTGACATTTTTTTATATTCATGGTGGGGTGACCCTCCCGGGGTCGAGAAGTGGACATTTGGTATTTTGCTGCAAAAGGATTTGAATCACAGGTGCTGGTGCCAGAGCAGGTCCCCAGCCAGTGAGGAAGCCTAGCTCACAGCCCAGAAAGAGCAGGGTTCTAGACACAGCTGCTGTGAATGTCACAGGACCACTGACACCTTCAAAGTCTGTCTGTGCCACTAATATGTAAGCAAGCACCCCAACTTATGAAAGCAGTTTTTCTAATGCAAGAAGGATACGGTCTTCAAACTTATACACATCTTCGGGCTTGGTTGCATCAGCATGACAGGGAGGGAGGTAGGCAGAGTCATCTTGCGAGTCATCCTGGATGGCATCATTGACCAGAGCTTTTCAATACAGGAAAAAGTCAGTGTCGGTGTGACCCTGTGTGGCTTCGGGTTCTCCAATACTCTTTGCAACCAATGCACTGAGATTACAATCGATCCAGAAACCTCTAACATGAATGTGTCTGGCTGTGTGGCCCAACTGCCCCAGCAACTACCAACTCCAGAGTGTCAACTCCTGACACACGCTTTCTCAGGTGCTAGAGAAGGCACCCACTGCACATTCCCCCACAGGAACCTTGCATTACAGTTTGGAGAGTCACATGTGCTCATAAATATTTACAAGACAATAAGAGAGAAGTTAAAAATAAGGGATATTCAAAAGAGTCTGCAATGGCTTAACTTGAGAAAACTTTTCCACATACTAGGTAGAAATAGAAAAATATCCATATAATCATGGGGTATGGATTTCCTAAAAATTACTAAAATTCCATTTTAACAGAAACTGCTCCTACAAATCCTTTCTCTTTTTTAAAAAAATAATAATCACTTAAGGGCCTCCCCGGTGGCGCAGTGGGTTGAGCGCAGCGCTGTGAAGCTGTCCACAGCCTGTGCAGCGCGGGTTCAATTCCCGGCCGGCCAGGGAGATACCCATATGGTGCAGCTGATCTCTCATGTCTCGCCCATTGCTCCCCTCAGCAGTGCCTTCAGTCCATCTGCTTGTTCTGCTCCCTGCTCTGTCTCTGGTGAATTCTCTCACCCTCCCACTCATCTGGCCTGTACCCCAGCTCTTGTATAAATAAATAAATCTTTTTAAAAAAAAAAAATCACTTAATATATTTTGAAGTAGACAAATACGGGTGGAGGGAATGAAATTTAGAAGCCAAAAAAAAAAAAATACAACAACGCACAACAGTGCCTCCAGAGGCTCAGTTCATCATTGTCACATCAGTATCTTGGGCCTTCTCCCTCCTCTCTGCCCTGCAACCTTGAATTCAGGGACCAAGGACACGTGCACATAAACGTTCCCAAGTCTGTCTCCTCTTGCTGACCATGAGCTCACTGAGGGCAGGTGTTCCTTACTATCTCTGTTTCTGAGAAGGCCTCAGGAAGGAGTAGGAAGGAATCTAATTCCCATCATTTCCACCTGTGGGGTGGGAACAGGTTCCAGAGGAAAAGCTGTCTTCAGGAACCAATTCTTACCCCAAGTTCCACTTGCTTACCAGTCACACCCTTTGTATCAATGATACTCTCTGCAGCTTTAGCAACTGCACGGTTCAAAGAGTCACTGCCAACACTGTTCATCCTCCTGGAGTTCAGGGCCCGCTTCTGTTTGACGGTACCAAAGGCTTCAATGCAAGAGTCCATCTGTGCAAAAAACAAACTTGGTTACTGGGAACAGACAGGCACTGTTCCTCCCAGCTGTGTGACTACGGAGAGACTCTAGGCCTCTGAAGCATTCTCTCACCTCTAAGTCAGGCTGAGTCCTACCTATCTACTTCATAGACTTGTTGTAAGAACCAAATGATATAAACAGATTCATTACAAACCTTATAAATTGTAAAGATCTATTTGTAAGGTGCAGAGTAAGGTAAAAAGTATCAGGCTTTTCTGCCCTCCCGCCATTGGGACAGATGACAGAACCCTGTGGTCCCAAATGTATGCCTGATGAGAGGCACCTGGAATAGGGTGTGGGCATGAGTAGATGGGATTCACCTGGGCTGAAACTGGGCTTTTAAGGGTGGCATCTGGGGACGCCAGAAGAAGCCAAGAGAGAAGCAGATCCATGAGAAGAACAGAGAGAACATGAGAGAAGGCCGGAGAGCCCGGAGTGAAAACTTGCTGGGGGTTGGGAGGCCTCCCGGCCCCCCAGCGCCCCTGCCTGCCATGTACCTGGTAAATCCCAATAAAAACCTGCAAAAGCCATTGAGAGCTCCAGGACTCCTTCTTTACCCAGTCTGCTGGATCAGAAAACCTGCACTGTGTCCTGTCCTGCCCCTACATAAGGCAACAGTGTCTCCCATAAAATGAAAAGACTCGACTACAACTAAGGTTGGTAGACTATGGCATACTACTATTCCACCGTCCTACATCCACAGCAGACACTAGAAATAGTCCCTCTGTGTCTAAAGGTAGCTTCACACCTCTTCTCAAGACAGAGGTTCATTGGGCCTCCCCGGTGGCGCAGCGGTTGAGCGCTGGCTTGCGAAGCTGCCCGCGGCCTCTGCGGCGCCGGTTCGATCCCCGGCTGCTCCCCGGCCACCGGAGGAGCGTCCCACATGACGCGCAGACCTCTCCTGCCGCCCAGACCTCTCCTGCCGCCCGCTGCTCCCCTCAGCAGTGTATTTCGGTCCTTCTGCCCATTCTGTTCCCCCCTCTGGTTCTGGTGAATTCTCTCACCCTCCTGCGCTTCTGACTGTACCCAGTGCTTATATAAATAAATAAATAAATCTTTAAAAAAAAAAAAAAAAGACAGAGGTTCATCAGTCAATTGAAGAGTCAATCAATCTGCCATCCTGGGATGAAATGACATTGGTAGGAATCTTCTATATTGAAAATCCTAAAATTTATTTTTATATGATAGTCTCTAGGAGACAGCCAATATTTTGCAATACTGGCCTAAATCTTAAACACAAGTGTTAGCCTACACCCGAATCAGTTCAGAGAACCGGTGCCAACATCAGCACGGCCACTGCAGGAAGAAACTGTGCAGAGAACCACAGATGAAATGCACTGGGAGCGGCCAGGGAGACCCCGTGTTCAATCAGTTCATTTTACTTATGGACAAACCTCAGCTTTTGAAAGGACTTTGCTTAAGGCCCATGTCTTATTCTGTCACACTTACCTTTTCTCTGAAAGTTTTGGTCTGATTCTCTGTAGATTCACTCTCTATTGATTCATCTATGAGAACACAAAACAAACACACAGAAAAGAAAGCAAACCATAAGACCTGCAAATATTAACAGTGTTTAATATTTGTTTTTCAGATAATAAGAAGAAAAGGCTTCTTTCTTACAGAGCCTCCCAGAGCTTAACGAGTGTATTCTGTGAACATTCAGTATGTAACTTTAGTATGCAGAGATAAATTAAGAAGTCAAATGAAGGGGCCATCTGGTGCTACCTCCTCATTTTGCAAATCACACACACACAAAAAAAAGAGCCTCCAGATGAAATGACTTGTCCCAGGCAGTTCACCAGGCAATGGCACAGACCCATCTAAGTCTTCAACAGCATCTAGTAAAGCTTTGCCCTCTTTGTAAAAGACCTAAAACCAAGCCTAAACATGAAGTACATATCATTTACACAAACTTCTCCAACCTCCCACAAGGTGTTCATAAAGGGGCAGTATCATCTAGTGAACAGGAGCTCTAGCTCAGACTGACTTCGCCAAAATTTAAATCCCAGGCTCATGTAAATCAATAGTATGTCCCTGCCAAAGCATTCACCTCTGTGCCAAATAAAACCTCAATAAAAAAGGAACACTGCCACAGAGGGTTGCTCTGGGAAGTGATGTGGTGCATTGAAAATATTGAGACCAGGGCCTCCCTGGTGGCGCAAGGGGTTAAGACGCAACCTATGAAGCTGTCTGCAGCCTCTGCAACACATGTTTAATCCCCGGCCGGCCAGGGAGCTACCCACATGGTGCAGCAGACCTCTCCCTGCCTTGCCCGCTGCTCCCCTCAGCAGTGTACTTCAGTCAATCTGCCTGTTCTGTTCCCCACTCTGTCTCTGGTGAATCCTCTCACCCCCCACACCTATGGCCTGTACCCCAGCTCTTGTATGCATAAATAAATAAATCTTAAAAAAAAAAAAAGTTTCACTATTTCTGAAAAGTGATTTCAAGAAAAATATTGTCCCGGGCTTAATAAACATATGCAGATTAAAAAAAAAAAAGTATTGAAACCAGTGCTTCACATGAAATGAGAACCGATACATATGTTTGTATGTATGTACATGCTGACTAGAATAAACCAGTATTTACAAATTTTTTTACATGAAAAAACAAACTGTGTTTAACCAACAAATCAGTGAATACTTTTCTCTGGTCTTTTGAAGTTAGAAGCGCATTTGATGGATAATTTAAATGTAATTATTTGTTTACAAAGCAGGGCATTCTTGCCCTAAAAACTAAGGACCTATAAGAAAGTCAGATGGGCTCTGGAACTTAAGAGTCCTTTAAAACTAGAGGCAAAGACTCCTATTTTTATATACTAGGTATGTTTCTGGAAAGAAGGTCCCAGTGCTTCTCAGATTCTTGAAAGGGATGGGACCACTGCTTTGAAATTAGAACTAATAACTAAAGCTTCTTAAGGTATCAGCAGATTTGGTCACCTTCCTTATCCAACACCTTCCCAGCCATGGTTCTCAGTATTTAAGATTCAGGGAACAGGAAGGAGTCCCTTCAATATGACCCTCGCACCTATCATTTCGCAAGAGCCCACTCTAGCCCTGTACATAGTCTAAGGTGCCAAAGCAGAGAAGCAGTGCAACTTCTCCCACTATACTAGGGGAAAAAATAGATGCCCTCCCAAATTAGACTTAGAGCTCTCATCACCCTGAAAGTTACTGTCCAAAACCTATAATTAACTTCCACTGCCTACCAGAGATTCTAAAAACGTTACTTCAACTATAACAGCTAATAACTAAGAAAGGCCTTTGATGGGAAAGAATGTCAGATGTGCCTTCAACATTCTGCTCCAGTAATGCTCAACTTGCTTTAAACACAATTCCCTTCTGATCTCAAGTCTGCAAACGCTGTGGAGATAGATCTGTGCTGCTGTGCTTACTACTACTACAACCAAAGCTCCTAATTTGTGCCTGGTATACAGCAGGACATAAATAGATATTTACCAAGTAGAAAACCCCTTAAAAGTTTTCAAATGAAAATGGCAGTAACAACAAACTTGGCTGGAAAGCATCTTTTTAGAAATAACTACAAAATGTGTTTTACAAAACAAAAACTCAAACCAGCTCAACCAAGAAACCTAACAGTGTTTCTCTGAGCCTTCAGTTTGGGACCTACCTGAAAAAAGAGGCTGCATGTTGAACAATTCAGCATCGTATACTTCCATTTGACCAGAAGTCTTATTCAAAATTCCAACAAAGTGCCTTAATACAGAAGGAATAATGCCAATGACAATGGATTATTCAAAAGATACTGTTTATACAGTTTCCTTTTTTCCTCTTTAAAAGTTCTTACTCTCCCTTCAGCCCCACTCATTCCTGAGGAATGAATGTATCTGAGGAATGAATGTATCACATGTTCATGAGTAACAATTACCACCCCCCACCCCCAATATACACACAGCAGCATTTGGGTAGGGGTAGGAAATACAAAGGGGAAAAAAAGGCATGTGAGATAGTTCTGTGGGGAAAAACCAACCAGGTGATGTTGGTAGCTGATCACATTTGGGCTCACTGCTGTAATGAGAAACCCTTTTGGGATGTAAGAATCTAGAATTACACTAGAATTTACTTCACACGTAAATTTTATAGCAGTAAAGACAAGTAAAACCTTGGTAAGACCAGTCTGATCTTGAGAGTTTCTGCTAAGGATGATGCAGTGTTAGGGTGGTTTTGGGAGACTCCCAAAAAGTCTTGTTTGTGGTTCACTGTTAGGTATCATCACAGGGACACTGTCTGCATTAAGCCAGACCCTACAGTTAAGACTGTTCAGTCTGGACAGTCTTCATTGTACCAAGAGAGACTGGAGAGGGCCTCCCTGGTGGCACAGCGGTTGAGTGCTGGGTTGCGAAGCTGCCTGCAGCCTCTGCAGTGCCGGTTCAATCCCCGGCTGCTCCCCGGCCAGGAGGGTCCCACATGGCGCGCAGACCTCTCCTGCCGCCCGCTGCTCCCCTCAGCAGTGTACCTCGGTCCTTCTGCCTGCTCTGCTCCCCGCTCTGGCTTTGGTGAATTCTCTCACCCTCCTGTGCTTCTGACTGTACCCAGTGCTTGTATAAATAAATAAATAAATAAATAAATCTTTTTTAAAAAAAAGAGAGACTGGAGATAAGGAAGGGCAGTGAAGGTAAGGTCACTCAGTGAACCAGTGGCAGAGCTGGATGGGAACCACAGGCTGTACTCTTCTAGCCCGGAGTCTTTGACATCGCTGAATCTTTTCCTGTAGTTAGTTCCAAGGCACAATGCAGACAAACTGTGGCCTGATAATTCCATATTCCAAATTACTGGAGGCATATAGAGAAACTAAAGACAAACTTTAAAACCAACCCTTGACAACTGACCAGAGATCTGAGGTATCCAGGAAGAGAGGGAGTAGAAGAGGAGAGAAAACAATTGGTGGGGGTAGGGGTGGGGGAGCACAATGCAAAATGGTGGAGGACTATGGGTGTTTTAGTGGTTGGAAAACTATGGTGACCATACCTGAGGCAAGAAATCCTATATCAATGACATAAGGGTATATCATTAAAAAAACAAAGTTACTGGAGACAACTGCCTTCTAGACAGTTATAAAGAATATTACATATTAATGAAGATTTTAGAAAACTGAACAAATAAGTCATCTTTCCTTTCTTGGAATGTCCACAGGCTGGAGTGAGGGCCTCTGGGTCTGGAAACACAGGGGCTTGATAAACCTCCTAGAATCTCCCACCATCCCCAAAATAAAGACTGAGAACATCAGTGCCAGGCCCAACATCACTACCCTCCCAGTCCCCGCTCTCTCTTGCACAGTGTTGCATTTGGTACCTGCACAGAGTGTTGCATTTGAGGGCTCCGGTCCCAAAATTGTTTCCCACATAGGAAAGTCTGTCTGTTTCAGCCGCCTAAAACATAAAGTGGGAAAAGCTGCATTTACAACCAATATTGAAAGGCATTCAGCCTCTCATCTCTCTTTTCCACATATGCTAAAGCTTTAGCATCCAGAACCACGGTAGATTCGAATAAGAGATTCTCTGAAAGATAACCGAACCCCACTATAGTTAAGTCAAACTGGGGTGTCCCCTGGGGAAAAGGTGTAAGATGTTTGAAAGGGAAGCCCCAGATAATGCTATTTTCTATCTTGCAATAAAAGTCCTTTGGGGAGTTGTATCACAAAACTAGGGAGAGAGGCCCTGAGCTCCCAGCACTTACAGGCATGCAACAAAATGATTCTACAGGCAACCTCCTTGGCCCAAAGTCCAAGGCCTTCTTCATCCTCTGTGCCCACCTTCTCATTCATTCCTCAATCACAGACAAGCTTTCTCACTTCCCTGAGTTTGTCCCTGTTAGCTTCTTCACTTGGAATACTAAGCCTCAGCTGTCAAGAGTTCTCCCATCCTACAGGGCTCAGCTCCAATGCACCCTCCCCAGAAAGGCATTCAGGTAAGCAGAGACTTCTCCCATTGAACTCACTCTGCCCTGAACTCACCCTCCCTGGGGCCCTGAGCTTTGTCTACTTGTATGAACTACATCCACCAAACCCAAGGGGTCCCTGCAAAGTGAGACCTGCAAAATGGAGGCAACTGGGCACTGCAGCACTTACCAGGATCCGCTGACTCCGCTTCCTAGGGTTTGTGGAGTCGCTGCTCTTGTACAAGGTAAAGCGCATATTGCCTGGATTTTGCAGCTTCCCATTGGAGAACTGGACTGCAAGATTACAACCCAAGAATGAGATGAGAGCAGAAAGACCCAGCGTGTGGAGGGGAGGAATTGTATTATTGTTGGGCAGGAGAGACTGCAGGAATGGGGATGGCAAGGAAGTCCTGATCCTAACCTAAAGAGGTTCTGAAGGAAGTCCTGGAGCAGTTGGGAAGAGAGAATGGGGAAGTGAGGGGAGTCTTAGGGAGGAGCTGTGACTGGAGGGAATGACTACGGGGATGAGGCTGACAATAGTGGTCAAGAGAAACAGAAAACCCCTGCCTAGTGGAGAGAAGGGCCAAGTTTGATACCTGGCAGGTGAGGTATGACAGGGTCTGAGTGCAGTCCTGGGGAGGGGTAGCTCAGGTGTCCCCATCCAGCTGGGAAGCTGGTTATACAAATGGGGGGATGAAGCGCCCTGGCCGAGCCCCAAGTAGCGGTGATGACTTGAAGGGGGTCTAGGCGGAGCTGGGAAAGGGACCCGATAGGAGGCGGAAGGGCTGTAAAAGTACCGACACGGAAGGGGAGAACCAGGGCGGGGTATTAGCCCAACTCCGCAATTTTTACCCAGTACAGCTCTCTGGCTCTTGTCGGGCTCCCCACAATACTGCCACCTCGCGCTGGGCAACAACTCCGCCGCCATCTCGCTTGTCTGGCCGCCAAGCCCAGGAGTCGAGAGAGCAGCAGCTACCAGCGAAATTGTCCACACGCGTGAAAGGAGACAGTGTGCCGAGGAGGCAGACAGGAAGAGGCGGGTCCTCGCCGGTCACCGTCACGTGACCACACCACCGTCACCGTCTCCGCCCCCTTCTTCTAGGCGCTCCTCCCGGAACTAGAGGTGCGAACATCCGCCCACACTTCGCCCCGCCCCTTCGCGCAGTAAGGCGTGGTCTCCGCCCACACTTGCTCCGCCCCTCCCCCAGGCGCAGCACCTGATTGGCCCAGCGCCTATGGGGGTGTGGCCCTAAGGTCCCAGGGGTTTTGTAAGCCGTGCGACTTGTACCTAATCTTTCCGTGAGTTTTCTCCTTGTACAGCACGGTCTGGCCAAAGTATGGTCCAGCTCACCTATGTGGACAAATACATCTTAGTAAGATCTTAAAGGCCTAGATGAAATTTAGAATTCTCTGACATAAACTACTTGAGTACCAACTAAATGTGGCTGGCAGAGAGACCAGCTGCTCTCTAGGACTTTCTATTCACAGCCATGGACAGCCAATCGTGAAATCTAAGCTTTGTCCACAATCCTGTCAACAGGCCCCTCCATGATCAATTCTCTGGCGTAAGCGTTGCATGCACCTGTGGCCCTATCAATTCCGCGAGGATGGACCAGGGGAGAGTTCCGGCAGGATCAAGCACGGTTTTGGGCAGGGAATTCTGCTGTGAACTAAAAGGGGGATCCCGATCTGAAGGATATATTTCTATGTCCCCGTGAATTCAACCCTCCCTCAACGTGGGAGTTATCAGAGCAGGAGGAGGGCCAAAGTAGGGCCTTTAAGCCCATTTTAAACTCTAAGTTCACCGATTACCCTATAGCCAATCATACGTTCAGAATCGCATTTAGTTGTAAGCTCTTTAGTCTCTTTCAACCTGGAACAGTTCCTCACTCTTTGACTTTCAATTTAAATGTTAAATTTTACGGGCCACTTGTTTTGTAGAATGTCCCTCAATCAGCATTTGTCTACTGTTTCCAAATGATTAGTTTCAAGGTGATACAACTTTGGCAGGCAAATCACCGATATGATGCTCTTCTCTCCATATCCTATCAGGGAGTACCAAACTTCAACTTGCCCAATTACCGGTTATATTAACTTTGGTCACTTAATTAAAGTGGTATTAACCAAGTTTTTCCACTGAAAAATTATTTTTCCCCTTGAAATTGTTTTTTAAGGAGCAGGTACTTAGAAACTAAGTAATTCTGTTCATTCTACTTCCTACTTACTTATTTATATAAGTAGAGACTTGTGGATCCCAATTTTGTTCAACAGATTAGAATCTGCTATAATCATTCATGTTCAGCATTTCCCATATTGAACCTATGGAAACTCCATCAAGCTGGCTTCAGTGTTCTTTTAATATGTCCCAAACATGGGCTCCCTGGTGGCACAAGGGGTTAAGCACTGGACTATGAAGCAATCCACGGTCTCTGCAGCATGAGTTCGATCCCCAGCAGGCCAGGGAGAAACCCACTTGGCACAGCAGACCTCTCCTGATGCACCCGCTGCTTCCCTCAGCAGTGTACTTCGGTCAATCTGCCTGTTCTGTTCCCCACTCAGTCTCTGGTGAATCCTCTCATCCCCCGCATCTCTGGCCTGTACCCCAACTCTTGTATGCATACATAAATAAATCTTTAAAAAAAAATATGTCCACAACATTTTTTGAACATGCCATTACTTTCTGGCACAAAATGTCTCATTTCATTGTGCCCTTTACCTGCTGCAGCCCTGAAATCAGCCATTTCCTCAGGGAGTTCTCATTTCTTTTGGTAGGGAAGGGTATTCAGATATCAAGATCAATGTGCTAGGTGTGGACTATATTGGCAGTGTTACTGCTTCCAGGTCTTCTCGGTGGACTTAACTAGGGAATATGTGTACACATACATACTTTCAGAACTAAAAGTGATTTAATAGAAGTGATTCATTCCTAAAATTTAGAATTTCTAAATATATGTACACATAGAACTCTGAGTTCACGCTGACCTCTAATTCCAATCCAGTACCACAAGGTTCATTCTGCTTTTTAGCCAGGTGGAAGAGTAAAGATTATCAGACATGGACTGAGACAAAAACTGCCAGAATTACCACTGATAAGAACTCAAAGTTAGAGATTCTATCTGGGGAGGGAAAGTGTTAGGGCCAGGTACTCCTATGTTATTTAAATTAACTATTTAACAATGATTCCAAATGCATAGACATCATATGCATATAAATACATGTTTATATAACTGGGGTGGGGGAAGGTGGAGGGAGCCACCTGCAGTAACCAAATGTAAAAAGCTATATATAGGGACTTTTTCTAGATTAGAATTGGGGAAAATCACAGGCAGAATTTACCATAAAGATTTATTTATGTATGCATACAAGAGTTTGTTTATAAATTTAGTTTGGAAATTCAGATACTTCTGGCGTTCTCTTTAGCATCACTTTCAGAGGAGGAAATGGAATTTTGTGAGTAAGTGGGGCTGGGGTGGGGGTGGGTGTGGTGAGGCAGATTCCTCCTTTCTTGGGGTAATATCGCCATCTGCTGGTGTTTTAGGATATCGCTAATGAAGACCTGAAAAGGCAGGTCAGATCCTACAGTGTGTTGGCAGCAACTCACCGCCTAATTTCAAAACTGTTTCTTCTGCTGCTCCTTTTCTCTTTCTTTCTTTGATTCTGCCTCATTTCCCCCCCTCCCTTTTTCTGAGTCTCACTCTCTCTTCCTGTTCCCGATGCAGACTCTTCTTGTATACCTATAGACACCGATGGTCATTCCTTATAAGGCAGACATTTCACCTTGAACAGATTTCTCCTTATACAGAGCTGCCTTCTGTAGTTTCTTCTTGTAGTTCCTGTTCTGCTGGCAAAGGCCACACAGAAAACAATCACCTCCTCTGCCCTGAGTCCTTCAAAAGCCTGAATACTCTAACCTTGTATTTACCTAAGCCTCTTCTCAGCACCTCTTTCCAGCCCCTCAGCTATTTATTTCATACACCAACATTTCTAGGTCTCTCCTGACCCTGACCTATTTATCCGCCACTGCTGGACACAGGGCAGTATATCCAGATCCTTCTCTCATTGTGGGGTCCCACATGCTGGGTCTGGGTCCCACATGCTTAAGCTCTGGGCTATGCAGCACAGAAGAGAGAGGATCCTGTGCTTCACGCCATGCCTCTCCTAAGAAAACCAATATGTACATTTATTCTAAGCACCTATATGTTAACTTATTAGGAGTTAATGATAAGCAAAATTTTTAACCTGGTTTCTGCTAAGTCAGCCTTCCATATTGTCTTTATTTTACCGCCCAATGTGGCGGTAAATTGCGTGTAAGGACTCTACAATGTCAGGGAATCTTAACAGACTTTAACATCAGACTTCATTGAAGCCTTAAAGAAATAAACCGCAGAGGCAACATTTCCAACCTGTAACGGCTGAAGGGAGAAGAATCCGTTGTAACGGCATTTGGTTGTTAAATTCTAAAGCATGTCATTCCATTTTCAAAAGACACTCCCCCCTCCCCCCTCCCCACACACACCCTAACACAGATGGCAGAGCGTGGCCCAGCCTTCATCTCCGGCGGGTGCCATTCCTGGACAGCTCCCGCCGGGGAGGCCTCTCTCGAGCTCGCCTCTTCCCGCGTGGAAGGTGGGCGTCTTCCTTGCCCTCGGGCGCGGCAGCCTGGGAGGGCGGGTCTGCTCAGGGTTGGGGCTCAGCATCCTGGCGCTCACCCGGGAGCCCAACAGCCGCCCTGGTGCTTGCTCTTTGCTGACAGCTCCTGTGGGAGCCCAGGATCCTTCCACGTTTCCGATTTTGCTTTTCGGGAGGCTGATTCTGGAGACCCATTTAACCCACCGCACAGACTGCGGAGGGAAAGGCGAATCGGGAGCCGGGCGCGCGGGACCCCTCAGACCCCAAGGCTCTGAGCGGCAGCCGCCTGCACTAGGCGAGGGCGGCGTCGGGGCCAACTGTCAGTAGACGGACCGCATTTTTGAATGACCATTTTCAGCCAGGATTTTGGCTCTCTGAACCTAGACAACTCGGAATTTATTTTTTCTAAAGTCTACGAGGTCGGAACCGAACCTCTGACCCCGTGCGTGTGAAGGTCCCGCGCAGAGAACTTGTTTGGGGCGTGGGGGTTCACAGAAGGGACGGGCGCCCCGAGGATGGGAAAATCTTTCAGGTTCAGCCAATGATGACGGTTCGCACTGCCTTGAGGGTCCGCCTTGCGGCTCCCGCAGACTTAAGGCAGTTGCGATTTTGATTGGTGGAATTAGGCGGAAAACCCGCTTTTCTCAGCCATAATGGGCCCTGATTGGCTGCGGCCTACAGTCGCTTTCCTCCAGCTCAAACAGCCTCCGTGACAAATCCCGCCTTAAAAGGCGTTTGATAACAGTTTTACGTGTTGTAAGGCCAACAGTGATTGGTCATTGCGCTCAGGGATTCGGTCGGTAGTAAACACAGCGAGGCTCTTGGGACCGTGATTGGTCAGTGTTCCGTGGGGCCAAGGAAATTCCTCCGAATTCCGCGTTCCGGCTGGCTGTTCTTCTAGCCAGGCCCCGCCCCGTCCCTTGATGATTGGCTGCAATTCCGCGAGAGGGGCGGAGGCAAAGAGAGGCGTAGGCGCTCTCGCATGCGTCACTTCCGTTTACTGTCTGCCGCCGCCGCTGTATTCTCTGAGTACGGCGGCGAACGGGCTGAAGGAGCTGGCGGACAAGAGGCAGGGTGGGCGGGGGGGGTGGGCGGAAGGGGGAGAAAATCCCACCGCGGAGACGCCAGCCTGGACGTTCCCACCTCCTCCGCCACTGTCGGGTCGGCTCGGAGAAGGGTCACCGCCTCCTCCAGTGAGAAGGGGGGCGGAGCCCGGCTCAGGTGAGGCGACCCTGTCAGCGCGAACGGTGGTGGCGCGCGCGCGCTCACGTGTAGACGGTTGCGCTCCGGGGGCGCAGGGCGGGTGGCGTCAGTAGGGTCGCGCCGAGGCTTCGGGGCGCGCGCAGACGCGTACGGGTGCCCCTGCCGGGCTCTCTGAGGGGGTATTGTTACCCTTCGGAGCCGAGGGACTAGACCGGTGGGAGGCGGGTTCTTCTGCGCAGGCGTCCCCCGTGTCCCGACGCCAGGCTGTCTGCCGGGTGGGGCGGGGGCGCTCGCCCCCTAGCATCTGCGGGCGGGCGTCGGCGGTGACGGGGATGCGGTGGGGAGGCCTGCGGACCAGCAGCCTGATGGGGTGAATAGAGCATCTGTCGCCCCGTGGGGTGGGACCGAGTGGCCGCCTTGCCCTCAGCCCGGGTCTCCTTGAGCGACGGGGTTTCATTTCACCGGAGCGAGACCGAGGCGGTCTGGAATCGGCCGCGGGCGGCTGACCCGGGAGGGGTGGAGCCGGTGCTCTGGAATGCCCCAACTTGTTATCAGAGGACCAGAGTGTTTCTGGACACGCACTGAATGCCCGCTACTTCCAGGCTTCGAGCTAGGAGCTGTGGGCGATGCAGGGGTGAGATCAGCCGTTCCGCTCTTGCTGGGAGGCCGGGCAGATTTGTCCGTGGATACCTAACTTGAGGGGATTGAAGGTTCCTTTTCTTCTTCTTCTTCGTCTTCTTCTTCTTCGTCTTCTTTCTCGAAAGGTCGTTTGTTATTAAGCCCGTCTGCAGTCTGGCATTGCGAAGAGTACTGTAGATTACTGTAGATGCTAATGTCTGGATGGCAGACAAATTCTGAATATTTTGGAGGAAAATTTTTAGGTAAAGACGCCGTGAAGTCTTGGTTGCTCACGGGTATGTTTGGATTCTGGCTAATTTGAGTGAATAGAAGAAATCTTTCACCTTCAAGAATGGAAACTTTCTCCCAAAATTCGTTAATAAGCTTTTCCGTTGCATTAAGTCAAACGCCACCCCATGCAGCGGGATCTTTCATTAGAGGCTGGAGAGAATGCTGTGCCTGTCTTCACTGATGATTTGTTGTCCTTGTGTGGGGTGTTGTGCCTTAGGTATTTTCAAAAGGGTGGGCTGGGCGCCTCGTCGTTTTCTGAGCTTGCTTTTCATTTGGTAAAGTCTTGGTGATTTTTGTGGTGAAGGTAGTTGGCTGTAAGCTCAAAGAGTGGAAGAAGGTGGGGGAAGAGGCCAGAAGAGAAGAGAGAGTTCTAGGGGAAATTCTCTAAATCAAGGGAAAACTTTCTGCTATTGCTTTATCTCCCTCTGGAAATCCCTGCAAATTAGGGAAGACAGGTCTGGCCACCACAGCCAACTTGGTGACCTGCCAGGTAAGACTCTGGGCCCTTGGGTTTTGCTGAATAAATGAACCAGAACTTTCAAGAGTCCTGAAGTCAACTTGTTTTCTGATTTGCCTTTTTCCTCTCCTATTAGTGTGTCAGGCAGTATAGTTAGCAGGAGGTATGGCAAGCTGTTTTCTGGTTTTGAGGTATCTTGAAAAATTCTGAAAATGTTAAGATTTGTTAAAAAACCATCTTAGAGTGGGGCATTTTTCTAAGTTGAGAGATCAGTACAGTTTATTTAAAAATTTCATTTGGATACAAGCACTTAAAGGTTTTATTGTAGTATTTAAAATATTTGACATGAATTATATTGAATTCTGTGTGGGTAAGATTGCAACATATTTTATGTACAGTGAGATCTGACAAAGTTGGTTGTATCCTGACATAGAATCTTGAATCTGCTTCAGTTTCTCCTTGGAAAGGAAAAAGAAAAACCTTTCGATCGGCTGTTAACATTTAACTTTTATTTCTTAATATAAATCTGTTGTAAACAAACACTTTCTCCCTGTCAATTTTAAGCATAGACTTTCTCTTACTCTACTCAGCCGCGGAGGCTGTTCAGTAGAGCTACTTTTCCTTAACGGGGCAAGTGAAATGAAATGTGATACTCCCCTGTACCTTTTGTCTAAGTTTGAAGTAACTTTTCATATGCTAACAGACCAACTGTTTCTGAGTGAACTCTTGCTCTTTACAGTTGTTTTCATCATTTTTATTACTGAATAGTGACTTTTAATCTCAAGATCCTGTTTTGGGAGGTGCCTTTTCATTTCATTAATTACACATGTATTTGCTCAAAGCGTTGATTACCTTTCTGACAGTTCAAACAGATTAGGATTTCTGTTCAAGTACTGACTATATTGTAATATATAGGGCATAGATAAATTACTTTTTAAGTGTCCAAGATTATTAGTAGATAATTTTCTTTTTTTATGAAGATTTATTTATTTATGCATACAAAAACTGGGGTGTAAGCCAGAGGAGTGGGGGTGGTGGTGGTGAGAGGATTCACCAGAGACAGAGTGGGAGACAGAACAGGCAGATCTACTGAAACACATTGCTGAGGGGAGCAGTGGGCGAGGCAGGAGAGGTCTGCTGCGACATGTGGGTGGCTCCCTGGCAGGGGATTGAGCTCCTGCTGCAGTGGCTGAAGATAGCTTTTATAGTGTTGTCTTTAACTCCTGCACCACCAGGGAGGCCCTTCTTTGTGATTTTCTAATATTGATAATTTTCTGACATTTTAATTGTATGTTTAAGGTTCCAGTATTTTCTTGATTGTAACCCACATTTTGTTCACATTTTAATCTTGAAGACAGTAAGCATTATGCCTTAAGCTTAATTGGCAGCTTTCTTTCCTAATGTTATAATGTTGCATTTCGTAGTCACTGGTATCTTAGATTTAATAAAACTTGATACAGTTAGGACTGTGTACTCAATTCATTGTAATTGTAACCACTTAATTTTCCAAATTTGGCTTTGTATCCTGAAGAAAGTTTGTTATTGAAAGAAATCCTGTTGGAAGGGATATTTTATTCTTATGAAAATGGAAATTAACAATGGGTCTGCATTTCAGAAATTTTACTTGGTTGTCTGTTATTCTGTACTCGATAACAGCATTGCATTATTTACAACTTTACTAGGTTTAAAATGATTAGGGTGAATTCCCCCTCCCCTTCTGTACATGATACTGTTAATTTGGCATAATTAATTTTTCGGTTCATCTTTAGGTACTGAAAATAATTTCAAATCCACACAACCATCTTTCTCTAAACATTCAGGAGCTTCAGTTTTTAAATCCTCCTGTCATTACAGTTTTAGTTACTCCTGAACAGTGGATTTGAGGTAGGACAGGGAGAAGAAAATACAGTATTTTCGAGTTCAGTTGTGAGAGAAACCTATGGAATGTACAAAAATCTAACCACATTCACTAATATACATTATATTTATTTTGAGTAGAAAGTCAAAAGCAGCTTAGCAGGTCACTTGTTGAACATTACTGATTTAGTAAGTGTTTCTTTGCACATCTAACAATGATTGATGACTCCAGAGAACTTTTTTTAATGAGTTATAGCTATTCGTATTTGACGTATTAGAAATTAAAATTGAGAAAAATGTAAGCATTCATTATGTTAACACGTAAGTAACACATTTTTATGGAAATAACTTTTCCAAAACAAATAGTGAAAAGAGTGGCATTTTAGAAAAAGAACTTGTGTTTTGCAACAATTTTCAGTTTATACAAAGATTGTGAGGGTAGTACAGAGTTCGCATATACCCATACCTAGTTTCCCTATTATCACCATCTTAGCAGTAGTATGTTGCAACTAATGAACCGTTATCAATATATTATTAACCAAATCCATTGTTTGTTCAGGTTTTCCTAGTTTTCACAGCTTGTCCTTTTTCTGTTCCAAGATCTCACCTCGGGTATTACTTTACTTTCAGTCATCGTGTCTCCTGAGGCTGCTCTTGTCTATGACAGTTTCTCATAAGAGTTTTGAGGAATACTGCCAGGTTTTTTGTAGCATGTTTCTCACTTAGGGTATGTGTGATGTTTTTCTCATGATTAGACCAGGGTTGCTATGGGTTTTTATAGGTTTTATTTTTTTTTTTAATTTATTTATTCATACAAGCACTGGGTACAGTCAGAAGTGCGGGAGGGTGAGAGGATTCTCCAGAGCCAGAGCGGGGAGCAGAACAGGCAGAAGGACCGAAGTACACTGCTGAGGGGAGCAGTGGGTGGCAGGAGAGGTCTGCGCGCCACGTGGGACCCTCGCCAGTGGCCGGGGATCGAACCAGTGCTGCAGAGGCTGAGGGCAGCTTTGCAGCCCAGCGCTCAACCGCTGCGCCACCAGGGGAGGCCCTAGGTTTTTGGTTTTTTTTAACCACAGAGATAAAATGCCATTTTGATCACATCAGCATGTGATTGCACTAACGTACATACAATTATCATGACTTATCACTGTTGATGTTGTCCTTGATCCAGCTTCATAATTATATGCTGAGTTGAGAATCTTAATAAATTAATTGCACAAAGTAAAAGATAATATATACTAAACAGCACATTGTGTCACATTCCAGTATACATAGTATCTGTAATTCTATCATCTCACTTATAAGCAACCCATGAAATATTTCTATCTTTTTTTTAAAGAACGAATAATTCAATCTTAGAATGATTAAGTAACTTGCCAAACATCTGAAGTTGATCTAATGACTAATCTGGTCAAGCACAAACTTTTTTCCAGCTGCATTAGCTGTTATGGGTTAACTGTCCCACAGTTATCCACAGAAATAATGGGATCTGAGCTAAAAAGAGCAGTCCTACCTGTATTCTCCAGTATATTTGCCAGAAACGTGGAGTAACAGACTTTATGTAGCTACCACAAGGGCACATTAAGAGTGGTCAACATTTTAAATAACAATAGCTTTTCGTTAAATCCTTGTGTTGAATGCTTTATTAATACCAAATTACTAGATAGGTGAACAAGAATATTTTAAAAATTCATATTTTTAAAAAAGATTTGTTTGTTTATGCATACAAGAGCTGAGGTGTAGGTCAGAGGTGCTAGAGAGTGAGAGGATTCACCAGAGACAGAGTGGGGAGCAGAACAGGCAGAGTGACTGAAATACACTGCTGAGGGGAACAGCAGGAGAGACAGGAGAGGTTTGCTGTGTCATGTGGTTTAGTTCCCTGGCGTTGTGGTGGCTGCAGATAGCTTCATAGTGCTGAGCCTTAGCCCCTTGCACCACCAGGGTGGCCCCCTGAAAAGTCATATTTCATTAGTATTACCAGTGATCTCATCAGAAAGCATTTGAGGATTGGAAAACTGTCAGATTGACAATGACAGATAAAAATTTTCCTAAATTCTAGTTTTCTCCTGAAAGCTTGAATTTTGTGAGCGATAACAATGCTGTAAATTGTTTTCCTTGAAACGACAAGCTCATTTCATTCATTTTCAAGAAAATGTATGGCAGATACTCAAGTCTTAATGATCGTAGTTTGTCTCTTATTCTTCCAAGTAAATATGGTGTTTTATGAAAAAAGCGTTTAGTTCACTTTATAAGTAAAAAAATTCACAAGCATATTTCCTTGAGATAATGTTGTATTCCAGTGTACAGCACAGTTACTTCAACTGTACTTCTCATTTCATTTCACATAATATTAAAAACATGTATTCAAGAAATCAAGACTAACTAACAGAAATGAGAGGGAGGGAAGGTTAGGTCCCCTGTAGAGTCAGCATTCATGTAATAATGGCTATGTCCCACACAGAGGCAGGATTCCCAACAGTTTCTCCCTGTTACCCAGTTCAAGCTCAAGTGTCCACCCTTCCCATCAATTCTGTATGCAAACCAGTAACCTCTTAACTTATGCTTAAGTTAGCTAGAATCTTTCTGTTGCTGCATCCAAGACTCCTGAGTGATACTGTGCTTTAAAAAATAGAGTAAAATTTTTTTTACAGAAGTATTGAAAAATGATGGTAGTCTTTAGCTCAGAATTTTGTGCTGTGTGGTTAACTTTTCTGAACATGTAGTAATTAATTTCAGTTATGAGCATTAATCACCCAGTGCCACCTTTCTAGCCTTACCTACTTTCCAGCCAGATTGTGCACATTGCTTCCCCACCTCAAATCTCGCCACATCTCTACCTCTGTCTAGAATGTACTTTACATTTCAGTGTATCCAAAACCCAGTTTTGTTGTCAATGCCACCATGAAACTAAATAACCTTTGTCTTCTCTAACCCATCAAGTGCACTTTATCTTTACTTTGTAATGTGATTGTTTGTTTCTTATTTCCAGTAAGGACTACACCATACAAATCTCAGTTCCACAGCATGCAACCTTGAATGAAGTAAGCAGTTCAAAACATTGCATGATTGTGGGCCTCCCCGGTGGCACAGTGGTTGAGCGCTGGGTTGCCAAGCTGCCTGCAGCCTCTGCAGCTCCGTGGCACGCAGACCTCTCCTGCCACTCGCTGCTCCCCTTAGCAGTGTACTTCAGTCCTTCTGCCTGCTCTGCTCTCCGCTCTGGCTCTGGTGATTTCTCTCACCCTCCCGTGTTTCTGACTGTACCCAGTGCTTGTATGTATGTATGCATACATAAATAAATAAATAAATAAATAAATAAATAAATAAATAAATAAATAAATCTTTAAAAAAAAAAAGACATTGCATGATTGACTCTGTATACCAAATATACAAGCACCTTCAGGGGCTATTGAGAGTTCTAGGGCTATATAGCAGCTAGCCTTCTTTTCTCCCTTAGTGGGTAGCTGTCTCCTTTTGCATCACCTACTACACTCATTCTAGATTGCTATTGCTCATCTTCAGTTTGGAAAACTAAAACACTTGAATTTTTTTTAAAAAAACAAATGACAGTGTGAGGGCTTGAGGGACTTTCCTGTGAGGAAATCTTTCCTACATAGACTTTGATCTTTCTTTGGGATAGTCTGACATTTTGGCTGATTTTAGAGATGAAAATCTTAGGAAAATAGCTATTGGGTATGGCATGCAAGTTCATTTATACACAAAGTTCATTCAAAAAGTTAGTTCACAGAACTGTGTATTAGGCAGTTAGCAAACAGCTAAGTAGGGGAAATGTAGTCCTTGGCTTGAGCAAACTGTTTTAGTAGAAAAAGCACTTTGTGTTTGCACTGGGGATATGTAGGCCACTAACAGTTTTTCTTACGCAAACAGAATTAGAAAGTTCTAGATCACTGTCACCAGAAATTTTGAACTGGAAAACAAGGGAAGTTAGAGGGTATGGTAAGATGGTAAGTGTTCTGGTGTTATTTTGATTTCCCCACTTGTTCTCACCTTTAGTCATTGATGGATTCCCTTGTTTATAGACCTGCTTGATCTGGTTTCTGACCGAGCCCTGAGAGAGCAGGTCCAGAGAGATTATGGAATTAGTTGTGCCGATGGATTTGGTATTTGGAGTTAACCTTGGACACCTGTGTGCCCACGTAATCCACACCTTTCCCTCTATCACCTAACAGTAGTTGGTGAAATCAGAACAATGGAGGGATGTTCCAAGCCTCCAAGACTTGTAGCTCCATCAAAAACCCCAGCTTGCCTGACCTTGCCAAGTTTTCTCTCTTAATTCTGTTTTCTTTCTATAAGCAGAGGAAGAGTTCTGTTTGGTTATTTTCTGCTAGGGTTTTATCTAGATTAGACATAGTGAATGTTAAGAGCTCCTTAGAATGTTAGGATACTTTCTGAAAGTGGCAATTTTGCAGGACCTGCCTGGCACACAGGCAGCAAATCACTTGATACGATGGTAGATGTTTGAGTGTAAGTGTACTTTTTTCTTTTTTAAGGATTTATTTATTTATGCATACAAAAAACTGGGGTATGGGCCAGAGATGCCGGGGATGAGAGGATTCACCAGAGATAGAGTGGGGAGCAAAACAGATGGATCTACCGAAATGCACTGCTGAGGAGAGCAGTGGGGGAGACAGGAGAGGTCTGCTGCGCCATGTAGGTTAGCTTCTTAGGTGAGGGTCGAACTCTGGTCACAGTCTCAGGTCACAGTGGGTGGTATCAGCTTGATAGCGCTGAGACTTTAACCTAACCCCTGCACCACCAGGGAGGTCCAAGTATACTTTTCTTCATGAACTAAGTATGTTGAAAAACTTGTGGATAGGTCAATATGTTAGTCAAGTAGTTTAAAATGTGCTATTAGCTGGCTTGTTCTAGAACAAAAGTGAACTTTTTTATTAGGCTAAGTAAAGGATTAGGAAGTAAATCTACTGACAAAACAGGACTCTTGATTATTCACGTTAATGTAATGAGCAGTGGTATGAGTGTATTTTCTTTCTTTTTTTTTTTTTAAGGTTTATTTATTTATTTATTTATTTATTTATTTATTTATTTATTTATTTGTACAAGCACTGGGTACAGTCAGAAGCGCGGGAGGGTGAGAGAATTCACCAGAGCCAGAGCGGGGAGCAGAGCAGGCAGAAGGACCGAAGTACACTGCTGAGGGGAGCAGTGGGCAGCAGGAGAGGTCTGTGCGTCATGTGGGACCCTCCTCCGGTGGCCGGGAAGCAGCCAGGGATTGAACCGGCGCTGCAGAGGCTGCGGGCAGCTTCGCAACCCAGCGCTCAACCGCTGCGCCACCAGGGAAGCCCTGAGTGTATTTTCTTAATTATACTTACTTTGGAAATTTCTAAAAATCTGTTCCTGCAGATTACCAATTCTGTAGTGTACATTTGCTTTGGTTCAGATACAAATTGGTGGATTACTTAGCCACAGCTCTTCCAACTGTATAGATTCATACTGTAATACTTTAAAATCTTTTAAAGAGACCTGAAGCATTTTCCCTTGATTTAAAGGCTGCAGACAGGCAACTTTTGGTTATTAAAAAAAAAAAAAAGGCAAACAGACAACAACAGAAAAACCAAACTCTTAGAGAAGAGCATGAGCTCTTGTATAACTTTGATACTGCATCTTTGAGTTTGCTAGGATTTATTGAGGGTTTGGAATAACTACATTTGCACATCATAGTAATGTGTTGCTAGTTGTATTTTAATAGATTTCTTTAGTTATGCTGGAAAACTCAATTGAGAAAGGGTGTTATGATAAGTTATTTTGTTAGAGCAGTGTGTACTGACTTTTCTACACTGGATCTCAATGTTAAGTAGCATCAGAATCGAAGAAAGGAATTGAGATTTCTTGTTGACTTAGTTTTGGGGCAGCAGCGGGATTAAGAATGAAACATATACTAAATATGTTTATCTTAAGGCAACAGCTGTTCACTAAAAGATAGCATCTATTTCTCCATATGGTTACACAAGGCTTTATTTTCTAGTATCACCTAATGTCTATAGCAGATATTGTCTGGGTTCTGACCAGATCCTCTTGATCCCTTTTGCCGCTTCTGTGCACCCGGCCTTCAGCTTCTGTGTTCTTTTGCTTCTAATGGCTTATGTCTGGGACTCTTTTGAGGCCTGTCTTTGGGTGACTGGCATCACTTTTCACATGGGCCTAAAGAGTCGCAAGTACCTAGCAGCTTCCATCCCCCAGGAAAGGCTCTCAGCTGTTGATTAACTAATGCGCAAACTCAGTGATTTATTCTCCAGAGCTCCCTTGCTATACCAGGCTAAGACTGAAATTTTGCCTCCAATTGCATCCTTGATTGACTGCTGTTGCTTCCCTCTCTGTAGCTACTCCCAGGTTCTCCTTGATAAATCACTTGCATTTGAATCCTCTCATGATCTGCTTCCAGGAATCCCTGCCTAAGACCGTATGAATCTAAGCCTTCTTCCTACTCTGCCATCACTTTTGTGCATCATAGTAATATCTTGCTGTTTCCAGCTCATTCTCAGAATATTGACTTTTGACACTTTGGGATGAACAAAATATATATTAAAATTCACACTAGTGCATCGGCTGAATTTCTCATTTTAACTCATGGCTCCATTGTTACCTTAACTGAGTTATGCCTGCATTATTTAGATATTAAATAGCTTCTCTTAAAAGTCTGAGCATAAACAGCAGTAGATTGCCTTTCACTATGTATAACTCATCCTTTCTTATCCATTCAGAAAGGTTGACCAGTCAGTATTTAATTGCATTGGTTGGTATGTAGAAACTATTTCACTATTGTATCATAGAGAACTGTTTAAATTAGGAGTTACCTTTTCCATAGCATTTGATAGATATTTCCTATAAAAATATCAGTACAATTTGGTACTGATATCTTTTCTGGGGCAAATAATTTTGGGGGCAGCTTTTTCTAACTTTGTGTGTATGTGTAGATGTATGACCTGCTCAGGCACTCAAATTCTTGAAAAGAAATTTTACCAAAAGTATATGCAGTTTTCTAAGAACACATTTCTTTGAGAGTCAGATAGTTCACAAGATTTCTTAAGACAAACACCCCATTTTCTCTTTCTCAAGTTTACTACTTTCAGCTATTAACTAATTCTGATTTTTCAGTTTAGGCATTATCTATTGACTTCCCCTTGGTTAGCGATAAGAGTTGTTTTTTTATGAATTTGTTAATTTTTTCTTATACCATTTTAGCTTTGTGCTATCAGCAGTTCTCAAAGTATAGTCCAAGGACCCATAATGTCCCCTGAGGCCTATGAGGTCAAAACTATTTTCATAAGAATACAAAGACTTTTTTTTTTTTATTTTTTTTTTTATTTTTTTTTTATTTTTTATTTTTTTTATAAATTTTATTGTTATATTCCCCATACAATTGCAGCCCCCCATTCTGACCCCAATCCCTCCCCTCCCGCCCCCGCCCCCCTAAAAGTGTCTCTGGTTCATAGTTTTTTGTTGATTTTGATTTTCACTTTCTTATAGTTATTCATTTTCCTGGTCCCTTATTTAAGTTTTCTAGATTCCTGCTATGAGTGAGACCATCCGGTATTTTTCTTTTTCTTTTTGGCTTATTTCGCTGAGCATGATCCCTTCCAGCGCCATCCATGTTGCAGCAAATTGCATGTGTTTATCTTTTTTGAATGCTGAGTAATATTCCATGGTATATATGTACCACATCTTCTTGATCCAGTCATCTATTTTTGGGCATTTGGGTTGTTTCCAAAGCTTAGCTATTGTAAACAGTGCTGCTATAAACATAGGGGTGCAGGTGTTCTTTGGAATTGATGTTTCTGTGTCCTTTGGGTAAATACCTAGGAGTGGAATTGCTGGGTCATATGGTAGCTCTATGTTTAGTAGGTCCAGAAATCTCCACACAGCTTTCCACAGTGGTTGGACCAGTTTGCACTCCCACCAACAGTGCAGAAGAGTTCCTTTTTCTCCACACCCTCGCCAACATTTGTTGTTGCTAGTTTTTTTAATATGTGCCATTCTCACTGGTGTAAGATGGTATCTCATGGTAGTTTTGATTTGCATTTCCCTGATGACAAGTGATGTTGAACATTTTTTCATATGCCTGTTGGCCATTTGCATTTCCTCTTCAGAGAAGTTTCTTTTAAGCTCTTCTGCCCATTTTTTGACTGGATTATTTTCTTTGTTGTTGTTGAGTCTCATCAGCTCTTTGCAGATTTTTGTGATCAGTCCTTTATCATTAGTGTTGGGTGCAAAAATGTTCTCCCAGTTGGTGGGGTTTCTCTTTGTTTTTGTTATTGTCTCTTTTGCTGTGCAAAAGCTCTTTAATTTGATATAGTCCCAGCTGTTTATCTTTGCCTTCACTATCACTGCTTTGGGTGATGTGTCTGTAAAGATGTCTTTGATGTGCAAATCACGTAGTGTTTCGCCTATATTTCCTTCTATATATTTTATGGTTTCAGGTCTTATGTCTAGTTCTTTAATCCATTTTGAGTTGATTTTTGTGTATGGTGTGAGGTGGTGGTCAAGCTTCATTCTTTTGCATGTAGCGACCCAGTTTTCCCAGCACCATTTATTGAACAAACTTTCTTTGCTCCAATGCATAGTCTTTGCTCCTTTGTCAAAGATTAGTTGACCATAAATCTGTGGGTTTATTTCTGGATTTTCTATTCGATTCCATTGGTCTGTATGTCTGTTCTTGTTCCAATACCATGCAGTTTTGATGATTATGGCTTTGTAGTATAGTTTGAAGTCTGGGAGTCTGATGCCTCCATTCCCTTCTTTTTTTTTCAGGAGAGCTTTGGCTATTCGGGGTTTTTTGTGATTCCATATGAATTTCATCAATAATTGTTCTATTTCTTTGAAGAATGACATTGAAATTTTGGTTGGAATAGCATTGAATCTGTATATTGCTTTTGGAAGGATGGCCATTTTAATAATGTTTATTCTTCCAATCCATGAGCAGGGGATGTCTCTCCATTTCTTTGTGTCTTCTTCTATTTCTTTTAACAGTGTTTTATAGTTTTCTTTGTATAGGTCCTTTACCTCTTTTGTTAGATTTATTCCCAAATATTTGATTTTTTTTGTTTCAATAACAAAAGGGATGGTCTTTTTGATTTCTTCTTCTTCAGATTTATTGTTTGTGTATAGGAAGGCTACTGACTTTTGCGTGTTGATTTTGTATCCTGCCACTTTACTGAACTGATTGATGAGTTGAATTAGCTTTTCTGTGGAGTTTTTGGGGTTCTCTATGTATAATATCATATCGTCTGCAAATAGTGATAGTTTGACTTCTTCTTTTCCTATTTGGATTCCTTGGATGTCTTTCTCTTGTCTTATTGCCCTGGCTAGGACTTCCAGTATTATATTGAAAAGCAATGGTGAGAGTGGACATCCTTGTCTTGTTCCAGATCTTAATGGAATTGCTTTCAGCTTTTCACCATTGAGAATGATACTGGCTGTTGGCTTGTCATAGATGGCCTTTATGATGTTGAGGTATGTTCCTTGTATCCCAAGAATTTCAAGGGCTTTTATCATGAATGGGTGTTGCACTTTGTCGAAAGCTTTCTCAGCATCTATTGATATTATCATATGGTTTTTATATTTCTTTTTGTTGATGTGTTGGATAACGTTGATTGATTTTCGGATGTTAAACCATCCTTGTGCCCCTGGAATGAATCCAACTTGGTCGTGGTGAATTATCTTATGGATACATTGTTGGATTCTGATAGCTAAAATTTTATTGAGGATTTTTGCATCAGTGTTCATTAGGGAGATTGGCCTGTAGTTTTCCTTTTTTGTGTTGTCCTTGTTCGGTTTTGGTATTAGTGTAATGTTGGCTTCATAGAACGTGTTTGGTATTGTCCCTTCCTTCTCAATTTTTTGGAAGAGTTTGTGAAGGATAGGCACTAATTCGTCTCTGAATGTTTGGTAGAATTCATTTGTAAATCCATCAGGTCCTGGGCTTTTGTTTTTGGGGAGGTTTTTGATTACCATTTCAATTTCGCTAATTGTAATTGGTCTGTTTAGGTGTTCTATTTCTTCTTTATCTAGCTTTGGGTGATTGTAGAGTTGTAGGAATTTGTCCATCTCCTCTAGATTGTTAAACTTGTTTCCATATAACTGTTCATAGTAGTTACTGATTATTCTTTTGATTTCTGCTGTGTCCGTTGTGATTTCTCCTCTTTCATTGATGATCCTGTTTATTTGTGCTTTCTCCCTTTTTTCCTTTGTGAGCCTGGCTAGGGGTTTGTCTATTTTATTGATTTTTTCAAAGAACCAGCTCTTGGTTTCATTGATCTTTTGGATTGTTTTTTTAGTTTCAATTTCATTTATTTCTGCTTTGGTTTTTATTATTTCTTTTCTTCTACTGGTTTTGGGGTTTTTTTGTTGTTCTTTTTCTAGATCTTTGAGCTTCGAGATTAGGTTGTTTCTTTGCGTTCTTTCTTGTTTCTTGATGTGAGCTTCTATTGCTATATATTTTCCTCTTATTACTGCTTTTGCTGCATCCCATACATTTAGGATATTGGTGTCCTCCTTGTCGTTCAATTCAAAAAATTTTTTAATTTCTTCTTTGATCTCCTCATTAGTCCAATGGTCTTCCAGTAGTGTGGTTTTTAATCTCCATGAGGTAGGAAAGTTCCTTGCCTTCTTTTTATGGTTTATTTCTAGTTTGATGCCTTCATGGTCAGAAAAGATGGTTGATATGATTTCAATCTTGGTGTATCTGTTGATGTTTGTCTTGTGCCCCAGTATGTGATCGATCCTGGAGAATGATCCGTGTGCGCTTGAGAAAAATGTGTACTCCGTTTTTTTGGGGTTTAGTGTTCTATAGATGTCTGTTAAGCCCAATTGCTCTAGGTCTTTATTTAGAGCTTTGGTTTCTTTACTTATTTTTTGTCTTGTTGATCTATCCATTGTTGATAGTGGTGTGTTGAAGTCTCCCACTACGTATGTGTTTTCTCTGATGTCTGTTTTCAGAGAGGACAACAGTTGTCTGATATATTTTGGTGCTCCTTCGTTTGGTGAGTATATGTTAATGAGTGTTATTTCTTCTTGAAGTATTGTCCCCTTGATCATAATGTAGTGACCATTGGGGTCTCTTTTTATCTTTTTGAGTTTGAAATCTGTTTTATCTGATATAAGTATAGCTGTTCCTGCTTTCTTTTTTGGTCCATTTGCTTGTAGGATTGTTTTCCATCCTTTAACTTTGAGCCTATTTTTATCTTTTGTAGCTAAATGTGTTTCCTGGAGACAGCAAAAGGTTGGGTTTTGTTTCTTAATCCAGGCTGCAACTCTGTGTCTTTTTATTGAAGAGTTTAGTCCATTTACATTTACAGTTAATATTGATATGTTAACATCTGTATTTGCCATTGTGTTTGTCTTTCCTTTGATTTTATTTATTTATTCTTTTAATAACTTTTTTTTTTGGCCTTCTTTCATTGTTATTCGTCCCTCTGAGGTTCTGGCTTTAGGACTCCTTGTAGTATTTTTTGGAGTGGGGGTTTAGTTGCAATGAAATTCCGGAGTTTCTGTTTGTCTGGGAAGGTCCATATTCTTTCTTCAAAGAGGAAGGAGAGCTTTGCGGGATAGAGTATTCTTGGTTGGCATCTGTTTTCTTGGAGTCTGTTGACTATGTCCCTCCACTCTCTCCTTGCCCGTAGTGTTTCTTCGGAGAAGTCTGATGTCAGCCTGATTGGTTTTCCTTTGAATGTTATCTGTTTCTTCCCTCTTGCCAGCTTCATTATTTTTTCCTTGTCCTGGATTCTTGGGAGCTTTACTATTATGTGTCTTGCTGTATTTTTCCTTTCGTCGTGGAAGTTTGGTGTTCTTCTTGCTTCTTGTATATCAATTTTCAGCTCCTTCTTCACATTTGGGAAGTTCTCTTCAATTATCTCTTTGAATATTTTCTCTGTTCCTACATCTCTCTCCTCTCCTTCTGGTATTCCTATAACTCTTATATTTCCTTTCCTCATGGAGTCAGATAGTTCCCGAAGTCTTTCTTCATTCTTTTTCCTTCGTACTTCTCTTTCCTTTTCTGTTTTGGTTCTTTTTATTTCTGTGTCTTCAAGATTACTTATTCGTTCTTCCATTTCATCTATTCTGCTTTCATTGCTTTTCCCAGAATTCTTTAGTTCTTCCATTAATTCTTTGATCTCCTGCATTTCTTTTACTTCCCTCTTTAGGGACTCAATTTCTTTCTTCTGACCATTGTTTTCCCTCTCTAGGGACTCAATTGCATTCTTCTGATCGTTGATTATTTTTGTTTTATCATTGTTTTCCTTTATGACTTCTGTCAGTTTTTTAATCACGGCAATTTTAAATTCTCTTTCTGGAAGGCTCAGAAATTCTTCCAAGTTATTGTCGTTGCAATCTGGGGGCTGGCTTTCTTTTTGTGGTGTGCTTTTTCTCTGGAGAGTTGCTAGGTTGCGTGTGGTTCTTCTCCTCCCTACTGTCTGTTTTCTAATTTGCCGTATGCGTTGGGACACTGTGTTGTTGGGACTTGCCGGCATCTTGGGTGGGCTTCTCTGTTCCCCTCTGGTTCTTCCAGGAGTCATCTGTCAGTTTCAAGCAGCCTTTACTGGAGAAAGGTCCCTGTTCTAAAATGCCGATGTGGGGACACACTCCCCTGTGCGCCTGGTCTGCCCCGGCGGTGGGTTCCTGCTCCCCTCTGGGCTTGGACTGCAGGCCAGAGGGGGTCTGGCGTGGGCGAACTTCCCCCGCTCACCTCTGGCTCCTGAGGAAGCCTTCTGCAGGTAGTCTTTACTGTAGAAATGTCCCTGTTCTAAAATGGTGATGTGGGACACACTCCCTGCGCTTCTGGTCTCAGGCACACTATTCTGCGCGCCTGGTCTGCCCCGGCTGTGGGTGCTCGCTCTCCCTGTGGGCTCAGACTACTTGTTCAGAAGGGGCCCGGTGTGGGCTAACTCCCCAGCTGGCCACTAGCTCCTTCAGTAGCCTGTGCTGGGGTCAAGTCGCTAGGTGGCACCAGAGATCTCTCCTAGAGCCCTTGGGGAGCTGATTTTCCACCCCGTGGGACAGGGAGCAGAGCGGGGATGGTAGGGTACACCTCAACGGCTTTGGGGTGCTGTGTCTGCCTTGTGCCCCACCGTCGAGGGGAACCCACGCCCCTAATTTCGTGCCCCGGGTCTCAGTTCCAAAGCCCTCAGTTCCAGGACGCGGGCTGTAGCCCAGATCAGTGGCGCGGGAATGGCACCTTTTGAATCCCGCTCCCCTGCCTGGGCACCTTGTTCCTGCTCACTCAGGGAGGGCCTCCGTCGTCTCCCCGCAAGCCTAGGTCGCAGGCGCAGGGCCCTCGGCAGCTGCAATCCGAGCGCCGCTTTCGCGCAAGCTTACCGGGCGGCCGGGGCTGTGTGCTGGTGCTGGTCTCCTCCTGGTGGGCGGGGCTCTCTTCAATGGCGCCCGGAGCTCACCTCCTTGGCGGATCCTGCAGGGTTCGCCCCAGCTCCCGTTCACGGGGTGCGGTGGCTGAAATAGTTCCTTTCCACTCACAGTCCCACTTACTGCATCCGTTTTTCTTGTTGGGCGCTTTGGTTCGTTGTTTCCCTCGTCTCTGCTGGTCGGAGAGTGCCGCCTCTGTGGGCGGGGGAGGGGAGCAGGGTTCTGCGCTTCCCTCCCTTCTCGTCCTCTTTTATGGCAACTTTCTTCTTTGGGCAGTTTGCTGGAGTCGTCCGTTTATCTTCCGTGTCCCAGTTCTCACTGGGACCTGCCGCTTTTCCTCCCTATTAACTTTTTTTAATGGGAGATCTTACTCGCTGCGTCTCCTCGCCGCCATGTTGCTCCGCCCCTCCCTTTTTTTTTTTTTTTAATCACTTTCTTTTGTAAGTGTACAGTGTTTTCCAGAGACCAAGTGATGTGATACTGTAAAGACCTGAATGTAGAAGCAAGTATAAGATCCAGCTGTCTTCTGTTGGTGCAAGAAATGTAAAACCATGCCACCCACTATTCTCTTTTTATTTGAAAATACATATTTTCATAAAAGTTTTTTGTTGATATGCAATTGTTTATTATTTAAAAATAAATCAACAAATTTTTTTCTTGGATTTAAATATCCTAGAGTTTTGTTTTTTGTTTTTTTTTTATTACTTAACCCTAATTTTTTCTATTATTTAACCCTAATTCTTTAATATAGTCCATGGAAGAGGAGTCAGGGCTCAAGTAAGTGTCAGATGAAGATGCCTGGCCGCCTATACACAGGTGGTAAGATGCTAACTCTACCAGCCTTCTGCTTTTTGGGTTCTTTCTTTCACTTCTAGGATGATCACCTCTTTCCCAGTACAGCTATGCATTTCCAAAGTCACCAGCCCACTACGGACAGGTGGAGGCTTCTCATTGTCAGAGGAACACTGTAGTGGACATTTGTCATTTGCAGAGGTCTGGGATCTTTTGAACGTCTCCTTCTTAACCTTTGGATAGCCTGTAAATTGTGAGTCCCACATTCCCAAGATAGAATCATCATTATACTGCAGATATAAGAATTTAGGTTCTCTTAATCTCATATACCTAAGTGAGGTTTTGATGTGAGCAATATGAAATAGGAGTGAGCATTTAGAGCTAATCTATCCAATAGAGGAGCCATTAAATAAAATTAAAAACTAAGTTCTTCAGTTGCACTAGCCACATTTTAGATGCTCAGTAGCCACATGTGACTAGTGCACATCATGTGGTTATGCTGATGATGTCCGTCACTGCAAAAGATCTGTTGCACTGTTCTGGTCTAGGAGGTGTGATGGCAGCTACTCTTCTGAGCACCTAACCTAAAGCAAGATCCACACAAAGTAGCAGGTAGCAGTGGCAGTAATGGTTTATTTAGAATGGTTCCATGACGCAGTTGGGTTTCTAGGGTACGTGCATGTACTTCTCCCACCCTCATGAAGATTTTATGAACTTTCTAAGATCCTCTAATCACAAATCCTTTTGTTTTTCACTTTGCACAACTCGTTTCCTATCCATTCAGAAAGGCTGATCAGTATGTAATTGCATTGGTTGGCATGTCGGAACTACTTCACTACTGCATCATAGGAAACTTTCTACTTTAAAGGTTCAAATGGTAATTAAATCAGTTGAGTGGACCCTTTTTACTCATTTACGAACTCTGAGTTACACTAATAATGCTTTTTGACAGTCTTGATATTGGAAAGAAAAACTAGAATAATCTGGTTGGCCATTTTACTCCTAAGATTCTTTGATCTTAGTGGGCTTGATTTCTATTGCTAATTTAAGTGATCATAAATTGACTTATTAAATAATATTGAGATGAAATTATTATTACCACTAAGGAGAATTTAGTTTGGAGTATCTCCAAACAGATAATGTTAACTTAGAGGACAGTCATATCTCCAGGTTTTAATCATGTTGGTTTGATTATTACCATGTTGGTAATCAGAACTTGTAGAGCTCCTTAAGAGGAAAGAATTCTTAACCTGTGTACTGCCGTGAAGATTGCCTGCCACCAAGGCATAGCAGGAAGTTCCAGGCATCCCTCAGGTTTTCAGGAGTCTGGAGTACTTGAATTGTGATCTCAGGGTTTATGGGAGGGCATCCAGGGCAGGGCAGACATCTTTAGGCTTATGGGAAGTTAAAAGACAGTATGGCCTTTTTACCTATCTTCCAATGTACTGTTTAATTTTTCACAGCATAATTGCCTTCTCTTTAATCTCTTCAAATATTTAAACCTCTGTCTTTGTTGGGGTCATGTTTAGCTACCTCAGTAATCTCAAAGGTCTCTGGTCCCTGTGAATTTCCTCAAAATAGTGCTTCTGGGACTGTAATTTCCTTATTGCTTATGCCTTTTCTATTGACAGTGGGGACTGAAGAAAAAAGAATTTGGCAAATTGAACAAAAAAGAATTCAATGAGTGGATGATCTTTTATGGGAAGGAGAGGTGGTTTCTTATACTCAAGGTAACTGACATTCAAAAAATGATGATTTTTTTTTTTTTTGGATAATCATATTTCTGCTGCTGCTTTCAATATTGGTTTGCTTGGTTGAAATATTTGTTTGGGAAGTGCATCTCTTATGTTCCCCCTCATATGTTAAAGTACGATAGTAAGTTCAACCTGGCAGGGCTATTTTGAAATTTGGAAAGAATGTAAATGAAAAATATATAGCATGATGACTAACACATAGAAGGCTTTAACTCCCTGGTTAATTGTTTTGCTTCTTGAATGAGAGTGAGTCTTTCTTCTCTGTTACTGCTGTAAAATAATCACCTCCTTGGCACATAGCACTTAGTCTATGAGTTTACCCGGTTAAGCAGGGGCTGCAGATTTGTGAGCAATAACTACATTTTGTTTAACCCCAAGCCTTGAACTTGTTGTTCCCTGAGTGAGTTGGGTGGGCCTACCACTGTTGACACATTGCTTCTGGCGGGGAACCTTGATAAAGCAAGACGATGGCAGTGGGAAAGTGTGTTTTAGTGATACATTTTGTCGTTGGACACTTATCAAAAGTAGAAAAAATACAGGAGGTCATTTCCCTTGAGGAGCTCCTTGGAGTTTTCCCTCTTCCTCCTCCAGTCTGAACTGGTTACTCTCCAGCCCTACTGCCGAGCTGTCACCTTGGGCCTTCATCTTCAGGATTCTCTGCCTGTCTTCTGTGCTTGATCTCCAATTTCTACATTCTTTGTCCTCCTTTTCTTGGTTTATTCCCACCTCATTTAAGCACAACCTTTAGTAGCTTCCTAAGGAAGGATAGATGAGAGGGAAACTTGGATTCTTGCCTGAAAATGGCTTTCGTCTACCCACGATTGAGTGTTTGACTGGATAGGGCTAAGATGGATATACTTTTCTTGGAGAATTTTGAAGGAACTATCGCCTTTTAGCTTCAGTATTGCTTTTGAAAAGTCTGATACCCCCCTTTTTTTTCCTGATTCTTTGTAACCTGTCAACCCCCAGAAGCTTTAGGGATCTTTATCCTAGGTGTTCTAAAATGTCACTGTAATGAACCTGCTCTGGGGATTTCTTTATTCATGTTGCTGAGCACTTGGTGGATCTTTTTAGTCTGAATAAGTAACTTCAGTTCTTGGAACTCATTTCCAGTAGTTTTCTTGTTTCGTGAATATTCCATATATACATATACACACGTATATAGGTGTATATAAGTATATTATGTATGTATACACACACACATATAGAAGTATATATATATATTCTCTTTTTTCTTTCATGGATATGGTGACTTCTCTCTGTGAGGATGTTAATTATACTGGTTTTTTTTTTCCCCCTCCTGTTTTCCTTTTCTCTGCACTGTTTGTTTCCTCCAATTGCCACATTGTTTGGTGCTTTTTCTTTCATGTTAGAGACCCTCCTTTCCCCTCAGTGTGTATGCTCCTTAACTGTAGGTATTTAAAAATAAAGCCCTGACTGATTGGAGGCTGAATGGATGGTTGTGCCTTGAGGACTAGTGGGCTTCCCCATAGAAAGATGGGGACCTCAGTAATCTGGCTGCTAGTCTTCTAGTAGCTGAGCAGGTACAGGGAGGGAGTGAAGGGAAAAGAGGGGTATGTCTTACCTTCTGTATGGCTTTAACTTAGTTTTCATTGTGGCAGCTCATCTGTTCCCAGCATCGAGTCTTTCTGGTTCAGCCCTAAGCCCAGCAGAATGCAGGCTTCTTCCCCAGGAGAACTTCCACACTCCCTGCCCCCATGGATGAGGCAGGTGCCTTTCTTTTTTTCCAATGGCACCTTGTACTTTCCTACATAACACTTACAATGCTTTTTTGGAGTCGGATTGGATCTGTCTTGTTGAACCTTTTATTTCTAGTGCCAGGCACAGTAGATAGTAAATGTACATATGTTTGTATCCAGGGGCTTAGCCATCGGGTTCTGTGTCCCCTCCATCCCAGAAGACCAGAGGTTCATTCTCCTGAGAGGGAAAAATGGGACTTTTAATTCTGGCTCCTTCGACTTCTACAGAGCCAGTGGGCAGAGGGCACTGAGGAATGCCATTTTGGGGTTATTGACCCTGTTATCTAACTACATGAAAGTCTGTCAGGAGCACTAGTCAGAAACTGAATCAGTGGTCATGTTCCTAGGAGGTGTAGCTGAAATAAGCAAGTACTTGTTTTAGTTGAGTACAGGTGAAAATGTGCAGATGCGGGATGGTTCCGATTCAGCCCTGGAAATGATCCCCCCCCTAGGCCACGTGGACTCCTTTTTAAATTTTAACACTTATGAAAACTTTCATTTGCATCTGTAAGTGTAATATTTTGTCTTTAAAAAATAGTCAAAAAATCTGAATGCCATTATCACACCTAAGGGGGAAAAAAATAACAATAAATCTGTAATATCAGTGATATAGGTGGTATTCCAAGCAATTTAGTTTTAGAGAAAAAAATGGTTCTAGTTTGTTCATCTGGTTTTTTCTTTCCTTATTTTAAAAAGTTGTAGTGTAACCTGAGATTTCCATTAGTCTACTCTGTTTCCATAGGTTTGCCTTTTCTGTGGTACAGCCGAGTCCAGTACATTATTATTTACTGACCAGATTTCCAGCCGGTTCTCGGTGTCACCATCACTCTTCCCTGGTACCGCAGCACCCAGTTCCCTAGCTTTTAATAGGTAAGGAACTTATGGATGAGATGTCAGGTTGCTTATCCATTACCAGTTTGGTATTTAGCTTCCCAGGTATGCTAAGTCAGCATTCATTTACCTGCTCATCAGCTTCTAAAACACTATTGATGTTTTTTCCCATTTTTTTTTTTTCCCTCATGGGTTTGTTTAAAATAACAAAACCAAAAAGCTTTAGTGTCTTTTAATTGGAGTTCAGGAAGGGGTGGGAAGTAAATACAGTCTACTACCATCTGTAACAGGAAATCTTCTTCACTAATATTGATTTGCCCTTTTCAATTATTTAAGGTTGCTAAAGACTGCAACTTCTTGGACTTTTTTATTGTCCTCAGAATGCAGAAGTCCAACCAACTTCTGTGGTGTAGATATGCCTCACCCACATGTTGGTCTTTTTTCACACAAGTGTTAAGTGTTAAAAGTGGGGGGCCTCCCCGGTGGCGCAGCGGTTGAGCGCTGGGTTGTGAAGTTGCCCGCAGCCTCTGCGGCACCGGTTCGATCCCCAGCTGCTCCCCGGCCACCGGAGGAGGGTCCCACATGGCGCGCAGACCTCTCCTGCCGCCCGCTGCTGCCCTCAGCAGTGTGCTTCGGTCCTTCTGCCTGCTCTGCTCCCCGCTCTGGCTCTGGTGAATTCTCTCACCCTCCCGCGCTTCTGACTGTACCCAGTGCTTGTATAAATAAATAAATAAATCTTTAAAAATAAAAGTGTTAAAAGTGGACTGAAGAGGAGTCTGTAAACAGCCAGTAGTTGCTCCCCATGTGTGCATGCTTCCAGGTCTGTTAGCCAAATTTGCATTTGTTCCTTATTTGACAGGTTGTTAGTCCATGTGCTTATTATTAGAAATATCGCAAGCTTTCCGAGTCCAAGGTTGACTGTCCATGTGTCTCTTCTTGTCATGCCCTGTGTGCTCTGACTTTCCCTGAAGCTTTCCTAAGTCTTAACACTTTCCTTTTCTTTCCCATAGGATCATGGATTTCCCAGGACACTTTGAACAGATCTTCCAGCAGCTGAATTACCAGAGACTTCATGGCCAGCTGTGTGATTGTGTCATTGTGGTGGGGAATCGGCATTTTAAAGCTCACCGCTCCGTACTGGCAGCATGCAGCACGCATTTCCGAGCCCTGTTCTCAGTAGCAGAGGGAGATCAGACCATGAACATGATCCAGTTGGATAGCGAGGTAGTGACAGCAGAGGCCTTTGCCGCACTGATTGACATGATGTATACCTCCACCCTCATGCTGGGGGAGAGCAATGTTATGGATGTCTTATTGGCAGCCTCTCACCTGCATTTGAACTCTGTTGTTAAGGCATGTAAACATTACCTAACAACAAGGACGCTGCCCATGTCTCCCCCCAGTGAGCGCGTTCAGGAGCAGAGTGCCCGCATGCAGCGCTCTTTTATGCTGCAGCAGCTGGGTCTAAGCATCGTGAGCTCAGCCCTCAATTCCAGCCAGAGTGGGGAGGAGCAGCCGGCCCCCATGAGCTCATCGATCCGCAGTAACCTGGACCAGCGGACACCCTTCCCCATGAGACGCCTTCATAAGCGCAAGCAGTCTGCAGAGGAGCGGGCCAGACAGCGCCTCCGGCCCACCATGGATGAGTCTGCCATTTCTGATGTCACGCCTGAGAATGGGCCATCGGGGGTTCATTCTCGAGAGGAGTTCTTTTCACCAGATTCTCTGAAAATTGTGGATAACCCTAAGGCTGACGGCATGACCGACAACCAGGAAGACAGTGCCATCATATTTGACCAGTCTTTTGGTGCTCAAGAAGATGCCCAGGTGCCCAGCCAGTCTGACAACGGTGCCGGCAACATGGCACAGTTGTCCATGGCCTCTCGTGCAACTCAGGTTGAGACTAGTTTTGAACAGGAAGCTGTGACTGAAAAAAGCGCTTTTCAGTGTGAAAATCCTGAGGCCGGCCTTGGTGAAAAGGAGCACATGAGAGTGGTGGTAAAATCTGAGCCCCTGAGCTCTCCTGAACCTCAGGATGAAGTGAGCGATGTGACCTCACAGGCAGAAGGCAGTGAATCTGTGGAAGTGGAAGGAGTTGTGGTCAGTGCCGAGAAGATAGACCTCAGCCCTGAAAGCAGTGACCGGAGTTTTTCAGATCCCCAGTCTAGCACTGATAGGGTAGGTGACATCCATATTTTGGAAGTCACAAATAACCTAGAACATAAATCCACTTTTAGCATTTCAAATTTTCTTAACAAGAGCAGAGGAAGTAACTTTAGTGCAAATCAGAACAATGATGACAATATCCCAAACACCACTAGTGACTGCAGACTGGAAGGCGAGGCCCCCTATTTGTTGAGTCCAGAGGCTGGGCCTGCGGGAGCGCCCTCCTCAGCCTCTGGCTCTCACGTGGAGAACCCATTCAGTGAGCCTGCCGACTCCCACTTCGTTAGGCCAATGCAGGAAGTGATGGGCCTGCCTTGTGTGCAGACTTCGGGCTACCAAGGAGGAGAACAGTTTGGGTTGGATTTTTCCAGGACTGGTTTGGGGCTCCACTCCTCCTTCTCCAGGGTAATGATGGGCTCCCCAAGAGGAGGAGCCAGCAACTTTCCATACTACCGCCGCATAGCTCCCAAGATGCCAGTGGTAACTTCTGTCAGAAGCTCACAGATCCCAGAAAACCCTGCCAGTTCCCAGCTACTGATGAATGGGGCCACATCCTCGTTTGAAAACGGCCATCCTTCCCAGCCTGGCCCTCCACAGTTGACCAGGGCATCTGCTGATGTCCTGTCAAAGTGCAAGAAGGCCTTATCAGAGCACAACGTCTTGGTTGTCGAGGGAGCTCGCAAGTATGCCTGCAAAATCTGCTGCAAGACTTTTCTGACCTTGACTGACTGCAAGAAGCACATCCGTGTTCACACAGGTGAGAAACCCTATGCCTGCCTGAAGTGTGGCAAGAGGTTCAGCCAGTCCAGCCACCTGTATAAACACTCGAAGACTACCTGCCTGCGCTGGCAGAGCAGCAATCTCCCCAGCACTTTGCTCTAACCCCAGCTTCTTGAAATAGTGCCCACGCCGGTTGTAGGACTGAAATTAAATCTCATGGTTGGTGGCTAACGCCATTAGGTTTAGGCTTCAGGCTGCCCAGTGGCTCTTGCAAGTTTCCACGAGTAATAAGTAGAGAACTAATACTCGTAGAGCTTGTGCCCTTGCATTTCTTTTGAAATGCGCACTCTCAGAGGGATGAGATCCCTGAAACCAAGTTCTTCCTTAGGATTGAGTCAGAAAGTAGTTTGCAATTGATGTTGTTAAAAGTGGCACATTGAAAAATTAAAAATGGAAGTGCAAAAAAAATTTTTTTTAGCGATTTTTGTAAAACTCAAGCATTTAATTAAATTTCCTATACTCCTGGATAGGATTATATACCTGTATAGTGATGCAAAATGCACTTACGTGTAACCAGTGGCACTTTGTGTCTGTCTACAAGGAGGCCCCTTGAAGACATGCCTGTCTGCCACAAATGCTTTAAAGTGTATCATGAGCTAGTCCTAGGCCTCAGAAAGTACTGTATTTTTTATTTTTGTCTGATTTGCAGTCACAGACACTGCACTCTGATGGTGCTGACACTGGGTCCAGAGGGAACATTCTCTGGACTACTAGGTGTATATACTTTTGAAGACATCACTAATGGACAGATGTTTTAACAATTTTTCCTGGTTTTAAAATCAGAGTTGTAAATGGAGTATGTACTTGTAGGGAGTGACGAGTAAGGTATTGTTTCTGTATGTGCTGTTTTAGCAATATTTTAACCAACTTGTATTACATATGTTACAGTTCCATGTTTGGAAGTCAGAAAAGAGCTAGTGTTTGTCTTGGTTCCGATGATACGGAGTCATGTTTTGTGGGACACGGGACCTGGAAGCTTTCTTGGTGCGTTTACCCATTGCCCGTGCAGTCTGGCCCCACACACCTCACCCAGTGACAAACCCATCCATTCTCTGCTTTGCTTCTTCACACTCTTGTTGCCTGAGGGGCATCAGTCCCAGGCCTAGATTGTTTTCGGTTACAAACTAACCAAAAATAATGTCAGCCCCCTCTACCGTGGGTTTTATTACTGATACATATTGTGGTTTACAAGTACAGATGCAGAACTTTTGCTTTCCCCAACCCAGTACTGTATGTGTACAACTGTTGGTAACCCAGCCTTAGCAGGGTCCACACTGTAAGATGGTTGGGCAGCCCAGAGCATAGATGTCACCAGGTAGCATCTGAGACTGTTCCAGGAGACATCTGGGTCACTGCCAAGGCCTCTCTGGGCTCCCCCCCGACTTCCCCAGCCTCACCTGGCTGTCTTCTGACCTCCTCGTGCCAGCAGAGCTGTGGTGGCACCTGTGTCTGGCTGCACCCTGGCTCATGTCTTCCCAGGGAATAGCACAGGTTAATGTGTCTGCAGAGTTTTAGTTCATGCATGAGCAGGAGTTCATTTTCTATCCTAGCTTTTTTAGAAGACACTGAACCATAGTGCATAATTGAGAGAAACCCTTCAGATGTTAGAAAGCTATGTAGGTATAGCCTAAAACAAAAATTAGTGTGTTTCCTCCTCTCAGTCTAGTGTGTGCAGTTAAACATCTGTCTGTGGATAAACTCATAATGGTCATAGCATCTCCTATGAACTGATTCCCAGGGAGGAAAGCCTAAGGGAAGCCTCTGTGATTCCTCTCCTTTGCAGCAGACGTGGGGAAGAGACGCTGGAAGAGATGGGATCACCTGGGGAATTCAGTTGTGTGTGTGGCTAATTGTTGGCAGTCATGTTCTGACTCGATGTGAGGCGGCTCTGCATCCACCCTCTGCATGACGTGGCGACCACTGTCTGGTCAGATTAACCTTGGGAGGCAGGTGGGTCAGCGTGGAGACCGAGAGGCCCGGCCTGGGCCTGGGGAGAGGAACCAGTGACACCGGGAAGGTGGTGGCCGCCCTCCTCCTCGGCCATCGCGAGGAGGTGCCTGGCTGCCCCTTCACCTCAGCTCGGGCTTAAGCAGACTTGGCTTTCGGGCGCTCTCATACAGCAGCTGGAGCCCTGCCTCTCCACTGCTAGATGGAATCTGGAATCTCATCTACCTCTTAGTCTATCAGTTCCTACATGTGAGAAGCAAGCTGTGGGCCAGAGTCCTTGTACACGCTGTAGCACTTAAAATATTAATTCAGAGGTTCCCTGGAAACCAGCTCCAGGGTCCTTATGATCATAGTTCCTACCTGAATTCTAACTGGTATCGGGTACCTGGATTTTGTTGGTTAGCCTTAATGAAAGCCTGGCATAATCATTCCTGGTGATTAAATATCAAAGTTCTGTCAGGGCGCCTATGTCAGTGGTGCTATGCTAGCCAATAGGTGAGATTTTGAAATAAAAAACTTACCACATTCATGCCTCTATCTAATATGTGCTTTTTCTTTGCTTAGGTTATTAAAGTTAAAGCAAAAAAGGGAAGTACTACTACTCTGCTAACCCTGCTTTTACCTGTTTTTTGTTTTTTTACTTTACCTAGAAAGTCCGCTAATGCTGTCAGTTAAGTAGCAATTACTGGTTGCTCCCCTCAATTTAGTCCCTCTGCCCTCCCTGCCCTTTGTCTTTGAACGTGTAAGACTTTGTTCTCAGTCCACCCAGTTTCCTTCTTCGAGGACCTGCTTTCTGCTGCTCACTCACCTGCCTCCCAGGTTGGAAGCTCCGTCTGCCACTTTGGCTTGGCTGTGGGAAGAGCTGGATCCCGCCTGCTTTGGCAGGAGCTGGGCCCTGGTAGTGCCGACGGCCAGGCCTTGGGGTGGAGCGAGTGAGATGATTAGAAAAAGGGCATCACTCCACGGGCGGCACAGGTGGGGGTGGGAAGAAGTGGACAAAGGAGTGCGAAGGTGCTGAAACACATTTTTTAAAAAATTAAGACACCTACCTACCTGGTTAGTCTTGACCGAAAAAAGTGTTGTGACCTTAGGTAGCTCTCTTGGCCATGCATATTTAATTGCAGCAGCTTATTTAATTGGGTCCAGGCAGCAGATACAAGATGGTGACCACGGGGTGCAGCTGTCCTATCCTCCACGAGGGACACACGAAGGAATGTGAGCAGAAGGGGAGGGGTGGAGTGGCTTGGGCGGGTTCTGGGAATGAAAACGCCGAGGCGTGAGGACTGGGTCGGGCAGCAGCCCGCAGGGCACTTTCCTCAGGAGGAAAAGTAGGCAGCTGCTCTTTGCTTAGCTTCTCCCAGTTACAGGCAGAGACGCTCTTGCAGAGAATCATTTAATAGAATTACACGCTTTGGGCGCAGATGTTTCCAATCACAGACGCAGCAAGCACAGCCCTCAGCACCAGCCTCCCTCCACAGAATCAGCACAGATCAGGTTTTCTTCCTTGGCTCCCGTCCTGTGGGTCCGAACCAAGCCTGGCGGCGTCTGTTTCCTCCTGACCCTCCAGGTTCCCTGTCTGGTTACAGCTTGAGTTCACTGGGCATCGGCTCCCCTCGCAGGCCAGCCAGCAAGTTGTTAGCGGCCAACAGAGACATGGTGTTTCGGGTTCCGTGGGTGGCACTGCCAATGTGGGGCAGGATCACTGGAAAGGAGAAGGGAGGTAAGAATGGTGGCTCAAGAGCCTTTTTAAAGCAGGCCTTTTTGCAGGGCGAGGGTTTGCCAGTAAGAACAAAGAGACCCTGTCTCGATTCGCCTTCCTACCCACCGTCACTCAACATCCCGCCCCCTGGGGCTGAGGGCCAGAGCAACAGGAAAAGGACTCCAGGCCATGAAACACGGGCAAGGGCGACAAAGGGTATGTATCCTAAATACCAGAATGTCAAGCTAGCAGAGCGCTAGAGCCCTTCAGTTACAGGATGGTGAGACGTGCCAGTATGGCTTAGGAATTTCTGCATTGTCATCCACTCCCTGCACCCCAGAAAGTGATGCCACAGGGCTTCTGAGCTATACAAATGACATGAAATGCTGGACAGGCGAGCTCCCTTTGGCCCCTCTGTGGAGCAAGTGAGGTCACTTGTCCCTAAGGAACACCTTTTCAAGCAGTACCCAGGAGCCTGAGCTCCACTCCCAGGCTCTCGGGGGATGGGGACAGCTGTCCTGGCTGTGGGCAGGCCTGACCACAGCCAGTCCTTTCAGGCTGGCTTGGGGGGTGGGGACGGTAGAGTTCCCAGGGGCTACAAGAATGGGAGCATTCATGGTGGGGAAGGCAGGCCGTGGCCTTCCCTCTGGGTTTCCATTCCGTAAAGGAACTAAAGGACAGGGACAGGCCCAGGCGACCTAAGCATTCATGGCTACATCTTAGTTTGGAGACAAACCACACCAGCTGCCTGAAGAGAAGCTGATACGAAGAACTGTTAACTAGTGTGGCCCTGGAAAGCAGCGTCATCTGGAAGCGCATTAGAAGTGCATATACCAGGTCCCAGCACCCAGCCTGTGGAAGCAGCAACCCTTGGGGACCCGACACCCCGCATTTGATCAGTCCCCCCAGGTGACCACCACAGGTAAGGTCAGGCAGTGACTGCCCTAGGGCTGGGGTCAGGGGATGGGAAAGGCAAAGACTGAAGGGAGGCCCTGCTGGAGCTGTAGCCCATGGCAGCGCTGACTGGCTGGGACCTTGTCCCTGAGGGGGCACATGGTTAACCAAACGCTGCAAAAACTAAACCAGATTCGCCAGCTGCTACAGGGAGGAGCTGCTGCCACCAACTGAAGTTGCCAAGTGCCGCTGACAGATGTGGAGGCAGGAGGTTTAAGTCCTGCTGCCGCCAGGCTCCTCCCTGACCGGGCCCAGCCCCTGCAGCACAAAGCAGAATATACAAAGATGGGTTTGGAGCCAAGGGAGAAAGGTTTACTAACTGGCATGCGTTGTAAAGGCACAAGGTACAGTAATTCCACCTTTAGTGGCTCGCATTTAGACTAACAGGTTTACCCATGACGGGAGGGGCGTGGGGATAGCTGGGGTGACCGCCACATCCACTGCTTTTAAATAAACCCGGTCACCCCTACAGTTACTTCTCGAGGGACACGGACCTAGTGGAGCAAGCGCAGAAGGCCTCTCCCTGCCACCAGCGCTGCTAACTATAAACACGTGGTCCCTGCCTGTGTGGGTGCCCTCAAGGTAGCCTCACACCTGGCACCTTTAGCCCTCTAGCTGCCTTGGTCCTACAGCGGTGGCGGGGACCACACTGGAAAAGCACAGGTCTGTCTTACCACAGTTCTTCAGGGTCAGGAGAGGGTGGTTTGTAGGCAGTGGTTCCGGGGTCGTCACATCCAGTCCAGCCCCTGCAATCTGACCACTGGTCAAGGCCTGGTACAGGTCGTCCTGGTTTACGACGTCTCCCCTGGGAATGACAGTAGGATGTGAGTGCCCCCAAAACTCCCTCCACCCAGGTCACCTTTAGGGCAGAACAACCCACAGAATGAATTTCTCCACCAGTCTGGGTCTTGGCACTGACTTTCAAACCAGCTACAGTAAGTCATACAGGAAGATGGTCTTAGACAACCCAGACCTGCCACTTGTGACTTTAGCAAGTGAGTCAAATTCTCTATGGCCCCAAGTTCTTCCTCTGTCAGACAGGGGGTACCACCTACTCCCAGGAGGACATGAAGGGTTCAAGTTTACCTATACCCACTATTGCATGAACACAGCTCAAAAATCTGCATTTGTTGGGTCCCTTTCAGGTGTTTCTGATCTGGTTGGTCCCCTGAGCCAGAACCACTGGCTGAAAACCACTGCAGCTTGCCATCAGGCACCTGCCAGCTGGGGGCAGAGACCCAGGATAGACCTAACTAGACCCATCCGAGTGAGCAGCCATCCTTCCTGTGAATGAACCACTGAAGTAAAGAGCAGATTTGCTAGAGACTAAAAAAGAATAACAACCAAAGTGCAGTGCCCTGCACTGTACCCGCTACCTGTGGGGGCTCAGTGAGAAGCTATGGCACTGTTGGCTGTCAGTGTGAACCCTGTGTTCCTGCAAGTTTCACTCCACCCCCTAGCCTTTTAGCTAAACATTAGTGACTACAGCTGCCTCTGGGTAGCCAAGCTCTCAGGTGACCTCATCCAATCCCTTCCCTTAGCCTGTCTACACCTCCACCTGCTAGGAAGCGGGTGGAGAGGCAGAGGGAAGACAGATCTGCACCCATACAATGCTCAGGCACCTGAAGGTCCTCTGGAGATATTTTGAGGAACCAAGACAATTGGGTTTTGAGTCTTACTCCCCAAGAGCACAAAGGTTCCAGGTTTTACTGACACATGGACCCAAGTGCAGCACAGTGAAGGCCTCCAAAGGGCCCTAAGGATAGTAAAGTGATGCAGAGTTACACAGGCCTGCCCAAGGCTACCTGCTAACTCGCTGCCATCATGCCTTCAGTCCCCAAATCAATGCTACTGTGTGCTGGGCCCAAGCAAGGCTGGGGGTTCTGAGCATGTTCTGAGAGCACTTCCCCCCGGCCTGGAGTACATGTGCATGGCCTTTACTGTATTTCTGGCTTGGCTGGTAGGTTGGTTTATGTAGAGTGGTGAGCTCAGCCTGAGTCTTCTCGACAATCCAGGGGGAAGGGAAGCCAGTCCCTCTCCCGGACTGCCCAGTGACACCCCCCCCCCCCAGATGTTGGGAGGCCCCAGGCTAACCTGCTGATATTGACAAGCACAGCCGTTTTTTTCATCCGCTGGAAGAAGTCCTTGTTGCAGAGTCCCTTGGTGGCAGGCGTTAAGGAGCAGGCCAAAACAATGAAATCAGACTCTGCGGCCAGCTGAGAGGTGGGCACTGGGGGAAGACAATTAGATGCTAGAGGGTGGGAGAGTAGACCTGTCCTCCTCCCGTAATGGAAACTCCCAAGATGCTTCCTGAAGGCCTGGAGAACTCTGACAACTGTACAAAGTCAATAGCTGCTTATGGGATTATGGTATATGACATCATTCACCCATCCCTTGGTCTAACCCATCCCCTGGTCTAACAGATGGGGAAGTTGAAGCAGAGAAGGGCAGAAACTTGTTTAAGATCACAGAGGGGTCTGGCCACTTTAGTTCTTTCTTCTTCCAGGCCCGCTATGCCAAGGAGGCGAGGAATGGCTGAAATCCAGCCTGCCCTCAACAAGCTATCACCCCTACCAGGGGGCTAAGCCCACCTTGCACCTGGACAGAGGGGCACATGCAGGCTGGGGGACAGTGCTCATGAGTTTACTAAGGAAACTGAGTCAAAGAAAGTTTCCAGCTCTTCCTGACATCTGTCAGCACCCCTGCTGCTCCCTTCACACGCCACCAATGGTGACGGTCTCTGAAAGACAGGACATCAGTGCTCTCCTAGCACTGAGAGAACTCACCGTGGGGCCTGGGTAAGCACCCTCAGGAGCCGATACATGACATCACACCTAAGGGAGGCTGCAGGTCCTGGGAAACCTACAGCTGCTGTGTTCACACTTTGTGTGTAAATGCTGCCACCACAGAAAACAGGGAGAGTCCCTTGACGGATGGGCTCCTGTGGAAATCAAGGTTTTACTTACCAAACTCTGCCTGGAATTCTGCTGCTTCCTGAGGTCTGGGCTGGCGCCCGGAGTACAGAAATTTTTGGACACCAAATGGTTTCAGACGCCGAGCAATGGCCTGGCCTGGTGGCAAGGAGTCAAGAGTCATGGCTTGTCCCCAACCACATACCCCTCCCCCACACTCTCAACCCCTCTGCAGCTCCAGGGCCAGGGAGGCCCTAGTGGCAGATCTATCAGCACAGCCCAGCGTTTGCTAGTCCTGTCCTAGGGTATCTAGCCCTCAGCTAGGCCAGTGCTCACACAACCAGCTCCATGGTCCACAAGAGAGCCTTTCACCTCTGGAGGCAGATGCTTTCCTTACACGGTCCAGCCTTCTAGGGCTACTGCTAACCTTCCCTAGAGCTGGACCTGGCATCCTACAGAGGTCTGACCAAACAGTCCCCGCCCTCCTTCTGCACCCTCTGCTTCTCTGTTTTTATTTATTTCTTTAGAAGAACTGGAGAAGTGCAGGGGTTAAGAGGATTCACCAGAGACAGAGTGGGGAACAGAGCAGGCAGACTGATGAAATACACTGCTGAGGGGAGCAGCGGGTGAGTCAAGAGAGGTTTGCTGCACCATGTGGGCAGCTCCCTGGCTGGGGACAGAACTCAGGCTGTGGTGGTGACAGCGCTGAGACTTAATCCGTAGGCCACCAGGGAGGCTCCCTCTGCTTCTCTTAATGCAGCCTCAGTCCCCATTTGATTTTGTGGTGTCATTGCCAAGCAGCCAGTTCTCCACAGAGACCACTTCACATAGACTGTGTCTGAGACAGATCCAGACAATTAAATTTTCAGATTCTGAACATGTGCTGAAGCTGGTAGGGTCCTTCAAGCATTTTTTTTTAAAGACATTTTATTTTGGGCCTCCCCCGTGGCGCAGCAGTTGAGCGCTGGGTTGCGAAGATGCCCGCAGCCTCTGCAGCGCCGGTTCGATCCCCGGCTGCTCCCCGGCCACCGGAGGAGGGTCCCACATGGCGCGCAGACCTCTCCTGCCGCCCGCTGCTCCCCTCAGCAGTGTACTTCAGTCCTTCTGCCTGCTCTGCTCCCCGCTCTGGCTCTGATGAATTCTCTCACCCTCCCACGCTTCTGACTGTACCCAGTGCTTTCATAAATAAATAAATAAATTTTAAAAAAATTATTAAAAGACATTTTATTTATTAAGATTTATTTATTTATTTATTTATACCAGCACTGGGTATAGTCAGAAGTGCGGGAGGGTGAGAGAATTCACCAGAGCGAGAGCGGGGAGCAGAGCAGGCAGAAGGACCGAAGTCCACTGCTGAGGGCAGCAGCGGGCGGCAGGAGAGGTCTGCGCGCCATGTGGGACCCTCCTCTGGTGGCCGGGGAGCAGCCGGGGATCGAACCGGCGCTGCAGAGGCTGCAGGCAGCTTCGCAACCCAGCGCTCAACGGCTGCGCCACGGGGAGGCCCACCAAGTGAGTTCTTAAGTAGCTTCTGGCTGGTTTGCTGTTTTGGCCTGTGTTTTATGAAGCCACGTCTTTGCATTACAGATATCCCTACTGTATGCCAAAGGCACTGATAACCCAGGGCCCTTTCCAGGGGATTGTTGCAGAGGTGGAGACCGAGCATGGACGCTGGGGCAGGCAAGCAGTCAGGTGGAGCCTCACCTATGCGTCCCAGGCCAATGATGCCCACGGTGCTCTGCGAGAGGCCATAGCCACACATCCACAGGGGCTTCCATGAGGTCCAGCCGCCACTGCAGGGAGGAAATGAGGCAGGTGAGCCCTGGACTTGTACAAGGATGAGGCCCACTGGAACTCACAGGCCCGGCACTGCAGGGCCAGGCCTTTGGTCCAAAGGGTAGACCCTGGCCTCCAGGTCAGAGAACTGAGAGTGACATGAGGAACACCCACAGTCACTCAGTGCTGCAGACAAGCAGCAGGAGTAACCGTCCTTACAAGTCACTGGAGACACAGATCTGATAGCAGAAGAGACCTGAGAATTTCCCATCCCATTCTGCAGGTGGCGAAACTGAGACCAGAAAGGGAAAGCTGCCTGAGAACAAAAAGCCAGGTGAGAGCTGAGAGTAAACTCAGGTTTGGGATTCCAAAACCAGAAAACAGGGCACCAAAGAAGCAACAAGAAATGAAACCATACCACCCCCCTAGCTCCCTGGGTGGAAAGGCAAAGTCACCAACAATGAAGGTGCTGGCTCCCTTGGTCAGAGGGGGAGCAGGACACTGGGTCTCATCAGCCCCTCAATACCTCTGCCATACTCCACCCCACCCCAGAGCTCTGGACTCCCCAAGGGCCTGTATTTGCATGCCTTCTGGACTTCGCTCCAGCGCTTCCTGCTCCTGGAATGCCTCCCCAGCTCTGGATATACAGACCAAAATCCCTGATAGAAACCCTCAGGCCAGACTTGAAAAGTTTTCAGCTTTAGAAAGGTGACATGGTACTTATGCCATATTGTACAAAACATGCACAGCAGCGAGAGGGGGTGGGGAGTACTCTATCAAACACATGAGTGTTTCTGCAACAACACATGAATATTCACACTGAGTAGGAGAAATAAAAAACAAAATATAGCCTCCTGTTATTTCTGGTCAGGTTTGGCTAAGAAAAGATCAATGAGGGCCTCCCGGTGGCGCAGTGGTTGAGCGCTGGGTTGCGAAGCTGCCCGCAGCCTCTGCAGCGCCGGTTTGATCCCTGGCTGCTCCCCGGCCACCAGAGGAGGGTCCCACATGGTGCGCAGATCTCTCCTGCCGCCCGCTGCTCCCCTCAGCAGTGTACTTCGGTCCTTCTGCCTGCTCTGCTCCCCGCTCTGGCTCTGGTGAATTCTCTCACCCTCCCGCGCTTCTGACTGTACCCAGTGCTTGTATAAATAAATAAATAAATAAATCTTTAAAAAAAAAAAAAAAAAGATCAATGAACCTTCAGTTTTCAGAGCTTTTGGGATTCTCGAATGCACGGTGGGATGGTGAACAGTCCCTCTAAGTGCTCAGGAGCTACTTCCTCCAAGAAGCCTTCCCTGATCCACACTCCTTCCACCTGACACTGTTCTCACAATTTCCCTTCAGGTTGTTTATTTCAGCTCTGCCTAGTACTTTGGTATTTTGGCTGATTCTGCCCCCCGCCCCAAATTATATGGCAAACATCTGGATTTAGGGTCACGCCTGGGCCAGGACCATGCTAGGTGTTCCAGGAACTGGCTCCGTTAGGCAGAGCAGACTTTCCCACCAGGCGCCACTCACTTCTTCACCTCCTCGATGGCCTCCGGCAACCGGCGACAAGTGGTGAGCAGCAGGGAGACGGCCAGTTCCGCTGTGGCGTCTGTCAGGACGTCTGGGGTGTAGCCCACACGGATCCCGCTATGAATCAAACACTGGTGGTAACACTGGCCTCAAGCACCTTCACCAATTTCCATGCTGCTGCTTTGCTCCCTCTTTGCACTGCCTGCCGGGAAGCTCAGAGCTGTAAATGAGCACTTACAGGTGGTGAGCCCCCAGTCCCATTTTCATTATCTCCCACTTTGAGAGAAATATGAAGGTGGAAGACCAGGCCCCAGAGTCTGGGGAAAGAAGCTACTTAGCCATTCTGAAGTTCCTCATCCAGAGGGAAATAATAAGACCCACCTGTTCTACTCAGGGGATTGTTGTGGGGGCAAAACCAAAAAGCGTACGAAAACGTGCTACCTGCACAGATGGTCCCACTGTTTCTGACCTACCATGCTTATATTAACTGGCCTGTGCGGGTGGGGGCAGGCTTCGTCCATCAGCCACCTCACATTCCCACTGAATGACAGGGGGATATGACATGAAACCCAGCTCCTCTTCCCCTCTCTCTGGGCCCCTCGCTCCTGCCCCCTCCCAGAGCCCCAGCTGCATTTACCGCTTCTTGATTTCATCCAAAGCCAAGTGGTCGACACCCACGGACAGCGTGCTGATGACTTTGAGATTGGCTCCTGTGCGGAAGAAGCACTGTCTGTGTCTCGCCGTGGGCTTCAAAGCCAGACACTGGGGACCACTGCGGGATGCCTGCTTACTGCCGTCTTAGAACCAAAGACTGACATCTCTGTATCTCAGTGAAAACTCCAAATGCTGCTATTTGACAGGCACAGACTGCAGGCCAGGGAGGTTAGGCGGCTTGCCTCTGTCACAAGGCGCCAAGTGGGCCTGGACACCGAGGCCCACTCTTAACAGCTTGCCTGTCCTTCGGCCACACCTGGGACCTCCCTGTGGAAACTCTGAGAGCTCTCAGAGGCAGCTGGGGCATGACCCTCATACCCTCACCTCTAAGCTCTGGGCCAACACTGAGGCACAGGTTGGCTCATCACTGACCCCCTCCTAGCAATCTCTATGCATGAACCTTGTCTCAAAGCCATTGTGACAACAACCTCACAAGGTAATGTTTACCTTGCCCCCTGGCTGAGACTAAGGTAACTCATCATGGGGTCTGCTGGTACTTGGCACTAAGCCACCTTCTCCCCACATGGGCCTTGCTCCAGGTCATAAAGCCGGATTGCTGCAGGGGCTAGACAAGGACCCAGGGCTTTGGGTGCTCTCCCTAGTACCTGGCTACCCTCACGCCTCGGTCTTTGCCCTTCTAGGGCCTCCCCCCCCTCGCCCCGAAATTCACGGCCAAAAGAAGAGAGCAATGCATGTGTCGGAAGGGGAGACCACAACTACTCCGTCAGGCCTGGTAGTGCAGTGAATGCCCTTAGAATGTCCTGCAGACCTGCTCGGGCAGCCAGCTGCAGGCTGATGTGCCCCATTGAGCCAGGATACCCTCGGCATCCTCCCGGTCCTGCCCAGTACACAGACCCGCGGTGTCCAGGATCTTCTTGTCCACACGGTCAGTGAGCAGGCAAAGCAGGCCGTGCGCCCCGGCCACACCTCGTTCCAGCTCCTTAGTGGGGATGGGCTCGTCGGAATCCCACTGCTCCACTTCACAGCTGAAGACAAAGGAAAGACCACTCAGAAACAGAGAAGCCTTACAGGTGCACCTGGGGACTTTGATTTGCAAAGTCCCAGTCACATCTGCAGCACATTTTGCCTCTGCTTGCTCTGGCTGAGTAAGGGTCTGTGGTGGGCAGCCTTACAACAGTCCTGAGAGGGTGGCTGAAGGGTAAATGGCTGCCATAGAGTGGAGAATGCTGACACAGGCTGTGGAACCACCCAAAGCAGAAAGGAGAAAGTCAGAGGAAGAGCTTTATCACCCTCATGGGGCAGAGCTCCCTGTCCAGGGTCCACCAACTGATGGTAACAAAGGCCAGTGTGGGGGGCGAGGGGGTTTCTACATGGATTCCATGTCCAATTGTATGTCCTGGTCAGTGAGCCCATGAAATGGAAACTCCCATCAAGATCAAAGCATGATGGAAGAGTTTTAGGGTACACTTCCGTGGCAGCCTGTGGCACTGGGCACGATGCCAGCCGCCCAGCCCTTGCCATTTATTCATACAGCCAACATGTATCAAGAACCCACATGTGCAGGACACAGGGTGGTGCAGACTCCCCTCCTAGAAATCTCTAACCATAAACCTTTTCTCAAAGCCATTGTGACAACAATTTCATAAGATAATGTTTACCTTGCCCCCTGGCTGAGACAAAGGTAACTCATCATGGGGCCTGCTGGTACTTGGCACTAAGCCATGGGGGTGCAGGGCCTTGCTCCAGGTCGTAAAGCCAGACTGCTGCAAGGCTGGATGAGGACCTACCCAGAACACTCTGCAACAGTCTTAATGGACACCTGGCCAATTAAGCCCCAAGCACAGGCCACTTTGCACCCTCCCGTCCATGAGTGTGACACACACACTATAGCAGTGTGACTACTGCCGTTATTACTACCATTGTTTTTGCCTTCACTGCCTCCCCCCTCACTCTCAGTTCACAGCAGGTCCTCAGCAAAGGTTCTGTTGCATTGAACAAATAAATCTCATTTTCCCCAGGCACTGGTTTCTGAGGCTGGGTTCCACTTTCTTTTCCCGGCCTGATACTGGCAAAGCAAGTCTGTATAAGGCAGTGCTCAGACCCCAGTGCGACAGAGCTGAGTTCCAATCCCAGTTCTGCAGACGGGTATGACTTTTGGCCAAGGTACTTAGCCGCTCCCACTTACCTCACCTGTAAAATGGGAACTCCAGTAGCAACTTCCAGTGTTGCAAGGATTAAAAGGATTTATTTATATAAAGACTTGCCTGGCAAGTCTGACAGGCAGGGTTCAACTTAATATAGGTCACCAAAGTCCCCTGTTAACTGTCCAACGGTGGCTGCCAAGGTCCCTGACCCTTCCAAGTGACCTCGCAGAGTAAAACTTTAACAAATGGGCCCTTGTCTCCCCACTATCCAGGCCCAAGACGGTAAGGGCTCCAGCCATTCCAACATTCCCACCCCCACCACAAATGGCGAGATAATTAGGTCTCCGCGAACTTTCTCTAAGCCTCCCTCAAACTCCAAGACCGTCGGGTACAAGCTAGAAAGTACAGCCAAGGTCAAAGCTCGGGATCCCAGTTCTCTCTGGTGCCTGGGAACACCCCGTCCTACTCCTCAAAGAAAAATGAGGGGTCTCCCTGGTGGTGCAAGGGGTTAAGCACCGCACTATGAAGCTGTCGCCGCAGCCTCTGCAGCTTGAGTTCGATCCCCGGCAGGCCAGGGGGCTACCCACATGGCGCAGCAGACCTCTCCTGACTCGCCTGCTGCTCCCCTCAGCAGTGTACTTCGGTCAGCCTGCCCGTTCTGTGCCCCACTCTGTCTCTGGTGAGTCCTCTCACCCCCCGCACCTCTGGCCTGTACCCCAGCTCTTGTATGCATAAATAAATTAATCTTAAAAAAAAAAAGAAAAATGAGTCCCCGGAGGCCATCCCGAGCCCGCTGGGGTGCAGCCCTCCACGCCTCCAAAGAAAAGGCCCGCCCGGAGACGCCGATTCTCCTTGAGCGCAGGCGGCCGCGATGCCAGGGAGGTGCCCAGGGCGCGCGGCGCCTTCCCCGGCCACCCCCGCCCGAGTGCCCGCGGGAGGGGTCTCGGCGCGCGGAGCGGCGCGCGGGCGCCCGACTCTTACTCTGCCGCCTTGGCCAGCGCGGCCCTGCCCTCCGGGGGGATCCTACGAGTGACGAACACCTTCATGAGTCGTACTGGCCTCATGCACCCGGCAGCTACTGGACACCGACCTGCCCTGGACCCCGCCGGCCGGAAGCGGGACGGGCTCGGGGGCGGGGCCAGGAAGGGGCGGGCCGGCGCTGGAGGGGGCGTGGCGTGGCTCGGGGGCGGGGCTAGGAAGGGGCGGGCCGGCGCTGGAGGGGGCGGGGCGGGACGCGGGGCGGGGCCAGGAAGGGGCGGGTCAGCGTTGGAGGGGGCGGGGCGGGGCGCTAGGGGCGGACACGCGGGTTTGCTGCTGTTCCTAGCTGTGTGTGTTCGGCCGGGGCAGTGACAGCGTGTCTTTGTGTGGGGTGTAACTGTGGGGCTTTGAGTGTGCGCCTTGTGCATGTGTGTGTGTGTGGTCAAGCCTAAATAAAACTGGTTCTGGTTCTGGGGTGATGTGGCCAGGAATGTGACTTGGCACCGGCCCCCAGCGCCTCCCTCTGAGCACCCACTGCCCCAGAGGCTCAGAGACTGGCAGGGGTGCTTGGGCTGGGGAGGGTAAAGAGGCACCCGGGGAGAGCCCTGTGTGAACATGTGTGGATGTCGGGCAGGCTGCTCTATTACTCTGTGTCTGTGTTGGGGGAGGGGATGCAGTCAGGACCTCATGCCCTTAGGTCTTTTCCTTTATGGTCACACTGCTCCAGGCAGGGGTGTTAGGGCACAGAGACCGGGATAAGCCTGGCCCTTGGTGCATGCACAAAAACTGACCAGGACAGTCTGATCTGGGACCAGTGTTTAACACTTGGTGCAGTTCCGCCCATGAAGCACACAGTTGTGAAAGAAAGTTAACTGGTCATGGGCCACCCAGCTTGCTAGACACCTGCTGACAGCTGGAGGCAGTCATGCATAGGGCCAGGACCAAGGTGCTGGGTAGGCCTGCTTGGGGTCATGGATGAACCTGGGGTTGCAGTCAGACGGACCTGGGTCTGAATCCTGGCTCTGCCTCTTACAAGCTGTGTGGTTTGGTGAGTTCACATCATCTTACTAAGCCTCAGTTCCTTCAGAATGGGTCTCTGCAGGTTACTGTGATTCCCAAGCAAGCAGCATTTGCATTACCAAGATTGTAGAGGAGAGGTGACGGGCTCAGGTTCTGGAGTCAGGGTTTAAATCCCAGCTCTGCCACCCGTAACAACTCAGTAAGCTTCTGTGTGCCTCAGTTCCGTCATCTGTAATATGCGGATAATGGTAGTACCTGCCTCAGAGCTTGTTGAGAGGATGAACTATGTATAGTGCTTATGGCTACATGTAATACATGTTGTGGGTGCTTGGCAAATAGTAACACATCCAACAAACCCCACACCCTTGGGCCCTGGCTGGCAATTGGTCAGAGATGCAGATGCTGAAGCCAGGCTTGGGACAGGTGGGAGGGAACCAGGCCTGTCCCTCAGCTCTACTAGCTTCATTTCTGCCAGAGGCTGTTCAGGTACTTGTTCCCAGGCATGGGAGCACTCGGAGTGCAAAAATCCTGCATGTTTTTTCTTTGCTGACTTTACCTGAATCCATTTTGCTCCTGGAATCCTAAATAAGAAACAGAGACTGGCACAGAGAAGGGACATCTAGCCTGGACACACAGCTAGTCACTAGAGAAGCCAGAAACGGTCCACAGGGTTACCTGGACTCTAGCCAGTGCTCTACCATACCATCTCCCCTCTCCTAAGTAATACGTTAATGAATGTCTCATATTTACACTGCTAGGCCACCTTTGGGGCAATTTCTGAAATACCTCAAATATTGACCAAACCAGGTATTTTTCTGTCCCCATGTCAGGCCCTCTGGGAGAAAGCACGGCCATCTGACTCCATCCTCTGTTAATAAGTGGTCACAACTGAGCCCAGCTCCCCCAGCTGGGCTACACTAGGAGAAAGGTCACCAGGCAAGCAGGTCCACCAGGGCAGCAGGGGGCATGACGCTTGAATGGTCCCCTTCCCTCAAGGCAAAGCTCAGTAAGTGCTACCAGTGGAGGCCTTGAAGCCAGAACACAGTGAGCTGAGAGCCCAGCAGGAGGAATCTGGTGAAGTGGTAGGGAAAGAAAGGGTTCAAACTGGAGAGGATAGGAGGCCTGATCTGGGCTTCCCTGGGTAAAACTGTGGGTCAAATAAGCAGCAAGATGTCTGGAGCAATTTCCAAGCATGTCCTGAGCTCTGTACATGACAGAACATGGTAACTCACGTCTCAAGCTCCTGCAAGTCACACTGTTGCTTGCTTGGTGTAGGATAAGTGAAAAATTATCAGGTTTTCCCACCTTCCCACCATTAGCATTATGATGGATCCCTGCGGTCCTACACGCATGCCTGATGGCGGACACCTGGAGTAGCGTGTGGGCATGCATAGGTGGGCACACCTGGCTGAGACTGGGCTTATAAGGGCAGTGTCATGGAGACGCCAGCAGAGAACAAAAGAGCAGCAGAACGAGAACACAAAGCCACAGCAGAGACCCCAAGAGAACGGCAAAGAGCCCAGAAAGTAAAGACTCGCCGGCCCGGCCCCCCTCCCACCCCTCTGCCTTGCGAAAACTCAATAAAAGCCTGAAAAAGTCACCAAGGGCTCCAGGACTCTCCTTTACCTGTCATCTGCCCTGTGGCGATCATAGAAATCCTGCTCTGTGCCTTGCTGGCGCTACACCTGGCTTTGTCACACAGTAACAAAGAGGCAGAGCTGGATGAAGCCTCTCTGACTCCAGAACCAAGAGGGTATCTTAGTCCATTCGGGCGGGTATAACAAAAATTCCATAGACAGGTGGGCTAAGCCAGGAACATTTCTTTCTCACACTTCTGGAGGCTAGGAAGTCCAGAATCAAGGCAGCGGCAGATTCCGTATCCCGTGAGGGACCATTTCCTGGTTTATAGAGAGTGTTCTTTTTGCTGTGCCCTTGACAAAAGAAGGGCCAAGGTGATCTCACTGGCGTCTCTCTTCCAAGGGCACTAATCCCACTCCACCCTCATGAAGGAGCCAAATGCTGTCCTGTGGGCAACGAGGATTTCAACATATGAATTTGCCGTGGGGGTCGGGAGATGCAAACGTTCAGACCCATAGCCTAAGGTGAAGGGGGAAGTGAGCTGTGACTTCTAGGTATTGACTTGGGAGCACTCTTGGAGGTAACTGCCACTTTGTCAATTTGAGGGATCTCCAGGAGGGGCGCAGCCAGGAGAGGCTGAGTTCAGCTTGGTAGGAGGAGAGTGCCAGATGCCTGGGGGATGTCAGGTGGAGGAGACCTGGAGCAAAGAAGGCCACTGAGAGGTGGCAGCTGGAGCTGCTATTCCAGGGTCATGTGTGTGCAAGTGGGAGCCTGGGAGACACCTGGTGACGGAAGGGCAAGGGCAACAACTCCGCCTGGGGACTGATGTTTATTTTTTTTTAAGATTTATTTTATTTATTTATGCATACAAGAACTGGAGTGCAGGGCAGAGGTATGGGGGGGTGAGAGGATTCACCAGAGACAGAGTGGGGAGCAGAACAGTGGACTGACTGAAGTACACTGCTGAGGGGAGCAGTGGGCAGGACAGGAGAGGTCTGTTGTGCCATGTGGGTCACCGCCCTGGCAGAGGATCAAATTCAGTGCTTCAGTAGCTGTGGATAATTTCACAGTGCTGACACTTAACCCCTTGAGCCACCAGGGAGGCCCCTGTTTCAGTATTTTGAACCATAAATAATGAGCAGCCCCTTTCATGGACATTTGGGCTGTGTCCACCTGTTATTATTACAACGCCACAATGAAAAGCCTTTGGCAGTCATTTTGCACATGTGCTAATATATCTGTAAGATAAATTCCTAGAAACAAATTACTGGGTCAAAAAAATACATGCACTATAAGCTTGGATAGATACTGATAAAATGCCTTTTAAAAGTTGTTCAATTTACTTTTCTACCAGTAATATATGAAAACAGTCATTTGTTCAGTGTATTTTTTTAAAGGCATCTTACTGTAATTTCAATTTACAGTTCTCTTATGAGCCAAATGATCACTTCCCATATATTTCAGAGCTGTGTTTGTTTCTATAAGCTATCTATTGCTGCCTTTTGCCAATTCAGGGAAGCAGGACATCTCGTCTTAGTGATTTGTAAGAACAATTTATACAGTAAGGAAATTAGCCCTTTGTAATCTGAGTTACAAAGATGGTCTTTACCCCAGTTTGTTGCTTGTTGTAATTATTTTTAATGTAGAGAATTTTTAGTCTTATGGCTTCTAGGTTTTGTCATACACAGTATGACAGGTATCACTGCTGCATAGGAATTATTCTAAAATGCAGTGGCTCTACACAGCGATCACTACTATGACTCCGGAGGTAGCTGGGCTCAGCTAGAGCTTCTCTTTCAGGCTCTGTCATTCTGTATAGTTACAAGCAGGTTGGCTGGAGCCGCCTGCAGGCAAGCTCGTTTGTGGGTTGCTGACGATGCCTGTGTAGCGCCTGGGCTGGGCTGCCACCGCCACCTCTCTGAAGGTCCTCCTGGTGGCCTGGACTGCCTCACAGCCTGGAGCCTGGGTTCTAAGAGACCGAAGAGACCAGCTTTCATCTCTTAAGGCCTGAGCCAGACACGGTGCTGCATGTCCTCTGCCATATCCTGTGGGTCACAGTCACAGCATCCCCATTCTAGGAGAGGCGCTGATAGAGCCCCATTGTTGCTGTTGTTACGATCTATTGCTTAGCTCTTACCTTCAGGACAGTGATCTCTGAGATGCAGACACCTACTCAGCCATTACTGCCTGTTAAACCTTACCTTGGCCTTCAGAACTATCTTTCCTAGCTTCCCCCAGCCATTTCTGTGCCAGATTTGAGTCATGCGATTTCCATCTACTGCCTTTGGGATCCTGCATTTGACAATAAAAGAGGGTGAAGTGCATTGCACAAATAACCTGTTCTGATAAAGTTAAGTGAGAGAATGAATAGACCCTACTCTTTATGGGGATAGCATGAAAGAATTTTGGGGTCATGTTTAAAACTGCCACACATAAAAAGGCATTTTTCACAGAAGGTTTAGTTTTTTAAAAAAGGTATAGGGCATCCCTGGTGGCACAGGGGTTAAAGTCTAAGCACTCTCAAGCTACCACCAGCAACTGCGACATGAGTTCGATCCCAGGCCAGGGATCCCAGGCCACACATGGTGCAGAAGATCTCTCCTCTCTTGCCCACTGCTCCCCTCAGCAGTGTATCTCAGTAGATCTGTTTGTTCTTCTCCCCACTCTGTCTCTAGTGAATCCTCTCAGCCCCTGCACCTCTGGCCTACACCGCATATGTATCAATAAATAAAATAAATCTTTAAAAAAGGTGTATTTCGGGCCTCCCCGGTGGCGCAGCGGTTGAGCGCTGGGTTGCAAAGCTGCCCGCAGCCTCTGCGGCGCCGGTTCGATCCCCGGCTGCTCCCCGGCCACCGGAGGAGGGTCCCACATGGCGCGCAGACCTCTCCTGCCGCCCGCTGCTCCCCTCAGCAGTGTGCTTCGGTCCTTCTGCCTGCTCTGCTCCCCGCTCTGGCTCTGGTGAATTCTCTCACCCTCCCGCGCTTCTGACTGTACCCAGTGCATGTATAAACAAAACAAACAAACAAACAAATAAATAAATAAAGCATGCCTCTATAAAAAAAAAAAAGGTGTATTTCATGCTTTCCAGACCTTGTACTTTAAAAAAAAAAGATTTATTTATTTATGCATACAAGAGCTGGGATACAGGCCAGAGGTGCGGGGGCTGAGAGGATTCACCAGAGACAGAGTGCGCTATGGAACATGCGGAAAAATGGACCAAAGTACACTGCTGAGGGGAGCAGCGGGCGAGTCAGGAGAGGTCTGCTGCACCATGTGGGCTGCCCCCGGCTGGCCGGGGGACCGAACTTGTGCTGCAGAGGCTGCAGACAACCTCATAGGCTGAGCCTCAACCCCTTGCGCCACCAGGGAAGCTCCATAGAACTGGTACTTTTATGGTTTAATTTTTACTGACATTTTGATCCATTTTTTTTTTTTCAGATAGTAAGTAGTTCAACACCTTCTATGAAACAATTCCTCTTTCCCCCGCTGATTTGAAATTCTACCACTATCTTATACTAAATTTGTGTCAAGTACAGTCTATTTCTAAACTTTATATTCTGTTCTGTTCTATTGAGCTATCTGGTCTTGCGTGATTAGTCACTTGTGAGATAGCGGAGGGTTTGTAAGCCGCTAAATCTGTGCTTATTTGTTATGCAACAATAGTACATTCATAGAAGTGAAGACACACCCTTTAGAAGCAGAACGTTGGGTACTTGTGGCTGTGTCATTTCCGAGGTTTCTGGAGAACAAGGCTGGCTTAACAGATCTGCTTTGGCCTCACAATGGCCAGGAGGCAAAGCTCTTCCATCTGATCCTCGGTGCCCAAACCACAAATGGGTGGGCAATCATTTGATGTCAGGGGTCAGTAGGTGTTAAGCTCAGGCCAGGGCCTCAGGGGGTGCACAGGATATGTTGACTAGCACAGGCACCTGCACTGTGCCCAGTACTGACAGGCACTTTTCCACAGTCACCTCTTACTGACCTTCACCTTGTCCTGCCTCCCAGTCTTCAGTTTCCCCCTGGCTGTTCGATATTCAGGGGTCTCTGGGCCACATGCTCTGGCCGATTCAGTCGAAGCCTGAGTGGGTGTGGGGAAGGGGTGAGGTCACAAGGTCAGCGTTGGGGTGGACTTACAGCATGGCATCATGTGGAAGCTGATAGGACATATAGATTCTCTGGTATCCCCCAAATCTACTGAATTAGAGCTTTCCTCTCCTGCTGGAGGGGGAGCAGAGGAGACAAAAGCCCATTCCTAAGGTCATTCATACTTTAATTTAAACATCAGTTGCTTACTCTCCATAAGACTGCAGCAAATTTCTCAAAATTTTTTAAGCCACAGTTTCCTTATCACACTTAGAATAGCAAGGGCCTAGGGAGACTTCCAGCCTTGCTAGTCTCGCAGATTCTGAGTGCTGCTGTGATTACCCATCCTGCTGTACATTGAAGAACTGCTCTCTCATAGGTCTGGATGCAAGTGGGCCCTGGCATTTTCTGTATTTTCAACCTTCACTTCTGTCCTAAGGTTTTCTGGCCTTATTTCATGCCCTTTTTTTGGTGGCGCTGCTTCCCTCACTAAACCATAAGCTCCTTGAGAGCAGGGGCTTTGTTGCTTTGCTTCCCATCAGTGTCCAACAGCCCTGCACATGGTAGGTGCTCAGTAAATATTTGCTAAAGACATGAATAAGTGATGCAGGTGGTGTCTTCCTCTTATTATTGCTGATCCCTGCAGGGACTCTGTCATTCTATCACCACCTAGTGGGCACCTTTGTGAACTGCAGGGTGGGGGAGAAAAAGGCTCCACCTGTGTTTGAAAGCCAGGCTGCAGGGAGAGGGGGCGCGGTGGGCTGGAAACTACCCCTTCTGCTGCCCCTGTTATCTGTGCTCTTGTTTGCTGACACAGAGCCCTTTGGAGGAGACAATTTGTTGAGGCGACAGCATTTGAGCCAAATAATGAAGCAATAAAATTTGGAATGGGGGGAATGGAGAGAGGGAGAAAAGGCATTCCAGGGGGAAAAGGCGTTCCTGGTAGGATGGGCAGCATGAGCAAAGGCCTGGAGGCTGGAAAGCATGCATGTGCCCAAAAGGAAGAGAAACAGAGTGGATGAGATGGGCAGCGGGGGGCAGATGAGGCCAGACAATGAGACGGGATGAAAGTAAGAGGTCCCGAGGAGAGTATTTGATCCGAGCCAGGAACTTCACACACAGCAAAGGTTAGTTTTAGGACCCCCACCTTACAGCTGATGAAGCTGAAGCATAGATTAATAAAAATGACTTGCCCCAGGTCACATAGTTGGTAAGAGGCATAACTGGATTTGAACCTAGAGTATTGGACGGATTCTCTCTTCCCTGATGTGGGTGCTTAGAATTGGGGGTATGTTGGTGGGTGTGTGTGAGAGGCCAGGGGCTGAGGTGCAAGACACCCAGAGCCCTGAGCTTCTGACTCCTCCTCACTGTCTCAGGGCCTGGGGGCCCCCCTCTGCCTACCCTTGTCAGGTCATAGACCCGGGGCTGGGTGGCAGGATGCCTGCGTGGCAGGAGCCCTGCGCCGTAGTCCCAGATCTGCCCGGGGTTTCCTCCCTCCGGGCCACAGAGTAAAATGGCTGTCATGACTGGTAAAGGAATCGCAGAGATCACTTACTCTGCCATGATACAGATAGGGGATCTGAGGTCCAGAGAGGGACAAGAACTGCCCACGTGGTGCACACTGAGCTAGGCTCAGTGCAGCATTCACCCTGGTCTGGGTCAGGCTTCTGTCCAGGAATGGGAAGCTAATGTTATCCTCCAACGAAAGTCTGGGTGCAGAGGGTGGCAGAGGACCCAGCTGGTCCCCTTTGGCCATACTGGGCCCCTGGGAAATGTGTCTGAGTTTCAGTTCCCAATGAGGTGGGTATCTGGGGAGGGGCTGAGTCTATGGAGCCACAAGCTGGGAGCTTGGGGTCTCCCCAAGGAAGGAAGGGAGGCTCACGAGGACTGGCCCCATACGTGGCTCAGCAGGGCAGAGGGAAGGGCAGGAGGGCCACCCAGGTTTCCCAGCTGGACAGCCGAGAGGGGTGGCCTCTAGACTTTTGGTCCAGCTGCAGCCCTGCCTCCCACCACCTGCTCTGTGTCCAACCACCAAGCCCCCTTGGCCTGATCTGGGAAGCAGAGGACCCTCACCTGGGGGAGGCGGATTCAGGCTGAGCCCATCTTCACCACCTCACAGGCTGACAGTGGACACCTATACGATCCGCACTTCCTAGAAGAGAACACCAAGCCTCAGAGAGGCAAAAGGATTTGCCCACGGTCACCAATTTTGACACGAGTCAGAGTGACACCAAAGCATTTGACCACAACTGATGACTAGCCGCTGACCTGTGCTCTGTGCCGAGTCCAGAGCAGTTTCCACGGCTGTGATTCTTCCTTGGCCTCAGGGCATCTTCCTGAGCAACTTCCTGCCAGGCCGCCCTAGCTTGGGATACTGCCTGCAAGCTTCAGGCTTCATCCTAGGGTGGCCCCCACCCTCATACCGCATTTCTCCCTCTGACCCTTTGTGTTCCCCTTCTCTGCCCGTCAACCCACAAATAGGGGGCAGGACCAGGTCAAGGAAAGTGTAGGGCCCAAGCCTTTTCTGAGGCCCCAGTACCGAGCCAGCACGGACACTCAGTAGGCATGATCTCTGTGGGAGCGAGGATGGAAAGCTGAGGGGGCTTAGGGGTCCCAGCAGCCTCCAGGCAGAGGAATGTCCTGCCCGGCCTTCCTGTGAATCAGCCCCCGGTTCGCTCCATGGTGCCTGGGCCTGAGAAAGCTCCCCCAGCAGCTGTGCTGCCCAAAGTCCTGCCCATGGATCCCCAAGTTGCCAGTTTGGGCCACTTTCTGCCGGCAAGGCTGAGAGGACGTCAGGTCCCTGGTGCTGGCTGACCCCGGGGTGTGAAAACCCCCAGAATGTGCTTGGGAGTAGCCAACCAGATTTCTGTGGTCAGATTTCTAGGCTCCCTGGGGTGGGAGTGAATTATTTCTGTTGAGCATTTTTACCAGAACCATTTCCTTAATCCTTCTCAGGGCATGGCTGGGATTCGGCCATGAGCTATAACAGCCAGAACATTTGGCTCTGTGAGTGAGGAACAACTGCTCATTCTTAAACTAGCCAAGTTCCTCTTTTGTTCAGCTGTCCCGGGGTGGAGGTAGGGGGCAGGATCCCGAACCAGACCATTGCTCATACAGACCAGAGTCTACCGCCTCGTTACACAGATGGCACCACAGAGGCGCAGGGACACTGGCAGGCTGGGGGCAGAGTCACCAGCTGGGGGCAGTGCCATTCTGTATGCAGACTGGACTGTGGGTGCAGCAGGGCAGAGCGAAAGGGAGTGGTCCACCTCCCAGGAGCCCAGGCTGGTCATCAGGACAGCAGGCAGGGCTGTTCCCATTGGGAAGGTTTTGTGCAGGAAGGGAGGTTGTGTGGGACCTGTCCGGCCTCCTCACTGGTAAGGGAGTTGCCCGGAAGATGGTCTAAGAAAAGGAAACAGCAGGAGTAAAGGCATGGAAGCTGTGTCCTCAGCCGTCCCCACTGCAGGCTCTTAGCCTTCGTGTACGAGTGATTTATCCAGGGAGCACTAAAGGGAAGGTATAAGGAAAAGAGCCTGACTGTGTGTGGGGGCGGGAAGGGGGGGGCATGGATAAATGGCCCCATTTCTGGACAGGGTAGCCTCAGTCTGATCCCATGGGGTCCTCTGAAGTATGGGTGCATCTTGTGATTGTCAGAACCCCAGGCAAGGGAGTTGGGCTTCCAGACTTTCCACACCATCCAGGGAGATCCGGGCAGAGGACCGCTTCCTGGAGGAGGTGTGGCCTTGCCACATGGTGACAGCAGGATATGCAGGTTCTCCTGAGGGTTTGGGCAGGACTGGAGGTGGGAACTCTGATACTTTTCTGGAAGGTCAAGGTGGCCGTTTCCTACCTGGATGAACGCCAAGGCTGCACCCCTGATTTTAGACAGGCCAAGGAGGAGTGTGGAGCTCAGAGAGGGGTTGGCTCCCTGCAGGCATGGGTGAAGTTCACTCAACTGTTTCAGCAAAAGTCCCATAAACTATATCTGGAAATCCCTCTCTCATCTGTGCTGTTTGTGGCCAAAACCCTAATATGTCATAAGGAGGGATAGAGAGCTCAGGTGAAAGGTAGCACTATTTTATTTAGCTAAAAATGTTCAGAAATGAGTCACTCACCTGACCTGGTCTCAAGAGGCTGCACCAACAGGTGCTCAGGGCCCCAGACAAGGTGGTTTCAGGTCTGGGTCCAAAGGGCAGAGCCATAAGTGACTAGGGGCATCCCAGGGAGGTGGGTCTGTATTATTCTGTGCAATTCTCTGCCCTTGAATTGACCTCACTTCTCTTCTACCCACCATGAGGCTCCACCTGCCCCTGCCAGCCTTCAGCCTTGCCTCTGGTCTCCTAGAAATGCCAGTTTTCAGTCCCCTCCCTTGCTTGCCATCTCCCATGGGTCCCCAATGCCCTCGGGAGAAAGATCCAAGTCCTGCGGTTCCTCTAAGTTCTCTCCTGGTGATGAAGATGCTTAACCCACGGGTACTGAGAGCAGCAAACTCAGGCGGAATCAGGAGTTGGGCAGCAGCTCCCCCGAGCCTGCAGGGCATGGCAGACAGTAGCCTAGCTGTCTGGAAAGAGCTACCCAGGACCTGGCCGAGCCTCCTTCCCCCGCTTTGCCTCTATAACTAATTTATGGAAAGCATCTAAATTAGGAGTCAACACATTCCTGCAAAGCTCACCTAATCCTGCCTCTACCAGAGGGAGCAGCGCCCAGGGGGTGGAGCGTTTTCTTACAGTGCTTATATTTGGTTTTATTTCAGGAAAAAAAATAAAACCCCAAATGAAGCATTTAAGGTCTTACTTCACAATCACCTGCAGAAGGAGATTCCCAGCGGTGCTGGGTGAGGCCACAGGGACCCTGCCCTCCTGTGGCCCCAGGAGGGGTGGGGGTGGGGGCAGAAGCCTTTGGCTCTACCTTAGGCTCCCTCCCGTCTGTCTCCAGCCAGTTCTGAGCAGCCAGCCCCTCTGCACAGGGTTCCTGGCGTGGTGTTTCCGCTTCCGCCTGCCTGGTGCCAGTCCCTTCTCCCAGACAGACAGGCAGGTGTGTCACCCCTCCGAGAAGCTCTCCATCTCCCTCGAGGAACCCAGAGTCCTATCCTGTCCCAGCACACCCTCACGATGCCCTCTGACCCCACCCCTCCCTCCTTCTTCCCAGGAATCCCTGCTGCCTTGCCCTTAATCCTGCACTCTGGGCCCCTCCACTTGCTGTTTCTCCTGCCTGGAACGCTCTTCCTCTCATTGCTTACAGATCTCTCTCAGAAGGCAGCCCTTCCAGGCTTCCCAGCCTTCCCTGCTCGCACCACTCCTCCCTACCATTCCCTCTCTACGCCCTCACCCTGCTTTGTCTCTCCCCTTGGCACTCACCAGCAACCCAGTAGATTCTTTTTGTTTTTTTTGTTCAGTTTCCCTCTATTCCACACCAGAGTGCAAGCTCTGAGGACACAGGACTTGTTTTGTTTGCTGCCAAATCTCCAGTGCCAAGAGCAAGGCCTGGCTAGGAGCAGGTGCTCAATAATATTTATTAAATGAATGAATAAACCATAACTGTCATTTGAAGGAGAGGGTGGGCAGAGTTCCCCAAGATGTTCTGGGGGCATCCCCTATGTATGTGTTGAGTCACCCCCTTGATACTCCCTGCAAAAGTCTTCAGGCCAGCATCTGTGTGGAAGTTCCTGAATGTTCTGGCTGCAGGCAACAGCTCTGATCAGCCAAAATCAGGACTGATTTTCCTTTGGTGCAAATGCCACCTCTTCCAAAGAGTCCTCCCAGAACGCTTCCCAATCCTCAGGCAATGTTTGTGTCGTCTCCTCTCCTCCACCCCCACTCCCACACTTTCACCTTTGTGATCTGTCTTGGAGTCAGTGTCAGGTCAGAAAGTGTCAGGCAGCTTACCTGAGTCATACCCAGAGCGCACCTGGGAGACTGTTTCAGCTCAGCTTTAAGGGCTGCCACTGTGGCCTCAGGCATGCCCTTCTCACTGAAGCCACACAACAACCCTCCGAGGTGATCATTATTATCCCCATTTTACAGATGAGGAAACTGCGGTCAGAGGCCACAGAAGTGACTTACCCACGCCCCATGCCTGGGTCCCCAGGTGGAGTGGAGCCAGGTTCCTCCCCGCCAAGGCAGCACGGTTGCTTTCACTGGCAGTGCTCAGCGAGTGTTTGGAGAATAAGTAAAAGAGCAAGTCTGAGTTTCCAGCTCCTCCGTGAGCACTTCAGACCTTGTAGCCACAGCATGTGCCAGCACAATGCAGCGCTGATCCCCAGTTAGGCTGAGCCCCCCTGGATGGCGACTCTCCTGGCAGTCTGTGTAGAGGAAGAAAAGATAGTAACTTTCCTTTTCAGATGATCAGGGGGTCCCAACTGTGGGGTGTGAAGGGTCCTCAGCCTCTCCCTGAGCATAGACAAGGTCTAGAAGGATTGGGTGATGAGCTGGAGGTGGGAGCAGAGCTGGACCAGGGCTGCTTGATGCCAGGCCTGCCTCTGTTGTCTAGGTCTGCCTGCCAGATCTGTAAGGGCTATATTCCTAAGCGCTGTGCCTCAGTTTCCTCATCAGTAAAGTGGGAAAATTTTGTCTCACTAATAGGATGAATGAAAAAATAAGCATCACAAGAAAAGTGGTTGGCAGAAAGTAAATTCTTAATAAACTGCACACAGGAACCTCCCTGGTGGCGCAAGGGGTTAAGTCTCAGCACTATGAAGCTGCAGCAGCCACTGCAGCATGAGTTGGGTCCCTGGCCAGGGAGGTGACCCCCATGGCACAGCAGACCTCTCCTGTCGTGCCTGCTGCTCCCCTCAGCAGTGCATTTCAGTCACTCCACCTTTTCTGTTCCCCACTCTGTCTCTGATGAATCCTCTCACCCTCCCCACAACCCCTCCACCTTTGGCCTGGACCCCAGTTCTTGTGTGCATAAATAAATAAATCTTGAAAGAAAATTTTAAAAATGGTGCACACAATTATCAGCTGGCTGCAGGCAAGGCGGCAGGTTACAGCACCCCTACTTCCCTGCATGACAAATGGACCTCTCAGGCCCAGGCTGCAAACTTGTTTAAGTGCTTCTCTGGGGAATTTATCCTGGTGAGGTATTTCAAAAAAAGCAAAGCAAAATTTTAAGTACATAAAGATATTTATTACAGTGTTGTTTAGAGATGAGGAAACGTTGCAATCTATAGCAACAGGGGAATGACTTAGTCGAATACACTCAAGTCCTTGATGGTTTTCAGACAATGAAAACCGATCATTTTTAAGGCTGACTACGTGGATGATGTTCATGTTTAAAAGGGTTCAAATAAGGGCCTCCTTGGTGGCGCAAAGTGTTAAAACGCAACCTGTGAGGCAGTCCGCAGCCTCTGCAGCACGAGTTCAATCCCTAGCCGGCCAGGGAGCAGCCCACATGTGGAGCAGACCTCTCCTGACTTGCCTGCTGCTTCCCTCAGCAGTGTACTTCGGTCAAGTCTGCCTGTTCTGCTCCCCACTCTGTCTCTGGTGAATCCTCTCACCCCTCCACCTCTGACCTGTACCCCAGCTCTTGTTTGCATAAATAAAAATAAATCTGAAAATAAATAGATAAATAAAAGGTTTCAAATCAAAGGAGAAAATGCAAAAACTGCAATGAGACTCTGGGCCCCTGTCCTGGCAATTTTCTCTCACCCGTTTCATCCTCACTGAAGCCCTTTGAAGTAGACCAAACCCAGTCATCATTTATTATCAGTGATTCAGGGGAGGAAATGCAGCCCGAGTTCTGAGGGTGGGGGTAAACTAGGAGCTTGCCCTTGACAGGGGAACGGCAGCAGACCCCCAGCCCCAGAGAAGGGGAAGAGATGGCATTAGACTGAGGCCCCTTCTGACACACTAGCCCCTCGCCTCTAGGATTGCCGGCTGCCTGGGTAGCCCCTACCTCCCTCTCCGGATGGGATTTCCCCCTCAGGAGATTTGGAAGAACCTCCAGTCCCAGGCCCCATCCTTGTCTGAGTTGAGCTTATAGGAAGCCCCTCTACACATTTGAGGTCATGTGGGAAAACCCTTAGAAGAAACTCCAGCTCCACTGCAGGCGCTTGTTTTTCCTAGAATTTCAAAAATGTTGTCATATGAATCTTTTTCACCGCAAAAGTTGTTGCTAATGATCCAACAAACATTCCCATCTCCTTTGTCTAGCTTAGAAATAAACTCTTATAGGGACACTTGGAAGTTTCTGGGTGCCCCTTCCTCTGCATGGAGGTGGCCTACACCTGAATTGGGTGTTTTCCCAAGTTGAGTAGTGTGCAAACAACGTGCAAACGTGCAAACAACTTGCACGTTTTTAAACTTTCAGTGTGTGGTTTCATACTGTCTTATACTCATTCACCAAATATTTATTGAGCACCTACTGTACGCTGGGCACCATTCTAAGCCCTGGGAACATCAGTGAACAAGATCACTGCTTTTGTGGTGTGCACGTTCCTGTGGGGTGAGGCAAATGATAGGCAAAATTTGCGGATTATAGATAATGCAGAATGTTAGAATGTGAGAGATGCAGAAGGGAAAATGAAAATGGTTGGAGAGGAGGGGGGTGGAGTGTGGAAATTTTAAGTAGGAGCATATCTATATCGTTTATTTCCTCAGTATTATATTCTTTTTAATGAATGTACTATCTCCATTCATTTCCTTGTCACTAAACACTTAAGGTCCCTTCCTCCTCTCCCTACCTTTTCCCCTCCCTCCCTCTCTCCCTTCTTTCCTCTTTTGTGTGGACATTATAAACGATAAGCATTCTTTTTTTTTTTAAAAGAGTTATTTATTTATGGATACAAGAGCTGGGGTACAAGCCAGAGGTGCGGGGTGGGGGGTGAGAGGATTCACCAGAAACAGAGCAGAGAATAGAACCGGCAGACTGACTGAAATACACTGCTGAGGGGAGCAGCGGGCGAGCCAGGAAAGGTCTGCTGTGCCATGTGGGTAGCTCCCTGGCTAGCCAGGGATCAAACTTGTGCTGCAGAGGCTGCAGATTGCTTCATAAGTTGCGTCTTAACGCCTTGCGCCACCAGGGAGGCCCCCATAAGCATTCTTGTAAATATCTCTTTGTGAGCATTTTTCTGGGCAGCACCCTAGTACAGAATTCCCTGGTCCCAGGTTCCAGGCATCTTGCCTGTAACCTAGGGGATGGTACCAATGGCTTGACAGTATATGAGATTCTAGTTACTCCTCCAACATTTGGTATTGTCAGGCTTTTTGAATATTTGCTCAACTGTTAAGTATAAAATGTACGTTTGTTAAAATCTGAATTTCCCAGGAAATGACTAAGGTTGAACATGTTTTCCTGTTTGTTTGCCATTTGTTTTGCTTCTTTGGTGACAAGGGATTTTGCCGACCTTTGCCTGCTGATTTGATATCCAGAAATCTTGTCGACTAACCAGTGCCATGCAGATTCCTTTGGGTTTTTCTAGGTAGACATTCATCTCATCTGTGATAATAGTTTATCTTATTTCAAATGTATGTCATTCATTTGTTTATTTATTTAAAAACTTCTGCCACTAAGAAAAATAAATTGAAAAGTATGATGTTGAATAAAAAACGTAAGAGCGAGCATCCTTATTTTTTAAATTTTATTTTATGATTTTTTTTTTTAAAAAGATTTATTTATTTATTTATACAAGCACTGGGTACAGTCAGAAGCGCAGGAGGGTGAGAGAATTCACCAGAGCCAGAGCAGGGAGCAGAACAGGCAGACTGACAAAGTACACTGCTGAGGGGAGCAGCAGGCGGCAGGAGAGGTCTGTGCACCACGTGGGACCCTCACCCAGTGGCCAGGTACGAACTAGCACTGCAGAGGCTGCGGGCAGCTTCTCAACCCAGCGCTCAACCGCTGCGCCACCGGGGAGGCCCCTTTTTTTTTTTATTTTAAAAGAAATGTTTCTATTGCTTCCAGATAAGTCATGCTTCCTTTATATATATTTTTACAGATATCCTATATCAGGATAAGGAAATTCCCCTATATTTCAAGTCTCCTTGGAGTTTTATCAACAATCAGTACATATTTTATCAAATATCTTTTCTGTGCCTACTTAGCTTATCACATGACTTGTCTTTAATCTGCTGAATTTATATTTGTTATAAATATAACTAACATGTATAAATTTTCTAATATCAAGTCATCATTGTCCTCTTGGGACAAACTCAACTTGGTTATGGTATATTATCTTTTTTATATAAGTTGAATTATTTTAATAATGTTTTACTTAGAATTGTTACATCTATTTTGATGAGTGAAATGAGCCTGTACTTTTCCTCTCTGATGTTTTAGTTGTCTGATTTTGGTATTAAGATTATACTGGTTTCAAAACATGAATTTGGAAGTATTCCTTATTTTTCTTGCCCCTCAAGGAATTTACTTAAGATTGGGATTATCTACTCCTTAAGGTATTAGAATTTACCTGTAAAACCACGTAGGCCTTGAGTTTTCTTTGTAGGAAGGGTTTTAATTCTTGCTTCAATTTCTTTAAAAACTTTAGAATTATTCAGAGTATTTTTCCCAGGTTTGACAAGAAAGTATCTGTTTCTATTAATACTTCAAATTAGCTGGCATAAAGCTATTGATAACATTTTCATGTCTTTTTTTTTTTTTTAAAGATTTGTTTATTTATTTATTTATTTATTTATACAAGCACTGGGTACAGTCAGAAGCGTGGGAGGGTGAGAGGATTCACCAGAGCCAGAGCAGGGAGCAGAGCAGGCAGAAGGACCGAAGCACACTGCTGAGGGGAGCAGCGGGCGGCAGGAGAGGTCTGCGCGCCATGCGGGACCCTCCTCTGGTGGCCGGGGAGCAGCCAGGGATCGAACCGGCACTGCAGAGGCTGCGGGCAGCTTCGCAACCCAGCGCTCAACTGCTGCGCCACCGGGGAGGCCCTCATATCTTTTTTTTAATATACTTTTTATTTTCAAATATAGTTGCATGAAATTGCCAAGTATTTGACTGTTTTAATTGTCTCTTCTAAGACTATTCTAACTATAGTTGTCCTTTTCATTTATGATATTATTTACTTGTATCCTTTTTTTTTTTCCCTTCATCAGTCTCCCCAGAGATTTATCTGTTTTGTCTTTTCAAAGAATCAAGTCTTTGGCTTTTTATCTTCCACTTCATTTGTTTCTATTCTGTTTTTAGCATATCTTTTCATACTTTGCTTTGCGGAGGGTTATTGTATTTTTTTTAACTTCTCATACTGGACACTTAGGTCATTAATACACTCCTCAGGTATTTGCCTTCGGGATGGACTGGGGAGGAGGAGAAGAGAGGCTGTGTAGTCAGAGGCTCTCCTCAGGGACTCGTAAGGTCTCACCTTGCTGCAATGGCATTTTACTCCAAACTTAGGTAGACAAACGAATAAAGAAAAAGGCCCCAAGGACAGGAGAATGATAGAAGAGTCATCAGCAGCAACATTTTTTTGAAAGTAGGTGAATTTAAGTTTCAAGAAAGCCAGTTCCCACACATGACAAAGAAGCCTGATGTATGTGGTAGAACTGATGGAGGACAAGAATAGAAAAACTGGAAAGGAGGCCTCACGAGACTAAAACCTGACTCACACAAGGAGGTGGGAGTCGAAGGGAATAACCTGACCATTTAACCCAGCTGTAGAGGTCCTGATGCTTAGGCACCAGCGCCTTATCACAAGGCTTGAGACCCAAGCAGTCTCAGATGCTACAGGGAGTGGAGCACAGGCCTGAGGGTAAAGATATGGAGATTGGGCCCACCCTGGAATCTCTGGTCCCTTCCTGGTTTTGCCTGTTACCCAACATCAGCAACAAGCAGGCCCTTCCACGGAGGAGTGAGCCCTCCCAAAGAGAAGAGGACTTTGTCAGTGCACTCTCTGCACAGGCTCGGGGCAGCACTCCCACTGCCCACCTGTGACTTTGCAGGTGCTTCTTTTCACCAACTCTCTCCCTCCTCAGGGCAGCAGCTTCCTGCCTGCCTGTGACCTATACCATGCTGGTTTTCAGCATGCTATTGGGGTCCCAGCTCCGCGGACCTCCCTCAGGGGAGGCCGCTCTCCTCAAGGCTGCCCGCCTGAACTATGCAGACCTCTCTTAACAAAACCTGTCCCTTTCCCTTTCCCTAATATACCTGCCCTTTAAGTGTGACTAATGTCTCTGCCTCATGGAGAAACTTGCCTGGGGAACTCGCCGTGTGCCGCTGAAACGGGAGCTCTGGTGACACCTTTCCTAGAGGGAACCCAAGGACCCCGCACTCTACAAAACTCCATCAGAACCATGAAGAGGGCCTGAAAGCAGGCATGCCAAGTGTCCTGGGGTGAGGTAGATGCAGGAAAAGTCCTGCAAGTTTGCAGAGAAAACATAGATTGTATACAAAGGATGATAGCTCAGAATGCCATTGGAGTGATCAGTAGCATCACTGGAGCCAGACACAGCAGAGTCACATAATCAAATTGCTGAGAAAGTTTGTATTAAAATTGGTGATAAAAAATGAGCAAACGAAGACAACGATAAAAATAAGTCCATTACCAACTCCAGGGTAAACAAATGGAATGCAGGAAAAGAAAAAAAATAGTATCCTACACAGCTCATTTTGTTAGGGGGAAAGTGTTAGGGGGAAAGTGTTAGGGGGAAGTGATGTCCTGAGTTAATCCCATACAGGCTTTGTGGACTCCACCCCCACTCCAGACTAAAACCATCAGGACATTGGGAAAGACAAATCCCATCACCACCAAGGGAGGGTGGCTGGGACCTGAGGGTGGAGTTGGGCAGCCAGGTTGGATATAAAAAACCAAACACGTGGGCCTTGGGCTCTCTCTGGCTCGCGATCGCTCGCCTCCTGGCTTCACCGCTCCTGGCTGGCGGCCAACTCTGAGAGCGCCATTTTGGGATTCCTGATCGGCGGATCGGGCAGGACTCATTTAAAACTTTGTCTCCCGCTTTTCTCCCAGAGCTGTACATTTCCTCATTTCCCCTTCCCTTGTAAATAAACCTTTTATTAACCTTTCACGTGTGCCTGCAGTAGAGCATTGATAAGTCCTTTTAAGCGCGCGGGTGAGGACCCACAGTCAGGCACCCCGTTTTGTATCGGGGTTGCTCTACAACAAAAGGATGTCGATGTCCTGAACAAACTCCACAGATAGGTTTTATGGACCCCACCCCCACTCCAGACCAAAGAGATCCAGGACACCAAGAACTACAAATCCCAGGATGTCATCATCACCAAAGGGAGGATTGCTGGGACCTGAGGGTGACATTATAAGCAGCCAGGTTTGGTATAAAACCAGACATGTGGGCCTTGGGGGGCTCTTGGTGTTTGCTGGTTTTCAGCATGCTATTGTGGTCCCAGCTCAGCAGAACTGGTACGACACACTCACCAATTTATCTCCCTCTCTTTCTCCCTGAGTTATTCATTTCTTCATTTCCCCTTCTTTTGTAAACAAACCCTTTACTAACCTTTTTGTGTGTGCCTGCAGTTGAGTCTTATTATAAGTACCTTTCAGGCGCATAGTTGAGGACCCACAGTCAGGCAACCATTTCATATTGGGGTTGCCCTGTAACAGTTTGACCAAAGATTTTGTTAAAAACAGAAAAAAAGGCTCAAAATGGAGTCCTTCATGCTGGCTCCCGCCTGTATTTAATGCCAATGGCAGTTTTAACCCCAGGGTCATCAGAAACCAATCAATCTGGAGTTTCCTAATCAGCAGCGGTGAAGCCATCCGCTTGCTAAGACTGCCTTGCACTCCCCTGAGGGAAGGTAGTTTTACCTGAAACAATCTTTTCTATTGCTAACAACTTTGTCCCACCCTCTTTCTGTCTATAATTATCCTCCATTTTGTGCCCACTCTGCAGTATCTAGCTGGGATGCTGCCAGATTCATGAATCATTGACTAAAGTCCATTGGATTTCTAAAATTTGAATTTTGTTCTTAAAATAATTCATTTTCATAATGTGTCAAAAAATAAATATTGCTCTAATCAGAGTTACCAATAAACTATATTTGGAGGCTGATGGGGGGAAGTGTGCTTCGGTGTTTTGTGAAAGGGTGTGTAGGGGGAGGAAGTTGGTGAGAGAGAGCTAAATCCTCCCTTTCCATTATCATTAGATAATGCCCCAAATCAAGCAATAATCATATAACCATGTTATTTAGAGAAAAATACAGCATATTGAAAGGTTTAAAAGCATCATTTCTGACCCTGAGAAAGAGGATTGGGGAATGGAGAAGAAGGGGCTTCAGGGAATTACAGATTTTCATAACAAATTAGGTAAAATTTTCAAGTTCTAAAATTATGTGGATGTATAATCTTTTTTTTAAAGATTTATTTATTTATGCATACAAGAACTGGGGTACAGGCCAGAGGTGCGGAGGGTGAAAGGATTCTCCAGAGACAGAGTGGGGAACAGAACAGACAGATTGACTGAAATGCACTGCTGAGGGGAGCAGCGGGCGAGTCAGGAGAGGTCTGCTGCGCCATGTGGGTTGCTCCCTGGCCGGCCAGGGGATCGAACTTTTGCTGCAGAGGCTGGGGATTGCTACATAGATTGTGTCTTAACCCCTTATACCACCAGGGAGGCCCCTGCATGTATAATCTTGATAAAAACAAAAACTAAAAATCCAAACTTCCCCCACCTGCATGATTAGCAGTCTCATATGCAGATCTTAAAGATTTCTTTTGTTTCTTAGGATAAATTCCAGAAGTGGGATTGCTGGGTCAACAGGATGTTATTGTTTAACAGTTTTTTTTTTTTTTAATAAAAACATTTTTTTTTGTTATATCAATGCTACCTCATTAACAGTTGTTTTCAAAAGAACATTTTAAAGATCTCAGGCACAGTGCTAAATGGTGCACCAACCTTGCCCCTTCCAGAAGTCTAACAGCTCTATTTTCCCATCCTCGCCTACACCATCATCAATTTTTAGATCTCTGCGGGTTCGGTGGTTTAGATAAAGGTGTCATGTGGTTTTATTTTGTATTTCTTTGACTACCAAATAGTTTTACATATCTAATATATTTAACCATTTTTAGTTCTTCTTTTATTAATTTCCTGTTTTAGTTCTTTGCTCATTTTTATCTTGGAGTCTTCGTTCTTTCACTTTTTTATAAGGACTCCTAAAATAGTAAGTTTACCAAATCTCTGTCTATCACACATGTTACAAATACTCTCCCCTCCCCACCAGGGTGGGTTCTTCTGTTTTTAATTTTCTTTTATGATATAAGGTATTTTTCATTTTTATGTAGTTAAGTCTATCTTCTATGTTTTTTGCCTTTGGGATCATGGCCAGGAAAGTCCTTGTTCATTCATAGGTTTTTACAAATACAGCATTTCTTATCATTTTTTGGTCTAGTATTCGCACACAGTATTTCATTACTTAAGTGTTTCATTCATTAAGTATTTTACATTTTAAATCTCTTTAATTGGGATGTGTTTATAATAACTGGTGCTCCAGAGGCAGACATTGCTTGCCTGACACATATCAAAATGTGCAGAAAATGTCAACTGCTTGTAAAAGAAAGTCCTAGAGACAACGGTGGAGCCCTCTTTAAGAAATACTGCATACTCACCTGGGCACAGCACTAGACCACATTTCCCAGCACCACTTGCAGTTAGGTGTGTCCATGTGACTGAGTTTTAACCATTGGAGTGTGGGTATAGATGAGGTATGGGACCTCCCAAGGATTCTCCCTTGCTTACATCAGAGGATCTAGCAGAGGTTCTCGATGATGACGGAACCAGAGGGCAGAAAGAGCTTGGGTCCTTGAATCGCCACATAGGCAATGCCTGGTGACCAGGAATCCTCATTGCTTTTGAGGGAGTAAGTAATAAACTGCTATTGTTGCTATTGTGTTAAGCCATTGAGATCAGGGCTTTGTTTGTTATAGCAGTTAGCATTGTTGATACCTAACTAATGGAATTGTCTTAATTCTGACTTCATTTCTCTAGAATTTAGCATTGCATCATTTGGAATGATATTAGTTCTTGACTTTAGATAAATATACTTATATCTTCTGCTCTTTATTTTTCTTCTATTCTTGGTATTTGAGTTATTTGAAGTGTGAAAATTAATTGGAAAGATTTAAACTTTCCCTAAGCTCTGGAAAAGGTTAAATAGCACAGGGACGAGCTGTTATGTGAAACTTTGACAAGTTTCATCCTGAGAACAACCTGTATTCTTTTGCAAGAGTAGTGCTTTAACAAGCTTTACTTTCTCTTTTTCAAATTAATTTTAAGATTTCATATCTTTCCCAGGAAACATTGACTTGAAATTTACAGAAGCAACCCTGAGAAGCAACGTACAGAACCTGGCAGACAGGGGCAAACCACCCCACAGTTGGTTTCCCCTCCCATTGGAAAAGTTCTACAGAGCCTGGCGGGCCCTGATACTCTCTATACTACCTGGATGGGCTTCCAAGCCTGAGGATTGAAAGAAGACCAGAGAGGTGATTACGTGAAAAAAATGCTTCTGCTGAAAAAAATTAAAAAAAGAGTCACCATATAATTAAGCAATCTCACTTCTTAGGTATGTCAGAGATGAAAGCAGGGACTCGAGGAGATATTTCTGTTCATAGAAGCATATTCACAATAGCCAAAAGGTGGAAGCCGCCCAAGTGTCCATCAGTGGATGAGAGGATGAACATGTGGTATATACACACACACACTGGAATATTATTCAGTGTTAAAAAAGGAAGGAAATTCTGACACGTGCTACCACACATGAGGACATTATGCTAAGTGCAATAAGTCAGTTACAAAAAAGACAAATACAACGTGATTATACTTATATGAAGTATCCAGGATAGTCAAATTCATAGAGATAGAGAGTAGAATGGTGGTTACTGGGGGTGGGGGTTGGAGGATAAGGGAGTTGGGGGGAAGTTAGTGTTTAATGTGGACAGAGTTTCACTGCTGCAAGATGCTAAGAGTTCTGCCGGTGGATGGAGGGGCAGCTGCAAGACAGCGTGAATGTGCTCAGTGTCACTGAGCCGAGCACTGAAGCATCGCTAAGATGGTAAGTTTTATGAGTCTTACCAGAACTGCAAAAAGAACATGCTTCTGGGATTTTCAAGTGGGCATCTCTGAATCCCAAGCGACTTTGTCTACTTCCTTACTGGCCTGTCAAATGCCCAGGAAGGAGATGGGAGCATGAGGTGTCCAAGCTTCCTCCCAGCTCTGATGAGCTGAGATGAGAATTAACAGGAAGGGAAACGTGGGCTTTTAAAAAGTAGATAGAGTATTAAAAATACAATAGAAAATCATGCTCACTATTCCAAGATTAAAAACATTCTTTAGAAGCGAGGTTTTATTAGATGACATGCTTCCTGCATCGCGCGGGAGCGAGGGAGCAGGTCACCGGTGCGCTCCGTAGGGGGCAAGCAGGTGAAATGATTATGAAATATGTCAAATAAATGGTCCTTTTTTCTCTCCAGGAGATAAGGAAAGGTAATTTGGTCTGTCAGTCGCGCACACAGAAGACGTCATGGTCAACTGCATTAATACTGAATACTTTGTCCCGAGTCACAGAGCTAAAAGAAATTACAGAGTCTTTCTCCTGTGAATTCTGGCATGACTCTCAGCGGGCCTTTCCCACCTGAATTCACAAGAGATGAATAATAAAAGTCAGGGTCTACAGAGGGACCCAGGGTGCGCTGGGCTGTGCTGGGTGTGGTGGCCGCAGCAGAGCGGCGCTCCTCGCCAACCTGTGGGCCAAGACTCTTCCCCAGCTTCCAGCCTCACCTCTGCCCGGCCCTGTGGCAGCCACAGAAAATCTTGTTTCCTGCAGGTCATCTCTCTCCCTGCCTCAGGCTTCCCCCTGCTTGTCCCTCATCAGTAACCTCAAAGCCCACCGCTTCCCAGGCCTGTCCCAGAATACCTCCCCCCTTCCCGGACTGCACCCCCACCGCCCTGAAAGCTCCCTTCTTTTTTGCAATTATTAAGGGAATTTTGTATCCATGTCTTTCTTCCCCCAGCACCAGACCTTAGAGGAGAGCCTCACCCAGGCAGCCTCCCTGCTGTGCCCAGCCTGGCACGGGCACTAGGAAGGTAAGAACGCGTTCACAGTGTCTCCATATATTTCCTCTTATAATCTAACACAGGATTGTGCATTGTGGATTTTTTCCTTTTCTTTCTTTTTCGAAGTTGTTGGTGGTAACTGGGTGCGGGCAGGGCTGGGGTGGATGGGATGGCTCCCTACATCCATTGTCCGGTTGGTTGTTGAGTTGCAAAGGTAGTTTTCACATTCACCCACCGTAGCAGGGGGTTCAGGATTCCCACCCCCAGAGCCTTATCCGGTGGCTGCACTGCTTTTGGGGACTCATTTGTCTCTGGGACAATTAAACCTCTTTTGATACAGTTATATTCCCTCATGTAATAAGTACTGCATTATTTTTAGACTGTTTTACCCAATTAATTTTATTATCAGTTAATTATGTATTAACATTGTAAGAAAATGAATATTTGCCCAGTTACTTAAACTAAATCATTAAATATGTATTTATTCCTTTTTTAAATGCACATCCGTTATCTCTTGCAGATGGAGAAGACGAGCTTGGAGCCATCTGGGCCCGTGAAACAGACCCGAGTACAAAGGTGCCTTCCCACTCTATGGGCTGGGCTGGTATGGGGCTGAGGGGACCTAGAGCATGAGGCCCACAGCATGTGGCAGAGATCTGGGCCTCACGGGGGAGGGAAAAGGCCACTGCCTCTCTGTCTCAGCTTGGCAAATTTGGGGGGTGTTTGGGGGTGCAGCTAAGAGCCAAGTGCATGAGGATGCATGAATGTGAGGTCAGCACCTGGAGGATTATGGCTTCAGAAATAAGCCTCTTCTTGCCCCTTCTGGGTGGTTTGGTGAAGACCTCTGGAAGGACAGCACACCCAGTCCCTGTGCGCCCAATGTCACCAAGGCGTGTGACGTCCTGGCGTCAGTCAGCAGGCTTAAGTGGCCTCAATTCCCTGGGTTTACAGTCATGGGGTTGTGCTGTGTGGTCCCCAAGACCCTCCCCCTCCTGATAAGCCACAAGTCACCCAAATCCCTGATCCTCATAGCGAAGGCAGGAGAAGATTCCAGCTCCAGGAATCCAGTCAGGGAGAGCTGCCACGTTCCTCCCTGTGGATGGTAATGACCAGGGACCATCTATACCAGGGATTAGCAAACCTGTGGGCCAAATCCAGCCAGGTGTCTGTTTTTATATAACCTGATTGCTAAGAATGATTTTTCACACATTTTGTAACACAGGGAAATTATATGACACTTGTGCCTATAAAGGTTTATTGGAATGCAGCCAGGTTTATTCCTCTATACACTGTGGCTACTTTTGTGCTACAGCAGCAGAGTTGAGGGGTTGTGATAGAAACCATGTGTCTACAAAGTCTTCCATACTTTACAGGAAAAAGTTTGTCAACTTCTGATCCATAGTACTATTCTGTGGCAATTACAAGGAGAATATTCTTTAAAACAAACTAGATGGGACTGTGTGATGCTACATCCACTTTGGAGGATGATTTGGTAATTTCTTAGGAAACCAAATATTCTTACCATGAAATCCAGCAATTATGCTCCTGGGTATTTATCCAAAGGAGTTGAAAACTTGTCTCAATGCCAACAGCTGCACACACATGTATAGAGCAGCTCCATTCATGATTCTCCAAACTTGGAAGCAACCAAACGAATGGAACCAGGGTGAATGGATAAATAAATTTGGTAAACTCAAACAAAATATTGTTCAGCATTAAAAAGAAATGGATTATCAAGTCATGAACCTAAAAGCATATTCCTACATGAAAGAAGTCCACCTGATATGGGCTCAGTGTATGAACCCACCTTTATGACATTTGGAAAAGGCAGAACTATGGAGACAGAAGAAGATTTGTGGTTCCCTGGGGAAGGAACAATGAATAGTCAAAGCACGAAGGATTTCTAGGGCAGTGGAAACTCTATTTGGTAGTATAAATAGTGGATCCATGTCATTATATATTTGTTCACACTCATAGAATGTATAACACCAAGAGTGGACCCTGATTTAACACAACAGGCTTCGGGTCACAATGGTGTGCCAATGTAAGTTCATCCTTGGTTAAAAATGTACCCTACTGCTGCAGGATGTTGATGGTGGGGGAGAGGGTATGTGGGAAATCTCTGTACCTTCCTCTCAATTTTTCTGTTCATTTAAAACAGCTCTACAGGGCCTCCCTGCTGGTGCTAGGGGTTAAACACCGCACTATGAAGCAATCCGCAGCTTCTGCAGAACGAGTTTGATCCCCGGCTGGCCAGGGAGCTACCCACATGGCGCAGCAGACCTCTCCTGACTCACCCACTGCTCCCCTCAGCAGTGTATTTCAGTCAGTCTGCCTGTTCTGCTCCCCACTCTGTCTCTGGTGAATCCTCTCACCCCCCACATCTCTGGCCTGTACCCCAGCTCTTTAATGCATAAATAAATCTTTAAAAAAAAATAAAACAGCTCTAGAAAATAGAATCTTTTAAAAAAAATTACAAGGACTCTTGGACTAGAAAGTGTGTGTCTTTCTTTCAAAACATCCTTTACTCAGTCACAAACCAAGGGGATTAAATTTTGTAGTGCATTTAACAGACAATGAACATCAAGCAAGGTCAAAAATACATGTTGAGATTACAAGACAAGACACTTAACAGAGACCAGCAATCATTGACCACGTTGTGATGGCTGCCTGGTCTGGAGAGACACAGCTAACATCACCCGCGCATGCCTGTGGGTCCCTCTGCTCACCACTCTCTCTGCTCTGCACGTGACACAATTTCCGTAGGACAGGATGAGTGATGTAGGTCTAGAAGACCAATTAGTGTCTAACTAAGGGGAGGGGCAGAGGAATGGGTAAGTTGGAACAAAGGGGACAATTGTATAGTGAAGAAAAGACTTGGGCTTTGAGGGGCCTCCCTGGTGGCGCAGGGGTTAAAGTCTCAGTGCTATCAAGCTATCACCAGGCACAGTGGCCCGCTGCTCCCCTCAGCAGTGTATTTAGGTAGATCTGCCAGTTCTGCTCCCCACTCTGTCTCTAGGGAATCCTCTCACCCCCCACACCTCTGGCCTGCACTCCAGTTCTTGTATGCATAAATAAATAAATCTTTTTAAAAAAAGACTTGGGGGCCTCCCTGGCGGTGCAGGCGGTCAAGCGCAGCACTGTGAAGCTGTTCACAGCCTCTGCAGTGCCAGTTCGATCCCCACCAGCCTCGGAGCAACCCACATGGTGAGCAGACCTCTCCTATCTCGCCCGCTGCTCCCCTCAGCAGTGTATTTCATCAGTCTGCCTGTTCTGTTCCCTGCTCTGTCTCTGGTGAATCCTCTCGCCCTTCCCCTCATCTGGCCTGTACCCCAGTTCTTGTATAAATAAAAATAAATCTTTAAAAAAAAAAAAGACTTGGGCTTGAGTGAATGTAATGTACATTCTATGATGCACAGCTGAAACTTAGATCATGCTATAATGCAGTGATACTTAAATTAAAAAAATTTTTTTAAAAGGATGACATATGCTCCTGAATGAGGCTTCAGAACTCAGACCTTCCTCTCTCTACTTGCTGGGGGTAAAGCTCCACCTTAGCTGTGCTCAGAATACCCCGCAAGTGCGGCTTTGCTGCTGGACTGGTTCCCTTAGAGAAAACCTGACTCTAGACCTGGGTAGCTCTGGACAGAATCTCAGACAGAACATCTGAGATGGAAAACTTCCTAAACAGAGGCGGATCCTAAGGCCCACGTGAAGGATGACAGCCAGGGACACAGAGCTACTGGAACTCAGGTCGCTGGCCTCTGTCCTGGGCCCTTTTCTGTACTCGAGGCTGTTTCTGGCACTTGGCAGCTGTCAGGAGGTGGTCTCTTCTTAGTTCAGAGCAAAAGAGCGTGGAGCCAAGCTCCAGGTCAACAGTCCCAACTGGCCTGTAGGCTGAGACGTGTCCCTGAGGAGCTCAGCTGGGGCATCCCTCCACCCTCATGGAGAGCGTGCAGATCGGCCTCCTCCTGTCACTGCAGCCTTGTTTCTTGCATGGGATAAACTGTTTGGCCTTTGGACAAGATTATTTTTGCACGGAAACAAGATTGTTATCACTTAATTGAAAATAATTATCCAATGCAAATTGAGTTCAACTTGTTTAGTTGGAAATAAAGGAGTGAGTATTTTGGGTGGTTTCATTGCTGCCAAGGCTGTTATTTTAAGTAAATGAAAGTAAGAATAGGCTATCTTTCTGCAGGGAGACCTGGGAAATCTGCGGGGCCTCCACTGAGGGGCCCTCGGGCTGGGAAGTCTGCCTTTTCCCCTTGTCCTAAGGGGTCTGTGATGGAGGCGCCATGAAGACAGAGCCCAGGCCTCTCAGTGTGGGGGAGATGTGAGTCATCTTGCTCAGTGGTTCAGCCACCAAGGGCTTATCCTGACCAGCACAGGCCCTGGTGTCCACCGGAAACAAGGAGAAAGGGTAGGGAAGGAGAGAATTGCTGGCGTCAGTCTAATGTGGGGGTCACCCCTCGTCCTCCTGTTACTGGAATCTCCTTCCCTCCCAGGCACTGGACCTTCAACCACTCAGAGCCAAAGTCCTGAGCCTAAAATCCTCCTTCAGTCTTACCCACACACCCAGGTGACCACCAACTCCAGCTGCTTTCCTAAGGACCCTTGGCTTTGTTCACTACCTTGTCCTCTGCACGCCCCCACCCCCATAATTCCTTATTGCTGAAGCCCAACAAACAGCCACACAATCTCAGGACCTCCAACAGCAGACAGTTTTCAGGGCGCTATAGCTCCATGGACCTCACCTGGGCTTGTACCTGAGTCTGCAAACTGGAGGAACAGCTTGGCTCCATGTGGCTCCCATCAAACAGGGTCAGTGGGGGAGCTGGACACATCCTTCTCCAGGGATGGCAGATGCACAAGTAGTCAGTGGTGATGTAATAGCAGCCCCAGATCAGTGGCATCAGCCTGGGCTATGCCACAGCAACTTGCCTTGAGGGCCATCCCTGGTGCAGCCATCTTTGGATTTTGGGGAAAAAAAAAACAAAACCCAAACCAGAAAAAAAATGGTAGTTTTGGAGAAACGGCCAGTGCCATTCAGATACTGCAGAGCTCACCTGCCCAGCTCCTGCAAGAGACAGTGCAGCGGGGGTTGGACACTCCCGGAGTTTTGGTTTTGAATCCTGAGGTGATTTTGAAAATAAACCAGGTCCGAGCTGCCCCTTGCACCAATTAAGTAGTATCGAAAACAGCTGGCTTGGAAAATGGACCAACCAGATTTGAAAGGCAGGTGCCCTGAGGGGAATGGAAACAGAAGTTTGACTCAGTTTCAGGGAGGTTGGAGAGAGGCTGCCTGGGGAAGAAGCTGCCTGGGGAGCCAGCACACGAGAGGAGAGGCTTGACTTGAGCAGAGAAAGTATCAGTCGGTTTGAGCGAGGCTGCCTGGGGAGGCTTGAGTTGGCTGAGAAAGTTTGACTCAACTTGGAGGAAGCTTCAGGTGGAGACTTGGTGTGGCCTCAGCAGCCCCTGTGATGACCCACTCAGCTGCCCACAGTTAGCTGGATGCTGGCCCACTGCTGCCCAGTGTGCACCACTTCCAGGCTCCCGTCAGACAGTCAACACTATCTTGCACGAGCAGCTTTTGGTTTGTTCAACTGGGCACTGTGGACTCTATCTGGGGTAGGACAGCAGCCACCTGTGGCGTTAGGGACTCTTTCTATGGGCCATCACCCCTTTGTAAATAAACCCTGTTGCTGCACTCTGAGCCTGTGTGGTCTCTTTCAATTGTGAGCAGAAGGGTGAAGAACACATAAATAGTGACCTGTCCCCACCTTTGCACACTTTCAGCAACACACAAGGCCCCATTAGGTCATGTCTCAGTTGCTTCTGCCCATTCCATGCACCAGCCCAAACTCTTGGGCTGGGAGAGGACTCTCCTCCCTCGGCTGTAGCCTGATGAGGCTACTGGTCCTGGCTCTCCCACCCTCTCCACCTCTGGTCTCGCGCCCCCTAATCTACTCTCCACAGAGCAGTTATCTTGCTCCATTTAAAGTGCAAACCTGACGAGGTCACTTTTCAGCTAAAAATCCTTCCTTTGCTCGGTGGGCTCATTGCTCTTTTCTGAGACTAGTTGAGATTCAATTGTAAAAGCATCGTCTTTAACAACATCCTAAGGGCCCAGTGACCCTCAGGTCCCCTTAGGTCTGCCAGCAGCATGATAGCTATGGGGGCCCCTTCTAATTTAGTTGCCCCGGTTCTCCCCCTCCTGGGACAGCTCTGGCTGTTCATGCTTATATAAGGCAATGCACCCCCAAAAATCACAAAGCAAACCCTCAAGGGCATGAAGGCAGCAGGAGCACAGCATGGGATGAGGCGCTTCTGCCTATAGCTGCACAAAGGGGCCTTAGCTCATGGGAGGGACTGTTAATCTCCCCCAATCCAACCACGAATCCACCCACATCTAAGCACTTCCACAGTCAACCATGATGCTTAATAAAGTTGTAGAGACAAATGCTACTCAAATGTGACCTGCACACCAATGTTGGTGTAAATTCTTGTAAATGTCCATGAAGGCCTGAGGAGCTGACGTCACGATGTCACTGAGCCGGCCGATTCCTGCAGCTGGGCTTTCTCAGCAAGGAGGCAGCCTGCTGATGTCCTGGTACGAGCCCCCAGTCTCATGCGCACTGGTAACACCGGGACTGGCCCGGCTGCTTTAACACTGCCCCCCTCCTCTGCTTCGGGGACACGGACCCGAGGAGCCCAGGCGTCTCTGAGTGGTACCCCAGAGCAAAATTATGAAGGCATTGGGCTAGTAATTAAAAATTTAATACTGTGCTGTAATGAAAAAAGGGAAGCTACCTCATTATAACAGCAGAAGATTGGTTAAATACATTCATGCCCTTAACAGAGTTGGCGCCCCGCACTTATACTAGTTTGGGGACTTTATAATGGGAGGGAGATACATGGGCTACACCTGTAAGCTAAAAAAAAAAATTATGATACAAACCTTGGACTAGCCTCCGCTGTGGCGTGCAGAGAGGTAACTGTGTACACATTCACGAGCCCTGAAGGAATTTCGTGGAAATACAAGTGGCATGTTAGGGTGGTATGATTATACCTTTTCCTTCTTTATTTTTCAAATGCCTGAAATACAGTTCTGTTATTTTAATGAAAACAAATTTCTACCTAGTGATAACACATTTAACCTCCAGCTGATGTCCTCTATTCATTGTCTCATTAAATTCCCAGTATTCATACAATAAAAACTGTATATTCAGACACACAAATTCAGAATTTGTGTGAATCATAAATTCAGAATTTATGATTGCTCAGACTGGATTCTCATTCATTCATTCCTCAAACATTTCCTAAGTGCTCACGAGAGCCCTTCAGCACCACGTGCCTCCTGCTGGCCAGGGCTCCCTTGCACACTTAGGTTTGTGATTCACCTAATGAAATGTTTACCCATTTCACCCTGTGTCCTGGCCTAGGCCAGTGCCGGGGGAGAGAGGCAGGTTCAGTCAGGGAGAAGAGAGATGCAAACCCAGGAAATTTCCTCTGAAACACAGAACATGCACAATACGTAGTACATTCAAATACTCCTTCACAGGAGAGCAAGCCCACTTTCTAGAGAAAAGCAAGAGGGATAGTTTGGTGTGTCCTCTTCCGATATTTCTCTAGGAACATACAAAGACACGTATCTTCATATCCATGTGCATGTTCCCAACTAGCTATATACATGTCTGTATAAAGTTTGATTTTCATTTTTATAAAAAATGGATCTCAGTGCGCATTTACTACTTGTTCTGAAAGAAAGCACACCAATGTGCAACGTGCTGGGGGAAGCCCATTGTCCATTGCCTATTACACACCCCAGCTGGTGGGTAAGCCCAACACACTTCCACTTCCACTTTGACAGCTGGTACCAAAATGGAAACCCTTAAATATGGGAATTCACCGAATGCTAATTTGGATAATTAAAAGTAAAACCCCAACCAAAATACCCCACAGAAATTCAGAAGGAACTGCTGCTGCTGCTCTGTGCAAATTCACTAGGAGCATTTCTGCCTCTTATTCTTTTTTTTTAATTAATTAATTAATTAATTTGTTTGTTTGTTTGATGATTTGTTTATACAAGCACTGGGTACAGTCAGAAGCACGGGAGGGTGAGAGAATTCACCAGAGCCAGAGCGGGGAGCAGAGCAGGCAGAAGGACCGAAGTACACTGCTGAGGGGAGCAGCGGGCGGCAGGAGAGGTCTGCGCGCCATGTGGGACCCTCCTCCGGTGGCCGGGGAGCAGCCGGGGATCAAACCGGCGCCGCAGAGGCCACGGGCAGCTTTGCAACCCAGCGCTCAACCGCTGCGCCACCGGGGAGGCCCTCTGCCTCTTATTCTTGAAATCACCAGCTGCAAGGCCCCCTCAAAGTCCTCCTGGCCTAGGCTGCTCTCCAGTGAGCCTGGAAGGAACTGCTGGTCAAGGCTGAGCTGGGACAGCGCCAGGCCCCATATGTGCTTGGTTTGCATCACTTAGCCCACCCATAGATATTCCCTTTCCTCTCACTTCTATTCCTTTCTCTGGGCCTCAGTGTTGCTCTCTGTAAACTGGGGTGATGGTGGGGGAGGACACCAAAAGGTCATTACAAAATACAGTAAAATAACATGGGTAAGCCCAGTCTGATCAGCTAAGAATCTCTGAGCCAGTCTGGGCTCAAGTCTGCAACCCAAGACCTTGCCCTGAATTCCCCTCACCTCATCCCCGGACACCGTGTCTATTCTCTTTTGCCCCCAAAGCTTAAGTTCCCTATCAACACTACTGTTCCCCACCACACATATACAAAGACCCACAGAAAGTCTAGCTCACTGGTTTGTGCCTGGCCTACCAACCTGCCTACTTGTATCCCAAAGTTGAGGGACTTGGGACTTTGGCCACATTATCTGGACTCCTGAGCTGCAACTCCACCCCACCCACTCTCCTCTGCACTCTGCAGCTGGCACAGTTGCTTGGCCTCCTCTCTGAGGTTGTGGACAACAACCTCACTTGTTGTGACCCTTCACTTATCGTGCCGGGATCATTTTGAATCAGCACAGCAGACACCACCTGCAGCTGGTGGCGCATCTTCCTTGCCCAACAAGACCACTCCCGGCAGCCAGGGCTCTCCACCTGAGTGCGTCCTCCACCGGCCTGCCCCGCAGCCTCTGAGCCGGCATGTCTGAAGCACCCTTTCTGTCTCTGTCATTCTGCCTTCACCGTTGAGCCTTCGTTGGAGAGCTACCTCTCAGGGAAAGCCTTCCCTGACTGCAAGCTTCCGATCCAAGTCACAGCTCAGCCTCTGGGCCAATGCTCCCCCAGGACCACAGACCCCGCACCAGTCACCTGCATGCCTATCACTCCAATGTCGAGCCTTTATAAGCTGCCTTTTACAGCCCTTTTAAAAACTGATGCATAACTTACATAAAATAAAGTGTAGTTAGGGCCTCCCCGGTGGCGCAGCGGTGGAGCGCTGGGTTGTGAAGCTGCCCGTGCAGCCTCTGCAGCACCGGTTCGATCCCTGGCTGCTCCCCGGCCACCGGAGGGGGGTCCCACATGGCACGCAGACGTCTCCTGCCGCCCGCTGCTCCCCTCAGCAGTGTATTTCATCGTCTGCCTGTTCTGCTCCCCGCTCTGGCTCTGGTGAATTCTCTCATCCTCCTGCGCTTCTGACTGTGCCCAGTGCTTGTATGTATGTATAAATAAATAAATAAATAAATAAATAAATAAATCTTAAAAAAATAATAAAGTGTAGTTATAATTTGACTTATTTTTTCACATTTATACACGCATGTATGGGTAGGTTGAGCCACAGCCTGAAAAGCTCGAAGACTCACTGTGGGGCCGTGTATATTGAGCATGGGGAGGGCTACCTGTTGAGAACTTAGACTTTAGAGGCCAAAGAGAGTCGACAAACGATCTGGGTCTTGGGTGGGGTTAGGCGATCTCAGGATGGGGTTCTTGATCAAGGCTAAGGTTGATACCTTTTTACATAGGTCCATGCTGAAAGCAGGTAAACTTTGACTTCTTCATGCTCAGCTGAACCAATTGCTCATTTACTCCCCCATTCTCCCAGTTGGACATTCCTAACATCTACAAAGAATATCCAAGGACACGTTAACAGATAATTCTATAAGTGCATTCCTGATGGATTTGTAGGGAAGAGCCCTAGAGATGGAGATTCTGGCCAGAGGTTGGGCCCCTGGGAGGCCCTTTACACGTGTGAGTAAAGAGCTGAAAGCAAACTTGTACTGTCGGCCCAGGCTGCCTGAACAAAGCACCACAGCCAGGGTGGGCGGCAGAAATGACAGAAATGGACAGTTCTGGCAGGTGGAAGTCTGAGAGCAGTAGGCTGGTGGGGCTGCAGTCCCTGGACCTCTCCACGGCTGCAGATCCTCTTCCCCGGGTCATCTCTCTGTGCCTGTGCTCTGCTCTCTTCATCCCCATCTGCTTTTCTTATGAGGACCCTACTCAGACTGGATTAAGACCTGGATAGCTTTGTATTAACTTAAATGTCTCTTTAAGATGTCCTATCCCCAAATACAGTCTCTTTTTGTGGTACTGGCGATTTGGATGTCAACATACGAGCTGAGCGGGGACACAGTTTGGCCCATAGCTGAATTCTCCCTCAGGGGCTTGAATTGTCCCTCATTGTCGTCTGGCCTGGTTGTTTCCCCCTTGGTTCTTTCCAAAGCTTACCATATTTTGGTGAGAAGACCGCTCTGTGTCTCTCAGCCTCACCCATTTCCCTGCCTCCCCTCTTAGCCCATCACTGTTGGCAGCTGTCAATCTACAGTAGAGAATCTCAACCTTCCATACCCGGGAGCTTGAAAACTAGCATGGTGCCGGGCCCCAACCCAACACACCCCATTGTCATTGGCCTGGGGGTGCTGCCTAAGTAGGGGGAGCTTAAAACTCTTCAGATGTTTCCATTGTTTTGCCAAAGTAAGAACCTCGCCTCTGGTTTCTCTCCCTTGCAAAGCATGAGACAGGGCACAGAGGCTGTTTAATTACCATCTCCCAAAGTTAATTAAAGCTCTATATTCTAAAGCCTGTTTTTAACTCCCCTAAACAAGTTCATTTTAAAGCATGGCAGTAATTTGACTCTTTTGTTAGAATTAAGTCCTTAGAGTAAAAATTAAAAAACAAAATGGAAAACCACTGGGCATAGAAAATCCAGCCTGGGATTAATAGAGTCTCTTAAGTCGTGGGCTGGAGTGAGACTCTCCATGTTCAGTGCGGGTGGGGGTGGGGGTCCTTGCTATACATTGTGGTCCTTGAGGGTTATGTTCTGTGTAAGCTTTTAAAAGAAGAGGATCAAAAAAAAAAAAAAGAAGAAGAAGAGGATCAAAGCTCATTTTCATGAGAGCCCGCTTCTGTGGTGGGGTGATTAGGAAACTGTTGTGTTTAAGTTTGGGCTCCTCTAACTTTAGCGTTCCAACTCTCAATGTTTGAAATAAAGCTTTAAAAGATTCTACCCATGGCTGAATCTCACAGACACATTGAGCTAAAGAAATGAGAGACAAAAGAGTCCATATTGGATGATTCCATTTACATGAAGTTCAAATACATGTAACCCTACCTAAGTGACAGCAATTATAAATGGTCACCTCCGATGTGTGAATTCGTTGCAGAGTTCAATCCTGAATACCTTCCTGAGGCCCTGGTGACGGAGTGGGCAGCAGGCGGCTCTATAAAACAGAGGGTCAAAAATATGACGATGGGGTGGGGTCGTGCTGAAATGAATGGAAGAACAGGGAGAGGGAGAGGGTGGATAGCGGGAAACACAGGATTGTGGGAGACTCCGCTTCAAAGTCTTCACTGAAGTCCCCCAAACTCACCAAATGTTCAACCAAAGTGTATATTTGTGTGTATTAGTGTGACTATGTGTGTGCAGGAGCATGCACAATTGTGACATGTGTGCAGGGGTGAGTGCGTGGGTGTGTGTCTCTGCATGTGAGCACGTGTGAGTTTGAGTTGGTCTGCCTGTGTGCACATGTGATGTATGAGAGTTTAGGTGTGAGAGCATCTGAACATGTATGTAGGTGCATACGTGCATGCGGGATTGGGAATGTGCTTGCGTGTGAGTTGGTATATGTACTGAGGAAGGTTCTGCATTTCTTCCTAGATGGCACAGAAGGTATGCGGAGGATGGTGTGAGGAAGTCGGCCGTGGCATCCCTGGGAAATCAAAGAGATCAGGCCATGTTGGAGCCAAATCTGGGAGGAGCCAAAGCCCCCAGCTGGGGTCCCACTCACACATTTACTGAGCACCCATCCCAGGGACAGTTGCTGGTTCTGTTTGGGCAGGACAGTCAACCTTGGTGCCAGGCAGTTCCTACTTTTGTTGATGAGCCTCCAAGGAAATGGAGATCATGACTAATAGTGTCTGCCCTGGCTTGAGGCTGGGGTACTAGCAGCATGCGTGCAGGATGTTTGCCATCCTGAGCCCTTGGGGGCAGGAGGGCGGAGGCAAGCACAGGCTTGGGTTGAGAGATACAAAGATGATGCAAGCATGGTACCTGCCTCCAGGGCCTCCCAGTCTACTCAGGGAGAATGAGAGTAAATAGACAGCTAAACCCAGTAGAATGGGTGAGCACGAGGAAGAACAGGACTCGGAGGTGTGACTGAGAGACACTCATGGTGCTGGAACACAAGGGAAGGCTCCCCTGGGGAATTTCTGACCCGACTGACAGGGTTGGGGGGAGCAAAGGAAGGCAGGCATCTCCAGCAGGAGACATAGGGTGAGCACATTCTCACAGGGGTGAAAATGTGGGTGGAATGAAGGGGGAGCGGCAGGAGGCGTGGGATAGGAATCCAGAGGTACCTGGGGAGGGCCCTGAGTGCTGTCCCTAGGAAGACAGCCCCAGTGGGGTCACCTTTCAGGCCAGCAGGCACCTGTGGATGGAGCCTGGGCATATCCACATGCCCCTCCTGGACAGGGGCGTGGAGAGGCCTTCTCTGCTCCTGCTCCCCAGGCAGCCGTGAGAACCTGAGGCCGGCTGGATCCCGGAACTGTATTTGTTGTGAGCTGCCGCAGGTGCAGGAAAGGCCAGATGATTTGCATGGGACGGAGAACACATTTTCAGTTTCCTACTTCACAAATGGCAGATTTCACTTTCATAGCCCTTCTTTCTCCATCACAACCACATCAGTTTGTCACAGCGTCTCGTCTCGTCAGAGACGCCCCAGTTGTCCTTTGTGATGTTTCTGCCTCACTGGCCGCTCAGGAAAGCACAACACCCGGCTTTGGGTCCCCTGCTTTGTGCCGCCTTCAAACCCGGTTCTTGGTCCTGCTCCCCGGCAGACAGCCCCACAGGGGATGCAGGGTCTGGGCACCTGTCCTGACTCTGCCCCAACTCAGTTTTCTCATGGGTTCCAGGGAGGGTTCTAGAACTATCATTTCTGAAGGTCCTCCAGGTTGAAGAATGGCAGCTTTCTGCTCCTGACAGGGTCTTGTCGTGGGAGCACCGAGACGCTCTCTCCTCGCAGGTGCTGGGGCCTGTGTCGGCCCGCGACGGGTCTGGCAACTTCAAGTCTCCAGCTGTATCCTGCATTTTCTGGATCTGCTACTATTCCTGTTTCTTTCCCCATTTTCTCCCTCTCCCCAGGTCTGGTTCCTTTATCTTCTCATTCCTTTGGCTCTTTCCTGGCTCTTTTGATGACTCTGGGGAGATGCTCAGTTCCTTGAGCTAAAAGTGGGAACGCGGGTCTGCAGGCCTGGGCTAGGTCTCTTCTCCCTCCAGTCCCCCCAGCTCCCAGGCCACAGCCCCGCACATGGCTGTGCCCAGAATTTCAGGCAAACAACCGCCATCTGAGCAGAGGATGCCTGGAGGGAATCAGGCTGCTGAGATTCAGTATTTAAACACCAGACACATTTTCCACTCATTCCTGACTTGTTGATGTTTTCAGAGAAGCTGTTTTCTGCTGACGAGGCAGGGTAGAGGGAGGCAGAGGGGGCCAACAGGGAGCGTCTCAAGAGCAAAGCTGGCTCTGTCTCTGCCTCAGACTTGAGGTGTGACTATGAGTAAGATTTCCCCTCATCCCGCCTTAACTTCTCCATCTGGGAAATGGGGGAGAAGTAGGATGCACCAGAGTGGACTAGATAATCTTTTGGGCTCTTTGCAGCTCCCACATACACCTGAGCTTCCAGAGCCCTGCCGTGGCTCTCTCTCTCCATCACTTGTATGATGGGATAGAGGTGGTGCATGATGGTGCCTGTCTGGGTGACAGGAGTGAAAGGTAGGACTTGTGGAGCACAGGCAGGCAGGCAGGCTTCAGAGGCTAGGTTTGTGGTGGGGTGTCAGGGGAATCCAGAGTGACCCAAGAGGCCAAGGTTAATTGAAATGATGAAACCAGAAAACTCCCCTGAGCAGCCAAGTGCAGGAGGCTGCCATGCAAAGCACCAGGAAGAGATGATTAATGGGTGTGGGCATGAGAGGTGGTTGGTGACCCATGACTTGTCCAGGATGATGGTGCATCCCCTGGGCCCTCTGGGGCTCCATGGGGGGTAGGTGCGAAGGATGAGGTGGGGTGTGAAAAGGGGCTGAGACAGAGGTGAGTTTGGCTGGCTCTCCTCCCAGAAAGACTAACCAGGCGAGACTGACTGGAGAGAGGGGCAGGTGGGGGAAGGGTGAGAAAAGGACACAGATGGTTTCCACTTGGGGGGGGAGGGGCACAGAGAGAAGGAAGAAGCAGGGACTTTTCTGAGGGGTGCTGTTAATTGTGAGCAATATTTTAGTAACTAGGGTTACCAGAACTCATAGACCTTCTGTTCCCTGGCCCCAGTCTCAGTGAGTGGACGATAGAACCTCTTCCTCAGGGAGTTGCTTACCTCCAGGTGTCCCAGGCCCCTGGCCTACAGTTGGAAACTCCAGTTAGGAAGGGCTTCTTGGCACCAAGCCAAAGTCTGCATCTCTAGGTGCAGGCCTGACTACATTGGCCTGCTCCGTTCTCCCCAACACAGAGTGGTTTGCAAGAACCTTTGGCATCTATAAGTTGACCTTATAGACCTTATAGATGTTCAGCTTGGTTCCGGTCTAAAGACAATTTTATGTGGGATGCAAAACTAAATAATATAACTGCCAAGGTACAAAAGTTACTTGGCCGGTCTGGCACCATGTTCTAGGGTTTAAGATTTTGTCAAGTGTCTGCCTTAGTTTGCCATATTCTGCCTCAGTTTCCATATTTGGGATTAAGATCTCTGTGATGGTTAACTTTATTTATTTTATTTATTATTTTTTTTAATAAATTTTATTGTTATATTCCCCATACAATTGCAGCCCCCCATTCTGACCCCAATCCCTCCCCTCCCGCCCCCGCCCCCCTAAAAGTGTCTCTGGTTCATAGTTTTTTGTTGACCCCGATCTTCACTTTCTTATATTCATTTTCCTGGTCCCTTATTTAAGTTTTCTAGATTCCTGCTATGAGTGAGACCATCTGTGATGGTTAACTTTATGTGTCAATTTAGTTTGATTATGGTGCCCAATCTGATCAAGTATGAGCCTAGATGTTACTGTGGAAGTATTTTGTGAGGACTATCTAAAATACTCTTATATTAGTGAAGCAGATTACCTTCACAAAGGGGGCTGTGCTACAGCCACCCCTCCTAACCACCCCCCCAACACCCTCAGGCAACCAGGCATCCGCTTCCTGGTCTGCAGATTGGTTTACATTTTTCTAGTATTCCACGGTGAATTTTACCTTACTGGAGCCTGGGTATTTTTGTTTTCTTATACTCTTGAGCTTTGTTCCTAGAGCTGGTTAAGTTATTTGGAAACAGACTCTTTCAGGTCTTGCTTTTTTAAGTTATTAGGCAGAACCAGACAAGAGTTTAGAATGGGGCTAATTTCTTCCATTACTGAGTAAAGACTTCTGAGTACTAGACTCAGGGCTGAATCAACTAAGAGGTTTTTTGCTTTTACTGGTGAGAACAAACTATTCTTAGCCCTGTGTGAGCTCTAGAGTTTCCTTTCAGGCGGCCTCCTCACACGATGTGCTGCTGATCATCTCTCAGCTGAAGACTCCGCAGGGCACCGCTGGGATTGCTGTTTTCTCTCCATGTAGGTCTCTTCTCTCTGGTGATTTGATCCACAAACTCTAGCCATTTTGGATTTTCTAGGCTCCTAGATCTGTTTCCTCAGCTCCACAAAGCTCTTCCTGGGCTTTCCTTCCTGGCTCCACCATCGGGAAGCTCTCCAGTCAAATGGGGCGACCGCAGGGCACACCCCTCATATCTGCTATTGCAGAGTGCAGTCCTTCCTTCTGTGATGTCCTGTCTTGAAAACTTCATATATATTTTTACATTGCCTCAGGATGGGGGGTAAATCTGGTCCCTACTAGTCCAATCCTGGCTGGAAGCAGCAATTCCTGAAACTATTTTGATAATGACTATGATAAATGCTACAATAAATTTGATATTCTGAACTCTTTCAGGTAACACTGTCAAATATGGGTAGGTTAAACAGATAAACTTTATTGAGAAAATAGTTCCATGTAACACATCTAAATGAAGTTGTATTTTCTGTATTCAAAAAATAATAAAAAAATTCTGGTGCATGACTGCCAAGTATCCATTTGTGGGAAGAACCTTCTTGAGATAATAGTTATATACAGCACATGAACGTTAGTGTTTTATTCATAGCCCTATGTCTCTGTCAGGGCGTTGCCCAAAGTCACTTGGGGAGCATACAGCTAGAGTTTACTGGAAAAGATGCCTGGGGGCAGCTCTTAAATAGTGACTGACTTAAAACAGAACTAAACAGACTCCCTCAGGAGTCTGACAGCTTCCCTCTGTGGGACTTGTCTTGGTAAGGCGACTGGCTTAGAATCCATATATTCCTTTTTCCGTCTTTTTACTCCCTTACTAGGTTTTACTGGACATGCTTTCTAGTGCATCACCTTAGAAAGTGATTTACTTCATGACTGTTGGCATGGGTATGTACAATGTTCATTAAATGAACCAGAAATTTAAGTTATGCTCTCTGGATTGAGCAAGTGTGAAAGCTTCATCACACGAAATGACTCCCTGGCATGCATAAAAAGCCGTGTCTTCCAACACTTGGTACTCCAGTACTCCTTTGAAATCCAAGTCCAACATAAAACCTAAGGGCCTGTGCTGGACCTGGGGCCTGGTAACAGCTCCTGCAACTTGACGTTCTTCATCATTCCCACTAGGTGGTCTCCAATTCTTCCCCACCAGTTAAAACTCCTTGTTCACATACCATAACAAACCCATCTTACCAGAGCTAAGGCCGCAGCTAGATGCGCTAGTATTTGCATCCAGGCTTCCAGGTTATACTAGTAATTCCCCTCAGCTTGCTGAATCTCAAGTGGCCCTGTCTCTCCATGATAAAGTGGCCCAAACAGTCTGTCAACCTTCATGCCATGGAACTAGCGGTCCTTATTTCAGATCAATGGGACACATCCCATCAAACTCACAACATTGTCACAGTTGGGTGAAGGGCCAAGCCTTGTAAGATGAGGATCCGTCCTGTACGCCTCTCCTAGTGAGCAAAATTCCTTTTGAGAAATTGGTCAGGATTTCAATTAGGGTTTCTCAGTCTCAGCACCACTCACCTTTGGGGTTGGATACTTCTTTGTTGTGAGAGCTGTTGTGTGCATTCCCTTGCTTAGCAGCAATCCTGGCCTCTCTTCACTAACGAGATACCAGCAGCACCCTCTGAGTTGTGAAAACCAAAAAAGTGGGAGACCAAGGGATCAAGATAGCTATGAAGGAATGAAAGGCTCTTACTTGCTATGTAATCTTTTGTTGGCAGAAGAGTTTTCGGTTGTTTCCTATGAGAAGATTTTCTCTGTATCTTTTATCAACAGATTATGAAAGTTAATCCTGTCTCTCCTTCCATAAACACAGCCCACATCAATCTCACACTGAAGCACTAACCAATAGTGTTTCCTTGCTCATCTGAATGGCAAAGAGAAAAAGGAACGAAAACATCCACTATCAAGGGAGTATGTTATCTCTCACGCTGCCAGGAATGTAGAAGTGGCTGTGGAGTACCTGACTTTGGGGAATAAATACTGAAATAGATATTAAAACTTGAATGAAATATATTCATGTTCTTTGACCCATAAATTCTATTTTATTAACTAGTCAGAGGAGGACATATGTTGAAGGATGTTTTGTAAATACTGAAAATTGGAAACAAAATGTTCAGCAACAGTGAATTGATTAAATAAATTATGGTATAGTCATATTGAATCCGAGGGCAAGTTAGGGAGAATTAGGCAGCCTCAAGGACAGTGCAGGTGGGGAACCTCAGGAGAATTAAGGAAGGCTTCAGAGATAAGGGCAATAAGAGGAATGCAACTAATTCCACTGGGAATAATAAACATCCCAGGACCAAGGACAACATTGTTAACGCTGGCCTTGGTTTCCCTCAGGTGGTAAAGGGAGAGTGGTTTAATTTATGGACAAATTAGGAGGGCAGCAGAGTCATGTCTGAAAGACCACCGTCCTGCCCTTTGTCAGAGTGCAAGGATATTTATGCAAGGGGGAGGTGAGAAGGGGTCAGCACTGAGATCAGTGGGCGCCAGCCTGTTTTTCTTCAATAGCTGATGTTTGACTTTCTTCCCTATAATGCAGGGGTGCTCATTTGGGAGACTGTTAGATAAGGAATGTAAAGATCCCCCGCTCAGTAGCAGATTAAGTGAGACAGCCAAGAACTAGCCAATCACAAAGAGTCTGGCAGAGCTTTAAAATAATGAGGGAAAGAAGGTCTATATTCCCTGAGACACGACTCCCCTTTGGCTTCCTTGCCCCTCCCTGGCCTTGTTTCATGGCCTGGGAGTCCACTTTATTTCTGTTCCTTTTCTCCTCAATAAACTTTTTCTTTCTCTAAACAAACCTGCCTCTTCTCGCTTGCTTGCCTGAGAGTCTGCGAAGTTCCTGCTGCGACTTCGTGAAAAACACCAACCCGTGGGGGTCTAGTGGTTGGGACTCAGCGCTGGGAGACTAGGCCTGACAATTTCGGTATCAATTATCATAGGACATTATGTAGCCCTTGAAAATAATGTAGGTAATACATTTGATTAGATTTTCACAATGTATTAAATGAAAAAAATACGTTACAAAACAAAGTATGTATGTACATAAAAATGTCTAAAGGATAGAACTAAAAGTTTTAACTGTAGCTTTGAGTGGAAAAATCAGGTAAGATTTTGTTTTAAAAAATTGTTTCCCTTAAAATGAGAATGTAATCCTTGTATAAAATGTATACAAACATAAAGTGCTAACAATAAGCACTGCTAATAGCATAGTCCATGAAAGCAAGAGTTTCCATTGAGTGCATGGGAGAGTTTCTCTCCATGATGGAGCTGGGAAACTAGCCCCTTGGGGCCTGAGCAAAAAGACTTTTAGTCTTCCTTATTCTAATTATATATGGGGCCTTATCATTTGGCCATTTACTTTTCTTCTTTCAGTGCTATTTATTCACTTAAAGTCATACTTCACTGTCAAATCTATAAACGTTAAGCTCCCTTATTTTGTACAGAAAGTTAATGTATGCAGACTGACTTTTAGCTCAACACTTGGTGTAGGAACCTGGTGTCACGGGCAATGAAGAAAAGGAACAGAGGCACCTCTGGCTTTTTGCTCGTCCCGCCATCCTCACGCCGACAAAAAGCAGCTCAGTCTCCTTTTCCACTTGGATAAAAATGCACGGACCTGGGCCTCCCTGGTGGCGCAAGGGGTTAAGCACCGCACTATGGGGCAATTTGCAGCCTCTGCAGCATGAGTTTGATCCCCGGCCGGCCAGGGAGCAACCCACATGGCGAGGCAGACCTCTCCTGTCTCGCCCGCTGCTCCCCTCAGCATTGTGTTTCAGTCAATCTGCCAGTTCTCCGTTCCCCACTTTGTCTCTGGTGGATCCTCTCACCCCTGGGATCTCTGGCCTGTATCCCAGCTCTTGTATGCATAAATAAATAAATCTTTTAAAAAAAAAATGCACAGACCTGAAGGGCAAATTATATTCCAGTACTGCTGCAGGGAGCCTTGTTGCCCCAGCCAGATAGGATACTGACAAGCAGCTAAGAGAAAGGGCCTCACACCGTGGGGCTGAAGATCTGGTATCCCTTTGCTTTTTGTTCTTGGTCATAGAGAGAGAAAAATTTATCAGAAAGTATATTAGGCAATAAATTACACGTATCAGCATACTGTAAGTAAATGGCACAGAAAATTGTCTGTTTAGAAATTAGTTGTTGGGCAGTTTGGCCCACTTGACAATGGGGGACAATTTATTGAACATGCCTGACAAGCATTACAACACAATAATTACAGTAGGTCCTTCTTTTGCCTTCTCTTGAAGTTTCCTTGGGCAAGTTTTTATTTTTTTTATTTTTATTTTTTATTTTTTTTTTTATTTGTTTGTTTGTTTGTTTTGTTTACACAAGCACTGGGCACAGTCAGAAGCGCGGGAGGGTGAGAGAATTCACCAGAGCCAGAGTGGGGAGCAGAGCAGGCAGAAGGACCGAAGTACACTGCTGAGGGGAGCAGCGGGCGGCAGGAGAGGTCTGCGCGCCATGTGGGACCCTCCTCCGGTGGCCGGGGAGCAGCCGGGGATCGAACCGGCGCCACAGAGGCCGCGGGCAGCTTTGCAAGCCAGCGCTCTACCGCTGCACCACAGGGGAGGCCCTTGGGCAAGTTTTTAAATGAAGCTATTTGAGTTAAGTAGTTTCTAGGTAGAAAAAGTTCTGATAGCTGACTAGCAGCCGGTCCCCCGGCTGAAGGCCATGTGAATAAGAGGAGTCTTTTCTTGCTTAGGCTTTGGCTGATAGGGATGTACTGGCGGCTATCTACTGTCTTAGGTTATTGTTTAGCTGAAACATTGAGTTTTAGTATAAGGCTTAGTTTTTTATTAACCTTGAAGGTTGCCTTCTTACTGAGAGCACGTAGTGGCCAAAAGCTTATGGAAAAAGAGATGCACTGATTGTTTCTCCTTTGTTTCTATGCACATGATAATGTAATCTCATTGCTTGCAAAAAATGTATAAATAAAAAACCTGCTGAGCCTCTCGGGAGAAGATACTAACACCTCACCAAGTGTCGGTGTCTCCTCATTCTACCTCATCCCCTTCCCCTCAGCCCTTAAGTTTCAGCCCCTTACAGGTCGCCGAGGCTGTCTCATCCTTTCAGGAACCCCTGACACGACATTTTGCCGGAGGCTGGTCACCGTCACAGCACAAAATATTTGACTAATAAAGAAAAACAAGGAGAAAATTTAACATAATGTGAAGAAACAAATGGGGTGGGGGGGGAGAGCTCCTTCCTCCCATCCTCTGAGCAATCCTCTAGGTATGAAAGACCGTAAAGAAGGGCAATTCCAGTTATGCTCTGAAGCGAGATCCTCAGGATCGCAGTCACAGCACACAGATAAACCATGCCCACACAGATAAACCACGCCCGCCCAGGTCCCCCTGAGGAATAATGCCAATTATCTCAGGGTTCACCGCTCTAGGGAGCCATCGTTTGTGGCTGTCACCACACCAAGGATGTAAAAAGACTGAGCACTCAGCTTAGGGTTCAAATAATCGCAGCTGATGTTATAAAACCAAGCACCTTACACTTAGCTGAGAGCTGGGTGGGTGCAGGGAAGGTGGTGGACTAGAAAGATCATGGACCTACAACTGACACTCAATTCGATTCGTGAGGAGGAGAGAATCTCCTTTTCCCCCACAAAAGATACAAAAGTTATGTAGCAGTTTGTGTACTTTGCAAAGAGTAAAACACACATTTAAGAAGCAAAATGTACCTGATTCCATCCTGTTCTACTTTTGCTCAGAGCAGAGCTTGGGTTACAAGTGCCTTTTGAGCTCAGATCCTGAAGTCCTTTGTCACCCAAATTTGCATCATCTTTTTACAAAACATGTTATTTACTCTATTTCAGACATTTTATTCTTGTTCTACATTTGGCTTTGATAAGTACAAAAGGTACACAAGTACAAAATTTTTGTATAGCTTTGTGGCAGTTAAAAAAAACCCATGAAAACAAGCAATTTTTTAAGTTGGGCAATTTCATCTCTATATGAATGGCAGTCTTGTTGGAATCTGGCTACAAAAATGGTAAAAATCATTTTATTGAGATTATATCAAAATCTTTGATGAGTCTTTTTCAACTCATTTCAGGAAACCTGTCTTGTGACATTCCGTGCAGGTTCGATGCCTCACTTGTATTTTGCTCTAGCAGTGATTCCTTGTCTCACTAGGACTTTGGTGGTGAGACCTCCATTTTGCACTTGTGATATTTTCACCAAAGGAAGATTCTGACAACAGTTTCAGAAGCAAGAAAGACTGGATTTAGATCGATAGTTATTATCCTTTCCAATGTTTAAAAAAAAAAAAGGTAATGCTGAAAGAGCGACGAATTTTTCATACTTCCCTTAATTTCTCTTCCCGAAAGGATTTAATTTCCATACTCATACTGCATACAAATTAAAATTGACAAACTTTTATTTTTTTCAAAGTAGTTTCAAAAGTTTTCTTCAAAACATAAATTCTTCCTATCCCTAGATTCTGAGTAAAAATGATGTACCAGAACAGGGGCAAGTCTGACTTTGTCTTTGCTTACTTCCATAATGGCCTGCTGGACCTATGAACTCCCAGGTCCCTGGCGAGCAGCTTTGGTGTGGCTGGGAATAAGAACTCACTCAGGGAATCACAGACAACACAGATGCTGCTGGCCGTGGGGGGATGTGGTGACCCCCCAGATGCCGGGAAGCAGAATCAGAAGCTGTCCCGCACCTTAGACTTTTTTTTCCTCTGCTTGATAAAGAATAAATTATCGTTGCCATCCTCCTCCAAGTGGCTCTGCTTGTTCTTGGGCTTGCCCCGCTTGCCCTCCTTGGGCAGCTTGTCTTCCCTGGGCTTGTGGTGATGTGATGAGCGGTGGAAGGACTTGTGAGCCTTCTGGGGTTTGAATGTGCCGGACTTTGCAGGGTGGATTTTGGGGCCCCTTGGAAAGTCCTCGTCCTCCTCGTGACACTTGTCAGCCTTCCTGCGCTTCTCCCGCTCCCTACTATTCCTGCCCTTGGCTTCTTTTTGCGTTTCCTTCTTTTCTTGAGACCACCGGTTGTTTTTCCCTGGGCCATGGCTCTTCCTCTTATCGTGGTGAGGGCTCTTACCCAGGGGTTCCATATGAGTTCTCTTGAATTGCTTGGGAAAATCCCCATTTTTCTGGAGTTCTGGAAAATACAAAAGTATTTTTCCATATTTAGTAGGTAGATCATTCATGCAGAGCTCTCACAGACTAATAATTTAGCAGAGAGGGGAGCCAGACATTTAAAGGAGCTACTGACACCATTAAAGCACCAATGATACATTTTTAAAGAACCGTTTCTAAGGCAAACATCAAATTGGCTGTAGTACATCATTTCTGATTATTATTATTTTTTTTTAATAGAGGCATGTTTTTATTTATTTATTTATTTTTTTATTTGTTTGTTTTGTTTATACATGCACTGGGTACAGTCAGAAGCGCGGGAGGGTGAGAGAATTCACTAGAGGCAGAGCGGGGAGCAGAGCAGGCAGAAGGACCGAAGTACACTGCTGAGGGGAGCAGCGGGTGGCAGGAGAGGTCTGCGCGCCATGTGGGACCCTCCTCCGGTGGCCGGGGAGCAGCCGGGGATCGAACCGGCGCCGTAGAGGCCGCGGGCAGCCTCTCAACCCAGCGCTCAACTGCTGCGCCACCGGGGAGGCCCCATTTCTGATTATTAAAAAGGGAAAACATCTGGAAATCCAATGGCACTTGTCCTTTCCAATACTGCACTAGGTCAGACACTGGAGATGTGGACCCGCGAGAACCGTGATCATGTTCGCTTTGTGAAGGAAAGTCCTGTCGGACCAATTCAAGTTCCTGTGGTAATGGAGACAGCCCTCTAAGATAAGGTGAAGCTACATGTATAAAATGGCCTTGTGACAATCTCATATGACATTTCAATTACCCTCTGACGATAAAGTCTGGCCATAGTACTTGTAGTAGATGCCAAGCTGGACAGGAGATTATTCCTCTAGCTCAGAGATAACTGGCTTGGAGAGACACACGCGCGTGCATGCCTGTGTGTAGCTGAGAGGCATTAGTGCCGAATGTGAAGCTGTATCTGCCAGGGCTTGGTCCTCTTGCTCTAAGTGTCTGGCGGTAGTGACTCTGAGAGGGCAGGTGACAGATGGTTACAGTGAGGGCTGAAAACTGACATGTCGACAGAACCCGGAAAGATGAAAGAAGTGTCCAACAGATGAAGTACAAACCAGTGTATTTAGGGAGAAAAAGGGAATTCCAGAATGTGCGGCAAAAATAAGCAATTACTATAGCCTTCAGTATACAATAAAAATTAGTGAGCCTCTCAGTGGACTGGGGTTTTCAATAAAACTAACTAAAAAGGAAGACAAATTGTTTTTCTCTGAGCATAAAAGTTACAAACCTTTGTTATGGAAAACTTGGGACAGAGAGAAAAGTATAAAGAAAATGAAACAGAAAATACCCATAGTCCTTTAATCTAGAGAAAACATTTTGGCATATTGTTTTTAATCTTTTTTCCAATTTAGTTGCTTACCTATCTTCATGTACTATAATTTCTATATAGTTGAGATAAATTTTATTTGAAATATAATATGTAAAATATGCAGGAGTTGAGAATAATTGCTCTATTTTCCCTCTGAGTCCTTGTTTCCTTCAGTATCTTCATTTTGAAAAGGACTTGGAATCAGAGTCTACACAATAATAAAGGAGGCAGAGAACAAAGTATAGGCCAACTAGAACAATAAAGGACTATTTTGTCCCAGGAGCAAGAAAAGTAACCATCCTAGTCAACCATCCTGAGGTAGGCAGAAAGAAAGAACAGGGGTAGAGAAAACAGACTTAAGTTATAAGACGGTAATTGGAGCTAGAACTTTATTTATTTATTTATTTTTTTTATAGAGGCATGCTTTATTTATTTGTTTGTTGGTTTGTTTGTTTGTTTTGCTTATACATGCACTGGGTACAGTCAGAAGCGCGGGAGGGTGAGAGAATTCACCAGAGCCAGAGCGGGGAGCAGAGCAGGCGGCAGGAGAGGTCTGCGCGCCATGTGGGACCCTCCTCAGGTGGCCGGGGAGCAGCCGGGGATCGAACCGGCGCCGCAGAGGCCGCGGGCAGCTTCGCAACCCAGCGCTCAACCGCTGCGCCACCGGGGAGGCCCTGGAGCTAGAACTTTACATCAGCACCCAGAAGAAAAGAAACTGCAGCAGGATGGCTGTGGACCCAGGGCTCAGCTCGTAGGGTGGCCTGAAAAACATGACTCTTAGGGGAAGCTCCAGGCATCAGTCAGCTGGGAAAGCCTCTCTCTGCATGAAAAATGCCAGGAACTTATAAAGGGAAAAATAGTTACTTGTCAAACAAAAATCCACATGCATATACATGTGGATAGAAGTATTTTCCAAAATCATAAGAAAAATGTTTACTGTGAACAGATCGTAACACAAGAATTTTTTGAAAAATTATGTTTGTTGAGGTAAAGCTGGTTTACGTTGTTGTGAATGCTTTTGGGGGTTACAGGTGCAAACCTCTACAAAGGTATGTTTTCATAACATGCCAATTGCGACAATATGGCTGGAAGGCAAGATTTTTGAGGTAGGTACTTGATTTCTGGTAATCAAACAAGTTCCCGCTTCTGTAATTATTAAAAATATTTTCTTTACCAACTAGGGACCTCCAAAGCTGGCAAAGACAGTGCAAAAAAAGAATTTAGGAACTACTGCAAAGATGATCCAACAAGAAATCTAATAACATACCTTTCACTTTTCGTTTTATTCTCTGTTCTCGTTCTCGAATTTCGTATTTGTCATCGTAGTAGTAGATGAATGGAGATGTTGGGAAGGTCTGATTAGACATTCGTCTTTCTGTACATTCCTGCAAATTGTATTTTAAATTATGACGTCACAATGTCATACTGTTCACACAAGGTTTTTGCAAGATTCTGGACCACTGTAATGAGAGGGGAGCCCCCCATCACTGACACCTCATGTTGTGGCTGCAGGATGCAATCTTGCTGGGCCACTGGGAGGATCAGTCAGCCTGGCACCAAGCCATGCCTGCTTACATGCTATTATTTTAGGCTCTGATTTTCTCACTGTACGTTTTAACCTATGAAACCCTTCTTTTCTCCCCAATTTTCCCTATCAAATGTCTCCCCTCTTCATTTCTTCCTCCCCCAGGTTGAGTTAATCAGTGATGTGGTGTGGATCCCCACTACCTATGCCTTTACTAGAGGGTTTATTTTATTTGGCCTTAAATATTCTATTAGTCCTTTGCTTAGTGTATGTCTATTAGTGTAGTCTATTAGTCTATTAGTGCATGTCTGCCACTTGCCTTCCATCAAATCAATATGGTAACATAAAGAGTTGCTTTCCTAAACCACTACCCATGGTGGTTCCACATTTCCAGAATAAAGGATATTCACCAAAGACTTGGGCCCAAGATTCTGCTATGGTCTGATTGTTTATGTTCCTCCCCATGCCCCCTTAATTCTTATGTTGAAATCAGAATCTCCAAGGTGATAGTATTTGGAGGTAGAGCCTTTGTGGGTGATGAGAGTGGAGTGGTGATGAATGGAACTAATACTCTTATGAGAGAGGCCCCACAGAACTCTCTAGCCCTTCTAATGAGTCAAGACTCAGCAAGAAAGAGGCCCTCACCAGATACCATATTTGCCAGTGTCATGACTGTGGGCATCCCAGCCTCCATAACTGTGAGAAATAAATTTCTGTTGTTTCTAAGCTAGAAGTCTATGATGATAGCAGCCTGAATAGGTACAGATTCTAATCATAAAATATTAAAAGTAAATTATGATTACAAAAAGGTACTAGAGACCCTGATATACTCCTTCAATACCCACCTCAACAGAGCCTTCATCCTGCCCACACCCCACTCACCTCATACCCCCCTGGAGTAGTTGCTTTGTAGTTTCCTTCCTATGTAGCTGCTTGTAATTGTCCCCGCCCCACCCCCCACTCCAGAGTGGAATCAAGGAGGGCGATGTCATATCCACCTCAGGTTATCCTGCACATGAAGAAGCTATTCAATAACTTGTTTAGAGCTGAATTTCTAAATCTGAATGGGAAAAGTCCTCAGACATCTTTAGCTATCTGCATAGTCTCCAATTTGGGTCTCCTATGGTCTATACAAAGCTATACAGTATTATAAATATTTTCCAGAGCTAAATGTAAATTATATTTTGATTATTCACATCGCTGGTCTTCTCCATTAGCACAGACAATTGATCGTTGGCTATATAATTTATCTACTATTCTGGATTAGCCACACCACTGATCTTCTTCATTAGTGTGGATAATCTAGAGTTCTTCATCTATGGCAGTGACGAGACTGCCAAATTTGCTTCATTATGAATTATAAATTATCTCAATCTAGATTTCAGGGATAAATTCCAAATGCTTTCAATGTATTTCCTATCTCCACAAACAGAAGTGACTAGTATGCAGAATGTGTCCAACTATAATTGTTTTTCTTTAATTGAACAAACATAAATGTTAAAATTATATTCCTTTGCTTTAAAGAGGTAAGCAAGCATAAATTATACCTCTATGTGATTTGTGTGGCAGTGGACTGCCTATGTGACTATGTTTCCAAAACAGTGTTGGCAACATCTGAATTTTGCCAACAAGGAGGAATGCACATAATAAGAGACCTAGAGACAGTAATTTTGTAAAAGAAGTATTCTCTAAGTTCTCAGTGTAAATTCTATAGCAGCGAATTAAGTATATATTGCAAAGTTTCTCCACTGATATCACCGCACCATGGATTTGATCTCATTGGAAAACACACCCAAATGTCAGTGCTGAGAGATCTCCCGGTACACTTTCTTTGCTTTGGAGATAAAGAACCTGAAGACCAGAGAGCTGAAATTAGAACTGAGGATCAGAACCTCATCTTAGCTTTTATATTCTACCCTTTCACTCTACAGTCCTGCTGCCCAAAGTGGAAGATAAACTTGAGCTGTTGCTGGGCTCTGTCCAGCATCCTCCAAGTCTGTCCCCTCCCATACTGTACAGCTCCAGCTTCAACATGTGCACCAAAGAAGAGTCACAGTCAGAACTCAAGTTGTGACCTGCAACCCTACCCATCTTGCTGCTCACTCCCTGACCCATTTTGAGGACTGGTGGCCTGTGTGTTTTTCTCCTCCTGTCATCAGACCTGATGTGGTGTCAGTTTATCTTGGTTTCTAGGCTGTTAGAAGCTTACCTGGAGACTGTAGATAAATTTCTCCACATGGATTTCCTACTACTAGTTTGTACTACTAACTTCCCTCCTCTGCCTTGAGCTTCCCATACTGAATGGATGGGTTCTGTGTCTTTATTCTATTGCATCTTGGCTCTGGGATGACACCTGACTAGAAGACCTATTCTCCGCTCACAATAAAGTTTGTTTTGCTCTGACACCTCAGCGTCAAGAACATATAAAGTCTGGTACTTTCAGGTGGGGCTAGGGACTGTGCAGGCTGAACATGGAATCTGGACCTTTGTGGGACTGAGAGCTGATGGTGCAGCACCGCTGTCTTTCCACTGGTGACTGTCAGGGTTTATATGTGAATGATGAAGATTTACAGAACATTATACCAGGGAAAAGTGCAGATATTGAAAGACTACACAGAAAATCTAAAACCATGATTTGTCTGTGCTGAAGTACTAGCAATGATAAAAGCTCATGAGAACTGCTATCATCCTGTTGACTATTATTATATGTCTGGCTGATTTTATGAGTTGGGTTTGTTTTAGCCTAACCTGTTCATGTATATTAAAAACAATCAGAGGAACAGGCTCTGCCACATCTGGTAGTCTGGTAGGGATGGGAGAAGTATATCAGTCAGGATGTTAATTTTAATATGGTAAAAAAAAAAAAAAAAGCAAGTGTCCAGAATTACACTCTTTCCTAATTCTTTTTTCAGGAGTTACTCTCTGAATAACAGAATGTTTTATGCCCAAACTCCACTGAGACTTACGTGTCCATAATGGCCTTCTTGCCCACAGTTGTAGCAATATGCCAAGGCTGATTTTCCAGAAGGGGTCTTCGGCTTTTTGGGTGGTCCAGGTTTGGTCTGCAACATGAATATTTGTGAGGCTTTATTAAATAATAGAAGAAAACTAAAATCTCATTCTTTTCAAAACAGTTCTTTTTTAGAAGAGTCCTTAGAAATACTGCTTCCCAGATTTTAGTGTGGATACCCCATATTCAGATGATTCCATGTGTTAAAATGTATAAGATAATAATTCTTTTATTCTTAGCATCAATGAGTGTTTTTCTTTCCTTCTTTGCTCTTTATTCTGTTTGGCACTGTGCCCAATATGGTGGTGGGTGTTGGGTAACTCAGACAGAGGAGAATAATGCAGGATACAACAGATTTATAAATAGGTAGTGACAGAATAATGTCAGACAGTGATAGATATGTGTAAAGTTTTAATGGCATGGTAAGGAGGACTCACCAATGAACTTAGTCAAGGGGGTGAAGGAGGTCAGGGAAACCTTCCCTGGATATATAAAATTTAAATTTACTCTCACAGAAGTAGGTGTAAATGAATGAAATGCAGGATCCTAGGCTGGAGGGACAGCAGGAACAATGGCATGAAACTATAAGAGAGCTCACATGCTGATGGAGTCTGGGGTACAGGTCCAGGCACGGTTGAAGATGAGGCTGGAGAAAGCTGGGTAAGAGAATGGAGGACCTTATAAGCTATATTAAAGAGCTTGGACTTTATTCAGTTTTAAGAACAGGTGCAGAATAGCTAGAATTGTATTTTGGAAAAACCACTTTGGCTTGTAGTTACAGGGAGGATGAAGATAAGGCAGAAAGTAAGATGCCAATGAAGAAGACCAATGCAGTGGCTGTCAGGAGGTCCAGATGAGGTGACGAGGGCCTAGACAAGAGTAACAAAAATAGGGAAAGGGAAAAGATCTGGGAAATACATGAGAAATAAGACTGGTCATGTTCGATCATGGAAAAGATATGGGGAATAAGGGAAATGAGACTTTCCAGGTTTGTAACTTGTGTAAACTAGTGAGTGGTGATGCCACAACCGATTCACAAGTGGTAGGGAAAGTGGGGGAAGCCAATTCAGAGGGGAAGATGATGAAGTCTTTCTTAGATGTTGAGTGTTTAGATGGAGGTGTCCTCCCGGCAGTTGTCTATGTAAGATTAAAGTTCAGGGAACGGGACTGAGCTGAAGATTAAGTCTCAAAGTAACCCGCAACATAGTGGAGAGGCTGACATGACCAGAGTGGGTAGGCTGGCCGCAACCAGTAAAAACAGCAGCAAGCTCAGGACCCAATCCTGGGCACATCACATAAGGGGCAGGTAGAGAAGGTTGAAAGATACAGAACCACAGGAGAATACAGTCCCAGGTCATAGAGAATACTTCCAAGAAGTTCGATAAACTGATCTACAAAGTCAGAGAGAGCAGAGGCCTAATGAGAGCAGAACTGAGAAACATCACTGGAAATTGTTCATGGATAACCATACCTAGGAGAATTCTGAATTCTGTGAAGACTGAAAAAGATGCATACAAAGTTGTTAATACTATAAAGAAGAGCAAGGAGAGGAGTGATTACACAGAAAAACTTTCAGTGGGGGAAGAAGAGCACACAGAAGTTTATGGGGTAGCTGTAACTTTCTGTTTGTTGAACATGGGGGAGTTAAAAATTTGTGAGTATGTCACTATTTTCACTAATTTATTAAATTGTATACAATGTTTTTATGCATTTTTCAGTATGTAATCTACATTCCATGCTAAGAAGAGTTTTTAAAATCAGATAGAAGTTGAAGAAAAGGAGGGCCTCCCCGGTGGCACAGTGGTTGAGCGCTGGGCTGCGAAGCTGCCCGCAGCTTCTGCAGTGCCAGTTCAATCCCCAGCCACCAGGCGAGGGTCCCACATGGCATGCAGACCTCTCCTGCCACGCCCGCTGCTCCCCTCAGCAGTGTATTTCGTCAGTCTGCCTGTTCTGTTCCCTGCTCTGGCTCTGGTGAATTCTTTCACCCTCCTGTGCTTCTGACTGTACCCAGTGCTTGCATAAATAAATAAATAAATAAATCAATCAATCAATCAATCAATCAATCAATCAATCAATCTTAAAAAAAAAAAAGAAGTTGAAGAAAGGAGATAGTAGATATATTTGAGAAGAATAAAAAGAGGAAGAAAAGGGCTGGGCAATACCCAAGAGGGGGACTTGGTGGAGAATATGACTAGAAGGAAGAGTATTGAACAAGTGGGAAAGCTAGCAGAGATGGAGAAGTTGAAAACAGGAGAAAGAAGAGCTGGGTAGAGTAAGACACCAAGGAAGCAAGTATACTGTGAGGAATACAGAGATAAATAAGAATTCTGAAATAAGAAGAAACAGAAAAATATGGTAAAAATCTTAAGAGGTGAAAGCACTTGGGCACCAGTGTTTGTCAAGGGGAGGAAGTACACATCAAACACCTTTCTTCTCTAAAGTAATTCTTTTTCTGAGATGTTGTTAGGACAAAGAATCTGAAAGAATAAATCATGTCTGGATATGAGAGAATTTCAGGCAAGTTTCTTTTCTTTTTCTTTAGTTTTTAAAAAAACTAAATGTTTTTCAACCAAATGCCTGTTTTTCAATGTATATGACACAAAATTCAAAAGACACTAGAAGGTATCGTGAAAAGTTTACCTCTTATTTTTGTTCTTAACTAACTCAGTTCCTTTCCTGAGTGTCAAGAGCTTACAGGCAACCAATTTCTTGGGTACTCCTGGGGATATGTGATGCACACGCCAGCACATGCATGTGTGTACTTATGTATGCATGTATGTATGAGCACACACACAATGTAGTGCACAGGTTTGTTCTCTTCAAAGTATAGAAGGAGGGGATTTCAAGCATCGGGGCAATCAAGAACAAAACTAACTAAATCATCCAAAGACCAGAGACTCTGCAAAATTCAGTTATCCATTGTATCTTGGGCTTATGTCTAACCCTGGCTCTGCTATTTACTAGCTGTGACCCTAGTCAAGTTACTTAAGTTATCCTTACCTCAGTTCACGCCTCTGTAAAATGGGAATACTGTCACAGTGCTCCCTCATAACATTACTGTGAGGCATACATGAAACACATTCCTCTTTCAATACCTACCAGTAAAACTTGACCAAGTAAACTTCTTCCTTGAAATCCTTTCCCCACTTAACCTCTCAATGACACACTGTTATGATTTTCTTCTACCTTACTGGCTGCTTCTTTTCCAGTTTCCTTTGCTTGCTCATGGCTATCTCTCTGCCCTCTCAGCCTGCCCCAGGCCTCAGTCAGCTGACAGCCTGCCTTCTCTATCTACATGCTCTCCTATGGTACCCTCATCTAATTTCATAGTTGGCCATCCCGCATTTCCTATCTTTGCCTCTTAGATCTCTACTAAAATGTTTAACAGGTATCTCAGATTAAATAAGTTAAAATCTAGTTTCCACTCCACAAATACGCTCCTCCCACTACCTCCTCCAATTCTATCCTAACAGTTGCTTTAGCCAAAAATCAACAAACTTGACTTGTTTCTCACATATATTTCATGACCAAAGCGTATTGGTTCTATTTTCAAAATACATCTTCTTCGTTCTATTGCACCACTTCTCTCCTGGTCCAACCTTTTACCTCTTATTCAAATTGTTACAAGAGCCTCTTATCTGGTCTCTTAGCTTTCATCCTTATACCCCAGCCCCAGTCTATTTTCAACACAGATGCTTTTAGCATAATCAGTAAATCAGATTATATCACATATGAGCTCAAAACTCTCCAACAGTTTCTAGTCTCACTTTGATAAAAGTAAAAATCTTTATAAAGGCCCACAATTTGCCCCCCCCCATATTACTATTCTACCATTTTCCCTCTAGCAATCCTATCATACATATTGTACTTTTCATAGTTCTTCAAATACTCCAGGTAATCACCACCTCAGAGCTTTGCATATGCTATTACATCTCTCTGTACCATTCTCACAAAAATGGTGGCTCCTACACCTTCTTAAAAGTGTTGGTTTAAATGTTGTCTTAGTAAGGCCTTCCTGACCACCCTATTTAAAACTATTACTCCTTCCAATGGAATTCCCTATCCAGCTTCATAGCCTTGAGAAAAAAAGAAACATTTTTTTTTTTTTAAAACTGTGGCACTCACCAATACTTGACATACTATATATTTTACTTTTGTTTGTCTATCCCTACAAGGCAAGGAGAATGTAAGCTCTATGGAGATAGGCATTTTTGTCTATCTTTGGTTCACTGCTTCCCCACAGATCCTAGAACAGGGCCAGGCATATAGCAGGAGTTCAGTAAATACTGATGAATGAATAAGGCAATGCCCATGAAAGCACACGGCCTACAGTAAGCATCCAATACTTTTCAATAATTGTTAATATCGGGATACTTTGGGAACCTATTTCATTTTTTTCTTTATGTCACTAAGGGACAACCGATAAAATTATGCCTTGATTTATTAAAAATTCAAAAAAAAATTATGACTTCCTGGATGTCTCCTTTACTTCACATTGACTGTGGTTTTTGAAGAATCAAGAAAGAATTAGTAATGCAAAGAGAATGGGAACTCAGTCTTATGGTACCAGGGATAAAGAGATCCTTCTTAATCAAGATTTTGAAAGCATGTTTCATGTTGACACTTATTTTACTTTGAAAGTAATCTCATTCAAAATGCTTTAAATTTAGCCTCACTGTTCATTTATGTCCCTGGATGAAGTGCAAACATTTGGATGTTCAGTCATCTGAATAATGTCACTAGTTAAAAACTTCCATTATTACTAATAAAAATAGCAACAGTATTTATATTGTGCTATGAAATTCTAAACTGTTTCACAATAATTAATTAGTAAATGACATGACAAACGCTATCTACATACTTTCATTTTAATAAACTATCGTGTACTAGGACTTTAATAGGAATGAAATCAGCCTAGATCTTACCTAATTAGAGAACATTTCTGTGTTAGAATACAGTACTGAAAACTCAATAATGATTTCCCGTGGACATGTTTTCATACTGTGATCGAACAAAAATCTTACAGCTATTTAAAGTGTTGGAAATTTAAATCTGTGACTCAATACTTCTGCCTTAGAGCATGTCTTTATTTTTAATTAACAGTAAAGGTCCAATTTAAAGTAGAATGTGTCAACCGATTAGCTCTAAGTTCAGGGTTCTGCTATACATGTCTGTACTGAGGACAAAAAGTTAAAATGCAAGGGAATGAATGTAGTTTTTTGGAACTTTTTTTAAGTTAAAAATTCATCTTAAGACTTTGATCCAATGGGTACCAAATGAACTATTTATGAAAGCAGTTTTTTTTTTTGGTTATAGATATTTAAATAATCTATATTTGTAGGGTGATATCTTGGAGATTACTTTACTATCAATATATAGAAGTAATAACCTGGTAGATAGCATTACCTATGAAAGGTCCATCCCATCTGCTATTCTTGCTGAAAGCTTTTCATGCACCAGTAAACTCAGTAAATATCAGAAGATAAAGCATAAGCCTACCACGCCACGGATTTACTCCTAATGTCTCCTCAAAGTGCAGCCCGATGCAACGATTACAAATGATTTTCTTCTAATGTCATTTTACATAACCCTTTTTTCTGCATGAGTAGTTAGTGCGGAATGAATGAATGAATGCCATTAAAACAGTTAATCATTATCTGGGACACTGGTCTTACCCCCTCACTACTAGGAATCTCCATGACAAAGGCCAAGAGATCAAAAAAAAAAACGCCAGAGCAGCCCCAGTGTCCCATTTCTAAGAGTAATTTTTTATGCAAATGAACTCACTGGGCATCTCCCTCTGTGACCTTCAACTGCCCTTATCTAAACTGACTTTGATCCAAAGAGGGCTTACTTTTAGTTGAAGCTCTTTACTATACAGGATAGGCAATCAATTTCCCTAATTAATGGGAATTTTCTACTCTTGGGAACACAAAATGGACTTACTTTTATAATTAAACACACGTAAAGACTAGACCATATGCTTTTATTTACTAATCAAATATGTTATTTGAAAATATATTAAAAAGCAAATATACTAAATACTTGAGGTAAATGGATTCACAACCAAATGCAACACTGAGTGAAGTACTGAGCTGAGCTCTAGTCTTTCCAAACAAGTCACATTTGTACATATACCTCATAAATGGATATGCTTTTCATGCTTCAGAACCACCTTATTCTTTCAAAATTATTCCCAAATCAATTTTTTTCCCAATAAGCTCACTAATAGCACAGGCCCCCCCCACCCAAAATTCTTGTATTAAAAAATTCAACCCAAGTAATTAAATAGGACTTCTCAAGCTTGCATCATAGTCAAAGCCCATTAGCTGAAGTGACCTAATGGTGTGAATGTGACATTCAAGCTGAACAAAACTTCAAATTTAAAATATATATTTTTCTGACTTAAATACATTATTTTTACTGCCTACTTAAGAAGAGATAAAACATCCTATGTATTTTAATTAGTTTTATAAAGAATAGGCAGGGATGCCCCCCCCTTTCCTTTGGCACTATTTACAATATAAATACCAACAGAAATGCAACTGGCACAGACTCAAGAAAAGTCACACCTGGGGTCCAAAAGAATCAAAGGAAGAAATTTAAAAACTGGGCAAACAGTTTTGCAGTGAACTGAACTAAAGCTGTGCTGTGAGGAAGCAAACCTGAGGGTCCCATATACCTAAGACAACTCAGGCTGGGGCCCTGGCCACCATTTACAATGGTTTTCAGGGGTGGGTCCGTCCACCTGGAGACCTGACCTCCTGGTCTGTTTCAACCATGGTTTAGGACGAGGCCTTCCATGTATGCAGTATACTGGCAAATATTAACACTTTTACCTTCCTTTGAGGCGTATTGGGAGGAATTTTCTCCCCCAGTAAAAGACCTTGAAATATTCCTAAAACAAAGCTTCTTTTATGAATTTTTTTAAGCTTTTAATATTTTTATCAGTGACAAAAAAATACAACTGTATTCCAGTGGACATTGCTACTAATTTCCCTTATATTTGAAAATGCCATTGAAAGCACCATACGTAATGATTTACCTGTATGTTTTTTATGTGTTTTTTAAAAAAAAAAACAACTATGCTATGTAACCAACAGACTCCCATTCCGTCGGGTAATTCCTTAATTAGGCAGATTTTTGAAACATGTATTATGTACACAACAGACCGGAACGTCTCCTTTGGAGCATTTCCTAGTCTATCGGGTGATTACATCATTAAGCCACACATGCTACGTAGAAAAAAATCCTTATGAAAATTCATGAAAAAATGTACAGCACATCATTAGCATGCAGCAGACGTGTATGCTTTTGATATTTTCTCTGTTAAAAAAAAACTACATGAAGTAATTAGTCTAGGTCATGAAAACATGAGAAAGGTACCAGATACTGGTAAAAGTGAAAATTGTGAAAAACTGCCTCTCTCATGGTTTAGCTGAGAGTAATTTCCTTTATTGCAAAATGGATTCTAAAACAGTATTCATTTGGATTGCAATAGAATAAAGAGTGTTTTGTGTTTCTGATTTGTTATTTCCTACATACATGTAACCCTCCCTTTGGATCCTTGTAAGTTAGACAAACCAATGGGTTGTAGGTTGCCAATGACCGTTGTTAAGACCATTAGATATGAAGGCCTTGCAGTACTGTGTGTTTGTAGACTTTTATCTTCACTTATGTAACCACGAGTATTAGGAATTGCATGTGTCTCTTTTTCAGAAGGTCAAAACTATATTAAGTATTAAATATAGACCTAAATTGCTGGCATATCTTCCAAAAGATTATAGATTCACATTAAGTGCCAGGCAAAATCTAAAGGACAGTATGTCTGTAAACTAAAATACATGAAGCACAAGTTTTATAAAAAGAAGTTTAAAAACTTAATCATTTATGATTTTTATTTTTGCAAATGACATCTGCCCTTCCCCTCAAAAAACCCCAATAAAAAATACAGAAAAACTCCAGTAAGCATAAAACAATGAACATATGCAAGACAGTAAGGATCAGAGTAATTCACTCCCTGAATGCTCCAAATCTTCATGGCTTAAAAAGCATCCCAATTTTCTCCAAAGGTAGTGGCATTTATTCACTGGGCCATAGCTAATTTTACATGGAATGCAAAAATGTTAGTTTAAGTTTAAGTTACCACCCTATTTAAATATTTCCAATGTAGCTCTCAAACTGCAGAGCTATCCCTCCGTCTATTTTAATTTTAAAGTAAGTTAGCAAAGGCTTCTTTCTTAATCCCCAGAGACTACCTACATAGTGACACAAACCCACAAATTTATGACAGCAACATAAATGCTCTTCTGAAGTAATGTGCAACATTAAGTGAAAATCGTTTCCTGGAAAGATATTATAGGTATCTATATTTTATTTGCCATCTTAAACATATCTGGGTCTTTATGGCCTTATTTTAAAAATGTATTTCCTTTTTATATTTCCTGGTGCAAATGGACTGCATAAATAAGCAATGTGCTATGAGGCTTCAGACCAGCCGATAAAACCTTTCAATTTTCATGCCAGCTTCTTCTTTTGTAATTCAAATCCGCCTGGAAACTGGCAGCTCTGAAAACTGAAACAAGCACTGCCACAAATACCTTGTAATGCTATCGACCTTGTCTGCCCATGCAGTGAGAAAGGGGGATGCGTATGTGTCTGCAGCCATCCAGATAACACAACTCATTTTTTTTGGGGGGGTAGGGTGGGGTGGGGATAACAGAAGCCAGCCCAGACTGTGCACCAAAAGCAGTCATTACCAGGCGCGCTGGAGAATAAGTCTCTTCAAAATACACAGTGCATTTAAAAACCATATATGAGGCTGAGCCACTGCTGTCATTACCAATTTTAATTTAGCTCCTTCAGTTTGCCAGCCAGATAAACTCTTTAGTGCTGTTTTTTAATCTATTTGCCACATTTTATGTTTAAGATTATAGTAATATGGACAGGAGAAGGAATCACTTTTAGGGGAAATAAAGAAATAGATCCGCTTATCGGCACCCATCAGAAAGTTCATTAATCAGCCAGGCTTTGTGCCCTCTAAATTGAAAGGTTAAATAATCCTCTCAGGAATATTTCTCGGCCCCTCCGCCAATTGTCCGGAGAGGAGCTGCCATTCATAGCACACGGGATCAGTGACAGGGTATCTTACCACTGTTTGGACCCCAAACAATGATGGACAAATGGCCTGGTTTACAAAGAACCTTTTAGTACATGGATGGAAAGGGACCACAAGCTTTGATGCAGGGTGGAGGGATGAAGAGGGCATGGAGACAGGATGTGGGGGGAAGGGACAGGAAAGAACACACATGTGTGAGATCATGAACATTTTATCTGAATGTTTACTGGGGGAGACTCTCAAACACAGAAACCACATTAAATACATATCTTCTTACCATAAGTGCTTCATATATTCAAATCTGCTTCTATATTGTACACACAATTGTACATAAACCATCACTGAATAACAGAGCCACAGCTCTATTATATTTATTTGCTAATACACAGGGGATCCAAATAAACCCCAAGATTCTCATTTTTACCCTAACTCACATGACTTACAACACACGGCACTGCCCCTCCCCACATCCCAAGCCTGCTTATTCTACTGAAATACTCTTAACCATCAGTCACAAAGGCAAGGGATTCCATAGCTGTAAGGACCTTTTTAAGGAGGATAGTGATGCTTTTTTAACTTTTACAATATGTTCCATCTTAGCTTCTGCTCATCTTAAAATAAGAACAAATATAGAATAGGAATGTTCTTTTAAAGTATATAAATCATATGCACTGAAAAAAAAGCTTAATCTTGCGTTGCTTTTTTTGCTGGACCTATAGCAGAATGCAAATAGGACTCTGCAATACAACTGACCAAGCTCTTAATACTCAACATTTTGCTGTGGAATCAGGCTGGTTTCTGGTATCAGTCATGTGAAGGCATGAAACAGTTTTACCTGAAGTACAAAAATTTGATATGCTATTGTGACTCACTCCTCATCTGATTAGCATAAATGAAAAGTATGATGATTGGTGTGTGAGAGAATTATTTAATTTCATTAGTGTCATTACTTATAAAGGAAGCAAATATTTATATAATTTCATTTGCTTATAAGTAACTATATTCAGATGACAATGAAGATAATTTCAGAATCATATTTGTTAACTTACATATATTTCAAAATAGTATCATATCTTTATATGGTCTATATTTAACATAATTATTTTCATTAGGTGAGGAAGTAGACAAAATATTTTTGTGATCTATTCCTAAAAGACTACAGTGTTTTTGTTTTTGTTTTTTTTGCGCAAATCAAATTAAAAAAATTTGCTGTACTTAGTTAAAAGATACTCACCTACATTTATAGAAAAGACAAGCATAAATAATTAGAAAATGAAAACTGAGGTAAATAATTTTGTAAACAAAAGACATTTGCCTATAAGGATTTTTCATAACTATAGGAAGGCAACATTTTTAGAAGACAGAGTAAAGAGCTAATCAGGCATCTCCTCTTAGGCAAACGATATTTTTTCCAAAAGCTATTAGGATAATCTAAGTTTGGGCTAATTGTCTAGAGGCTATCTAGACAAGTGTGAGGTGTCGCTAAGTTTGATGTACTAGAGCTCGAATAGTGCTGTAACAAGCTATGAGCCAGGTACTTCACTAAGCACTTTACATTCATCATCTCATTCATACTTAGATCACCCTACAAAGCACTATCCCCATGTTCCAGATGACGAAAGTGGAGGCTCTTAGGACCTAAATGTTTTAATTAGGTTTGCACATCCAATAAGTGAAAGAGTCTGAATTTGAACCTATATCTGATTCCAGGGACAGCATTCTTTCTTGCATATTTAAAAATTCCCTAGTTATTTCCTCAGAAATACATCTGTCTTTCTATTTTACAGCATGCTTACTGAAAGACTTCAGTAAAATGAAGAGGAAATGCAGTATAAATGTAAACAAAGGAAGTGAGAGATACAAGAAAGAAAATTAAGATTTCAGTGTATAAATAAGGCTAAGGAGTGATCCAGATCTTAGTTCCCCTAACTCAAAAAGGTCACATGTGGGGCAATCTACAAATATGTGTAAAGGAACAATATTTATGTAAAATAGGTGTTTACAGACATGAGAATAGTATAAAAGTATAAAATGAACATATAATCTATCTAATAGATTCACTTCCATATGATTTTTGAAACAGGGAATGAAAATAATGGAGTAATTTTACTAACAATTGTTACACACTTGTGAATTCTTTTTACAATGCTAATACAGATTTCTGAATATTCTCATTGAACAATTTTTGTTTCTGAAACGCAATCTATTAGTGTATTTGTATAATATCGATAATTAAAGTGAAGATCTATTTTATTTCCAAAGATATTTTTAAAATGGGGGGGGGGGTTAAATGTTTTCTAAACAGGTATCATTTTCTTTCACATAATATTTATGGTATTTCTAACCAGAGTTATTAGTTTTAGGAGAACAATACTGAGCTCAAAGTAGAAGAAAATATCCACAAATGTATAAAAAAAACTAGCTTTCATGACTCTTGGATATATGGAGATCAAATGGCAAACTAATTTCAAGTCTGAATCTAGCCGATTTCATCAATAATTCATTTGCTTTTCGTCATTATGAGATTTTGCTATTCAACTTAAATTCAACTTAGGTTTAAACTTAATTCAACTTAGGTTTATATCATAACAGAAAATACAACTAGTTGAGAGAGATGGTTTATGTCAGTAGGTAAAGGGGTCCTATCAGGAGTTATTTCCTACAGATTATTCAAATGACTGACCAAAACCCTTGAAAGCTGTGGATGGTCAATACTGAGTAACTAGGGGATTCCAAGTACCTAAGACCTAGTAGGAATTACTACTACATGGAATTATTACCATGTTATTTACATGTACAACTACTAAAAAGAATGTTTAAAACAAATTTCACTGGCCCAGTATACTTTATCTACTTTTATTCTTTACTGAAATGTCTAGACATATGGCAAGCTCAATCACCTGGATTATATTTATTTAGGGAATGAGATGGATCACCTGTTCAGAGAACATCTGAAGACTAATCACAGAGGCATGCTAAAATTACACAATACTATGCTCCTTATGTATAGTCAACATGACAAAGCAGAGGCATCACTCAATATTTCAGATTTTCAAGCTATAATTTGTTAATGATTTAAAAATGTGTAGTATATACTAAGATTATAATTACTTACAAGTGGAATTTAGTTACCATAAAATTCAAATATCAAGCAGAAATTACCCCTAAAATAACAAAGTATAATTCTTTGTAAGTAAAGGTGAACATACCTAGGAAAGAGAGAAAACAGTAAAAAGTACAATGTAATAATATAATGTTCTATCATTTATCATGCTCAAAAGACACATTTGTAAAATGATGAGAAAATGAAGGTCACAACAAGTATCTCTTTACATTTTTCTAATAGAAGTAAAATTTGAAGGCCACGAGTAAATACGTAAGTCTTAAGTGTAACAGTCTTTGCCCCCAGACACTAAGAGGCAGACAAAAAAAGCACAGGGACTTTTTTTTTGTCAAATGAAGAAAGGAAGTTACTGTTTATAATACAGCATCAGATTCAATTAATTTATTACTGAGCAACATGTACCATCTAAAAAATGAACAGAAATCACAGCAACATTAAAAAGATGGTAACACACAGCTGTTTCAAGGCCAAAACATTTATATCTTTTCTAAATTGTGAGGGCTGCATACTTTTCATTGCTTGATAATGTGAAATACTTAAATCTACATTAAAAATATTGTCATAAAGCACTGTGATATTGTTTAAATATATTAATGCAAGAAAAACCCTCAAAATATATCACACTGATTTCCCAATTAAAACAAATTAATTTTGCATTAAAATACTGAAAATCAACTAAGTTGGGAACTCTCTCTAAGAGGGATGTCACCTCACACTTCTTTGGAAAGAAGGAAATACTAAGATTCTCTCATGTGTTTTAATCAATAGGTAAATTACATCCTAATCTAAATAATTTTATTCTCCTATTCAAAAATAAGGGTGTTTGAGGAATGTCTAAGGAAACATTGTGAAAAGAAAAATTACATATGCATTTATAATTCACAATGTTCACTTTTTCCCCCTTCCCTTTACAAAACTTAAAAAAATTGCTTTTTGATGATTTGGCAAATTTTATTTATTTTTAAATGAATTTCACTTATTGAGATTGATAATTCCAGGTTTTATTTACTTTGAAATTGCATTTTCCACTTGCTTCCAATAAGTTCTGGCAAAATGTAGTTCAACAGGCCAGTGATGTAAAGATTAAGAAAAAAATCAGTTGACCTACTCTGTAAATGCAGTAATTATCTTTTATACAAAACTAAAAACATGGTAAGATTGAAGTAAAAATTACTAGCAAAGTTTTAACCCTAAATTCCTTAAGAACAAGGTATTTAAGTAAATATAAAAGCATTTTATATTTTCCATTTGAAAAATCTTGAAAATATCTGGGCACTGTCCAAATATATTTTCAAGCTCTGATGTCATAATAGAGTGCTACAAAGTAATCGATGCTTATTCAGAAAATTCTTTTTATATAGACAACCAAGAAACTGGAAACAAAAAGCGGCCTGATAAATTCTGTAGTACTCTCATAGAAAAAGATGCTCTTGAGATAATATAAAATAGTCATGTGCTTTCTGAATCATCAGAGCACTAACAGTCATCTCAGCATTAAGGGCAATTTTAGTGAAAGCCAGATCTTTGAAAACTTAACAGAGATATAATAGCTCATTTGTAATATCAAAAATACACTTAGCTGAAACACTGAAATAGTGATGGCAGATATGCAAGAAAAACTACAATTTAAACAAGAATCCTCTTGGTTCTTGAGGAAGTTGATGAAGTGAATTACTACCAAAATAAGATCTTATAAAATGTTAGTTCACTTTAATCTGTATGCCTAGCTTCAAAAAATGGTATGAAGTTGACTTAAATACTTCCAAAATAAAGTGAGCAGTAGTTCTTACTCTATTTCGGAGTTATTTAACATTTTAAATATAATATGTAATCAATTCTGTTTTCTTACACACACACACACACACACACACACACACACACACACACACACACACACACCCTAAAACTTGATGTCCACTTTGTTGACAGAGTTTTGTGGTTCTGCTTATGTAGCCAAGAAGCTCTTAGAAAGACATTCAGGATTCCCAACATCTATCAACGTAACAACAGGAGAGCTAACTTTTTCTATGAGAAGTAGAGATTCTGGATTGAGGTTGAATTTTTTAAACTTTTCTCATTTTATTTTTGAAACAATCCATTTTAATATCAAGCAGTTAGAAAATTGTGACATCACAATTACAGGATAGAATTTTGTGAAGTCTTACAACCATAATCCATTTTCTTACTTCCTTCTTTTTGGACTAAATTACATAGTTCTGAAGTTAAATTTCAATCTGTTGACATTTAGGGTGGTATGGTACCATTCTCATTTACTGTGAAACTCTCATTTTCACATTATGAAAACGCAGAAAACACATTTGTAAATTAATGTTTCTAGGTAATGAGAGAAAACTGAGTGGCAAAATCAAATGATAATCGTTAATTATGGTCCAGAAGATACACTCTGCCTTTTAGCTAGTTCAGGTATGACTACTCTTGATTACTAGTAATCTCTGGCCACAAGGCTTTCCTAGAGTAGAAAAGAAAGGAAACTACTATTCTCTATTTCCCTGACAGCCAGAAGTGTGAATTTTGGGTATTGAAAATGTTAAATACAAAGAAACTAAATATATTTAAAATGCAATTCTTCCAAGAAGGTTATGTTTGCTTCTTGCTTAAAACATTTTGTTAAAATTAAAGGTAGTAGAGGTTATAACATTTTAACAATGCACACAAAGAAATCCAAAGGCAAAATTAAACATAAAAGATGTATTGTCCTTTTTTGGTTCTTAACATATGCAGCCCCTCAAACAGCAAACTTCCCAGTTACTTTTTTAAATAAGTAGATTAAAAACAAGATTAACAAAATGTCCAAAGCATGTCAAATTATAGCCTCTACTAGTTAAAAATTCTATAGGTTGTAAAACTCTGTTGGTGGCCATTTTGACCTAGGATTTTTAATATAAATGAGACTAGAAATGACAGGGGGTGGAGGAAGGGATTTTCTTTCTTGCATAAAGAGGGAAAATTTTATCTAGAATGAATTATCTGAAAGATGAAAGGAAAATTCAAAATCAGGCTTTACCAAAAATCTGAAAATGTAACAAATTAAACTATAAGAGTGTTATACAACTAAAGACTTAAAAAATCTTCCTAAATATTTTTAAGCAGGTAAATACATGAGTGACTTGGGGAAATTATTTAATGCTAAGTAACAATCATATAAATAAATATATACAATCAAAAAATCAAATAAAAATGAATAAATAAAAATAATTTTTCCATGCAGGTCTCCTCAAAACTGATAATTGAAAGTCATTAAACTATATGATTTTATAGTTATTAAATATATCAAGAAAAAGATATGGTCAAAATAACTGTCATAATGTACACTCATATGTATCTATACATCTAGATGTTCAGATATAATCTAGATAGATTTATATAATGTCTTAGAGTTTTATTAGCATGTACCCTCAAGAATGATGATCTTAGTTTTTATTAATGTAGTGAAGTTTAGGCAAGTTTGATTAAGAAGGTATTCTGTTCAGATATAAATTGTTAAGGAATTTTCACTTGGTCTCTCATGAAATTGCTGAAAAAGAGAACATTCCCTTTTGCAACTTTCTTCTTGCTTCAGAATACATTTTAAGGAATTTTTGATGTGGAACATTTTGTAAGTCCATTCATACTGATCAACTTCTCCATCTTTCTTATGTGCTTGAGAAATAATATTCTGTTTAGCTTAAAACCAATTTTTTTTTAAATAAGAAAATTGTTCTTGTACTTGTAGTGGACTTTAAACTGCAGTTGCTAAACTTCAGGTTGTTCTATAAATGACCTTGTAGTCTTATTGATTGGGAGGCAGTTATAAGTAATGGAAAAGTTTTTCAATGTAAACATTCTCCAGTTGGATACGTTTCTCCCTCCAAAACATAGCTCATTTTTGGTTAGAAGAAGAAATTAATCAATAATTAAGTGTAGAAATTTCCAGAGTTTTGAGAGGACTGGTTTAAATGACTAAAGAGTAGCAATTTTAACCTAGGTTTCCTTACTTGGTCATTGCTCTGATTGACGCCACATTCACGTGTGAGGGCTACTGTGAGTCAATAGATGGCAGTCCATCGCCTAGTAAAAGAGCTGAAGATGACTAAACTGAGCATGTATCTTCCCTTTATTCAAGATTAAGTACTGTTAATTGTACACATTTGGATATTGCCAATATACATAATGATTTTATTTTGAATGGACTGACATATATATGTACACTTGTTTGTAAATACACAAGTTAAGAATGGTGAATTCTTAATTGATCAACATTAATTGTGGTAGTCATTTTAATGTTATTTTGAAAAATTAATCAGGATTCTAGATTGAGACAGATTTTCTAAATGATTGTGTTATACCTCTTGATAGAATATATTCTAATTCCTCAAAAGGCAAATGCATTTTGTTTTGGTTTTTTAATTTCTAACTCTTCTTTTTACAATTTATGTTTTTCAAAAGCTATAATTTTAAACAAGTCTTCAACTATTTCTGCCATATTAAATAACCAACTTCTATCCTTCTATAACAGTGCTATATAAAAGGTAGTGGTTGCAAATAATGAAAGGAATAGCCTTAAAATAATATTAAATAGTACTTTTCACACTTCAAGTTTTCAAGATTGGAATTCTCTAACTTAGGGGAAAAAGGAAAAGAAGTGCAATTTCTATTACTTAGTAAGACTGGTAAAAAAAAAGTGCTGGATAGTTACAAAGAGTGGGATCTTGGAAAGCAAAATATATGACTGGATTCCAATCAGGCTTAGGCTATAAGGATTAGGAATAAATTATTCTAATATAGGATAAAAACATATTCTAATCTAGGATAAGCAGAAACTTAACTTATCCATGAGTTACATCTATAACATATACATGTAATATACTCATAAATGCAAATATTTCTTTCTTTTTGGTATAACACTAAAGATTTTAACAAAATCCAATCTGGGACTTGAGGGATAGTTGAGGAATTATATTTTTTTACTAAGAATCTTTAACAGCTATAACAGATTGTGAAAACTAGCCACTTGATATTACTCCTGGCTTCTTGGGTCTGTGGTAAACATATTATTAAGTTTGACTCTACTTCTTTGTTTACTTTTTATTCTTATAAGAGTAAGAAGACATGTTTTGAAAAATTTTGTACTTTCTATTTTTACTACTTTTCTCAAAAAAAAAAACAACTTCCTATGTTGTAAACCTTAAGGAATAGTCAACACATTTAATAATTAAAAGAAATGACTAGTAGGACCATGTTGAATTACTGAAAATAAGCTGACTTCATGATATTGAGCATTCGTGAGCTGATTTCCATAGCAAACTGCGTTTTCCCCTTCTACTTAGCCTAAAATCAGAATAAAAGGAAACCAGAGGGTTGAATAACCTGAATGGTATTAAACAGATATTTATATACTTTGAACACATCAAGAAGGGCTTAAGGACATGACAATTATTGCTCTATAAGAAATATAACACTAAGCTTTTTCTAGTTTCATTAAAAATATGTAAATAATTCAGTAAAGTGCGAAAAATGATAATGGAGGATATTGTGGACTGTATGCTTGTGGACTACAGACAGCACAACATTTTAAAGGCCCTGGCTTACTATTATTTTTGTGGTACCTAACATACTTTTCCCCTTTGATTTAATGAATGTAGTTTGGGAATACTGAGATACCATGATGTAATAATGATGTGAGTAATAAGCAATCAAAATGCTTTAAGAACAGGAATATAAAGAATAGGATAGTGGGCAGGGGAGAAGAGAAAAAGTATATTATTGCCTTCTCAGTGTAAAAACTCTTCAGATGTTTATTATCTTCCAGCAGAAGATGCTTGTCTATATTTTATGGTCAGCAGTTCAGAGAAGGGTAAATAGGCTAGGTCTTGGGGAAAATAAAAAAGGTGTTTCTACTCACCGTTAGGTGATACTGCCTCCAGATTTCTGGGCAAGCCTGGAAAATAAAAATATTGATCAGCTGGGAGCATGAAACAAGGTACTTTACAGCCTGTTGGTTTTGGCATAACCCAGCATCCACCGGTGTCGGTCACAGGAAAATAAGAAGCTTAACAGAAAGGGTCTGCATTTCAGCTTCAAAAACCTGGCTAGACAGTTTAATTGAATTTTACACTGGTTTAACACACTCCCTGCCATTGTCAGAAAGCCAGTAACAAAGTTTTCTCTCATTTTTTCTTTTCAGGTAGAAGTTTTGGGCACTAAGATGTGATTAAGAGCCATAACTCAGTTAAACTGATAAATGAACAGCAGTGGTCAAAATCAATAAGTCTCACCAAGTATACTTTTTAAAAGAACATTTTGAGTCTTGGGAGTATGACAGAAAACAATTTAATAGCAACTGCTTTTAAGAAGAATTCATTGTGGTTATATATTTCTGATGTTTACTGCCATCTTTTACCTAATCACTTGCTACTAACCTCCAATACTCTATAAAAGAGCAAAAAGAGAACAACAACAAAAAACCAAAATCTTAAGAATCTAAAGTCTATGCCTTTTCCCTTAAAAAGTTTTCTCCATCTTTACATTTATAGAGAAATAAGTTTTTAAAAAACCAATAAAATCTCAATGAATTTTTTAAAAGATGGATTACTTAAACCAGAACAGGTTACAATAAAACAAAACAAACAGAAATAATAACAACAAAACCCAGTTAGGAGTGTATCTTATGGATACACATACAAATTTTCTTTCTTTATATCTAAAATATGACTCTGGAGACACTTTTTCTAACCAGGCTCTTTATGAATAGTTGATTAGTTTACCAACTTCTTAAAACACACACATACATGCACACACAAACTATTAATGACAAAAAGTATTTTTTAAAAATAAAAAACTACACTTCATCAATGCTTTTAACAAATTAAGCCACCAAGCTAACTAAATGGCAATTTTTTAAGGTGAGTATGAATTTATAACTTTTGCTTAAAAATATGTGTGTATGTTCACATGTGTGTATACATACACATATGCATGCCTAAAATGAGAATGAATTTGTCTTTCAAAAATCTTTAAACAGCTCTTTACCTAATTTGTCATTCTTTATTTTTTCAGGGTATTGATAGAACTAACAGATAATTCATCTAATCTAAAAATATTTTAGGCATGGTAAATAGTTCAGAAAATAACTTTCTGAATGGTGAAATGTCCAGAGCATACGCTCTTAAGTGATTAGACATAAAAAAGTACGTATGTTCCAACTAAGCTGAAAATTTTATTCATTGTGCATTTAAACCTAACTATCCTATGTAATTCTCTAAAGAAAGGTATATAAATTAGATTTCTTAGTGGTCAGCTTTCCAATTTAAAAGTCTTATTTGTGCAAACTAAACTGACTAAAATAAGCCACTTATGCACAGTGATATCTGGATAAACAACACTGATAAAACTGTTTTTGAAAAGTAAAATGTAGCTTCTTTGGAAGCCAAAGTTCATGTTAGGCACCAAATAAGATACACAAACTTGTATTTATAAATATATAAATAACTATTTTTATATTTACACACAAAGATCTAATGTACAATATATCCTTAAATACTCATTTCCTACTTCTATCATAAGCTTTTTGCTGTGTATATATAATTCGAGTTGGATTACTGTAGAGATAAGCAAGCAGTTATTTATACATTAGTTATGGATAGTTCTTGATTACCACAGTGTCCTCAGAATAATACGGTTGAAAAATCGCAATCACTGAGATGTCATACACTGGCAGAATGCCACTCTACCATGTGACCTTTTCTTGTGTTGCAGCAATTTAGTAATAAAAGAAAGAATTACTTGGTTTTTGAACAATCATCTGATTGCTCTGTACAAGAAGATGATGCCTGATACAGAAAATTAGTAGCGAGCGACATGAAACTTCTTTTCTCTTATTAGAGAAGAGCATTACAATTTAAAAAGCCCTACCTATCTCTAGCACTTTTGCTCAACATTCCCATGCACAGACTCATTTTATTATTTTCTATATGTTTCTGTGTAAGGTTAAAAAATAAAGATCACTTCAAAAATAGGTGCCAATATAAAACATCACACCTTTAATTCTTAATCAATAACATATATCTATGGGTCATTACTGAGTTTTTAAAATGTTAATTTCCTTTACTTGTCTTGCTTCTATTTCTTTTTACCACCCCTTAGTCTTTACACAGAATTTTCTTTTTATCAAACAGAATGCCATCATATCCATATTTATGTACTACTGCATGGAAAATGTAGATGGGAGAAAGCAACTAGTAAAGCAAGAGGCTTACTATCTATCTGAAACTTTTAAAGGAGTTATTTAAAAATATTTAAAGTGAACAAGACTAGTCTGCTGTGGCATCCATCTAAGCTGAAAACAAAGCCAACTATTAAAATACAATTCTATATCTTGGCTGTCTTAGTGATCT